>NC_083390.1:9200000-11620000 GCF_031755915.1 Ziziphus jujuba
TTAATTTCTAAATTTATCTGCTTATTTAAATATTTCAAAATTTTCAAATTATCATTTTCTACTAAAACCAAAAATAGAACAATAAAATATATTCACCATAAACCAATTTTAAGCATATAAAATTTTGAAATACTTGAACATGCTTAAAATCATAAAGTTTATAGTCTGTTTTCTCAAATCAATCATTTTCCAAAGGATTTAAAATTTCAATTCAAATACCAGAATATATAATTAACATAATTCACAAGTTCACTATGAACTCATCAAAGTTAGAAACCATTAAAAATCTTATTAAAATGCACATAAAATGATAACACATATAGGTGAAAGCATATATTTATATATGCATAAAACAAACATTTTAATTAATTGGTATATAAATAAAATATCTAAACCATATATATATATATATTCTATATATCCAAAACATTTTAAAAATTATAACCACTTACAGTACTGCAGATGCTCACTCCTGCTCCTCTATAGGCTCGCCTCTAGGTTCAACTCAAGTGCCTGTAATATAATAAAATATTTTTTAGACTCCAATAACTAAACTAAAGGCACTTGTATGATCTCAAATGTCTTAAATTGATTTATATTACCATAAAATTATGTAAATTGGACACCGAACGGTCCAATTATACCGCATGTCCTTAGGACCTGGTATCCAAAATTGGGGATTTTCAACCGAAGCCTAATCTTTTGAAATTAAACCTACTAATGGATCCTAATAATATCAAATTTCACTAATCCAACTCCAATTTTAACCAAATTGACCAATGTTATCCAAACACAGTCCCAATTTATCCAAAAATTAACTAATAGATCCAAAAATGAAAAAATTATCAAACGACCTCCAAAATTCATAAAATTTATATCCACAGAAAATTAAAGAAACAAGGAACATAGCAGTATGCTCACTTTGATCTAAAAGTTCCTCCGATGGTCAAAAACTTAGGTGAAGCTTGGCCGAATTTTCCGTTGTTGTATCTCTCAAAAGGTGAAGAATCTGGGCAAAAAAACCATTGAAATGAGTTTAGAGGGTCCAAAAATGATAGGAAAGGTCTATGGGTTGGCCTAAAATGGTCGAAAAACATAAAAATCAGGCGACCCACCTCGCCAGTCACCGCCGCCTTTGCCGGCCAGATCCGAGCGCTTCCGACCGCCGTTCGCCTTGAAATTTCACAGGCGAGCTTGCCTCCATGTGGGTTTCATCCCTAACTCATGTGTGTAAGTGGAAGTTGGCCGGAATGGACAAAAACGGCGATGATCCAGTTCGACATTAAACGGGTTGAAATGATCCAGTTCGGACCTACGGATCTGGGGGTAGAATTTCTCAGGTTTTGGGAATGAAATGGATATTTTGGAAATTGGTTTCCTGTTTGGCATGCTTATCAAGGCTTATGTAGAGCCTTGGATCACTAGTAGACAAAAACTGGGCACTGGTTTGGAAACTGATATAAAACTTATGCTTAAAACTTCTCAGAACCATAACTCTTTCTCCGTAACTTAGAATTTGGCGATCTATACAATGGTACCTCAATTAAACTAAAAATATTAATCATTGAGAAAGTCAACTTGGACCCACATATTGTTCACTTAGTCAAACTTGTTAAAACATGTGTATTTTGATACGGATTGTTACATTTATGACTCACCTATAGTGAGGTTTAATTTATAGGTCTCAACTTGGTTGGAGTTGGCAAAGTGAATAAAATGCTAAGTATATACCTGTTGTAAAATTTAACTTGCCTATTTTATGAAATTGCCAATGTAACTTATTTCCTCCCACGTAAAAATAGGTGACTTTTTTTGAAAAAGCATCACCAAATGCATACCAATAGCCGATGCTTTTTTAAAAAAAGTCAGCTATTGCTGATGATTTAGCAACGCTTTTTCAATTTTGAAAAAGCATTGTCTTTCCTTATTATTTTTATTTATTTTTTATTTTGAATGGTGCTTTTAATTTTGTCAAATTAGGATTGTTTAATAGCTAGTTTTATGCAAAATAATTAATAAACAACAAAATTCAAATAAATATTTGCATAATAAAATAATATTTCAAATATTAACTTTATTTTACCAAATATTTTATATAGTTATGTACTAACAAAAGTAATTAAACTATTATACTCATTGAGATGAAATGTTTGAGATTATAATTGATACCTCATTCAGCACTAAACTAGTTGACATTATCTTGTAACCAAGTTACACCCTCATACTACATAAGAAAAAATTATGTTAAACATTATTAAAACATATACAAAATAAATAAATATTAATTACTATAAAGTAATTAATTATCTTAAAATGTTAAAATTACCATTGTTCGTAAGTTTTGCCAAGGTATATTTCTCCTAATGATATTTCTCATTATCATCATGATATAATAACCACATTCGATGTTTTTAGGCTGCTTAGGAGTCTAAATTTGCAAATATTAATTTAAATATAATATTAATCAAGAAGTACATATGTAAGATAGCAAGTATTTAAATTAATATCTAATAATGATCACTTTAAATATGAAATTCAAACTCATATAATAATTCAATTTCATATTATTAACAAAAAAATAAAATTAGGCGTACATTTTCCAACAACACAAAATTCGATACAATCCTGGTAACCAAACCCAAACACAACTTGAGGCTAAGTAGTCACCCAATGGAGCAAACTTCGATCACCGTGCTAACCCAATCCAGTGCACAACGAGCGACCAAAATCAAAATGAAAACCCTAACTTGATGTAAAATCAAGAACAAAATCTTAATCCTAAGCAAAATCGCGACAAAACCCTAATCCCAAGCAAAATTGCAAACAAAATATCAATCCAAGCAAGATTAAAAAAACTCACCGGTTAAATTTGAAGAAAAACCCACGACCCAAGTTTTTTCCACTTGTAACTCGTACAACACAGCAACCCAGCTACAAACATATCAAGATCTAGTAATGACAGCAATCCAACAAGAAAAAAAAAGGTTCGAAAAAGGATACCCACCAAAGTACGGCTGCCATTCAAGATGGAAGAAAAACTAGTAAATATGTGCTCGCTGATGGCAATAGAGAAAAAAGAAAGAAGGAACCCACAAAACCTAGCTAATCCGACTATTCAACTCTTTTTAGAGCACGACAAAATTTAGATCTTTTAGGGGTTGTACTTGGTAAAAAGATGAGGATTGAAAAATGCACCCAATATTTTTTAAAATATTAATGATGATTTTAAAATATCAAACAGTGAGGTTTGAAAAAATTAGAGGCAAATATAAATGATTTTAAAATTTGAAAGAAAAATTAATTTACTTAATATTGTATTCATTTTCATATATATTGCTACTTATTTATAATATTTTAATATATTTGATTCACATTTTAAATGGTATATTTAATGGATAAAAAAATAAAATAAAAAAAGATTCAAAACAAACAGGCCACGCTATCATAAAAAGCGTTGCCCAAACAGTTTCAAAATAATTAAATTTATCATATTTTTATTAACTATCTATTAATATTTATAAACATATAAATAAAATATAAAATTAATGAAAATATCAAAAATTACGATAATAGACAATGCTTTTTATGTTAAAAGTGTCATATAATCTTTTTAAATTATAAAAAAAAATTAATTTTATCAAACTTTCAATAATTCAAAAAATAATTAATTTCAAATTGGAACATAAATAAATTAATTAATTATTTTGCTTCATATTACTAATTAATATATTTAATATTTATATATATATATGAATAAAACATAAAATTAATTAAAATTCCAAAAATTAAACAATAGGTGACGCTTTGGATGTTAAAAACACCGCCTAATGCTTCTAAATTATAAAATAATTAATTTTGTCAAATTTTTATTAATATTTTAATATATTTAATTCATATTTTTATTAACTATCTATTAAAATTTTTCAATAATTAAATTTATTATATTTATATTTACTATCGATTAACTATGTTTCAATTATCTATTAGTATAACTATAAAATGTATATAGTTAATAAAAATTTAAAATTTTCAAATAATCAACATAAAATTCTTTTATCTGCAAAACAAATAACAAAGTGACAGTAGCAGTATTATCCAATGGACAAAGTGTTCTCCTCAGGTTTTCACAAGTCAGGTATCCATAGATATCTCAAGTCCTAATTTTTGTATTGCATGTACCATGCTAATTCACTAACCACTTATTCTCCAATTTATATATATATATATATATATATATTTATATATTTATATACACATGAATAAAGCATAAAATTAAACAAAATTTTTCAAAATAAGGTATATAGGGATGCTTTTGATAGTAAAAGCATCATCTAATCCCTTGAAATTAAAAAAAAAAAATCAAGTTCTATTAATTTAACAAATAATTAAGTTACAATTGCCAAAAAAAAATTGCAATAATTAAATTAAAATTATAACATAACATTAATTATAATTGGAAAAAAAAACATATAGGCGACACTTTTTATATATTTTTTAAATTTAAAATAATTATATTATCTTACTTTTAATAAATTAAAAATTTAAAAACATATAAATTAAATTGAATGAGTAGATTAATTATTTTGCTTTGTACTGCTAATTAATATTTTCAATATTTAAATATATATAAACAAAATATAAAATGTATGGATATCAAAATTATATACAAAGCTGACATTTTTGTTTACAAAAGCATCGCCTAATACTTTTTATTCAAAAATAATATAAAAAATTATTATATGCTTCTTTAATATAGTTATTCTTCTTCATACTGCTAAAATTAAATAAAATCAATATAAATTATGAAATAAAATTATAATAGCCAATGCTTTCATCATAAAACATCGCCTTATATCAATTACTTTCACTGAGAATTTGTTTATAAAGGCATCGATTAATGTTTTTATTCATAGAACAAACGACACTGAAAAAAAAAAAGTATTACTTATTGTTGTTATTAAGCGATACATGTATTATGAAAGCATCATATAATTTTACCAATTTAGCTAAAGCTTTATTTTCAGTGTCATGGCTTTTTATTAGCAGACGCATTTTTTGTGTAGCGTCGCGTAATTAGTGTTGCTAGTTTACTATTTTGGCATAGTGACAGGATGATAAAGCTATCCTGTTGGTGGTTTAATTACTTGGTTGGATGTTTGGATTGGTAATGAAAGTTGATTAAATACCACGAATTGCAGGTTCTAAGTTATCTTATCGTTGACTTAGTTCAATGCATTTGATTGTGATGATTTGGTGGAGTATCATTTGTACTACGAGGACTCGAGCGATATTGTGTATTTTGATATGATCAAGGAGGCTAGGAAGACAGGATTTGCATAGTTTTTGTGATGTATTGCATTCATATTATTTGTTATTTCACAGCTAGGAATGCCCCTAATACTTTACATATGAATGCCATGATAAAATTGAATAAACTAATTATCAGAAGTGGTGAAAGATTCTGATAATGTTTGACTTTCATAAAGCTAGATATGGCTTTATAAATTATTCTACTAGAGATACTAAATAATTATAATAGTAACGAGATTAAATGTTGTATAAAGACTTCAAGAACTTGTATAAGTGCTATATGATGGTATTAGAGAATCACTTGATTTTATATTTTTTAGGTATTATGTTCTATGAATATTGTTCATAGGCTTTCTGAGATTGGCAGAAAATTTTATCAATTCTGATAAATTGAGGAACACTGCTATTTGGATTTATTGAACTCTATTGTGTATGATGGAGCTAGTGGTGTGAATAAGCTTATCTTGAAACTTTCCTCTTATTATATCAATATCATAGATCTTGATAAGGATTTTGGTAAAGAGTATCTTTTACCATAATGAGGAGCTTTTTGTCTCTTTTGACAATATAGGGTCAAGACTCATTACATAGTTTGGAAATATTTTGAAATAGTTAACTGTTATTCTTTTCAATGAGAAAGATAACGTCAAGCTGAATAAGCTTAAGCCTTTTGTTATGGTGGCCAATTAAAAAGACAAACACAAGAAGATTTTTGTAATGATGGCAAAGATATAAAGCCCAATGAGAATAAAAGCCTTTGTTGCTAAGTTTTTATTGGCACAAAAGGTAGTATGTCATCAATAGAAGGAAAGAAAAAATCATTTTCTGAATGATGCAACTTTTGGCTATAATTTGATCAACTGTTGGAAATTAATGACTTAATAAGAGATAACAAAGAATGATAAGTCGTTTTAGACTTTAATATTGTTTTGTGATAATTCCGCAGTTCTATCATTTTGGTTAAAAGTCTCATTTTATTAAATATATGCCAATTACAACATGATGGCAGACCCATTAACAAAGGTTAGCCTATAAACTTATTTGAGGAGCATATGTTCTTGTATGGGGTTGTGGAGGAGTTGAGATTGTTATAGCTCAATGAGAGTTTTGTAATCTGTAATAATGTCTATGTTATATATAGTATATGACTGAGTATTTCCTTATGAGCAATACATATATGTATGTGGATCACAATAATGTGATATCTGTTACACATATTGTTGCTTCTTATGCTTACAAGTTTCTTTGAGTCTTTCAGTCTATCTATATATTTGTTGATTCATAGGTACCATGGTGAGTCCCTACTATTTAGTTTGAGCATGTTGTTATATCTTATTAGTACACAATATGCTTGAATGAAATGGCATCGTGTGTTGGAGGATTGCATGTGGTAAGATAAATATCTGTTACCTAGACTGAGTTTATGGCATAAAAATACTCAGTTGAAATAGTATCTAGTTTTGGGAGATTTATTGAGAGAATCTCTACTACCTAGTTTGGTATATTGTTGTGTCCTGTTGGCATGCTATATCCTTAGATGAAATGATATTTTAATTTGAGAGATTTTGTAGGTGAATTTATTGATGATTATGCAATCCAAGTGAAAAATTGTTAGATATTTTGTGTTAACTATCCATAATCATGTAACTCATTTACAAGGTTTGTTTGTGGCAATAATGAGACCGGCTTGTTTGTTGACCTTTTTAGTAAAACCTTTAGGTACACACTCTCTGTAATATTTCAGTTAGTCCATTGGACTGAAGGAATTATTCTCTCTAAAAACCTAATTAGCTTATCCCCTACTTTTATTATTATTATTATTACTATTATTATTTGTTAATTATTTTGTGTGTGTGTGTGTGTGTGTGTGTATATATATATATATATATATAGAAAACTTGGGAAATTAGATACCAGTGAATTAGGGCTTGAGGTATCTATGGGTATCTGTTTAGTGTAAACTTGAGGGAGAAAGGTTAGAGTGGAGTGTGTCCATTAGGCACAGTTTTGTATTTTGTTTTGCAGGTTAAAAAATCTAAAGGATCTTATGAATCAATGACTGTATTTAAAAGTTAGTATACTATATTTTAAAATATAGTATATGAATGTGTATAGATCTTGAATTTATAGTGCTGTAATTGATACATGCTTAGTTGTTTATTTTATCGTAGCACTACTAATTGTTTTAGTTGACAAATTAATAGAATGTATAAAATAAAGTGGTAAACAAAATGCAACAATAATTTTTTTTGACATCACTTAGTAGTATTTTAAAAATTGATTTGTAATTTATAAAAAAAATGAATGGCTAATAATTACAATACTAATTATATAAAGGAACGAGTGTGCCTTTTAACTTTAAGATCTTATGGTGTGGTTGTGAAAGACATTCAACTAGATCAGTTTTACTTGACACAGTTCATCAAAAGATTTTTTGTTATTTTGATAAAGTTAATTGACAATTCATCGAATGTAGAAATTTCAAGCTTCAGAAACCTAAAGAGTTAATCCAGCAACTGCTTTTTGACATAGTAATTGGAATCTTCCCTCTTACAAGGAGGGATGGGTAAGCTCAACTTGATA
The DNA here is from genome assembly GCF_031755915.1 of Ziziphus jujuba. Taxonomy (NCBI): domain Eukaryota; kingdom Viridiplantae; phylum Streptophyta; class Magnoliopsida; order Rosales; family Rhamnaceae; genus Ziziphus; species Ziziphus jujuba. The sequence goes on from NC_083390.1 coordinate 9,207,894, forward strand.
TGGCAAAAAAACCCTTTGTCGTATGTGTGGTTTTTTTGTTTTATGTCCTAAAAAGAATGCTCTCTCTTTTATACAAATAATTGACTTGGTACATGTATTGACGCTTAGTGGTCACCATGCTAAAAGAACAGCATTGATAAGAGTCAGCCCAAAAAAATACCAACAACAACAAAAATGAAATAAAAATGCTATTTATTATAATTAATGAACATAAATAATGAAGAACGATCATTAATAAAATTTACAAATTAAATAATAATTTAAAAAATTATCATTAAATGTTTATGTTTAAAATTTTAATAAAAAAATAAAAAAATTAAATATTTTTAATTAAAATTCACTAAATTAGTAATAAGTGACCAATTACCAATAGCAAAAATTCAAAACAGAAACAAACAATATACACATCAATCACAAATTGATGTAACATGGCTAATAAATGTAAATCAACTCATCCACAACTACGTATCACAGGTAAATAGAAAATATCCCTCAACTAACTTTGCTATTCTAAAAAAATAAAAATAAAAATGAAAATATATGCACATTAATTTTCTCTTATTAAAAATGAAAAAACAAAATGCAAAAGTAATTTATTGTGACATGAGTTAGCACTATTTCAAAAATGGATTGCTACTTCATCAAAAATTTAAAAAAAAAAAAGCAAAGTATTACTAATTGCAATATTAATTATCTAAAAGAAAATGTTTATCTGCAAATATAGCACAAATCAACTCTACTTCACAGAGTTCGTTGAAAGTTCATCGTATAAAAATTTCAAGCTCCAATTATCCAAAAAAAGTCTGATGCTCAAAGTTCGTACTCTCACCCTTGATAAACAGGAAGAACCTATATTGGATCCCATCTGTGCATTAAAAGTCGGAATGCATTCCGGTTGTATTGAAAATTTTTCCCAATTATTGATGTCGTATAAGATTGTCGTTTCTGTTATTTATTAATTGAACAGAAGAGTTTCTATGACCTGTACAAATGACAGACTTGGCACATGCATTAATGTTAACTGGTCTGGGCTGGTCTGATCATCTTGCCAAAAGAACACCATTGATGTCAGGTCACCGGCAAAAAACAAACAACAAAACAAAAACAAACAATATAAATATATTGATGTAATATTTCTAATAACAATTATCAACTCACCCTCAACTACGTAACAGCCAGTAAAGAGAAAATATCTTCCAATTAACTTTATAATTCTTGTGAAATGAAGTTGATTAAGTTGAAAATTAATTCACACAAAAATAAAACCAGAATTACATGTTTAGGTGGGCCAAAATGTAAAATGAAAACAATTAAAAATTATATTCTATCACATGTTTTGGCATATACATATTTAGTCAGAGTAAGATTTTCGCGCAACAAATGTCCATCTCATTATTCTAGAAATTTGAAGTTTTCTTAAGGAAATTTTAATTTGTCAACTATTATGTGCATTAATATTTATTAATACTATAGATATCGAAATATTCATTAAATTTATTTATCGAATAATACTGTAGTAAAATATAATTGGTTACTATATTCATATAATTTAAATATAAAAAAATAAACTCTTAAATGGATAAGTTAGTCAAAAGAATTAAATATTATCACATCATCTGCTATATTATTTGATAAATAAATTTAGTAAATATTTCAAAACTCTAGCATTATTTTAATATTATCCAAAAACTATATCTATTATTTCAAATATATATATAATATCGAATAAAAAATTGATTTAATTAAAAATCAAAACTTTAGTATGGGTAAGAAAACATAAAAAAAAAAAAAATTATGACCTTTGATAAACATTAGTTAATGTTACATCTAAGTCATAAATATAAAACTTATTAGCCTATTTTAAGTATAGCATGATCATACATTGTAAAAACATATAAAATTATTTAATAAAATTATTAATATTATTGAAATTGAATTAATTATATTTATTTTAGGGGGGCCAAATGCCTTCATTTCATTAAATTTCCAAGTAAACTACTAGATATGTGCATGTAGAAAAAAGCAAAAAAAAAAAAAAAAACAAAAAAAAAAAAAACAAATTTAAAAAAGAGGAAGGGGACATGGCCCTTCTGGCCTATATATAGGTCCATCCCTGCACTCATACTTTTGTTTGAGATACGTGTGTCTTTTTCTTATAAATGATTAAAAAAATCTATTATTCTCCAAAACAGAATAAAAATAAAAATAAAATGAAAATACGTGTACATTAATTAAAGTATTTCCATATTATGCTTAACATGATAGCTATTATAATTCAACATGCAAACAAGTCTCACATTACCTATGTGATAGGAAATTTTTTTTATTTTTATTTTTTTGATATTGGAATTATGATGATTCGAGGGGATTACCAATTTACTATATGATGAAACAGTGGGTTGTTGTTCCAGGGACTATTTCATAATTACCATTTTAATTACCAAATTGTATTCTTAGACATAATCCCAAGCGAATAATATCCCACAAATTAATTAAATCAAAGCTAACTAATTTGATTTCCAATGGGGATCCTAAATACTTTTTTTTTTTCTTTATGGTAATAATATTTTCTGTTTCTTTGGTAGTTATAAATAAGACAGATCATATATCATAAACTTTTCTTTCGGTAAATAAAAACAAGGATAGGAACCTATTGACCTTACAAATACTAAGGCATGTTTGGAACAAAGGACAATAATGGAATTGGACAGTTTTTATCCTCATCTGTCATTATAGCAGAGGACTAAAATATCAGGGATATTAAAATTAGTCTTGAATATATGGGACAACTTGTCCCATGAAAGTAGATGGGTCTAACTATGTCCTCTAGCTTAGACCTGGTAATTTGGGTCATGACACGACGACACGATTCGAAAACGACACGGAATAAATAAGTTTGGATTTATTATAAATGAGTTCGGATCATAATCGGATCAACTCGTTTAACACGAATATTAATCGTGTCATTTTCTGGTTGACCTGTTTAACTCGAAATTGACCCGTTAAGACCCATTTATTAAATGTGTCAGTTTCAACCCGACACGATACACCTATTACAACCCATTTAAATTTAATTTTAAATTAATATTTTATCACTACTATAATATTTAATAACTAAAAAATATTATAAAAATACTTTTCTATTACTAATTTTTTAAAAACAAAAAATACATCTTTAATAAAACAAAAACATAAAAATAAAAAATAAAAAATAAAAAATAAAATTTTCGGAGTAATAGGTTAATTTTCGGGTTAACGGGTTAATAGGTTAGCTTTCGGATTAATAGGTCAATTTCAGGTTAACGGGTTAATAGGTCAACACGACCCGTTAAAATAATCGTGTTAAACGGGTCGTGTCGTGTTGACCTGTTTATAAACAGATCGGGTTAGTGTTTTAGGTACATGACACGATTAATAAATGGGTCGTATTCGGGTTAGGTATTTTTGACACGATTATTAAACGGATTGATACGAACACGACCCACGAACACGAATTGCCAGGTATACTCTAGCTTTTATATATGGAATAAATTTATATTTATATCTATATCTATATCTATATTTATATCTATAATTATCAGAACAAGCGGAAGCACAATGTGCCAGTATATATTTTTTTCAAATTTCCTTCAAAAATAATTTTTTTATTGTTATTTTATTTATTATTTATTATTTATTATTTATTAATCATTATTTTATCTTTTATGGATAAAATCAAATATATATAAAATTAAATTTTTATATAGCTATCAAACAATTGATAAAATTATATATGGTAATAATTTTGAAATAAATTTAAAATAAATAAAATATTTGATTTTATTTTATTTACCAAATACATATTTTTACCCTTTTTAAATTATTATTATTATAATCTATATATCTATCTATATAATCTATAAAAGTGAGAGAGTCAATAAAACTTTTTGCCATATGTCATCCACGTGTTCATTTTGTTCCCTTCAAAACCATTAAAAAAAAATTACAATTCAAAAATAATATTACTTTAAAAATTTTGCAATCTTAAAATTATTGCCATATATTTCCTTATATTCATTTTATTTTCTTCCAAAAGCATTATAAATAATTAAAATCCAGAAATAAAATTGTCATATATGTTATTGCAAAGATTTATAACCAAATCATGATAATGCCCATATATTATGGAAATGTCCAAAAAATCAATATTAAATTATTTATTTCAAGTTTTATTAAGATTGTGAAATTGTTTAAACAATTTATTTTTGGATTTTTGATATTTATAATACTTTTGAAAGGAAATAAAATGAATATAAGGAAATATATGGCAATGATTTTAAAATTGAATAATTTTTAAGGTAATTTTATTTTTTAGTTTATATTTTTTAATGGTTTTGGAGGGAACAAAATGAACATGAGGATAACACATAGCAAAAATTTTTGCTAACTCTCTCACTTTTATATATTATACATATTTTCACAAATAATTTATATAAATAATATTTCAGAAAATAAAAATTATACAATCTTTGTAAAATTTGGAATAAAAAATTTGATCTTAATTTTTGAAAATTTCCATAATATGTGGGAATGAAGATTTTATTTTTGGTGATCGAATCAAACTTGGCAAGAGAAATTTTTTTCTCTCCTTATTTGGTTATTTTTTGAATTTTTTAAAGATTAGGTAAAAAAAAAAATGTACGTGATAAAAGAAATTTTTATTATTAAATATATTTCATACAAAAACTCTGTACACTAATACATATTTATATATGAATATGCAATAAATGAAACTTTATGATAAAATAATAAGATTAACATATGTTAATTACTAATAAAATTGATCTCTTTATTAGAAATTTAAAATAAATAATACATTTTTTTTAATATTTTTCAAAAAGTACTCAAAATGTACTTATAATATGCATATATGACAAGATTTAATTAATACGGAGCAATATAAAATCAATTTTACATAAAAGGTGGATTTTATATTTAAAAGTATAACTGAATACTTACAATGTAATGAACATTGTACAAAACTAATGACATTAGTTTGATTTGCGATTATAACTAAGTTGACTTTTGTGATCTTATCGAATCTTGAATCTAAATTGCTATTCAGATTGATTTTATTTTATTAACGGAAATGATAATATTATCAAATAATTATTCTACTATTTAATTGTTTTTCATAATTATATTATTATATTTTTAAATATAAAAAATGAATAAGTTCAATATGGAATGATGATTATTAAATTTGTATTGAAAAATTAATAATTATCTATCATTTAATATTTAATATTCAATATTAAATTATATAATATCTAATATTTAATATAAAATAAAATTGAAGATTTTTTAGGAATATATTAAAGCATGATTTTTATTAATCATAAATATACATATTTGTATGAGGTTTGACTAATATTTACAAGATAAGATGTTCTATATATGATATAAATAATTGTAAATAGAAACAATGATTATAAAATTTAATGAAAATAATTATTTTATCAAAAACATTTTAAAATATATATGAAAAGAAAGATCCCTAAAATTAAAAAAAAAATATATATATATATATATATTAGATAATGGAAGAGATATAGAGGAAACTATTATTTCATTTAAATTGAATTCTTTATCTAATCAAATTAAATATAAGAATTTAACATAGAAAAATTAATTATTTACAAAGATTAAAAAAATATATTTGAATTTTATTTTTAATTCCATAGATGGAAAATATTATATAAATACTTTTGGATTTAAATTTGAATTTTATATATTAAAAAAATAAATATATAAATATTTTTTAATTGAATTCCATAAATAATTTAACTTATAAGGTAAAAATATATTTATAGGATAAATAATAATAATGATGATGGTAAATAATTAAATTTTATTGTGAATATTTAATATATGAAAATTAATTATTTGTAAGGAACCAAAGAATACATTTGAATTGGAATTTGAATTTTATAGATGAAAAATATTATCTAAATACATTTAAATTTAAATTAAATTATATAAATGCATTTGAATTTAAATTTAAATTCCATAGATAGAAAAAAAAAATTATATAGATAATTTTTGAATTTGAATTTCATAATTGAATAATATTATATATAGAATTCAAATTTATAATTTTTAACAAATTTTTATAGTACAGAATGAATAAAAAAAATCCAAATATACTTATTAGAAATAAAACTTTTAAGTAAATTTTTAAATATAATTAATTATTATATATTATATTTAACATCATTTATTATGGTTACATAATCTATTATAGTTATATATGTCGTGTATCGCACGTGGATGAATACTAGTAATATATAAAAGAATAAGTGTATGAGCTATGTGTCAGCATACCTTTCTTTCAAATTCACTCCAACAGCACCATTTTTATTTTTATTTATATTTCTTAAAAAACTTGTATAGTATAGATTAAAAAAAAAAATCCAAATATACTCATTAGCAATGAAACTTTTAAATAAATTTTTAAATATAATTAATTATTGTAGATTATATTTAATATTATTTATTATGATCATATATGTCATGTGTTGTACGAGGATGAATGCTAATAATATATAAAAGAAAAAGCATATGCGCCATGTGTCAGCACATCCTTCTTTCAAATTCTCTCCAAAAGTACTATTTTTATTTTTATTTTATTTATTATTAGTTATTATTTATTATTTATTATCTTACCTTTTATGAAATTAACCAAATATATATAAAATTAATTTTTAATATAAATACCCATAACTATCAAACAATTGATAAAATTATATATGGTAATAATTTAGAAATAAATTGAAAATGAATAAAATATTTGATTTTATCTTATTTATCAACTATATATTTATGGTCTAATTAGTATACATATCTATTATAATGGAGTTACACACACACACACACACACACACACACATATATATATATATGGCCTAAATATATACATATATATTATAACGGAATTATGGCATAATTGTGGCCTAATATATATTTTAATAATATCTATTTAAAAAATAAAAAAATTAACTATTAATAAGAAAAATGTTGACCTATTTAATTAACGCTAAAACTATTTAAATTTTAATTATTTTACTTGAGGACAAATATAAATTTACCAACAAAATCACCTCTTTGCATGATTATTTGATTTGTAAACATTGTTTGGCATATATTTCTCCAAAATATATAATAGTCACTTTTTTTTTTCTTTATTAAGATGTCATTGAAGAAGAAAAATTAATTAAGCTGCCACATTATGCCTTAGATAAAGGAAATAAATTTTGTAGGAAATCAGAATCACAATCCTAAAACTTTACCAATGAAATCACCTTTTTCTATGATTATTTGATTTGTAAGCATTGTTTGTCACATAAATTTATTGATATATAGATTTTTTCAAAATTATATTTGTGTTCAGATAAGATCTTCTCACCGATAGAATTTTAATATTTTTATTAAATGTAAGGAATTATCTTACCAGAAGAAATAAAAGCTAAGGAATGAGAATGTAAGGAATTACTAAGGCTCCATTTGGAATAATTTCCTATGAAATATGTAAAATAAATCAACTTATAATTTAAGTTTAAACATTATTATGGTCGTGGTATATGCTTATATACCCTATAAATTTATTTTCTAGCTTACCATTTTGAGATTTTCCTTTTGAAAGAAAATTATATATCAAATATTAATGTAGAGAAACACATTATTTTTTTTCCTTTTTATTTTGTTGTCTATAAATTTCTTTTTCCTTTTACTCTCTTCTTATTTTGCTTTTGTTGGGATCAAAACAAAAATAGTTGCCACAAATAGAAAGTTTAAAATACACAAAAAAGGGTGCCCCAAATGAATTGGTGGTCAAGCATGCACATAAACAAAAAATAAGTAAGACAATTAATTTCTATTGAGTATTTCATAGGATAAATAATAATAATACTAATAATATAATCACAATAACCTATATAATATATAAAAGTAAGAGAGTCAGTAAAAATATTTGTCACGTGTTATTCTCATGTTCATTTTGTTCCCTCCAAAATCATTAAAAAAAATTAAAAATAAAATTAACTTAAAAATTTTACAATTTTAAAATCATTGTCATATTAGATAATGGAAAAGATATAGAGGATACTATTATTTCATTTAAATTGAATTTTTTATCTAGTCAAATTAAATATAAGGATTTAACATACGAAAATTAATTATCTACAAAGAATTAAAAAATATATTTGAATATTAATTTTAATTTCATGGATGAAAAATATTATATAAATACATTTGAATTTGAATTAAATCATATAAATACATTTGGATTTGAATTTGAATTTGAATTCTGTAGATGGAAAAAATTAAATAGGTAAACATATTTTTAATTGAATTTCATAAATAATTTACCTTACAAGGTAAAAATATATCTATACAATAAATTATAATAATAATAATAATAATTAATTAAATTACATTATGAATATTTAATATATGAAAATTAATTATTTACAAGGAATCAAAAAATACATTTGAATTGGAATTTGAATTCCATAGATGGAAAATATTATTTAAATAGATTTGAATTTAAATTAAATTATATAGATGCATTTGAATTTGAATTTAAATTCTATAGATAAAAAAATTAAATAGGAAAATTTTACAGATGAAAAAAATTATGTAGGTAATTTTTGGATTTGAATTTTATAATTTAATTGTATTATATATAGAAGTCAAATTTATAGTTTTTAACAAACTTTTATAGTACAGATTAAAAAAAAAAATCCAAATATACTTATTAACAATAAAACTTTTAAATAAATTTTCAAATACAATTAATTTTTTAAGATTATATTTAATATCATCTACTATGGTTATACATACCATGCATTACACGGGAATGAATACTAGTATATATATATATATATATATATATATTTCTCTATAGCAAGACTATTATATAGTGTGAATAAAATGTTAGATGATATTTTTTTTTTTTGTAATTTTTTTAAATGTTAGGATCATTTATTAAGCCAACAGGTGGTTATTATCTTTTTCTTGGACTCCAATTAATTGATGATACTTTTACAGTTTTATCCTTGATTATTATGGCTATAGATGAGTTTAATATGGTTTTTTTTTTTGGATAGGTAATTTCATTAAATCTTCTCTCCTTTATATATGAATAATTTTGGCTAATTTTTTTTCCCTCTTTCTCTTGGATTGCTTTGTATTTGAATGATTATTCATTTTATTTTACTAAGAGGCTTGCATTGAATGATTTGGGAAAATTGCAACAAATTCTGCTAAGAAAAGCAATTTTTTTTTTTTTTTATGGGTTAGAGCTTCTATGATCTTTACTAAGAAGTTCTTTGTGAGAATTGAATATTGATGCTATTCATTTATGAGATCATTATTTTGATGAATTAAATGTATTTAGCAAAGAAATATGATTCTCTTCAAGCTATTAGATGGGTGTTTTGGTTGGTTATATTTTTGTACGTGTTGATTGAACTTAAAATTAATAGCTAGAACAATATATCTTGAGAGTTTTATCATAATAACGACTAGATGAAAACGATTAAAGATTTGTTTTGTATAGTTGATGGTTCAATTCTGTTGTATTTTTCCACCTTCTATTTTTACTTCTCACATAATGTTTTTCTTAACTTTTGTTTTTCAAGAAATACATAATTTAGTAACACATGAAGTCAAGTATCGTCAAGCCATTAGACATATGAAGTTAGCTTGCATGTTTGTTTGTTAAGGAGGAATATTTTTTTAATACTCCGATAATTGTTTCTCTAGCTAATTGGCTTCTATTGTCTCTTAAAATTGTACATGTTTTAGTTTTGGATATTTGGAGCAAAGATAAACTTGAGTGACACCAAATTATTTGACGAGATAATTCAAACATGTGGATTAGTATATTTCACCCTTCAATTGGGAAGAAAAAAACTCTCAATATGTTTCAATAGATCATTTATGGATGGCAAAATTTCTTTGTTCACAATGACTTTTTTTTTTCTCTTTTTTTGTTTTTTTAATTTATTAATATTACAACTTACTAGATTATAAAGATTTTATTGAGAAACTCTTATTCATTAACTGTTAGGGCTCACCTTACTTCTTAATTATTCATTTTTATTTCTCATTGTAATCAAATGATTTGCTAATTTGTTTATGTATGGTGGACTTCGATTTGGTTGTTCATTGTTTTTAATATTTAAGTTTGAAAAACAAAGAAAATCACCACTTAGCCTAGGAGAAAACCATTACCCCATTTTGATCATACAAGTGAATATTCAAATAGAAAAGAAGAGATGTAGCTAACAATATAGCAAAAAATTAATTGAATCTAATTTATAACTTGGCTTTATTTGTTATGGTGGAAAAATGGAAGGATGGAGACAAAGGGATTAAAAATTCACCCAAAAAAAAAAAAAAAAAGAGAGGAAGGGATTAAAAAGTGGAAGGAGAAAAGTGTGAAGGTTGTTTGATTTAGGGAGATTAGTGGAAGGTAAGTTGGAATCATGCATACAGCGGAAGTTTGGTTGAGATTGTATATGAAAAATTATGTAATTATCCATTAAATTTTTACTAACTTTTTGTGTAGGACCTTCCAAACTATTCAAGTTTCAACAGATCTGTGTATGGGCAGACCTAATTACTAAAAACAAGAAGGCTTAAAGGTTTCATTTTCAGTTTTAGTTTACCATTGAGGATTTCAGTATCTAGAAAACAAATCTACAGAAACTCCATCGTAGAGACTCTTTAGAAAACAATCTATTTATAAACTCCAAACCCTAGCCTCTAGGCTTTCCTAATTGTATTGGGCCTAACAGATGGGTCACATTTGTCTCTAAACAATTAATTAATGGGTTTTGTCACTTTATTAGCTAGCTTGGGGATCCAACAACTATTATTAATTAAGGCTCTTGATCAATGGTTTAGATTGCTTGTAAAACATAAATCCAACAATCTCTCACTTGCTTAGAAGTAAGTCTAGGATTGTGATCTTATCCGGTGCTACTCCACTAAAAGCCCAGATGTGAACTCCAAAATTAATAATATATATATTAAATGTATTTTTCCTTTGTAAAACATCAATAATTAATTGATAAAATTTCTGTTAATCAATTAATTATTTATTCTCTTTACTTATCAGTTTCTTTAACGGATCAAATGCACTGGCCAATAACTTTCAATATCCGAGTACCGAAACATGTCAAGTGGATATTTCATATAAATTCCATTTTATATATTTCATAAATACTTAGTAATCAAAATACCATAATTCCCAACTCATCAAGATATTGGCCGCTCAAATAGACTTCATTTATTGATAACTTAAAGAATCATATTCACTTAATTACCTATTTATAATATACTCAGGATTACAAAAAAATAACATATCCAATATTGCCTGAAATTTAATTCCTTTCACAGAAATTTATCCTTAATTAAAACTCTTTCGATCCTCTCAGAATGATCATAATTCATTCCAATATTTTATAAGAACCAAGAAAGATTATTTCAAAAAATATTGCAGTCTAAATAAAGCACCCAACTTTATTTAACAACTGTGAGATAATTCATTAATTATGAGAACCTATGATCATGTCTTCTATGGACTCATTCATATGATCATATACTACATAATTAATCTGGACCTTATACGTAAAACAACGCGTGCATAATAATTCAAGAAATTCATACCATTAAATCAGAAAATGAAATTACAATTAGTCTTGTTCCTAGAGTATAAATGTAACCAACTTCCACTTACTCTAAAGTAAGCCTAGAACCCTATTAAGACCCATAGAATTTACATGCTTCTCAAACACACGTTCAGGAAGAGTCTTCGTAAAAAAATTTGATAGGTTCTCCTTAAATTCTATTTTAGTAACTACTGTATCTCCTCTATTAATGAAATCACGGATCAAATACTTTCTTAATATGTGTTTCTGCTTTTTGTGAGACCTAGGTTTTTCGGACTGTGCTACAGCCCCAATGTTATCACAAATTAGGATAATAGGCCGATTTGCACTTGGTATCACATGAAGATCCAAAAGGAATTTCTTAAGCTATACAGCTTCCTTTGCAGTTTCAGATGCAGCACATATTCAGCTTCAATTGTGGAGTCAGCAACACAATTCTATTTAACACTCCTTCAACAAATGGCTCCTCCATTTAGGGTAAACACATATCCTGATGTTGATTTACTAAAGTCAATATCCCTTTGAAAATCAGAATCCGTATAACCAAGGGTTTCAAGACTCCCACTGGAATACACCAGCATATAATCCCTCATTCTCTTTAAATACTTGAGTATATGCTTCACTGCAGTCCAGTGTTCTACTCTGGATTTGATTGGTACCAGCTTACGACTCCCACTGTATAGCAGATATCTGATCTGGTACATAACATGGCATACATGAGACTATCAACAGCCGAAGCATAAGGTTTCTTACTTATGAGTTCTTTCTCTTCGAGAGTTTTTGGTGATTGCTCCTTAAAAAGATGAATTCCATGTTTAAAAGGTAGAACTCTCTTTTTGGAATTTTCCATGCCGAACCTGGTTACTATTTTGTCAATGTAGGAAGCTTGAGATAGAGCTAATACTTTATTCTTCCAGTCTTATAAAAGTTTGATTCCTAAAATATAGTTAGCTTCATCCAAGTCCTTCATATCAAATTGCTCTTTCAGGTAACCATTTACATCTAACAAAACTTTCACGCTATTTCCAATTAACAGAATATTATCTACGTAACGAACCAGAAAGACTACCACTATACTTTGAATTTTTTTATACACACATGGTTCATTAGGGCTTTTCTTAAAATCGTATGATTTGATAACTTGATCAAACCTGATGTTCCACGACCTAGATGCTTACTTAAGTCCATAAATAGACCTATGCAACTTGCAAACCATGTGTTCTTGAACTTTTGCTATGAACCCCTTCGGTTGCTGCATATAGATGTCCTCTTCCAGCTCCTCATTTAGAAAAGCTATTTTGACATCCATTTGTCAAATCTCATAATCGAGATCTACTGCTACAACTAAGAGAATCCAGATAGATATAGGCATGGCTACTGGCGAAAAAGTTTCATCATAATTGATGCCTTTTTTCTAGGTTTAACCTTTTGCCACCAATCTAGCTTTAAAGGTTTCAACCTTCTCATCTGGTCATTTCTTTCTCTTGTAGATCCACTTGCACCCAATGAGTTTTACCCCTTTAGGTGCTTCTACAAAAGACCAGACTGAGTTAGAATCCATAGATTCTATCTCATGGTCCATGGCCTTTCTACACTCTTCCACATCAATATCCTCCAATGCCTTTTCATATGTGGTAGGATTGTCATTAGGATTATCCAAAATGACTTGATAAGTCTTTCCTAACAAGGCATACCTTGCAGGTTTACGAATCATTCTCCCACTATGAGTTTGCTGCATTGGTTGTTGTACATGTACAAGAGGATCCAAGTTTTGTGGTTTAGGTGGATCACCAATCTCTTCATTATGTTCTTGTTCTTGAGCTTCTTGAATTCGGTCCTGAGCTATTTCCTATGTTTGTTCACCTTCGGGTACATTTTATACATCTTTCCCTCTTTGAACATCAACAGGAAACAGGGATGGAAAACTAGGAGTTTTTGATGGATCTTGAACTGAGTCAAGCTCTCTAAGAGCCATTTTATTCTTAGGTTTAAAATTGTTTATATAATCATCTTCTAAGAAAGTGATATGTGTACTCACTATCATCTTCTTTTCCTTTGGATTATAAAATATTCCACCTCTCTTTCCCTTAGGATAACCAATAAACATACACATTTCTGTATGAGATTCCAATTTTTCAGATTTTTGTGTTAAAACATGTGCTGGGGCACCCCAAATTCGAATATGGTTTAAACTGGGTTTGTGCCTTTTCCATAATTCTATGGGTGTCTTTGAAACAGATTTAGATGGAACCAATTTAGTATGTATACTATTGTGTCTAAGGTATATCCCCAGAACGATTCAGGTAATGCTGAATAACTAAGCATCGACTTCATCATATCTAAATGGGTTCTATTTCTCCTTTAAGAGACTCCATTTTGCTAGGGCGTTCCAAGAGATGATATTTAAAAATTATCTCCTCTTTAGCCAAGATAGAATTAAACTCTTCAGACAAGTATTCACTGTCTTGATTAGACCAAACCTGCTTAATATGGACACATAATTGCTTTTCTACCTTGGCTTTATACTCTCAAAATTTATCAAAAGCTTCAGACTTATAATGCATTAGGTAAAAATAACCGTATCTTGAGTAGTCATTAGTAAGTGCGATGAAATACTTATACACGCCTCTGGCTTGAATGATCATTGGTCCATATTCATCAGCATGTACCAATTCCAATTGTATGGTGGTTGCACGATTTCCTTTAGCCTTGAAGGGCCTCTTTGTCATTTTACCTTCTAAACATAATTCACATACTGGTATAGGTTCAAAGATCAAGAAATTTAAAATTCCACTATTAACCAAGCCATGAATTCTGCTAGAATTAATATGACCCAATTGCAAATACCACAGATAGGTTTCATTTGAAAACTCCCTTTTCTTAGATAAGAGAAGTTGCTCATTATCAATATTTTCAATGGCATTAATACTATAAGATGAAAGAGTTAAAAAATAAAAACCATTAATCAATAATCCAGAACAAATAAAAGTATTATTACTCTTTATTGAAACTGAGGAAGTAAACTGCACTGTTAAACCATATTCAACTAAACAACTAACAGAAACCAAATTCCTCTTAAAATCTGGAACAAACAAATAGTCTGATAGACTTAAAATTTTATTATCAAAACATAACTCTACTAGTCCTATTGCCATTACAAAGACATATTCTCCATTTTCGAACTTCAAACTTCTTTATCCTTTTCTGAATGGGCTGCTTTGTTTAAACCACTGCAAAGAGTAACAAACATGGTTAGTGGCTATTGAATCAATGATCCATTAATCATTGTAATTCTCCAGTAAGCAAGCCTCAACAACATTTCGACTACCCATACCTAATTTAGGGCAATCCTTCTTTCAGTAACCTTTCTATTCTCACTTGAAGCACTTGCCTTTTGACTTCTTCATTGCAGCTTGTTTGGTAACTGGATTTGTTCCCTTCTACTTCTTATTCGTCTTTCCACTCTTAGGTTTCCATTTAGGTTTTGAGGAACTTTTATCATGATAAGCAATTCCCTGATTCATGAGAGACATTTCAACACTCTCAGTAGAAGAAAGCTTTAGTTTGTTCATATTATAGTTCACTTTGAACTGACTAACTTTATTCGGTAAAGATTCCAAGATCATGTCAATCTTCATCTCTTGTTTCAGCTTAGCCCCTATCACTTCTGCAATACGGATGTGGACCATCATCTTTAAACAATGCTCCCGTACACTTTCTCTAGTCATGCGAGTGTTCATTAATGCCCTTATAGTTGTTTGTTCAGCAGTACTGCTACTTTTAGCAAATATCCCATCTAGAGTCTAAACTATTTCTAATACACAGTCTAGATTATCAAGTTGCTTTTGTAGATGTTCTGCAATGCTAGCAAGAATATAACAGCGAGCTATCGTATTCACCCATTGCCAATCTGCAAATTGATTCTTAGTTTCCTCTAAAGCATTAGCAGTAGGCTCTTGGGGTTTCAAAGTTGTTGTAATATATTTTATTCTCTCAAAATCAAGGACAATATAAAGATTGGTTTTCCATATGTCGTAGTCATTTCCATCCAATGGCTTTTTACTTAGAATTGCAGCTAAAAGATTAAAGGATGCTATTTTTTGAAAATTAAATGCACACATATTGACATTTAATTAACACAACAAACATACAAATATGTAGATCCCTTAAACTACTTATTATTAATGTTTATTGTAACAATAATTTAATTTTCATTACAAATAATTATGTTGGGCAAGACATTTGTAATAAATTAAACTTTGAAATGGTATATTTTATTGTCCTACTAAGTTAGCTCTCAGGAAAGGCGATGTGGAACTCAGACTCCTTAAAATCCTATATCCTTAGATAAAGCTTTCTTAGATAACACCAATACATACCATTCAAAATTGATTTTAGCAAAATCTACTATTTTGAACATGATATACATAGTATTCTACCAAGTCAGCTCCCAGGAAATGTGAGATGGATTTTAGACTCCTTAAAAATCTATCCTCTTAGACAGAGCCTTCTTAGATATTACTAATATATATCACTCAAAATTAATCTTAGAAAAATCAACCATTGTTCCAACATTCTTTAGGCTTTTAGTAACACTAACAGAGACTCATTGAGAGGATTATTAATGTTACTAAAATTGAATGTAATAACCATTCATTTAATTTCAAAAATATTTTTAATATTTAAGCATTCTCGATGTTGGGTCATACAATCTTACCAAAATTTTGAAATTATTTTAGATCCAATCCAATAAGATTCGGTCATGCTTATCTATTAGGGCATCACATGACCATTTTATTATTGGACCTTTAATTGAGCCCACATATTTTAGATTAATTGAATTAACTTTTAACCTTCACCCATTCAATATTTTACATTAATTAATTAGGGTTTTCCATAATAATATTATCTAGATAAAACAAATATTATTATGCATATGTATATATCAAATGATACAATTATATGGCACCACCAATTCAAAATGGCAGGTTAAGCACATATCACATGTTATATCCATAAAATTTAAATAATTATAAATATAGAATAATTAATAGGTCCTAATTCATGGTTTTCTAGAAAAGAAAATTACAAGCCCAAAAAGGCCAAGAAGCCAAACTCGATATCTAGTCCTTACTTTTTCTCTTTTAAGGTTTTGCAAGTCTATGGGGTGTGAGCCAAACTAGAATTGGTTTTTAGGGTTTTTAGCCCAAACAACATAAAATCTTAAAATGTCCCCTATTGATCCCGAGCACCAAAACCGCCGCTAGCCGCCATACAAAACTCGGATTATTACTAAATTTTATGAGGTAGATCGTCACTGAAGGAACCAATGACCAAAAATGGTCCAATTTCAATGCTGCACTGGCTAAAGTCAGGTGCATGAAACCCACTCGCAGCCACTTTAAGTGGCCCATGTGGGCGTGTGTAGCTGCCTCCGATGGTGGTCCTCCTTTCACCAATCCTTCTCCGTGTCTTGCATTTGCTCCTTGCTTTAATTTGTCAAAACACAGCTTTAATTGGCATGAAAAATGATGAACAACAACATGTATACAGCTTTTCTCAGGTATTGTTACATATTTTTCCAATAAATCCAAATTTACATATAAAATTCGAAAAAAAAAATTGCAGAAAAATAAATAAATCAATCAATCAAGGAGGAAACCTAATCTTACAATTAGCGTCCTTGTTACAACCAAAAAAAGAAAAATACAAGCAAAAATCTACCATGAATTAAGTCAAAAATCAAATCATTCATTCATAATACAAAAAATTATAAATAACATGAATAACATAATTCTAGTTGCCATATATCTAATATATACCACATATACATGAAAAATAAAATATTAAAAAATATGGATTCAATTTATCACATACTGATTCAATCAAAGCTCTAATACCAATTGTTGGAATCATGCATACAGTGGAAGCCTGATCAAGATTGAATAAAGCATATGATAAACTACATCATTATCTTTTAAATTTTTACTAACCTTTTGCACAGGACCTTCCAAGCTATTCTAGTTCTAACAGATTTGTGTGTGGATACATCTAATTACTAGAAACAAGAAGGCTCAAAGGTTTTATTTTCAATTTTGGTTTACTACTGAGGTTCTTAATATATGGAAAACAAAACCGTAGAAACTCTATCATTGAGGCTCTTTAGAAAATAGTTTATTTATAGACTCCAAACCCTAGCCTCTAGGGTTTCTCAATTGCCTTAGGCCCAATAGATCGGCCACACTTGTTTCTAAATAATTAGATAATGTGCTCTATCACTTTATTAGCTAGCTTGGGGATTCAACGACCATTATTAATTAATGCTCTTTATCAATGGTTTAGATTGCTTCTGGAGCATAAATCCAACAAAACCATCCATTGAAGATAAATTAGCCAAATATACTTTTTTTTTTCTGTGAATTTTAACTGATAAAATAAAAGCTTTTCATAATTATTATTTTTACCTTTTAAATTTTTTTTTATTTTTCAAAGTTGTCACGGAAAAAAGAAAAAAAAAATCCCAACTCTAATTAGTTGCCTTCTTTCGTTATTATTATTATTATTATTATTTTGTCATAACTCGACCTTTTACCAAAATGCCCAATATTTTTTCAATTCCATTTTTGCCATCATCTTTTTTTTTTTTTTTTTGCTCTAGAAACAATGGTTTAAAAACAACCAAAAAACCTAAAAGCTTCAGCCTTTAGTAGGAGTTCACTACGAGGCCACTCTCCTGGGTTACAAAAAATGAGAAAATAGAAAGGAAACTATTTATAGTTAAAACATCATTAATGTCATTTTTTTGACACCATTTACCAAAAAAAATCAGCTAGAAAGTTGTCTTCCCTAGGCGACCAAGCAAAATAAGCATTTTGCAACTACTTTTCCAGACTCCAAATATCTTTGAAAGTACATTCAACTGCCTAATGAGTGTTTTGATAGGTGGGATTGTTGATTTTGAACACCACATGTCACGCTTCTGAGACATAGCAAACCTTGGACTAGCCTTCTTCTTCAGCTGCAAAATGGCAAAAGCCTTGGCCACTTCTAGTATATCCAATTGAAAATGATCAACCTTAATCTTTACCACTTCACCAAGGTGGTTTCTAGCAACCACGCTTATCATGCTCCTTCCTTTTTTAACTGCAGCATATGTATTGATTTTTATACTTTGAGCAGAAAGCTTTATCCATGTAGACAACTTGCTGAACAGCAATGCAGGTTCTTCCTAACTAGACTTGGAACTTGCAGTTTTTGCCTTTTTAAATCTATGATTTAACCATACCATGGTGTTTTCTAGGGAGAAAGGTATGTTGTTAAAGAGATTTTTGTTTCTTATTTTCCAGATCTGGTCCAATAAGATCATGGAATAGAGGAAAAAATCTTCTTTTGTTATTGGGATGGACCGAAAGCACTCCATTAGGATTAGCTAACAATCTCAACTTCTTTTCAAGGGATTGATCACCAGCAAATTCTCATTTTATACTCCATGGCATGGCAAACCAAATAGCTTTAGCTACCTGACAATGAAAAACATATGACTATCTATTTCAAGGCATCCACATCCATGCACACAATTCTTCCTCTCAATAACCATATTTCGGGAAATGATATTGGCTGTAGTTGAGAAACCGTGGTTGGCTAATTTCCATATGAAAAACTTTAGGCTTTCATGGATTTTGGAGGTCCATACATACTTCCACCAAGAGGAAACAACAAAATTGTTCTAGAATTCCAAATTTATATGGATTTCACTATGTGGCAGTCATTGGAATTTCCATTCCAGATTAACTTATCCTTTAGGTTTTGATTTGTGCAAGGAATTTTGCATATGTTTTTTATAGTATCTCTATCAAACAGTTGTAAGAGTCTGTCCAAATTCCAATTGCCATTCTGCCTTAAAAGAGAGTCAACCATTTTGTACTCTTGCTTAGCTTCTTTGGAGATGGGAGTTGGTTTGAAATTTGGGTTGTTTGGAAGCCAAGTTTCTTCCCAAATGTTTATATCAATTCCTTTATCGACCTTGAAACATAGCCCATTCAGAATGAGCTTCCTAGAGGCAAGGATTCCTTTCCAAGTCCACGAACTATTTTTCTTCACCTTGCATTTCAAAAAATAGCTCTCAGCAAAATACTTGGCCTTTAGAGCTTTAACCCACACTTTTTCCAAATCAAGAGCTAGATGGCATCCAAGTTTACTAAGAAGAGCCAAGTTCATGTCCTTTAGTTTCATTATACCAAGAGCTCCAGCGAATTTGGGCCTATAGATTCTTAACCAAGAAATCGGGATGTAATTTTTCTAATTTGTTTCATTGCTCCACAAAAATAAATAGGCCACTTTCTCGATATCTTGACACCAAGTTGAAGGGAGCTTGACAGCTAACATTGCATAAAGTGGCATGATGCTAACGATAGATTTTAATAAAGTGAATTTACCTACCTGAGAGATCGATTTAGCCTTCCATCCTTGGAGTTTAGACTCCACCTTATTTTTAAACTCTTCATAATCCTTCGTATGGTTCCTACCAACAAACATTATGTTTCCCAGGTACTTGGTTTCTTTTAGCAGTTCCTTTAAACCAAAAAGCTTTTTAATGCCCATCTTTATCTTGCAATGAGTATTCTTCAAGAAGAAACAACCAGACTTTGCATGGTTTTTTTTTCTCTTTGTCCTGACCAACTACAAAACAGATTAAGGCAATTAATTACCTCACGGACCTCTTCCAAGTTTTTCTTACAGAACAGTAAAATGTTGTCTGTGAAAAGGAGATGAGAGATTGTTGGATTGGATATCCTAATCTTGATTCTGTGAAGTTTTCCTTCTCTTTCAAATTTTAAAAGCATCCTAGATAGCAGCTTAAAGTAAAGAATAAAGAGAAAAGATGATAGAAGGTCTCTTTGCTTAAGCCTTCTTTGCATGTCAATTTTACTAAATACAATGCAATTCAAAAGTAATTCCACAGACTCAATAGATATGCATCCGAGAATGAAAGCATTTACCTTGCTAGAGAAACCAAATTTTGAGATGATTCTTGTTAACAAACTCCAATAAACTCTATTGTAGGCTTTCATCAAGTCAATTTTGAAGCTTACTAGACTGACTCTACTATTTCGTTTCTTCATTGTAAGCAAAATTTCATTCACTAGTATGGAATTCTCACCAATCCACCTGCCGAGAATGAAGGCCTTTTAAGATGGTGATATTAGGTTGTCCAATAAGGGCCTTATTTTTTCAGTCAAAATTTTAAACAATATTTTGTAGGTTGTATTACATAGGCTTATTAGCTTGAGGTGGTTAAAAGTATAAACGTGTTTGACTTTTGGGATGAGCACTATAAAAGATCTGTTAATGGCTCTCAGAATGTTAACTAATTGGAAGATATTCTAGATCATTTTGACTATGCCGTCTCCTACCATGCTCCAATATTATTGGAAGAAAAGAGCCGGCATCCCATCAAGTCCAAGGGGGTTTAATGGAGGCATGCTCTTAATTATTCTGAAAATTTCTTCTATTGAAAGGATGGAATCTATCGAAGCATCATCCATGTCTGTAATACCTCCTTCGATATAATCATCAAGACAATCACAAAATGCTATAGGATCCTCCCGAAACAGTTTTGTAAACTTTAACGTCAAATAATTTCCAGTATTTGATCTAGACTCCAACCAATTTCCTGAGTCAGCTTTGATGGCAGCAATAATATTCTTTCTTCTCTTCTTGACCGTTGAGGCATGAAAGAATTTAGAGTTATGATCCCCTGCCTTGAGCCATAATTCCGTAGACTTTTGCCACCAAACCAGCTCTAATCTTAGTCTCCATTCATCTAAATTAGATTGAACTAATTGTTGATGTCTAATATTATTCTCGATTAGTAGGCTGTTGCATAATTGTGCTAATTTGGTTTCTAGGGTTTTGATCATGGATTGACAGAATCTAAAATATTCCTTTTTCCAATTCTTCAATGCTATAGCCATGTTGTCAATTCTAGCACACAGGGGAAATTTGCCTTTGCTCCAAGTCCTGTGTTTCCAAGCCTCACAGATTATCTTTTCGCATGACTGATCCCTAGTCTAAGCCTCCAAGAAACGAAAAGGTCTGGGGGTAAAGGGATGATCCTGCTTCAAAGAGTGCTGAATTGGCAGATGATCGGAGCCTATAGGATGCAAATGATGGATGCTAGCCTGATTAAAAGTAATATGCCAATCAGGACTAACAATCACCCTATAAATATGCTCCTTAATGTTTGCAGTTCCCCACCTTCTATTACACCAAGTAAAGATGTTTATACACTAAAATTGATATCAAAAGCACCTAGCTCTGAGATGACATTTCTAAGGTAGAAGTTGGAACTGTTGGTGACTTTCCTTCCGCCATACTTTTCTTCTTGGCATAGAACGTCGTTGAAATCTCCCATACACATTCAAATATCACTATCTGAACTTACAACCTCAACTAATTCAATCCAGAAAATTTTCCTTATATTTCTATCTGTAGGGCAATAACAAGACCAGCAATTACAGACCAACCCATTAGTAAGAGTATTAGCTACCCCAATAATCCATTTAGACTTAAAAATAACTTTCCATCCTATATCAGACTTCCAGAAAAGGGCCATAACTTCTGCTTTTCATTCAGCCTCCACAACAACTAAGTTATCAAACAGAAATGTTCTAGCAATTTTAGACATTTTAACACCATCAGCTTTTGTTTCAATGAGGAAAAGCCTAAGAGTGGAAGAATTTCTAACCAGGTTCTTCAGACCTCTCTTTGTCGACGCTCTCTCAAACCATGATAGTTCTAAGAAATTATGCTCATGGCAATGTGGGAGACATGATAAGGCCCACTTCCTAGGCTAAGGATCTGTCTGAAACTGGTGGTTTGTCTTCATTTGCTAACTTTTTTTATGATCTTTCAAGGAGTTTGATACCCCTAAGTCCTTCAATCTAATTATTGGAGAGGACAACTTGGTATCGTGCTTTGCTGCTTCACTTGAACTTTGTGATAAACAAAAAGCTTGTGTTGCGTTAGAAAGGCCTATATGAGAATTTAAAGTATTCTTGTTTGCAACCAGCCCAGCAGGCTCATTTTTAATTTTGGTGAAGCTTTCGGCCCTTCTCCTGTATACATGGGCCCTAGTGGAATAAGTACGGGCTTCTATTTTTCTTTTGCGAAATAATCCTTTATCCTTCAAATATGGATCTGTTGGTAAAGGCCTAGATAATTTGTTAGATAAGGAATCGGTGTTGTTAGGCTTTAAAGAATGTGCCGCCTCCTGACATAGACTCCCATTCTCTTCCTATCCAACTGCAATTTTGACTGGGAAATCTTTTGCTTTTTTGCCAAATTCAAAATTCATGCCATCATTGTTTGACTGAGGAGCCTATTGTGATGTGATGTTTTCCTTTGTAAGCTTTCCACTTAAACCACTGTTATGGACCACGTGTCCACCTATTGACGGTTATTGATTACAATCATTCCTTGGTTCTTGCATCTCCTCGTGATTCCCTCCTAAGTTTGAATCCTCCTGAGTCGAATTGTTCTTTTCCTTGTCTTTCGTCTCTAAGTCTTCTGAACCTTCACCACCGGATTCTAAGTTTAGTCCACCATCCGTCGCAGGTACATCATCATTCTTGGTGTCGTTATTTACATCATGAGAGAAGGTGTCAAAAATCTCACCCTTGGGAAGTTCAACTCTTCTCAGATAAGTGCCTTCCTTGACTACGGTGAAAGCATCCACCTCCGCCTGTAGCCAACATCCAAATTTGTCTCTTCAGATAGTTGATCCTCAGTAGGAAAAGAGGGGCAAGAACTTTTTCCATGTCCTATTTTTCCACAAGAATAGCAAAATTTCACTAAACATTCATAAGCGAATTGAATCCACGTCCCTTCTTTTCGTATTTTGTGGAAGAAACCTATTTTTAGTGGCTTGGAAATATCAACCTCCACTTGGATTCGCATATACTTCAACCCGATTACATTGGTTTTGGAAGTGAACTCGTTTTACAACACCTCATGAAAAAGGCCTCTGATTCTCATGGCATTTTCCTTTGTCATAAATTGTAGGGGGAGGCCATGTATTTGGATCTAAAAAGTGGAGATACTGAAATTTATTTGCTCAAAAGATAGATCCAGCCTCCATTCTCTCAAGACCAGATGGGCTCCGTCAATGGACCATAGTCTCTTTTTCCATACTTTATTCCTATCCGCGATTGACTTGAAATAGAAGAGAAAAATGTTGGTGTGCATTTGTTCCATTTTCACCATTTCATTGGTAAACCAAACTCTAGGAATGATAGATTGAACAATATTTTACTTGATGATTTTTTCTAACACTACTTTTTCCAACCAACCTTATTTAAGAAATACGATGGGCGCTTTCTTCATCTGCAATTAGCTCTAACTGAGGCAATCCATTGAACTGTGTGTTCTTTGAAGTTTCCTCCATTTCGATGTTCAAAATTGAAGTATCAGAAAGAGAAAAGAAAACACCATACAGGTGTGGACCAGGTTATCTAGACCTTGTTCCCAGAAGAAGCTCTGGTATGCTTCTCTTTTATTTTTGCCCTAGGCCCCTCTTTTATCACCCTTGCCTTATTTTTTATTTTTTCTGAAATATGATTACATGTTTTTGTTTTATGAGCACGTGCTGATAAATTATATATTTGTGCATTTTTTATGATAATAATGTTTTTTAAATTAATATTTTCGAAAACATTTAAGTCCTTTTAAAAATATTGATTAATTTGAAATTCTTAGAAAATACAAATTTCCAAAGAAAAAAACATTGAACCGATAAATATTCTCTATTATTTTCAGCCCCCTTTTCTTTCTTTTTTTTTTTCCATAATATCCCTTATACATATTTTAAGAATCTTTTTCGTTCGGAAAAAAAAAAACAAAAGGAAAATAAATATTTCTAGTATGCTTGAGTGGATTTGCTTTTTATTTTATTGTAACTTCACCACCTGTATGTATTGTCCATCATATTAGTTTATCATATTCTTGTATGATTTTAATTTAAGGATGAACGAGGATGTAGCTATCCATCAATTCAAATTATTATTTTGATTTCACTAAAAAAAAAAAGTTATATTTTTTTGATAATTAAAGGCGGGTGGAATTCAGAAATCAATATACAATTTTAATTTTCAATTTTGGATCAGCATTTTTTTTCCCCTTCTTATCAGAGGAAGTTACAAAGAGGTGTAAAATCAATTAAGACCAACTTGATTCAAAATAATAAAAAAAGAAACTATTTACGAGTTAGGAAAAAAATGACATAGTAATAATAATAATAATAATAATAGAAGAAGTATATAGAGTTTTTTAGTAAAAAAAAAAAAAAAAAAAGAAGTATATAGAGTTGCATATTAAAAAAAAAAAAAAAAAGCTTGATTGATCAAGTGGAAATGATTTTTTGACTCAGAAAATCCAGTTGAGTACGAACAAAAAAATAAAAAATAAAAAAAGACATATTTTGTGATACGAACCTAGGACGACCTGCTCCTAAACCCGTATTATATTAGCCCGGATCTTTAATTAAGTTCAAGTTCTAATGGAATGGACCTCAACCCCTAACCAACCTGTGGTTAGAAACCTTGGTATAATGTAGACGCCACAATAGGGGATGGAAAACCTATTGATAAGTCAAGCTAAAACAACCAATTCTCTAATGGTGTTTTAGGTGTTCTCAAAGAACAAAGAGATAATTAATCTCATAAATATTTTCTTAATCAAATCAAAGTTTAAAGTTATATTATTAATGAAAAATAAGCCTTTAAATAGGCTTTGAAAGAAACAAAATAAACCCTAAAACCCTAGGAAAAACCGGCCACACAATGAAGAAGTCTACCTTGGCCGAAACTTTCCTTTTCCTAATCTAATTTGGATTAATTAATTCCTTTATTTTGAATTAGGAATTAATTAATTTACAATGAAAAGAATAAAATAATAACTTTCCTAATCTTATTTGTCCAGAAAATAAATAAATAGAAACTAAAAAATAATGGTAGTTTCCTAAAACAAAAAGTAGAATAAAATTAGGAAACTAAAATACTAGCTTTTTGACTAAATTGACTTTGACCAATCTTTGACCAAAGTGAGCTCCAAATCAGCTTCAATATGCTTTGTAGGATGCCAAATAAGCTTATTGTGAAGTTCCTCACGTTGCCCTTGCTTGGAAGTAAGAGAAAAGGCTAATACAGTAAAATACAGTAAAGCCCGCGAAGAATACAGCAAATCCGGCCTTTCCTTCTCCTTGTGCGCAAACCACCTTGTTGGTCGGCTTTGAAGCTGCTTTGGCTGGTTTCTATGACTCATCCTCCATATGAATTGAACCCATAAAGATGGGGTTCCAATTCATACAACCCGGCCTCTTTATCATCACCAAAACCGTCACCCGACCCTGTTTTGGCTTCTATTGCTTGTATGAGTAAAACAGGCCTTTGTTCTTTAGATGTGACCAACCCCTCTTGACTATGACTTATTCCTTGTATGAAGACAGCAAGATTGTTCTTGAACTTCTTGGCTTGAGCCCTAGTGATAGGTCCCACCTTCATCTGTATTGGGTCAGCACCCCAGCGGGTTGTTGGTCGAGCTGTCTCGGGTGGATTCGCATCATTTTGGAAGCATTACATGAATATTGCAAGTAAAAACTAATGGCACAAAACAGAAAATATTTTTTTCTCGGTATTTTTCATATTAATAATATTCTTTTAAATAATTTAATATTTGTGCAAATTATAATGTATTGTCTAATAAAGGTTAGTATGGTCATTTGAGATGTAATTTTTTTTTTCTTCATTCTATTTTTCATTTCTATACTAAACAAAAGATAAAAAATAATTTTTCATTGTTCATGTCGTACCAAACAATAGAAGAAAAATCAAATGGGGCTCAAAGTTGGTTGCTTTGTAGTCATAATTGTATTTTGTTAATCAGATTAGATGAAGATCTTCACATTTAATTTTGGATGATACTAAAGTCTGAAGCCAATATGGAGTGCTAGCACAACAAATATAGCTGATTAATAGAATGAGTATAGTGAAGGAACACAGATATTAAGTTTACCCAAAAAAGTAAAATAAATAAAAATAACATTAGATATTGAGAACTGCATATTTGATATAAAAGTTTAGGTTTTAAATAGTTATAATAGGATGAAGCTATGAAATCAAATAGAATAAAATTTATAAAATTTGCTTAGATTCAATGCATAAAATATAGCTGAATAAATTATATATATTTGTCCACATTGTAGTATATTTGTTTTATTATTTTTATATATGCGTAGCTCGAATTTATATAAAGAAAACTCATTCTCTTGCTGGTTGGGAACATTAAAGCATTTCCATTAACTTTATTCATTGCTAAAAAAATAGTACTGCATCTGATAAATCAACTTTATTTTGAAAAAAAATTCATTCCGATGGTTTTATACAAAAGTTTTATCAAGTTGATATGTTAAAAATAATAATTAAAAAAAAAAAAAAAAAAAGAGGCTAAGATGATCCTTTATCTGTAGAGGATCTATAAGACAGAATAAGTTCGTAATTTGGTTATCTTAATTTATTTTTCTTTTATTGTTTTCACTTTGCCATTCTGAATTTCTTCTTCTTCCATTTTTTATTTTGTTAGTTTACGATTCTTTTTCTTCCTTGCAATTATTTCTTCTTCCTACTCGTAACTAAATATCACCCCATGCCAAATTTCTTGCTACCATACTGCAGAAGATGAATAAATTCCGCTTGAATTTTGATAATCATTATAACAGAAATTAAACCCAACGAATCCTTGATTCCAAATGCTTCAATAAATCTCAACGCTTGCATAACAGTGCCAAAAACTCTTTTTGATTTCAGATCAAGAACCCAATTGTGTGAATAGAAACAGATACATTCATAATGAGTTTAATATAATTGGTAAATAAATCTAAGGAATGGAAAATTAGGTAACCAAAATGTACAAATGGCAGAGGATCGAATTTCTGGAAGGAGTTTGAAAGAGAAATAGAGATTTAAACTATGAATTTTTTTCTCCCAACTGTTTCAAAGTATACATAGAGGGGAAAGGAGGAAAAGAGTTAATAAATAAATGGAAAATAAGAAGAGCTGTTCGTTGCACAAATTGCTTGCTTCTTCTCCTGCGATAGAGTTCTTCTTGTGCAATATTTTTCCTTGCTCCTCTTCTCTTCTTTGGTGTGTTTTCTTTTCCTTTCCTTTTTTTTTTTAAAAAAATTTTTTAACTAAATTTTATTTGAATCAGAAATTATTGAAGAGTATTTTGTAATTATCATTATCTATTAAAATAGACATTGTGCCACCTCAGTATCAATATTTTCTAACCCTTATGCCACATAAATTGCAGTAAACAGAGCTATTAAAGATGTTTTTAGTTTTTTTTTTTTTATTCTTCTTTTGATTTATCTTCCTTTCTTTTTTTTCCCCCCCTTTTTTTTTTAATTTACCTTTTACTTGTTGTTACCCTCCGGTTTTTACTTTTCTTTTATCTTCCGCTATCTTTTTTTTTTTTTATTTTTTTTATTTTTTTTTTTATATATAATTTTTTTATTTTAATCTTCCATTATTTTTCTCTTTCTTTTCATTATCTTCCAGGTATTTTTCCTTATCTTCCATTTTCGCTTTTTTTACCCCTTAATCTTCAGTTTTTTATTATTTTATTATTTTAATCATTTTTTAGTCTTTATTTCTTCCTCCATCAGTTATATATATCTATATATATACATATATATTTATTTGAACTCTTTATTTTCCATTATACTTTTTTTTTTAAGCTATCAATATATTCATTAAATTTATTTACCAAATAATATAGTGAATGATTTGATAATATTAATTAATTTATTTATTTTTGTTTACTTTTCCATTTAAGGTTGGTCTATATTTTAGTAGCCAAAACATTGTTGTCTTTTTAGTGGTATAGTAATTATGTGTTGTAATTTTCATATGTGTAGGTTAAGACATAAAAATTTGCTTGCCTTTTAAAATGAAATATTTTCATAATTATCATAATTTTACTTTGAAATTATTCATTTGTAATATAAAATAAATAACTAAATTTAAAAGTAACAAGTAAAAAGACGAAATCATCCATATAATTAAAACATTATTTAAAATGAAAGTTAAAACCTGTTGCCAAATATTCATCCTCGCCGACTTTCCTTTTGACCAAAAAAAAAAAAAAAAAATTCACTCATCTTTGCCATAAATTTATTTTCTATAGGAAAAATCTACAGCAACATAAAGAGTCAACATCAACTATACAAATCATCATATTTTTAGTAATGTTAGGAGTACAAATTAAATATATGAAAATATATATCAAGAGTTATGTGCTAATATTGTATTGATTAATACATTAATATGACATGGATAAGTGAATCCTTCAAAAAATAATAGTAAAACTAATAAAATATTGACATGTAGCTCTTCTTCTTAATATATTTAGAGCTTAGCACTTCCATATCAACAAGTTTCATATTGGCAACACAGCATAACTCTAAATAAATGATAAAGTGAAGTAATTAATTTTGTGTGGTGGGCGCAAAGCAATTATAACTAAGTGTTCGTTTAAGAGTGTTTTTTTCCTTTTTCTTTTTCTTTTTTATTTTATTTTGGGGGACAAAGTTTAAGAGTAATTTTGAAACATCAAAAACT
The DNA here is from genome assembly GCF_031755915.1 of Ziziphus jujuba. NCBI lineage: Eukaryota > Viridiplantae > Streptophyta > Magnoliopsida > Rosales > Rhamnaceae > Ziziphus > Ziziphus jujuba. The sequence continues at coordinate 9,237,286 of NC_083390.1, forward strand.
GCTTTAAATATAGATTAGATTTTTATTTATCCTTGTCATTAGAAAATAACTTATTTAGCATTTCTCAAGAAGCATTTAATTGCTATTTCGTTGGAACTAACTTATTTAATTGGGAGGTACCTTTTATAGAATCATTTTAAAAGTGGACCCTAAATTATTGGTGCTCTTTCTTATCTTACAAATAATAATGGCTATAGTTCACCACATGCAAGTTGTGTTTCCATTTTGAAAAAGTTTCTCCAAGATGGAAAATCTGCTAGTACGAGTATTGGTGCTCTTTCTTATCTTAAAAATAATAATGGCTATAGTTCACCACATGCAAGTTGTGTTTCCATTTTGAAAAAATTTCTCCAAGATGGAAAATCTGCTAGTACGACACTAAAGTTGCTAGTGATCCGTCAAAATTTCTCCAACACAGAAAATCTGCTAGTAAGATAATAAGTTGTTAGTGACCCGTCAAAACGAATCCAACACAGAAAATCAGTAGACGAAACATATGAAAGGATCAGGCTTTTTTTCGAATATTCAACGAGAGGATTAGGATTAGATGGACAATTTTAGGAGTGACGTAAGAAATTAATAATATACGCTAATGTATTATTGGTTTATATTAAATTTTCCTTATTTTAAAAATTTATTTATTATATTTAATTATCATGTGTGGATTAATAATGATTCTTTTACCTTTTATCTTTACGAGTGACCTTTTAGATATCATTTTGATACGCAAAATTGTTTTATCTTTACGAGTGACCTTTTAGATATCATTTTGATATGCAAAATTGTACTATATTAATTCAGATATTTGAATTGAATTATAATATATTTTATTAGATTGCATTGTATTAATATTCCATGCGCATTAAAGAAAGTTTCAGTTTCTACTATTGTTGTTGTTGTTTTCTTTCTTTTTTTTTTTTTAATCAAATTTCATGTCGAGGAAATCTTCTCTTATATATGATCTTATTAGTGTTAATCCCATAGATGATTTCAATAATTATTAATAAAAGTTAATTAATTATAATCAAATTAAATATTAAAGTATTGTACAAATAGTATTTTAAAAATAAATTTTTTAATTAGAATATATGTAAATTTTAAAAATATAAATTAATATAATTTTTGAATCTTTTGACACTATACACTTGGAATATGATAATTACTTCTGGATAACCATTAATTTTACATATAAATATACCCACAAAATATACATAAGTTTGTTTATGAAAAAATATATATCAAAACTTGTCCAATGATATATGCAAATAAGATTATTATTTAATATTTAAAATAATTATGGATGAAGTAACACTGATACGAACCTAAGTCGACTTGCTCCTAAACCCGTATTATATTAGCCCAGATCAAAAAATTAAATTCAAGTTCTTATGGTCACATCAACCCTTAATCAACCTGTGATTAGAAATCTTGATATATGATGCAAACACCACAACAGGTGATGGAAGTCCTATTGATAAGTCAAACTAAAATACTTACTCTCTAATGGTGTTTTAGTTATTCAAATAGATCTAAAAGAATTTCATCTCACAAATAAATTTTTGAATAATATTGAAGGTGCATTCTCGTTGAAAAATATTCCCTTAAATAGGCTATAAAAGAACAAAATAAAATCCTAAAAGACTAGTCAAAACTGGCAATGTAGATTAGGAAACCTTGTTTGGCCGCTTTTCACACTCATTTCCTAATTCTAATTTTGATTAATTAATTCCTTTATTTTGAATTAGGAATTAATTAATTTACAATGGAAATAATAAAATAATAACTTTTCTAAGTTGATTTGTCCAGTAAATAAATAAATAGAAACCAAATAAAAGATCAACTTCCTAAAACAAAAAATTAAAATCAAATTAGGAAATTAGTTTGATCATTAAGCTAATTTTGACCAAATTTCAGCTTATAAATGCTCCAAATCGGTTTCCATATGCCATGTAGGATGCTATATAGAATTATTTATGATTTCCATACGTTGCTCTTTATTGGAACAAAGAGAAAATGCTTATTCAACAAGATACAGTAAAGCCAACAACAAATTCAACATTTTCGGCCAAAAATTTCTCCTATGTGCAAAGGCCTTCCTTGCTTGGTTTTGCTGCTGCCTTAACTTGTTTCCACGACCTATTAGAGATATGAATTGAATTCAAGAAGTGCTGAATCCATTCCATGCTGTCCGGAATTCATATTTGCACGAAAACACCTACTCGAATCCGCATCGGCTTCCAGCATTTAAATGCTTAAAACAGACTTTGTATCTTTGGGTATGGACAAGCCCTTTTGAGAATTGATAACTTTTTATATAAAGACAGCCGGGTTGTCCTTAAATATCTTAGTTTAAGCTCTAGTGATTGATCCAGTCTTCACTCATATTGGATCGGCATCCCAACTGTGGTTGTGCGAGTTTGGGTAGATTCTCATCAAACTCTTGACTCTGAAGCGCAATATCAATAAACTTGCTTGCTTTTCCACAAGATTTTTAGCACTTAGCATTGTTTTTAACTACAATCTCTTCAATTATATCTTCAATAAAATTGACCAAAAAAAAAAAATCAGTTATATAAGCATAAATCATTAAATAATCAACTTTATACTTACCAAATAATTCATATTGATTATGTTCAATCATACTTAAAAAATGGCAAACAATTTAAAGATAAAATTTTATATTAGAAAACATTCATCTATAGCATCTATAACATTAAATTGTGGCATAACAACTCTACCTATGTCAATATTTTTTTTTTCTCCATACTTTTCCTTTCTTCCTTTTTTTTTTTTCGACTTTTTCTTTTCTTTGTATTTTTTAACCTTTTTATGCTATTTTTCCAATATATTTTTCTCTTTTAGTTTCTTTTGTGAGACTTTCAATAAAATATGATTTTGAATTTCAATTTTTGATTTTAAATTTTAATTCTTAAAATTTATATTTTGAAATATAAATTTAAAATATATCTTTATCTCTCCATCAAAATATAAGTTTCAAATATACCTTATTTTTCTACTTAAAAGATTTAATTTGATTAAACAAAAAATTCGATTTAAATAGAATAATTGTGTTCTCCTAAATCCCTTCCATTATCAAATATATTTTTTTCTCTTAATTTTAGAGATCTTTCCTTTTATATATATATATATATATATATTGTTTTAAAATGTTCTTAATAAAATAATTATTTCATTATATTTTATAGTTTATTGTTTCTATTTATAATTATTTATACCATATATATAATATCTTACCTTACAGATATTATTCTAACCTTGTATAAATATCTATATTTTTTATTAATAAAAGTCATGTCTTAATATATTTTTCTGAAAAATCTTCAATTCTCTTTTATATTAAACATTAAAATTATACATAATTATCAATTTTTTAATTTTAATTTTAATTTAATAATTATCTTTCTAGTTCGAGTTTATCCATTTTTTTATATCATAGAATGTAATAATACAATTATAAAAATAATTAAATAGTAGAATTATTATTTAATAATATTATCATTCTTTTTAATAAAATAAAATCAACATGGGATAGCAATCAATATTCAAGACTAAATAAGATCATAAAAATCAACTCAATCATAATCATAAATCAAATTGATGATCATTAGTGTTATAGAATTTTCATTACATTGCATAGTTACCAAAAAAATTTTACATTACCCTGAACCCCAAACCAAAAAATATTCAGTTATATTTTTAAATACGAAATCCACATTTTATATGAAATCGATTTTATATTGCTCCATATTGTTGAAATCTTGTCATATATATACATATACAAGTATGTTTTCAGTATTTTTTTGTAAAATATTTACAAAAATGCTTTATTCACTTTAAATTTTTGATAAAGAGATTGATCTCATTATTAATTATCATATATTATCTTATTATTTTATAATAGAATTCTATTTATTGCGTATCCATTTATAAATATGTATTAGTGTATAGAGATTTTATGTGAAATATCTATAGTAATAAAATATATCTTTTATTATATACATGTTTTTAAACTTATCTTTAAAAAATTCAAAAAGAAACCAAATAAGGGAAAAAAAAAATCATCTTGCCAAGTTTTGTTCAATCACTAAAAATAAAATCTTCATACCCAAAAATTATGGAAATTTTTAAAAAATCAAGATCAAATTTTTCCTTCCAATTTTTGTGAAGATTGTAGTATTTGTGGAAATATTATTTTTATAAATTATTTGTTGAAATATTATTTTTATAAATTATATTAAAACTGTTGCACACGTTATTGCAAAGATTTATAGTCAAATCTTGATAATATCCACACATTATGAAAATTTTCAAAAATCAAGATCACATTATTCCTTTCAAGTTTAATTAAGATCGTGGAACTTTTAAAACAATTTTAATTTTGGATTTTAATTTTTTGTAAAGCCTTTGGAGGAGGGAAATAAAATAAATTTAAAGATGATATATGATAATGATTTTAAGATTGAGGAATTTTTAAAATAATTTGATTTTTGAATTTAGTTTTTTTTTTTAATAATGCTTTTGGATGGAATAGAATAAAAATGAATATGATACGTGGTAAAAACATTTGTTGACTCTCTTATTGTTATATATTATATAGATATTATTTGGTGCAAGCTTTTACCATGGTATAAATTTTATGCAGAAGTTAATTTTACCGAAGTAAATTGATTTTTTTTTTATTACTATGCGTCTAATTTTCTTAAAAAATTACGTTATCTAGAGAGATATGATATTAGTTACTAAAGATTTTTGTAAAAAAATTAATATTAAAAATTAAAAATATTTAAATAATTTCTTTTTGGTAGTTATTGAATGGATTTTATTATATGTAGAAAGTTGACTAGATTGGTTTTTCTTATTATTAATCACCATTTACTTAAATAATTATAGCATTCATAATATATAGAATTGAATTTTTGTTAATATTTATGAATAACGACAACATTATCTAAAGGTATATTAACAAAACAAAAAGTAAAAATAAAAAAATAAAAAAATTTGCTGTATAACAAACAAACAAAAGCACTATGCCAAAAAAAAGTAAAACAAAAAACCGAAGAGCCCCTCAAAACTGTACAGTAGCCCTTACAAAGTAAAAGCTGAATTAAAAAAAATAAAAAAAAAAGTGCTTAAAAAAATTTTTGGGAAAAAAAAAAAAAAAACAAAAGGTCTGTGGTGACCCAAGGAGGGGTTGAGGTCAGTTTATGCGGTAAAAACAGTCCCAAATGGGGGATACGAGATTAAATTGTGCACTTTTTGTTGTTTTGTTTATGTTTATTTATTTATTTATTTTTTATCATTTGCAATAATAGACCTTTATATTTATTATAGATTAAACAGTGCACCTAAAAAAATTGTGTTAGAAATGCAGCATGGGCAACATTAAAATAGTGTTGTACCCCTCTTTTGTGTGCGCTCTCAAATAGAAAAATTACACTATTTTCCAATTTGTTTCGTCTCTATTATATAAATGCCTTTGTATTTTGAAATTACATCAGGCCCCTCATTATTTATATTTTTGTAATTTGACTTTTATTATATAATTTTTTGATAATTAAACGTATATATATATATAAGATACAAATTGGGTGTATGAAAATGTGCAAATCTCAGTGTATTTTTTTTTTCTGAATTTCAATACAATTTATTTTCTTTTTTATCATATATTTTAATTTATTTGCATGTATGAGTAACTGTAGTAAACCAGTTATGAACAATTTTTGGATCACGATGATGGGACGAAATTATTTATTTACATATTTGTTATTATAATTATTATTATTATTATTTTGAATAAATTATTTAATTTATAAATTATTCAAAAAAATTTTTTTATAATTTAAATTCATACTCCCATAAACATGAATAAAAATATTTTACTACTAAAACTAACTATTTCACCATTATTATTTTTATTTTGCGAAATAGATGGGACGAAAATTGGGTCTGTCTAAAAATAAAATGGATATGAACCTTTAATTAATTTGGGTTGCTTGGTTTGGGCCAAATGTGATGATACAAATAATTACGATCGTTACCCTTCCCATGTCCCAGATACAGAGAAAAACCTTTCATCTCAAATTTTAAATTCTGCCCCCATATCAGTTTCTTAGCAAGAGGAAAAAACAAGAAAAAAAAAAGAAAAAGAAAAAAGGACATTTGATTTAATAATTTCAATAACAATTGAATAGAGAAAAACTAACCTGATAATTAACCATTAAAAAATAATAATAAAAAACAAAAGCCATAAATCCCACTATTCTTATACCACACGACCATATATAAATATGTATCCATATATAAATTAACAAATTGGAAAATAAAAAAAAGGCTTTGCGGAAGCTAAAGCCTCATATACCTACTTTTTGCTGGCTTCTACGGCTTCGAGAGTAAGATTTCACATTTGAAACAACGAACCACTCGAGCTGAGCACTAGAAAATAGAGAATAAGGTACAGTACTGAAGAAGGTAGGCACCAAATCGGATAAAATTTAATAGCGAGATACAAAACTTATATTGATTTTAACTTGTATTTCATATTTCTTTCAAGAAAATCTCGGAGAATAAAAAAATGCGTCAGACCCATCCGCAACCAACATATGTACCTTCAAGGAATTATATCTCAGCATTAAAAAAGATTTCAAGATCATTAAATTTTATGTTGTCACAAATTATCGGGCCGTCTATTATCACTGATAATTGGATAATAGCTATCAGTTAAATTTTTTGCAAGCCATTAAATTACCAAAACCTATCAAAGTAATTAGTCATGCCCAGTGAAACAAAAGTCGCCGAAACCAACTAGAAATCGGCGATAATTTCGGTTGCTGGCTACCTTCGACACCGATTGGGGGAGAGGGAAAGAAGTTTCTGTTAGGAGTGCCACTGATTTGTCGTCGGAATCGAAGGGAGTCGCCGAAATCTTCAAAAATCAGTGGAAATTTCCTTTTGTTGGTGGAAAACACCTGCCGAGAACTGGTGTGTGTGTGTGTGTGTGTTTGTGTGTTGTGATCAAAAGGGAAAGATCTGAAGGGAAAGAGAGCTGAAGGGAAAGGGGACAGCGAGAGAGGAGGAAGACACAAGGGGAAGGAAGACACAGGGGAAAAGGGGACAGCCAGAGAGGAGGAAGACACGGGAATTTTTTTATTTTTTTTTTGTTATTGATTTTTTTTAAAAAAAAAATGTTAATGAAAGTGCAATAGAGGAAGACACGGGAATTTTTTTTTTTTTTTTTTTGTTATTGATTTTTTTCATAAAAAAAATGTTAATGAGAGTGCAATTGTGGAAAATGTGAATGAAAGTACAGAAATTGTTGATCATTTGGATTTGATGTTTATGGATTTTTATAATATTAACTAAGTAGGAGAGGACATAGAAAGGGAAAAAAACAAAAATTTAAAATGAAATAAGAGTAGAAAAGTAATAGAAAATGAATATTATATTTTTTTTGGGATAAATTCATATTACTTTTCATTTGGATAGTTAGTTGAGATTGATATAGAGAGATATATTTGGTATATTCACAATTACATGGAAAATTTCTCTAATATGATGAGTTGGAATGTCTATTACTATATTCTTGAAACATCGAGATATGATCATCAATTTGAAGAGCCAATGAATTCTTTTTGGTATTGATAATGTATTAGGGATTATATGAGAATTTCTTATATCTTACTATTATTTGTTAAATTTTCTATATTTTGGTGCTAATTAACATTTTATTTTATTCGCTAATAAATAATTTGTAATATTTATAAAATATTTTATTATTATTGTATTCTAATTATTATATTTTTATATTATTTTACTATATTAATTATCTCACATGTAAAAATTTGTATTCTAAATTAAAAATTTACAGTATCCGTAACTTTATCGATATTTCCATAAAATTATACGCTCGACATTTCGATCGATATCGATATTTTCTTCATTGGGTATAACAATATAAAAAAAAAAAGTTAAACAATAAGAAATAAATGAGATAGGAACAATCCCGGTGCATTAATTCTCAACAAAATAATGAAACTAGCATTCTTACCAGCACAAGTGGGAATATGAGAAACTTGCTATATTCTTAAAATATGATATGGAAGAGATGTTGAAAACATTTCTTTAGGAATTCAATAAAGAAGTTAAAATCGTACAAATTTAACTGCGGTAAATGTTGTTGTTTGTAATCAGTGGAACAAAAGTTGCCGAAACCAATGAGAAATCGTTGATAATTTAGGTTGCCGGCCGCCTTCGACGCTGATTTTTTTTTTTTGGGGGGGGGAGGGAGAAGAAGTTTCTGTCAGGAGTGCTGTCGATTTGTCGTCGGAATCGAAAGGAGTCGCCGAAATCTTCAAAAATCGGTGGAAATTTCCTTTGGTTGGTGGAAAATGCCGGCTGAGAACTGGTGTGTGTGTGTGTGTTTGTGTGTTGTGATCGAAAGGGAAATATCTGAAGGGAAAGAGAGCTGAAGGGAAAGGGGAGAGCCAAAGAGGAGGAAGACACAAGGGGAAGGAAGACACAGGGGGAAAGGGGACAGCTAGAGAGGAGGAAGACACAGGAATTTTTTTTTTTTTTTGTGTTATTGATTTTTTTTTTTTTTTAAATGTTAATGAAAGTGTAATTGTGGAAAATGTGAATGAAAGTGCAGAAATTGTTGATTATTTGGATTTGATGTTTATGGATTTTTACAATGTTAATTGAGTAGGAGAGGACATAGAAAGGGAAAAAAACAAAAATTTAAAATGAAATAAGAGTAGAAATGTAATAGAAAATGAATATTATATGATGACTTGGAATGTCTATTGTTATATTTCTCCTTGATGCATCTACAATTACACAGAAAATTTCTCCTTTTTATATTTCTCCTTGATGCATCTACAATTACACAGAGAATTTCTCTAATATGATGACTTGGAATGTCTATTGTTATACTCTTGAAATATCGAGATATGATCATCAATTTGAATAACCAAGGAATTCTTTTTGATATTGATAATGTATTAGGGATTATATTTGAGAATTTCTTATATCTTACTATTATCTGTTAAATTTTCTATATTTTGGTCCTAATCAACATTCTATTTTGTTCACTTATAAATAATTTGTAATATTTAGAGAATATTTTATTATTATTGTATTCTAATTATTATATTTTTATATTATTTTACTATATTAATTACCTCATATGTAAAAATTTGTATTCTAAATTAAAAATTTATAGTTTCCGTAACTTTATCGATATTTACATTGATATTTTTATAAAATCATACTTTCAATATTTCTATCGATATCGATATTTTCTTCACTGGTCATGCCTCATGAAGGGCAATCTACTACACGTGATTTTGCCAAAATTTATAAATACAATTGCAGAAAAGAAAAGGTATAAATTGAACTAATATTGCACAAACGCAGGTACACAACCATTTCATACACACCACAGATTTAAGTAGGTACACCACATTTTTAACGGAGCTCAAGAAGAAAAATAGACATGGAGGTCGAAGAGAAAGAAAAATACTCTAGAAAAATCAAGGTCCAAGAGAGAATAAAATAAAAATAAAAAAAATTCGGACTCTCAAGTAAGGATACCCTACTTGTAATTGGGATTTTAAATAGATAATTTTATGTTGGATAATTATTTCTTTAAAATTAGAATTTTTTTTATAAAAATATTTATAATTTCTATTTATATGTTTGGTAAAAATATTTACTTAAAATTAAAGTTTAGCGTTTATAAGTATTTTTTTTTAAATATTCGAATTTGGTAAAAATTAATTAAAAGTTAAATTATTTATTTATTTATATATTTTTAATTTGTGATAATTAATGTAAAATCTAATTATAATAAGGATATTTCACAATTTACTTAGATTAAACATAAAAATAAAAATTCTGAAATTTGTTTTAAAAAAATTACTATTTTTTTACTATGAAATAACTATTGTCAAATTCAAAAACTTACCAAATATAAAAAAAATTAAAATCTATAAAATATGTATTCTATTCATATATTTATTTTATAAACCAAACATGCTTTAAAATTAAATTTTGATAAAGATTAAGAAATTTTTAAAAATAAATAAATTATATTTTCATCAAAGTATTGCGAAAGAAATTTTACGTTACTAAAAATCTCAACCTTAAGTAGGGAATTCTACTTTAAAGGTTGGGATTTTTTTTTAAAGAAAAAGGTTTTAACTCTCTGCCTTTAAAAAAAATTAAGCAAATAATTGACTGATGCCACTTGTTCTCATAAATTAGGAAAAATAATTAATTTGTGGAGCCTATTATTTTGTAATTTTTTTTTTTTTTGAAATAATCCTATAATTGATTTTGCCATTAATCTGAATTGACTTTTGTACAAGCATATAAGCATGGAAAGATTTATGTTAGGACCTGTCCAGAATTCCTCTCTGGAACTCTAGACAAGCCCTGATCCTAGGGAAATACCACCGAACCTTCCAACGGAAAATCTGGCAGCACCTCCCCTAAGGGTAGGACTTACCAAAAATTACCTGCACTGAAATCACACTTCTATACTCATCCCCTTATTCCTCCTGCAAAACTACAAATTGATTCCACAATTTTTACAGCACTTCACAACAATAACAGCAGCCCAGTGCATAAATAAAACATAAGTGTCCAAATAGTATACAGAGCTTTATGAAGTGCTAATCAACAGAAATACAACAAAGATGAAAGAAATAATACAACTGAAATGAATGAGTACAAAAGTACTTCTCGAAACACGATAGCGGCGGAGAACTGGCTCGCTCCGGAAGAACGTCTACCACCCCTTGCACCTAAAGGAACGGAACTTAAAAACGTGAGATGCTAATCATCTCAATGAGTGACCCTAACTACTGAACACTTTTAATGATAATAATAATAATAATATAACAAATAAGGGAATTAAATTAATACCAACAATTAATAAATAAATAATAATAACAGTTGGAAATAATAATTTCCCTCAAAACTCTCACCAATCACTCCGTTGGAAATGTTCCTTTTTTAAAACGATTTCACAAAACCCGATAGTTGTACTTCCCGAAAACCAAGGGATCAAACATTTGATAAACAATAAATAAATAAATACCCCAATATATAATTAAAATGTAATAAATCATAATAAATAATTTTTGAACACTTTTGGGGTTTGAAACTTTATCTGAAAATTACACTTGACGCACCACACCATATACCAATGATGCCCTCCGATACCCAGCTTCCTGAGCACTGACTGGCGGGGAGATTAAAGAGAGAAACTTGCAAACGGCACTTCGGCTTCCCGACAGTACCTCTGCTGAAACCGTCATCCCGGCCAAGGAGGGGGGCGGCTGTGCCCAATATCAAACTTGCCTGCCCACGGTCCAATGGCAACCACGGGAGACATAATATTTGCGCACAAAACCACATATATATATACCAGAACACCAATACTGTATGAATGCGTCTAAAAATAATTATTAAATCAATCGTACCGTTTTCCAAAACTACCGTGGGAAATATATTAAATTTCACACTTACCATCCTACATATTTTCATTTAACAAACCGGTACGAAACATCGATAACAAATAAACCATAATTTTTCTCGTAATACGATGTTCAACAAATAAAATACCGTGGGCATAATTATAAAATTAAACCACTAATTTAAACAAATATTTTCATAAAATATTTAAACCAATTATGCCCAAAAATAATACTTAAAACCACGTACGATTATTACCGAAATATACTTTGCTCATGCATAATAAATAAATTAAATCACAATAAAATCATAATTAAATTGTACCACATGAGCATAATTTAAATACCAATTAAACATTAATTAAACATAATTAATTGCCCAAAATATTTTTAAAGGTGGGTCACTCACCTTAAGCGCGTATATCAGCTAAGATCCTCCGCAGAATCAACTCCACTACTCGCGCGTGCACCTAAAACATCCATAGTACACCAACCAAATATATTAATATTTTAATCGGGTAACTCCCAAATGGGTACCCGGGGAGCGAACACAACGACAACTAAAAGTTACGAGTTATATACCGAATCGAAACTTGAGTGATGAGGATCACGGATTCGGTCTTACTTTCCGGTGATCGGATCCGACGTGGTCGGAATCTCGCCGGAAGCTTTCGGGATTCGATTCCTTAATTCTCCCAAACCGTCGCGAATTGGCGAAAAAGGATGCCGGATTTGGATTCAGGAGGTCGGAATCAGTGGACAGGGACTGGCGGTGCAACCGGGTACTCGCCGGAAAAGTGACTTCCGGCGTGCCACCGCGGTCACAGGCAACAGTCGTCGGCGGCGGCGCGTGCGGTGGCCGTTGGCTGAGAGTTTTGGCGGTTTTGTAGATCGAGGGGAGAGGATTCCAACGGGACTGACGGTGAGGCAAACGGAGGCCGGACGGCGGAGAAATCGGGGTTTGAAGATTTTCGGCCCCTCGCCGGAAAACGCTCCGATCCCGGCGCGTCGGAGGTCCGGTGGCCGTGAAATTTGGTGGGTAGGCCGGACTTGAGGAGGTGGTGAGGAGTGGCGGGCTCGTGTGGCCTAAAAATGGCCAGAGACAGGGCAAACGGCGGTGGAGGGAAAAATCACCGCCAAGCTTCGCCGCCTCGATCCGGACGCGTCCGGCGACCAACGGCCGTGAGATTTTGGGGTTTGGATGGAAATGGGGAGAGGCTTCCGTCTGGCCGGCACGTGTAACGAGAATCGGTCGGAAAATTTGTCAGAATTCGGCGGCCGGTCGTCTCTCTCTCTCTTTCTCTCTCCTCCCTGAGATTTTTGTCAAATAAAAGCCACCGTGGTGACACTGTTCATCCACGTGGACCAATCAAGTGATGACACATGGCGTTACTGTGCACTTAAGCCAGATATAATAAAATATTACAGTATCCGGCAAACTTCAAACATCCATAATTTTTTAACCAAATGTCCAATTTAAGCGTGCCGCTAGTCTATGAACTCGTATCGGCGAGTACTTTACAACCATACAAGAGTTAAAACAAAATTACACCACAAGAAAAAGTCAACTCCCGGCACCTTTTGGACTATTTGCACCTCGACTTGTTTTGCCCATAACTTTTTAACCGTAACTCCGTTTTCGACGTACTACTAGTCTACAAATTCGGAGCATCATGTACTTCGCCACGGTACCCTGGTCAACTAGAAATTCCAACTGGAACAAAAAGTCAACTTTTGACCCCCTCGGTCAACGGTCAACATCGGTCAACGTGCACGGATTCCGATATGATTTGGGACGGAGTGTTACATTTATCCCATTATTCTCACAAATCAAGCAAATAATTAATGCTTTCGCTCTATGTTCAATTTATACGCTTTGACAGTTATCCATATATGGTGAGATCCAACGGCGTTGCTTGATTTATGCGAGTTACCATGTTATGTGCTTGAATTACTGATTTTTCAACAACTGTTGGACATGCTTTCTTAAGTTTATTTTTTATTGTTTATTTATTTATTTATTTTTTCCTGCTCTCTTAAAGATTTGGAGGTTGAGACTTTTCTAAGACAACCCAAAAATCATTTTTTTCTTAATTTTTAAATTATTTATTTATTTGTTTGTGGCTCTGAACTATTAAAATGAACTCATCCATTTTTTATGTCTGTAAATATATATGGTCGTGTAGTTTAAGAATTTTGTGGTTTATGCTATTTATTTTTATTTTTTATTAATCTTTCGGTTAATTATTGGGTTAGTTTTTCATTGTTGAAGAGCTATTGAAATCGTGAAATCAAATATCCTTCTTTTTTCTTTTTCTCTCTCTTCGAACGTTGAAGATAACAATTTGTTGGGAAATAATTTTATTAAAAAGCTGATATAGAGGTAAAAGAGCTTGCGATCAGGAAATTTTTCTCTGTACCTGGCCTATGGGAGGTCAACAATCGTAACAACCTTGTAAACTCTTCGGGCTATTTTAACGACCCAATACATGATTTTTGTACCCAAATTAAAATATACGTCTCTCTCTCTCTCTCTCTCTCTCTCACAAAAAATATACTTCTCTTCTAAATAATTAAAATTTCACCCCAAAAAAATATTTTTTTTTTTTTACGAATTATGCATTTGATTTCTGGAATTTAATTTTTATTCATTTTATTTATTTTTTTATTTTTAATTTGTATTTGTATCCTCTACATCAATCACATTTACTTTGAATTACATTAAAAAAACAAACAAAAAATTATTAAAAACATTAAAATCTATAAAAAAAAAATTATGAAGGTAAAATAGATCATTCAAGTGAAAATAGAAGGTAGAGTTTTAATTATTTAGAAAATGGGTTCCCTGAGAACATTAGACATAGAGCCTAATTACCCTGACGTATAGATCTACAGTCCTAAGAAGCCCACCCAAACACATTGAAGTTGCCCATGGACGTGGACCCACAGCCCATTTGTTTTTGGAACTTTTTTTTTTTTTTTTTCTTTTTGGGGCAAATGCCCTATGCTTGGCCCACTTGGTGACAAAACGCATTCTTTACAAAAAATTACAATTTTGCTAATATCTTAATTTAAAAAAAAAAAAAAAAAAAAAAAAAAAAAAAAAGAGGAGTTTGCTTATCTCATCTTTACCGAAGCAGTTGAATTTTTCATTACCTGCCATTCAACTTTTGACTATTCACCATCCACAAATCCATGCTGCCCTTCCATGTACCTTTCTATTGAGTCGGTTTTTGTGTATTGGCAAGTTTTATGATTTAAAAGATTTGAGTTGTAAGTGAGTCACTCTCAATTAGTATTAGAGCATCAAGAACAAATTTTGATTAAGAAAGTGAGTGATTTAGAAACCCTTTTTGATTGTTAGGTGGTTAAGCACACATTGTTTCACATAGCATTTTTATAGAAAAATTCAAGTTTTGAGTTTAATTGATTTTTATGTTTTTACTTGGATTTATCTTTAGAGTATCTTTGATTTTGATTTAAAATGATTTTTACAAAATTTTTGGAAGTCAGAATACATAAATTGACCATAATTGACCAATGTTTGACTTATTGTTCGAACAATCATCTGCCACAAGCCATTTAGAGACTTGTGGATATGATATTGTTCAAGCAACATCCTATCATATGTCATTTAATGAGTGATGAACCCAATACAGTTCGAACAATGATTGTTAATTGTTCAAACAACACTCTATCATATGTCATTTCTTATTGGCAGATTAGTTGTTGTTCAAATAACGCTTGGACAAATGTCATTCGAGGATTTGATTTTACAACAATTACTCAAACAATATTTTCATGTTTAATAAAACTTTAGATATTTCTTGGAATTTATAGTGAAGAGAGGTCAAATATACTCCAGTGTCAGCCAAAAAGAGTTTTTCAATGTATTGGAGAGTTTGTAACCATAAAAAACCATTCCTAACACTATTTATTGATTTTATACATCATGGATTGAGTCTTTGCATATTTTTACGCATTTTTCCTGTCAGCTCCCAACCCTTTCTGAGGTTCTATCGCAATAATGTTAACAATCCTAATGCCATTAAATGGTTGTCTAAATCCAAGAAACTCTTTTTAAGTAGCACTATTTATTAAATTGTGAATTTCGCCTATCTTAGTGAAGACCTTGTAAAACCATCAAGCAATTAATAACCTTAACAACCTCAAATATTAAAAATATAGAAATCTTAACCTCAACATCATACAATAAAAATATTAATTCCAATTAAATTTCTACTATAATTCATTATTCTCCACAATTATAAAACATCTAAACCCCAACATCATACAAGAAAGCGTACTAGTTCCAATTAAATTTTCAGGACAAATCATCTATCTTCATAATTACAAAACATCTTAACCACGATATAGAATTAAAAACAACCAAATTTCTTGTTCAAGTCATTCTTCACTTCATCAATACTCAGAATAAATTACTATGTCTAGATACATAAATAATAATTCCATAAAACATGCCAAAAATACAAACGTAATTAAAGTCTTTAACTTGTTTCCATTAATAACCAACAATCCAATCTTAAGAACAAACATCAAACCAATCACTAATAATTATTTCGCAACTTCAAATTTTCAAGTTAAACAATCTACATAATTTTCAAAAAGAATGAACCAAGTTCGAACCCATAACCGACGGCCAACACAAAAAACAAGAACAATATAGCAAAACAACTTTCAACATTACTTTTAATTCAACCCATTAAAATACTACAAGTTCTATCATACAATATAGAAGAGCAAACTTACTAACCTTAACTTCCATGGTCCTTCACAACACGACCAACATGCCTTAAGTACCTAAAAATTTACAATTAGAAGTCAAAATTTAACAAAAATTGGAAAGAAATTCTTAAGATTTGCTTACGGTGCTTTCTCGGTTGTAACATAACCAAAAGGCTAATAAATTAATTTAAAGCTCATAAAAGTCATTCATGTAACCGTTTATATTCAAAACAAAATATTAAAAGTTTAAAACATGTATGACATTACAAGAACTCTAAAAAGTTCTAGGAATAAATTTTCTCAAGAATTTAGGCCATTCTCTCGGTTTGGTAGAGTTTAAAAATTCAAAAAGTCCATTTAGAAAACCAACTAGAAAATTTACATGCAGCCCACAAAATAACTCAAGACTCAAAGATTTGTACGTTGCTTTACACTTAAAGGAAACCTTTAAACAAAACCAAAAGAAATTTCATTAAAACTAAACACTACTAAAATTGGTTTTAAAAGTCCAAGAAAACAAGTAAAATTTTCATTCTTAGACTCAATAAAAACTACATGGAAGTTAAGATCCATCCTTAAAACACATTTAAATGAAAATATTTACAAGGTGAAATAAAATAAAATAATATCCTTAAGTTTAATTTACAGTTCTAGCTCCAAAAAACTTTTCTAGAAGCTCTAGCTCCAACTTCTGGAAAAAAGATTATGTACTATAAAAAAATCTAGAAAAGAATATTGTACTATCAAAAGGAATAGGAAAAGCATTTCAAAAAGAATGGGAGGGATACTCTTTGTTTTTTTTTCCAAGGCAGCTCATCCCAGTCATATAACGGTCTCATTTTCATGTTATATATGGAAAGACATGATAATGATCCATGGATGATATACACATTAAGAAAGCTTTCATACGTTCCAATGACATTCATCATAATTCTTCCTAGGAACAAATTTATGGAGCTTTATGAAAAAAATCTTGCTTTATCACATTCTGAAGAAGGTTTAGAGTTTTTTTCCTCTTTCTTTCTCTCTTTCCTCATCTCTTAACACTCTACATCATCTTCACATACATCTTTAGGTTAAAAAATAAGTTCATTTGGGATTATGTTTGAGTTTTTTCAAAGGGATAGGATAGTGTTTCTAGGGTCTAGTTCTATGGTTTGCTAGTCTATTTAGTTTTTGAAAAAGTATTAGAGAAAGAGGGACTGTGGATATTATTTTTGCATAAGATAATGAGCTAAAGGGTGTTTTGCAAATTATGTTTAAATAGAAATTGATAGGTTAAGATAGGTAAATTAAATAAATCTTAGTGGTTTTATGTTAAATTGGTTTATGTTGATTTAACATAAAACCACCAGCATAGGTAAAGCTAGGTATTAAATGGAACTTACAGTGTACGTTTAGTATGTAGGAGTGTATTTGCTTGTATTATATTAACTTGTGTTGTATTGCTTTATATAGTATTGGTTTGTATTATATTATCATTATACAGTGTTTGGTGAAAACTATTCCAAAATCATATTGTACTAATTTTTGAAAATAAGAATTTTTAAAAAATTAAATAAATTGATGATGTTATTAATTATATATAACGTTTTATAATTTAAGAAATAAATTATATAAACTTAAATAAGATAAAAATTATAAAATACAAAATTAGCCAAAAATATATATATATATATATATATATATATTTTTTTTTAATTTTCATTTTCACACTTTCAACTAATCTAATAAGAGATTCATCAAAATAATAATAATAATAATAATCTAAATAGAGACCGCATTTATCACTTATAACTTGAATCCTTAAAAAAAGAAAAAAAGTATCACCAGCATCGTTAATGACACCTTTATTGATGATGACAATATCAGATTTAAGCACTCTCCAACTCTCTCCACCTTCAGCCTAGTGTTTCAACCTATGCCCTTTTTAGATCTTACTCATCTCACTCCCTTTCTCATGTTTCTCATTCTTCAATCTAATTTTTATTTTTGTTTTTTGATTTGACATTTTTATAGCAAGTTGCCACGGATATGTAGGTAGAGAAAAGATGGCAGAAAAAGATTGATGCTGGTAAAAAAATTCAAGCTTTTAGGAGCAAAAATAAAAAAATCAGGTGTTAAAGCTAATAGC
This sequence comes from Ziziphus jujuba, assembly GCF_031755915.1. Taxonomy (NCBI): domain Eukaryota; kingdom Viridiplantae; phylum Streptophyta; class Magnoliopsida; order Rosales; family Rhamnaceae; genus Ziziphus; species Ziziphus jujuba. The sequence continues at coordinate 9,255,661 of NC_083390.1, forward strand.
CAGTCAAAGCTCCTCCAATTTGTTAATATAATTCGATGTGGAATGTATAAGATAGTGGAGTTCTATCATTTTATACACCAGCTTAATGTGCTAGCTAGTCCAAGCGAAACATTGGTTAAGAGTGCTTATAAAATCTTGTACCATTTAATACACGATATCGAATATACCAAAATCGGATTGGATGGTCAATAAGAATAGTAAATGATTTGAAATTGGTAGGTAAAGATAAGTAAATGGATCATTAATTAAATTTCTATCATGGGAAAAAACCAAACTAAATGTGTTGACATTCCCAAAATAGGATCGGGACAATTAATTAGCAAATTAATTAATTATCTATTTAATTGACGTGTTCTTTCTAAATTAAATATGTGACGATTATCAATATGAGGTCAGGATAATTAATTGACAAATTAATTAATGATCCATTTATTTGATATTATTTTTCTTGAACTAAATTTTTCAGGATTCCAGATTTAAAATTGGGACAATTAATTAACAAATTAATGTGTTCTTTCTATACATTTGTTTTCACGATCTCAATGAGTTGAGAAAATCAATTTAATGCGAGGACAAGTATGGCACAAATTTAGGATAACTTTAAATTTCAGAAATGGAATCTATTATTTTATCTGTTTATTGAACAAGAATATTAGGTTCCTTCCTTTCAATATACAAATCTTTCAATTGCATTCAAAGTTGTAAAATTCACGATTATATTCAAAGATTTAAAATTCATGATTACATTCAAAGTTGGAAAATTCATGAATACATTCACAATATAACAAAATATGATGCAATCTCCCCATGCTCTGCTCTTTACAGGTTTACCAACTGTCTTTGGATCCTCATATCATAAGGTTTTATATCAGAGCTTCACTTGTATGTCCCAGAGGTTTTGGAAGTCTAGATGCACGAGTTGAGCACAACAACAATCTTGGTGCTCCTACTCCCAAGGAGTTCTTCCAAAAACCTCAATACAATAACTTGTATAACATTGACATCTTCAAGTTAAATATGGGAATACAAAATAATGATGTGTATATGACAAATAAGTTAAGAGCGATCTCTTATGTTCTAATGACATTCCTCACAATAGTCTATGGAAACAGCCACATGGAGTCTTGTGGAAAAAAATCTTGCACATTTGAAAGAGAGTTTGGAGCTTTTTCTTCATTCTTTTTTTTCTTTCCCCGGATCATAACTTTGAGTCTCACATCATTTCTAAATGATATGCATCATCTTCACACAACGTTTTGGATTTTCTTAGTATTTATAACGTTTGGAAATTTATAAGTTTTTAAAAGGCATAGGTTTAGAAGTATGCTTTCGATTTTGAAAAGGCATAAGAGACAGATGGAAAGAGATATGGAGATAATGAATGGATTTTTGAAAATGATGTTTACGTATATATAATTGGTAAGTAAAGGTAGAAAGATAAAATTAAATTAGAGGGTTTATGTTGATTTTACATAAGCCCACCAACGAAAGTAAAATGTGTCAGGACCCCGTCCAAGATTTCTCTCCAGAACCCTAGACAAGCCCTGATCCCATGAAAATACCACCGAACCTTTCAACGGAAAATCCGGCAGCACCTCCCCTAAGGGTAGACTAAGAAAAAATTACCTGCACTGAAAACACACTTCTATACTCATCCCCTTATTCCTCCCACAATACTACAAATTGATTCCACAAATTTCAGCACTTCAAAAATAACAGCAACTCAGTGCATAAATAATAACTACAAGTCCAATACAGTATACAGAGCATTATACAATAAATGTGGAATTAATACAATGACAAATAAGAAGTAATACAGGATGGAGAGGAAAAAGGGAAGAAATACTTCTTGAACTTTCGGCAACGAACTGAGACGTTGGGCTCGCCCTGGACAATCAACGTCTCCCAACCTGGACCTAGGAAAACGGAATTTAAAAACATAAGATACTAATCATCTCAGTGAGTGACCTTAACTACTGAACACCTTTAATATTAATAATATACCAAATAGAGGGATTTAATTAATCAATACCGAACAATTAAATAAATAAATAAATAAACAATTGAAGTAATATTTTCTCTCAAAACCCTCACTATTCACTCCATTGGAAAAGTTCCCCTTTTAAAACATTTTCACAAAACCCGATATTCGTACCTCCCGAAAACCAAGGGATCAAACCATTTGATAATCAATAAATAAATAAATACTCCAATATATAACTAAAATGTAATAAATTATAATAAATAATTTTTGAACACATTTGGGGTTTGAAACTTTATCTGAAAATTACACTTGACGCACCACACCATATACCAGTGATGCCCTTCGATACCCAGCGTCCCGAGCACCGACTGGCGGGGAGATTAAAGAGAGAAACTTGCAAACGGCACTTCGACGTCCCGACAGTACCGCTGCTGAAACCGTCATCCCGGCCAAGGGAGGGGCGGCTGTGGCCAATATCAAACTTGCCTGCCCACGGTCCAATGGCAATCACGGGAGACATAATACTTGCGCGCTAAACCACGTGTACATACACCAAAACACCAATACTGTATGAGTGCGTCTAAAATAATTATTAAACCAACCGTACCCTTTTTCCAAAATTACCGTGGGAAATATTAAATTTTCACACTTACCATCCCACATATTTTTATTTAACAAACCAGTACGAAAACCTCGATAACAAATAAACCATAATTTTCTCGTAATACGAGGTTCAACATATAAAATACCGTGGGCATAATTATAAAATTAAACCACCAATTTAACAAATATTTTCATAAAATATTTAAACCAATTATGTCCAAAATAATACTTAAAACCACGTACGACTATTACCGAAATATACTTTGCTCATGCATAATAAATAAATTAAATCACAATAAAACCATAACTAAATTGTACCACATGAGCATAATTTAAATACCAATTAAACATAATTAATTGCCAAAAATATTTTTTGAAGGTGGGTCACTCACCTGGAGCACGCAATTAAACCATGATCCACCATGGGATCAATTCCACGACTCACTGGTGCTCCTAAAACACAATTCACACACAGTCAAATAAATTAATATTTTATTCGGATAAATAATACCCGGTACTCGGGGAGCGAACACAAACGACATCTAAAAGTTACGAGTTATATACCGAATCGAAGCTTGAGTGATGAGGATCACGGATTCGGTCTTACTTTCCGGTGATCGGACCCGAGGTGGCCGGAATCTCGCCGGAAAGCTTTCGGGATTCGACTCCTCAATTCTCCCAAACCGTCGCAAATTGGCGGAAAAGGAGGCCGGATTTGGATTCAGGAGGTCAGAAACAGTGGACAAGGACTGGCGATGCAACTGGGTACTCGCCGGAACAGTAACTTCCGGCGAGCCGCCACGGTCACCGGCAATCGTTGTCGGCGGTGGTGCGTGTGGTGGCCGTTGGCTGAGATTTTTGGCGATTTTGTAGATCAAGGGGAGAGGGTTCCAACGGGACCGGCGGTGAGGCAAACAGAGGCCGGACGGCGGAGAAATCGGGGTTTGAAGATTTCCGGCCCCTCGTCGGAAAATGCTCCGATCCCGGCGCGTCGGAGGTCCGGTGGCCGTGAAATTTGGTGGGTAGGCCGGACTTGAGGAGGTGGTGAGGGGTGGCTGGCGCGTGTGGCCTGAAAATGGCTGGAAACAGGGCAAACGGTGGTGGCCGGCGGTGGAGGGAAAAATTGCCGCCAAACTTCGCCACCTCGATCCGGGGGCGTCCGGCGACCAACGACCGTGAAATTTTGGGGTTTGGCCGGAAATGGGAAGAGGCTTCCGTCTGGCTGGTGCGTGTAACGAGAATCGGTCAGAAAATTTGAAGATTCCGACGGCCGGTCGGTTTCTCTCTCTCTCTCTTCCCCGAGATTTTTGTCAAATAAAAGCCACAGTGGTGACACTGTTCATCCATGTGGACTAATCAGGTAATGACACGTGGCATTTCACTGTTTATAGATTCAAAAACATTAAAATATTACAGTATCCGGCAAACTTCACGCTTCCATAACTTTTTAACCGGATGTCCGTTTTAAGCGCGCCGCTAGTCTGTGAACTCGTATCGACGAGCACTTCACAACCATGCATGAGTCAAAGCTCATTTCCCCATAAATAAAAAGTCAACTCCGGCACCCCTTGGACAGTTTGGACCTCAACTTGTTTTGCTCATAACTTTCAAACCGTAGGTCCATTTTCAACGTGCTACTAGTCTATGAACTCGTGCCAATGTGTACTTCGTAACAGTACCTCAGTCAACCTAGAATTACATCCGGGTCAAAAAGTCAACTTTTGACCCCTTCAATCAAGGATCAACGGTCAAAGTCAACAGTCAACCTTGATCAACGTGCAAAAATTCCGACATGGTTCGAGACGGGGTGTTACAACCTTCCCCCCTTACAAAAATTTCATCCTCGAAATTTCTTACGTCGCTTAAATGCATACGAATATTGATTGCGGATTTGTGCCTCGAGCTTCCACATCGCTTCCTCGACTAGATTAATTCACCACGAGACTTTTGATCTGAGAAAATAGTCTTATTGACCCATACGCATTCTTCATGATTTAAAAATCTGCACTGGTCGCTCCTTACCTGACAGGTATTCGATGTCCTTTCGTAGCAACAACACATGAGTTACGCTGCATACTGATGTCTGCTTTCCCGAAAATACTAACTTGCATGCCACAAAACCAATTCTTCCAATGACCCTGTAGAATCAATGTAACAAGAACTTGATTTTCTCTGTCAACCCAAGCGTACGACTTTCTTCTACGGAGATGATCTCAAAACTTAATCTTGGACTTTGAACTTAACATCTTTTCCACGCACGTAGGCTTAACTCATTTGTCGATCTTGAGCAGCTTTCAAACTCTCTTGGATGACCTCCATCTTATTCATAGTCATCTGTAGGTGTTTGCATCCAATTCAGGTTGGTCATCGTACGGTGCTTCTCCTTACCTACTTCACTTCAATACAGTGGGGTTTGACACTGCCTTCCATGTAGAGTCTCATACGAAGACACCTTGGTGGCTAATATCGTAACGAATACTATCGATGCCAATTGCTCAATCCAGCTTCTTTAGACGTTGCATAATGCACGGTCTCAACATAACTTCCAAGTGTGAATTCTGCACTTTGCTTGTCCAGTGGTGAAAGGCGATGCAGTAGATAAGTCTCGCTCCAAGTGTATCTGTATACACACAACTGTATAGCTCTTCTTCCGAACCTGAGCAGCTTAACTTAGCAAGTATAATAGAGGCCTCATCCACTATCACTACACTACCATTATGCCTAATAGTGGATTTTAACTTTCCTTTTGTGTAACTTTCCTTCTCATGCCCCCTAATTAAGGATATTCAAACTAGTCCACGAGAACACAATCTACAAGTCTTGGTCATAGTCGAACGCTAACCATAAAGTGGTTCTGAAGCATGCATCCTTAAATCAACAACCAACTCTCGTAACTCGATCAGCAATTCAAAAGGTAAGATTAGAACTTAAGTCTAATTTCCTCAAATACTGGTATCACCAAGTTAAGGTTGAGATTAATTCACTTATCTTCGATTACCCTCCTAGTACTTACAATTATAAAACCCTTGCTCCTCATTGATTAACCAATAGTCTTAACCTCGACAAACATCAATCTTTCTTTTAACTAAATTCATCAAGGTCATGAATAAAATTTCTTAACATCCAAGTACCATTCTTGAAAACCCTAAGTTCCCCCAATTTCAATAAATCCCATGAATCCACACCTCAAGCAATAAGGAATTTAAATCTTAATTCTAGCATCACCACCAATACTATGAACAAATCACTAGATCCTTAACCCATAAAAGTATTCCACACTTCTTAAATTCTAACTACGTCCCAAAAATCATACTCCTTGTCATTGTAAATTATCACCAACAATATCAACCACCTTGAATCGATAAAGCACCATCAATACGAACCTCATTAACCTCATCGACCACCAAGTAGAACTTTAGTCGCTGTCCGGATCTTGTTTGATTCTCTAAACGCTGTCGTACCTTCTCGTTGTGAACGATAGTTTAAGGACGAAATCCATGTTTACATCTCCCCACCCGACACAAAAATGGGTAAGGATTGAAACTACACCAAATGTTTCTACTCCCCACTTTTACTTGTCGATGACTTAAGTACCTTTATGCGAATCCTTCAACTTACTTTATCGTGCCAAACCACAATGTCATCTAGTGAGTATTCCATACGTCTTTGTACCTTTGGGGTGTATCGCATACATTGAATCACGTGCTTCCTTTAGGATCTCCTTTTTGAACTCAACGACACCCTACTTTGGATTCTCAATTGGCGATACTTAACCCTTAAGTCGCTCTTGGAAAAACCATAACATAAAAAAAATAATAAAATATATTTTTCAAATATACCTAACTTGCATAGGCAATTGTTAAAACTCCACATTGGAACAATAATAAAAACATGAATAAGTGCACAAAATCATATCTTAAAATCCATAGCATAAAATAAAATATGCACGCTTGTAATGGAGGTACGTACGATACCTTCTAACATGCTATGTGATCCATGATTCCAACTGTCGCCGACACTCTGCTACCAATACAACCCAGGATGGTTGTCTATATTGGCAGTCCGATCCCCTAGACTTGTAGGCAACATGATTATGGGGCTAGCTCTACATGGACCACATTGGTTCCCCGCCTCCATATGGTGCAATATAATATGAAACAATATAACATACAAATACATGTACGAACATAAACGAAATATACTTGAATAAAATACCCTTAAATTTCAAATATCACTTTGAAAAGTATTTAATTTTTAATAATCAACCGGGAAAAATATTTTGACACCTTGAGGTTGATCGACACACGCTCATACTCGACAACAAGAATCGATTATGGGTGGTGACCTTGCTAAATCGTTAATAGCCGATACACACCCTTAGACAATCATCATTCTTTTCCATGAACGAAACGGATACCATTCACGATGATAAGCTTGCTATAGTGAAACCTTTATTCACTAAATCTTGCAGCTAAGCCTTTAAGTCCTTTAACTTTAATGGAGTCGCACGGTATGGCGGTACTGAAATAGATCGATGTCCAAAGCCAAATCAATAATGATTTGATATCCTTTTTACGGTTGTAATCCAGATAACTTGCTGGGAAAATACTTTCAAATTGCTTCCCACTATTAGCGGTCCCAATGCTCACCATCTTCTTTGGCATCAACCACCTGGGTCATGGACCCTTAACAACCATTCTCCGATAGCTCCTTACACTGACGGCAGAAATTAACCTCCGTAAAGGCTTCCTAACTGCTCCACGAAGCACCACTTCAGGTAAGCTGAAACACTTTAACTTTACTCCTTTATGCTAGCGGTCCATAAACATAAAAACTACTCAATCCATATCTAGGACCACTTCGAATCCCCAAAAAGACTCACAGAATTCGATCTGCCCCCATTACTTGAGCTTCGAAAAAAAAAAGGCAATCCTCGACCATCGACTAGGCCATAGGAATTCCCCGTTAGGATAGGTGATTCTCATTGACACCCTCGAAGATTAGAGTTATTTCAACTCGGACCACGAATTTACATCGAGATAAAGGACAAGAACGCTTTAAGACGGGTAAAACGAGAGATTAGACACGGATGGGATGCACAACAATGCACAGTCCCTTAGGAATACTAGAACCTAGAACTCTGATACCAACTGTCAGGACCCGTCCAAGATTCCTCCCCGGAACCCTAGACAAGCCCTGATCCTACGGAAATATCACCGAACCTTCCAATGGAAAATCCGGCAGCACCTCCCCTAAGGGTAGACTAACCAAAAATTACCTGCACTGAAAACACACTTCTATATTCATCCCCTTATTCCTCCCACAATACTACAAATTGATTCCACAAATTTCAGCACTTCAAAAATAACAGCAACTCAGTGCATAAATAATAAATACACGTCCAATATAGTATACAGAGCATTATACAATAAATGTTGAATTAATACAATGACAAATAAGAAGTAATACAGGATGGAGAGGAAAAAGGGAAGAAATACTTCTTGAACTTTCAGCAATGAACTGAGACGTTGGGCTCGTCCCGGACAATCAACGTCTCCCAACCTGGACCTAGGGGAACGGAATTTAAAAACGTGAGATGCTAATCATCTCAGTGAGTGACCCTAACTACTGAACACCTTTAATATTAATAATATACCAAATAGAGGGATTTAATTAATCAATACCGAACAATTAAATAAATAAATAAATAAACAATTGAAGTAATATTTTCTCTCAAAACCCTCACTATTCACTGCATTGGAAAAGTTCCCCTTTTAAAACATTTTCACAAAACCCGATATTCGTACCTCCCGAAAACCAAGGGATCAAACCATTTGATAATAAATAAATAAATAAATACCCCAATATATAATTAAAATGTAATAAATTATAATAAATAATTTTTGAACACCTTTGGGGTTTGAAACTTTATTTGAAAATTACACTTGACGCACCACACCATATACCAGTGATGTCCTCCGATACCCAGCGTCCCGAGCACCGACTGGCGGGGAGATTAAAGAGAGAAACTTGCAAACGACACTTCGGCGTCCCAACAGTACCGCTGCTGAAACCGTCATCCCGGCCAAGGGAGGGGCGGCTGTGGCCAATATCAAACTTGCCTGCCCACAGTCCAATGGCAACCACGGGAGACATAATACTTCCTCGCTAAACCACATAATACTTGCGCGCTAAACCACGTATACATATGCCAGAACACCAATACTGTATGAGTGCGTTTAAAATAATTATTAAACCAACCGTACCCTTTTTCCAAAATTACCGTGGGAAATATATTAAATTTTCACACTTACCATCCCACATATTTTTATTTAACAAACCGGTACGAAAACCTCAATAACAAATAAACCATAATTTTCTAGTAATACGAGGTTCAACAGATAAAATACCGTGGGCATAATTATACAATTAAACCACCAATTTAACAAATATTTTCATAAAATATTTAAACCAATTATGCCCAAAATAATACTTAAAACCACGTACGACTATTACCGAAATATACTTTGCTCATGCATAATAAATAAATTAAATCACAATAAAACCATAACTAAATTGTACCACATGAGCATAATTTAAATACCAATTAAACATAATTAATTGCCCAAAATATTTTTTGAATGTGGGTCACTCACCTGGAGCACACAATTAAACCATGATCCACCATGGGATCAATTCCACGACTCACCGGTGCTCCTAAAACACAATTCACACACAGTCAAATAAATTAATATTTTATTCGGATAAATAATACCTGGTACCCGGGGAGCGAACACAAACGACATCTAAAAGTTACAAGTTATATACCGAATCGAAGCTTGAGTGATGAGGATCACGGATTCGGTCTTACTTTCCGGTGATCGGACCCGAGGTGGCCGGAATCTCGCCGGAAAGCTTTCGGGATTCGACTCCTCAATTCTCCCAAACCGTCGCGAATTGGCGGAAAAGGAGGCCGGATTTGGATTCAGGAGGTCGGAAACAGTGAACAAGGACCGGCGGTGCAACTGGGTACTCGCCGGAACAGTAACTTCTGGCGAGCCGCCGCGGTCATCGGCAACCGTCGCCGGCGGCGGAGCGTGCGGTGGCCGTTGGTTGAGATTTTTGTTGGTTTTGTAGATCAAGGGGAGAGGGTTCCAACGGGACCAGCGGTGAGGCAAACGGAGGCCGGACGGCAGATAAATCGGGGTTTGAAGATTTCCGGCCCCTCGTCGGAAAACGCTCCGATCCTGGCGCGTCGGAGGTCCGGTGGCAGTGAAATTTGGTGGGTAGGCGGGACTTGAGGAGGTGGTGAGGGGTGGCTGGCGCGTGTGGCCTGAAAATGGCCGGAAACATGGCAAACGGCGGTGGCCGGCGGTGGAGGGAAAAATCGCCGCCGAACTTCGCCGCCTCGATCCGGGGGCGTCCGGCGACCAACGACCGTGAAATTTTGGGTTTGGCCGGAAATGGGGAGAGGCGTCCGTTTGGCCGGCGCGTGTAACGAGAATTGGCCGAAAAATTTGAAGATTCCGGTAGCTGGTCGGTTTCTCTCTCTTTCTCTCTCTTCCCTGAGATTTTTGTCAAATAAAAGCCACAGTGGTGACACTGTTCATCCACGTGGACAAATCAGGTAACGACACTTGGCATTTCACTGTTCATAGATTCAAAAATATTAAAATATTACGGTATCCGGTAAACTTCACGCGTCCATAACTTTTTAACCGGATGTCCGTTTTAAGCGTGCCACTAGTCTGTGAACTCGTATCGACGAGAACTTCACAAGCATGCATGAGTCAAAGCTCATTTCCCCATAAATAAAAAGTCAACTCCGGCACCCCTTGGACAGTTTGGACCTCAACTTGTTTTGCTCATAACTTTCAAACCGTAGCTCCGTTTTCAACATGCTACTAATCTACGAACTCGTGTCAATGTGTACTTCGTAACGGTACCTCAGTCAACCTAGAATTACATCTGGGTCAAAAAGTCAACTTTTGACCCCTTCGGTCAAGGGTCAACGGTCAAAGTCAACAGTCAACCTCGGTCAACGTGCAAAAATTCCAACATGGTTCGGGATGGGGTGTTACAAAATAGATGTAAATGTAATTTATACTGAGATAAATATAATTTATGTTGATTGGACATTGTAGGTAAAGGGATTTAACAGGAATAATAAATGGTTTTGGTTGGGCTTGGATTGCTTAGACTTGAAATTAACAATTTTTAGAAGAGAATATGCAACCTGCTAATCCTTTGAGAAAAGGCTTTTAATGAAATCTTTTCGAAAGCCTTAGTGGTATCGCGTAGCGTATTCTAATAAATAGAAAGAAAGCCATTCTACAAGACATTTATGGTTTTTTGCATGAAATATAATCATTAAAGATTAAGTTTATACTACATTTCGGAATACGTCAACATAAACTTTGAACAAGAAAGGAAAAGATGAATTTGATAAATGGCCAATACGTAATACAATTCCATCAACAGTGAAATCTAACAATTTATAATACAATAAAATAAACATCCAACATTCCTAATACGTTAGCATTAACATTTAAAAAAAAAAAAAAACCATGGGATAAGATTAAATAACAAAACGGCAATAGTCATCTATAGGTGACTTACTAATTAAGAAAGCTCCCATATGTCCTTGTGACTTTCTTCATAATCATTCGCAAGAACAACCATTTGGAAGCTTGTTAATAAAAAATCTTGCCCTATCACATTCCAAAGAGGTTTATAGCTTTTTTTTTTCTTCCCTCGATCAGAAGGATAAGTCTCCTCTTGTCTTTACACTTCGCATCATATTCACAAGTATGTTTTAGTTTTTGAATAGGTATGAGAGAAAGAGAACAAGAGATGGAGATGAAGATAGCACTGAGTTTGCACGAAAAATGACTTGAAGGATTTTACATATGATGTCTAAATATACGAAAATGGTAAAGATGGGAATTAAATGTGAAAGTTTGTTGGATGGTTTATGGTGAGTTACATATTATGTAAAATATGAGACATAAAGTGTGGTTTGCTTGGTTTTTGTTCGCAAATATTTTTTTTTTCCGAGTTGAAAAGTTCAAGGCTATCGATATATAGTTGGGAATCTTTCAACCATTATATATGTTTTTTCTACAAGTTTGTCTCCCAAGTCCTAGTCATCGAGATAGTCAGGACGTAAAAATATTGTGTTATTTTTTGTTGAAGCTTATTTTTTCCTAAATGCCAAGTTTGAGGCTCCCGATATAAAGTCAAGAATATTTATTTGACCATTGTTAAGTCACGATTAGATAGAGGCTTGGGGCAGTTGCTAATTCAGTAGCAGTCCAAAATTTCAAATCCAATTATTCTTTAGCACTTAATAATTCCTCTTGGTTCTTTTTATGTGGAGCTGAGTTAGAATACCTTGGATCATGTAAAGCTCTGAAAGTGCTCCAGGTCACAAATACAAAAATATCACAACAACTGTCTGAACAGCAATATAGAAATTCATTAGTAAAACAAAAGAACTCATAAATGAAAGAGAATAGATAGCAAAATCCCTTACAAGTTCTGAGAAGCAATTTTAAACAGCTTATAGATGATTTATTTTGGAAATATATAAAGAAATATAATGGTTTATGGTGAATGATTCTATTTAGCATAAAAAAGCATTTTAAAGAAAAGGTGTAGAGATGCATAAAACATCAGCAAGTTTAGTGAGTTGAAGATAGAAAAAGTCTTCAGAAGCTTAAAGATCATATCCTCCTCTCCCTTTTAATCAAAAATGTTTTTCTTTAAATATGCCAAGCTCTCAGCTCTCCTTTCTCATTTTATCCCTAAAACATACTTTTGAATAACTTATGGACAATAAATATGGTCTTTTCTTTTGGTAAAGCTCACTGGTAAATGCTTAAGGAATAAATAGTGATTTAACTTTAAAAAACAAAGCTCACCTTAAAATAGTGATTTAACTCAAAATGGACATCAAAACGAACCTTGTGATATTGAATTGTGATTGGTAGTATTTTCAAGTGCAAACAAGTACGAAAAATGGTGATTTATGAGAGAGAGAGAGAGAGAGAGAGAGAGAGAGAGAGAGAGAGAGAGAGAGTCTTAATATTGTGTTGTTAGTGAATGGGCATCAAAGGTTGAACACAATGGTAAATTGGGGATTAAAATATTTGTAAATAGTTAGGACAAAGATCTAAATTTTGGAATTGGGGGTGGGGGCATATGTCTTCATTTATGCCATGGGAGGCATTAATCATAATTACGCATAAAGTGACGTGCTATATCTTATGGTAACTAGCAAGTTATTTGACCCAATAACTATTTTTTAATCCCAGATTAAAATATTATGTCTAATCTAAATAATTAAAATTGTACAAACTTTGTTATGTGAAAGATCTATTTTACCTTTGAAATTTTTATTTTTATTTGTTATTTTTTGTCAGAAATACAATATATTCTAAACTAAATAAAGGGGAAGATTTATCTAAGCTTGATTAGAGCCTGAACCATATCTATTTAGGTGATTTTACCACTAAACTAAACCTACAAATATGAAATTTATTTAGTTTAATGTTTTTAATAAAAAAATATTTATTTTTAATATGATTTATTTTAACAAATAAAATACCCTCTCCTTCTCTACCTTAATCATATTAAAATAAATTATACATAAAAGCAAACAATCAAAAACATTAAAATCAATAAACAATTATAACTAGATCATTCAAGTAGAAAAAAAAAAAAGTGTTCTATAAAAAAAATTTTAAAAAAAGTAAAAAGAAAAAAAAGAAAAAAAATTGTAAGATATTATGTAAAATGTTTAATTTAGAATTGGGTTGAGTTGGGAATAGAACCAAAAGATAGACATTAAGCCAAATTACCCCTAGCTTTTGTAGACGCACAATTTTGCACCTTCTCTAAACGGTGACTCTAAGTGTGGTACCTAAAAAACCAAACCCACGTGGAAGTCTCTAAGGCACCAATGTAGTATAGACCAAAAACACTCCAACTTGATCACTAACCTGAAGAGATGTTGTGTGTATTGATACTTACCTTTCTGCTGGCTTCCCGCTCTTTATATAGGCATCGGGATTTTCGGTCCTCATGAATTCTAGCTCATCAAGTTCTAATAGGCTCATAGCATAGAGCTTTAAAATTTGGGTAAGTTACCTTACGAAAAAAATTCTTGCTTCCTTTTTTGCAAGCTAATATTTAATAATGTAGTTTTCACAAAAACAAGGTTTGGAGCACTTTCCTCAATTATGACAAGTAGCATATTCACTTTTTTTTCAGGCTAGCATAAGCTGATACTAGTTGATCAAAATGGGTCGAAAATACAAGCTGATTTGAGCTGTTCCCTAGGCTAAAAAGTGATACGAACCTAGGTCGACTTGTACCTAAATCCGTATTATATTAATCCGGATTTCAATTAAGCTCAAGTTCTTATGGGAACCTTAACCCTAACCAACCTGTGATTAGAAAACTTGGTATAATAAAGACACTACAATAGGTTATGGATGCCCTAATGATAAGTTAAAACTAAAAAAAACTCACTCTCTAATGGTGTTTTAGGTGTTCAAAGAGAACAAAGAGAAATTTAATCTCATAATTAATTTTCTGTATAAAATTCAAGCTACATTCTCATTGAAAAATAACCCTTAAATAGGTTCGAGACATGAAACAAAAAACTCTAAAAAGATAGGACAAAGTCGAAACCAAGTTGGTCAAATTTTCTCTCTCCTTTTCTAATCTAATTTTGATTAATTAATTCCTTAATTTTGAATTAGAAATTAATTAATTTAAAAATCAAAATAATACAATAATAACTTTCCTAAGTTTATTTTTCCAGAAAATAAATAAACAGAAATTAAATAAAAGACTAATTTTCTAAAACAAAAAGTAAATTCAAATTAGAAAACTAAAATACTATCTTTTAACTAAGTTATCTTTGACTAATATTTGATCAATTTAAGTTCGAAATCAGCTTCCATATGCCTTGTAGAATGCCAAATAGGATTATCATGGAGTCTCACACGTTGTCCTTGCTTGGATCAAAGAGAAAAAGTCAACTCAGCAAAATACAGTAAAGCCAACAAGCAATATAGCAAAACCGGCCATCTTTCTCCCTTGTGTGCACAACCCTTTTTTTTTTTTTTTGGCCTTTCAAGCTGCCCTAGCTTGATACCATGACTCTTAGAGATATGTATTGAATCTATGAAGTGTTGGAATTATTTCTTGCTGCCCGGCGTCCATATTTATACAAAAATCGCTACTTAGGTCTGTATTAGCCTTCACCACTTGGATGCTTAAAACGGATCTTGTATCTTCAGGAATTGACAAGCTCCTTTGAGAATTAGTTACTCCCTAGATAAAAGCAGCTAGGTTGCTCTTAAATATCTTAACTTAAGCCCTAGTGATCGACCTGGTTTTCATCCGTATTGAATCAGTACCCTAGTGGGTCATCGGTTGTGCGGGTTCGGGCGGGTTTTTATCACAAGGGCTTGACCAAACAAAGCCAAATCTTTGTTGCTAGACTTCATCTTAGCCTCCAACCCATTTATGTCCAAGGCCAAAATATGAGCCTTTTATAAAACTACAATTTTGTAAAACATGTTCACACCAACCTTAAAAGCCATGCACCATCGGACTGGCCTTCTTCATTCCTCAATCTTTTTAGTTCTTACTGAATTAAATCCCTCAAATCTCCTTCATCAACTTGTGATCTCTTTTGCTTGTTCCTCAATGGATTGCGCCTTGTTCCAGGATTCCCTCAAATTCAAGATGCTTTTTTCTCTTTGATTAGTTGTTGTCTCTCATTCAGGTCTTGTTGGTTGCTCTTTGGGTCGGAAGAGTTTGCTCAAGGATCCTTCCACTGGTTTCAGTCTTCTAATAGTGGAGGTACCTTATTAAGATTTAAACCCAACCCCAAGGGAGTTTGATCAACTGGGGTTTGATCTTGAACATGGTCCTGATCAACTTCTGGGAATAGTCTTATGATAAGTCCTTGATGTACCCAACTAATTTGTTTATTGCTGGTTATCACCAAATTCAAATTTTCTTGCACATTTATACAAACGATCTATAAGACTGCAAGCTGTTATTCTAGTGTTGCTGCTGGGGTTCCCTTATTGATATTGTCTAAAGTCAACATTAAGACAGCTGTACGTCCTACCAGTTGAAACCTTTTTTGGGTTTTTTGTTCATCTAAAGCACTAATTACAAGAAAAAGAGTATGAAAAAGTCCTACCAGGTGTGCTAAACTGTTGACACACAATTTTGCACCTTCTTTGGATGGTGACTCCAAGTGTGTCACCTGTAAAATAAAACCCAAGTGAAGATCTCTAGGGCATCGGTGCATGTAGGTCAAAGATACTTCGACACTCAAGTCGGATTGTATTTTTAGATGCCTACATGTAATCGTTAATCTGAAGAGATGTTGCGTGTATTAATATTTACCTGTTTGCTAGCTTTCCACAATTATATAGGTATTGGGAGTTTGGTCCTCAAGAAATTTGGCCCACCAAGCCCTAATGGGCTCATATCACAGAGATCTGAATTTAGAAAAGTTACTTTATATCCAAAATTTTATTTTCTTTTTTACAAGCTGATCTTTAATAATGTAATTCCCATAAAATAGGGTTTGTAGTACATTCCTTAATTATGACAAGTGGCATATTCCCTTTCCTTCAGGCTAGCTTAAACTGATCCTTGCTGATCAAAATTAATTAAAAATATAAGCTGATTCGAGCTGTTCCCGAGCCTACAAAGGCTTGACCAAACAAAGTTAGGTCTTTGTTGCTAGGCTTCTCCTAAACTCTAGGCCCAAGTCTCAAACTTTTACCCTTGGGACAGGACCAACCCACATAGCCTGTATAGACCTAGGCTCCTAAGATGCCCACCCAAAAAGAATTATTAACCTGTCCTTGGAGGTGTACCCAAGACCCATTTGATCTTGGTTCTTGAAACAAATATAACCATATCTTATCTACTATGCACAATGTTCATAATTTTTTCCCCCCTTCAAATGATTATATAGGGTAATGGAGATCGTATTATTATTATTGGGCTGGGACTTTTTTTTATTAAAAAAATAAGAAGAAGAAAACAAATTGATAAGTATTTTAAATTTACGAAATAGGAATTGAATTGAGGGTCCAAATATGATCTTATAAAAGCATTTCTAATAAGAAATGCTACCTTGCCATTAATATTTTTAAAATTTAGCATGATATGAGCTCTACAATAGTAAATATAACTGATAGTATCAAATTTTAAAATGATCTCTCTAATGGCATATGGTAAAGTATAATATTGGCAAATTCAAAATTTTATTTAATCTAATGCTTGAGATGTTTGGATAAATGGATCCGCTCAATTTTACTTTTTAAGCATTAAAAAATAAAGATCACATTAGTAAATGATTTGATACTATAAATTTTATTATAATGGAATTCACTATCAAAATTTCACACCAAAAATATAATTGTTGGAGAAGTCTAAAATAACTTTTATGCCAAAATTTGGAAATATAATCGCAAAATACAGTGTCATTATTGGAGATTATCTAAGTTGAAAAGAAAAGTATATGCTTTTCATTTGCTGTAACTAGTGGCTCGTTTGTCACAGCTGCAGAACTGAAAGTTCTTTTAAAGCCGGCCGAACTTTTTTTTTTTTAATCTCAGCCTCTTGTTTTTTGTGCATTGGAGTTTCAGCTGAGTGGGTTTGGTAAGATCTTTTCGTTTGACGAGGATATAATTTCTTTTTTCGTTATATCATGTGGGATAAAAATTAGTATAATTTCTAATGTTTTTTGTGATTATGCTACTTCATTAATCTAAAGGATCAACTAGTTGAACTGTACTTGGTCTCACATACAATTGGAAAGATAAGGAATTCAGGATAATTGTGCAGTACTTTAATGCATGAATGCATATCCAAAAGTAGTCAATTCCATTATAAAAATCTGTTAGTGTTCAAACCATGCGTTCCTTGAATAAACATGGTAGGTTCAAATTGATAGGACCGAGCCCATTTAGTCTATTGAAAAAAAAGAAAAAGAAAAATTAATATATATATATATACATGTACATATACAATACAAATATATAAATATATATAGATATAGATGGATATATAGTCATTATTCTGATGCTTTCTATCAAATTTTTTTTGAGTTTTTTAATTTTTTAAATATTAAAATTTAAAATTATATTTATAAATTATATGTATTTAATTTAATATTAAAATTTAATACAATAATTAAATATATTCTATATAAATATATTACAATATAAATAAACTGCTAATACACCTTTAAATTTTAACTTCTAAATCAAAATCGATAATGGTAATTGATTAAATTTTGATGGTTTTCAACCAGCAGGGTTTTGATAAGAGAATTATTAGGTCTATTCGAGTGTTGGCAGGCTGGCATGCTTTAGATTTTAGCCCATTTGGGGTCTTTTCTGTAGATGGCTATTTTGGGTAAATGGGTCTTTTCCGGTACATGCACAAGCAAAATGGGGGCGAAAAAGTCAAAACTCATTTAATGAGTTGATGAATGATCATCACCAAAGACAAATACCCTAGCAATTCTGTCATCTCTAGTGAAAGGTCCGACTATAGGGAGAGGCCAAACACTCCCTTGCGCAGAAAGATTGAGATGTGGTCGATATAGCATGTTTGTTTGTATGTTGGAAACTTTTGAGTAGGCAAATCCATTATGATTTTTGTAATCATAGAAAGTGGGCAAAAAATTTGACTGACCAATGAGAATGATTGTGGCGGTGGTGACCATAGAGATTTTATAGGGTAAGGATTCCAACATTAGAGTACTGTCGCTTAAGAGCCTAAAATATTATTCCTAGTGGACGATTATGTATATGTATACGTATATGTATATATATTTGGTGAAAAGTAGACCAATATAGACTTGTGGAAAGGGAATATTTTTTCATGCTTAAAAATCAAGTAAAAGACAAACAATAAAGGATGAAAGAGAAATACATGTGCAAGCATGATGTTATAGCCGACTGAGTACTGTACATATATACATATGTATATATCACAAGGGGGAATAGACTTTTTTGTCATCTGTAGCTCATTGCCGTTCACAATTGTTCTTTATAACACTTTTTACCATTTATTTATTTATTTATTTATGGCCGGAATCTACCATGTTAAAACCATATATATGTATCATAAGAGTTTTAAAGGAGCCGGTTTGATTTGATAATTGACACATGTCAAGCTCATTGATCATGCAATTCCACGTGGACCATGTTTGACCTTAACTTTTGCAGACTAAGTAGGACCATTAGTACTAGGTTCTGAGGTAGCAGAGCTAGCATGGCTAAACGATGGAGATGATGAGGACCCGTGCACTATGGCATTTTGATCACCGGGCTATTTCTCATAATAATTTTGATTTTGATTATTCCAATTTTAGCTTTAAGCGATAATGTTAGATAAATCCCGATAAGTTTAGTTCAAAGTGATAAATATTAAAAATGGTGTAATCAATTTAAAATTCTAAAAATTTTAAAATTTTTTAAAAGTTTAGAAATATTTAATTTATGAAGGTGTATTCAATATAGAGTTTAATATATTTAAAATGAGTTTTAAATTTTAAAGAATTTCATGGATTGTAATAGAATTACATAAATTTTATAAAATAATTTATAAAAATTCAATGAAATTTTGGGAATTAAAGCTGAATTTTAAATTGATAATTTTATTCACAATTTCACTGTTAAAATCCTTTTAAATCCGTTAAAATCCATTATTTTTTAAAATGTTTTAAAATCAATGACTTTTTGGATACTATTAGATTTCAAAATAATTTTACAAAGTTTTAATTTAATACACCTAGATTTTAATAGACTTTTATAAAATTTATTAAAATCTTAATTGAATATTACTGGATTTATATAGATTTTTTAATCGAATATCTTCAAATTTTTAAATACTTTTAAAATCATTCAAATTCTAGATTGAATACACCCATTTTAGATTTTAAAGGAGTCTATATAAGTCTAATGATATTAAATTTATATTTTGATGGATTTTATAAAAGTTCATTAAAATCTAGGTGTATTCAATTAGAACTTTGTAGAATTCTTTTAAAATCTAATGGTATTCAAAAAGTTATTGCTTTTTAAAGATTTTAAAAAATGATGAATTTTAATGAATTTGAAAATATTTTAACAGTGAAATTATGAAGAAAATTGTCAATATGAAATTCAGATTTAGATCCAAATATTTTGTTGGATTTTTATAAAATCTTTATGAAGCCTGTAGAATTACATAATAATCCATTAAATTCTTTAAAGTCTATAGCTTATTTTAAATTCATCAAACTTTAAATTTAATATATCTCTCTAAATGTTGTTATCTTTAAATTTAAATTATTAATTTCAACATCACACTTTTAATATTGAATATGTTAATATGTTTTTACAATTATCATGAAACATATTACCAATTGAATATAATGTATTCAATTTAAAATTTAAAAGATTTTAAAAGTTTAGGGGTATTTGATTTAAATTTTAAAGAAGTCCATATAAATCTAATGATATTCAATTCAGATTTTGATGGATTTTATAAAAATCCATCAAAATCTAGGTGTATTCAATTAGGACTTTATAAATTTTTTTTAAAATCTGGGAGTATTCAAAAAGTCATTGATTTTAAAAGATTTAAAAAAATGATGGATTTTAATGGATTTGAAAGGATTTTAACAGTGAAATTGTGAAAAAAATTATCAATATGAAATCTAACCTTAAACTCAAAGATTTCGTTGAATTATTATAAAACTTTTTATGCATTCTGTAGAATTCCATAGCAATCCATCAAATCTTTTAAAGTGTATAGCTCATTTTAAATCCGTCAAACTTTAAATTGAATACATCTCTTTAGTATAGCCTATAAACATATTTATATATTTTGATATCAAATTCGATAAATTTAAATTGATAATATGCCTTTTTTAGAAGCTAAATTATTAAATAGCAACTAACTAAAACTAGTTTTATGATCTTTTGTCTTAGAAAGAAGTATTCAGTAGGCGTGCTCTATTAGGTTCCCCTCCTACAGATACATGTGAAATCCATATGTAAAAGCCATGATCAAGAATATAAATACTGGTGTTGATAGATATTGAAGTTAAAATATTATAGAAATATCAATGTCAATGAAAATTCTAGAAAAAATACATAAACAAGAATATTTAACTTAAAGCATATACTGTAGCATAGAAATATTTAAATATATGCTAAAATAAATTAACAATACAATAGCTAGAATAACAATGTTAATAAAATAATTGATTAATATATACAAAAGTAATAATATATAAGTAAATATAATGTTTGTTAGCAATCATATATATATATATGATAGATATTTGAAAAATATATAAAAAAATTTATTGTCTAAAATACAATAGTTTTTATTATAATGATTCATTTTTAATCTCGTTTAAAATGAGAAAAAGCTACAAATTATTGGTGATCAGTAGTAGATATTGGTACCAATCACATTTCTCCCGATAAGCGATCAAAAATTTCAACATTTTTTTTTTATTTGTATAAAAATCCATACTTTTCTTTAACTTTTGTAAATAATTATCGATTTTTTTGACAAATACGGATAAATTTGATATTTTCATCCAACCGGTGAGATTGAGTTTTACTCCCTTATTAGTAGATATCATAATCATCTATATTGCTATAAATACCATCAATAAATTTGATATTTTTTCAATATTTTTGTAGGAATTCATTTTTTATTTTTTTATTTTTATTGATAATTGTTAATATTTTTTACAACGATAAATTTGATATTTTTATCGACATAGATTACAATTTTATTAGTGCGATTGATAAATTTTACCCTTTTTATCGTTATCGGTTTGAATATGAAAAAAAAAAGAAAAAGAAAATGTCGAGAATATCAATGATGTTTGCATAAATGACCATCATGAACGGACATAGGAAACAATTTTCAATTCCACATACCTCTCGATCAATAAAAAATTGACTCAAAAAATCAAAGTAAGAAAAAGCATGCAGTTTAAAAATAGAAAAAAAATAAATAAAGCAACAGTTTTGGCTGTATTATTAATTCAGCTGAAAAAGTTGAAAAAAAAAAATCCGAACTTTGATTTTCTTGTACTATTTCATTACAGCTCAAAAGTTGTTATCAGCACTCACTAGAGAAAACCATTTTTTTTTTTCTTTTGCGACCAGAAAAACGAATTCTAGAAAAGAGGTACAAAAGGCAGTCCGAAAAAGATGTATTGTTTTGTTATGATGTGCGTCAGTCTTACATGCTTATTTTTTGTCAATAAAACATTATGTGTTGTGTGTCATTTATGAAGGATTTTTTTAGTGAAATTAATGGCATTTAAATATAATTTTTTATTTGTTAACACAATGTTTAATATAAAAAAATAAACCATTTAATTAGGTTTGGAAATATCATGTTGAACTATATTTGTATTGTATTATATCATATCATGTTTGTGTTAAATTTTTTTTGATCCAAACACGATCCATTAAACTTTCATATTGAGATATATAGATTCGAATCTATTCATTAAACTTTTGTGTAATCCATCACCTAATCCATTAATCCATTAAGCATAAACATCAATTTTGATTAGATACCAAAATAATAAAATAAACCCTTTTTTTTTTTTAAAAGAAAGATCAAATGAACATGTTTGTTGATAAAATAAACATCTCAAAAAAAATAAAGAAAAGAAAAGAAAGGCATTCACATACTAAAATTCTACATGCATTAATAATTATCAATTAAAAATGTATAAATCAAACGCATACTAAACATTCATATAGCTAAGGAACATGCATTATTTGTTTAAAATAGCTTTTCAAATTCAATAAATCTTATTGAGTTAAAAAAAAAAATAGAGATGGAGAGTTATTTGATTACGAAATTGAGAGATGAGAGAATAATAACGGTGCAATTTAGGACAAAGGCTAAAGAGGCAGCAAACATTTTATTATCTTAGTTTAGAGTAAAATTATTATATTATAAAAATTACAAAAATACCCCATATAATTGGGTTTAATGAGTTTAACGGATTCCAACGGGTTCCACCTGTTAGCATCCATTTTCTTAACAAATTTTATTGGATAATACTAATACATAGCTAATCCAATACTATGGATCTAAATATACAAATTTATCGTATGGATTTATATCGTATTAATAGGTCATATGACATTTTGTCAATCCTACATTTAATACTAACCAATTAAATGCCTAACATATATAACATGTAGGTTTCATAATTTCTCTAGTGCTTAACTAGGGATATCCTGAGGAATTTATGGATCAAAATTAGTATATTAAGTACTATAAAATAAGCTTAGAAAGCCCACTTGCGTGTTTGATATAGCTTGTTTTTGTTCCAAAAGATTTACTTGGGGAGAAAACTTATATAAATCCCATGTATTGATGATTTGGTATCATGAATCAGTTATGACATTTAATAAATATTAAAAGCGATTCATCAGGTTCACTTAAAGTCATGTGATGTGAATAATCATAAAATATTAAGCTTACATGGCATATGATGATTTAAAAAAGTAATGATGTTGTGGTACCACAGTTTAATTCAAGATTTTCCAAGACACTTTTTGCATAAAATATGGATATTTAACGGTAGTCAATAAGCACTTATTAATTAAAAAATAACTATTTTAAATTGTTTTTAAGAAGTCCAAATTTTTTGATTGTCTAGAAATGTTATGCTCTAAGCTTATGTGGAACCATTATTTAATGAAATTTTTTTACTTACCATTTTGTGCTTGCCCTTTTAATAAAACATCACATATATCCAAATTAAACCCTACATTAGATACAAATCAATCGCTAAAATGTTCATAATTCTTTTACTTCCTAATTGTTTCTTATGCATTTTTTCTTTTTGGTACATAGTTAAAGAACTAAACAAAAAATATAAAATCTAAAAAATAAAAATAAATAGTTTTTTAATTCATAAACAATAATATTTGCCACATTAATTTTAGTGTCATTAACGTTTATAGATGTTATATAATTTTTAATAAACATTGTTTATGTAAAAAAAAAAAAACTTATGGATGTATAACAAAAACATAATATTTTATATATTTATTTTGAAAGCACTTTTATAATTATATTGCAAAACACTTAATTCAATATTTATAATACTTTTTTTAAACGAGAACCAAATGGTTACTATTAGCTTTTTAACAAAAAAAAATTTTAAAATTTATTATGAAAAGCTCTATAGATAAAAATTCTATTTTCATATAGAGCTATAAAGTAGCTTATAAGCGATTCAATTTTAAAACATTTGAACTTAATTCATAAAAAATAAAAGAATTAATCATGAATAAGAAATAAAGTTCATAAGCTGATATTGAGCAAATCATGCTCGTGAATAGCTTGAATTTGTTATTTATTTATATTATAAAAAAATTATATTATGAGTTAAAACACATAGAGTGTTTATAATGCATAAACAATATTTTTTTTATATTTGAAATTTATAAACTTTTTAATAGTAAATTAATTTTATAATAAAATTAATAGGCTAAATAAATTTTGTTAATTTTAATTTGAGTGGAGCTAAATGTGAGATTTTAATAAACTAACCGAATTGAGTTTGAGCAAGTAATTTCAAAATTTTATGATTTGAGCCAAGTTTGAACACTTATAAAATCATGCCAATTGAACTTGAAAATGTTAATACTTTGTTCGACTCAGCTAATTTATATCACTACTTTCATCAGCTATAGCTTATATTGAAAGATATAATGATATGGCTGTCCAAATCATCCAATAATTTTATTTTTATTTACTTTCATAAGTCTATGTGGTTTTATATACTAATCCATTAATTTGTTTTTTGAATTTTTAAAACCAAAACCCTAATCTAAAAAAGTAAATCCTTGAGAGTACCCGCCAAATTACTGGCTACTTCTAAATTTCTTGTAACTTTTGCTTAACATTTTGCATTTTCTGAGTTGTCCAATAAGAGTATACTTATTACATCAAATAAGCCCTTAAACTCTTTACTTTTTTTCATATATATATATATATATATATTTATCGAATTTCGTCATTATCTTTATTAAATTTTACAGATGATATTCTTCCTATTATTTAATTTTTTATTTTAAAAATATAACTAACAAATCCCAATTAATTTGTCCTAAATTTGGAATTATTCTAGATGACAATTTTTTTGTGACTTTGTCTACTGCCTAGAATGCATAATAGTATCTATTTTTTTTTTAAAGAAAATAATAATACCCTAATAATACCCAATATAGTTAATAACTAATATATCATTTAAGTTTCTTTATATATATTTTTTTAATTTCTGTTTCAAATTCTAATATAGCTTCAATTAATGTATTACTAATAAAATTGAAAATTACATTAACATAAACTGTTTTCAAAAACATTAAAACTCATAAATTAATGACAATTATAGATAGATTCAATAAAATTTACCAATACAAAAGAAACAAGTAGGTATATTCAATAAAAAAAATAATTCCTTAATTTGTTCTTATATATTAAACAATTTTTTTTAATCTTATTATTAATATTTAGTTTTTTAAAAAATTGCTAACCAATGGTGCCGCCTTTGAGTAAATTTTCTGCCATTGAATATAAGCATAAGAATCTCATTTTTAATCTCTACATCAGTTTGTCTCCTCAAATAAGATAGGAGATATCATCTAGGAGATCATTTTTTGTACATATATATATAGAATCAAGCTTTTATTAAGTTGACCTTATTAAAATGATATTAGGATTTTATTTTTCAATTTTTTGGATTGCTATTGCTTCAAGGATTGAAATTTAAAAATATTATTATAAAATTATTAGGACTTTATTTTCTAATTTTTGGATCGTTATCACGTGAAAAATTGAGATTTAAAAATATTATTATGGTTTATTGGAGTCTGATATGTTTTATTTTCCTTAAATAAGATTTGAATGTGTCTTAAATTCATATTTAATTAAAAATTTAATTTTAAATCCTAACTCTTAATATACTTTAATAGCTAATAAAAAAAACTTGATTTTAAAATCATTAGATAAACCCAATTTGACACTAACTATATATATATATATATATAAATAATCATGTTGGTGAATTATTTTGTCGTGGGTTTTTTGGTTAATAAAATTTCGTAGAAAAACATCTAGTAAGGAGACCAATGCTGCTTGATATTGACCTAAGATTAAAAAGGAGAACTCTTTTTTTTCTTTTTCTCTTTTTTTTTAATTCCCATGATTATTAGATGCTTTCTAGAAAAAGAAAAATGGATAAATCTAACACCATATGTCACTTTGCACTTTCTAGACTCTATACAGCATTTTGTGCATAGTGGCGCAGAGCAAGAAGAAGAAAAAATATTAATATGGAGAGAGAGAGAGAACGCATGCCCACCCCTTTTTTGGCATATTCATATTCGTACGCACAATACACAAAAGAGAACGCTCCAAAACAAGCTTCATCCAAGCAAACTTTTTACGCAACCTGTGACACACCCCTTTATTATTGCCAGACAATATGCTCCATGGCATGCAAGTCTGGCTTTGTGGTGTTTCATGAAATGGGTTCGTCTTGTAGCATTATCCGAAAACTGTCTAGCTTTTAAATTTTATGAAGCACATCTAAGTAATAAGATAATAAATCTATGAGTGATGCTTTAATAAAGGATTTAAAACTTGTCATATTAATTACGTAATTAGATAAATAGTTTTTAAGAAATAAAAAATTATAGGATTATTGATTTTTTTTTTGGTTTTTTGATAAATTGAAGGAAAGAGATTTCAGCTTACGAGCTTATCCAAAGGGACATAGAGTAGATTTGTTTCCTTTTTATTTATTTATTTATTTATTTATTTTTAAAATAAGAGTTATTGATTTGTTGGGAGTATATTCCTAACATAAGTTGGTAATTAAATTGAAGTATCAAATGTTAATGTGTTATCTCAATTAATAATTGAAAAATATTATTTGTGACCATCTCAAATGAAATGAACATGTTTACACGACATTTAATTGCTTGTCATTTATTTATCAAATATTCATTTATTAAAGTTTGACTGTATCATGTCAACCATCAATCTTATGGTGACTATCAATATTAGTAGTGACTTAATAATCTAAAATTAAAAATCTAGTCCTACAACTAACAAATAATCTAAAACTAAAAATCTAGTCCTACAACTAAAAAACATTAGCATTTTTTTCAGAATCTATTTTTTTTTATTAATATTGGATCATTTTAAGAATTAAAATTTAAAAATACATCTATTTGATTATTTTATTATCAAAATTTTCTTTATTAACTATTGAGCTGCCTTAAACATTAAGATTAAAAAATGTATAATTTATCTAAGTTTTATAGAGATTGATTTTTACAAATGGAGCTTGAATATGCTACTAAATCTATATTAGACAATTAATTAATTGATTCTTTAAGTCTAAATAGAGAACTTTTGTACACATACATATATATATATATGTATATATATATATATATAGAGAGAGAGAGAGAGAGAGAGAGAGAGAGAGAGAGAGAGAGAGAGAGAGAGAGAGAGAGAGAGAGCGAGTCCGAACGTGATTGGAGAATTTTTGCGTATGTATAGATGATATATATTGGGGCGGGTAATTATTGCTTTCAAGATTTTGAGTAATTGTACCTTTTTCATCTTTATTTATTTAATGACCAGTCCGATATTTGCAAAACTAGCATAAAGTCCAACCACATGTGAGACCACATTTTTTTTTAATTTTTTAATTTTTTTTTTTGTGGCTATGCCCCAAGCACCTCCCCTGTACTCGAACCCCGCTAAACTGGTGTGGGTTGTGGTTCTCTGCCAACGAGTCACGTGAGACCCCTTTAGGTGCAATATCGATGGCAGCCCAAAAATCCTGTCACAGCGGTGGTATAAATTAAAGGCATGGCGGTCCCTCTTTTTGAATAAAAAAGGACGCATTCATGTCACACATATAAGATGGCATTTGCCTATATTTGAATATAGATGGTACTGATTACATTATCATTAAATTATTCAACAACTAAATGCTTTGTTACAGCTAAATATAATTAATGTCAACCAAAAATACATTTTATTCATGCTGCTAATTTTATTTCACCAAAATTTAAGATAGTAAATCATAACTAGTTAACGGCAAAACAGAGAAAAAAGAAGAAGAAGAAGATATTTATCATCATTGATGATGGAGTATGATAATTTAATTAGCCGATTTAAAAAGGTTTTTTATAATTAAACACATCTAATTAATATGTATGATATGAATATAAATCCATCTAATGTCATTAATTATGATAAATAGTATGATTTTGAAAATAAAGTTTGCAAATATGGAAAATAGAAACAGAAAATTTCATTTATTTAATGCTATTGTAATACTAATGCTATTTATATTATATCATATACAATTAACTAACTTCAAGCCTTTAGTGAACTTAATTCGACATCCACAAAGGATGACTTTTCTTCTCCAGCTTGTACACTACCTTTATAAACATACTTACGAGCAACATAAAGAAAATACAAAAAGTTAAGCACTCCAATCCCTGCCAATAGAAAGAAAAAGTAATCCAATCTACCGGCATTGATATCATTTGCCAACCAATCAGGATGATCATGTGAACCAGCTGTAACATGATGAATAATGGTCACAATCAAGCTGCTCAAGTAACCAGCAAAAGCAAAAGAGCAAGAAAATAGTGCATTCCCAATGCTCATCATGTGCTCCGGAAACTGCCTGTTGAAAAACTCAATCTGTCCAAGAATATTGAATGCCTCACTGAAACCAAGAAGTATAAGCTGAGGAGCTAACCAAAACACCGACATCGGTGCAAGCCCGAATGGATGAGGGTGCAAAATGGCTGCAGCCCTTCTCTCCCTTTCGACCAATGCGGCTACCACCATCGATAGAACCGAAAATACAATCCCGATACCGATCCTTTGAAGCAGTGTAATGCCTCCTTCCTGTTTGGTGATTTTCCGCAGAGCTGGTACTAAGACTCGGTCGTAGAATGGAAGCCATAAACCGACTGTTATGAAGGAGATTACGCTTATCGAACCGGCCGGGACTTGGAATTTGTGTCCAAGATGACGATCCATTTTGAGTGCTTGTGAGACTATGAATGTTCCTTGCTGTGTCATGGCCGTCAGGCCTATGATCCCTGATGTCCATATTGGGATTATTCTTATTATTCTTTTGACTTCTTCTACTTGTTGAACGCTACAGAGCCTCCACTTGTTGATTGGAGTTCCATCTGGGTTTACTTCATTTTCCAGTATTATTGCAGCCTTGGTAAAATAACTTCCACAAGACAAAAAACAAAACAGTTCAGTAATTTAGTAAAAATTTAAATACTTTTTAAAAAAAATTAATAATGGGCTTAGTTTCATATGCATTCTATGGAGCAAAAGATGATTTCGTAACTATCCAGTTCCTTTCACAAAATTTGTGACATCATATAGGTTTTATATGTGGGCCTGATTTTATATGTGGGTCCGTTATAGGTTTGTACGAGGGCATTATGAGGCATGGGACTAGCTGAATTTTTTATTTTTTTTGGGCACTTTTTTAAACCGCACTACTCAAATTGTATTTAGGCCAAGAAGGTAAAGAAGGTATTTAAATATGGTAATCTAATTATATGAACTAGTCTCTCATTCAGATTCATACTATTATCAATAATGGGACGCCTTTATGTCTGCCCTTTCACCAAGGGGATAAATCGTGGATAATAATTATCCAAAATTCGTGATAAGACGTTCTCTGTTTATGTAGATATTATCTTTATTTACCTGAATTCCTTGGTGAGTGGAAGCTTTGAGAGTACTGTAGTTCCCTTCAATGGTGGATCATACAATACCCCAACTAACTCAGATTCCGTCGGGAGTGGAAGCCGGCGTTTCTTGTGAGCCGCAACGAAAACTTGAGCAATGCTGGAAAATATGCTGCCTTCTGGCTTGGCATGAACATAAATATTTGCTCCACAGAAGAAAAGGATAATGGAGCAAAACATGAGCATAGTGGGTATGCCAAAACCCAAAACCCAGCTCACACTATCTTGGACGTAAACCACAAGTGTCTGAGTGATCAAAAGGACTATAGTAAATGAGGTATAGTACCAATTGAAGAAGCTATTGATTCCTTTTCTTCCTTCATCTGTGGTTGGATCAAACTGATCAACACCAAATGGAATACTACAGGGTCTAATTCCCCCACTTCCTATTGACAAAAAACCCAAACCCATTAGAAGAAAAGCCAGTTGGGATTGGCTTGGTTTCTTGCACTGGCCTAAAGATTGTGGTTGTTTGGTGCATGGTGGTGGATGAAGCTGAGGAATCCAAGCTGTTAATGTCATTGTTGCCATTCCCTGTTGCATTTTCAGATTTTTTTAATCAGATTAGAACAAAAATCATGATTAAAAAAAGCTTTTTTTCCTGATAATTTTGTTCCATATTTAATCAATTTAGACTGAGATAATGAAACTAAAGATTTTGTATGTATGTGGAGTTTGAAGACAGCGATTATAATGGTGAAAGTGACATTCATTAAATAAATGGTGCCAAATTAAATCGTTTTCACACATGAACTCTCTAGAAAGGAAAGGTGGAAAAAAAAAAATTAAAGCAAATTGCAAAACAAACAAACAAGTGGAGCAATTAATTCGTGGACGTATGATCCTATTAATGAGAACATGCACTTCCAAATAATAGCAATAATCACAGAGCGGGTCAACCTTGGGGTGTGTGTGTGTGTGTGTGTGTGTGTGTGTGTGTGTTCAAAATCCTGATGTGGTATATTGGGTAAAAAT
This sequence comes from Ziziphus jujuba, assembly GCF_031755915.1. NCBI lineage: Eukaryota > Viridiplantae > Streptophyta > Magnoliopsida > Rosales > Rhamnaceae > Ziziphus > Ziziphus jujuba. Next base: position 9,286,138 of record NC_083390.1, read on the forward strand.
ATCACATGAATTACATGAAAAGGATGTAACCAAACCTCTAATATAAAATTGCTAACAATTTTTTTTTATTTTTTTTATTTTTTATATTGTATGTCATAAAAATTCACCCATCTATAAATTTTTGTCGAAAATTTTCCTTATGTTTGGATTATTGACCAGCCGATCAATTGGATACTTAATATTTTCGGTTTTGATTTGCTTAGTTAGGTGTCTATGCTTGTCCATGTGGCTCTCAGGTCTACCTAAATACTGTCAACCTTTTATAATGAAAGCAGAAAGGGGGTCTACTTCCCAACTTCTAACTGGGCCTTTTCCCACTAACCATTGTGTGTAATTTAAGGTGTGTATATGTAAATTTTGTCGAGTTTAGATAGCTATCATAGCTACTCATGAAATAAATTGACCAATTTCCATAAAATATTATATATATATATATAGATATATACATAGAATAATCATATAAATCTCTCTAACAATTCTTGGATGTCTACCATATCTTATTATAATAAGATATACTGGTTTACACAAACTTTTAATTTTAATTATATTACATAGAATATAATATATGAAGATAGCAGGCTGAAAATTCTAGCAAACAAGGAGGTTTTGGTTCACCTTTCAATTTGGTTTCCTAAAAGAAAAGGAAGTATACAATTAAATTTTGGGTCAAACAGCAACCTTTTTCCAGGTCAAGAGTGTTTGAAAGGGATGAAAAAGATTTAAAAATAAAAATTTGGACTTGATATTTGTATCTAATTAATAATTAGCCAATATAACCATTAAGAGTCAGTCACCTACAGAAAACAAACACATATATACAGCAACCCATGATATCCAAGTTTCGTCAATTATTTAATTTTTTAATAACCATTAGTTGTGAAGTACTATCTGCCAAATTATTAATATCTACAATTTTTTGTTGGGATTACATAGAAATTTAATTATTAAAAATACAACGGAAAATTATTATATAATTTTAAATGCTAAGAATAGTCAAGAAAATGAAATATAGGTTTATCATAAATGTTGAAACAATTATTGTACCCACTGTATTAATTTATTAAAATACCATAAATGCGAGACAGCCCTACATGATATGGATAAATCCCTCAATAAAATGCCATCAAAATTTAATACCAGGAACTGCACTGTACCACGGCAACTTATTTGCAGGTCGGTGAAAGAGAAGCTTTAAAATCACAGCCTCATAATTAACCAAACTATGTTGACACTTTGACTTATCTTTGTCATAAAAAAGAAAAAGAAAAAAAAAGAAACAATTATTATGTACCTATATTTGTCTCGTATGTTCTAATTATAAACTTTCCATTTCATAGTGTTTTAAAAAATTCACATAAAAAATAGAAGCAAAAAGCAAAAAGGAAAAGATGGAGAGTGATTCCGATCTGTTGGGACATCTTTCCATGTTATTTTTAAAACAGTGCTAACATTTTTTTTTGCAACCAAAAGAAAAAAAAAAAAAAAAAAAAGGGTGCTAACATGCGTGACAAATATTGTTCCTACATGTGTAATTTGGTAACCATATGCTAATATATATGCGTGTCAAATATTAATTCACACTTATCACGTCATTCCAATATATCAAAATTATTGTATTATGCGTACCATAAGAGATGAGAAAGATGCAACAGCAATAGTTCTGAAGCGACCAGCATAAGCATCACAAATGAAAGCACCAACTAAAGGTGCAAAATTGGTTACACCAGACCATATGTATATGATGTTTGAAGCTGAAACTTGCTCCATGTGATACTCCCTTGTCAGGTAAACCATAAAGTTAGCAAGCAAACCAAAAGCTGCCAATCTCTCAAACGTTTCATTTCCTGCACAATAGTCACAAGTAACGCCAAAAGTTATTTTTCTCCACCTAAATTATATATCATGGAATAAAATGTCCACCCAAATATTCTCATAATCTCCACTCGAACAAAGTTCTAGAAACTCATGGTAATCAATTTTAGTGCAGCAAATAAACTACATGGGTTGTGTCGCTTTGACAAATCAAAAGTCAATAGTATTTGCAAATTTATTAGTATTCTTTGCTTTTACCCGAAAAAGACAGAAAAACTTGCTTTATAAAGTGGCGAAACAATTATTTTTGGGACGATAATTTCGAATTTGAATTGTTTGCCTTTGATAAAAAAAAATTTTAAAATGAGAAAAAAATTAACTCCACGAGAGAAAGAGTGAAAGGATTGAGAAGAGAGACCTAGGATATAAGGCATAGCCCTCCATCCACCAGGTTTTCTTTGTGGTGGTGTATCTGAATCTGATAAAACATCAACATGTTGTTTCTCCTCCAAAGCTTTTGGTGATGAAGTAACTGGGCTTTTCTGAAAGTAATTCAACAGGGTGTTTGATGCAGATTGAGTTTGCTTCATCTTCTTCTCACTCTCTCCCCCGACCATTTTCTGTCGATATATAGCTAGCTAGCTTCTTGCACTAACTAGCTTAGCTTAGCCAACTATTTTTATTCTAAAAGCTTATTCTTTTCCACTCACTGCACTCTTTTCAAGACAACGATTTAAGGCAAGCATGAATTGGTCCTGTGAGAACACCAATTTATAGCAGAAAATAAAATAAATAAATAAGTAAATAATAAACAAAATTGAATGAATGAGTGACGAAATTTGGACGTGAGCGGTATTCATTTACGAAAGACGTGAAGTGTGTGCGTTCTCACTTGGGGCCAGTCCAAGCCGCTGTCGTCCCTCTTTCTTTTACCACCACATGCAAACCAAACAAATGTCCAACCGCTATACCGCGTTTGAGATTTTGGGCCCCACTTTAACTTTATGGTCCATCCCTACGTACTGGGTGCACGGTTGATCATATCAGATCTTTTATTCACCGTTTGATTATCTTAATCATAATGCTTATATTGGGACCATATAGGTATTGATCGTTTTCTGGAATTGTATCATTGAAGGGTTCCTACCTGTCAAAATCAATGGACATCTTTTGCTTAATCTTCCTTGTTAGGCAATTTATGATAAAAAAACAACAGACATGTGACAGTCCACTAGTCTAGATGAAAGTTTTAATTAATTAAGCAAAAATTTTAAGTTACATATTATATTTAGTCCAAAAATTGAATGCCAAAAAACTCATATGCAATGAATAGTATATATGTAATAGATATTTATTTTGGCTCATTAACGAAGGAAAAAAAACAAAGAAGAGACAATTATCATCTTTCAAAACTTTTTTTATTTTTTTATTTTTTGAAAACTCATCTGTTATAAACTTTTCCAACCTATTTTCGGCCAAATGAAATATTTCCATTTCGTTTTTAGCAATCGTTGAACTATTAAATAAAGCTAGCGCTTCAGACAATCATTTAGGGGGAAAAAAACAAAAAACTCCGTACCAAATGTATGAACCGATTTATTTATCCATTTTTTAAAAATTAATCTAGTTATAAGCTTCTCACGTTCACTCCGGCCATGAGATTATTTGTTAAAGACAAACCCTCACATTTTTATGGTAAAAATTAACCAGATAAAAAAATAATTAAAGCAAAGCTATATTATTTACCACATCAATTGGTAAATATAGTTTGGTCAAAATCTTAAAGCCTGTCTCGTATCTTTTTGCAAACAATTGTTCATTTCACAAATTCAAAAGCGACTAAAATTTGTTATTTTATTTGAAATTTAGAATTTGAAAAAAAAGTTGAAACCATTCTTAAGTAAATTTAGAAAACATACAAAAAAACGTTTTACATGAATTTGAGAAAATTTTTGGAAACAAATATATATATAAAAGGGTATAGATAACATTTTTATTTTAAATAAAAAAATATCTATTTATATAGATATATACTATATACTTAATATATATCAAACATAAACATAGATAATGATTACATTTTCAAAAATAAATATTTTGTTATCACACACACACACACACACATATATATATATATTTATATGAATGTTACTTACCAAACTTAATTTTATTATATTTTCGTTCTTAAAAAAAATTTTAAAATGTATCATCAAACATGTTTTTAAACTCTAAAAAAACAAAATTGAATTTTTTTTTTGAAAAATGCTATTTGCATTATTATTGAACGATTACCAATGGGAACTAACAATTTAATTATTTACCATAGTTTATTTTTGGATATTAGTATAAAAAAATAATAAAATTAAATGTATAAATTAAAATTTATCATATAAATGAATGATTATCATCAATAATGATAAGTAAAATTTTTATTTGACAACATTAATTTTAAAAAAAAAAATTTTGACAACGTTAACTAGCGAACCTTTAATATCTATATAATTTTTGTTTTGAAAAGTAGTAGACATTGTAACTATTCAACAAACTTTTTCAATATTTTTCATTGGAACAGTTCAATTGAAAATAATTAATGGTGAAGTTCCTGATTTGAAATTCTCATTCGTGAATTATTTCAAAAAAAAAAAAAAACTATTTTCTACATTGGTATTGGTGTTTGTCTTTTTGTGAAAACTAGGCTATATTGAAAGGAACATATAATAATAAAATACAATAAAAATAATAATACAGTATAAGGAAAATCTTTGACTTTTAGCTGAAAGGAACACTTCGCTAATTTATATACATATACCATGAAAAATATGGTTTTGAAGTTTTTTAATTTAAAAAAAATCATTGTTATGAATTGTTTAATAGGTTAATATGGACTCATCTACGCACTCAATAATTGGTTCAGAAGAGTATTAAATTGACATAATATATTTTCTTTAAACCCTCCCAAACACATACATTTTAAAAATAAAATAAAAAATAATAATACAGTATAAGGAAAAACTTTGGCTGTCGGTTGAAAGGAACTTGCTAATATAATATACATATTACCATGAAAAACATGGTTTTCAAAATTTTTATAAAAAAAAGAAGAAAAAAATCATGGTTTTGAATTGTTTAAGTTAATGTAGAATCATCTATGCACTTAATGATGTTTGGCTTAGAAGAGTAATAAATTGACATAATATCTTTTCTTTAAAAACACAAGTATATTATTTTAGGATTTTTTATAGCGGTGTCCCTTAAATTTTTAGGTTTTTTGCAAATTGTATCATGAATTTCATATTCACCACCTATGCTCTTCAAACTTTTAATTTTTTTGCATCAATGCATCTTAAGCATGATCCATCTATTTTTTGGCTTTAAATCTAACGCGAATGACACATGCTCCATTAAGATAAGGATATTTTCGAAAGATTAAGTCAATTGGTTTTTTTGCAGTGTTGAAGGGGTATTACTACAACAATTTTAAAGTTTGGGGTCATTAGTGCAAAATTACTTAAAGTTGGATGTGATGACCAGTGTGGGTGGGTACGAAGCATTGACAGGCTATATGGTGTTCAATCCTATTTCGTCTAGTGTAGATTAGAGAATGATTCAAATGTAATAATAGTAATTCTTATAACACCGAGGCCTTTTCAAAGCAGTTTTCTTCAGGGTTCGAAAGAACTCTAAAGTTAAGCATGCTTAGGCGAAAGCAATCCTAAGATAGTTGACCTCCTAGGAAGCTTTGAACAAAAAACTCTATACTAAGTATGGCGGCTAAACTGGAAATAATATCGGCAGAGAGTGATAGGTCTACTAGTTGGGGATGGAGTGGATTGTGATAACCAATGTGGGTGGGTGCAGGGTACTAGTAGGCTACCTGATGTCTAATCCTACATCACTCAGGTATAAATAAGAGGATGATTCATATATAATAATAATCATTCTCATAACTCTGAGGTCTTTTCAGAGCGGTTGACTTAAGATATTGAAAAAGATTCTAATGTTAAGGATGCTCAGATGAGTAGAAAACGAGGATGGTGACCTTCTAGAAAGCTCTGAATAAAAAAGCTCATATCAAATATGATGGCTAAATTAGAAACAGTATCAGTAAAGAGTGATAGATCTGCCAGTGAAGGCTTGAAAGTGTGCCAGCAAGGACGCTGAGCCCCAAGAAATGGTGGATTATTACAACCTGTGTGGGTAGGTCCATGACATTGGCAGACTACATGGTGTCCAATCCAACATCACCAAGGTGTAGATTAGGGGATGATTCAAATGTAATAATAATTACTTTCATAATGCCGAGACCTTTTCAGAACGGTTGGTTTCAGGGTTTGTAAAAACTCTGAAGTTAAGCATACTCAAGTGAGAGCAATGTTAGGATGGTTGACCTCTTGGGAAGCTCTGAACAAAAAATCCATACTGAGTGCGGTGGCTAAACTGAAGACAATATTGTTAGATAGTGATAGGTCAATCACTGGAGGTGGGATATTAGATTGGGGGTATTAAAGAAAAATAAAGAAAGTTTAGGGGGGCATTGATTCGAAAACAATTAAAGTTTTGGGAGGAGGGGCCACATTAGTGCATTTCTACCTCTGTTATGGCTCCAAGTAACTTGATCTTTCGAAAATACCTTATCCTAGTGGAGCATGTGGCATTTAATGCTACAAAATTTATAGATTCATGCCTAAAGGGCATTTGTCATGATTAGTGTGGATGGTTGCAAGAAGAACTACTAGGTTATTTGGTATTCAATCCTATATCATCAGGATCTGGTATGGTAGATTGTTCAAATATAATGATAATTACTCTCATAACACCGAGACCTTTTCAAAGTGATTGGTTTTAGGGTTAAGAACTTTGAAGTTAAGCGTGCTCATGCAGAGTAGTCCAAGAATGGGTGATCTCTTATGAAGTTCTGAATAAAAAATCTCATACTGAATACAATGGCTAAATTAAGAACAATATCGGTAGAGAATAATAAGTCCACAAGTGGAAGTAAGGTGTTACAAATGGTATTAGAACTTGTACCTGGACGAAAGTGTGTTAGCGGAAATGCTGTACCCTAAGGGGGATGGATTGTGAAGATCAGTGTGGACATGTGCAAAAAATATTTGCAAGCTATTTGGTGTTTAATCCTACATCGCCTGGGTGTAGTATAGGTGATTATTTAAATATAATGATAGTCACTATCATAACGCCAAGGCCTTTTCAGAGCAATTAACTTCACGGTTTGAAACAATCTTAAGGTTAAGTGTGCTCAGGTTATAGTTGTCTAAGGATGGATGACTTCCTGGGAAGATTTGAACAAAAAACTCCATGTTAAATGCGGTGGCTAAATTGGAGAAAGAACTCTGAACCACACTAAATTGAGGAAATAACTTTGAAGTTAAGCATGCTTAGGTGAGAGTAGTTCAAGAATAGATGACCTCTTAGGAATATATGAACAAAAAACTTCATAAATAATGCAATGGCTAAATTAGGAATAATATCGGTAGAAAGTGACAGGTCTACCAATGGAGGCAGGTTGTTACAACATTGATGTAAAAAACTTATAAAGTTGGGGGCATAAGTGATGGATGTGAAGTTTGGAGTGCAATTTACTGAAATCCTGAAGTTTGGAAGGCACCGCTATAGAAAATCCTTATTTATTTTTTATTTGCAAGCCTATCACGAATCCCTTTATTTATTATTCTAAATTAATAAGATCCACTCAAGAACCCTCGCAGGACTCTTAGGTGGTCTCACTAAGAGAAGTCCTATTGAACAATCTTGAGGGAAAACTAATGGAACCTTATCTAAACCGTGGACAACCAATGCATGCAATAATATAAAATAATACCTCATTATATATGATAATGCCACAAAAGCATGCAAGTCCTCAACTATAGTTAGCATTTACGATCTGTCATACTAAGTGCCATGCTACACATGCATACTAGGTTATTACTGTATCCATACTTCATATTAGAGCATTTTAAAAGTAAATATAAATATAGTTTAGATAAAGACAAACAAGGAAAAATAAAGTATTGATGCTATCATGGAAAATGTGGAAATGATAGGTGATTCCTGTGGTAGACTATCAGCTAATTTTCTGGATCTAAAAGAATGAACTTAAAATAAATAAAACGTTAGGTAAGAATATCTCAATGAGTTGCATAATACAATAAAAAATAATATTTTATTTTTGTAAACCTTTTTTTCTAGACCTCTTATTTCACTATTTTGAAAAGTTTTCCTTTTAAAATCCATTTAATAGAACCCAATCTATACTCCAAATCAATATCATAAAAATGATGCTTAAATATAATTTGTTCATAAAATCAAGGAAGAAAATGTTGAAGAAATCACCGAGATGTCATCGAGAATGTTGGGTATCGCCGACCGCCAACAACGATAGGGGGGGGGGGGGGGGGGAAGAAATTTTCGTCAATGATGTCGTCGAAACGTCGCCAGTGCCATTTAATATCACCATTGTTAGAAGAAGTCGACCGAAATTTCGGGAAACTAGTGAAAAGCAGTTGAAATTTTGTGTAACGTCACCATTCACTCCTTTGGGGATGATTTCAAACAGCGTCAGCAAGTTGATTTGAAGTGGGGAATTAAGGGAAAAAAAGAAAAAAGAAAAAAAAGAGACTCGGTCGAATGGGGTCTTGTGTAATCGGTCCCGTGCAGTGATGAAGGTTTTCATCCTCCTCACCATAATAGCCAAGTCCAAAACCTTCTCGTATGTATCGTCCATGCCATATGAAATAAAAACGCCAACAGCAATAAGATCCAGTCACATGCACAAACATTCAAAGTCAAAGGAAAGGTGCTTTTTTTTTCTTTTTTTTTTTCGTTGGCTCGGTAATGATTATGATTTTTAATAGCTTATGCATTTTGGGTCTCTCTGTTTCAGTTAAGTGGGTTTTCAAGTGGGGTGCAATCGGTCCTGTGGAAAATTAACCCAAAAAAAAAAAAAAAATCTAGAAACAGAGGTTTGATGTTCACTCAGCTGACTGGTTACAAGAGGGGATTCACTCATGTGATACTGATGAAGGTTTTCAAGTGGGTTTTCAAATGGGGTGCAATCGGTCCTGTGGGGAATTAACAAAAAAGAAAATATAGCTTGGCCAAAGTGCTTTATTTGCTTACACATTTCTACTATTTGCCCATTTGTTGTTGTCTTTGGTTAACAAAATGACCATCATAATATTATATTCCCTTTCTTGTAAAAAATAAACTAGTTTTGAAAAAAAATGTTGGATTCTTATTTTTTTAAATTTAGTTTTTCAAAATAGTTTAAAATCAATTAATTGTGCTAAAGATATTAAAAAGTGGTTTGTTGCTACTATAATATGAAATTGTAGATTGCTGATATGGAATTAACAAATAAATTTGAAGCACCAATGAGTTCTTTTTAATACTGATGATGTATTATGAATTATGTTTGATAATTCCATATATCTTAATACTATTTGTTAAATTTTCCATATTTTGGTGATAATAAATATTGTATTTTTTTTACTTACAATAATTTTTAATATTTATGGACTATGTTATTATTCTTTTTTTTAATTATTGTATTTTTTATATTATTTTACTATATTAATTATCTCATATGTAAAAATCTATATTCTAAATTAAATATTTATAGTTTCTGTAATTTTGTCGATATTTCTATCGATATCAACATTTCCATCGATATTTCTATAAAATCTTACCCTCGACATTTCTGTTGATACCGATATTTTCATCGCTGCATAAAATAATTATGGAAAGTTAATAAAAAACCAACAATATTATCTACAAATAAATAATGTATCATACAATATATTTAGTGCTGTCAAATGGTGCAAAGAATCCCAAAATACCATCGATTGTAATGAGAGAGAAACAAAAACCATGGGGTGAACTCATCTCACCACCCTTAACATCCCCAAATAAACCATGAGAATAATCCATCTCACGGTTGTGGAAAGCCAGGAGATCTAACACAAATAAATATGAATAAGGGTTATAAATAAAAGAGGTATTTTGCATGATGTAACTTTAACATGAAACTCCTTTCGATTAAACTTGATTGCCCATGGTTTGCAAGACGTTAGACTATGAACCTTGGGTGAAATGTAAAGATAAAAAAACCTATAACATTGGCTAATTTTACAAGGGGATACTTAAGTATATTTATATAATAGTTTTCGGTTATTAACATCTCATTACTACAACAATTTCTATATTAAGATAGAAAATATTTCTAAAATTTATCAAGTAATGACTACATTTCAATCTCAAGTGTTTGAGATAATCATTCAAGCATTGTCGTACATTAAACAACATAAATCTGAATTAGAAGATGCAGGTATTGTTATGAAGATATGTTTAACATAAATAGATATACGAATTGCAACTGGCCTATTAAGATTCTCAATATTTCAAAGATATTGAAATATCATAAGAGTATAGTTGTACCGAATTAACAAATGAATTACATAAGCATGTGCAGCAGGCATCATATGAGGATTTTTTTATTAAATCTTGCTTCTGCATATGTTGGTTATCAATTTTATCTTCCAATATTCGTGGACTTCTATGGTAGAATCTATTGCACCGGAGTATTGCATTTTCATGAACTTGATTTAGCTTGTCCATGATCCTTAATCTCCCAAAGGCATCATAGTAATAGAGAAATCATGGGATGAATCCATCTTATGATCCTTCACATTTCAAGGCATCATAAGTATTCATAAAACAATCTTTTTAAGATCATACTTTTTAACTTTTTCAAACAAATACTGCTCCATAATCCATAATTTAATATTCAAACCTAACCATTAAATTAAATAATTTCAAAAATTCCAATTCATCATTTCATGCCAAAACATAATAACCAACTGTGAAATATATATTATCATAAATCGTTTTTAATCATTTTGAAATAGCAATCACGAAAACATGCTTAAAATATATATACACTTTCCTATCCACTTTATGAAAATAAATTATTTTTCAAAAGGATCAAAACATCAATTCAAGTACCAAAATTTGCATGTTCACTATAAATTCATTATAATTTGAGACCATTTAAAATCTTGTCAAAAGGTCATATAAAACAATCTTTTCATGATTATATTTTTTCACTTTTCCAAACAAATACTGTACCATAAACCAGAATTTAATATTCAAACCCAACTATTTATTTAAATAACTTAAAAAAATTCCAATTCACCATTTCATGCCAAAACACAAATACCAATAGTAAACTATATATCACCATAAATCATTTTTAAGTGCTTTGAAATACAAATGATGAAAATATGTTAAACAATAGAAAATTTTCCATCGATTTTCTCAAAATCAATTATTTTTCCAAAAGATCAAAACATCAATTCAAATACCAAGATTCAGAAATTCACCATGAACTCATTAGAATTTTAAGTCATTTACAATTTTGTCAAAAATCATTTAAAATGATAACATGTATATGTATCAGTGGATATTCATATATGCATGGATAATCATTTAAATAAAACCACATATACATAAAATATTCAATCCATTTATATATTGTACTAGTATGCCCAAAACATTTAAAAATATAAACCATTCATAGATACTACTGATGATCACTCTCACTCCTTCGTAGGATCATCTCCAAGCACAGTATAGTTGCCTTAATCCAAAAGTCTAATTGGTGGTTAGAAAACTTGATATGAACCTAGGATGACCTGCTCCTAAACCCGTATTATATTAGCCCGGATCTAATTATGTTCAAGTTCTAATGGTCACCTTGACCCCTAACCAACCTGTGATTAGAAACCTTGGTATATAATGAAGACGCCACAATAAGTGATGGAAGCCCTATTGATAAGTCAAACTAAAACACTCATTCACTAATGGTGTTTTAGGTGTTCAAAAGAACAAAGAGAATTCAATCTCACAAATAATGTTCTGTATCAAATTCAAGCTTAATTTTTATTGAAAAATAAGCATTTAAATAGGCTACAAAGTCATGAAATAAAACCTAAAAAACAAAGGGAAAACCGACAATACAAAGTGGTTTCCTATGGTGGCCAAAATTCTCACTCCTTTCCTAATCTAATTTGGATTAATTAATTCATTTATTTTGAATTAAGAATTAATTAATTTACAACGAAAATAATAAAATAATAAATTTTCTAAACTTATTTATCCAGAAAAAAAAAAGTAATGGTAATTTCCTAAAACAAAAAGTAGAATCAAATTAGGAAACTAAAATACTAACTTTTTGACTAAGTTGACTTTGACCAATTTTTAACCTCTTTGAGCTCCAAATTGGCTTCGATATGTTTTTTAGGATGCCAAATAAGCTTTTTATGGAGTCTCACATGTTTTCCTTGCTTGGAGGAAAGAGAAAAAGCCAACTTAGTACAATACAGTAAAGCCAGCACAAAATACAACGAAAATAGGCCAAATTTACTAACTGTCCCTACAACTCCTTTTTGGACGACTTTGAAGCTACTTTGACTTGATTCCATCTCCTCTTAGACATATTTATTGAATCCGTAAAACATTGGAACCATTTCTTGCTTCTCGGCCTCAATAATTGCACAAAAACCGCTACCCAGGTCTGTACCGGCTTCCACCACTTGTATGCTCAAGATAGGTCTTAGATCTTCGGGTATGGACAAGCCTTTTTGAATATGAATTACTCCCTGGATAAGTACAGCAATATTTTCCTTAAAATTCTTAGCTTGAGCCCTAGTGGTTGGCCAGGTATTCATCCGTGTCGGGTCGGCACCCCAGCGGGTTGTTAGTTGAGCTGGTTTGAGTGGATTCGCATCATTCCCCTCCTCTTGAAAAGGATTTGCCCTCAAATCAAGTCATCACCTGGAACAAAAGGAGACAAATCAGCAACATTAAATGTAGCACTCATATTATAATCACCTCGTAAATTAAGCTTGTAGGCATTTTCATTGATCCTTTCCAAAACTTGAAAATATCCATCTCCTCGCGGCATAAGCTTGGACTTTCTTTGTTCGGGAATCCTCTCCTTCCTTGGTTGAAACCAAAACCAATCTCCTGGGTTAAACACTATCACAACAAATGCTAAAAATACAAGTTCATCAAACTTTTTAATATTAGCAAATAATCTTTCCCAAATTTTCAAATTTCCACTAAGTAAAGCTTTCAACAATGCAGATAAAGTTCTATGCATAAAAAAACATCTTTAAAATTCATGACCAGCAATGGTTTCTTAATCAAGATAGCTTTATTTACATCTCCAAACTCAAATAAATATTTTTATTCTTTCCCTCTCTCTCTATCGGCCACAACACACTTTTCCTTACTCATGGGTTTCTTGCTATAGCTCTCGAGTTTCTCATTTTTTTTTCACTCCAATTTGGACTTCTCTTGGTTTTTCCACTCAATTTGGGTTTTAGAACACGTAGCTGGTTGGTCTTTCACGGATTGGACTCCTTGGATGGGTGTTGTTGCCATGGGGGCCATACTAGTCCTTTCTTTGAGTTGTTCGGCCATCCTCCTTTGTTGTATTTGAATTTTATCTTTGTACACCTCTTTAGGAGTTAATGCCTTTAGCTTGACCTTTTTACCTTTAAATTTAAAAACAATACTATTCTCTTTACCATAGTGAATAGCATCTCTATCAAATTGCCAAGGCCTACCAAGTAAAATATGTCCCGCATGCATAGGCACAACATCACACAATACCACATCCACATATTTATCAATACTGAATTTTACTTTGGCTTGTTTATTAACTTTCATCTCACCATTATCATTAAGCCATTGTAATCTATATGGTTCTGGATGTTTAATAGTTGTTAATCCTAATTTATCAACTACCATGCTACTTATTACATTTGCACAACTTCCACTATCTATAATCATACTACATATGTTACCTTGAATTTCGCATCGGGTGTGAAAGATGTTTTCTCTTTGAATTTGTTCCTCATATTTGTATACAATAAAGACCCTCCTTGCAACTAAGCTCAAGTCATCCCTTGAAGGTTGGAGTGTTTTGGGTTCCTCATGCTCATCATCTCCGACTTCTCCATCTTCAATTTCAGTTTCAGCATCACTTTCTTCACTTTCGGATTCTAGTTCGCCATTACCTTTCAACACCATAATCCTCCTATTTGGGCATTAGCTAGCGATGTGTCCTCATCCCTGGCATTTAAAACACACAATTTCATGAGTTTAGAAGGCTTAGGATAAGATTTACCTTCACTTTTGTGTGCTTGGACAGATTCGATTCTAGTCTCTTTCGTTGGTCGATTTGAACTTTCTTCTCCAACTTTTGGCTTTGGGTTGTTTTTAAAGGTAGGATTGTTTCTCCAGCCACTTGGATTTGATCTTCCATTGTTGGAAACTCCTCCAAATTGTGAGCCTACACCCCTCCTCTTGAATTGATGCTCAAGCTTAATAGCCACATGCAACATCTCCTTCAATTCCACATATTGTTGCAATTCGAGTTGATTGGCTATCTCATAATTCAAACCACCAAGGAACCTTGCCATAGTTGCTTCTCTATCCTCATTCATGCCTAGCCTCATTATAAGCATCTCCATCTACTTGTAATAATCCTCCACGGACCTACTTCCTTGAGATAAATATTGAAGCCTTTGATGCAGCAACCTATGATAGTGGGATGGTACGAATCGCTTCCTCATGGCTCCTTTCATTTATCGCCATGTAGTGATCAAGTCATCACCAACTCGCCTTTGGGTGTTTTGCTCGTTGGTCCACCATTGGAGTGCATAATGACCAAACTCCATTGCTGCCAATTTCACCTTCTTTGCCTCCGAATAATTATGATAATCAAAGATCATCTCCATTCTCTCTTCCCATTCCAAATATGCTTCTGGATCACTTTTACCCATGAATGGTAGGATGTTTACGTTGATGTTGCCAAAATCATCATCTACATCCTCTCTCCTATGCCTCCCACGGCCTAGCCTCTCTTGGATAGCAAGTGTTTCATCCATTCCTTCTTTAAAGTCATCTCCAAAATTTTCCTCCTCTAACTCCTCTCTTTGTCTCCCACGGCCTCCTCGACCTCGACCTCGATCTCCATGGAATTCTTGTCTCAAATTTGTCCCTCCATGAGATGTTTCTATTCTATCCATCCTTTGATTGATGTGGTTGAATTGAGCATTCATCCATTGTAGTTGCTCCATTATAGCCCTCATGTCCGTTTGCTCACCACTCCTCGTAGCTCGGGATTCGTTGTTAAATCCTATGGACTCCTCTTCATTATTTCTTAAAGGTGGATCTCCTCTTCTCACCCTTGAATCTGCCATGTTATTATGAATATCACAAAAATAAAATATGGCCTCACCAAATTCACTCCCTCATGTGTTTCACTCGAATGAGAACTCGACACTTGTGTTTGCACACTAATTTCGGCTTTTAACCCTCTTTTAAGCTCACACTCTCTTGCCTTTTTTCTCTCAATGAATTATCTCAAAGTTCTAATTAAAACACCCACAATACAACAATTAGATCACAAGTATATTTTAATTAAACTTATCAACAAAATAGTAGCTAAAAGTAGGCAATACCGAAGAATTCAACAAAACCTAGTTTTCGGCTTTTCTAGGCAAAATAAAACAAATTAAGGAGAAATATTTGGAATTTTTAAGAACCGGACCAGATGGTAAGAGATTAAGGATTCAAGAATAAAATTTAGAAGTAGGTCCGTGGAGGATTATTTCAAACTCAAACAAGAATCAAATCGAACAAAAATATATAATAGTGTTGGTTGATGTTTTTGTAATTCAAGGTTTTGTATCAAATCCTTTAACTAATTTAATCCGATCATTTAAGCACCCAGAATTCCAAATATCCAGCAGCAAAAATAATTCTCCAAAAACTCCAAATATGTAACAAATAATCAACAATGCAGCAGTTCAAAGAAATTTCCAGCAAACACCAAATTCAACAAACCGATTTTCTTTTTTTTTTTAATTCATCTTTTTCTTCTTCTTCTTCTTTTTTTTTTTTTCACTCACAAAATAGAAAAAAACTGCAGTAGCAAAGATCAACACCAAAAATTGCAATTCCACACCAAAAATCCACCAAACCCGTGGCCTCTAACAAAAACAAAAGCGTATTTTTTTTTTTTTAAATATCTGTTCGAATTTTTTTTTTCTTTTTTTGAATATATGAATTCAAATATTGAAGATGGGAACAGCAAAGAAAAATCAACAAAAACCAAATTAACAAGAACAATGATAAACGACAACCAACAAACTAGGAAACAAAAATACGATAGGACAAGGAATCTGTGATTATATTAGCCCGGATCTAATTATGCTCAAGTTCTAATGGTCACCTTGACCCCTAACCAATTTGTGATTAGAAATCTTGGTATATAATGAAGACGCCACAATAGGTGATAGAAGGCCTGTTGATAAGTCAAACTAAAACACTCATTCACTAATGGTGTTTTAGGTGTTCAAAAGAATAAAGAGAATTCAATCTCACAAATAATTTTCTGTATCAAACTCAAGCTTAATTCTTATTAAAAAATAAGCCTTTAAATAGGCTACAAAGTCACAAAATAAAACCTAAAAAACAAAAGGAAAACCGACCATACAAAGTGGTTTCCTATGGTGGCCGAAATTCTCACTCCTTTCCTAATATAATTTAGATTAATTAATTCCTTTATTTTGAATTAGAAATTAATTAATTTACAATGAAAATAATAAAATAATAACTTTCCTAAACTTATTTCTCCAGAAAATAAATAAATAAAAACCAAAAAGTAATGGTAATTTCCTAAAACAAAAAGTAGAATCAAATTAGGAAATTAAAATACTAGCTTTTTGACTAAGTTGACTTTGATCAATCTTTAACCTCTTTGAGCTCAAAATCAGCTTCTATATTCTTTTTAGGATGCCAAATAAGCTTATTATGGAGTCCCACACTGTAACACCCCGTACCAAAAAATATACATGATTAAATAAGTTTAATCAAATTGACTAAATTTGACCAAGTTTGACCAAGTGAACAATATATGGGTTTAAGTTGACTTTTTCAATAGCCAATATTTTTGGTTTGACTGAGGTTCCATTGTGTAGATCTCGTTGATACAAGTTCATAGACTGGCGGTACTCTAAATTCTGAGTTACGGATAAAAAGTTATGGTTCTGAGAAGTTTTAAGCATAAGTTTTAAATCAGTGTCCAAGCCAGTCCCCAGTTATTGTCTGCTAGTGACACAAGGCTTTATATAAGCCTAGATAAGCGTGTCAAACAGGAAGCAATGCCCAAAATACCCATTTTTTAAAACCCAATAAATTCCTTCCTCAGATCCGTGGGTCCGAACTGGGTAGTTTCGACCCATTTACTGTCGAACCGGGTCACCATCGTTTTGTCCATTTCCAGCCAATCACCACTTACATGTGCTAGCCAACTAGAAAGGTCACTTGAAGGCGAGCTCAGCCGTGAAATTTCACGGCAAGAAGCGGTCGGACACACCCAAATCGGGCCGACGAAGTCCTCGGTGGCTGGCGAGGTGGGTTGCCGAATTTTCACATTTCTTGGCCATTTTAGGCCAACCCATACACTTTTTTCACTATTTTTGACCCCTCTGAATTCAGTTCCGTGGTTATTTTGTCCACATTCCTCACCGTTTGAAAGATCCTACAACGGGAAGTTCGGCCGATGCTTCAACAGTGTTTTCCATCCACGGGAGAAAACTTTGGACCAAGGTGAGCATACTGATGAGTTCCTTGTCTCTTGGGCTTTCCATCAATATAAATGTTGTGAATTTTGGAGGTTGTTTGATAATTTTTCCATTTTTGGATCAATTAGTTAATTTTCGGATAAGTTGGGGACTGTCTTTGGACAAAATTGGCCAAATTAGTTAAAATTGGAGTTGAATTAGTGAAATTGGATATTATTAGGACCCATTAGGTGGTTTGATTTCGAAATACTAGGCTTCGGGTGAAAATCCCCAATTTTGGGTACCGGGTCTTAAGGACATACAGTATAATTGGATTGTCCGGTGTTCAATTTATGCAATTTTGTAGTACTGTAAATTATTTTGAGACATTTGGATTATACAAGTGTCTCTGGTTTAGTTGTTTGGAGCCTAAGGAATATTTTATTATATTATAGGTACTCGAGTTGAACTTGGAGGCGATCCTGTAGAGGAGCAGGCGTGAGTATCTACAGTACTGTGAGTGATTATTAGTTTTAAAAATGTTTTGGGTATATAGTATAATATATATATGTGGTTTAAGTATTTTACTTATACCTATCGTTTGATTTGAATGTTCATTCTATGTATGCATGAGGATTTGCTTTTATATATATGTGTTATCATTTTATATGATTATTGTCAATAGTTTACATGTTTGGCAATTCTAATGAGTTCATGAATGAACTTGTGATATTTAAATATTTTGGTACTTGAATTGAGGTTTTAAATCACTTAGGAAATTAATCATTTGAGAAGACATATTTAAAATTATATGATTTTAAGTATGTTCAAATATTTTATAAATTTTTAGATGCTTAAAATCGGTTTATGGTGAATATATTTCACTGTGGTATTTTCTTATTTTATTAAGAAATCATGATTTGAAGTTTTTTTTGAAATATTTAGACAAGCGGTTGAGCGTGAATATTAAATTATGATTTATGATACGGTAAGATACTGTATCGGTTATTTTAAATTGATGTACCGTATAGTACTAGGGTTGGTTTAGTATTATATTATAGTGTGCTAGGTTTACCACGGTGCCGTGAGGTTGGTTTCATCCAACGGTTATCTATTATTACCACAGACTATGAGGTCGGATTTATCCGACGGTTTATCATTATTACCACGGTGCCGTGAGGTTGGTATCATCCAACGGTTTATTATTGCCGCGGACCGTGAGGTTGGGTATGTCCCGATGGTTATTTATTATTTCCACAACACTGTTCATATATTGAGGGTCGTGAGGTGGGTGTATCCCACGGTTTACAGATTGGTACATTGTAAGGTACATTGTATATGTTTGTCTATATTGTTGATTTACAAATACTGTGGTAATTTCTGCATTTTCATATTTATTTGGTAGAACTGTATTTATTATATTTTATGCTCAAATGTTTATATCTTGATTTGAGACATTTCATAATATTACAATGATCGTTCATTCATACTTTTGAGCATTGGTTTTTATGATATTAATTGAGGTACAAGTCTGGGTTTTGTGAAATAATTTTTAAACGGGAAACTTTTCAAACGAGTAGAACGAGAGGTCTTAAGAGAAAGATTTTTCAAAAATAAATCATTATTTTGCTATTATACTATGCCACTCACTGAGATTTCTTTATCTCACGTTTTGTTGTTTTAAATTCGTTCCCCTAGGCCCAGGTAGCTAGTAGCAGTCTATCTCGCGCACAGCTTATCGTTTTGTTCCTTCCACAATAGCAGCCATATTTATCTTTCCTTTATCTACTGTTATCTTTTGGATTCATTTATTACTTATTTGTACTCTTGGACTTCGTTGATACTCGTAGAATGCTCTGATTTTAGATATGGGACTCAGTAGAGACCATGGTACTTATGCGTGTAGTTATGGCCTGTAATACAGTAGGCCGGTTGTAGACTTGAAGCTATTGTGGATTTATTTACTTTTTTTTTTTTTATATACATATTGAGGTATTATTGTTATCGCTTGTGTTTGTTGTCCACATTTAAGATGAGGTTCCATTGGATAGTCTCTAAGGATTGTCCAGTGGGACTTCACTAGGCGGGGCCACTCGGCGGATCCTGGGAAGGTTCTCGGGGCGGGTCCTATTACACACGTTGCCCTTGCTTGGAGGAAAGAAAAAAAGCCAACTCAGCACAATACAGTAAAGCCAGCATAAAATACAGCGAAAACAGGCTAAATTTACTAACTGTCCGTACAACCCTTTTTTGGACGACTTTGAAGCTGTTTTGACTTGATTCCATGTCCTCTTAGACATATGTATTGAATCCATGAAATAGTGGAACCATTTCATGCTTCTCGGCCTCCATAATTGCACCAAAACCGCTACCCAGGTCTATACCGGCTTCCACCACTTGTATGCTCAAGGTAGGTCTTAGATCTTCGGGTATGGACAAGCCCTTTTGAATATGAATTACTCCCTGGATAAAGACGGCAATATTTTCCTTAAACTTCTTAGCTTGAGCCCTAGAGATTGGCCCGGTCTTCATCTGTATCGGGTCGGCATCCCAGCGGGTTGTCGGTTGAGTGGGTTCGGGCGGATTCGCATCAAAATCTGCTTAAACTCTTAGCCAAACTTGATATTAATGGATCTCTCAAAACGTGAAGAATTTCAACAAATAGAGGCTAAATTCGAGCTTAGAGGATCCAAAAATGGTAGATAAGAGGTATGGATGACCTAGAATGGCTTAAAAATGCCAACATTTTCGATGAACCATCAAACCACTACTGTCGATTTCGTAGGCCCAGTCTGAGTGTGTCCAATGGTGGTTTGGCCTGAAATTTGATAGCCAAGGAAGCTGTGTTATAGGCAATAAAAGTGGCCACTGCATGTCATCAAAAAAGGCTGAAAATTGGCCAAAACTAGCTTGATCTAGTTCGGGGTGAAAATGGGTCATGGGTATCCATCGTGTCTGTCTTGAGCCTGTGATGGTTTTTCAGAGATTTTGGAAATTTTTAAGAGGTATAGGTTGATACTGAATATTTTTTTTTAAGAGAATTCTCATTTTTTAAGGAAAAAAGAATTTTCTTTATATATAATATATATATATATAAAATCAAACTTACATTAGTTCTGTCTAATTATTGTACTATCGAGGCTTTCTTTATTAATTATTAGATTGTTTCAAATGTTGAAATTAAAAAATGCATTTATGGTTCACTTGTCCTTAATGGTTTACTTTTTCTAAATAGAGTTTTAGTATGTCATTATGTTACTAAATTTACATTAAACCATTAGTTGATTTGTAAATTCCAGCTTTAAACCAATTTAAAGGGTGGAAAAAAAGAAGACTTGATAAAATCATCAAATCGACTTAATATAAGTCTGACTACATCATATATATGTTTATGTATACAACCAAACTTAAATCATGTTGGCTTGATGATAAGTCATCATGACATCATATATAAATTTTCGAATCTATTCAACAGATAATATTTAAAAATAAATTTAAAGTTTATTAGATCTCTATAAAATTTGTTTTTCTCAAATAGAATTTTAATATGTTATTACATTCATATTAGGCTAATAATTAATTATTAAATCTTATCCTTTAAAATCGTCTAAAGATATAAAGAAATATATAATATTACAATAATGAAGATCGCAATTTAATGTGAGCCTAATTATATATATATATTTTCCACTTTAGGGCTAGTTTGTTGCGTTGAACTATACTAGATGTGAATGAACCATTTTAAAACAAGTCTAATCAAATTAGGCTTATCTTAAAATTGATTGGGCTGGAGTTCAAATAGTTTAGTCTCATTCAACCTAGTTGAATGCAACAAACCAACTCTAAAAATTAAAGGATCCATGTTGCCATTATTTTAACTTACTAATTTCCATATTCTTTGCATCTTTACTTCTCTTTGTTAGAGCTCTTGAAAACTTGCTAGAGTTCCCACCATTTTGTCCATATCTTGTTCCAAGGTTTTTGGCACCGTTGCCCCTTGAAGTTTTCGTAGATTTACAAATCGCAATATGTATTTCATTTTTAGCACCTATATACTCTCAACTTCATATATTTTTGTAGCATCATCCTAGTACCTCAACTCCATTTCTATTTACCCATTAAGTGTTATGTGCTACATACATGGACCATGATTTCAAGGGTATTCAAGTCATAAAAATTATTGGATGTGATTTGAATAATTTAAAAAAAAAATCCTATCCTTTTTGAAATACTAAAAAAAATAGAAAAAAGAAAAAAAAAAAAAAGAAAGAAGCTTAAACACTTGAAAATAAAAACAATAAAAATAAAAATTTTGAATTTCATCAATGCTGTCATCTTCTTTTCCACTTAGTTTCACAAGCTCCATAACTTTTACCCAAGAGCCTATCCACCTCTCTCTGGTCATCTCTCTCTCTTTCCAAATGGGTTTGATTTTTCTATTTTGAAGCTTGAACTTTTTATGATTATAACAAACCCAACAGAATTCATCGACATGTTTAGAGATGTAAAGAAGAAAGGGAGAATGAATTTTCCATATGGGAAAGAAGAAGAATGGTGATAGTATGGGGTCCAACCTTCTTTTAAAAGCTTAACCCAATAATTTTTTTTTCTTGTTGGCTAAGTTTACTTAATGGTTAAATTTACTTGATGGTCAAGTTAGTTTGGTAAAAAAAAAAAACAAAAAAACAAAAACAAAAAGACAACTTTATAAGCTTATAAATGGGTGCTAGTTTTCAGTCTAATATCACAGAGACAATACAAAATTTTTAAATACTCTAGAAATTTTTTATGGATTTGATTTTCAAAGAGAAATAATAATACATCTTTTCTTCTTAATGTAACAAACCGTACCAAAATATCCCTGTTGTACAAGTTTGACAAGGATTAACCAAGTGGACAGTATGTGGATCCAAGGTTGACTTTTTCTATGGTTAATATTTTTTATTTAACTAATGTATTATTGTGTAGAGCTCATCAATACGAGTTCGTAGACTGGCAGCACGCCAAATTTTGAGTTACGGATAAAAAGTTATGGTTCTATAAAATTTCAAATATCAGTTTTACATCAGTGTCCAAACTAGTACCAAGTTTTTGTCTGTTAGTGATCTAAGGCTCTATATAAATGTTGGGAAGTGTGCCCAAGAGAAAACAAGTCCTAAAATACCCATACCATTTTGTCCCCCAAACCCGAGAATTCCTCCCAGACTCGTGGGTTCGAACCAGATCATTTTGAACCCTTTTACCGTCCAATAAGGTCATCACCATTTTTGCCCATTCTAACCACCCATTACCTATATGTGTCACACTAGAGGGAAGCCCACACGGTGGCAAGCTCGGCCGTGAAATTTCATGGTGAATGGCCCACCGACTCGCCTAGATTTGGCTGGCGAAGTCCACGGCGGCCGATGAGATTCTTCACCATTTGAGAGATACATCAAAGGGGAGTTTGGCCATGATTTCCATCAATTTTTTCGGTTAGTGGAGATATTTTTGGACCGAGGCACTCGAGTTGAGCTTGGAGGTGATCCGGTAGGGGAGCAAGAGTGAGCATATGCAGTTCTATGAGTGGTTATGTCATTTTAAAATATTTTGGGTATATAGTATAATATATATGTGTTTTGAATATTTTACGTATATACCATTTGATTGAAATGTTTGTTTTATGCATATATAAATATTTGCTTTCATATACATGTGTTATCATTTTATGTGACTTTTGACAATATTTTAAGTGATTTTCAATTCTAATGAGTTCATAAATGGACTCATGGTATTTAAATATCTTGGCATTTGAAATGAGGTTTTAAATCATTTTGGAAATTAATTAATTTAAGAAAGCAGATTGGAAATTATATGATTTTAAGTATGTTCAAGATTTTACAATTTTATGTGCTTAAAATTCGGTTATGGTGATATATATTTCACTGTGATATTTTTATTTTAGCATAAAATGATGATTTGAAAATTTTGAAATATTTAAACAACGGTAGAATTTGAATGTTAAATTATGATTTATGATACAGTATTGTTTGGAAAAGTATGGTTTCATAAGATTGTTTTTTACGGATACTGTATTTGTAACACCTGTACCAAAAATACACATATTTTAACAAGTTTGACTAACTTTGACCAAGTAAACACTATGGATCCTAGTTGACTTTTTCAATGGGCAACATTTCCTAGTTTGATTGAGGTACCATTGTGTAGATCTCATCGATACAAGTTCATAAAATGGCGACATGCTAAATTCTGAGTTACAGATAAAAAGTTATGGTTCTGAGAAGTTTTAAACATATATTTTATATCAGTGTCCAAACCAGTCCCCAATTTTTATCTGTTAGTGACCCAAGGCTCTATATAACCCTCGGTAAGCATACCAAATAGAAAACCAATTTCCAAAATATCCATTTCATCCCCAAAACCCGAGAAATCCTCCCCCAAACCTGTGGGTCCGAACTGGGTCGTTTCAACCCGTTTAATGGCAAACCGGGTTATTGCCCTTTTTGCCCATTCCAGCCACCAAGCTGTTACACGCACCAGTCAAAGAGGAAGATCACGTTGAGACGAGCTTGGTCAGGAAATTTCACAGCAAACGGCGGCCAGACATGCCGGGATTTGTCTGGAGAAGGTGGCGGAGGCCGGCGATGTGGGTCACCAGATTTTAATATTTTTTGGCCATTTTAGGCCAACCCATAGGCTTTTTTCACTATTTTTGGACCCTCTGAACTCATTTCCATACTTATTATTCCCAGATTCCTCACAGTTATTACATTCAATGAGATGAGCATACGGCTGTATTCTTTGTCTTTTGGGCTTTCCGTGGATATAAATTTAGTGAATTTTGGAGGTCGTTTGAAATTTTTTCCTTTTTTGGGTCAATTAGTTAATTTTCGGATAAATTGAGACTGTGTTTGGATAACGTTGGTCAAATTGGTTAAAATTGGAGTTGGATTAGTGAAATTGGATATTATTATAACCAATTTGGAGGTTCAATTTCAAACTATTAGGCTTCGGTTGAAAATCCCCAATTTTGGGTACCGGGTCCTACGGACGTGCGGTATAATTACACGATCCTGTGTTCAATTTATGCAATTTTATAATTTCATAAGTTATTTTAAGACATTTGGGTCATACAAGAGCCCTTGGTTTAGTTATTTGAAGCCTAAAGAATATTTTATTATCTTATAGGCACTCGAGTTGAGCCTGGAGGCAATCCCGCAGAGGAGCAAAAGTGAGCAATTGTAGTACTGTGAGTGATTGTTATTTTTAAAATGTTTTGGGTATATAGAATAATACATATGTGTGTTTTGGATATTTTACATATATAAAAATTGATTGAAATCGTTGTTCTATGCATATAAAATATCTGCTTTCACTTACACGAGTTATCATTTTATGTGGATTTTAATAAGATTTTTAATGATTTCTAATTTTGATGAGTTCATAGTGAACTTGAGAATCATTGTGATTAAATATTCTAGTATTTGAATTGAGATTTTAGATTATTTTGGAAAAATATTTGATCTGAGGAGCAGATTGAAAATTTATATGATTTTAAGCATGTTTAAATATTTTATAATTTTATGTATTTAAAATTGGTTTATGTTGAATATATTTCACTTTGGCATTTCTAGTTTTAATATAAAATGATGATTTGAAAATTTTGAAATATTTAAATAAGCGATAGAATTTAAATATTAAATTATGATTTATGATACAGTATCGTTTGGGAAAAGTATATATGATCTTATAATATTGTTTTTGGATACTGTATCGGTTATGTTTAAATTGATGTACCATGTAGTGCCAATATCTTGGATTATTATTTTATATTATATTATATTTTAGCGCGCTGGGTTTTGCCATGGTATCGTGAGGTTGGGTTCAACCCATATGATATTATTGCCACGGACTGCGAGGTTGGGTTTATCTCACAGGTTATTATTGCCACGGTACCGTGAGGTTGGGTACAGCCCACAGGATATTATTGCCATGGACCGTGAGGTTGGGTACGTCCTGATGGTTTATTATTTCCATGATGCCTTTCGTATATTGAGGGTCGTGTGGTGGGTATATCCCACAGTTTACAGTTGGTACATCGAATGATACATTCTATATGCTTTGAGTACATTATTGATTTTCAAATATTATGATCATTACTGCATTTTCATAAATATTTTG
This sequence comes from Ziziphus jujuba, assembly GCF_031755915.1. Taxonomy (NCBI): domain Eukaryota; kingdom Viridiplantae; phylum Streptophyta; class Magnoliopsida; order Rosales; family Rhamnaceae; genus Ziziphus; species Ziziphus jujuba. The sequence goes on from NC_083390.1 coordinate 9,311,787, forward strand.
TGGAACTGTGGTTAATATATTTTATGCTTAAATATTTATATCCTGATTGAGACATTTTATAATATTATAATGATCGTTCATTTATACTTTTGAGCATCAATTTTTTTTATAAGACTAAATTGGGATACAAATTTGGATTTTGTGAAATGATTTTTAAATGGAAAACTTTTCAAAAGAGCAGAACGAGAGGTCTTGAGAGAAAGATTTTTACAGAAATAAATTATTATTTTTTTTATATTATACTATGCCACTCACTGAGATTCTCTTAACTCACGTGTTATTTATTTTAAATACGTTCCCTTAGGCCTAGGCAACTAGTAGCAGTCTACCTCGCGCACAGTTTATCGCTTTGTTTCTTCCACGACTGCAGCCTTATATCCCTTCTTGATTTATCATTATTTTCTAGGCTTATTTATTACTTATTTGTACTCCTAGACATCGTTAGCACTCTTAAAATGCTCTGATTTTAAATATGGGACTCAGTAGAGACCATGGTATTTATGTGTGTAGTTATGGCCTGTGGTATAATAGGTCGGATGTGGACTTTTATGCTGTTGTGGTTTTATATTTATATATATTGAGGTATTATTGATATCGTTTGTGTTCGTTGTCCATATTTTAAATGAGGTTCCATTGGACATCCTCTAGAGATTATCCAATAGGACTTCAATAGGTAGGATCACCTGGGAAACCCTGCAAGGGTTCTTGGAGCGGGTCCTGTCAGCTTGGTATCAGAGCTTTAGTTTCTAAATTCCTTGGGGTTGTGCATTGCTGTACGACTCATCCTATGTTTCACCTTCCATACCTACCCTTTTGTTGGTGTTAATTATATTTTGACCAATCATATCATATAGAACTTTATCTTAATGTTGTGAGGAGGTAAACATGGTTGCCAGCATGCTACAACAGGAAGTACAGATGCATCCACTTATTTGGAGCATCTTGTCGAACGCCTAGCTTGATCACTCGAGAGGAGTGGGTTTATTAGGTATTCTATTAATTAGGCTAGTAGACTAGAAGCAATCGATTGTGATGGCTCCATGGATCCTATGCAATGTCCAGATGGGGACAAGATCACATTAGCTAGCTTTATGCTAGAGGGAAACTCGACAAAGTGGTGGACGTATGAAAAGACTAGGAGACGTCACCTTTGGACATAGTTTAAGGCTGCATTTCACATCAAGTTTTGTCCTACAACATTTATTAAGATTAAGAGGTTAAAGTTGAGATACTCACTCAGGGTTCAGGACAATGGATAGTGAACAACGATAGCAGCCATTTTTTTAGAGATCTACAATCCGAGGTAGCTTATGTGGCAAGTTTCATGATGGGCAGTGATAGTTGGATGGATCATGCTTTTATTATAGGCAGTTAGAACACTTTAAAAGGGATTGACCCTATCGAGCAAATGGTCATGCTACAGCTTTAAGCTCGAGCACACAATTTCAGTTGATTGATGGGTACAAAGTACATGATAGATAAACAGGTCAGACTTCATGAGGTTTTACCAACACAGGACAACGGTCGTCATCCACAGCTAGAGGTAAAGGTCAGAGAGGACTACTACTTACTAGAGGCAAGGTATATGCTATGATCAGTTAAGAGGCATAAATCACCCTGATGTTATGACAAATACATTATCTATGCTTGATAGTGACGGACATATTTTATTGGCTCAAGGACCACACACTCTTTTGTTTTACGTGAATATGTTGCATAAGTCAGGATGACTCCAGTTCTTTTGGAATGTCACTTGGAAATTTCCACCTCCACAAGAGGGTTCATTTTACCTAGTCAGATGTTTGAGAATAGTTGTTTTCGTTTCATGGGAAATTAAGATCTTAATATTAGAATCTGGTATAGATCAAGTTTGGTTGATGCATTTTGGTGATCTTGTGCGGGACAACTTGCTGATAATTAAGTGGTAAATTTCATAAGTTGGTTTTATGGCATTTACTTTTAGGTTATGATTTTAGGTCTTGGTTTTGATATTTTGTTTTCTCGGAGATTGAGGATTTTATACCAACAATGTTTTATGGATCTAAGGTGGTTAATATTCTTGATGATAACTTAATCTCCTAAGGAATATGATTTTTGGGACGTAGCTAGAATATAAGAAAGTGATGAATGTTTTTCTATGGTTTAATAATCTAGTAATTAGTTTATAGTATTTGGTTGTAATATTAGAATTAAGATTTAAATTTTTTTATTGCTTGAGGTATAAATTCTTGGAGTTTGTTTGGAATCAGAAAAACTTGAGGTTTCCTTAAGAACAATATGACGAGAGGACTCAGACTTGATCTTTTAGTTTCATATTCTTTGGTGTTGACAATCTTGAGGATTTTGTTAGGCTTTATAAGCAATCTAAGCCTTTTTATTGGAATAAGTATGAGAATTTTCATTTTATGACCTTAATGAATTTGGTTAAAAGAAAGATGTTTGTTGAGGTTAAGAAAACTAGATAATCAATGAGAAACATGGATCTTATAATTCGAAGTACTAGGAGTGTAATCGGAGGCGAGAAGAATAATCTAAATTTTAACTTTGTGACACTAGTATTTGGTTTGAGGAAATTAAATTTAATTTTAAGCCTTCTTTTTTAATTGATGGATGGATTTTCTTTTAGAAAGTTATGAGTTGTTACTTATGCTTCTAGATAGTTGAAGAAGCACGAGCTGAATTATTCGACTCATAATTTAGAACTTGCTGCAGTGATCTATGTATTGAAGACTTAGAGGCACTACTTGTATGGAGCCACTTGTCGGATCTTTACCGATCATAAGAGCTTTAAGTATTTGTTTACTCAAAGGAGTTGAACTTAAGGCAAAGGATATGAATGAGGTTGCTCAAGGATTCTGATTGCACTATTCCTTGATGTTTGAGTTGCAATAGTTAGGTGTTAATTTGTGGATGCATACTTCATGAGAACTTTTTACTAGCTTTTGACTATGACCGATACTTATGGATTGTGTTCTTGAGGCCCAATTTGAAGACCCTTACTTGATTGAGCATGAGAAGGAAAGTTAAACAAGGGGGAATTTAGATTTTGCTATTAGAGACGATGGAGCCTTGGTAATTGGTTCTAAGCATTGTTTTCCAGCTAATGAAGACCTAAAAAAGGATGAAAAGAAAAGTTGTTGAATATGTATTCAAGTATTTGATTTGCCAACAAGTGAACGTAGAGAGACAAAAGCCTTCTGGACTTCTACAGCTTTTACCCATCCTAGAATGGAAATGGGAGTGCATTACAATGGGTGTTATATTCAAACTTCCTTCCACAATTTAAAGACATGATGGTATTTGGGTAATAATGGATCGACTCACCAAGCTCGTACATTGCCTACCCATTCGTCAGAAGTTTCCTTCTCAGAGGTTAGCAGAACTCTTTATGAATCATATAATGAGTTTGCATGGGGTGCCGGTATCGATTGTATCTGATAGAAATCGACGGTTCACTTCGAGATTCTTGATGAAGATTAATAAAAGATCTGGTGTCAAGTTGGATGTGAGTACCATTTTTCACCTTTAGACCGATGGGCAATCTGAGAGGACTATTTAGACCTTGGAGACATGTTGAGGTCATGTGTATTACAGTTCAAAGGAAATTAGAATGAGTATCTACTTTTGGCAAAGTTCACCTACAACAGTAGTTATTACTTGAGCATTGCGTGTCATCTTAGGAGGCATTGTATGGGAAAAAAATGTCGGACTCCATTATGTTGGAATGAGACGAGTGAAAAAAAACTTCTAGGTCCCAAGATTATACAAGCAATAGTGGACAAGGTCAATATTATACGTGCCAAGTTGAAAGCAGCACAAGTTAAGAAAAAAGAGCTACGCGGACATACGTAGGAAGGATCTAGAGTTCAAGGTTAGTGACCGAGTACTCCTGAAACTCTCCTTGGAAGGGCATTGTACACTTTGGAAAGTGAGGAAAGCTAAGTCCTTGCTACATTAGACCGTATGAGATAGTAGAGAGGATAGGTCCAGTGGCTTATAGGATTGACTTGTCGGAGGAGCTTTCTTAAGTCCATGATATTTTTCACATCTCCATGCTTTGCAAATATATCTCAAATCCATCGCATGTGTTGGAGACACCGGAGATTGAGTTGAGGGATGACTTGTCTTATGAGGAGCAGTCGGTGCAGATTTTAGAAAAAGGAAGAGAAAAGGTTTCGCAACAAGACTATACCTTTGGTGAAAGGTATTTGGAGAAATCACCTTGTCGAGGAGGCGACTTAGGAGCGAGAGGATCAAATGCAGAGTTAATATCCTCACCCCTTCCAAAACTAAGGTATGAATTTCATGGACGAAATTTCTTTTGGGGGGGTTAGGTTATAACACGCCATACCAAAAATACACATATTTTAACAACTTTGACCAAGTTTGACTAAGTTTGACCTAGTGAACAATCTGTGGGTCCAAGTTGACTTTTTCAATGCTTAACATTTTTTGGTTTTATTGAGGTATCATTGTGTAGATCTTGTCGATACAAGTTCATAGACTGGTGGCACGCCAAATTCCGAGTTACAGATAAAAAGTTATGGTTTTGAGAAGTTTTAAGTATAAATTTTATATCAGTGTCCAAAACAGCCCCTAATTTTTATCTGTTAGTGACTCAAGGCTCTATATAACACTAGGTAAGCATGCCAAACAGGAAACCGATTTCCAAAATACCCAATTCATCCCCAAAACCCAAGAAATCCTTCCCCCAGGCCCGTGGGTCTGAACTAGGTCATTTCGACCCGTTTAACGATGAACCAGGTCACCATCGTTTTTGCCTATTCTAGCCACCAAGATGTTACACACACTAGCCAGGGAGGAAGATCACATTGAGGTGAGCTTGGCCGCGAAATTTCACGGCAAACGGCGGTCGAACGCGCCGGGATCTAGCTGGAGAAGTTGGCTGTGGCCGATGAGGTGGGTCATCGGATTTTCATATTTTTTGGCAATTTCAGGCCAACTCATAGACCTTTTCTGTGGCTATTATTCCCAGATTCTTCACCATTTGAGAGATATAACAATAGAAAGTTCGGCTGAAGCTTCAATCGAGTTTCTCAGCCATTGGAATAACTTTTGGATTGAGATGAGCATACTACTGTATTCCTTGTCTCTTGGGCTTTCCATGGATATAAATTTTTTGAATTTTAGAGGATGTTTGATAATTTTTTCATTTTTGGGTCAATTAGTTAATTATCAGATAAATTTAGACTGTGTTTGGACAACATTGGTCAAATTGGTTAAAATTGGAGTTGGATTAGTGAAATTGGATATTATTAGGACCTATTTGGTGGTTCAATTTCGAAAGATTAGGCTTCAATTGAAAATCCCCAATTTTGGATACCAGGTTCTAAAGACATACGGTATAATTGGACTGTCCGATGTCCAATTTATGCAATTTTATAGTACCATAAATTATTTTAAGACCTTTGGGTTATACAAGTGTCTTTGGTTTAGTTATTTGGAGCCTAAGGAATATTTTATTATATTACAGGTACTCAAGTTGAGCCTGGAGGCTATCTTGCAGAGGAGTAGGAGTGAGCATCTCTAGTACTATGAGTGCTTATTATTTTTAAAATGTTTTGGGTATATAGAATAATATGTACGTATGTTTTGGATATTTTACATATATATAAATTGATTGAAATCGTTGTTTTATGCATATAAAATATCTGCTTTCACTTACACGAGTTATCATTTTATGTGGATTTTAATAAGATTTTTAATGATTTCTAATTTTGATGAGTTCATAGTGAACTTGAGAATCATGTTGATTAAATATTCTCCTATTTTATAATTTTATGTGTTTAAAATTGGTTTATGTTGAATATATTTCACTTTGGTATTTTTTATTTTAATATGAAATGATGATTTGAAAATTTTGAAATATTTAAATAAGCGGTAGAATTTAAATATTAAATTATGATTTATGATACAATATCGTTTGAGAAAAGTATATATGATTTTATAAGATTGTTTTAAGGATACTGTATCGGTTATGTTTAAATTGATGTACCATGTAATGCCAATATCTTGGATTAGTATTATATTATATTATATTACAGCGTGCTAGGTTTTGTCACGGTACCGTGAGGTTGGGTTCTGCCCAAATGATATTATTGCCATGGACTGTGAGGTTGAGTTTATCCCATAAGTTATTATTGCCATGGTACCGTGAGGTTGGGTTCAGTCCACAGAATATTATTGCCACAAACCGTGAGTTTGGGTTTGTCCCACAGGTTATCGTTGCCACGGTACCCTAAGGTTGGGTTTGCCCCACAGGATATTATTGCCACGGACCGTGAGGTTGGGGACATCCCGACAGTTTATTATTTTCACAATGCCTTTCATATATTAAGGGTCATGAGGTGGGTATATCCCACGGTTTAGAGTTGGTACATCGAATGGTACATTCTATACGCTTTGAGTACATTGTTGATTTTCAAATATTGTGATCATTACTGCATTTTTATAAATATTTTGTGGAACTGTGTTTATTATATTTTATGCTCAAATATTTATATCTTGATTGAGACATTTTATAATATTACAATGATCGTTCATTTATACTTTTGAGCATCAATTTTTTTATGAGATTAAATTGGGATACAAATTTGGATTTTGTGAAATGATTTTTAAACAGGAAACTTTTCAAAAGAGCGGAACAAGAGGTCTTGAGAGAAATATTTTTACGGAAATAAATTATTATTTTTTATATTATACTATGCAACTCACTAAGATTCTCTTATCTCATATTTTATTTGTTTTAAATACGTTCCCCTAGGCCCAGGTAGCTAGTAGCAGTCTACCTCGCGCACAGTTTATCGCTTTGTTCCTTCCATGATAGTAGCTGTATTTATCCCTTCTTTATTTATATTTATCTTCTGGGCTTATTTATTACTTATTTCTACTCCTAGACTTTGTTGAAACTTTTAAAATGCTCGGTTTTAAAATATGGGACTCAGTAGAGACCATGATATTTATGTGTGTAGTTATGGCCTGTGGTATAATAGGCCAGGTGTAGACTTTTATGCTGTTGTGGTTTTATATATATATATATATATTGAGGTATTATTGATATTGCTTGTGTTCGTTGTCCACGTTTTAAGTGAGGTTCCATTGGATATCTTCCAGGGATTATCCAATGAGACTTCACTAGGTAAGACCACCCAGGAGATCCTAAGGGGGGTTCCCCAGGCGAGTCCTATCAGTATTGTTTTTTCTTAATTGATGTACCATATAGCACCAGTGCTTCAGATCATTATTACATTATAGCGTGCGGGTTTTACCACGACGTTGTCCGATGGTTTATTATTGCCACATGTCATGGGTTTGGGCTTACCCCAACAATTTATTATTGTCATAGTGCCGTGAGGTTGGATTCATCCAACGTTTATTATTGCCACGGACCGTGAGGTTGGGTACATCCTAACGGTTTACTATTTTCCACGATACTTTTCGTATATTAAGGGTCGCGAGATGGGTGTATCCCATGGTTTACGGTTTTGGTACATCGTATGATATTTGTATATGTTCAGAGTATATTGTTGGTTTTCCAATATTGTGGGTATTACTGCAGCTTCATAATTACTTTGTGAAATTGTGTTTATAATATTTTTACTCAATATTTACATCTTGATTAAGATGTTTTACAATATTATAATGATCGTTCACTTTATACCTTTTTGAACATTGGTTTTATGATATTGAATTGGGACATAAGTTTGGGTTTTGTGAAATGATTTTAAAAAAGAGAACCTTTCAAAAGAATGGAACAAGAGGTCTTGAGAGAAAGTTTTACGGAAATAAATTTTTACTTTCTTTTTATACTATGCTACTCACTGAGATTTCTTTATCTCACGTTTTATTTATTTTAAATTTGTTCCCCTAGGCCCAGGCAATTAGCTGGCAGTCTGTCTCGCGCATCACTTGTTATTGCGTACTCTCCACTGCAGTAGTAGTACTTGTCTTTCTCTATTTATCTTTATCCATTGAGACTTATTTGTATCAGTTGTTCTTCTACCTTTTATAAATACTTTTAAAATGCTCTGATCTAATTACTGGACATGCTATTGACCATATGTATAGTTATGCTGTTGTGGTTTTTATCTAGATATTGAGGTATTATTGATAATGCTTGTGTTTGATTGTCCAAGTTTTAAGTAAGGTTCCATTGGATATCTTCTAGGGATTGTCCAGTGGAACTTCACTAGGCCTGTCATTAATATTTGTTTTTTTTTCTTTGTTTTTATGTGTTTTTTGTAATCAAAGAATCACAACAATCAATGGGCAGGTCAAGCATGTCCCCAAGCCCATCCACAACTTTCAAATCCATCTCTCTTACCTCCTTCCTAACCTTCTCTCGTCCAACCTCCCTAAATTCAAAAGTTGGAAACCACATTCTCCTTCATCCTTAAGCTCAAAGTTGTTGATGAGTTAAGCAAATTCACTTAGACATTTTCATGCTCACTATATCTATATTGAGTAGCTAAACAATCTGAATTAGGTTCACCAATTTTCAAAGAAATAACCAAGATTGGGTTTTTTTTTTTTTTCATGTTTTTTGGTTTTGTTTTAAAACTTGAAAAAAATCAAAGAAAGGTTTTTATTTTTTTAAATTTTGTTTGCTAACCGAAAAATATAGAACTTCCTGTAATCTTGTTGGTCTAGTAATTGCATTGTAATGAAATAGATAACTAAAGAAAAGAACAATAAAAGTAATTGCTCAAAGAAAAAAAAAATTAAGCTAGCAAAAGTATAAATTTTGTAGAACTGAAGAAGCTAGCTAGTTAATCGTGATGATGATGGTGATGGTGAATTATTCATCATTAGTGAGTCAGACCTTTTGAACTATCATCCAATCCACCCGATTGTGATTATGATGGTAAACTTGTCTAATGTAATCTTAGACATTGTTTGTTAAATGTGAATTTTTTATTTTTATTTACCTAATTATTGAAAGACAATTAAAAGATAAAAAAACTATCAATAATATTAATTTGACAAAACATTTCACTAAACAACAATAATGTATTAAGAAACTTAACAAATGAATCATAAATATTTCCAAAATTTTTATGGAAATTTTAGAAATTATGGATCTTTTATCCAAATGGTAAAGGATTTGATATGGATACCATGATGAAATTTCCATGAAAATAATGAAGAAATATCGAAAATTTTGACGGATATTATGAAAATTATATCTGTTTTAATTTGGGAGCTAAATTTCCTTTCGATGTGTTTAAAAAATAGAAATTTCACAGAAAGTTTCGATATTTTGAACTACGAATGTTGCAACATTTAATTGTTTTATTTTTTAATAATACTATAGGTATTAAAATGTTTACTAAATTTATTTAATAAATAATATGTACTAAAATATTATTAGTTGACATATTAATATAATTTAAATATGAAAAAGTGAACTCTTAAATGAATAAGTGAACTGAAGAAATAAATAAATTAAATTTGTCACATTATCTACTATGTTATTTGGTAAATAAATTTGGTGAATATTTTGTTATTCTAGCATTTTTGTTATTTTTTTGGTAATACATGTTATTTGGTAGATATATATGATCAATATTTTAGTATTTATAGTATTATTGTATAAGAATAATATATGATTAATAAGCATGAAAGACTTTGGTAATGAATAAAGTTTCTTTTTATAGGATATACATATATAACTAAGCTTAAATAAGATCTTTAATATGAGAACTAGTGTGAGGTCTTCCTTATTCAATCATTGGTTCTATCAAGGGCTAAACTTTAAAATCACATTTGCTAATCACTACATTTTGACAGGGTTTATTTTCCCTAAATAAGATTTTAATATGTCATTAAACTTATATTTGATTACTTTCTAAATTTTAAATCCTAACTTTCGATGTGATTTAATAATCATTAAGGATGAACCTTACTTGAAACTGACTGTGTATTTATATATATATATATATATGTATTATATATAGTTCTAATATGGTGCATTATATAGCATGTTTTATGTTATATGATATTGATGTGATAAAATATTAGGTGGGGATAAAAAAGAAAAAAAATAAATTTTCATTTCTTTAAAAAGAAAAATATATTAAATGGGATGTATACACTATGTAACAATTTAATTATCTATTATTAAAGGATTTTTTGGTAATCTATCATTAAAAATTTACTTTTTCATATTAAGTTTTTAATATTAAAAAGTAAAAGTAAAAATAAATGGCATAAATTAATATTGTCATCTATTATATTGCAATTCTATCCTGATGCCATTCACCATAATGTAGCCTACATAGCACTTCAGATCATGATTGATATACAACCAGAGTCATATCAAATTAACATGATAGTTTTAGCATGAGAGCTTTCTCTATCAATCATCGGATTGCTTCAAACAAATGAAATTTAAAAAATGCACTTATGGTGAATGGGGACTCAATCGGTTCACTTTTGTTTTAGTTTGTCACCAAAGTGCTATTAATTAATTTTTAAATCTCAATCTTTAAAGTGACAAAAGATCTAATGAAAAAAGATTTAATGTTAGTGAGTTTGACTAATGAAGAAAATATTATTATTATTGTTGACATTATCGGAATTTCCACAGACACCGATTGGAGGTGTGAGATACATCTGTCCAAATTGTCATTGGAAATGTTGATGATGCTGAAAAATGTTGATCATTTCGGAATTTTGTTGATAGAAACTAAAGATCCATTACAAATTTTCCAGGAAATGTTGACAGAAATATCGATTGTCGGTGGAATATATTTGTGTTGTCAAAAAATATTGGTAGAAATTGTAGTTTTTCAATCATGCATTAAAATTTCTTACTATTTGAGCATATTTTATGATGAGAAAGATTTAAAAACACATTGAAGAAAAGTGTAAAAATGTCAGATTTTATTCAAGAGACAATAATCAAGCCACAATCATTAAGCTTATTTACTGATAAAAATCAATACACATATATTATAAAAGATTTTGATAATAGGCTCAAATAATAAGCCATGGTTTAACAAGGCACTATTGAATTTTTATAATGAATTAACTTAATCAAGATTATCTTCTAGTTCTTTTGATACTTTGACCTTAAGTACACCAATTCATTCTCATCATCATAATTTTAAGATTCCAATTGTTTATCCAATTGGTCATATGGATCACATAATCCTCAAAATGATTATAATACTATACTTTTCCATGGTAAATCCACATTACCTTCAATTTAAATAGATAATTGGATATGATAGAGAGAAATATTTTTGGCACATCCACATTTACATAAAAATTTTGTCCAGCATGATAAGCTAGAATGCCTATTATTTTATGTATCAAAATTTGGATATGGTTATTAATTTAAACCATCAAAGAGTTTTTTTTTATATTAATGATGTACTATAAATTATATTTAAGAATTTCATGTATTTTTAATATTATTTATCAAATTTATTATATTTTGATACCAACAATTATTGTATCTACTATATAATCTAATAATTTTTAACATTCATGGGTTATTTTATTATTAACATTTGCATTATAATTGTTGTATTCTTTTTTACTTTATTTTACTATGTAAAATATCTTATATGTAAAAAATTATGCTTTAAGTAAAATAATAATGGTTTGCTTAATTTTTTGACATTTTTATCGATATCAATATTTCTATCAATGTTTCGATAAAATTATACATTCAACATTTTTATTGATGCCCATATTTCAATAAAATTATATCTTTAATAATTTCATCATTTTTATCATTGAGTCCATATATATACCTATTAAATATTTAGCATAAACCCTAACGTCGCCCCAAATTACTTCATATATATCTATATATATAGAAGTAAATCATGATGTTTATGATATACCTTTTTGGTCTGTGCCACTGGTTTCTATGGTTTTCTCAATAATGCTACTAGGCTACCATCTTTGGTTAACGCTAGTAGTCTACCTTTTTCTTGTTTTTTTTTGGCCTGAAGCTAATAGTCTACTTTTTTTTTTTTTTTGGCAAATAGTATCTCCTGTTAACACTGATTGAAACTGACAGTTTAACATATGGATGTGAAAAAATTCTCTAGAACACAGACTCGATTTAATGCTACATTATGATATATTTAAGGCATTTGATATTAAACTCTTGGCCGCCTGGTCCAGACTGAATCTTTCACGTTTGATTTACTCTTTTTTGGTAATTAAGCTGCATTCATTGCACAGAAGAGGATTAACTTATTAATCACTTAAGTCAAATTAAAGAAACAGAGTATACTGTTTCCAGATTGATTAAGATTTGGCGTTATTTGCCAAATAGACAATTTGGAAATAACCCATGTTACAGCTAATTAATAGCTACAGGTGCAGGACAAAGAAAATAGTATTTGTCAATTTAAAGTGAGGTTCTGTAAAGTCTTTATTTTTGTTTACTTTAAATTTGTATTAAAGGTTCTTCACCTCCAAGTTAGAATTATTTGAACCATGTTAAGCCAACGTCTTTACTTATGTTTGACTTAATGCGAATTTCATCTCATCACACAAACAAAAAAAAAAACAAAAAAAAAAAAAGCAGCAAAACATTATTAATGTTAGTATGTAGTAGTTATAAAATTTGTTAGGCATATCAAATAATAAAACCTTCAAAGAAAAAAAAAACGTAGAAAATCTATAGTAATTGTTAATTTAAAGTATGGTTTGGTAACACATTTGTTTTGTTCTTCACCTTTAAATTAGAATTATCTAAACCACCTTGAGGTGGTGTCTTTATTTATGTTTGACTTAACTTAGTAATATTTGACTTACTTAATACAAGTTTCTTTTCATCTAAAAATAGAAAAAAGTTTATAAATGATAGTAGTTATCCGTAGTTATAAAGTTTGTTAGGCATATAATAAGATAATTATAAACTTTAAGGGGAAAAAATTATAATCACTAAATTGAAAACTTTCTCAAATTGTTCTTAATTCGTTTGTTTTTTTGTTTTTTGTTTTTTCCCCCTTTAAGTTTGTAGTTGATTCTTTTGTAATTGAGATGTATAATTAACTCTAATTAACACTAAGAAACAATTACACTCGGTAAATTACATAATAGAAGGAAAAACAAAAAAAAAAAAAAAAAAACAATGCTTTACAAACAACGCTAGAATAAAAGGGTGATCATTAATCATGAATATTTATAGAAGTCAATGCAAAAGATTTCTAGTATCCCAAACCGAGACTCAACTGAACCACAAACAAATATATATATATATATACACACACACACATACACAAGAAAAAGAGAATTTTGATGAAATACGAGAGGAAAATGATGCACTTAAAAATAAATATACTCTCTATGTGGTAATAACTCTGTTTTTTGTCTTTCATTTCCATGGAAATTTTGTTCAATATTCGCATATAATCAAGCTTGGTCGACACCAATATTGCATTGCTCTATGTCAACTTTCACTGTGGTCTTGTAACAATATCCATTAGAACAGAACAGAAGGTAGATGAAATTCAGAGCACCAAGTCCAGCAATTAGGAAGTAAAAATATTCCAATCTTCCTTCATTTATATCATCTGTCAACCAGTCAGGTTGACCATCCTTTGCCGTTGTTCTGTGCACAATATCCACTAGCAAACTGCTCAAATAGTTAGCCCCAGCTATGCTTAGAAAGAGTAGAGAATTCCCAATGCTTCTCATGCTATGAGGAAATTCATCATTGTAAAACTCAATGTGTCCAACTACACTGAAAATTTCGCAAAATCCCAACAAGATTAGCTGAGGAGCCAGCCACATAACCGACATCTGTGGGACGCTGCTTGGCCGAGGATTCGATATGGCTATAGCTCTTCTATTTCCTTCTACTAAACCAGCCACCACCATGTATAGAATAGAGCAAACATTTCCAATTGCTATTCTTTGAAGAGTACTGATTCCTTTTTCATGTTTGGTGATTTTTCTAATTGTGGGCAATATAACGCTGTCGTATAAGGGTAGCCATATAGCTATTGTTATGTATGATATTACACTGACTGAGCCCGGTGGGATTTGAAACTTGGGCCTGAGGTGGAGATCCATTTTCATGGCTTGTGACACTGTAAATGTTCCTTGTGTTGTCATGGAGATGAAGCATATTATACCTGAGGACCATATTGGGAAAATTTTTATCAAGCATTTTACTTCTTCAACTTGTTGGATGCTACATAGCCTCCATGGATTTGGACAAGGTTCATCATCTAGCTTTAGATATTGATCATTATCGTCCACTATTAAGGCAGCTTTGTTGAAGAACCTGTGGAAATCAGAGAAACAGTACTAGCATAAGAAAGCGAATTGATTGACTCATACAAGCTTTGGTTGTTTAGGTGACTATGAATCACAATTTAGAAACGAAACAAGTTTAAAATAAATATCATATATGTTTCTTTTTTTTAAATTAACTATTTACTTCATTTGCGATTCAGCCTAATACAATTTGACACATCTAATTTCAAAAAATTATTATCTTCCTTTTTATTGTTTCATTCAAATTTCTTAATTGATATCATCAACATATAAAAACATATTTTATAGGGGATGTAAGTGATTTTTTTGAAACTAAATACACTTATTGTAATTAAGTCACACTTCAGGGGATGTATCCTCCTACTTAAGAATCCCAAGGTTACTTCTCTCCTAACTAGCCTGCCACGGGGAAAATGACTAACTTAAATAGGGAGCTATCCTGTAACACTAAAAAGCGAAGAAATTAGGTCATAAAAAGGTAAATATTCATAATTAAATTGTTGTTCCAACAATATCTACAAATAACCATTTAATATAGGGCCTTTAGAGACGGTCCATATAATTTAGACACTAACTAGCATTCTGCCACGTGACTTCCATAAAAGGCCTACACACAAAAAAAAAAAAAAAAAAAAAAAAAAAAAAAACAAAGAGAGAGAGAGAGAGAGAGAGAGAGAGAGTAAGAGTACCATTTTACCTGAGCCGCGTGGAAAGTGGCAGCTTTGCCACTTCATTTTCTTTGTGAGGAGGATCAAAGAATTTGGCTTCAATTGGAACTTTATGATGGCGTTTCTTATAGGCCGCAACAAAAACTTGAAGAGTCCTAGAGAGAAGGCTTCCCTCAGGCTTTTCATACACATAAAATTTTGATCCAGCTAAAAACAAAATAATAGAGCAAAACATGAGGAAAGTGGGTAACCCAAAACCGAAAGCCCAGCTAATAGAATCCTGGATATAAACGATGACGGTTTGAGCAATCAAGAGGGTCAGTGTAAATATGGTGTAGAACCAATTATAGAGACTGTTTGTTGCTTTTCTTCCTTCAACAGAGGTAGTATCAAATTGATCAATTCCAAAGGGAATGGTACATGGCCTTATTCCACCCGTCCCTAAGGCTAACCAATATAGGCCAATAAGCAAGACCGAGACTTGTGATTTTGTGTAGCCAATGCATTGGTCTAATTGTTCCATTGTTGGGCTGCATTTTGGTGGTCTAAGTTGTGGGATTGATGCTGTTAGAGTGATTATTGCCATGCCCTGTCACAAATTGATCGAGTAATTAATATATATTAAAACTTTATTAGGAAAAAAGATATAATATATAATAATAAAAGGTACTGAAACTAGCTGAGTTTGTCAACTCAGTAATTAGATATTATTGAAACTGTAGTACCACAAAATTTTTGAACAAATGAAATAAGTATTTTATTGCATAGTGACAGGCCAAAAAAATTTGGTCTGCATTATTTTTATTTATTCGTAAGAAATTAAATAATCTAATTTGAGATTCATGTGAGCAGCATTAAAATCAAGCTTCTTTTGATTTAATTTGGGTTTAATTTAGATTTTCAAATGAATTTTATTATTTATCACTATTACTAATTATTATTAATGGGATCCAACTACTGATATAACAATTGAAAATAGGCTATATTTAATTTTTGTTTAGTTGCTTTTTTTTTTCAATAAAAATATTCTAATACATGAAAAGGAATCCATGGTAATAAATCGTCATATGAGGATATAGCAGATAGCATGATAGTTATTTTAAACTAGTTGACAATAATTATTAACAATATATATGTGTATATATATATATATATATATAAACAAGACAAAAAGAATAAATTGAACTAAATTTTTATGTTTCTTTTTTAAAAAATAAAAAATAAAATTCAGCGAAAGAGATTTTTACCACATGCTAAAAATTTCTCAAAGTTGACTGATTTTCTAATTAGTTAAAGAATTACAACAAAGTAATTATTAAAACTCACCAGAAGAGCTGCAAAAGAGGCCAAAATAATGGTAAGAAATTTGCCAAGGTAAGCATCGGCAAAGAAAGCCCCAATAAGAGGAAAAACGTTGCTCGCGCCATTCCAGACGTTCAGAATATTTGCTGCCTCCACCTGCTCCATCTCAAATTCTCTCATCAAATAAACCATCATATTTGCCGTCAATCCAAACGTCGCCAATCTTTCAATCGCTTCATTTCCTACGAAATTTTCCGAGAAAGTTATATCTAAGGAAAAAAATTAAAACAATAAAAGAAGAAGAATATGGACAAATTGACAGACCTAAGATGTAAGGCACGGCCTTCCAACCAGGCTTTTTTGAAATGGCGCTGGGAGATGACAAATAAACGTCGTCGTTTTCCACCAATGCTTTCTGTAGAGAATCATCACTAGTTTTACTTGTAGTAGTGCTGCTTAATTTCTGTTTGGTCCAGCCGAAAAATGACCAGAAAGATGGTCTAGTACATTTTCTCATGTTTTCTTCCGCCGTTTTTCTCTCTATAAACTAGGTAGTTTTTTGGTTTTTTATTTTCTCTATGGGTTTTTGGAGTTCCTTTCTAAACTCTCTCTCTCTCTCTCTCTCTCTCTCTCTCTCTCTCTCTCTCTCTCATGCAGTCCAAATTCCTTTTGCCATTTGTGTGTGTGTTGCGCCTATTTATATAGATTTTCAAGTGTCATGCATTGAAAACCCGTCCTCTTAAATAAAGTTCCAAATATCTGCAATATTTTACGGCTATTGCCACTTTACATGAGAAGGGTTTTTTGCTGTTTCCTGATTGTAGCTTATATGCTCGTAAACTTTCATTCCAATTTGTAATACCATATGGATGACCAATATAAGGCCAATCGATAATTTATAACATTTTCTAGAGGGATTGTGAATTATGAAAACAAATATGTTATAAAAACAATTTGTCTTCTAGTATGACATACTGATGGAAAAACCATCATAACTTTTATTATTAGTTATTAAATTATTTTAAAAAAATTAACATTTAAAAATATTTTGGTATTTCAATTATTGAAACAATTTAAAAATTGATAAGTAAAATTTTAATAGTTTTTTCATTAGGATATTACGATAAGAGAATTCTTCTATAAACAATATAGACAGTGTTTTATAAAAGTTGCTCTTTGATGATAAGGTCTAAACTTAATATTAATCTAGCGTGACCTAAACATTGTATAAATGCGTGTCTATTTTCAGATGCTCATGCATTGCCAGGTTTCATGAAAAAAAAAAAAATCCCTTAGAAAAGCAAATTTTTGAAAAAAAAAATTAATAAAATATATAATTAACTAATAGTCATTAATAGGCTTTGTGTGCTATACATTTATATCATTTAGATTTCAATAATGTTATTTTTTATATTATATAAAATGCAATTTACAATCATCTTATGTGTTTAATGTAGCATCCCAAACATGAATATTTTCCTTTCTCATCTGATCAATCTGATTGTTAGTTTTTTATTTTTCTTATTTTCAAGTGAAAAAAAAAACAAAACATTTCACTTTCCATCCTTTTAAGTTTAATGCCATTCATCTCACAATATTTTTCATTTTTTTTCATTATTTAATAAGGGTTTTATAAACACGTGTCTATAAATAGAAGTATAGAATTAAGTTTAAAAATACAATAGCATTAATCGTTTGAATTGTAACTTTAAAAAATCAATTATTATTACTATTATTATCTAATTAATAAAAGGATACTTTTCGTAAAATACTTTGGTTATTGGTGCTTTTAAACAATCATGGAGATTAGCATTTCTCTTTTTTTTTTTTTTTTTTTTTTTTTTTTTTTTTTAACATAGTAACTTTACTTAATTTGTTCAAGAAAGAATAGAATCGGTCAACTTTTCTTGGACTCGTAGAAATCCATAAAATTCAAAATTGTTTTTTAAAAGATGACGTTATTTTGTATTTAAATTCAACAATGTAATAAACTATATTGACTTGATGACGTAATTCTCTATTTGGATTTTCAGCTTGAACTGAACATATATCGGCTTGAAAAAATCCAATGTTTTCAAATTTTTTTTTTTGGGTCAAAATTTAATTTAGTGGAAGAGTACGTATTTTATTTCTTCTAATGTCCAAATTTATTAATTTGAGATAAGGACAAGAAGAAAAAACCCGTAATAAAATGAAGGTTCTATCTATACTACAAAATATGGTAAGATGAATTACAATTAAATTTGGTAATTTTTTAATATTTCAATAATACCCAATTTTAAAATGTTTTAAATAATATTACAACCAGATATCAATTCCCTCACTTATCTTTTTTACAATTTAAGTTAAATAAAACCCATTTAAGTTAAATATAAACCCTAATCATAGTGATGATTTGAACAAAAATATAAACCCAAACAATAAAGCTTAATAATGAAGCTGACAAAATAAAAAGAAAGCTTATAGGAAAAAGCTTTCACAGGGGCTTTGTTGAAATGAGATTTTGAGGACTAACCTCGTGGTTTTCAGTTAAAAATTTCTATTGCTATATTGAACATTGCCAATTATTAATCTCTCTCTCTCTCTCTCTCTCTCTCTCTCTAACGTGATTGTGCAGACTAATGTCAGGCAGGAGGACACGTTTTCGGAGATTAACAGTCAAAGATGGCGTCCAATGTATTTCGTCAGCAAGGATTCGAAGACTACAAAAAAGACCTGTTTGAGAACAAGGGAGCTCATTTTCGAGAATAACAAATGGAAACCATGTCGACCAAAATCATAGGAAAGACCAAAAAATGAAAAATAAAAAATAAAAATAAAAAGTTGTACTGAACTTGAATGGAAAAAAAGGAAAAATTGAGAAGCATTAACATTTCACTTTTGATATATTGAAATAAAAGCTTCCATTTAACAATGATATGAAATGGTAGATTTGCATCCTCACTGGGAGTTCAGCATCCGACAAAAATAAAATAAAAATTCCCTCACTTTCTGATCTAGATTATATCTATTATAATTTGTATATCTTGGTAACATCATCAAAACTTGTTCTAGGGCAAAAGCTTTTAGAACATTCAGTGATGGAATTTTTTGGGAAACAAAAAAAGGAAGAGGCTTTTCATAGCCGTCAAGTTGAGCTAGCAGAAAAGGAGGAGAGTGGTGTAGCGTGGGCATGCAATAGAATGCTTAGATTCTTCTATTTAATTAGAAGCCTAATTTCAAATATATATTATGAAAAATTGAAGATTAAAACGTATTTATTTTATTGTTTTATTTTGTTAAGGATATTAAGAGAAATTATGGATTGTACTGTATGTAACTTTAATTTTAAATCATTGAGGATAAAACAGCTACAAATTATTAATATAGCTTACAAAAACAAATTTTAGAATGAGCTTGTATATATTGTAATGTATCTATAATGTAACTATTATATTTTATAACGTGGATAGAATTTCTAATAAAATCTCTCTTCTCCACATTTGGACTTAGTGACTCTGGAATTTCTTCAAAATTTGGCATAAAATGACATTATTTGTTTTTATAAATAATATTAAAAATTATAAACAATTTTCACATAAGCCAACAGATCAAATTAATGTTATGCTTATAATTAAAATATATAATCAATGACCAAGTAAATAAAAAAAATAAACGAACATGTAATTGGGGGGAATTATGGTGAGAGAGAAAAAAAGAAAAAAAGTAATTCTTCTTGTAGAAAAACTCTATCCTTTAAGGGGGGGCAAAATAAATAATTAAAAAAAAAGAAAAAAAGAAAAAGAGTAAGTTTATCCTTTTCAGATGGATATGCTTTCTTTGACTTCTACTTTGTTATAATATAAACGGTTTCCGCTTGGCCTCTTTGACATTCAAAGCCTGATGCGTGAGAATATTGACCAATTTTTCCTTTTTTGTTTTGTTTTTGTTCTTTATTTGTTTTGTTTCTTTGTTTGTTTTTGCTAAATAATTTTCCCATGGAATTACATATATCTCAATCAATTACCTCAAAAAAAAAAAAAAAAAAAAAAAAAAAAAAAAAGAGAAAAGAAGAAGATATAGCTCAATCTTATCATATCCTAAAGCCCCAAAAAAAAAAAAAAAATAAAAAAAAAATTAAAACATCTCGCAGTTCTGCGGATGTTACTACTTTTGTAGCGTATTTAGAATTTTTTTGTTTTTGTTTGTCTATTTTTTCTGTTTTATTATTTTTTTGTAATTGTAATGTATTTAGAATTGAGCTGAACCAAAATGACATTCATAAGGGCCCTAACAGGCTAATTAAGTAATACTAGACCTAACAGTTTTAAGCCACATTTCTCGTATCATAAGTGATGATTATATGATTGCAGTTTTTATTGTTAATGTCAAATAAGGTAGGCATATTTGGTAAGCTATTCATATTTATATTTGAGAGATCATGAGTTAGAGATCATGAGTTTGAAAAATTGTCATGGTTGGATGAGATATTGGGCTAGAACACTTATTGTGAATAATCTAAAATCTATGTTTATAGCTCTCATCACATCTATGAAAGTTGTGCTTTCGATGCACATATTAGAGAAACAATTAGATGGCCCAAGTACCACTTGTTTCTAGTAATCTATTCATTAAAAGTTTAACAAGTTGTGCATGTGTATTTTAAAATAGATAAATCAAAATAGAAAAATCTATTATATTGGAAAAAATATTAAATAGGGGAAAAATATTTTTAACTAACCAAAGTAAACCCAAAAAAAAAAAAAACAATAATAATAATACTACTAATAATTAAAAATTAAATTGAGGACAAAAAATGAAGAGTTTTTTTAATTAAATGACCATAATTGCAGAGCTACGATTAAATTTGTCCAAAATTTCTCATAAATATGAAGATTACTCAAAAATTGATTTGAATAGACTTATTACCCTTAATTTTAATTGTTCTCTACGCTTCATATATTTTTTTCTATTTCCTCCTCCCGTAGCAAGCAATTTTCAAAAACTCAAACAAGTTTATATCCCTGCATTCAATTATCCATTTAAAGGACCTAATTCGTAATGCTTTTGTTGTCACATTTATTTCAGCAAAGTGTTTTGTTATTTTATCCTTAATTTGTTGTACATAAACTTGAAAACTACAATTAGTATATAAATCTTTGTTTTTTTTTCTCTCTTTTTCTGTTAGTCACTTTTTTAATTACCGAATGTGGCTACACAATTGTGTAAAGTGCGGTTCTTTCAGTTACTCTTTTAATTTCTAGTAATATAAAACTAAAATATATTACTTGTGATCACAGAGTTTTGTTGTGGTTGTTGTTTTTATGTGGGCTCTTATGTAATCTTGGTTGGAAAGAAGTTTTGGTATTTTAAATGATCTTCCTGTTAGATTTGTGTGTATGTGTGTGTAAACATATATATATATATATATATATGCACTCATATAAATATGTATATATATAAATATATTTTGCTTTCATCAAAGAAGATATATTTTGTTTTCATCAAAGAAGATATATATATATATATATATATTTTTTGTAGTCAATCTTTAATTAGAATGTTCTGAAAGATGATAGGATTTGCCTTTGAAACTCTCCTAGAAGTTTAGGCTGGTCCTTGTTAGGGACATTCCACTAGACAATTTTTAGGGAAAATCCAATAAAACCTCATCCAACTATGGACAAACAACATATGTAAATATCAAATAATACCTTGATATATAAAAATAGAACCACAACAGCATGCAAATCCACAATTATAGTCAACATCTATAGCACATCATATTATAGGCCATTTCTAGACATACATAATAGGGTTATTATTGTATACATAATTTATGTCAAAGTACTCTAAGAGTATATATAAAATTATATAATACAATTGATGTAAATAAGTTTAGAAAAATAAAGATGAAAAGGAAAAGATAACTATTGGTACTACTATGGGAAACACGGAACATTGAGTGATGTACTAGTAGACTGCTTATTAACTGCCTGGATCTATGGGAACGAATTCAAAAACAAATGAAATGTGAGAGAAAGATATCTCAGTGAATGACATAGTACAATGGAAAAATAATAATAGATTTTGTAAATCTTTCTCTTAAGACCCTTAGTTCCACTATTTGAAAAGGTTTTTCTATTTAAAATTTATTTCACAAAACTCAATTTGTACCCCAAATCAACATCATAATATCAGTGCTTAAACATTTTACATCAATAACCAAAATTGAGCATAAAATATTACAAATATAATTTATAATATAATTATGAAAAATGTAGTAAAATCATAAATATCAAAAAGCTAACAATATAGTAAAAAACATAAACAATGTACCATACGATATATCTAACATTGCCAAGTGGTGCATGGCATTTTGGAACACTAATGGATAGTAAAAGAAAAGAAACCAGGGAGATGAAACCAGCTCATGACCCTTAGTGTTATAAAAATATCGTAGCAATACAAACTTGTGGGATGAATCCACCTTAAGACTTTTAGTGTATGAAATGTGTCGTGACAATAATGAATATGTGATATGAAACCACCTCATGACCCTTAATGTACAACAGGTATTTTGGTAAACTTGTGTATTATAATATAATATTGAACAGAGACACTGGTTCTATATAGTTCACAAATTAAAAATAACAATATAATAGTTATAAAACAATCTTTTTAAGATCATACTTTTCCGATAATATTAAAAAATAACAATATAATAGTTATAAAACAATCTTTTTAAGATCATACTTTTTCGATAATATTGTACCATAAAGCATGATTTAATATTCAAATTCACCCATTTATTTAAATATTCAAAAAAAAATTCAAGTCACCATTTCATTCTAAAACATAAATACTAATAGTGAAATATATGTTATCATAAACCATTTTTAAGTACTTAAAAATATAAAACACTTAAACATGCTTAAAATATATAATTTTTAACCTGCTTTTTTAAAATCAATTATTTTTTAAGAGAACTAAAATATTGATTTAGTTATCAAAATATTTTAATACCGATATTCATAAGTTCATTATAAACTCATTGGAATTTGAAACAATTAAATTTTGTATTAAAAATCAATTTAAATGATAACATATATATGGGAAAAACCAATATTCATATATGCATAAAATAAACATTTAAATCAAATCATATATATATATATATATATATATAAAATATCCAAAACACATATATTGTACTAGGATCGTAAAACTTTTTAAAAATATCAGCACTTACAAGTAGTACTGATACTCACACCTACTCCTCTATAAGTTCATTTTTGGACTGAATACAGGTTGTAATATAATAAAATATTTTTTAAACTCCAATAAATCAAACCTAAGATATTGGTATGCATCAATGTCTTAAAATAATTTATACAACTATAAAATTACATAAATTGACACGGAGGTCCAATTATGTCATGAACCCTTAGGACCCAACGTCTAAAATTGGGATTTTTATCCAAGGGCCAAATTTATGAAATTGAACCTTCTAATTAATATCTAATTACACTAATTCAATTTTAATTTCGTCCAATTTTTGTTCAAACACAGTCTAATTTTTATCCGATATTTAACTAATTGATCCAAAAAAATAGAAAAATTATCAAAAAATATCCAAAAATTACAAACTTTATATCAACAAAAATCCCAAGAGATAAAGAATACATTGGTATGCTCACATTGGTTCAAAAGTATTGCTGACTACTAGAAAACTCGTTGGAAAACATGGTCAAATTTTCCATCGATAGATCTATCAAACCATAAGGAATATTAGCAAATAGAGTATATGAATGGATTTAAAATGTCCAAAAATGGAGGCAATGTGTATAGGTTGCTGGCTTTGCCAGCCCGATTTGGGCGCATTCAGAATTTTGGAGGGTATGGACGTTGGTCAATGGGCTACCCATTTGGTCGGCATATGTAGCTTGCTAGTGGTTAGAGAAAGCAAAAATGGTGGCAACTTGGTTGGCACTCAAATGAGTTTGGGTTCTCAGGTCTGAGGAGATGTTTCTTGAGTTTGGAAGACAAAACTAGTATTTTTAAATTTCTTCATTGTTGGCCACACTTCCCAACATTTATGTAGGGCCTTGAGTCATTAGCAGACAAAAATCTAGGATTTAGACACTGATGTAATATTAATGTTCAAATTGATTTAGACACTAATGTAATACTGATGTTCAAAACTTTCTAGAACCATAACTTTTTATCTGTATCTTGGAATTTGATGTGTCACTAGTCTATGAACTCGTATTGACAAGCTCTACACAATAATATATCAATCAAAACAAAACCTTAACTATAGAAAAAGTCAACTTGGAACCCACATATGGTCCACTTGATCAAATTCGTTCAAACTTAGTCAAGCTTGTACAACAGGATATTTTGGTATGGATTACTACATAAATTTTCCATCAGAATCTCATTTATTAGCTCTTGAAATTCTACAATGGCTGAGATTTAAAGGTGCATTTGACATTTATATGAGTTTTGACATATTCACTTTGCCTTTATAAGGTTCTTAGTATTTTATTAAACATATATAAAACCTTAAATGCATCTTTAACTTTGAACTCTTGAAGAGATTCAAAAGCTGATAAGTGAAATCTTATAGAAAATGCATCAAAATGTTATGATAAGAGATTGAATATATATATTTGAATATGAAATTGTTTAGTAATACGTTTAACGGCTATTTTCATAACAAAAAAGCCACACCTACATTGGGATTTCCTCCCACATGAGATTGCTTTCCTTGACTTGGGTTTGGATTTTAATGGTTCTTTTTTCTAATTACTTACGCACAAACTAACATCATAGAAAACAAAAGAGATAGCTAACTAGAATGGGATATTAAAGTGCATGTTATCTTTCTTCTTATTATTATTATTTTGAAAAAGGAATGCTAAGTTGTTATTATTCTGGCCCATAATCTTTTAATACTCTTGGAGTTTGTTTAACACTATTTTTAACAAAATTTGTAACTTTGAGTGTGCTTATCTTATTCATTGATGGATAGTATAACCAAATTTAATAGTCCAAACATCTATGTTTTCTTCATGAAAACTCTTTCCTTATCGTTTATTTTCTCTTAAACAGTTAAGAAAAGGGGTATGTTGGTTCATTTACCCACATATATTTGGTTGTAATTTTAATTTTCAAGAACATATGATCATTTTCCT
The DNA here is from genome assembly GCF_031755915.1 of Ziziphus jujuba. Taxonomy (NCBI): domain Eukaryota; kingdom Viridiplantae; phylum Streptophyta; class Magnoliopsida; order Rosales; family Rhamnaceae; genus Ziziphus; species Ziziphus jujuba. Next base: position 9,337,207 of record NC_083390.1, read on the forward strand.
TTAAAGTCCTTATTAAATGGACATACATGTAAAAGCCTCAAAATTTGAACATAAAAGAATTTTTACATGACAAAATAGGAAAATAAATCCAAACAGATTGTTGGAAAAATATGGTATTTTAATACCATATTAAATGGATAATGAAATATGTAATTATGTTGGCTTTTATGATACCAAATAAATTGGGTTAGTTGTAGATTAATTTGATCATCATAGATTAATTTGATCACCATGAGAAATTAATTTAGAAATGGGTTTTTAGTTTAATTGAGAGCTATGAATTTATTTGAAATGTTTTAAAATTAATTGAGATGTTACAAAATTTTTTGGCTGAATTAATTAGCCTATTGAATACACCTTCATGGATGATTATGAATTGACATCCATTCTTAGTTTTTGGATGAGTGGAATTAAGATAGAAGTTGTCAAGCTTTTCTTTTATGTGTTTATCTAAAATATTCTTAATAAGCTACAAGTTTTATTGTGGTAGAGGAAAGCCAATTTCAAATTCGCCTAAGATAAGCTCCAAAGGTACAAGATTTTGAAGCTTTTGTTAGTTCATGATATCAGGACTCATCAAGATTTCTTATTGGAACCATAGAGAAGCCCTGGTTGGGGAAACTCTACTAGAACTTCCTACAAAAAATCCAGTAACATCTACCCTGAAAGTTGGATAGGCCTAAAATTTCCTGCACAGAAAACATACTCCAATAATCCACCACCTAATTCCTCCCATCTTACTATAAGATTTTCCATAGAAGGTAGCACTTCAATAACAAAAACAGATGAATATCATGCCAAAAATAATTTAATAAACCGCGAATACCTTCTTAATTGATATTCGTTCATACCATCTACTTATTGCAACCAATGTAGGTAGAAGATGATAAAAACAATGATGATGATGATAATAATAATAATATCAAGGATAATAATAGTAATACGACCTCTCAAGAATTTGGATAACTTGTTTGAAGACTACTATATCTGTCTGAAGGCTACCATACCTCTCTGATGGCTACTGTACCTACTTGAAGGTTACAATACTTGCTCAAAGACTGCTATACCTGATACAAACCTAGGTAGACTCATTCCTAAACCCGTATTAAATTAGTCCGGATTGAATTAAGTTTAGTATCTAATGGTCACTTTGACCCCTAATCAACTTGTGATTAGAAGCCTTGGTATATAATGAAGACACCACAATAAGTGATAGATGTCCTCTTGATAAGTCAAACTAAAAGACTAAATCTCTATTTGATGTTTTAGGTATTCAAAGAGAACGAAGAGAATTCTTCTTATAAATAGTTTTTGAATAATAATCTAAGCTGCTGTTCCAATGAAAAATAAGCCTCTAAATAGGTTAGAGTTACAAAAATTCAAATCCTAAATCAATTATGTAAAATTCGGCCATCGTAGAAAAGGAATAGGAAAGTGGCCGAAATTTACAAGTCTTTTGCTAAACAATTTTGGATTAATTAATTCCATAATTTTGAAAAAGAAATTAATTAATTTACAATCAAATATTAAAATATCAACCTTCCTAAATTATTTTTCTGGCCATTAATTAAATAAAAACCGAAACAAAAAACTATTTGCAAAAACAAAAAGTCAAATTTCAGATTTGGAAAGTAGTTGACTAGTTTTCCAAAGAGGTTGTTTTTGTCCAATCACCAGCCAATTTAGGCTCCATATAGGATGCCAATTAGGATTAGAACTGGTCCTCACACATTGCCATTGATTGGAATGATCAAAGCGTGCTTGGATTACAAGATAGCTTCTTCCCAGCACTAAAATAATGAAATTCGGACATATTGGAATTGCATGCACAAATGTTGTGTTTGGTTAACCTTACTTCTGCCTTGGCATAATTTCATGGCCTCTTGGTATGCTCAATCAAGTTCATAGACCATTAAATCCATCCCTTGCTGCCTGAAATCTTTAAATACACTAAAACAACTTTCCGGTACCATTTCTGCCTTCACAACTTGGATGCTTAGCACGGGCTTAGAATCTTCAGGTATAATCATGCCTTTTTGAGTTTTAATCACACCTTGTATAAAGCTAACCAGATTGTCCTTAAACGTCTTAGCTTGTGCCTTGTAATTGGTCCCACCTTTAGCTGCACATGATCAGCACCCCGGCATGTAGTTGATTGTACGGGTACAAATGGATTCTTATCATTCTTCTCCTTTTAAAAAAGGATTTACCCTCAAATTAAAATCATGATCTGTAGTAAATGGAGATAAATCAACAACATTAAAGGTAGCACTTAAATTATACTCACTTGGTAAGTCAAGCTTGTAAGCATTTTAATTAACCATCTCTAAAATTTTAAAAGATCCATCTACTCGAGGCATAAGCTTTGACTTTTGTTATTATAGAAACCTCTCATTTCTTAAGTGCAACCGAACCCAATCTCTTGATTCAAACACTACCTTTATTCGGCCTTGGTTAGCAATCTTGGCATATTGCTTAGTCCTCCTCGCAATATTTGCTTTTTTCTTCTCATGAATCTACTTAACAAATTGAGCTTTTTGTTTTCCATTTAGATTAGCACGTTCACTTAAAGGCAAAGGTGTTAAATCTAATGGAGTTAAAGGGTTAAAACCATAAACAATTCAAATGGAGAATATTTAGTAGCCAAATATATGGTTATATTATAAGCAAATTCCACATGCGGCAAATATTCCTCCTAAGTTCTCAAATTTCTACTAATTAATGCATTTAACAATGCAGACAAAATTCTATTCTCTACTTCAGTTTGACCATCAGTTTGTGAATGACAAGTAGTAGAAAATAAAATTTTAGTGTAACACCCTGTCTCGAACCATGTCGGAAATTTTTGCACGTTGACCGAGGTTGACCGTTGACCGTTGACCGAAAGGGTCAAAAGTTGACTTTTTGATCCGGTTGGAATTCTAGGTTGACTGAGGTACCGTTACGAAGTACACGTTGGCATGAGTTCGTAGACTGGTAGCACGTTGAAAACGGAGCTACGATTTGAAAGTTTTGAGCAAAACAAGTTGAGGTCCAAACTGTCCAAGGGGTGCCGGGGTTGACTTTTTTATTCATGCAAGGTTGAGCGTTGACTCATGCATGGTTGTGAAGTGCTCGTCGATACGAGTCCGTAGACTAGCGGCACGTCCGATTTGGACATGTGGTTTGAAAGTTATGGACCTGTAAAGTTTTTCAAATACTGTATTATTTTAATATTATTTTTTACACGCGTAATGATGTGCCACGTGTGACTCAATGAAGGTGACCATGTGTCAGCGTGGTGAAATGCCACATGTCAACCATGTGTAAAAATCAAATTATTTTTATTATTATTTTAAATAATAATATTTTTGTTTAATTATTTAATTATTTTATTTATTTCTTTTTCTTTTCCTTTTTCTTTTCTTTTTCTTTTTCTTTTTCTTTTCTTTTCCCCACGTGGGAAAACACCTCCCTTTTCTTTTCTTTTTCTTTTTTTTTTTTCTTTTTTCCTTCTTCTTCCCCGACCCATCAACAAAAAACGCAGCAAGCTTTTTCTCCTTTTCTCTCTCCTTTGACTCTCTCACCCTCTCCCTGTTTGACCGGTGTTTCGCCGGATTTCAGTCGCCAGAATGCTACACGCACCGGCCACTGTCCAAGCCTGCCACCTCGCGACCTCGGCCACCAAATTTCCCGGCCAGCCGCCGCCGGACGCGCCCAGATCGGGCCGGCGAAGTCGCGGCGGCGAGGAGAAATTTTTCCGGCGATTCTCGCCGTTTCCGACCAACCCAGCCCATCCCATAGCTCTATCCCACTATTTTCGACCCCTCTGAGTCCATTTCCGGGGTTAGTTTGCCCAAAATCCCCACCGTTTGAAAGATTCCTCAAAATCAAAACCGGCCGAAACTTCCCGACCAAATTCCGGCCACCTCCGGCGGAATTGGGGTCGATGGAGACCGGATTTTTGATCCTCGTTCCACGAGCTTCGATTCGGTATATTATTCGTCTATTTTGGTTAACGTTTGCGTTTAAGCCCCCGGGTACCGGGTATTATTTATCCGATTAAAATATTAATTTATTTGATTGTCTGTGAATTTTGTTCTAGGAGCACCGGTGAGTCGTAGAATTGATCCCGTAGTGGATCATGGGTTAATTGCGTGCTCCAAGTGAGTGACCCACCTTTAAAAATATTTTTGGGGTAATTAATTGTATTTATGTGGTATTAATTTGATATCTGTAATTGGTGCTCATGTGGTGTATTTTAAATATAATCGGAAAAAATATTATTTTATATATATATTTATCCATTGGTAATAAATGGAAATTTTGGAGTCATGAGAAAATTCCCGATTATTATTTTATTGTGACTAAATGATATTTATTACACATGAGTAAGTATTTTAAGTAATTCGTTGTGTTTGGATTTTATATAAATTTCGGGCATAATTGGGTTAAATATTTTATGAAAATATTTGTTTAAGTTATTGGTTTAATTTTATAAATTATGCCCGCGGTATTTTTATGGTTGCATCTCGTACTTCGAGAAAATTATGGTTTGTGGTTATCGCTGTTTCGTACCGGGTTGTTTAATAAAAATATGTGGGATGGTGTTTGGTGAAAATTTGGTATACTTCCCACGGTAATTTTTGAAAACGGTACGGTTGGTTATTAATGTTTATTTTTAGACGCACTCATACAGTATTGGTGTTCTGGTGTATGGTGTATGGACACGTGGTTTAGCACGCGGTTATTATGTGGTTTAGCGTACGGTTATTACTTCACCCGTAAGTTGCCATTGGACCGTGGGCAGGCAAGGTTATTGTTGTGCACAGCCGCCCCCCTCCTTGGCCGGGTGATGGTTTTTTTAGCAGTCGGTACTGTCGGGACGCCGAAGTGACCGCTGCAGGTTTCTCTCTTTAACCCCCCGCCAGTCGGTGCTCGGGATGCTGGGTATCGAAGGGCATCACCGGTATATGGTGTGGTGCGTCAGGTGTAATTGTCAGTGTAAATTGCAAATAATGTTTTAAACCCCAAAGGTGTTCTAAAATTATTTATTATAATTTATTGCAGTTTATTTATATTTGGGGTATTTATTTGTTTATTTGTTGTTTATTAATTTGTTTGGTTCCTTGGTTTTTGGGAAGTACGTACAAGGGTTTTGTGAAAATGTTTTAAAAGGGGAACTTTTCCAACTGAGAGAATTGTAAGGGTTTTGAGAGAAATTATTATTTTCCAATTAATTATTATCTATCTACTGTATTACTGTGGTATTATATTGTTTAGTAGATAGGGTCACTCACTGAGATGATTAGCATCTCACACTCTTAAATTCCGTTCCCCTAGGTCCAGGTTGGAGACGTTGATTGTCCGGGACGAGCCCAACGTCTCAGTTCGTTGCCGAAGGTTCAAGAAGTTTTCTTCCCTTTTTCCTCTCTGTCTTGTATTGCTTCTTTATCTGTCATTTTATAAATTCCACATTTGTCGTATAATGCTCTGTATACTGTATTGGACGTGTGGTGGTTATTTATGCACTGAGTTGTTGCTGTTGTTTTATTTTGAAGTGCTGCAATTTGTGAAATCAATTTGTAGATTGTGGGAGGAATAAGGGAATGTTTTTTTAGAAGTGCGTTTTCAGTGCAGGTAATTTGTGGTAAGTAAATCCCTTAGGGGAGGCTTTGCCGGATTTTCCGTTGGAGGGTTCGGTAGGGTTTCCCTGGGATCAGGGCTGTCTAGGGTTCCGGGGAAGGAATTCTGGACGGGTCCTGACATTTAGTGCCTAACTTAGCCCACAATTTTTTCCAAAAATATCTTAAAAACTTAACATCCCTATCAGAAATAATTGTCCTAGGCATACCATGAAGTCTTACCACTTCCTTAAAGAATAAGTTTGCTCCATGAGATGCATCATCAATTTTATTACATGCAATGAAGTGTTCCATCTTAGAACATCAATCAACTACCACAAAAATTCAATCTTTACCCAACCTAGACCTAGGTAAACGAAGTATAAAATCCATAGAAAAATCAACCCACGGATGAGAAGGAATTGGCAATGGCATAAACAAGTTATGCGGTTAAGCATGGATTTTGATTTTTGACACTTTAAACACCTCTTACATATCCTTTCCACATCTCTCCTTATATTTGGCCAATAAAAATGTTCTTACAATATGGATAGAGTTTTCACAACACCAAAGTGTCACATTAAGCCTCCACCATGACCTTCCCTAACTAAAAACTCCCTAAAGTTACATAAAGTTGACTTTTCCAAAACAAATACCCCGCACAAATATAAAATTTATTATAACCATGTTTAGCACAATTTCTATATATAAAATCACTATCATGCTTATAAATTTCTTTTAATTGTTCAAAACCAAGCAATCTAGCACCTAAGGTTGAAAAAAATACATACCTTCAGGATGATGCATCAGCAACTACATTTTTCGTATCTTTCTTGTAGCGAATGATATAAGGAAAAACTTCAATGAATTCAATCCATCATCCATGCCGTCAGTTGAGCTTCCTTTGGCCTTTGATGTTCTTCAACAATTCATGATCTGTGTGAATCACAAACTCCTTCGGCATTAAGTAATGTTGCCATGTCTCCAAAGCTCAAACCAAAGCATACATCTCTTTGCTGTAGGTTGTGATGAGAATATACCTGTATTCCGTACAACCGGCTACCCGCTGGGGTGCTGATCCTGTACAACTGAAGATGTGACCAATCACATAGGCACAAGCTAAGAGGTTCAAGGATAACCTGGTTGGCTTTGTACACGGTGTGATTCAAACTCAAAAGGGCATGACAATACTCAAAGATCCAAAGCCCGTCTCATGTATCCAAGTTATGAAGGTGGATATGGACCCGATAAGCTGTTTTAGTGCATCTATGGGTTTCGGGCAGCAAAGAATTACTTTGTTAACTTGTGAACATGATTAAACTCACTAAGGGACCATGGAATCATGCCAAGGTAGAATCGAAGCCATTCAAATGAGGCATTTGTGCACAATACTCCATTTGGCCGAAAGTCACCCATTTTGGCACTGACTTTACTTTTTATTATTGTTTAAGCAATTTTTTTTTTCCAATCAAGGGAAATGTATGTTAACCAATATTAATCATATTTGGGCTCCTACATGGCATATGGGAGCTGATTTGGAGCCTAAACTAGCTGGGAATTAGATAAAAATAGCTTAGTTGTTAATTAGTCAATTCGTTTCCTAATTTGAACATTTGACTTTTGTTTTAGGAAATTAATCTTTTATTTTGATTTTTATTAATTTGTTTACTGGAAAAATCACTTTAGGAAGATTGATAATTTTTTATTTCAATTGTAAATTAATTAATTCCTATTTAAAATTTAAGAAATTAATTAATCCAAATTAGATTAGGAAAAGAGGAGATTTCGGCCACACTAAGTTTCCTAAACCTATGGCCGGTTTCTTTATGGTGTTTTAGGGTTTTTTTATGTTGTCTTTCAAACCTATTTAAGGATTATTACCTCAATAATATCCAGTATATCATTCATATAGAAAAATATTTGTGAAAAAAAACTTCTCTTTGTTCTCTTTGAACATATAAAATACTTAATAGAAATCAAATGTTTTAGCTTGATTTATCAATAGAGGTTAAGGGTAACCCCTAATCAACTTGTGATTAGAAACCTTGGTATATGATGAAGACACCACAATAAATAATGGATGTCGTATTGATAAGTCAAGCTAAAACATTTGATTTCTATTAAGTGTTTTAAGTGTTAAAAGAGAACAAAAAGAATTATTTCTCATAAATATTTTTCTGTATGAATAACGTACTGAACTTTATTGAGAAAATAAGCCTTTAAATAGGCTAAGGTTCACAAAACAAAACCCTACAACACTAAGTTAAAATCGGACATAGTGATAAAGGAAACAATGGTGTTGGCAAATTTCAATCCTTTCTTAATATGATTTGGATTAATTAATTCATTTATTTTGAACTAGGTATTAATTAATTTACAATTGAAATAATAAAATATCAAATTTTCTAAGTTAATTTTTCCAGCAAATAAACAAATAAAACCAAAAAAAAGTTAGTTTCTTAAAATAAATAGTCAAACTTAAATTAGGAAACTAGTTGACAACTAAGCTATCTTCATCCAATCACCAGCTAGTTTAGCTCCAAATTAGCTCCCATATGCCATGTAGGATGCCAAATAAGATTAATAATAATTTCCATACATTGCCTCTTGATTGGAATAAGTCAAACTGTCTTGAATAACAAAAGAAGTCAAAGCCAGCACCAAAATGAGCATTTTCGGCCAACAAGAGGAGTCATGTGCACAAGTGGAATTTAAATGCTTTTGCTTCAGCCTTGATATGATTCCATGGCCTCTTGGTGATATCAATTGAGTCCATAAAGGGTTGAATCCATTCTTTGCTACCCAGGGTCCAAAAATGTACCAAAACAGCTTGCTGGATCCATTTCCGCCTACGTAACTTGGATACACAAGATGGGCTTTGGATATTCGGGTATTGTCATGCCTTCTTGAGATTGAATCATTCCATGGATGAAGCTAACCAGATTTTCCTTGAATCTCTTGGCTTATGCCCTCATGATTGGCCCACCTTGGATCTGCACTCCTGCGGGTAGTCGGTTATGCGGGTGGTCAATTGTACATGTATAGGCAAATTCTCGTCATTCCCTTCCTATTGAAAAGGATTTTCCCTAAAATCAAAGTCATGACCTATAGCAAGTGGAGAGAAATCATAAACATTAGAGGTGGCACTCACATTATACTCACTTGGAAAATCAAGCTTGTAGGCTTTTTCATTAACCCTCTCCAAAACTTGAAAAAGTCCATCCTTTCGCAGCATAAGCTTTAAATTTCGTTGTTCTAGTAACCCTTCCTTTCTTAATTGCAACCAAACCCAATCTCCTGGGTCAAAAACTATCACAACAAATCCTAGAAATACAAGCTTATCTTTGCAAAAATCACACTTCCTAAGTTTAGCAAATAATCTTTCATTCCTAAGTACTGCTAAAACTAATCTAAGATGTCCTATATACTTATCTAAATTTCTACTATATACAAAAACACCATCAAAGTAAACAGCCGTAAATTTTCCAATGAATGGACGCATGACATGATTCATTATCCTCATAAAAGTGCTTAGTGCAGTAGTTGAACCAAAAGACATTACGAACCATTCATACAATCCATATTTAGTTTTAAATGTGGTTTTTCATTCATCCCCCTCTTTCATTCTAATTTTATGATACCCACTCTTGAGATTAATCTTTAAAAACATGCATGCACAATATAATTCATCAAGCATATCATCTAATCTAGGAATTATATGCCTATTTTTAATAGTTATATTATTGATAGCCTTACGATCACACATGCACCGTGATCCATCTTTCTCATGTACTAATAAAACAGGAACAACACGTGGACTCACGCTCTTGCGAATATAACCTTTGTCAAGTAACTAACTTATCTGCCTTTGTAGCTCCTTTGTCTCTTCAGAATTACTCCTATATGCAGATGTATTAGGAATTATAGCTCCCAGAACAAAATCAATTATATGTTTAATCCCTCGAATAGGTGGTAAACCATTAGAAAGTTCCTCCAGAAAGACATCATTAAATTCCTACAAAAGAAAAGAAATAGAACTTGGCAATTCAAGCTCTTCAAGATTAGCTTGATCATTTAGGTAAACATCCTTATAAATCATGATCAACAATGGTTTGTTATTCAAAATTGCCTTTTCAACCTCACCTAAACTAAGATAAAAATTTTCTTTTTTTTTCTTTCCTCTCTTTTTCCTTCCCACTCTTGGCCTCCACTATTTTTCCTTCACTCTCAGCTTTCTCACCATTTCTCTCTCTCTCTCTCTTAACTTTTTCATTGTTTCTTCCCTCACCATTGAATTGAGAAGACTTACCTTGAATATTAAACTCGATCTTGCCCTCATGCATATTTGTTCAAGCTGTGGGTACATACTTGCTTTCTCCTTGAGCCGTTCTGCCTCCCTCTTTTGTTGCATTTGAAGTTGGTCTCTAAACAACTCCTTTAGAGTTAATGGCTCCAGCTTAATCTTATTTCTCTTAAATTTAAAAACAATAGCATTCTCTCTTCCATAGTGTATTATGTCTTTACCAAATTACCATGGCCTCTCCAATAAAATATGGCCAGCATGTATGGGAACAACATCACATAAAACAACATCCACATATCTGTTAATGCTGAATTTGACCTTGGCTTGTTTGTTCACTTTCATCTCACCACTATCATTAAGCCATTTTAATCTATATGGTTTAGGATGTTTAATGGTTGTTAACCCTGATTTCTCAACTACCACATTACTAATTACATTAGTACAATTTTCACTATCAATTATCATACTACAAATTTTACCTTGGATTTCACATCGGGTATGGAAGATGTTCTCTCTTTGGACTTGTTCTTCATATTTATATACGGTTAGAACCTTCCTTGCAACCAAGCTCAATTCAACTTTTGAGGCTTTAAGTGTCTCAGCTTCTTCATGTTCTTCAACATCAATTTCTTCTTCATCAAGTTCGGCTTCTCCTTCACAATTTTCACTTTTGGATTCTAACTCCCCATTACCTTTCAGTATTTTAATTCTTCTATTTGGATATTGCTTGGCAATGTGTCCTCGTCCTTGGCACTTAAAGCAAACAATATCTCTAGTTCTAGAAGGTTTATGATAAGATTTACCTTCAAACCTTAGTGCTTGTGCAAATTCGGCATTAACCCCCCCTTCTTGGACGATTGGTTATCTCTTCACCATGTTTCGGTTTTGTACTTGTTTCATAGGTGGGATTGCTTCTCCAAACATTTAAATTGGTCCTCCCACTATTAGAAATACCTCCTAACCATGAGCTTGTACCCCTCTTCTTGAATTAGTTTTCAATCTTGATGGCCACATGAAGCATCTCCGCCAATTCCACATATTGTTGTAACTCCACTTGGTTGGCTATCTCACGATTCAAACCACCCAAAAACTGTGCCATGCTTGCCTCATGATCCTCATTCATTCTTAACTTCATCATGAGCATCTCCATTTCTTTGTAGTAGTCCTCCACGGTCCTACTTACTTAAGTTAACGATTGGATTTTTTGATGCAGCAACCTATGATAGTGAGTCAGCATAAATCTTTTCCTCATGGCTTCTTTCATATATTGCCAAGTAGTAATCAATTCATCACCAATTCTTCTTTGGGTACTTTGCTCATTAGTCCACCATCAGAGTGCATAATGTCCAAATTCCAAAGCGGCCAATTTTATCTTCTTTGCCTCGGAATAATTATGGCAATCAAATATTATCTCCATACGCTCCTCCCGCTTTAAATATGCCTACGGATCACTTTTTCCCAAAAATGGTGGGATATTCACTCTAACATTTCCAAGGTAATCATCCTCATCTTTAACTTGCCTCCCACGGTTTTGCCTTCCTTGGCATGAAAAATATCATCAAACTTCTCTTCTACATTGTCTCCAAAATTATCTTTCTCAAAACCTACCCTAGGACGACCATAGCCTCCTCGACCTCGTCTTCGGCTTCCATTGAAATCCATCCTAGGATTTGGCCCACTTGTGAATTCTCAAATTTGTCCATTCTTTGATCTAGGCGGTCAAAGTGAGCATTCATCATTTAGAGTTGTTCCAAGATCGCCATCATGTCAGTAGGTTCACCTTCTCTTCCCATTGTTCAAGAGTCACCCTTGAACCCTACGGATTCCTCTTCATTAATTCTTAATGAGCTATCTCCTCTTCTCATTCTTGAAACTGCCATGTTAGTATAAATAACACAAAAATCCTTACCAAAATCACTCCCTCACGTGTTTCACTCAAACAAAGTCTTGACACTCATGTTTGCACACAAGTTTTGGATTTTAAACCTCTTTTAAGCTCACACTCTCTTACCTCTTTTCCCATTCACAAGAATAACTCAAAGTTTTATTAAAACACACTCAATATGGTAGCTAGATCACAAATACACCTTAATTAAACTTATCAACAAAATAGGAACTAGAACAAACAAATACCGAGTGAATTAAAAAAACCTAGTCTCAGCCTAACTAACCAAAATAAGGTAAATCAACAAGCAAGTTTCAAAATTAATAATGAGCAGACCAGAATATTATGACATAAAAAATTCAAGGATAGAATTTTGGAAAGCGATTCAAAGAACGAACAAGAACAATTTTGAACAAAATATGGAATTGTTGTTGGCTGTAATTCTCGTAATTTTAAGTTTTTGTTTCGAATTCTTTACCAATTTTAATCCAAACAATTTTAGCACTTAAAATTCAAATTCCCAATAGCCAATATTGAATGAAACAGAAACAACTCCAACAATTCTCAAGCAAACAGTATTCAAACCTTTCAAACTTCAAAACCCGCCTGTTGTGAAGTAATTTTTTTTTATTATTTGGATGTTCTTTTTTGTTTTTTTAATTACTCACAAAATATAAAACAAATCTAGTAGCAAGAATCAATACCAAAAATTGCAATTCCAACACCAAAAATTCTACCAACCCAAGACTAACTTTCAGCAAAAACAAATTGCAAAAAATTTGTAGATTTTATGCAATATGTTCTCAAACTCTTTCTTTTTTTTTTTGAATATATGAATGAAACTAATTTAAAATTAAAATAGAAAAGAAAAATCAACAATAAATCAAATTATTAAGAACTAATATGCAAAAAACCAACAAACTAGGAAGCAAAAATTTAGATAAAACAAGGAACAAATTCGGCTATGAGGGAAAATCTGTTTTTTTTTTTTTTTTTTTTTAATGTAGAACGTGAAGATGATAGAAAAACCTTAACCTAATGCTAAAATTGAAGATTAACACAAAACAAAATAAAGGAAATAAGATAGATCAAACCTGAACAAAACTAGGCTCTAATACCAATTCATACAAAGCTTGGTCAACTAGCTCTTAAATCCCGTATCACAATTAAGTTCAGATTCTAATGGAAATTTTACCCCCTAATAAACTTGGGATTAGAAATTCTGGTATATGATTAAGATGCCACAATAGGTGTTTGATGTCTTATTGATAAATCAAACTAAAATATTTTATTTCTATTCAATGTTTTAGGTGTTCAAAGAGAACAAAGAGATTTTTTCTCACAAATATTTTTCTGTATGAATAATGTACTAAATTTTATTGAGAAAATAAGCCCTTAAATAGGTTAATGTTCACAAAACAAAACCCTAAAACACTAGGTTAAAACCAGCTATAGTGATAAGAAAACAATGGTGTCGACAGAATTTCAATCCTTTCCTAATCTAATTTGGATTAATTAATTCCTTTATTTTGAATTAGGAATTAATTAATTTATAATTTAAATAATAAAATATCAACTTTCCTAGGTTAATTTTTCCAGCAAATAAACAAATAAAAACCAAAATAAAAGTTAGTTTTCTAGAACAAAAAGTCAAACTCAAATTAAGAAACTAGTTGACAACTAAGCTGTCTTTATCTAATCACCAGCTAGTTTAGGTTCCACATGATATTCCATATGCCATGTAGGATACCAAACAGGGTTAATAATGATTCTCATACATTGCCCCTTGATTGGAACTCAAATTGGCTTGAACAACAAAAGAAGTCAAAGCCAGCACCAAAATGAGCATTTTCGGCCAACAAGAGGAGTCATGCGCATAAGTGGAATTTAAATGCTTTTGCTTTGGCCTTGATATAATTCCATTGCCTCTTGATGATATCAATTAAGTTCATAAAGGGTTGAATCCATTCCTTGCTGTTCGAGGTCCAAAAATGTACCAAAACATCTTGTCCGGTCCATTTCCACCTTGGATACACATGATGGGCTTTAGATCTCGGGTATTTTCATACCCTCTTGAGATTGAATCACTCATTGGGTGAAACTAACCAGATTTTCCTTAAATCTTTTAGCTTGTGTCCTCATGATTAGCCTCGTCTTCATTTGTACAGGATCAGCACTCCAGTGCGTAGTCCGTTGTACAAATACAGGCGGATTCTCATGAGTTTCCATTAGAATCTGAATATAATTAAGATCTGAGCTAATATATTACGGATTTAGGAGCAAGTCGACCAAGGTTTATATCATTTGGTATCAGAGCCGATTTTTTTTCAGGTTTGATCTATCCTATTTTTTTGTTTATTTTTTGTGTTAATCTGTAATTTTAACATTAGGTTAAGGTTGTTTCTATCCATTCACATTCTGCATCAAAAAACAAAAAAATGCAGATTTTTCTTCTTAGCCAAATTTTGCTTACCGGTTTGTTGGTTGTTTTGCATATTAGTTCTTAGTAATTCAGTTTATTGTTGATCTTTCCTTGCTGTTTTAATCTTAATTAGTTGCATTCATATATTAAAAAAAAAAAAAGAGGAATTTTTAGAACATATTGCATAAACCTAAATTTTTGCAATTTGTTTTTGGCTTGGAAGTTGGTTCAAATTTTGTCAATTTGTTGGCTTTTGGGTTGTGGTTTGTAGTGATTCTTGCTATTGCAGATTGTGTTGATATAATTCTGTGAGTGATAAAAATAAACAAATAAACAAAAAGAAAGTCGAAGATTGAAAAAAAAAAAGGTCGGTTTGAAGGATTGAAGAATTGAGTCTGTTTGGGAGTGAAATTTCAATTGAGGATTGTTGGAGTTGCTGTTATTCAATTCTATACTATTGCTGGATGTTATAATTTTGAGTGCTAGAATTGTTTGGATCAAAATTAGTTAAGGGATTTGAGACAAAGACTTAAGATACGAGAACTAAAACCAATAACTAATCCATATTTGTTGGACTTGTGCTCTTGTTATTTGTTTGGATCCTTTTTTACCTTTGATTTTTGATTTGTTTTTTTTTTTTTTTGGTCCCTAATATTCTGGTTTATTCCTTTACTAAATCCAAAAATTTGTCTAATTAATTTTCCTTGTTTTTCTTAGAAAAAAAAATCAAGAATTAGTTATTAAAAATTCACTCGGTATTAGCTCGTTTTATTTGCTGTTTTATTGATAGGTTTAATTAGGAAATATTTATGATCTAATTGCTATTTTGAGTGTATTTTAATAGAACTTTGAGATATTCTTTTGAGTGGAAAAAGACAAGAGAGTGTGAGCTAAAAAGAGGGTTAAAACTTGCAACTAGTGTACAAACACAAGTGCCGAGACCTTGTTTGAGTGAAACATGTGAGGGAGTGAATTTGGTAAGGATTTTTCCATTATTTTTACTATCATGATAGATTCAAGGTTAAGAAGAGGAGGTGATTCATTAAGAAATATTGAAGAGGAATCTATGGGATTCAAAGGGGATTCTAGAGCTACGGGAAGTGGAGGTGAACCTATCAACATGATGATGATTTTGGAGCAACTACAAAGGATGAATGCTAGTTGTGATCAATTAGATCAAAGGATGGACAGATTTGAGAATTCCCAAGGTGTTCTGAACACAAGGCAAGAATTTCATGGAGGCTAAGGTCGAGGTCAAGGAGGCCACAAACGTTTTAGGGAGGAATCTGAAGGACGTAATTTTGGAGATAACCTCGAGGAGGAGTTTGAAGATGCTTTTGCTTTCCAAGAAAGGCAAACCCATGGGAGGCAAGCTCGAGGCGGAGATTCTCATGATGAGATTGAGCATGAATGAGACCAAAAGGCAACCATGGCATGGTTTTTGGGTGGTTTGAATTGAAGGATAGCCAACCAAGTAGAATTACAACAATATATGAAATTGGAGGAAATGTTACATGTGGCCAGTAAAATTGAGAACCAATTCAAGAGAAGGGGTACAAGCTCACTGTTTGGAAGAGTTTCCAATAGTGGAAGATGCAATTCAAGTGTTTGGAGAAGAAATCCTACATATGAATTAAGGCCAAAACCAAAGCAAGAAGAAGAAAGCTCCAATCGGCCATGGAGGGATACAAGGTCGGATTCCATTCAAGCACTTAAGTTGGAAGGTAAATTTGATCCTAAACCCTCAAGATTTTGAGATATTGTTTGTTTTAAGTGCTAAGGAGGAGGAAAAATTGCCAATGAATGTCCAAATCAAAGAATTATGGTGTTGAAAGGCAATGGAGAGTCGGAGTCCAAAAGTGAGGAATCCGAAGCTGAAATTTAATTCGTAGATGAAGTAATTGAGGATGAAGAAAAAGAAGAAGCCGAGACTATCAAAGCTTCAAAGGCCACATTGAGTTTGTTGGTAAAGTTGGTCTTGACCATGTACAAAGATAAGGATCAAATCCAAAGAGAAAACATCTTCCACACCTGATGTGAAATTCAAGATAACATTTGTAGTATGATAATTGATAGTGGAACTTATGCTAATGTAATTAGTAATGTGGTGATTAACAACTATTAAACATCCCGAACCTTATAGATTACAATGGTTTAATGATAGCGGTGGGATTAAAGTAAATATACAAGCCAAGGTAAAGTTTGGCATTGAAAATATGTGGATGTGGTTTCATATGATATTGTGCCTATGTATGCCGAACATATTTTATTAGGAAGACCATGGCAATTTGATAAAGAGTTGCTTTTTAACCTTTTTATTATAGTGGTATTTTGGACGTCGTGTACTGTCTGGTATAACTTGGTATATAGTGTGGTGTATAAGGTTATTTTCTTGACACATTTTTTTAAAACAAAATATTTTAAAATTTTTATTTTATTTTTATTATTTATTTTAAATTGATGTTTTAAATTAAATAAAATATTACTTTTAATATTTAATTAATTTATTTAATCCAAATTCTATAAATTAATGTAAATTTTGTTTTTATACTAAATTTTTTTAATACAAATTTTATTTATGATTTTATTTTACCTTATGATATTTCTTTCTAAATTTAATAATTTGTTAACAAATTATTTTCAATATAAGTTTTAATTTTAAATTTATTATATTTTATTTATTTATTTATTTATTTATTTTTGGGATATAAAAATGATGAGTTTTGTGAAAATGGTTTTAAAAAGGGGAAACCTTTCAAACTGAGTGAAATAACGAGAATTTTGAGTGAAAAATAAATATTTACTTACTCATTCATTTATTAATTTATTAATTTAATTAATTATTTATTTACTCATTCATTTATTAATTTATTTAATTAATTAATTATTTATTTACTTATTCATTTATTAATTTATTTAATTATTTATTTATTTATCTTTGTTATTTTTATTTCGTATTATTCTATTTTATGTATTAGTTAAGTGTCATTCACGGGGATGACTAGTATCTTGTTATTATTATTTTTTTGTTTTTAAATCTATTCTACGAAGCCCAAGTGTAGTAGATGTTGATCACCCGGGGCCAAGCCCAATGTCTTTTTTCCACTTATTTGTTCCAAGAAGAGCATTCCTTTTCCTTTACTTTCTTGTATTATTATTATTAGTTTTTTATAGTTTCTTGTATGCATATTAAATTCCGTATTTGTTGTAAACCCTAGTATTCTATGAATGATTATTATTTTTTTAATATTGTGCCTGTTCTCTATATTATTTTTTTATTTTGAAATCTTTGTATTAAGGTAAGAAAAATAAGATAATGCTTTATAAAAGTGTATTTTCTTTGCAATAAATTTTAGAGCATATCTAACCTTTAAGGGAAATGCTGTCTAAATTTTTCGTAGACAAGTACGATAGGGTGGATCCTGACAACTTCATGCAGAAAGATATGAAAGATTGTATCGGCATATATATATATATATATATTTTATGTTTACGGAAAGAATGCATAGGAAAAGCGTTGTTTTGTATGTCTTAGCTGGACATAGATTATATGAATATATATATGCGGATTTTATTTTATTACAGAATCAATTATAACGGTGCAGGTTCGACTTTCCTTTGATATAGATTAAGCAGCAGGTTGCCCGGTTCTACTTCACTAATTGAATATCTTCGTACAACATATTATGTATTTGTATATGTATGTATACAGGGATATGTGTGAGCCACAGATTCCTAATTATCAATGGAGAACACTAGTCTTGAATGCCTCTGCCCCATTAATTGTCCGTGCCCCTCCAATAAGGGAAAATTATTCGATTTAGAGTTATTTACTTCAATTATTGATTACAAGTAATAAATGACTTTGTCAAGAGTAATCAATTGAAAGCTACAGGTAGCATGTGACTGTGAGACTATGGGAATATGGAGTATTCAACACTTTCGGGAAGTATTTTCATCTAATTAATTAATTTCCTTTTATTATTTAATTTTACAAATATATATATATATATATATTTTTTTTTTCTCACTAATGCGCGTGTAAGGGTAAATAAAACTGCTATCAAATGTTCATGAGAATCTTGCCTAATTTGCTTGGAGAAGTTTTCTGCAAAGTTTACAATTATCAGGCTCTACTTTCACACAGCAAATGCTCAAGGGAGAAAGATTTAAAGTCACGTGATGGCCGACCTCGAAAGCAGCCATATTACGTAATGTACGCTATAGGGAAGAAATCAATCTAAGGGAATGAGAAATTGATTCATCAATCAAATTGGAAAAATTATAAAGAAGGAAAATTACCTCTTTCCCGATAACTTTTTCTATACACAATGTGTAACAAGGTGGAATCCTTGTTGGTGTACATAACAAATAAAAAAATGCCATGTATAGCATACATCCTAATTATTTTATAAAAATTCACATAAGCTTGCTATTCCTGTTAACCCTCTGTTATCCTTTTTTATTTTATTCTATTTTTTTATTTCTTTTTGCTCCTCTTCCAACTTCTTTTGCGTCACGCCATTTTTTCTTCCTAGAAAAGTAGAAACACCTCTCCAAAAGATAGTTACCACTAAATTCTTTTAGGCAATAGCAAAGCAAAGTCATTTCAAAAGTACAGAGAAAACATTAAACATGTAACTCAAACTAAGCATAAATAGATATGCCCTTAACTTTCCCATCAATTAAAAGTCAAACGGAAGAATAATTACCTTTGGGCAAGCAAAGAACAGTCGCGTGCAAGGCGATCATACCATCTCTTCCACCATAATAAGATTCATCCCTAAGTTTGAAAAAACACTAGACGATATCAAAAAACTATCTCTCCACAACCACAAAGAGCGGCGACTCGTGATTATGTTCTTAAAGAAACTGTCTTCTCTGCCCCCTTTTTGCTTGCTAATTCATTCCTTTTACAAAGAGCAAAGATCTTCTTAAGAAACAGTCATCAATATTAATTACGGAGAAAGGGGATTCTTTGGAATAGATCGAACAAGCCTAGAAAGGGGCTTCTTTGGAATCGGTCCAACAAGCCTAGTTCACCTTTTGAGGGAAAGAATCTCTATGAGGTTCAAAAATGGGGAGGTGTTGATGGGGTAGTATTGGCCCTCAAAACTATTACAGAAATGGGATTTCATCCTCCTCCATTGATGACTGACGCGAAGCTTTCGGTTCAACCACTTACAAGAACCCTCCGACAAAAGGGTTTTTGTATCATGTATGGGAACCTTTCCAAAATAAATCCATGATCATCATTTTGGTCTGTGGTCCACTTTCCATTGGTTTGGGAATGGAACTCAATGGACAAGGATTTCTACTTTTCTAGGAAGTAAAAATGGCGTGAAGCAAAAGGAGGTGGAAGAGGAGCAAAAAGAAATAAAAAAGGATAACAGAGGGTCAACGGGGTTAGCAAGCTGATATGGATTTTTATAACATAATTAGGATGTATGCCATACATGGCATTTTTTTATTAGTTATGTGCACCAACAAGAATTTCACCTTGGTACGCATTGTGTACGAAAAGATTTCTCCCTCTTTCCCATGGATGTAATGGCTAGCTGGCAACATAGTTTTTTGAATGCCTTACTCCACGAATTCACAAAATGAATAAATAAGGAAAAATTAATTCTGTGGAGCCTACAAATGGTGGCCAACTTCATCATCTATGGGTGTATCATGAAAAGCTAAGTCCTAATATGAGAAATTTTTCTGTACACAATGCGTACCAAGGTGGAATCCTTGTTGGTGCACATAACTAATAAAAAAATGCCATGTATGGCATACATCCTAATCATTTGATAAAAATCCACATCAGCTTGCTAATCCCGTTGACCCTCTGTTATCCTTTTTTATTTTATTTTATTTTTTATTTCTTTTTGCTCCTCTTCCACCTCCTTTCGCTTCACGCCATTTTTGCTTCCTAGAATAGTAGAAATCCTTGTCCATTGAGTTTCATTTCCAAACCAATGGAAAGTGCACCACGGACCAAAATGATGATCATGGATTTATTTTGGAAAGGTTCCCATACATGATACAAAAACCCTTTTGTCGGAGGTTTCTTGTAAGTGGTTGAACCGAAAGCTTCGCGTCAGTCATCAATGGAGGAGGATGAAATCCCATTTGTAATAGTTTTGAGGGCCAATACTACCCCATCAACACCTCGCCATTTTTGAAACTCATAGAGATTCTTTCCCTCACAAGGTGAACTAGGCTTGTTTGACCGATTCCAAAGAAGCCCCTTTCTAGGCTTGTTCGATCTATTCCAAAGAATCCCCTTTCTCCGTAATTAATATTGATGACTGTTTCTTAAGAAGATCTGTGCTCTTTGTAAAAGGAATGAATTAGCAAGCAAAAAGGGGTAGAGAAGACAGTTTCTTTAAGAACATAATCATGAGTCGCCACTCTTTGTGGTTGTGGAAAGATAGTTTTTTGATATCGTCTAGTGTTTTTTCAAACTTAGGGATGAATGTTATTATGATGGAAGAGATGGTATGACCGCCTTGCAAGCGACTGTTCTTTGCTTGCCCAGAGGTAATTATTCTTCCGTTTGACTTTTAATTGATGGGAAAGTTAAGGGCATATCTATGCTTAGTTTGAGTTCCATGTTTAATGTTTTCTCTGTACTTTTGAAATGACTTTGCTTTGCTATTGCCTGAAAGAATTTAGTGGTAACTATCTTTTGGAGAGGAGTTTCTACTTTTCTAGAAAGAAAAAATGGCATGACGCAAAAGAAGGTGGAAGAGGAGCAAAAAGAAATATAAAATAAAATAAAATAAAAAAGGAAAACAGAGGGTTAACAGGATTAGCAAGCTGATGTGAATTTTTATAAAATGATTAGGATGTATGCTATACATGGCATTTTTTTTATTGGTTATGTGCACCAACAAGGATTCCACCTTGTTACACATTGTGTATAGAAAAATTTCTCGTCCTAATACTACTATATAACTTTCTTTTATCACGCTGTAGTGTCCCATTGCATTTATTTCAATAAAGTAAATTAAGTTATTTTATTTTTCTTTAGATATTTTAGCCTGCTTATCTTTCTACATTCTTAGCTACTTTGACCCGTTATAATATGTCCTGATTTATATAGTCTACCACCTTGGCTTCCACAGCCACATGTATATATATTTTAGTGCTTCATTATTTATGTTTGTGGGCTTATATTTGATGTTGTCATTCGTGTTTGTTCATTCAGATACGAACATTCATATTAGAAAGAGTTCGGCATTTATTCATGAATGGATTTACATATGTTTTCCATTTGGGATCTTGCATAGCAATTAGATAAAATATATTTTCTTTATAATTTTTAATTACTTGCAACATTTATGATTTTAAATGAATATCTGCCAAGATTCAAGATAGTTATAATTATCTAAACTTTTCTATTCTTTGGATTGGAGGCTAATCATATGTTCATTATTTCAAGAGGAAGAAGACACAGGAGATGAAGAAATTATACAGGACGCAATGCATTGGATTAATTAATCTCTCACAATCAATCTGTTCTAGAGGCAGCTTATATTTAAAGCTAAAAGCTAACATGGAATGACACCAGGGAAATTAACAGCAGCACTTATAATTCATTAATTCATCAACTATTATTATTTTGCAAAGTATATACCTTTAGGCTAAATACAGGCTACGGAGCACAAAGACTTATATTCATAAAGAGTGGGAATGCTTCATTGCACCAATAGTCATCGATTACAAAATTGCTCACCTCATTCCGGTATGTCTTTGTCAATTAAATAATAATATTAAATATATGCATGCATGGAAAATTTCTATAGGGGCAGGTGGAGATCTATTTACACGTTTACAAGAATGCCTCATAAAAAGCTACCATAAAGCTCATTCAAAGCTTCCCGAGGCACTCTTCTAAAGCTACAAAAATTTGTATTGGATGCATATTTATCGGCCAATTAAATAATTAAATTATCTGCACAAAGTCGTCATAAAGCAAAGAACAAATGGAAGCAGTTTGTGGTACAATATTATAATATTGGCCCATGACTAGATAGCTTCAGGTTGGTGATCTCATTCTCAATGAGATCAATGCTAACCGAGTGCCATTCGGATGAGAAGACCTATCACACCAACTCCTTAAGATGTATAAGCATTCATTGGGTATTAATTCATTTATCATTCATATTTTTTATGACTAGTGTGGGCAGTTGTGAGGTATTGGCAGGTTATCTAGTGTTCAATCCTACATTGTCCGAGTATGGATTATGGAATAGTTCAAATGTGATAATAGACACTCTTATAATATCGAGGTCTTTTTATAATTATTGGCTTCAGACCTTTAAAGAATTTTAAAGTTAAGCATACTCATGCGAGAGTAGTACAGGAGTAGGTGATGGCTCTAAACCAAAATCCTATACTAGCTAAATTGAGAACAATATTGGTAGAAAGTGACATGTCAACCACCAAAGATGGAGTGTTACAATATTCATTTGTATCATTTGCATTTTGTGTATGCATACTTGATACTAAACTTCCATGCAAAAATGACTCGTTACTACATTGTCTAGTCTTCCTACAATTAAAGAAGGCTACAAGCCTTATGCATTACGATAGGACCACAAGCCGGTCTTAGACTAGAATGACTACAAACCAGTTTTAAATGTCAGTTTTAGATTGGAATGACTACAAGATTAAGGTGATTTGAGCTATCCTTTTTCGCACTTAGTAAAAACAACATGCTGGTCTTGGACCAATAAAAACTACAAACCACATACATTGTCGGGCATTTTACCTATCTCGAGCCACTTCTTGACCATAAGTAAGATGCTAACTTGGCAATTCAAGTGGTGGAATGATAGCAAAATCTACAGTCTCGAACTACATGCTAGTCCTTGATACATAATTGATACTTGAGAAGAAATTAATAGTATCGGCATATTCAAACACTATTAATTAATCAGCACTATGTTTGATATCGGCCATGTTAGTATGGGTACAAGTAGTAGAATATGAAATCAGCATAAGAATAATAAATGTGGAGTCGACATGAAGATGTTCATCAATGTAAAACAAATTGAAGAATTCTCAATTCAGAATTTAACACTAATCACTCCACTAAGTGACTTCTTTATTCATAGAAGTGGATGACTAACTATGTAGGTGTATTTCATTACTCCCTAAATATCTGCATAAAAAAAGGAAAATATGTATAAACTGCCTAAAACAATTAGGATTCTATGGTCCAAAATCCAAATAGATTGGGGATCCTAATTAAAACATAATCTTTCCTCAAATAATAAATTTTTATTTATTTGTTTTTCCTACTTAACCCTAATTATGAGTCTATAAAAAGGCTTTAAGCCGTTATACAAGGTACGAACGAATAATTTTTGCATGCCTATTACTATCTTCTTTTTTTATTTTTTTATTTTTTTCTTTTGCTTTTTTACAGAAAGTCTAATGGTCTCTTTTGACTTGAGCATCAAAGAGTGTTTGGTCGGGGTCACACTAGCATCCCAAAGGCCTTCTAATGTAGTTTTTATTTTATTTTACAGGCTCACAGGGTTCATCAATGGTAAAAGAGGATGCACGATTTTTCATTGTTGATTTTTGCATCAACAATGATATACAACCTTATATAATACCCATATAGTATATAATTTAAAAAAAAATAAGTATACATGTGTATGTAGATGTTTAGTACAAAATATATAATTTCTATATGGTAACAAATATTCTCTATAATAGTTACCCCAAGGAAAATATATATATATATCCTGTATGGGAAATTTTGTGCAATTTTTGCTTATAATCAAGCTCAGTTGACACCAATATTGCATTGCTCTATGTCAGGTTTCACAGCGGTCTTGTAACGATATCCACTAGAACAGAACAGAAGGTAGAAGAAATTCAGAGCACCAAGTCCAGCAATTAGGAAGTAAAAATAATCCAATCTTCCTTCGTTTATATCATTCGTCAACCAGTCCGTTGTGTTGTGCACAATATTCACAAGCAAACTGCTCAAATAGCTCCCCCCAGCTACGCTTAGATAGAGTAGAGAATTTCCAATGCTTCTCATATTATGAGGAAACTCGTTGTTGTAGAACTCAATCTGTCCAACCACATTGAAAACTTCGTAAAAACCGTAGAAGATAAGCTGAGGGGCTAGCCACATTCCCGACATCGTTGCAACGCTACCGGGTTGAGGGTTCGATATTGCTAGAGACCTCCTCTGTCTCTCCACCACACCAGCCACCACCGTGCATAGAATTGAGCAAACATTCCCAATTCCTATTCTTTGGAGAGTTGAAATTCCTTCTTCACTTTTGGTGATTTTTCTAACGGTGGGTAGTAATACCCTGTCATACAGTGGTAGCCATATAGCTATTGTTATGTATGCTATAACACTGAGTGAACCTGGTGGGATTTGGAAATTTGGTCCAAGGTGGAGATCCATTTTCATAGCTTGTGATACTGTAAATGTTCCTTGTGTTGTTATGGAGACGAAGCAGATTATACCGGATGCCCATACTGGGATAATTTTTATCAAGCATTTTAATGCTTCAACTTGTTGGACGCTACATAGCCTCCATGGATTTGGACAAGGCCCATTATCATCTAGTTTTAGATATTGATCACTATTGTCCACTATTAAAGCAGCTTTGTTGAGGAACCTGTATATCAGAGAAACAGCA
Organism: Ziziphus jujuba; assembly: GCF_031755915.1. Lineage (NCBI taxonomy): Eukaryota > Viridiplantae > Streptophyta > Magnoliopsida > Rosales > Rhamnaceae > Ziziphus > Ziziphus jujuba. The sequence continues at coordinate 9,362,090 of NC_083390.1, forward strand.
TCAGCATAAGGATATGAATCACAATTAAGAAATGGGTTATATCTTATAAGCTATGGTATACTATATAATAGATAGCTAATATTTTGGTGACTATATATATATATATATGAATCACAATTTAGAAATGAAACAAAGTTTAAAATAAATATTCCAAAGATATATCTAATATAATTTACAATTGGCCCTTTTCGTAGTTTGCCCTAAATATAATTGATTAATTTGATATGAAAAGTATTGTCATCCTCTCTACCAGTTTCAAAAATTCATCATTATCCTCCCAATTGTTATAATTGTTATAGGAGTGCAAGTGACTACTAGATCAATAGTACCATTTTATTACCTAAACTGTGTGGAGAGTGGCAGCTTGGCCACATCATTTTCTGTAAGAGGAGGATCAAAGTATTTGGCATCCGTTGGAACCTTGTGATTGCGTTTATTATAAGCTGCAACAAGAACTTGAAGAATCCCGGAGAAAATGCTCCCCTCAGGCTTTTCACACACGTAAAATTTGGATCCAGCTAAAAACAAGAGAACAGAGCAAACCATAAGGAAAGTAGGTATCCCAAAACCTAAACCCCAGCTAATGGAGTTTTGGATGTAAACAACAACGGTTTGACCTGTCAAGTAGGATATAGTATAAATGGTGTAGAAGCAATTATAAAGACTGCTCGTTGCTTTCTTTCCTTCGACAGTGGAAGTATCAAACTGATCAATTCCAAAGGGAATAGTGCAGGGCCATGTTCCACCAGTGGCTAAGGCTATGCAATATAAGCCAATAAGCAAGACCCAAAGTTGGGAATTTGTATAGCTAATGCATTGACCTAGCTGTTCCAGTGTTTGGCTGCATTTTGGTGGTCTAAGTTGTGGTATTGATGCTGTTAGAGTGATTATTGCCATGCCCTGCTCATGATGTTGAGTAATTTGTCAACCCGAGTAGTTAGTATTACAAATTTATTAAAAAAATAATAATAATAATTGTAATGAAAATAAAGTATTGAAATCTTGAGTTATGGACTGCAATTGCTCCATGTTTTTTGCTTAAATTGTTTATTTATTTATTTTAAGAATACTAATACTATATTTATATATATATATATATCACACCCGTGCCCTTGGGCAGTACGACACTGCAGATTTTTTTTTTTTTTTTTTTGTTTCCTTGTATAATGATTCCAAATTTGAACCCTGCGTCTCTTATCTCAAACAATAATAATAATAAATAAACATACATAAACAAAAACAGAAAGGTAAACAATTTAATAGTTATAGAAGAGAACAAAATAGTATTAAAACTTACGGGAATAGCTGCAAAGGAAGCCAAAACAATGGTAAGATATTTGCCAAGGTAAGCATCAGAAATGAAGGCTCCAACTAAAGGAGAAAGGTTGGAGGCACCATTCCAGACATTGAGAATATTGGCTGCCACCACTTGATCCATATGAAACTCCCTCACCAAATACACCATAAAATTTCCCATCAACCCGAACGTTGTCAATCTCTGAATAGCTTCATTTCCTGCACAACATTTTCCGGAAAATTAAGTCCAACTCAAAATAAATAAATAAATAATAAAAATACCTTTCTTCACAAATTCTATAATATACATACACTCTTTTGAGTGACAAAAAGTATTGACAGTCCTATTCACCAAAAAAGTATTGACAGACCTAAGATGTAAGGCACGGCCTTCCAACCAAGCTTTCTTGAGGTGGTGGTGCTAGTAGAAGATGATAAATCAACGCCATCGTTTTCTACGAATGCTATCTGTAGAGAATCATCTTCAGTAGTCCTACTACTGCTTGATTTGTGTTTGGTGCAACAGAAAAATGACCATAGAGAGGGTCTACAACTTTTTCTCGTGTTTTCTTCCATTATTTTTCTCTCTAGCTGGCTGGTTTTTCAGTTTCTCTCTATGGGTCGGAGTTTCTTTCTCAGCTCTCTCTTTACTATATCCAAATTCGTTTTACACCTATTTATATGGGAAAAACGATTCGGTTTTCATCTAATCTTTGTCTAATTTTCTGAATTTTTTCAAGCTAAATATTGTTATCTCCTATTAAGTCAGCATCGTTAATGCATTGACCAAAATTCAATGCTATTTCCATTTTTATAGAACGATGGGTATTGAAAATTAATATTTGATGAAGCATAATAAATATGGTTATCAATATTATGAAGTTACTGAAAAAATATAAAAAATTACTTTTGACTGTAATAAAATAATGCAAAGTTATGTATAAATGTATTTGTAAAAAATATTAAAAATATTTTACGGAAAAAAAATATTATTCCGGAAGATAGGAAAAAAATAGTTGTATTTCCAATTATTCTGATGATTCTTTTATATATGTTTAACTGTTTTTTTTCCTTTTTTCACGACGTTCTAACCTTAATTTCACCATCTACCATACATTAATATTTTTATAGTTGGGATTAACACTAAATGCGATAAAATGTCAATTTGACTCTATTTTTATATAAAGAGAAAAAAAAAAGTTAGCAGCAGTGAACAAATCATTTTGCATGAGCATATGCTTTTAAAATACACACTTTTTTAATATAGAGTAGAGATTGACTATCTAAAGCCAAAAAGCCCCCATCGTTTCGTAGGTGAATAACCTAAATTTTAAAGCTTAAGGTGTTTTTTGTGTATCTTGCCTCAATGCATGCCCAAAAAACCCCCCAACCCCCTGAATCCCAAATATTATAATTTTGCCTTTGTTAGCTTTTTGGTATAAACACCTATAACACCCCGTCCCAAATCGCACCGGAATCCGTGCACATTGACCGAGGTTGACCATTGATCGAGCGGGTCAAAAGTTGATTTTTTGTCCCAGTTGGAATTTCTAGTTGACCAGGGTACCGTGGCGAAGTGCATGATACACCGAGTTCGTAGACTAGTAGCACGTCGAAAATGGAGCTACGGTTTGAAAGTTATGGGCAAAACAAGTTGAGGTGCAACCAGTCCAAAAGGTGCCAGGAGTTGACTTTTTCTTGTGGTGTAATTTTGTTTTGACGCTTGTATGGTTGTAAAGTACTTGTCGATACGAGTTCATAGACTAGCGGCACGCTTAAATCGGACGTTTGGTTAAAAAGTTATGGACGTTTGAAGTTCGCCGGATACCGTAATATTTTATTATATCTGGCTTAAGTGCACAGTGACACCACGTATCATCACCTGATTGGTCCACGTGGAATGAACAGTGTCACCACGGTGGCTTTTATTTGACAAAAATCTCGAGGAAGAGAGAGAAAGAGAGAGAGGAGATAGAGAGAGAGAGAGAGACCGATCGGCCGCCAGAATTTTCAAATTTTTCGGCCTATTCACGTTACACGCACCGGCCAGACGGATGCCTCTCCCCATTTCCGGCAAAACCCCAAAATTTTACGGCCGTTGGTCGCCGGACGCGCCCGGATCGAGGCGGCGAAGTTCGGCGGCGATTTTTCCCTCCACCGCCGTTTGACCCCTCTCCGGCCATTTTTAGGCCACACGCACCAGCCACCCCTCACCACCTCCTCAAGTCCGGCCTACCCACCAAATTTCACGGCCACCGAACCTCCGACGCCCCGGGATCGGAGCTTTTTCTGGCGAGGGGCCGAAATTCTTCAAACACCGATTTCTCCGCCGTCCAGCCTCCGTTTGCCTCACCTCTGGTCCCGTTGGATTCCTCTCCCCTCGATCTACAAATGTGCAAAAAATGTCAGCCAACGACCACCGCACGCGCCGCCGCCGGCGACGGTTGCCGGTGACCGCGGCGGCTCGCCGGAAGTTACTGTTCCGGCGAGTACCTAGTCGCACCGCGGGTCTTTGTCCACCGTGTTCGACCTCCTGAACCTGAATCCGGAATCCTTTTCCGTCAATTCGCGATGGTTTGGGAGAATTGAGGAGTCGAAACCCGAAAGCTTTCCGGCAAGATTCCGACCACCTCGAGTCCGATCACCGGAAAGTAAGACCGAATCCGTGATCCTCATCACTCAAGCTTCGATTCGGTATATAACTCGTAACTTTTAGTTATCGTTGTGTTCGCTCCCCGGGTACCTATTTGGGAATTACCCGATTAAAATATTAATATATTTGGTTGGTATACTGTGGATGTTTTAGGTGCGCGTACGAGTAGTGGAGTTGATCCTGTAGAGGATCTTAGCTGATTTACGCACTTAAGGTGAGTGACCCATCTTTAAAAATATTTTGGGCAATTAATTATGTTTAATTGGTATTTAAATTATGCTCATGTGGTACAATTTAGTTATGGTTTTATTGTGATTTAATTTATTTATTATGCATGAGCAAAGTATATTTCGGTAATAATAGTACGAGGTTTTAAGTATTATTTTCGGGCATAATTGGGTTAAATATTTTATGAAAATATTTGTTTGAATTGTATAAATTATGCCCGCGGTATTTTAATTGTTGAACCTTGTATTTCGAGGAAATTATGGTTTACTTATTATCGATGTTTCCGTACCGATTTGTTAAATAAAAATATGTGTGATGGTAAGTGAGAAATTTTGGTATATTTTCCACGGTAATTTTGGAAAACGGTACAGTTGGTTTTATAATTATTTTAGACGCATTCATACAGTATTGGTGTTCTGGTATATGTATATGTGGTTCAGCGCGCAAGTATTATTATTTCACCCGTGAGTTGCCATTGGACCGTGGGCAGGCAAGTTTGTTATTGGCCACAGCCGCCCCCCTCCTTGGCCGGGATGATGGTTTCAGCAGCGGTACTGTCGGGACGCCGAAGTGCCGTTTGCAAGTTTCTCTCTTTAATCTCCCCGCCAGTCGGTGCTCAGGACGCTGGGTATCGGAGGGCATCACCGGTATATGGTGTGATGCGTCAAGTGTAATTTTTTTCAAATAAAGTTTCAAACCCCAAAGGTGTTCAAAAATTTATTTATTATAATTTACTACATTTTAATTATATATATTAGGGTATTTATTTAATTATTGTTTATCAAATGTTTGATCCCTTGGTTTTCGAGAAGTACGAATATCGGGTTTTGTGAAATCGTTTTAAAAAGGGAACATTTCCAACGGAGTGATTGGTGAGAGTTTTGAGGGAAAATTTCATTTCCAACTGTTATTATTTATATATTAATTGTTGGTATTAATTCATTTCCCTTATTTGTTATATTATTATTATTATCATTAAAAGTGTTCAGTAGTTAGGGTCACTCATTGAGATGATTAGCATCTCATATTTTTAAGTTCCGTTCCCTTAGGTGCAAGGGGTGGTAGACGTTCTTCCGGAGCGAACCAATTTTCCACTGCTATCGTGTTTCGAGAAGTACCTTTGTACTCATTCATTTCAGCTGTATTATTTCTTTCATCTTTGTTGTATTTCTGTTGATTAGCACTTCATAAAGCTCTGTATACTATTTGGACACCTATGTTTTGTTTATGCACTGGGCTGCTGTTATTGTTATGAAGTGCTATAAATTGTGGAATCAATTTGTAGTTTTGCGGGAGGAATAAGGGGATGAGTATAGAAGTGTGTTTTCAGTGCAGGTAATTTTTGGTAAGTCCTACCCTTAGGGAAGGTGCTTCCGGATTTTCCGTTAGAAGGTTCGGTGGTATTTCCCTAGGATCAGGGCTTGTCTAGGGTTCCGGGGAGGAATTCTGGACGGGTCCTGACACACCCCCCTAGACTTTCTTTTTTTTTTTTTCTCAATAAAATATTTTTTACTCATTTACAGCAATATCTCCTTATATTATACTAATTCCCCCTTTCCTACCTCGGTGTCTTAAATTCATAATCTTCAAATATAGGTGTAAGTGGTTTTCTAATAAAGCCAAACTCACTTGACTTTCTTAATAAAATATGGAAATTTCGTTAAGAAGAAAACATCTTACACGTATCATAATTGATTACGCATTGTTCATTGCAAAGAGAAACCAAATCAAGCTAAAAATTTTTTAAAAGAAAATAGATTTCAAGTATTTACACTTATAAATCAACAGAAATCCTTTGCACATGAATGTGTTGGAATCATACCATGGAAGTTAGAATTGCACAGTTGAACAATGCATATAATAGTTGTTTTTTTATCATTTATTACTAATCTCTTAGTGGTGCACAAAAAACTCTTCTCAAATCTAAAGAACCTTCCCAATTATTCTTTACATGACATATCTAAATGTTTATATCATCATATTCGGTGTTCCCAAGCTATTTAAGAGTTTAAATTTGCAAATATTAATTTAAATATAATATTAGACAAGAAATGCATGTGTAAGATAACATGTAAATTAATAACTAATAATGCTCACTTTAAATATGAAATTCAAACTCATATAGTAATTCAATTTCATTTTATCACCCAAAAAAATAAAATTAAGTTTACATTTTCCAACAACGTCAAATCTAACACAACCTCGGTAACCAAACTTAAAGACAAATTGAGACCAAGCCGATCACCCAATGAAGTAAACTCCATTCGCCATCCTAACCCAAACCATTGCGCAACAAGCAACCAAAATCAAAATGAAAACCACAACCCGATACAAAATCAAGAATAAAATCCCAATCCTAAGCAAAATTGTAAACATAATATCAACCCAAACAAGATTAAAAAAATCCAACAATTAAATTTGAAAAAAAACCCACTATCTAATTTTTTTCCACCTGCAACCCATGCAAAATAGCAACCCAGCAACAAATAAATAAGAAATATAGCAACCATAGAAACCCAGCAAGAAAAAAAAATGGCTGAAAAAGGAAACCCATCGGTGAACCTAGCACGGCCACCATTCAAAATAGAAGAACAACTAGTGAATATGTGCTCACAGACAATGACAAATAAAAAAGAAAGAAGAAACCCATAAAACCCACCTAACCTAACTATTCAACTTTTCTTAGAGTACCACAAAGCTTAGCTCTCTTAGGGATTACACTTGGTGAAAAGATAAGGTGTCAGGACCCATCCAAAATTCCTTACCGGAACCCTAGACAAGCCCTGATCCTAAGGATACCCTATCGGACCCTCCAATGGAAAATCCGACAAAACCTCCTCTAAGGGATGGACTTACCACAAATTTCCTGCACTGAAAACACACTTCTATAAACATCCCCTTATTCCTCCCACAATACTACAAATTGGTTCCACAAATTTACAGCACTTCAAATTAACAACAGTAATGCAGTGCATAATTAATACATAAGTGTCCAATACAGTATACATAGCTTCAGGAAGTACTATTAAATATAGAATACAACATGGATGAAAGAAATATTACAACTGCAATAAAAGAAGAACAGGGTACTTCACGAACTAAGACAGCGATGAAGATCAAGTCCGCTCTGGATGAATACCAACAACCTGGTACCTAGAGGAACGGAATTTAAAAATATGAGATGCTAATCATCTCAGTGAGTAACCCTATCTACTATATAATTATAGTACCATGGTAATAAAGTAGATAAATAATAATTAATTGGAAATAATAATTTCTCTCAAAACCCTTACAATTCTCTCGGTTGGAAAAGTTTCCCTTTTAAAACCTTTTCACAAAACCCTTTCTTCGTATTCCCCAAAAAACCAAGACATCAATTTATTCAACTAAATATCAAATAAAATATAATAAGTCAGGCATCCAAAAATTATAATTAGAAGAAATTAATTTATTGAATAATTAAGTAAAGGGAAAAAATTAAACCAATTTAAAATCCCCATTCGAATAAATACCAAAAGCAGTATTAATTATATTTTTAATTCCAATACAATTTCAAAATATTTATTTTAAAATCCCAGTTTTGAAATCACTTGATGCACCCACTATATACCAGTGGCGCCAACAGTACCCAGCGTCCCAAGGTACTGCCAGACAGGAGGTTATAGAGAGAAACCGGCATATGGTCGCGTGGCATCCCACTGCACCGCTGCAAACAGGTGTCCCGGCCATGGGGGGCGGCCTACCCTCATCCGATGGCAACCACAAGACAACCCCATAAAATCACCTGCGCGCTACTCACACCTACCCACGCGCTAATCACATCCGTGTGCACACTAATCATATCACATATAAACAGAACACTAGTACGTGTACGGTGCATCTAAAAATCATAAAATCCACATATTTATTTTATATCTCAAAATCTCAAATTTTCCATAACATACCGGGTTTATTCCATCCAATTAAACCTGTAAATTTCCCACAATTCCTTTATAATCATCGTCATAAATTCATTGCATAAATTCCAAAATTTTCAAATCCACCAGCTCTCAAATCCACCAATTTAAATATTCAATTTTTCCCAATAGCATAAATATTTTTGAAATATAATAAATTAAATCACATAATATTCCAGGGGCATACTTATAAAAATTGAAGTCACCAACATAAACAAATATTTTCCTTGAAATATTTGAAAATCAAATCATGCCCAAAATAATATTAAAACCACAAGAATTTCATATATAATTGAATTCCACAATTCTCAATACCATAAAATAATTTTCACATGGCATAAATTTATATAATGCATATTTTCTTTAATCAAAATAAATTCACCAATAATTTCCACAATAAATCAATTAAATATTTGGCACATAGAATATAAATTCCAAATATTCAAATCACACATAATATTCACAAATTTAATTTCCGAAATTAAATTGAAGGTGGATCACTCACCTGGAGCACGCAATTAATCCAAGATCTACCATGGGATCAATTCCACGACTCACCCGTACTCCTAGAACACAATTCACACACAGTCAAATAAATTAATATTTTATTCGGGTAAATAATACCCGGTACCTGGGGGGTTAAACACAAACGTTATCCAAAGTTGGCGAGTAATATACCGAATCGAAGCTTGAGCGACGAGGATTACAAATCCGGTCTTACTTTCCGAAGATCGGACCCATGGTGGCCGAAATCTCGCTGGAAAGCTTTCGGGATTCAACTCTTCGATCCTCTCAATCCGTCGCGAATTGGCGGAAAAGGATCCCAGATTTGGATTCAGGGGGTCGGAATCCGTGGAGGGGGACCGGTGGTGCAATTGGGTACTCGCCAGAATAGTGACTTCCGGCGAGCCGCCGTGGTCACCGGCAACCATCGCCGGCAACGGCGCGTGCGGTGGCCATTGGCTGAGATTTTTGGGGGTTTTGTAGATCAAAGGGAGAGGATTCCAACGGGACCGGCGGTGAGGCAAACAGAGGCCGGACAGCGGAGAAATCGGGGTTTGAAGATTTTCGGCGCCTCGCCGGAAAACGCTCCGATCCCGGCTCATCGGAGGTCTGGTGGCCGTGAAATTTGGTGGGCTGGCCGAAAATGAGGAGGTGGTGAGGGGTGGCTGGCACATGTGGCCTGAAAATGGCCGGAAAGGGGTCAAACGGCAGTGGCCGGCGGTGGAGGGGAAGATCGCCACCGAGCTTCGCCAGCTCGATCTGGGAGCGTCTGGCGGCCGGCGGTCGTGAGATTTTGGGGTTTGGCCGAAAATGGGGAGAGGCTTCCGTCTGGCCCGCGCGTGTAACGAGAATCGGCCGAAAAATTTATCAATTCCAGCGGCCGGTCGTTTCTCTCTCTCTCTCTCTCCTCCCTGAGATTTTTGTCAAATAAAAGCCACCGTGGTGACACTGTTCATCCACGTGGACCAATCAGGTGATGACACGTGGTGTTACTATGCACTTAAGCCAAATATAATAAAATATTACGGTATTCGGCAAACTTCACACGTCTATAACTTTTTAACCAGATGTCTGATTTAAGCGTGCCGCTAGTCCGTAAACTCGTATCGATGAGTACTTTACAACCATACAACAGTCAAAGCGAAATTATACAATGATAAAAAGTCAACTCCCGGCACCTTTTGGATAGTTTGCACCTCGACTTGTTTTGCCCATAACTTTCAAACCGTAGCTCCGTTTTCAACGTGCTACTAGTCTACAAACTCGTGCCAATGTGTACTTCGTAATGGTACCTCAGTCAACTTAGAATTCCATCCGAGTCAAAAAGTCAACTTTGACCCCTTCGATCAACGATCAAAGTCAATGGTCAACGGTCAACGGTCAATCTCGGTTAAAGTTGGAAAACTTCCGTTGTACTTTGGGACGGGATGTTACATAGGGATTGCAAAATGCGACTAATTTTTTTAAAAAATATTAATAATGATTTTAAAATGTCCAACAGTGATGTTTGCAAACTGGAGGACAATACAAATGATTTTAAAATTTGATAGAATAATTAAATTGCTTAATATTTTATTCATTTTTGTGTAAATTGCTACTTATTTATAATATTTTGATTCATATTCCAAAAAGTACATTTAATGGGTAAAAAAAAGCTAAAGGAAAAAATTCAAACAACTAATTAAATTTATGAGTTTTTATTAACTATCTATTAATATTTGCAAACATATGAATACGACATAAAATTAATTAAAATATCAAAAATTAAGATAACAGACGACTTTTTTTATGTTAAAACCAACGTCTAATCATTTTTAAATTATAAAAAATTAATTTTGTCGAACTTTTTATAATTTAAAAAATAATTAATTTTAAATTGAAATACAAATAAATTAAATGGATAGATTAACCATTTTACAATATAATATATTTAATATTTATATACATATGAATAAAATATAAAATCAATTACATACAAAAAATTAAGATAACAAGCAAAGCTTTTTATGTTATAAGCATCACCTAATGCTTTTAAATTATAAAAAAAAATTAATTTAGTCAAACTTTGAATAATTTAAAAAATAATTAATTTCAAAGTGAAACACTAAAAATTAAATAAATATATTAATTATATTGTTTGATAATGCTAATTAATATATTTAATATTTATATACATATGAATAAAATATAAAATTAATTAAAATTTTAAAAATTTAGACAACGTATGATGGTTTTTATATTAAAAGCGTCACCTAATGCTTCTAAATTATAAAATAATTAATTTTGTCAAAATTTTATTAATTTAAAAAATAATTAATTTAAAATTAAAACACAAATAAATTAAATAAATAGATTAATTATTTTGCTTCCATTGCTAATTAATATATTTAATTAATATTTTAGTACATTTGATTATATTTTTATTAATTATGTGTTAACTATCTATTAACTATTTGTTAACTATCTATTATCATATTTTTATTTTCTATCTATTAATTATGTGCTAACTATCTATTAACTTATTAATTTTAAAATAATCAAATTTATCAAACTTTTTTATTATTTTAAAATCGAAACGCAAATAAATTAACTTTATAAATTAATTATTTTGCATCATATTACTAATTAAAATATTTAATTTTTACATACATATGAATAAAATATAAAATTAATTAAAATACGAAAAATTATGACAGCAGGCCACCCTTTTAACATTAAAAGCATTGCCTGATACTTTTCAATTTTAAAATAATTGAATTTATCAATTTATAATTTATTAAAATTTTAAAATAATTAATTTTGCCAAACTTTTATTAATTGAAAAATAAGTAATTTAAAATTGAAACACAAATAAATTAAATGAAAAGATTAATTATTTTGCTTCATATTGTTAATTAATATATTTACTATTTATATATATAAAAATAAATCATAAAATGCATTAAAATTAAAAAATTCACAATAAAGCCGGTGATTTTTATCTGAAAAACATCACCTATTCATTTTTAAATTTAAAATAATTACAACATACATCATACTTTTAGTAAATTAAAAGTAATTAATTTAAAATTTAAATAAATAAGTTAAATTAAATGAATAAATTAATTATTTTGCTTTATATTGTTAATTAATATATTTAATATTTAGATACATATAAATAAAACATGAAATGTATTAAAATTTCAAAATTAAACTCTTAGGAGAAATGTAAGTCATTAAAATTTATGAACAATAATAATTTTAACATTTGAATAATGATTTACTTTATACTAATTAATATTTATTTATTTTGAGTTTATTTTAGTAATTTTTTAGCATAATTTTTTTATGTGCAGTATGAGAGTGTAATATGTTCATAAAATGATATCAATTAGTTTAGAGCTGAATGGACAACAATTATGATGTCAAACATTTCATCTCAATAAGTATAGTAGTTTAATTACTTTTATTTATACATAACTATAAACACTAAAATTATTATATGAATTAATATTTAATTGATTTGAAATTTTAGTTTGCAAATATTTATTTGAATTTTCTTGTCCATTAATTATTTTGCATAAATCTAGCTATTAAACAATCCTAATTTGACAAAATTAGAAGCAACTTTCAAATTAAAAAAGAAAAACAAAAAACAAAAGACAATGCTTTTTTTATAAAAGCATCACTAGATATGGAAATACTTGACTTTTTTCTCAGAGACTTTGCTAGATATAGGAATAGGTGACACTTTTGCTAGATGTTGGAACATGTGACGCTTTTTAAAGGGTTCCTAGATGTGTAAACAGGCGACGCTTTTAAGAAAACATCGCTAAATGTGTGAACAGATGATGCATTTTGAAAAAAGTGTCATTATATAAAAGGTGAAATTTTTTTTATAAACCATCACCTAACACTTTTTTGACATAAATAAAATAAAATGAATAAACATTTAAAAAATTTTTTGAATAATTTTTTTCGAAGACAAATACTAAGAAGAAATGACACAATTATTAAGAAGAAATCTCTTAAAATAATTTTTATTTAAAAAATTATTTTTACAAGGATAAATAATTGACATATCATTAATTTATAGAATATATCATTAAAAAGTAAATTTTAGCTTATCCATCTATTAAATATTAAATATATAAATTAATCATATAGGAAGCCATCATGGGGTTCACATTTTCACCATTGAATAAATTATTTTCTTAAAAAAATTAAAAAAAAAACTATAAGAAAGTAAAATTGAGAGGCTATTTATTTTTTTATCTTATGTCTTAATGTAAATTATTTAAAATCAGAGGACATGTTGATTTTCTTGAAAAATAATAAATTAAAAAATCCAAATAGGCAACGCTTTTCAATCAAAAACTGTCACCCAAACCTTATTTAATTAAATTTTTTACACATTCTTTTAATTTGCAAATTAATAAGATCAACATTAATGAAGCATAAATCAATTAATTAAATAGTTTATTTATTTTGGTGTACACTTCTAATTAATATAATTAGTCCTTTCATTATACAATCCAAATAGCCAGTCATTGGCTTGAAGAGAATATATGGCAATAAACTTACTTTAGCAATCTTCAAACTCAATTTACAATAAAAAATCATACACAATATTATGTAAAGCAAGCTTGATACCCACATACTGCTTGTAGCTCTTCAACTTTTCAGTTACTTTCTTCATTATATACCATAAGCACAACCTATATCATGGATAAGGAAAAACAATTTCAATTGCATTTTGCATGGCTTTATCCTGATCAGTAATTATTGCATTTGGAGCACGGTTATACATACATGAAAGCTAACACTGAAACAACCATATAAATATTTCTGTATCCTCATTTGATATTAAGCCACATCTAAATAACGTTGGCTGTCCATGATGGTTGACTCTCACAAAAAGTGCAAAGGGCATGTCATATTTATTTGTTAAATATGTAGTATTGAATGTCATACATTCCTAAATTCTTTATTTGCAGCCTTACTCCTTCCATCTACCTAACATAAATTTTTTATTTAACCCTCATCATCTAAATCCATTGCATAAAAGAAATCCAAATTTTCAACTTGCATTTTCAAAAAATACTTCCTTCCCCTAACCTTAACCTTCTGATCTTATCTATATAATTTCTACATCTTTCTTTAAAAATGCCAAATTATTATCATCTAGCTTCAACTACTAAAGAATTGAAATTCTTGTTCGGCCTTGTTCCAATTTTATCATTAATTTCTAACTTCCTTTGCATATATGGCTTCATTACTTTGTAACTTTTGCAATATCGAGTTTTACTTGGAGTACTTAATTCATAATTATGTTAAAAAAAGATAAAGCAAACTTGCCACCTTCTATTAGAACGTATAGCAGCTCTAAGCCTTGCCAAACATCATGTTTTTGTCACTGGATGCATTCTAAAAGTGTTTCTAAATTTACTTCTTGATTTTCCTTGATGTGAGCAAGCAAATGTAATGTATTTCAACTTTCCGTCATCTCCTTTACTTGATGTTCTCTTGAAAATTTCAAATCCGTTATTCTTTCCATATATATTATAGTATTCCTTTAACTCATTGATTGAGTCAAATAACATTCCAACTTTAGGCTTGTCTATGTCCTCTAGGTCTCCTACATCTGTTGTATTCTCCATATCTTTGATATAAGTTAAATTTAATTATAAAAAGAAATAATATCATAATAATTTAATCATAAACATACCTCAATAACATTTTTAGATTTTGATAGGCCATTTTTTAACATTTTTGACTCAAACTCATCCACCTTTTCAAAGGATTGATAAGTTTTTCGATCATTTAAGTGTGCTTCAATGCCATTTGGTTCTAGAAAGGCAAAAACAAAGAGAGGAAAAATATTAATAACATGTAATAGAAATATTATAATAGACATCAGAAGAACTTGTTATTTCATATGTTGAAAACAATATATAATACAATAGTTGAACACTATAATCAAATATAAACATAAATGGATAAAAACATGATAAGATTGTTTAGGCTATAAAACAAATCATTTTCTTATTTTCAAACTAAAGTTTCAAGCATGATAATCCAACAAAAAGTTTTTAAATAAAAAGACATAGAAGAAGAACATAGGTCTTAGTTACATAATTCAACCAAAAAAAAAAAAAATGCTCTTGGTTATAGAATATTTGTTACCATTTTGATAAGAGTTTAGCTTTTAGCAACATCAAAAAATAATAATAATAACTACACACAATCATGGCTTCCACTATGTGAGGATCAAAGAAGCATATACAAAGTTAAATTACTTAATTGCCAATTTTATTCATTTATAAATAAATCTGTACATAAATCCTGTAACAATCCTTAACAAAATACCCCTATTGTACAAGTTTGACCAAGTTTAACCAAGTGGACTGTGTGTGGGTCCCACATTGACTTTTTCTATGGTTAAGATTTTAATTTAACCAATGTAACAGTGTGTAGAGCTCGTCGATTTGAGTTCATAGACTAGCAGTATGCTAAATTTCGAATTACAGATAAAAAATTATGGTTTTGAGAAGTTTTAAGCATTAATTTTATATCAGTATCTAAACCAATCTCAATTTTTTGTCTGTTAGTGACTCAAGGCTCTATATAAGCCTTGGAGAGCATGTCCAATTGAAAAAAAAAAAAAATCTTGAAATACCTATTTTGTCCCTCAAACTCAAGAAATTTCTCTCTAGACCCACTGATTTGAACAAGGTCATTTCGAACCCATTTAATATCCAGCCGGGTCATCACTATTTTGCCCAATTCCGACCACCAACTTCATACACATGCCACAGCAGAGGGACACCCACATGACGGTGAGCTATGTTGTGAAATTTCATGGTGAAAGGCTGGCCGATGAACCCATATCAGTCGACCAAAGTCGACGGCGGGCAGCAAGGTGGGTCACTAGGATTTTTGTGTTTTCTGATGTTTTAGGCCTAACCCATACACCTTTCCCCCTATTTTTGAACCCTCTAAACTCATTTACATGCTACTTTTGTCCAGGTTCTTCTCCGTTTGAGAGATACGTCAACAAGAAGTTCGACTGAGATTTCCATCAAGTTTTACGGCCACCGGAGACATCGTTAAACCAAGGTGAGCACACCATTATGTTTCTTATCTCTTGGGCTTTCTATTGATATAAAGTTATAAATGTTGGACGTTGTCTAATAAATTTTCTATTTTTGGGTCAATTAATTAAATACCGGATAAATTTGAACTGTGTTTCGACAAAATTGAAGTTGGAATAGTGAAATTAGATATTATTAGGATCCATTAGAAGGTTCAATTTCAAAAGATTAGCCTTTGAGTGAAAAGCTCCAATTTTGGGTACTAAGTCCTAAGGGTATGCGGCATAATTGGATCAGCCAATGTCTAATTTATGTAATTTTATAATTATACAATTCATTCTAAGACATTTGGTACACACCAATGTCTTTGGTTTAGTTATTGGAGCTTGAGAAATATTTTTATTATATTACAGACAATCATGTTGAGTCTGGAGACAATCCTGCGGGATAACAAAAGTTAGCATGTATAGTACTGTGAGTGATTATATCTTTTTAAAATGTTTTGGGCATGCTAATATATAATACATATATGTTTTGAATATTTTATGCATATGTCGCTTGATTTAAATGTTTATTTTATGCATATATGAATATCTGCTTTTACATATATGTGTTATCATTTTATTATACATTTGATAAGCTTTTAAATGGTTTTTAACTCTGATAAGTTCATAGTGAACTTGTGGATCATGCTACTTAAATATTTTGGTATTTCAAATGAAGTTTTAAATTATTTTGGAAAATAATTGATTTTAAGAAAGTGGATTGGAAATCATATGTTTTAAGCATGTTTAAGTGTTTTATAATTTTATATGCTTAAAAATGATTTATGGTATATTTTTCATTGTGGTATTTTTGGTTTAGCATGAAATGATGATTTGAAAATTTTGAAATATTTAAATAAGTGGTTGAGTTTGAATATTAAATTATGATTTGTGATACAGTATTATTTGGACAAATATGATCTCATAAGATTTTTTTATGGATACTGTATTGTTTATTTTTAATTGATGTACTATATAGTATCAGTGTTTTGAATCAGTATTATATCATAGTCCGCGGATTTCCCACAGTGCCGTAAGGTTGGGTTCATCCCAACAGTTTATTATTATTATGGGCTGTGAGGTTGGATTCATTTCAACGGTTTATTATTTCCACGGGCCGAGAGGTTGGGTACATCCCAACACTTCATTATTGCCACGGGCCATGAGGTTGGGTACATCCTAACAGTTTATTATTTCCATGATACTTTCATTCATTAAGGGTCATGAAGTAGGTGTATCCCACGATTTACAGTTTGGTATATCGTATGATACATTATATATGTTCTGAGTATATTGTTGATTCTCCAATATTGTGGTTATTACTGCATTTTCATAATTATTTTGTGAAATTGTATTTATAATATTTTATGCCTAATATTTATATCTTGATTAAGACATTTTATAATATTATAAGGAACGTTCATTTTATATCTTTTTGAGCATTGGTTTTATGATATTGAATTGGGATATAAATTTGGGTTTTATAAAACGATTTTTAAATGGACAACTTTTCAAATGAGTGGAACTAGAAATCTTGAGAGAAAATTTTACGGAAATAAATTATTATTTTTCTATTTTGCTATGCCACTTATTGAGATTTTTTATCTTATGTTTTATTTGTTTTAAATTCGTTCCCCTAGGTCCAGACAGTTAGTGACAGTTTACCTCGCATACCGCTTGTCACTTCATTCTTTCCACAACAGCAACAGTATCTATCTTTTTTTTTTTTTTAATCCTTATCTTTTTGGACTTATTTGTTATTTATTTATACTTCTAAACTTTGAAAATACTCTTAGAATGCTCTGACCTAAATACTGGATATAGTAGAGACCATATTATATATATGTTAGTTATGGCCTGTAGTATGATGGGCTGGTTGTGGACCATAGTTGTGAACTTTTATGCTATTGTAGTTTTATCTTTATATGGAGATATTATTTGTTATTTCATGTTGATGTGTAAAATCAACTCGCAAGTGCACGAATCGTTTTCAAGTAATAAAGTGGAAAAATAGGGTTGTCATACCCAAGGGATTAAGTATTAAGTACCAAAGATAATTAGGTTTTGATAATATTTGAACTAAAATTTAAGATGGCAATTGAAAACTAAATAAACTAAATTAAACAAAAGCAATGAATTAAAATTAGATCAATTTCAAGTAAGAGAGAGAATTGAATAATTATGAATACTAGGGCATTTGATTTCACCACTAACTATTCCAATTTAATTACTTAAATATGTGAATTTAATTAACTAGTAATTTTGTTAACCACACTTGATCACAAAATTAATCAAAAGTAGTTTCCACTCACAATTGATAATATTCACATAACCTAATTTATTCCTTCTGGCCTATAAATTAAATCATGCAAATTCATCAAGCATAGATTAAGCAAATAATATGGCATGAGACATAACTATTTTCCAATCATTTATGCATTCATGTAAATCACTGGAGATCCATAATATTATCCTTTTCCAAGCTCAAATATTATTAAAATAATTCATTCCTTCCAGCCTATGAAAGCATTAGGTATACCAATGATTTATTAACAAAACATATTATTAATTAAATAAAACTCAACATATATTAAAATAATTAAACCTTCATAGTTAGGGCTACATCATAGCCCTAGCTATGAAAATTAGTTCATGGTAAAAATAATTTCAACATCCATAATTATTAAAAATAATAAGATTCACAATTAAAGCGAAAGGAAAAGAGAATAAAAACTATTGAAGAAATTCTCCTCCAAGAGCTCTGAAAGTGGTAGCCTTCTTCTCCAAGCAAGCCCACGTCTCTTTGCCTCCTCCAAGCTCTCCAATTGATCTTCTAAAACTCTAAAACTTTAAAACCCTAGAACCCTTAAGAGAATCTTAAAAACTCCCAAAATTTGGTTTGTTTCTATTTAAGCCTCCTAAAAGCTCTTAAATAACTCTCTAAACTTGTATATCTTCCTTCAATGTGGTGGGGGCTATATATATAAGACCTTGGAAATCTTTTTCTCTCTTTATTTTCAATGTGGGAGTCTTGGAAGATACCTTTTTTGGGCCATGAAAAGGGTTGGATGAATTTCATGTGCAAAAAGGAAACTTGATATTACTTGCTCTCTACTACTTTCCTTTTATCTAATTCCTCCTAAAAAAATAGTTAATTAGTCTAATTTACCCTTAATGAAGCATGTGACATGACATGTGCCTCATTAATAATAAATTAACCAATTATTGCCACTTATTTTTATCTTGGCCCTCAAATTGCCTTGATTCCCTCTTTTGATCAATAGTGGAGATTTAACTAGAATATTATTTTTTATAAATTCTAAACTTTAAATGATGATAACTCTTTGCTCGCACCTCGAAATCCAAAAATAACGAGACATTTGAAATCCTCAGATCGTGATGATTCATATGACATCCACTTCCATCATGAAATTCCTGATAGAATCTTTATGGAATCTTCAAGGTATCTTTTTGGAATTTTTTTAATGCTTAGTCCGTTCGAGCTCAAATCTTGCTTCCCACCATAATTCGACCCAAGGAATCTATTTTTATGGTTGTTTTCTTAAAATTCTTCCTCTTTTACCTAGATTAAGAAAAATACATAATTAAGTATCTTTCCATAACAAATTAACACAAACTAACAAATATTAAGCTATAAATATGGCATAAAATCATCAATATTTTAGACCTAACACATGTGTTCGCTTGTCTACACTTTAAGTGGGGTTCTATTGGATATTCTCTAAGGATAGTCTAGTGAAACTTCACTAGGCAGGATCACTTGAGAGATTCTAAAAGGGTTCCTGGAGCAGGTCCTATCAACTCATACTATCTAATAATCAAAGAGACTCCTATTGATTTCAGAGAAGTAAGAACTAAAAAATGGGAGAAAAAAAATCAAAAAAAGATACAAAAAGAAAAAAAAGCAAATAAATGAAGGTGTAGTGCAAAAAAGTTACAATTAGCTAACTAGCCTTCATGTGTCAATAAGAACCATGTGCTACTTTTGACTTGAAAGTGAGATGAGCCATGTTAGTCTTTTGACTTCAATATATAATTCTCTTTTAAGAAAATAAAGCCTAGACAAACCTAATTCAAGATCTTCAATATATAATTCTCTTTTAGAAAATAAAGCCTAGACAAACCTAATTCAAGATCCCACAAAGTTTATAAAGACCAATTTACCTGAGGAAACCTAAATCAATAAACAATGCCATACTTGCTTTTATTAAAGTCATGGCATAGATTAATACATACTCAAATTGCCTAAAAACACAAAAGATGAGAATTATCTCAAACAAGTAGCAGGAGACTATGAGAGAACCAAAAAGGAACACCAAAACTACTACCTAACAAGTAAAAATAATAGGTTATCCTAATAAAGTAGCATACAATACTAAATTTGCACCATCTCTTAATTCTAGGGCTATTTTCAATGCCAATTTTAATGGCAAGAAAAACAAAGATTGTAGTAAGGAAGCTAGGGAATATGTGTTATTTCTTGAGGTAAAAAGGAATAATAATAATAAAATATATTGGAAACCTTGGACATCCATATATCATCAGTGATAAATAACATGATTTACGTAGAGCAACAAGACATGGAGCCTTTGGTTTTTGCATGCCTTTGTTAAATACCAAAGCAAAAATACTTTTAGAAATTTTGTGAATAAAATTTCGTTTCTAGACTTAAAATTCCCATTGTAGGCCGAAAGTCATTCTTATATGCAAACTAAATTATTCTTCTTTGGTCTAAAATTTGTATGAAAATCTAGAGCCAAAAAATATAAAAGAAATAAAAGAAAAAACAAATAATAGAAGGCAATAATAAAAAATCCAAACATTCTAGTGATCTCATTTTAGAAGTCTATGAGTGAAGTTATAGCTCAATGGGAATCTTGTTAAAAGATGAAAAATAACTGGTTTAGAGGCAAAGCAATGAAGATGTGGCTCTCCCAAAAAACAAGCCAAGAGTTAATTCATATGGTCGACGATTAGTCTAATCCTATCTCAACTCAACTAGCAAATTTATCATTTTTAGACTCAACTTCACTGTTCATTCTCTTCCACATACAAAACAGAGGAAATTCTTTTACCAAAAAAAATAATAAAAATAAAAATATTATAAACAGATGAAATTCTCTTGTGCAGTGAAGATGTGGCTCTCCCAGAAAACAAGCAAGCATTAATTCATATGGTGGGCAATTAGTTTAATCCTATCTCGACTTGATCTTGCTTTCCAATTACTATACATATAATTGGCTATCAATGCCATCAAATGTTTCAAATATAAGATTGTTTTAAGATGAAAATATCTGCATAATTGAACAAAAGGGTTAAGACCTTCATCAAAATTGTGATGATTGCTTAACCCAGTGTTAATTTTCTTAGCAACCAGCAAGGTCCATGAGAAACGGTTTCATTCCATCCTTGGTAGCTAGTACGAGTTCACAAACTCCATCATTGTCATGCATTCTTCTCTCATATTTTGGGTCTTTTTTTATCTAATGTGTTATGTCAAGTCATTGTAGCTTATCCTATGTGTCTCGAAAAAGAACTTGGCAAATGTCACATGCCCTTGTTAAATACCACATAAAAAATATGTGGACTCGTAGACCAAATTTAAACAATAAATAATGAGCCCCATTGAAGGCTAAGCTCATTATGTGAAGATCACAGTGTCAATTTGTATAAGGATATATGGAAGCTAAAGAAGTTAAGGAAGACTTCAGAAAGCACTGGATGTATAGAAGAAGGTTTTGGTTCATATAAATTTATTTTTCATCTATTGGAGTTTCAAAAGGTTTTGCACACATTTAGTAATCACAATACAACAAATTGAGAGAGAAGATAATAAACACACTCTGAAAAATTAATGAAAAAAAAAAAGAACAAAAATATAAGATTCACAACTATTGCCATACTTTTGAAGAACTTTACCTTGGGAATCTTCTTCTGGTTGCTGTTGTTGATTTTTGTTTGGATCCAACACGCTTATCACCATGTGAGAGAAAATACCATGACTAAAAGTTTTTTTTTTTTTTCCTAGAGTTGTGGCCAGTAGGGAGGAGGTTGGTGGAAGTGTGGCAACAGTGTACAGAAGCCTTCAGCTTCCGGTGATGGCGAGATAGGGAGCCCTGTACGTGATACCTAATTCATGTTTTTATTTTTAAAATTTTTTATTTAAAAAAATCTAATAGAATATTTAAAAAAATATTAAGAATGAATAATTTTGTTAATAAACCATTGTTGGCGTGGTAATGATGTGGATTTTAATGATTTTTTTAGCTGGATTCTATCTCATCTTGGTATCTTCTTGGTACAAATTATTGGTATCGCTAG
Source organism: Ziziphus jujuba (assembly GCF_031755915.1). Classification (NCBI taxonomy): domain Eukaryota; kingdom Viridiplantae; phylum Streptophyta; class Magnoliopsida; order Rosales; family Rhamnaceae; genus Ziziphus; species Ziziphus jujuba. The sequence continues at coordinate 9,384,186 of NC_083390.1, forward strand.
CATTATTGTTATAATAATAAGTTAAATTGATTTTATGTATTTTTAGTGACATTAATTAGTAAAATGTCATTTTCCTATATGAGATTTTAAATTTTAATTTCAATAATATTTTTATTACATTTTATGAATTTAATTTATAGCACTACAATTTTTTTTTTTTTACTAAAAGTTTCCCTTTTTTTTTTATTTACTGAAAGTTATCTCAAATTTAAAGTTGATAATAGTAAAAACAATAATCTAAAAGTAATAAATTCAAAAATAAATAATAAAAAATTAAAACTAATTTCTTTAATAGATTATCATCAACCATTCAAAAGATAAATAAAGGTACATATGATAATCAAAATTATCTACACATAAGAGAGAGCCAAAAAAATAAAAAATTTGCACAATCAAATTTCTTTCCTATATCTGCAACAACTACAAAAAAGATCGGTAAATCTTGATCTAGAAATCCAAATGACAGCAACAATTCCAAAAAGACAATCCTTATTAATGATTCCACCTTTTATTGTTCTTGTTCAAGAACCTGCAAATAACCCCAAAAAAAAAAAAAATCTCTATCTCAAATAATCTAAAACATCAAACTTACGTAATAAAATAACACTAGAAATTAAAGCAACATATATATATATATAAACTAAATTTTATTAAATTAAAGTTTTACCTAAACGTAATTCAAATAAAATAATTATGAATAAAAAATTGTAAAACTAATATAAAATCACAAATTCTACTAAAATTTTAAAAAGTTTAAACTTATAAAAATACAAGAAACATTAAAACCAAGAACTTAACATTTCATATCAAAACCAACAGGAACAAACTTTTTGCTCTTTTTTGGTTTTTTTTTTTTTTTTTCAATCTTGAAGAGAAAGGCATTCTTTCCAACTTTCTCTGTCCTTGCAAAATTTGGGGAGTATTTTTTGTTTTGTTTTTTTTCTTTTCTTTTCTGTTTTTTTTTTTAAATCTGCCAAACCTAATAAAAAGGCAAAAAGAAATATCCCTCCAAATTGACCTCCCTTTCAATCAAAATGGATCCGAAATTTGGGAGGAAAGGAGGGGGGATTTAAGTTATTTTTTGAGTTAATAAAACCATGGTATGAAATTTTTTCCTTATTTAAATAGGAAAGAATTTTGAAAAAGAAGTAACAATTTTAATTATTTTTGAAAGATAACTAACAACTTTGATTGGAAGATAATCTCATAAAAAAGAATATATATATATATATATATATATGTATATATACACACATAGATATCCCTCCAAACCAATTTCTCTTTTAATCCAAAGTTATTTTTTGAGTTAGTCCGATATTTTTACCTTATTTAAATAGGAAAGAGTTTTGGGGGAAAAAAATGACAATTTTTATTTTTACTTTTTTGGATGACTAGCAACTTCAATTGATATTATATTTCTTTTCATACGAGTAACAATAATAAAAAGAAAAACTTCATTTTAAAAATCAGTAACACTCATAGAAACGACATAAATACCATGTAACTAAAGGATTGATAAATAGATAGAAAAATTGAAAATTATATTTTAGAAGAAGATATTGAGATAGAGGTAAAATATGCAGAGTGCTTGTGACAGACAATAAAGATAACATATATATGGTCTTATGTTGTTTTATTAGGGCTTGAATTACAAACTAAATGTATGAATACTTATTATTTATTCCATATATATTGTTACTCATTTTATTTTCCTCCTCGGTGATATTGATCCATTTTAATTTCATGTTTAATATTTAACTCATCTATAGATTTTCATAGCATTTTAAAATGTTATTGAAAAATAAAATTTTATTCAATACATTTTAACATGTAAAAAGTTGATTAAAAATACTATTATTCTATATTAGTAATTGTATTTTTTCAAAAATACTATAACCGTATGCTATAAAATCTTATATTTGTTGTATTGATCAAAAATTAAAAAAATTTGTACAATATAAACCCTATATTTTATAACATTTTTCTCTCGTCAAAACAAATTAAAATGTCTCACATCCACCCATTAGTAATGGAGTCTATAGAAGCCATCTAGGCTAAAAATAATAATAGTAATAATAATAAATTAAATTAGCATTATAAATCGCCCTTCTTTTTAAAATTTCTTGATCTGCATTATGAAATCTTTAATGGGCGCATGACATGGAAACTTGGTCGCTCTTTGAACGTCTTTCACTTTTGTTTATTGATCCATGCTGCAGCCTGCAGTCTCTACCTACAAATCAATGATTTTGATACCTCTATTACTTTTTTGGTAAATGATACCTAAGGAACTTTGCTTTTAAGTTATCTACTTAAAAAAGCATATTAAAAAAAAAAAGAAAAAAGAAAAAGAAAAATGGGAACAACTTTGATTTTTAAGCTGGTAAATTATATACATGATCCTCCTACGTTGGACATCCACGTTATGGTGGACATGGGCACCAAATATATAAAATCCATAGGGTATATTACTTGAAATTATTTAGAATGACGTGGGGTTGCACGTTGAAGGAAGCAAAATTATAAATATTTAAAAAGGGGAATTTGGCCCAATACCCTCATAGGGACGAGGTTAACGATTTTTATCCCCTCATTTGGTATCTTTTTTTTTTTTTCTACCCTTTTAATTTTTGATAATCCCAAAATACCCTTATATCCAAATTAAATATTTTTTTTATTTTTTTCTATGTTTTTTTTCTTTCTTTTCTTCACCCGACTTTTCTCTTCTCCTTATAATCAATATCCAGCCCATTAGGAGCCCTCTGTTTCCTTTCGCATCGGCCGGATTGTAAGCTTGGAGACTGTGCATTTTGAAGGAAACGGTGAAAAGGCAACTCATAGAGAAAACTGCAGGGTTTTAGAGAGCCCTAGGAGCAGAAGCAACAGGTAGGCAACAGCGAAGTAGGAAAGCATGAGGCTCATTCGATCAATCACTGGTAATCTTCTCCTCTCCATTTTCAAATTCTTAAGCTTTTCCCCAGACATTTTCTTACTCATTTCACTAATAATGAAATAGTTTTTTTTTTAAATAAATAATATATTTTAGATTGTTATAATTCAGGGCAGCGTAATTCACTGCTACGAGAGGTGGGACGGCGATACTTCAATGTGGCTTCAACAGAGGAATACGCAAGGAGGAACTACGCAAGCAATGTCTCTGAGTATAACACTATTATCAGTTCTCTCACCGCGCAGAGAAGGTAGATTCTAATTTTAATTTTCTTTTTGTGGGTTTGGGATTTTTTATTTTTTTTTGGGAGAAATTGTGAAAGTTGTGTTCTTTTTTTTTTTTTTTTTAATACAGTGGTGGTAGGAATTTCTTGCTGAGAGATGTGTATGATGATATGATGCTGGATGGAGTACAGCCAACTAGGGATACATTCCATTCTCTCATCGTTGGAACCATGAAAAGCTCTTGCTTGCAAGACGCTTTCTACTTTTATTTTTCATTTTTTTTTCTTTTTAACACTTTACTTTTTAGTTTCGTTGTTATCTCTTCTAGTCTGTTATTTCAATTTCCTTTATCTTTCCCTCAAGTGTTTTTTACTCTGTAGGTTAATGCTAGTGATGATCGGTCATCATCAACAATTGAAGCAAAAATTCTTGATGTAGTGCAGATGAACTCTGTCACTGTTGACTCGAGGCCAAAGTGCTTGGTTGGTATTATTTTTTATGGTTACCCTTCTTATTCTAGAATGTATGCAGAAGAAACAAGTTACTACTTTTTCTCTGGGTGATTGATGAAATAGATGGAGCTCTTGGTGATGGCAAAGGTGCTGTGGAGGTTATTCTAAAGATGGTACTTGTGTGTTTTATATTATTATTATTTTTTTAGGTCTTGTGTGTTTTCCATTATTGAATGCTGCTTATTTATTAAATTTAATTGTCTGCACCCTTATTTGTGTTTTAATATAATTGTAGTTATAGTTATTTTATTACTATAATTGCTATTGGTGATTAAATATAACTGCTTTCGTTGTTATCAGTTATTGTTGTCATGTATAATTCTTGTTTTCCTTAATGTTTAATGCAAACTGTTAGTTATTGCATTTACTTCATTATGAACATGAGAATCATAAGGGAAATTTACTGTTTAAACTCCATGGTTGCACATTCTATACGTTAACAGAAACCTCCATTTCTACCAAGGGTAATATATTCAACTATGGTGGTTTTTATTTCCCAGTGCTCATTATATTTTTCACTTTTATTTTATGTTGTTCATATAGGTTTCTGCAGATAAGAAGTTTGATACAGGGAAGGAGAATTTTCCAAATGAAGAAAATCATGAAAGTACATAGAAAGTTTATCATTCATATGGAGTTTCATTTTCATGATTCCCTAGAAAATGGTACTTAGAAAGTTTATCATTCATATGGAGTTTCCTTTTCATGATTCTTTTCATGTAAACTAGATAGTATTTTTTGCTTATTGACAACTACTTGCTTTCTATAGGGTTCATATATTTGTTCAACCAACAGTTAATTGTGTTGTCAGTAGGTGATCCTTGACTACCATGGCTGATGTTTAATTGCTGTGACAATTCCAAGCCCTTCCATTTCTGATTTCATTTGTTTTATAGACATTTTAGATACTTTGTTGCTTTCATGATTTCTGAAATTTCCTTAGAATTTTTGATATGAAGTCAGTAAATGGAAATAGGATCTTGTTTGTAGTATTCAGTACATGCTTAAATGAGTTTATTTGAATATTTTATCTAAATATCTTGGGATAAAGTAAGAAGGATATGTAATTTATATCAGTTTGTATTTTAAGAGATTTTTGGATGATTGGATTTCTGATCAGCCAAATCATTTTTGGACAGTACTTGATGTCAGATTATGTGTGCAATAATCTGCCTTCTTTGAACTCTACACGTATTCAGGAAATACAACAACACTTTCCCTTTCATGGGTATCCACATGGTCCATCCAAACATCTGATATGTTATGATTTTTTTTACCGGAAAAACTAATATTTTCTTTTTCCTTTTGCCATGACTAAACTCTTTCCATAGCATTTATGGTTGGCTAGTTGTGTGTTGCTTAGTAATATAAATGTAGCTATTTATTCTATTATATTATACACCTTCATGTTTGGCACATTTTCCATTTAAGACTCAAGAAAGTATATTATTTGTGTTGTTCTCTCTAAAATGTTCGAAGGATTATTCTAATAGCTGGATGTTAATTTTGTATACTATATGTCTCCAGACACTTATAGAGGGAGCGATGATTGGGCATACCACCAAGGGAATGCAACTTGCACAAGATACACTGGTAGGTTGAGTAATTGCAGTTTCTTATTTGAGTTAAAAAATAAATCAAGGACTTATCTAATATGATTTCATTCTCTGCCACAGGTAAAAATGATTGAGAGGGACTTTTTCTTGAGCCCAAAAATGGGGAGTGACCTTCTCCTTATAGCCTCTGGCGAAAAGGTGCTGTAAGAGCTTCATTTGATCCTTTTTTATTAGCTTAGGGGTGAGAAGGGTGATTGTACTTTGTCTTTTGTGGTTCCTCATGGATAATTTTATGTTTCTGCGTTTGAGGAAATATTCTCATTCAAGACCTCCTTTTGATATTTGCAGACTGGTGGATATACTACTGCTAACTATATTTAGGACTTGATGCAAGCTCGGAAGATTACTCCTTCACTTCTTGCTGTGGAAGCATATTACAATGGCTTAAAAGTTAGTCTCTTGCTTCGCTAGAGACGTTTATTGTTTCACTTTAATTTAAAGTATATAATATATATATATATATATATACCCATCCATGTGACTCAATTTCTTTTTCTTTTCCAAGTTTCCATCTTTTTTGATAAATTTTCTGAACTTTTTTTTGTTTATGAAATTGCAGGGATGCGAGATCCTAGAAGATGATCCATGGCTCCTACAAGTTTCATGGACTTATGATAGCCTTCGCACCAGATTTGGAACAGGACCTGGCTGACCCTATTAGGTGTCAACTTTGTCTTTTGTTGGCTATTAAGCGAGGTTTAATATTTAGAACTTAGAATTAATAAAAAAATTGGAATTATCAGAGGGATTTGATATGGATTAGAATGATCAAAGTGTACAACTTGCCCCAAGAAAGAAAGTGCTAAATTTTGTAATTTTCATCGACTCAATAAAAATAGGTTTGTATTCATAAAACACTTGTATATTTTTCTCTTGCTAATTCAGATTTAGTTTTTAGTTTTTCTACATGATTCTCATTTCAAGAGGAAATTTAAGGACTCAATTTTATTATTAAATTTTCCATATTTTTTGAGAAGTGGAAAAACAAGAAAAAAGAAGGATAAGAATTTAAATGGTAATTGAGTTTTCAAATATTGGCTCTCTAGTTTGGGACCATTTGAACTTGTTTGAATGGCATGCATTGAAATCTAGTTAATTTTAGATTTTTTGACTATTCCCAGGAGGGAATTAATTGTGCAGTTGTGGAAAATATTTAAATAAATAGATATGAAAGTGTCAAATAAATAGAACCATCTCTCATTTCTCATCTACCCTCATTTCTCATTAACTGTCGTATAAAGTGCAAAATATTGAAACAAATTGTTTTACTATCTCCCATTTCTCATCTACCCTCATTAACTTCTATCCCTCTCTCTTTCTCTCCCTGCTACCACATTCAATCTCAAGGAGAGGAGCGTTATCAATATGGATGCAGGAGGTGCAAACAGATTGGTCATAGCAGCCGATCTTGCTCGACCGCTGTACCTCTTGATAGCACTACCAACCAACAGCACCATTCAACTGAAGGACCATAAATTGCTCTACGCTATATTAAGACAATGGGGGAATGTTATGTGGTATGTGTGTGTTATGTAATGTAGTAAGGAATGCAATTAGTAGCTTAACTGCGTAACATGTGTTTTGGCATAATAGACGTTGGTTTTATGTGTTGTTTTGTTGGCAAAGTCATCTATTGTATTGTGTTTCTAAAATATCATTTTGTGTTCAGTTTTTTGTAGGTTTCTTATTGTTTCACGGATGCTATTACTGCCCAATGGTAATTACCGATGCATCATTGGTAATTGACATTTGTCCACCATCATAAGAGAATCACCACAATTCCATCTGACAACTTCAATCGTATGTGTTTCCACCAAGAACATGCTAAATCTAGCTTTATTGATGATAAATGTTAACAAAGTAAGAGAAAAAATGGCATTAATAAGTGAAAACATTCAATTTGTAATTGCTTGAAATATTACCGTAGATTTCATTGGTAATTATTGAAATCCTTATGGTAATAACATTTTACCAAATTTTTGGCCCCCACAAGTCCCTTAATGTGTGTTAAATGCAACAACATGTAAAATATACATTCTTCAATGATCCTAAGGAGAAAAAACCCCCAAAGTCAGGAAAAAGTTCTCAAATTGCCCAAAAAAACTTGATTACCGTAGCGCCTTCGGTAATTACCGATGAAACCTACTGTAATCAGTTTAAACTTGCTGGAACATTTACCGAAGCTTTCATCCGTAATTACCGAATGCCTTACAGTAATCACATTTAACAACTTTTTTGGCCCCCACAAGTCCCTTAATGTGTGTTAAATGCAACAACATGCAAAATATATATTTTTCAATGATATCAAGAAGAAAAAACCCCAAACGTTATGAAAAAGTTCTCAAATTGGCAAAAAAACTTGATTACCGTAGGGCTTTCGGTAATTACCGATGAAACCTACGGTAATCAGTTTAAACTTGCTGGAAAATTACCAACGATTTCATCAGTAATTACCGAAGGCCCTACAGTAATTAAGTATTTTTTGCCAATTTGAGAACTTTTTCCTAACGTTTGGGATTTTTTCTTCTTGGTATCATTGAAAAATGTATATTTTGCATGTTGTTGCATTTAACACACATTATGAGACTTGTGGGGGCCAAAAAAGTTGTCAAACGTAATTACTGTAGGGCCTTCGGTAATTACCGATGAAATCGTCGGTAATTTTTCAAGCAAGTTTAAACTGATTACCATAGGTTTCATTGGTAATTACCGAAGGCCCTACGGTAATCAAGTTTTTTTGCCAATTTGAAAACTTTTTCCTAACGTTTGGGGTTTTTTCTCCTTAGAATCATTGAAAAATATATATTTTGCATTTAACACACATTAGGAGACTTGTGGGGGCCAAAAAAGTTGTAAATGTGATTACTGTAGAGCCTTCGGTAATTATCGATGAAATCTTTGGTAAATTTTCTAGCCAGTTTAAACGGATTACCGTAGGTTTCATCCGTAATTACAGAAGGCCTTATGGTAATCAAGTATTTTTTGCCAATTTGAGAACTTTTTCCTAACGTTTGGGATTTTTTCTCCTTAGAATCATTGAAAAACGTATATTTTGCATGTTGTTGCATTTGAAACTTATTAGGGGACTTTTGGGGGCCAAAAAATTGATAAAATGTGATTAACACTGGGGTTTCGGTAATTACCGATGAACCCTACAGTAATCAAATTTTTTTGCCAATTTGATAACTTTTTCCAAACTTTTGGGGTTTTTTCTGTTTAGGGTCAGTGATGAATGTATATTTTGCATGTTGTTGTCGGAAACACGCATTAATGGACTCTTTGGAGTCAAAAAATATGTGAATTGATGTTACCGAAAGCGTATCGGTAATCATCTTTGTTTGAATTTTTATCACTACCAAGGGTCTTCTTTTCTCTTATTTTGTCAACGATTATCATTACTAAAGCTAGATTCTGCATATTAAGATACCATTAATATAGAATGTCATAATATTAAACATACGATCTACATTGAAAATTTATTAAAGTACAAGTCAACAATATATTTTTTTCTAAACAAGCTAATGTCTTCCGGGCCAAATAAAAGGTTCTCCTCACTGCTCTTGTATTCAATAAATTTCAAAGCGAAGATGCCACAATCACCCCTACAAAATAGCATTAATGAATAGCATTAATGAAAACCAACCACGTGAATTTCCACACGTAAGCACAATTAAACAGCAGCAATAGAAGTGGTTGGAAATGACAACACATTCATACCCATTATCTTGGTATGGTGCATCTTTGATCATGATCATCGTGAATGGCTCTAAAGTGGGAAGCACTTCCGGATTCTTCTCGTAATATCCCCCATACCTTAATAGGTAAGGTAGCATATACTTAAGGCATTTCGCATTGTCTAACTCTTTATTCTGGACATATTTATTTCCCATATTTGGATCATATAAATCAATATGTTGAGCCTTCAAGTCCACACATGCTGCCAACCAATGGGCGCCTCCATTGTTGACAGGGATGTACACCTGAAAATTAGAACGTAACATCATTATCCACAAATTGGGAAACTTAGTCAGAATTTTTTTAAATATATGTATAGACTTACATAATCACATCTCCACTACGGCACGCTAAGTTTGGGTGACTTCCCACGCACATAGCTCGAAGTGTCGATTCACATGAATATATGCTTCGAGATGCCTCCCATATGGGATAACGGCCTTTGATGGATGACTGCCAAATAATTAAATAGATACAATATAAAATGTCATCAACATAACATTCCTGAATAAATACCGACAGATGTATTATCACTTACCGCACCAAACTACATAAATAAATATAAAACTTACCATCTCAGATGAGGAAGAGGAGAGTGGAACGTGCCCTGGAAGTTTGGTGGTTTCTTTCTCAGCTTTGGATTGTTGCCTAGTAGTTCGTCGACGCTTAAAGTTGGGTGTTGATATGCTGCCACTGCATCTCTTAGTTTGCATCTTCATAACTCCCTTCTTCGATTGAGATCGCAAATTCCTTTTTGGTGCCATTATAAAATACAACCTATAAATTAACTTGACAACATTAATAAATTTTTAACTACCTTTAGTCACATAGTCAACTATGTATGCATATATAAATAACCATAATCCTAAATTACGAATACATAATTTATATAATTCTAAACAATACAAAATAACCATTTCAATTTAAATTGCCAATACTGCTCATTTTCATCTACATTTAAAGTGTATATATATGTATATATATATATATATATATAACTACGTATAAACAACTTAAAATAACATAAAATTTGATCAAACACATTTATTTATCCAACCAATTCCACATTTTTTATCACTTCCAAAATTAATTTATATCAGTTTTAATTTTTAAGCTTGTGCCAAACTATAAACCTTAATCAACTCCATATTTTTTTCTCCTTTTGAACCCCAAAACTCTTTATTAAAAATAAATAAATAAATAAAGGCTGATGTCATCAATTATGTCAGCAAAACGGCAGTGATCCGTCACACACGCACAAAAACGACATGTCGTCTTACTAGGACGACGTGTCGTATGGGCTGGCTGACCGAATGACATGTCGTTAGTAACAGACGACACGTCATTCGCTTCTCCTTCAACCTCCAACCGGTCGGCCCGAACCCGCCCGAACCGGGTCTCATACCCGAATTCCGACTCAGAATTTTCTCCCACCTCCGGCCACCGTTTCAAGCCAAACCGGTCCCCTTTTTTTCGTCTCTTCATTTCCTACTGATATCCAGTGTCAATCTATCCTAAAACTTAGATTTTAATAACTTCCATATAAAAACCTTAATCTAACATAAATTTCAAATTTTTAACCAGTTTTAAACATCAATAAAGTGATTCACATTTCTAAACATATCACATTGTACTCAAAAAATGTTATATATTCTTAAAATTCCAAGTATTTGATGTAAATATGAAATCCACACAATATATACATCACACACGGCAATAAACAAAAAAAAAAAAAATTAACTGATGATGCTTATAAGTGGATTAAAAAACAGAAAAAAAAATAGATTTTTGTTTTTTAGTTGAAAAGTTAAAAGGGTTTTTCGTGATGTGGAATATGATGTAGGATGGGGTGAAGAAAAAGTTTTTCGTGGAAATAAATTGGAAATTAATGTAAAAGGATATGAACGTCTTTTAAAATTATTTTAAAATTATAATTGATATGAAAGGGTTAAAAAAAAAAAACAAATGAAAGAGGATGGGTATATTTCGTTAACGCCTTGCCAAGGAGGGTAAAGGGCCAAATTTCCCTATTTATAATTATAGAGTTGTTTTTACACTGGAATATTCCAGGTGTGATAATTATTATACATACAAACGGTGGCTTATCTAGAATTTTGAATAACCATCTTTACAAGTATAGCTGTAAAAGGCATTTTATTATCTACGGGTAATAAAACAAATCATGGGCAAAAGTTTATCCAATATTCATGAATAAGAGATTGGATAGTTATATATATATATATATATATATAGCTCAAGTCAGGTCTTTAAGTTCAAAATTTCATCCGGATTAACATCTCGAAATATATTACATGATAATTTTTCTTCGACAACATATTACAAAATATTAATTCAGACGAAATTCTAAATTTAAAAATATAATTTGAACGTGACTATATATATATATATATTTTATAATTATGACTTGTTCAAAACATATTTCTAAAGTTGAAACTTGTTAACGTGTCAAATACTTGTTAATGTGTTAAATGTAAAAAACATTACATTAATAAATGATTTAAAACCACAAATCTAGTGAAGCAAGTGGCAATCCGTAATAATATGGGGTGTACGTCGTGTACGTCCAACGCAGTAATATATATATATATATATAATCATTGAGTTATTTTTACATTTGAATATCTCCGATGTGATCATTTCTATATAATACAAGAGTATCTAATCTAGGAATTCTAAATTAATTTTTTGTTTAGTATTCAACTTATTAACAGTAATAAAGCAATAAAATATAATTATATAGTCATAATTTCTTTATATTTATTTGTAATTTTTTAATAAATGTTTTTATGGATTTAATATTTTGTTAATTACACATTCTCCACAAAATATAATTATATTTAAAAAAATTTAATAAAATTTATGAATAAATTATACTCTACGTGAATATATTAAATATTTTTGTCTCTACTATTTAAAAAAAAAAACAATTAGATATTGATATAAAAACTATGTTTAATTATATTTAGCTGAATAATTTAATATTGTTTGGCTGATATGAATTCAAAAATGTTAATAGTGTTCCTTGATGCCTACTAAACAATTTAACAGTATTCAACCAAAGTCTATTGTATATTTTCTCTTAACGAAGAAGGGTATTTTTAAAAAAATTGCATAAAATGTCTCGAAAGAAGTTTAACTGCTCGTGTATGTCTTGAATCTATTTGGGCTTCTTAGGCCCAGTCCTTGCAATACGACCCGTCTGAATGTGGGAGGACTTGGGCTACTGGGCATGCAATTCAGATTTGGGCGCTTCTTCTTTCGCGATTAAAAGTTGGGTTTTTTTTTTTTTTTTATAATTTATTTTTTTATAGAAACAGCCACCTTTGAAATCATAACTTGAAAAATAGCAAATTTTTTATTTTTTAATTTTTAAAACTATCCAACAAAATATTTTTGGTTAAATTGAAAATTACAAGATACATTTTATTTTATCCTTTTCTTTTTCCTACTTTCTCAAATAAACCGTGCATTTCATCTGCTCTTATTGTGCATCTCATATACTCTCATCTGCTAGTGAGCTTATTCTTCCTGGTATCTCATTTGCTCTTACTTTTTTTTTTCTTGTATTTTCTCATTTTAGAACTTAAAGCCAAGTAATTCTTTTTCACTTTTTTCTCTTACTCCCCATATTTTCTCATTTTTGTATTCTTTTAAAGATTTTTTTAATATGAATATGTAATAAATTAGTTTATGAGCTATTATATTTGAGTTTAAAGATGTTTAAGTGATAATGGTGTGGAAATGAATGAAAATTGTGTAGAAATGAAAAATCGCAAAAACCAGTAAAATCATAGGAAAATTGACCCAAAAAAAATGAACTTGCGCCATTTCTTCCAGTTTGTCAGTTTTCATAAGTTTTTCGCTAGTTTTCCACCAGTTTTTCACTAGTTTTCTACCAGTGGGAAAAATTAATATTTTGTCAAAAAAAAAACAAAATCAGTTTTTTTGAGACAGTTAATATGTTTGTTTAGTATTATTCATATTTTTATAAATTTATTAATTTAGTATAATGTTATTCATTTAATTTTGTAATAAAATGGAAGATGATAATATTGTAATTGTGGTTTTTTACAATAGAACATTGGTACGAAATAATTGTGGTCATTGGGAGTATCAAAATGATAAAAATATAATGGTTTTCATTGATAAAAAATGCACAAAATCCATTGTTTTATAGGTAGAGATGTATATTATAGGTAGAGATGTACAAACCCATTTTCTTATGCTTTGAACTAGAAATTTTTATTTGACGTGTTATGCATTTTGAATTTATGTCTTTTGACAATTATTTTGTATCATTGATATATATTCTACTCGATGATAATGTTTTTTTATGTTGATAATGGTGTGGTATGTATTTAGAAATTTTAATTTAATAATTTTCCCTTTTTTTTTTTTTTTACTTTTTTGAATGATGACATATTTTGTCTCTACTTTTATTTTTATTTTTTTACCCCAATATTAATTTATTCTTCTATTGGAAATGATTTTCTAATTGGAGAAAATTGAATTCTGATGGGAGGAAATTTTTTTCCAATAGACGGCAATTGATTTTCGACAGGAGAAAATTTTTCAGGACAAACAAAAAATTTTCCAAACGCTGGTACCAATCTACACCTAAAGAGATTGTGGCAAAATGAGTCCTCATAAAAATACTGCATTTTTATAAAAATAAATTAGTTATCTTTACATCAAAACCCATCGTTAGAACTTACCCTCGCAAAGTTGTCACTAGAATGATGCATTTTTTGTACATAACTAGATTTGACTTAACCTTTGTGCCATAGTGGCTTTCTGTAAGGATACTTGGAGAATAAAGGATATTTGATTCAGTACATAAAATAAATCCACTTATTATTTTTTTTTTTTTGGAAGATGGAAACAACATAGATAAATTAATCTCAACCACAAACTGGGCAGCTTCTTATGCTAAGTGGTTGAATTGCCTATTTCACTGTCACTAACTTCTAGTGTTCACAATGTAGAGTTTAAATAGGCATCCTTTTCACTTCTCATTTTTAAAGCATGCAACTTTTGTCCATCTTATTTACTGTGGTCAATATTCTGTAGCTCATTTGCAGGTCAAAACTGGATATAGACATAAATAATGTTCTTTCTTAATCTTAAAGAGAGAGAGAGAGAGAGAGAGAGAGAGAGATAAAGCAGGTAAGCTTTCTATTATATATGTAAAACGCGCTATATGGAACATTCTATTATATGTGCAGTTCATGCTATATGGGACAATGGCATTTCAATCCCCATAAGAGTTCCTTTAATATCTCTCATATTACTTGATTATGCTACTGGAACATCTAACTGAACTGGCTTACAAAGCCAGTTAGTACCAATCATATTTCAAGACCAACTATACTGAAAGAGGGAAAAACAAAAAATAAAAAAATAAAAAAAATAAAAAAAAAATAAAAGAAAAAGGAAAAAACAAGACATTTGTTCCCAGAATCAAATTACAGTATCATTTTATTCATGCTTTGTTAGTAGCAGCTTTCTTTGATGGTTTTTCAACAGAGGTCTTGGTCACTTCTGCAGCTAAGTCCAGTGCAATATTAATTTATAAAACAGAGAGAGAGAGAGAGAGAGAGAGAGAGGTTTTTCAGATTAAAAAAAATGGCCAATATTCATTAAAAAAAAAAAAAAGAACTGTTTGAGAATAAAATTTTCATGACCCATCAAGAAATAAGGAAGAAGAGAAACAACATGAGACTTTTTCTCAATCATTTGGCCATTCTTGTCATCCTTGGAGCTAACAGTTGATATGCTGATATCTAATCCATTTTTCCCCAAATATCAATAATTTTATTCCATCAGATACAATTCAAACAGGGTGTTTAACAAACTGTTGACAAAGTAAACGAAACTAGAATTGTTCTTACTTTTTTCGACTGCCAGTCCATCACACTTCAAAAACTCAGAAATTGTGATCACAGTAGGAATAGCTGTATGAAATATCTATTAAAGTTAGCCAATTTACTGAGTATTATAACAATTCCATAGTAAATCCCCAAGTTATAGAACATAACGATAAAACCCCAAGTTTACATTACAACACTTGCGTTAATATAGAGAATCGATATCAAAATGAATTCAATTGTTCATGCTATTATAAAGAATTTACAGAAGCTTTATAACATGGAAATTTTCTTGTATTTATATAAACAATTTTTCGTATATTTATATAGCCATGGGAATTTCAATCAAAATAACAATGTGAGAAAATCAAATCGCATCCTCCTAGAAAGATAAAATTTTCAGAAGAAATAGGAAATTTTGATGTATTTTTGCGATAGAGATATAACAATGGATTAAAAAAAGTTCTTCTTCGTTCATTTTCTTTTTCTTACATATTATTGTCAACCAAACAGCAGATAAACGAGGAGCGAAGGAAATCTTGCTTTTCTTCTTCGATTCTTGATCCTCTTCTTCTTCAATTTAGCATAAGCATTCTTTCTCGCACCGCCATTACCATGTTGTTCTAAGCTCCCCCCTTTAGCCTCCATAACCTCTGCAACAACCAAGCTCGCCTCCATTGCAGATCTCTCTCTCTCTCTCTCTCTCTCTCTCTCTGTGAAGTGTGTGAAATGCGCAGGGAATATATTCTACTCAATGAATGGAATTGTATTTTTCGGAAGGGAAAATGAAAGGGAAAGCTCTAGCAGCATTTGGAAAGGGAAAGGGAAAGTAAAGAAAAAAGCCAAAAACAAGAAAAGAAAAGAACTTGTGTTTTTGATAGACGAAACAAATAAAAAGAAAAATAAGAAAATAAGAAAAGGAGTATTTTAGTTCAGATGTGTTAAAAATTGGTTAGTTTTTAAAAAAAAAAATTTTTTTTTGTTATTTTTCAAGTTTGAATTGGACAAGTGGCCATTTTTAAAAAAAAAATTTTAAAAGTTCTAACCACTCTGCTTTTATAAGTGAAATTACAAAAACATCCTCTTTTTTTTTTTCATTTTTCTTTTTTACGGTTTGTTTTTTTCCTTAGGTTTGGTCTGTTCACCAACGTTTTACAGGGACTACCAGCGGCTTGCCTTAAAAACTACCAGCGGCTTGTTTTTTGATCATCTTTATTTTCTCACTAGGTTTTTGGTTTTGCCCTAGACGTACCAGCCACATCATCCAAAAAATAAATTGCTAGCAAGATGACTGTCGACAAGTGAGTTGGTGGTGGAAACTAGCAGCCCATCCTTTTATTGTCGATTATTATATATATATATATATAGATTTTTTTAAATTTTCTTATTCAACTACCAATGGCGAGAGAGGACCATAGGCAGTCCATGGGGGCTGAGGGGTGCAACTTGGCATGTGGTGAGCTGCCGGCATTCCTTTTGCCGATGGTTGATAAAGGTTAGGGAAGAAATTAAAACCAAATGAAGAAAGAGAATGTATAGATCATTAAAAAAATTCAAGATAAAGCACAGAAATAAAAATCAAATGGTCTTTTTGTAATTTGAATAAAAAAAGTGTAAAGATATATATATATATATATATATATATATATTTTGGTTAGTACAAGACAGAGTAAAAGGTTTTCATGTAAAGATATATATAGGTTGTGAGGCATTATTTTGGTTAGTACAAGACAGAGTAAAAGGTTTTCATGTAAAGATATATATAGGTTGTGTGGCATTTAACAATATATATATATATATATATATATATAGTGTAAAAAGAAGCCCCCTCCACTTAGCCCACAACAAACAATATGACCAAATTTGTGTAGATAAAATATATGAGAATTCTATTCATATTATAAAATTTATCAAACACATTATATCTTATACACATTCATTATTGAACATAATTTTGCTACCTACTAAGATTTTAAAAATCGATATGTTTGTTGAAATTTTGATTTTTTTAAAGGTTGAAAAGAAAATTGTAGTTCCAAATAAAATTGGATAGAATTTCATATATAATTAAAATTTTACAAAATTTTTTATAAAAGTTTCCATTAAAGTTTCCAAATTAATTTTTTAACAATTTGGTTAAAAAATTATTAATTTCCATTGAAATTTTCTTCTGAAATTTCCATAGAAATTCTGAAAATATTTATGAAATTTATTTATTTTTTAATTTTTGTCAAAAAATTCATAAATAATCTTGATATTTAGTAAATCATTTTACCAAATTAACATTATTGTTATTTTATTTTTATCTTTTAATTATTTTTTAAATATTTAGTAATAAAAATAAAACAAAGTGAATTAAATTTAACATTGATAGTAATTATTCATTGATAAAATGTATATATACTTTGTCATACATTTTGTATGGAAAGAATTCATTAAAATCCCATAATTACAAGTTAATAGTTGATTATATAATAAAAGAAAAATATAGAATAATAACATGAAAATACAATATTATGAAGAATTGATGTTAACAATATTTAAATTAATAATATTAAGCAAATAAAAATAAAAAGATGATGAAATATATTATATTGAACATCAAAGACAATCACATTTAATACAATATCCATATGATTAATATATTAACAATTACATGAAAAATTATCAAGAAAATATATCGTTTAATAATTATTTTTTATATTTTACATTTCAAAATGAGAATGAGAAAAAAAATTAATAATTTTCAACCACTAAGAGTTCTATATGGTTTTAAAATAACATTTATAAAATATAATATAATTTTAGTAATTATTTTATATATCTTAATTAATCACTAATTTTATCAAATATGTAATTTTTTTTTTTTGCATATTTTCATTCAAATAATTTAGTTATTATCATTATTGCTTATTATAAATCAACTAATTAAGATAATATAATATCTACTTAATATTTTAATAATTTTCATAGTCAAATTTGATACTTGGAATGATTGAATAAGCTAACCTAAAATTTCAATAAAAGTTTTGATTTTTTAAAATAAATTTTTATCATTTTTATGAATTTTTATTAATATTTGATATTTTTCAATATTTTTATAAAAATTTTCATATTTGAATTTTCAATATTTTCATTGATACCAAAATTTAAACCTTACCTATAACTAATTGATGATTGTATATTTTATATATATTTTAAACTTTTATTTATGTTCATTTGAGTTCTTTTGATTTTAGTATTACTTAATTACAATTTTTGTCTTTTAATTGTTTTGGTCAATTTAATAGTTTTAATTAACGGTTCTATTGAAAACAGAAAAATGGTATATTAAAAAGAAGGCTCAGCCAAGTAAAAAAGAGGATTCCGCATGAAAGATTAAAGAGAAGACTTCTTGGGCAGGAGGAGAACAGTGGCGGCAACAAGAGGCGTTGTTGAGGACTTGTGGGAGCAGCGAAAATAATAAAAAATAAAAAAATAAAAAGAAGAAGATTTATGTGCTTCGTTATCCATGGCTAATTCTAAAGTCTAATTGTCTTCTCCTCATCTATATCTTTTTAATTTTCTTGTACCAAAGTTGAGGATGTAATCTTATTTGATTTAGGAATTCCTTAATCAAATTTTTTTTTTCTCCTAATTTATATTCCCCAAAAGTTCCTTAATATTTATGGTTTATTCTTAAAAAATTTTAAACATAAATTACTTTATCAATTTTATTAAGTATTTTCTATGGTTAAAATTATGTTTAATTAATCTTTGTCTTGTTTTTTAAAATCAATGAACATTTTCTTCTCATTGGTTTTGATACATTGAATGCTTAGGTATATTATTTGAATTGGCAAAAAAGGAGCCTACATTGATTTATTTAATCTGGACTGAATTGTTATATCCACGAGCTGATATAGATTATTTCAAGCTGTCACTCTAAATGTGGAAATTAATTAATAGTTGGAAATTGTTAAATTGAACAGTGATGGATTCTAAAATCTTGATAATTTTTAATCTCTTGAACTTTAACATTACATATATTAATTTTAATTGTTTAATGTCATTAATTTTATTAATTTTTCTCTACATCAAATTTTATTTTGAGCTAAATAGGAATTAAATTAATTGAATTAGATTAAATTATCAAGCAATCTATATGGATTCAGTCTGGTTATTCATTTGTTTATATTACAAGCAAGTATTTAAACTTGCTTAACAAAATTTTTGGTGCATTGCAAGGTACTGCATCTAAATATATTTACATCTTTTATGTATGTAAAATCTTTCCAATTTTAGATTTGAAGTCTATGCTTTGTGTAAATTTTTTTTTAGAAATGCAAGTACTGATTCCTTTGCAAAGGGCATACAATCAAATCGCCTTCTATGATTTAACCTAAATAACTTTTAGGCCTAGCCTACTAAGCCAAGACCTTGCTAGGAAACCTCATCTCATATTCTGTAATCGAAAATTCTATAGAAAATTTGACAGCATCTCTCTTGTAAATTAGACACCTTCAGACATACCTTGTACATGAAACTTACTTCAAAAATATGCATTTGCCTTATTTTTCTCACCTTACTCAAATATGTCCTACACAAAAAACTTACTTTGAAAATATGTATTCGCCTTATTCTTTCTACCTTGCTACAAGTTTGTACAAATTTGAAGGACTTCTTGCCTTATTCTTCATACTTTACTACAAGTTTCCATAAATTTGAAGGACTTCCTCCAATTTTACAATAAGTTTCCACAAATTTGAAGGACTTCCTCCCATTTTACAATAAGTTTCCACAAATTTACATGTAACATCCCTCCTCCAGAGGTAGATCTGACACTTTCTGACAATATTGTCCCTAATTTAGCATGAGAATATATGTAACATCCCTCCTCTAGAGGTGAACCTGTCACTTTCTGTCAATCTTGTTCCTAATAGAGCTACCACACTTGGTATGAGATATTTAGCATGAGAATATATATAACACTCCTCTAGAGGTGGACCTATCAATTTCTGTTGATATTATCCCTAATTTAGCCATTGCACTTGGTATGAGATTTTTTGTTCAAAGCTTCCCAGTGGTCACCCATCCAAAGATTGCTCTTGTCTAAACACGCTTAACTTCGAAGTTTTTTCGAACCCTAAAGCTAACCACTTTGAAAAGATCCCAGTATTATTAGAGTGACTATTATTACATTTAAATTATCCCTTCATTTATACTTGGACAGTATGGGATCAAAAACTAGGTAGCCTGCTAGTACCTTACATCTGCCCACATTGGTCGTTACAATCTACCCTCCTTAAGAACTAGTGCTCTTGCTGACACACTTCTGGCTGAGTACAGGCTCTGATATTACTTTGTCAAGACCTACCCAGGATCCCCTGTCAAAAACTCAGTCTTGTCCGGACTAGGGGAAACCTTGCCATATGTTCCTACGAAAAATCCGGGAACATCTTTCCTATAAATGAGCTCCCCCAAAAGTACCTTACGTGCAAAACTCACTCTGAAAATATTCATTCACTCTATTTTTCATAAATCTATAGGACTTCAATAACAATGGCACGGAAATGTAAATGCAAAAAATAATTAATACACTGAAAATACCTTCATAGGTGGATCCCTTTCGGAGTTTACTACATGGATCCCAAATAGCCCTGACTTATCCTAAGTCCTTACTTAGCATGGAACATCCATACTTTTATAATTTATTGCCTCTTGCACCACTCATTTATTATAATCATACTTTTTGTTTTACAACACCTTGCAAATATACCAAACACATAAATACATATAGAAGATAATAAAAACAATGATAATAATAATAATAATAATAATAATAATAATAATAATAACAACAACAACAACAATAGTAACACAACCTCTCGAGAAATCTGAATAACCCGTTCGAACGCTATAATATATGTTCGAAGGCTACCGTACCTACCCAAAGGCTACAATACTTGTCTGAAGGATACAATACCAATCTGAAGGCTACCATACTTGCCCGAAGCCTACAATATCTCCAGATCTAATAACTCATCCACTTGAACAAATACGATAATTGTACAGTTGATAACAACAACAACAACAGCAATAATAATAATAATAATAATAATAATAATAATAATAATAATAATAATAATAAAATAGAATTTAAAATTGATAAATACATTACATAATCCACACACTTGTAGTGGAGATACACTCAATGTACCAAATAATATGCTAGTGCACAATCCCATCATACCTGTTGTCGTAGGTACATTGCTACCAATAAGACCAAAGGTGGTTGCCTATAATAGCCGTCCAACTCACCGATCTCATAGGTAGTAGAAATATGAGACTAGACTGCTGATGAGTCGAATTGGGTCATTGCTCTCACACGATATGGTACACACTTGTATAACATAACTAGGCATGGTCACATGCATTGCATGTGGATCACTATTTAATAGTGTTAAATATTGTATTATTAGTTTTTTTCTATGTATAAAATTAAAAATTTGTTGGGTTAACTTGTAATATACATCTAAGATATTACAAATAATACTATTAATTTGAAAAAAGTTTTATCCAAAAAAAGTAGTATAGAGAAATAAAATTAATATATACAAATCTATGTGTGTATTAATATTACTATTTGGAATAGGATAAAACAATTTTAACATTTCTTCTAAGATGAGTGAGACTATTGGAATATGAATAAGCAACTCCATTTATATTTCTTAATATATATATATATATATATATATATAATTTTTTTTAAAAAATATTGACTAAGAAGCATATATTATAGATATTATATAGAATGACAATGTGTTAGCTTTAGGCCGTCAAAAACAAAAAAGGAGGGAGCAAGCAAGAGACATGGCTATTTCCAAAAAAAAAAAAAAAAAAAAAAGGCAAGAGACATGGCCGGCAACAAGGGGAAAATTTTGGGCCTGATTATGATAAATGGGCCCATTGCCCTGATAAATATTTTTAGGCCCATATTCAATGTTGACAAAAAAAAGACCTTTTTAAAAAAAGAAAAAAATTAAAAAATAAAGGGCATACATGTCATTTCAAGGGCGCCCAAAAATTGGTCTCTCCTTTGACATTGCGGCTTTTAGAATGAGATTATTGATGTGGAGTTAAGCAACTCCATTTGTATTTTTTAATATATATATATATATATATAAATATTTTTACAAAAAAATTGACTAAGAAGTCTGTGATCCAAAGTGCTTAAACACCATGCGTCACATAGCTCCCTAAGTCATCAGTAAGTGGTAAAATTTGTAGATTTTTTACTCTCTCTCTCTCTCTCTCTCTCTCTCTTTCTTACACATAAAGAAAATTTAGAAACAAAAGGGGAAAAAAAAATTCTCACAGTGAAAGAGAGAGAGAGAGAGAGAGAGACGGATTAAGCTTCAAACTTCATACCATGAGTCTCTGCCATTGTCTTCTTTAGGTGGGTTTTTCATAGCTTTGCCCTATTATTGATGTTGAACATCCTTTTTCACTGTAGCCTTCCTTTCTCTTCGAATCCCTCATTTCTAAATATTCCCCACCTCCATTTCTTTGTACCCTTTCTGTTATATATAGAGAGAGAAAATAGGATTGGAATTGCAGTCTTGCAAATCCAGCTTGGTTTGCCTTACTCTTCAGGAGGTCAGCAATTCTCAAAGTGGTAGATTATTTATGTTCAGAGTTTTCTTGTTTGTTCAGTATTGATCAAGCTAAGTTCCTGTTAATTGTAATGTCCAGTTTGACCATTTATTGAAGTGTTAAAATAATGTAATTTGACAAGAAAAAAATGGCATATTTGTATTTTCAAGGGGGGCCCAAAAATTGGAACAATATTTAGTATCCCGGCTTTTATATATGGCTATATATATATATATATATATACGTCTACATTGAAAGGAAACCTAGTACACTATAAGATGTACAAGTGTTGTCAAGTGTTAATTGGTATCCCAAACACCATTTGATAGATAAGGTAGGAAGAAGAGAACCTGAATGCAACCCCATTGGCATCCTAATGACTCTTATGCTAAATAACGTGCCAGCGTGTAGCCAGGGGGGTCATTGATGCTTACTGTGTAAAATATTTACCAATCCTCTTGCCCTTAGCTCCCATAGGAATGGCTAAACCTCTAATCGTTTGACCAAGTGGAGGGTAGCTGATGCTATCATAACAAGATACTTGCTTACTCTTGCTCACCACAGCTCACAACGAATGGTTAAATATAACATGCGCACTAATCCATAATCTAACAGTACAAAACTAATATTGTTTGGTAAATCTACAAACTAACTAGTAATATAGAATATATATTTCAAAAACATCAATTCCTCATAATAACTGTAACACTCCGTCCCAAACCACATCGGAATTCGTGCACGTTGACTAAGGTTGACCGTTGACCGAGTGGGTCAAAAGTTGACTTTTTGTTCCAGTTGAAATTTTGAGTTGACCAGGGTACTGTGGCGAAGTGCATGATGCCCCGAGTTCGTAGACTAGTAGCACGTTGAAAACGGAGCTATGGTTTGAAAGTTATGGACAAAACAAGTCGTGGTGCAAACTGTCCAAAAGGTGCCGGGAGTTGACTTTTTATCATTGTATAATTTTGCTTTGACTTTTGTATGATTGTAAAGTACTCGTCGATACGAGTTCATAGACTAGGGGCACGCTTAAATCAGACATCTGGTTAAAAAGTTATAGACGTGTGAAGTTTGCCGGATACCGTAATATTTTATTATATCTAGCTTAAGTGCACAGTAATGCCACGTGTCGACACCTGATTGGTCCACGTGGGTGAACAGTGTCACCCACGGTGGCTTTTATTTGGCAAAAATATCAGGGAGGAGAGAGAAAGAGAGAGAGAGAGAGAGAGACGACTGGCCGCCGGAATCGACAAATTTTCCAGCCGATTCTTGCTACACGCGCTAGCCAGACGGGAGCCCCTCCTCATTTCAGGCCAAACCCCAAAATTTCATGACTGCCGGTCACCGGACGCGCCCAGATCGAGCCGGCGAAGCTCTGCGGCGATTTTCCCCTCCACTGCTGGCCACCGCAGTTTGACCCCTTTCCACCTCCTCATTTCCGGCCACACGCGCTAGCCACCCCTCACCACCTCCTCATTTCCGGCCAGCCCACCAAATTTCACGGCCACGGGACCTCTGACGCGCCGGGATCGGAGTGTTTTCCGACGAGGAGCCAAAAATCTTCAAATCCCGATCTCTCCACCGTTCGGCCTCCGTTTGCCTCACCGCCGGTCCCATTGGAACCCTCTCCCCTTGATCTACAAAACCCCCAAAAATCTCAGCCAACGGCCACCGCACGCGCCGCCACCGGCGACGGTTGCCGGTGACCACGGTGGCTCGCCGGAAGTCACTGTTCCGGCGAGTACCCAGTTGCACCGCCGGTCCCTCTCCAATGATTCCGACCCCCCTGAATCCAAATCTGGGGTCCTTTTCCGCCAATTTGCGACGGATTGAGAGGATCGAAGAGTTGAATCCCAAAAGCTTTCAGGCGAGATTCCGGCCACCTCGGGTACGATCTCCGGAAAGTAAGACCGAAACCGTAATCCTCATCGCTCAAGCTTCAATTCGGTATATCACTCGTAATTTTTAGTTGTCGTTTGTGTTCGCTCCCCGGGTACCCATTTGGGAGTTATCCGATTAAAATATTAATATATTTGGTTTGGTGTATTGTGGATTTTTAGGTGCACGTGCAAGTAGTGGAGTCGATCCTGCGGAGGATCATGATTGAAATACGTGCGTAAGGTGAGTCACCCACCTTCAAATTAATTTCGGGAATTAAATTTGTGAATATTTTGTGTGAATTGGATATTTGAAATTTATATTCTATGTGTCAAATATTTAGTTGATTTATTGTGAAAATTATTGGTGGATTTATTTTAATTAAAGAAAATATGCATTATATAAATTTATGCCATGTGAAAATTATTTTATGGTATTGAGAATTGTGGAATTTAATTATATATGAAATTCTTGTGGTTTTAACATTATTTTGGGCATGATTTAATTTTCAAATATTTCAAGGAAAATATTTGTTTATGTTGGTGACTTCAATTTTTATAAGTATGCCCCTGGAATATTATGTGATTTAATTTATTATATTTCAAAAATATTTATGCTATTGGGAAAATTGAATATTTAAATTGGTGGATTTGAGAGCTGGTGGATTTGAAAATTATGGAATTTATGCGATGAATTTATGACAATGATTATAAAGGAGTTATGGGAAATTTACGGGTTTAATTGGATGGAATAAACTCGGTATGTTATGGAAAATTTGAGATTTTGATATATAAAATAAATATGTGGATTTTATAATTTTTAGATGCACCATACACATACTGGTGTTCTGTTTATATGTGATATGGTTAGTGTGCACACGGATGTGATTAGCGCGCGGGTGGGTGTGAGTAGTGCGCAGGTGATTTTATGTGGTTGTCCTGTGGTTGCCATCGAATGAGGGTAGGCCGCCCCTCCATGGCTGGGACACCTGTTTGCAGCGGCGCGGTGGGACGCCACGGGACCATATGCCGGTTTCTCTCTATAACCTCTTGTCTGGCGGTACCTTGGGACGCTGGGTACTGTTGGCGCCACTAGTATATAGTGGGTGCATCAAGTGATTTTCAGAACTGGGATTTTAAAATAAATATTTTGAAATTGTATTGGAATTGAGAATATAATTAATACTGTTTTTGGTATTTATTTGAATGGGGATTTTAAATTGGTTTAATTTTCCCTTTACTTAATTATTCTATAAATTGATTTCTTTTAATTATAAATTTTGGATGCTTGACTTATTATATTTTATTTGACATTCATTTGAATGAATTGACGTCTTGGTTTTCGGGGAATACGAGTAAGGGGTTTTGTGAAAATGTTTTAAAAGGGGAACTTTTCCAACCGAGAGAATTGTAAGGGTTTTGAGAGAAATTATTATTTCCAATTAATTATTATTTATCTACTTAATTATCGTGGTATTATAATTGTATAGTAGATCGGGTCACTCACTGAGATGATTAGCATCTCATTTTTTTTAAATTTCGTTCCTCTAGGTACCAGGTTGTGTCGGTATTCAGTCGGAGCGGACTTGATCTTCATCGCTATCTTAGTTCGAGAAGAACCTTTGCCTTCTTTTATTGAAATTGTAATATTTCTTTCATCCATGTTGTATTCTATACTTAGTAGTACTTCATGAAGCTCTGTATACTGTCTCGGACATTTATGTATTATTTATGCACTGAGTTACTGTTATTCTTTTGGAGTGCTGTAAATTTGTGAAATCAACTTGTAGTATTGTGGGAGGAATAAAGGGATGAATATAGAAGTGTGTTTTCAGTGCAGGAATTTGTGGTAAGTCCATCCCTTAGGGGAGGTTCTGCCGGATTTTCCATTGGAGGGTCCGGTAGGGTTTCCCTGGGATCAAGGCTTGTCTAGGGTTCCGGTGAGAAATTTTGAACGGGTCCTGATAGTTGGTATCAAAGCATAGGTTCTTGTAATCCTAAGGGACTGTGCATTGCTGTATAGCCCATCCGTAAATTTCTTCCTTTTGTAATCGTGCTTAAGTGTCTCTGTTTCTAAACTCTTGTTTGTCCCCTCAGAATTGGCTACGATGAGTAGGCGGGACACACGTAGAACTCGGGAACGCTCGACTGAGAGTTCAGGGAGTAGATCGAGCCTTAGAAATCTGGTCTCTCAACTAACTCGAGCCTTAGGAGGTTCAAGCTCTAGTAATCGATCCGTGGATCAGGCTCGACATTTAGGAGCCGTGAATTGCAATGGAAGCCAAGGCCCAGCTGCAGCCATGAATTGGCTATCCAACATGGAGAAAATCTTGGAAGAGGGGATGCAGTGCCTCGATGAGGATATGGTGAGAATCTCTAGTTTCATGTTAGAAGGAGACGCCCGGAAGTGGTGGCAAGTAGAAAAGACTCGCAGAAGGCATACGTGGGATCAGTTTAAGGTTGCCTTCTCTACTGAGTATTGTCCTCCTGCCTACCGTGAAGCAAGAAGGAGAGAGTTTGAGGAACTGCGACAGGGGAACATGACAGTGTCCGAGTACGAGAGAAGATTTCGGGAACTATCCGAATTCTGCATGCACATGATTCCCGACGATCATGCGAAGAAGGTGAGGTTCATAGATGGCTTGAACGAGAACATAGCCCTCACCCTTTCTGGATCAGTACATCCCACTTATCAATCCGCCAGGGATGCAGCGCTGGAGCTAGAGAGACAGGTGGAGATGCACAAACCCTCGAGACGCAGATCATTCGAAGGTTCATATAGTGGGGTACCTCGACAGGGGGTAGCTAAGAAAAGCCATAGTTCAGGCTCCTTAGATAGTGATGGGTTAAGCCCACGGGGTATATTTTAGCGGAGAGGTAGCTATCGGATGCCTCAACCAGCTCGTCATTCCATTAGCAGCGGCACGAGTTCATATCAACGATCTGGTTTTAGTCTCAAGCCATTTTGCAGACGTTGTAATAGAGCACACCATGGAATTTGCCAGTACGAGGGTATGTGCTTTCAGTGTGGACAGGCGGGACATATAAAGAGGCATTGCCCTTTATGGAGAGACGGGGGTGTTAGGGGCGAACCCACCATCACAACAGGCCAGTGGATCTCAAGGTCAGAGCTCCCGAGGGAGTCATGCGGTAGGAGGTTCATCGGGATCAGCCCCACAGCCTGTTGAGTAGAGCAGGGGTAGAGGACGGAGACTCCAGCAAACAAGTCAGGGTCAAGTGTTCGTGATAACGCAGCAGGAAGCCCTAGCTACACCGGATGTGGTGACAGGTACATTGAATATGTTCGGTAATGATGCACTCGGGTCGGTATGACCCCTACTCCTTTAGGATGTCTATTAGAGATAGCCACTCCTGCAGGAGAATCCTTGTGGCCTAGCCAGCTGATCAAGGAGTGTTTCTTCTGCATCGAATATCAGGTGATGGAAGCGGACTTGATCCTGTTGGATCTATCCAAACTTGATGTAATCTTGGGCATGGATTGGTTGTCAAGGAACCATGCATCCGTAGATTGTTTTAGCAAAGAAGTTACATTCAGGAGGTCAGGATTGCCTCCGGAAAGGGAAGTTGACTTTCCCATTGAATTAATTCCGGGCATCGTGCCTAATTCTCTACCACCGTATCGGATGGCTCCAGCGGAGTTAAGGGAGCTAAAGGTCCAATTGCAAGATTTGGTAGATAAGAGGTTTATTAGACCAATCATATCGCCTTAGGGAGCTCCAGTTTTGTTTGTGAAGAAGAAAGATGGTAGTCTAAGACTGTGCATCGACTATCGACAACTTAATAAGGTAACCATCCCTAATCGCTATCCGTTGCCAAGGATAGATGATCTATTTGACCAACTCCAAGGTGCCAAGGTGTTTTCCAAGATCGACTTGAGATCTGGATACCATCAGTTAAGGATCCGAGAGTTGGACATTCCTAAGACTGCCTTTAGGACGAGGTACGGACATTATGAATTCCTAGTGATGTCGTTCGGACTCACCAATGCCCCAGCAGCTTTTATGGATTTGATGAACCGGGTGTTTCATCCGTACTTGGATCGTTTTGTCATTGTATTTATAGATGACATCCTGATCTATTCTAAGAGCCAAGAAGAGCACGTGGGGCATTTGAAGAGAGTGCTCCAAACTCTAAGGCAGCATCAGCTATATGCTAAATTCGACAAGTGTGAGTTCTGGTTGAATCAAGTGGGTTTTTTTGGACATATTGTGTCAGCTGAAGGCATCTATGTGGACCCTGATAAGGTGAAGGCAATGTTAAGTTGGGAGTGCCCTACCACTGTGAGGGAAGTATGAAGTTTTCTTGGATTAGCAGGATATTACCGCCGTTTTATAGAAGGGTTTTCGAGAATTGCCGGGCCGCTTCATAAATTAACCCGAAAGAATGTTGAATTTAGCTGGACGGACGGGTGTGAGCAGAGTTTTCAGGAATTGAAGCAAAGGTTAACGTCCGCACCTGTCTTAACCTTACCTAATGGGAATGAGGGTTTTGAAGTCTATTGTGATGCATCCCATCAAGGGTTGGGTTGCGTGCTAATGCAGAATCAAAGGGTGATAGCATATGCCTCACGAAAATTGAAGCAGCACGAACAAAATTACCCTATGCATGACTTAGAATTGGCGGTGGTAGTCTTTGCTCTAAAGAAGTGGAGACACTACTTGTCAGGACCCGCCCAGAATTCCTTCCCTGGAACCCTAGACAAGCCCTGATCCCAGGGAAATACCACCGAACCTTTCAACGGAAAATCCGGCAGTACCTCCCCTAAGGGTAGGACTTACCAAAAATTACCTGCACTAAGAACACACTTCTATTTTCACCCCCTTATTCCTCCCGCAAAACTACAAATTGTTTCCACAAATTTACAGCACTTCACAACAGTAACAGCAGCCCAGTGCATAAATAAACATAAGTGTCCAAATAGTATACAGAGCTTCATGAAGTGCTAATCAACAGAAAATACAAAAGATGAAAGAAATAATACAACTGAAATGAATGAGTACAAAAGTACTTCTCGAAACACGACAGCGGCGGAGAATTGGTTCGCCCTGGAAGAACGTCTACCACCCCTTGCACCTAAAGGAACGGAACTTAAAAACGTGAAATGCTAATCATCTCAATGAGTGACCCTAGCTACTGAACACTTTTAATAATAATAATAATAATAATATAACAAATAAGGGAATTGAATTAATACTAACAATTAATAAATAAATAATAATAACAGTTGGAATAATAATTTTCCCTCAAAACTCTCACTAATCACTCCGTTGGAAATGTTCCCTTTTTAAAACAATTTCACAAAACCCGATATTCATACTTCCCGAAAACCAAGGGATCAAACCATTTGATAAACAATAAATAAATAAATGAATAAATACCCCAATATATAATTAAAATGGAATAAATCATAATAAATAACTTTGAACACTTTTGGGGTTTGGAACTTTATCTGAAAATTTACACTTGACGCACCACATCATATACCGGTGATGCCCTCCGATACCCAGCATCCTGAGCACCGACTGGCGGGGAGATTAAAGAGAGAAACTTCCAAACGGCACTTCGGCATCCCGATAGTACCGCTGCTGAAACCGTCATCCCGGCCAAGGAGGGGGGCGGCTGTGGCCAATATAAAATTTGCCTACCCACGGTCCAAATGGCAACTCACGGGAGACATAATACTTGCGCGCTAAACCACATATACATATACCAGAATGCCAATACTGTATGAATGCGTCTAAAAATAATTATTTAATCAACCGTACCGTTCTTTCCAAAATTACCGTGGGAAATATATTAAATTTTCACACTTACCTTCCTACATATTTTCATTTAACAAACCGGTATGAAACATCGATAACAAATAAAACCATAATTTTTCTCGTAATACGAGGTTCAACAAATAAAATACCGTGGGCATAATTATAAAATTAAACCACCAATTTAAACGAATATTTTCATAAAATATTTAAACCAATTATGGCCAAAAGTAATACTTAAAACCACGTACGATTATTACCGAAATATACTTTGCTCAAGCACAATAAATAAATTAAATCACAATAAAGCCATAATTAAATTGTACCACATGAGCATAATTTAAATACCAATTAAACACCAATTAAACATAATTAATTGCCCAAAATATTTTTAAAGGTAGGTCACTCACCTTAAGCGCGTATATCAGTTAAGATCCTCCGCAGGATCAACTCCATTACTCGTATGTGCACCTAAAACGACATCTAAAAGTTACGAGTTATATACCGAATCGAAGCTTGAGTGATGAGGATCACGGATTCGGTCTTACTTTCCGGTGATCGGACCCGAGGTGGCCGGAATCTCACTGGAAAGCTTTCGGGATTCGACTCCTCAATTCTCCCGAACCGTCGTGAATTGGCAGAAAAGGATGCCGGATTTGGATTCACGAGGTTGGAATCAGTGGACAGGGACCGGCGGTGCAACTGGGTACTCGACGGAATAGTAACTTCCGGCGAGCCGCCGCGGTCACCGACAACCGTCGCTGGCAGCGGCGCGTGCGGTGGCCTTTGGCTGAGATTTTTAGTGGTTTTGTAGATCGAGGGGAGAGGATTCCAACGGGACCGGTGGTGAGGTAAACGGAGGCCGGACGGCGGAGAAATCGGGGTTTGAAGATTTTCGGCCTCTCGCCTGAAAACACTCCGATCCCGGTGCGTCGGAGGTTCGGTGGCCGTAAAATTTGGTGGGTAGGTGGGACTTGAGGAGGTGGTGAGGTGTGGCTGGCGCATGTGGCTTGAAAATGGCCGAAAATAGGGCAAACGACGGTGGAGGGAAAAATTGCCGCCGAGCTTCGCCGCCTCGATCCGGGCATGTCCGGTGACCAACAGCCGTGAGATTTTGGGGTTTGGACAGAAATGGGAAGCCGCTCCCGTCTGGCCGGTGCGTGTAGCAAAAATCGGCCGAAAAATTGGACGATTCCGGCGGCTGGTCGGTTTCTCTCTCTCTCTCTCTCTCTCCCTCTCTCTCTTTCTCTCTCTTCCCCGGCATTTTTGCCAAATAAAAGCCACCGTGGTGACACTGTTCATCCATGTGGACCAATCAGGTGATGACACATGGCATTATTGTGCACTTAAGCCAGATATAATAAAATATTACAGCATCCGGCGAATTTCAAACGTCCATAGCTTTTTAACCAAATGTCAGATTTAAGCGTGCCGCTAGTCTATGAACTCGTATCTATGAGTACTTTACAACCGTACAAGATTCAAAACAAAATTACACAACAAGAAAAAGTAAACTCCCGGCACCTTTTGGATTGTTTGCACCTCGACTTGTTTTGCCCATAACTTTCAAACCGTAACTCCGTTTTCGACGTGCTACTTGTCTACGAACTCGGGGCATCATGCACTTCGCCACGGTACCCTGGTTAACTAGAAATTCCAACTAGGACAAAAAGTCAACTTTTGACCCCCTCGGTCAACGTGCACGGATTCCAGTGTGATTTGGGACAGGGTGTTACAACCTCCCCCCCTTATAAAAATTTCATCCTTGAAATTCCGCACGTCACTTGAACAGATAAAGGTACTGATCACGCATTTGCGCTTCGGGCTCCCATGTCGCGTCCTCGACTAAATGGTTTCGCCATAAAACTTTAACTAAAGGAATAGTCTTGTTACGTAGCACCCGCTCCTTGCGATCCAAAATCTGCACTGGCTGCTCCACATACAAAAGATCTTCCCTTAATTCTATGTCAGGAGTCTCGAGTACGTGTGAGGGGTCTACAATATACCTCCGTAGCATCGAAACATGAAACACATTCTGCACTCGGGCTAGTTCTTCTGGTAACGCCAACCTATAAGCCATAGGGCCAATCTTCTCCGTAATCTCGTAAGGCCCAATATAACAAGGACCCAACTTACCTCGTTGACCAAAGCGTACGACTCCTTTCCATGGAGATAGCTTTAGGAATACCCAATCTCCTACTTCGAATTCCAAATTCTTCCTACGCACCTCGGCGTAACTCTTCTGTCGATCTTGGGCAACCTTCAATCAGTCCTTAATGATTTTCACCTTGTCCAAAGTCATCCTTAAATACTCAGATCCAACCGCATTATTCGTTGCAAGGAGTCTCTCTTCTCCTACCTCACTCCAACACAAAGGTGTCCAACACTGCCTCCCATATAAAGCTTCATACGGGGACATCCCAATACTCGCCTGATAACTGTTGTTGTAGACAAATTCTATCAATGGCAATTGTTCATCCCAGCTATCGCGAAATTGCATAACATAAGACCTTAGCATGTCTTCTAATGTCTGAATTGTGTGCTCAGCTTGTCCGTCAGATTGCGGGTGAAAAGCGGTGCTGTAGTTAAGTCTTGCTCCTAGTGCATCAGCCAACTTCCGCCATAGTCATGAAGTAAAACATGAATCTTGATCAGAGACGATGGCTAACGGTACTCCATGAAGACTTACAATACGTTGCATGAACAACTGGGCTAACTTCTCGGGTGAAAAACGTTCTCGTACTGGTAAGAAGTGTGCCGACTTGGTAAGATGATCGATGATTACCCAAATGTCGTCGTACCTTTTAGGTGTGGGAGGAAGCTTGAATACGAAGTCCATGTTGAGTTCTTCCCACTTCCACACGGGAATAGGTAAGGCTTGGAGTAGTCCCGAAGGCTTCTGTCTTTCTGCCTTTACTTGTTGACATATCAAACACTTTGATACAAAATCTGCCACTTCTTTCTTCATGCCAATCAACCAATAATACTTAACAAGCGTTCGGTACATTTTGGTACTTCCAGGATGCATCGCATACATTGAGCTATGCGCCTCTTCTAAAATCTCCTTCTTGAGTTCTAGGATATCAGGAACGCAAAGTCGTCCCTTATACACGAGGGCTCCATCCCTCCTTATGGAAAACTCCGGATCAAGACCTTCTTGTGCCTTGCCCTTAATCATTCTCAATTTAGGATCTTCCATTTGAGTCTCCAATATACGATCCACCAACACTGGTCGCACCTGAAAACTAGCCATAAGAACTCCCGAAGGATGCATATGCATTAACACCCCCATCTTCTTCAACTCCACCATGAGAGGTAGTTGGATGGCTTGGATGTGATCAATAGATCCGATAGCCTTCCTACTCAAAGCATCTGCCATTACATTTGCCTTGCCTGGGTGATAATCAATCACACAGTCAAAATCCTTTAACAACTCCATCCATCTCCTTTGCCTCATATTTAACTCCTTCTGAGTGAAAATGTACTTGAGACTTTTGTGGTCGGTATAAATTTGGCATGTGGCCCCATACAAGTAGTGTCTCCACTTCTTTAGAGCAAAGACTACCGCCGCCAATTCTAAGTCATGCGCAGGGTAATTCTGTTCGTGCTGCTTCAATTGCCGTGATGCGTACGCTACCACCCTTTGATTCTGCATTAGCACGCAACCCAACCCTTGATGGGATGCATCACAATAGACTTCAAAACCTTCATTCCCATTAGGTAAAGTTAAGACAGGCGCAGATGTTAACCTTTGCTTCAACTCCTAAAAACTCTATTCACACTTGTCCGTCCAACTAAATTCAACCTTCTTTCGGGTTAAATTATGAAGCAGTCCAGCAATTTTTGAAAACCCTTCTATAAAACGACGACAATATCCTGCTAATCCAAGAAAACTTCGTACTTCCCTCATAGTGGTAGGGAATTCCCAACTCAACACTTCTTTCACCTTATCGGGGTCCACATAGATGCCTTCGGATGACACGATATGTCCAAGAAAACCCACTTGATTCAACCAGTATTCACACTTGTCGAATTTAGCATATAGCTAATGCTGCCTTAGTGTTTGGAGCACTCTCTTCAAATGTCTCACGTGCTCTTCTTGTCTCCTTGAATAGATCAGGATGTCATCTATAAATACAATGATAAAATGATCCAAGTACGGACGAAACACCCTATTCATCAAATCCATAAAAGCTGTTGGGGCATTGGTGAGTCCGAACGACATCACTAGGAATTCATAATGTCCGTACCTCGTCCTAAAGGCAGTCTTAAGAATGTCCGACTCTCGGATCCTTAACTAATGGTATCCAGACCTCAAGTCGATCTTGGAGAACACTTTGGCAACCTGGAGTTGGTCAAAGAGATCATCTATCCTTGGCAACGGATAGCGATTAGGGATGGTGACCTTATTAAGTTGTCGGTAGTCGATGCACAGTTTTATACTACCATCCTTCTTCTTCATAAACAAAAATGGAGCTCCCCACGGCGATATGCTTGGTTTAATAAACCCCTTATATACCAAATCTTGCAATTGGACATTTAGCTCCCTTAGCTTCGCTGAAGCCATCTGATACGGCGGTAGAGAAATGGGCACAGTACCCGAAATTAATTCAATGGGAAAGTCAACTTCCTTTTCCGGAGGCAATCCTGGTAACTCCTCAGGAAACACATCCGGAAAATCCTGCACAACGGGCATGTCTTCCAACCTGACCCCACTTACTCGGGTATCTATCACATGAGCGAAATACCTTTGGCAACCTTTACTCAGTAGCTTCTTGGCGGTAAGGGTAGATATCAACCTCAGCAAGGGCCTTCCAATTTCCCCAAGGAATACCACTTCTAGGAACCCTGGCCTCCTGAATGTAACTTATTTGCTAAAACAATCTACAGATGTACGGTTCCTTGCCAACCAATCCATGCCCAAGATTACATCAAGTCCGGATAGATCCAACAGGATCAAGTTCGCTTCCATCACTTGATCTTCAATGCAGAAGAAACATTCCTTAATTAATTGGCTAGGCCACAAGGATTCTCCTGCAGGAGTGGCTATTTCTAGCAGACATTTTAAAGGAGTAGGGGTCATACCCACCTGAACGATAAATTCTCTTGAGATAAACGAATGTGTTGCTCCCGAGTCTATAAGCACACGTGCGTCATTACAAAAAATATTCAAAGTACCTATAACAACATCAGGCGTAGTCCTGGCTTCCTGCTGCGTCATAGCAAACACCCGACCTTAGCCTGTCTGCTGGGGTTTCCTTCCTCTACCTCGACTCGATCCTGCAGACGGTTGGGCTGATCCCGAAGAAGCTCCTACTGCCTAACTCCCCTGGGAACTCTGACCTGGAAATACACCAGTATGCTGTGCTCGTCGACCTGCTCCTAGCACACTGCCACTACCATAAGGGCACTCCCTCCTTATGTGGCTTGGCTGCCCACACTGAAAGCATAAACCATCCATCTGACACGTCCCAGAATGCTTCCTCCTACAAATTGGGCAAATCCGCGGAGAACCAAAGTGTGACTGCTGATACGAGCTTGTATCCCCACTGATCGAATGGCGAGCTGACTGGGGCATACGATAACTGCCTCTCCTCTGAAATCTGCCTCGTGGGCTTAACCCATCACTATCTGAGGAGCTTGAACTATGGCTTTTCTTAGCTGCCCCCTGTCGAGGTACCCCACTATATGAACCTTCGAATGATCTGCGCCTTGAGGGTCTGTGCATCTCCGCCTGTCTCTCTAGCTTGAGCGCTGCATCCCTGGCGGACTGATAAGTGGGATGTACTGATCCAGAAAGGGTGAAGGCTATGTTCTCGTTCAAGCCGTCTATGAACCTCACCTTCTTCGGTGCATGCAGAATTTTGATAGTTCCCGAAATCTTCTCTCGTACTCGGACACTGTCATGTTCCCCTGTCGCAATTCCTCGAACTCTCTCCTTCTTGCCTCACGGTAGGCAAGAGGACAATACTCAGTAGAGAAGGCAACCTTAAACTGCTCCCACGTATGCTTTCTGCGAGTCTTTTCTATTTGTCACCACTTCCGGGCATCTCCTTCTAACAAGAAACCAGAGATTCTCACCATATCCTCGTCGGGGCACTGCATCCCCTCTTCCAAGATTTTCTCCATGTTGGATAGCCAATTCATGGCTGCAGCTGGGCCTTGGCTTCCATCGAAATTCATGGCTCCTAAACGTCGAGCTTGATCCATAGATCGATTACTAGAGCTGGAACCTCCTAAGGCTCTAGTTAGTTGAGAGATCAGATTTCTAAGGCTCGATCGACTCCCGGAACTCTTAGCTGAGCATTCCCGAGTTCTACGTGTGTCCCGCCTACTCATTGTAGCAAATTCTGAGGAAACAAACAAGAGTTTAGAAACAGGGACACTTAAGCACGATTACAAAAGGAAGAAGTTTATGAATGGGCTGTACAGTAATGCATAGTCCCTTAGGATTACAAGAACTTATGCTCTGATACCAACTGTCAGGACCCGCCCAAAATCCCTTCCCTGAAACCCTAGACAAGCCCTGATCCTAGGGAAATACCACCAAACCTTCCAACGGAAAATCTGGCAGCACCTCCCCTAAGGGTAGGACTTACCAAAAATTACCTGTACTAAGAACACACTTCTATTTTCACCCCCTTATTCCTCCCGCAAAACTACAAATTTTTTCCACAAATTTACAGCACTTCACAACAGTAACAGCAGCCCAGTGCATAAATAAACATAAGTGTCCAAATAGTATACAGAGCTTCATGAAGTACTAATCAACAGAAAATACAACAAGATGAAAGAAATAATACAACAGAAATGAATGAGTACAAAAGTACTTCTCGAAACACGATAGCGGCGGAGAATTGGTTCGCCCTGGAAGAATGTCTACCACCCCTTGTACCTAAGGGAACGGAACTTAAAAACGTGAGATACTAATCATCTCAATGAGTGACCCTAGCTACTGAACACTTTTAATAATAATAACAATAATAATATAACAAATAAGGGAATTGAATTAATACCAACAATTAATAAATAAATAATAATAACAGTTGAAATAATAATTTTCCCTCAAAACTCTCACTAATCACTCCGTTGGAAATGTCCATTTTTAAAACAATTTCACAAACCCGATATTCGTACTTTCCGAAAACTAAGGGATCAAACCATTTGATAAACAATAAATAAATAAATAAATACCCCAATATATAACTAAAATGTAATAAATCATAATAAATAACTTTGAACACTTTTAGGGTTTGGAACTTTATCTGAAAATTTACACTTGACGGACCACACCAAATACTGGTGATGCCCTCCGATACCCAGCGTCCTGAGCACCAACTGGCGGGGAGATTAAAGAGAGAAACTTGCAAACGGCACTTCGGCGTCCCAACAGTACCGCTGCTGAAACCGTCATCCCGGCCAAGGAGGGGGGCAGCTGTGGCCAATATCAAACTTGCCTG
Organism: Ziziphus jujuba; assembly: GCF_031755915.1. Lineage (NCBI taxonomy): Eukaryota > Viridiplantae > Streptophyta > Magnoliopsida > Rosales > Rhamnaceae > Ziziphus > Ziziphus jujuba. Next base: position 9,421,866 of record NC_083390.1, read on the forward strand.
CCCACGGTCCAAATGGCAACTCACGGGAGATATAATACTTGCGCGCTAAACCACATATGCATATACCAAAACACCAATACTGTATGAATGCGTCTAAAAATAATTATTTAATCAACCGTACCGTTCTTTCCAAAATTATCGTGGGAAATATATTAAATTTTCACACTTACCATCCCATATATTTTCATTTAACAAACCGGTACGAAACATCGATAACAAATAAAACCATAATTTTTCTCGTAATACGAGGTTCAACAAATAAAATACCGTGGGCATAATTATAAAATTAAACCACCAATTTAAACGAATATTTTCATAAAATATTTAAACCAATTATGGCCAAAAATAATACTTAAAACCACGTACGATTATTACCGAAATATGCTTTGCTCATGCATAATAAATAAATTAAATCACAATAAAGCCATAATTAAATTGTACCACATGAGCATAATTTAAATACCAATTAAACACCAATTAAACATAATTAATTGCCCAAAATATTTTTAAAGGTGGATCACTCACCTTAAGCGCGTATATCAGTTAAGATCCTCCGCAGGATCAACTCTACTACTCGTACTCGCACCTAAAACATTCACAGTATACCAACCAAATATATTAATATTTTAATCGGGTAACTCCCAAATGGGTACCCGGGGAGCGAACACAAGCGACATCTAAAAGTTACGAGTTATATACCGAATCGAAGCTTGAGTGATGAGGATCACGGATTCGGTCTTACTTTTCGGTGATCGAACCCGAGGTGGCCGGAATCTCGACGGAAAGTTTTCGGGATTCGACTCCTCAATTCTCCCGAACCGTTGCGAATTGGCAGAAAAGGATGCCGGATTTGGATTCAGGAGGTCAGAATCAGTGGACAGGGACCGGCGGTGCAACTGGGTTCTCGCTGGAACAGTAACTTCCGGTGAGCCGTCGTGGTCACCGGCAATCGTCACGGGCGGCGGCGTGTGCGGTGGCCGTTGGCTGAGATTTTTGGCAGTTTTGTAGATCGAGGGGAGAGGATTCCAACGGGACCAGCGGTGAGGCAAACAGAGGCTGGACGGCGGAGAAATCAAGGTTTGAAGATTTTTGACCCCTCGCCGGAAAACGCTCCAATCCCGGCGCGTCGGAGGTCCGGCGATCGTGAAATTTGGTGGGTAGGCGAGACTTGAGGAGGTGGTGAGGGGTGGCTGGAGTGTGTGGCCTAAAAATGGCCGGAAATAGGGCAAACAGCGGTGGCCGGCGGTGGAGGGAAAAATCGCAGCCGAGCTTCGCCGCCTCGATCCGGGCGCGTCCGGCGACCAACCGGTCGCCGTGAGATTTTGGGGTTTCGTTGGAAATGGGAAGCCGCTCCCTTCTGGCCGGTGCGTGTAGCAAAAATTGGCAAAAAAATTGGACGATTCCGGCGACCGGTTGGTTTCTCTCTCTCTCTCTCTCTCTTCCCCGGCGTTTTTGCCAAATAAAAGCCACCGTGGTGACACTGTTCATCCACGTGGACCAATAAGGTGATGACACGTGGCATTATTGTGCACTTAAGCCAGATATAATAAAATATTACGGCATCCGGCGAATTTCAAGCGTCCATAGCTTTTTAACCAAATGTCCGATTTAAGCGTGCCGCTAGTCTATGAACTCGTATCGACGAGTACTTTACAACCGTACAAGAGTCAAAACAAAATTACACAACAAGAAAAAGTCAACTCTCGACACCTTTTGGACTATTTGCACCTCGACTTATTTTGCCCATAACTTTTAAACCGTAGCTCCGTTTTCGACGTGCTACTTGTCTACGAACTCGGGGCATCATGCACTTCGCCACGGTACCCTGGTCAACTAGAAATTCCAACTAGGAAAAAAAGTTAACTTTTGACCCTCTCGGTTAATGGTCAACCTCGGTCAACGTGCACAGATTCCGGTGTGATTTGGGATGGGGTGTTACACTACTTGTATGGGGCCACATGCCAAATTTATACCGACCACACAAACCTCAAGTACATTTTCACCCAAAAGGAATTAAATATGAGGCAAAGGAGATGGATGGAGTTGTTGAAGGATTATGACTGTGTGATTGATTATCACCCAGGCAAGGTGAATGTAGTGGCGGATGCTTTGAGTAGGAAGGCTATCGGATCTCTTGCTCACATTCAAACCGTCCAACTACCTCTCATGGTGGAGTTGAAGAAATTGGGGGTGTTAATGCATATGCATCCTTCAGGAGTTCTTATGGCTAGTTTTCAGGTGCGACCGGTGTTGGTGGATCGTATAGTGGAGACCCAAATGGAAGATCCTAAATTGAGAACAATTAAGAGCAAGGTACAAGAAGGTCTTGATCTGGAGTTTTCCATAAGGAGGGATGAGCCCTCGTGTATAAAGGACAACTTTGCGTTCCTGATAACCCAGAACTCAAGAAGGAGATTTTAGAAAAGGTGCATAGCTCGATGTATGCGATGCACCCTGGAAGTACCAAAATGTACCAAACGCTTGTTAAGTATTATTGGTGGATTGGCATGAAGAGAGAAGTGGCAGATTTTGTATCAAAGTGTTTGATTTGTCAACAGGTGAAGGCAGAAAGACAGAAGCCTTCAGAGCTACTCCAACCCTTACCTATTCCCGTGTGGAAGTGGGAAGAACTCAACATGGACTTCGTATTTAAGCTTCCTCCCACACCTAGAAGGTACGACGGCATTTGAGTTGTCATCGATCGTCTTAACAAGTCAGCACACTTTCTACCTGTAAGAGAGCGTTTCTCACCCGAGAAATTGGTCCAATTGTTCATGCAACGTATTGTAAGTCTTCATGGAGTACCACTAGCCATCGTATCCGATCGAGATCCACGTTTTACTTTACGACTATGGCAGAAGTTGGCTGATGCATTAAGAGCAAGACTTAACTACAGCACCGCCTTTCACCCGCAATCTGATGGACAAGCTGAGCTCACAATTCAGACATTAGAAGACATGCTAAGGTCCTCACACGTATTCCCCTAGTTAAAGTTTTATGGCGGAACCACTTAATCGAGGAAGCGACGTGGGAGCCCGAAGCGTAGATGCGTGATCAGTACCCTTATCTGTTCCAGTGATGTGCGGAATTTCGAGGATGAAATTCTTATAAGGGGGGAAGGTTGTAACACCCCGTCCCAAACCACATCAGAATTCGTGCACGTTGACCGAGGTTGACCATTGAACGAGTTGGTCAAAAGTTGACTTTTTGTTCCAGTTGAAATTTCGAGTTGACCAGGGTACCGTGGCGAAGTGCATGATGCCCCGAGTTTGTAGACTAGTAGCACGTTGAAAACGGAACTACGGTTAGAAAGTTATGGGAAAAACAAGTCGCGGCGCAAACTGTCCAAAAGGTGCCAGGAGTTGACTTTTTATCTTTGTATAATTTTGCTTTAACTTTTGTATGGTTGTAAAGTACTCGTCGATACGAGTTCATAGACTAGCGGCACGCTTAGATCGGACATCTGGTTAAAAAGTTATAGACGTGTGAAGTTTGCCGGGTATCGTAATATTTTATTATATCTGGCTTAAGTGAACAGTAATGCCACGTGTCGACACCTGCTTGGTCCACGTGGGTGAACAGTGCCACCCACGGTGGCTTTTATTTGGCAAAAATATCAGGGAGGAAAGAGAAAGAGAGAGATGAGAGAGAGAGAGAGAGAGAGAGAGAAACAACCGGCCGCCAGAATCGACAAATTTTCTAACCGATTCTTGCTACACGCGCCGGCTAGACGGGAGCCCCTCCTCATTTCCGGCCAAACCCCAAAATTTCACGATTGCCGGTCGTCGGACGCGCCCAGATCGAGCCGGCGAAGCTCGGCGGTGATTTTCCCCTCCACCGCCGTTTGACCCCTTTCTGGCCATTTTCAGGCCACACGCGCTAGCCACCCCTCACCATCTCCTCATTTCCGGCCAGCCCACCAAATTTCACAGCCACCGGACCTCCGACGTGCCGGGATCGGAGTGTTTTCCGGCGAGGAGCCAAAAATCTTCAAATCCCGATCTCTCTGCCGTTCGGCCTTCGTTTGCCTCACCGCCGGTCCCGTTGGAACCCTCTCCCCTTGATCTACAAAACCCCCAAAAATCTCAGCCAACGGCCACCGCACGCGCCGCCACCGGCGACGGTTGCCGGTGACCGTGGCGGCTCGCTGGAAGTCACTGTTCCGGCGAGTACCCAGTTGCACCATCGGTCCCTCTCCACTGATTCCGACCCCCCTGAATCCAAATTTGGGGTCCTTTTCCGCCAATTCGCGACGGATTGAGAGGATCGTAGAGTTGAATCCCAAAAGCTTTCCGGCGAGATTCCGGCCACCTCGGGTCCGATCTCTGGAAAGTAAGACCGAATCCGTGATCCTCATCGCTCAAGCTTCGATTCGGTATATCACTCGTAATTTTTAGTTGTCGTTTGTGTTCGCTCTCCGGGTACTCATTTGGGAGTTACCCGATTAAAATATTAATATATTTGGTTTGATGTATTGTGGATTTTTAGGTGCACGTGGGAGTAGTGGAGTCGATCCTGCAGAGGATCTTGATTGAGATACGTGCTTAAGGTGAGTGACCCACCTTCAAATTAATTTCGGGAATTAAATTTGTGAATATTTTGTGTGAATTGAATATTTGAAATTTATATTCTATGTGTTAAATATTTAAATATTTATTGTGAAAATTATTGGTGGATTTATTTTGATTAAAGAAAATATGCATTATATAAATTTATGCCATGTGAAAATTATTTTATGGTATTGAGAATTGTGGAATTTAATTATATATGAAATTCTTGTGGTTTTAACATTATTTTGGGCATGATTTAATTTACAAATATTTCAAGGAAAATATTTGTTTATGTTGGTGACTTCAATTTTTATAAGTATGCCCCTGGAATATTATGTGATTTAATTTATTATATTTCAAAAATATTTATGTTATTGGGAAAATTGAATATTTAAATTGGTGGATTTGAGAGCTGGTGGATTTGAAAATTATGGAATTTATGCGATAAATTTATGACAATGATTATAAAGGAATTGTGGGAAATTTACGGGTTTAATTGGATGGAATAAACTCGGTATGTTATGGAAAATTTGAGATTTTGAGATATAAAATAAATATGTGGATTTTATGATTTTTAGATGCACCATACACATACTGGTGTTCTGTTTATATGTGATATGGTTAGTGTGCACACGGATGTGATTAGCGCGCGGGTGGGTGTGAGTAGCGTGCAGGTGATTTTATGGGGTTGTCCTGTGGTTACTATCGGATGAGGGTAGGCCGCCCCTCCATGGCTGGGACACCTGTTTGCAGCGGTGCGGTGGGACGCCACGGGACCATATGCCGGTTTCTCTCTATAACCTCTTGTCTGGCGATACCTTGAGATGCTGGGTACTGTTGGCGCCACTGGTATATAGTGGGTGCATCAAGTGATTTTCAGAACTGGGATTTTAAAATAAATATTTTGAAATTGTATTGGAATTGAGAATATAATTAATACTGTTTTTTGGTATTTATTTGAATGGGGATTTTAAATTGGTTTAATTTTCCCTTTACTTAATTATTCTATAAATTAATTTCTTTTAATTATAAATTTTGGATGCTTGACTTATTATATTTTATTTGACATTCAATTGAATGAATTGACGTCTTGGTTTTCGGGGAATACGAGTAAAGGATTTTGTGAAAATGTTTTAAAAGGGGAACTTTTCCAACCGAGAGAATTGTAAGGGTTTTGAGAGAAATTATTATTTCCAATTAATTATTATTTATCTACTTAATTATCGTGGTATTATAATTGTATAGTAGATAGGGTCACTCACTGAGATGATTAGTATCTCATTTTTTTTAAATTCCGTTCCTCTAGGTACCAGGTTGTGTCGGTATTCAGCCGGAGCGGACTTGATCTTCATCGCTGTCTTAGTTCGAGAAGAACCTTTGCCTTCTTTTATTGAAATTGTAATATTTCTTTCATCCATGTTGTATTCTATACTTAGTAGTACTTCATGAAGCTCTGTATACTGTCTCAGACATTTATGTATTATTTATGCACTGAGTTACTGTTATTCTTTTGGAATGCTATAAATTTGTGGAAACAACTTGTAGTATTGTGGGAGAAATAAGGGGATGAATATAGAAGTGTGTTTTTAGTGCAGGAATTTGTGGTAAGTCCATCCCTTAGGGGAGGTTCTGCCGGATTTTCCATTGGAGGGTCCGGTAGGGTTTCCCTGGGATCAGGACTTGTCTAGGGTTCCGGTGAGGAATTTTGGACGGGTCCTGACAATAACATTTTAAAAACTATAATTCAATTATTTTAGACAAACAAATAAATAAATAAATAGATAAGCAAATAAATAAACATTCAAGAAACACAAAATATAATTTTTAGGGAAATACACTACTACAACATCATTTTAATATTAAGTAATTTTACAACTTTTAATTCTCTTAAAACAACATGGATAACTAAATAAATAGATAAAAAAATAATTAAATAAATCATTGCTTAAAACAATTAGTTTTACAAAACTATATGCACGTATTAGTTTATACTCACGCACATAAATATTAAAATATATGCAAATATATTTTAATAACAAAATTACTTTATTAAAGCTAAAATTTAAAATAATCAACTTCATAATTAAAAATAGTGAATCAACTAATAAATCTATTTCCAAATAAACATAAGCATCTAGAACCATAAATTTCTCAATTTCCCAGACCGAATCTTAAAATCCATCAAATCTCATTAAAGTTAATAATTTCCAAATAAACACAATTTACACAAAATTATATACACATAAATATATGTTTATGCCCAATAAATTTAAAATTATATTTAAACTACATAAATTGGCACAATATAATTAAATCAATTTTGCTTAAATTTAAACACATAGAATATTTTTAGAAATTTAAACAACAAAAATATATAATTATAATAGGTTGAAAATAAATTTTGAAAATGGATCACTCATACTAGTGATGTTGTCCAACCTTGCTTTATTGCAAGATTCCCTGCAAGTCCCACCGTGTGCCTAAAATACATAAAAAAAAATATTACTTAAATAATACATATATTTTCCCATGATACTAGAATACTCTAAATGTTTTAGAACTTAATCTCGCTACTTCTGGTTCCCAATGTTGGACTTTACAAGAGTTCTACTATTACAATAACCCTAATTGGCTTATTAACCAAAATTTAGGGTTCTTCCTAACTATGCCTAATTTTATAAGATTGAATATTCCATTAACTTTTACTACCTATTGTGAATCTATATCTGATAGTTTTTCTTATGGAAGACTTCTAATGCAATTCAATTTTTACAACAATTTCTAAATTAGCTCAAAAATAGTGAAATATTAAATACTTAACCATAATTAGCAAATTATAGATCAAATGAAAGCTTGTAAGACAAGGATCAAAGATACTTAGCTTAAACAATGCTCACTCCCTGCTAGTGATTGAAAATTGATTGGAAACTTTTGGCTACCGTTTGCTTTACCACCCGATCTAAGCATGTAACCGGTTGATCGGTTGCGAAACTTGGCGATTGGGGTTGTCGACGACTAGTCTTCATTGGCGGCTAGTGCGTGGCATTAACAGGTGCCTAAAGGTTCATCAATTGTAGCCAACTTGAGAGGGGAGAGAGGAAGAGAGAGAAAGTTTTTCGGGTGGAGGAGAGAGAAAGGGAAAAGGGAAAAAGAAGGAAGTGGCCACGTGGTACTAGTGGGTTGGTGAGACATGACACCCTTAGGTCTCTTTCGAAATTCCTCCACATACGTTTAATAAAACTACCCTATATTGTCAATGCCAAAGAAATTAATGCAACTTTATAGACCTATATTTCTTTAACCATAGATCTCATTTAAGCATGCTACTAATATAAAAATCATATCAACGGGTACTATCACATGGTACATGAGTTAAAATCAAAATCCATACAAATAAAGAGCCACTAGGCTCGTCAAGCAATCTAGGTCTCACCTTGTTTTGGCCATAACTTTATAATCTTAACTCCAATTTTGGTGTACTATTAGTCTACGAACTCGGGTTGATGAGTACTTTGCCATGGTGCTTTAGTCAAGGTGAAATTCATTTTAAGTAAAAATTCAATCCTGGAACCCACTGGTCAACCCCATCTAGCTTGGTTAAACTAAGTTAAAAATTCAAATTCGGAGGATTTTCACGAGTTAGGGTGTTACAATCTACTCACTTATAAAAATTTTGTCCTTAAAATTTAGCGCACCTAACTTGAAGCATAGGTGAGAAAGACTTGCATCCATTACTTGGACTATTTAGTGACATCATCCCCCTAACCAATCATAGAGAGTGCGTACCACCTCCAAACATAACTATATGGTAATGGATAACCATTCGAGGTGTACCACTACACCATATACCGAATTTCCTAGGGATAACAAAACCTAAAGCTCTGATACCATTTGTAATACTCCATTTCCATTGGCAGATATGTTACTTTCTATTGATAATGTTCCTAACTTAGCCACCGCATTCAGTATGAGATTTTTTGTTCGGAGCTTCCCGAAAGGTCGCACATCCAATGATTGCTCTCACCTGAGCACGTTTAAGTTTGAAGTTCTTTCGAACCATGAAGTTAACCATTCTTAAAAGGCCTCGACATTATTAGAGTAACTATTATTACATTTAAACCATCCCCTATTCTACACCCATGCAATATTGGATTGTATACCAAGTAGGCTACCAATGCTTTACACCCATCGACACTAATTGTTACAATATAAGTACAAGAAATAATTAATACATCAAAACTACCGTTATAGGTGTTGGAATCCCTTTCGGAGTTTACTATTCGAACATAACCATATGGTAATGGTTAACCATTCGAGGTGTACCACTATACCATATACCAAATTCTAGGGATAATAAAATCTAAAGCTCTGATACCATTTGTGATACTCCATTTCTATTGGCAGACATATTATTCTTTGTCGATAATGTTTCTAATTTAGCCACCGCATTTGGTATAAGATTTTTTATTCAGAGCTTCCCAAGAGATCACCCATCCAAGGATTGCTCTCACCAGAGCATGCTTAACTTCGGAGTTATTTTGAACCAAGAAGTCAACCATTCTTAAAGGGCCTCGTTATTATTAAAGTGACTATTATTATATTTAAATCATTCCCTGATCTACACCCATGCAATGTGGGATTAGATACAAAGTAAACTGCCAGTGCCTTGCACCCACCCACAATGGTCATTACAATATAAATACGAGAAATAATTACTACACAAAAAATACCTTTATAGGTGTTGGTATCCCTTCTGGAGTTTACGACATGGACTCCAAATAGCCTGAACTTATCCTTGGTCCTTACTCAACATGGAATGTCCATATTTTTATAGCTCATGGCCACCCACACAATCCATTTATTACAATTACACATTTTTACAACAACTCATGAATATACCAAACCCATAAATGCAAATAGAAGTTGATGATGATGATTATGATAATAATAATAATAATACAACCTTTGGAGAAATTTAGATAACCTACTCGAAGAATGCAATGCCAATTTAAAGATTGATACACTTGTCCAAAGGCTATGATACTTACAAGAATGCTACAATACCTACCTTAGGACTACATTACTGCTAAATCTATTAAGTCATCAATATGGACAAACATAATAGTTGTGTAGTTGACCATGATAACAACAACAGCAGCAGTAATAATAATTACAATAATAATAATAATAATAATAACAATAACAATAAACAATACCAATAACAATAATGATAATAATAATAATAATAGTAAATAATAATAATAATAATAAATAGGCACAACAGAAGTAAAATTGATAAATAAGTTATATAACCGCACACTCGTAGTGGAGATACACCCCATGTACCATATAATATGATAACGCACAATTATATGGTATCAGCTGTTGTATGTACACTGCTACCAATATGGTAAAAAATGGTTATCTATAATGGTCGTGTAACCTACTTGTCGCGTAGATAGCAGAAATACGATACTAGACTACTTATGACCTGAATTAGGTCGTTGTCCTATACAGTGTGGCACATATTGACATAGCATAATAATATATATATATATATATATACATATATATCGAAATGAGATCTGATGCACCATACAATATGCCGGTGTTATTAAGTGATGTTTAACATTCCAAACACCACTTGACAGATAGGATAAGAATAAGAGAGCATGCACGTGACTGCATTAGCATCTTAGTGGTTCAGGTGCTAAATGATTTGCCATCCTACAGCCAATGGGGAGGGGGCTGGTTGATGTGATTGCGCCCAAGCCCGCTCCACCGAGAACCCGCTGGGGTGCTGACTCGACACGGATGAAGACTAGGCCAAACACAAGAGCTCAAATTAAGAGATTTAAGGACAACCTGGGAGCATTTATGCAGGGGATAATCAATCTCAATAGAGCTTGTCCATACTTGAAGATACAAAGCCTATTCTAAGCATCCAAGTGGTGGAAGCCGATACGGACCCGGGTGACGGTTTTGGTACATTTTTGGAGTCCGAGAAGCATGAAATGGTTCCAATGCTTTATGGGTTCAATACATATGCCTAAGAGGTCATGGAATCAAGTTAAATCAGCCTCAAATGCAATCAAAAAGGGCTTGTACGGACAGCTTCAACAATTTGGCCGAATTTGCTGTATTGCTTGCTGGCTTTACTGTATTTTACTGTATTAGCCTTTTCTTATTTTTCCAAGCATGGGCAACGTGTGGGCCTTCATATTCAGTTTATTTGGCATCCTACAAAGCATCTAGAAGCTGATTTGGAGCTCAATTTGGTCAAAGATTGGTCCAAGTCAACTTAGTCAAAAAGCTAGTATTATAGTTTCCTAATTTGATTCTACTTTTTGTTTTAGGAAATTACCATTACTTTTTAGTTTTTATTTATTTATTTTCTGGAAAAATAAGTTTAGGAAAGTTATTATTTTATTATTTTCATTGTAAATTAATTAATTCCTAATTCAAAATAAAAGAATTAATTAATCCAAATTAGATTAGGAAAGGAGTGAGAATTTCGGCCACCATAGAACTCTTTATTGTGTGGCCTGTTTTACCTAGGGTTTTTAGGGTTTACTTTGTTTCTTTCAAAGCCTATTTAAAGGCTTATTTTGCAATATGAATACAACTTTGATTTGATTAAGAAAATACTTGTGAGATTAATTATCTCTTTGTTCTTTAAGAACACCTAAAACACCATTAGAGAATTGGTTGTTTTAGCTTGACTTATCAATAGGTTTTCCATCCCCTATTGTGGCGTCTACATTATACCAAGGTTTCTAACCACAGATTGGTTAGGGGTTGAGGTCCATTCCATTAGAACTTGAACTTAATTAAAGATCCGGGCTAATATAATACGGGTTTAGGAGCAGGTCGTCCTAGGTTCGTATCACTGGTAGATGCTCATTGTGCAAAATACCTTTCAAATTTTGTTGCCCTTAGCTCCCATAAGAATGACTAAATCTGCTATCCTTCAGTCATGAGGAAGGTGGCTAATGCAAAATATTTGCCTATGGCCAATGGGGAGGGGGCGGTAGATGCTCATTGTGTAAAATACCTACCAACCTTCTTACTCTTAGCTCCCATAGGAATTGCTGAACCTACCATCCTTCAGCCATCCTTCAGCCATAAGAATGGTGGCTGATGCTATCACTACAAAATACCTGCATACCTTTGCTCATTACAACTCACAAAGGATGACTAAATATAATCTGCGCGTTAATTCATAATGCAACATTATAGAACACCAATATTGTATGGTGTATCTATAGACTAACTAGTTACATAATATATATAATTTAAAAAAAAAATGTCAACTCCTCATAATTACATTTTAAAACCATAATTTAATTGTTTTAAAGAAACAAATAAGTAAATGAAATAAATAAATAGATAAGTATATAAATAAACATTTATGAAACCCAAAATGTAATTTTTAAGGAAATATACTACTGTAACATCATTTTAATATTAAGTATGTTTACAACTTTTCTTAGATTAGCATAGATATATAAATAAATAAATAAATAAGAAATATTACTCATAAAATATCCACAACCAAAATTTATATATGCAAGCAAAAAACATAATCATAAATATCCAAATTTAGATAATCATAAATAATAAATAAATAAGCAAGCAAAAAACAAACAAAATATTATTTTATTCTTATATCAACCTAAGCATCTAAATCCTTTTTGAAATTTTATAAAATATTCAGTTAACAATAATTGGTTAAATAACTCTTACATAGATATATAAATTTAATTATACGCACATACATACATATATATATATATATATATATTTAAGTGAATATAAATAGATAATTTTGCAAATCATAAATATAAGTATACATGCACATGACTAAACATAACATGATACTCTATATATATATCTATACCATAGTTTAAAATATCAATATTTTCTATGAAATTCTCGCAAAATTTCCATGAAATTTTCATTTTTTAAACACATCTAAATGAAATTTAGCTGTTAAACATAAACGGGTATAATTTCCACATTATCCATCTAAATTTTTGATATTTCTCCATAATTTCTATGTAAATTCCCATCATAATATTCAAATCAAATATTTCAAAATTTGGTTAAAAATCTATAATTTCTATGAAAATTTCTAAAATTTCTACAGAAATTTTGGAAAAATCTATGATTTATTTTGTTAAGTTTTTTTATTAAAAATTTTATAAATATTATTGATTTTTAGTAAAACTTTTTGCCAAATTAATATTGTTGATATTTTTTTTATCTTTTAATTATCTTCCAATAATTAGGCAAATAAAAATAAAACAAATTCACATTTAACAAACAATGTCCAAAATTACATTAGACATATTCTTAGGTAAAATTAGTATTACTGATTACATGTTTACCTACCTATAATTATTTTTTTACAACAATAAATTTAATATTTTTATAAATATTATAAAGCAAATAAAAATTACTGTGTAGACATAAACTGAAAGATATGTAAGAAATATATTTTTCCAAACCAAGGTTTAAAATTTTGGTATAGATGGTATAGTAATAATTACATGCAAAATTGTCAAAAACATATATTTTTAATAATTACTTCTTACATTTTATATTTTAAAATGAGAATAAGAAAGATACAAGTAATTCTCAACCACCCAGGAGTTTTTTTTATAGTATTGGAATAACATTTGTAAAATATATTATAGTTGTAATAATTGTTCTGTATATCTTAGTTAATAAACAATTCTATTAAATACATATATATATATATATATATAACTTTTTATCTTTTTTTATTAATATTAGTATATTTTTAACTATTATTGTTTATTATAAATCAATTGATTAAGAAAACTATAATATCCATTCAATATTTTTACAATTTTAATAGTTATTTTGATAATTAATTAATTAAATAAGGTAATTCTAAAGTTTTAATAAAATTTTTATTTTCTAAAATAAGTTTCCATCAATTTTTATAATTTTTTATGAGCTTTTATCAATATTCGATAATTTTAAATATTTCTACTTATATTTTTATATTTTAAACCTTTAATATTTCTACTGATATCAAAATTTTGAACCTTAATCTATACACATATGCATACATATAAATTACATTTGGTTCACAGTGGAAAATAAGCATCCTATGGCCAGTCACAATTTATAAATTATTTTTTATATATATACACACAATCTTTTCACAATATATATACATTCACAAATATATGTAAACATCTACACACATGCCAAAGGTATACACACATATATCTATATATAATATATATATATATATATATATTAGGAATGTCAACAAAGCAGGACGGGACCAATTTTTAAATCCCGTCCCCATCCTCATCTTGGCAGGGAATTTTCCATCCCATTCCCTCAATTTTTTCCATTTCTTTAGAGATAAGGTGGGGACAGGGCAACCCATTCCCTGCATCGCCAACCTCCCCTTTTTTTAATATATAATTGATATAATTTTTTTTTTGACAAATTTATATAAAAATTTTCTTTTTTAAATAAAATGTATATAAAATCACTAAAATGCAATAAAATACATCAAGGTTCAAACATACAATTATAATAAAATATATCCTTAAAAAATACAATGCAATATAATCCAGAAGTCCAAATACATAAACATAAAAGTTTATAAAGATATATATACACACATAATAAAATTTTAGTTGTCATTTCCTTAAGTCTCTATGCAAGAATGTTCCGTAAAAGTTGATTGCTATAAAAATAAACATCAGTATCAAATAATATCAATATTTTTCAACAATTTAATATACACATTTTTTGTAATAAATAAGTTCAATTTACCTCCTTGTCAATTTCTATGTCACTCATAGTAGAGGAGCAAGCTCCAACACATGGTGAAAAAGATGAAGCTAACAAAAATAAGATTAATTAGTTAACAATAAATACAAAAAATATTTAAGACAAAAAACTATAAAAGTTTATTTTTCATATCATTAACTTCAGCCCATAACCAATCTTGTGCACACGTCAAAGCTCCCAAAGTTTTAGGATGGAGTCTACTTCGATGGGGACTCACAACTCTTTCACTGGTACTAAATGCATACTCATATGCAATAGTAGATACTGGAATGGCTAAAATATCTCTTACAATATTATGCAAAGTAGGATACTTCATTGCATTTACTTTCCACCATGCTAATATGTCAAAGTCATTAGATCTAGGCAAGCTTCTTCAAGTAATGATCAAGTTCAGATTTAACATGATCCACATTAGTAGTACTAGAAACAAATAAATCAAATTTTGCCAAACAATTTTTTTTCCCAAATGGAAGCACATTGTGTTGAGAAGATAGAACATTTGGAACATTTGCACTCAAATTGCTCCTTGATTGATACTTTTTCACTAAATCATAGCAAATTTGACGTACAATAGCTATCTTATGCACATAATCATTCCCATAAATCAAAGAAAAATATTATTCTATCACTTTCATTTTGTACCTTAGATTTAAAAGAGTTGCTATAACCATTATTCCATGTGTTTCACTATAATATTTTTGAAATTTAGATATCATACCCGAGGCCATTAATCTAATTTGCTCACAAAAAGATGTTAGCCAGTCACAAATTGACATCCTAATCTCATAAATATGTGGGGAAAAAAAAAAGATTAGTTGTAGGATATTTTGTTCTTGAAAATATTTCAGTCACTTCATAAAACAACTCGAGCGTTTCACAAATCTCTTTGGCTAAATTCTATCTTGATCACTAAGCAAACATTTATTTAGTGACTCTCATTATTTCAAACAAGGAAAAACAGTCCTATATTTCAAAGTAGTAGCAAGCATTAAATATGTAGAGTTTCACCTAGTTTTACAATCAAGTACCAACTTCCAACTTCTTATCACAAGAAATTTTCAATTGACAAACATATTCTAGAAATGTTTCCTCTCTTTTTTTTGTTGATGTCCAAAAATAAACACTTTCACAATTTTTTTTCAATAATTCCACAAATTATTTCCAAACCATCTTTCA
Source organism: Ziziphus jujuba (assembly GCF_031755915.1). NCBI lineage: Eukaryota > Viridiplantae > Streptophyta > Magnoliopsida > Rosales > Rhamnaceae > Ziziphus > Ziziphus jujuba. Next base: position 9,437,435 of record NC_083390.1, read on the forward strand.
CAGTCAAATTTAATATATGTGCACCACACTACATATGAAAAAATAGACCATTTAACAAAAGTGAATAATTAGGAAGCTTATTCAAAAGAAGATTGACCAAAGCATCATTTGTGCTACAATTGTCTAAGGTCAAAGTAGAAAGCTTACCGTCTATATTCCAATCCAATATACAATCAATAAAAACATCACGAAGAACCTTGGAAGTATGTGGATAAGACACATATACAAACCTATAAAAAAAACCAGTAAATAGTTATAATAAACTAAACTAATTTGACTTAAATATATAAAATAATCTAATAAATGTGAAATTTAATATATAAACTTATAAATTACCTTATAATTCAACTTTGAAGTCTCCAATTATCATTAATGAAATGTGTCGTAATAGCCATGAAGCCTCTATGTTGGTTAGATGTCCACATAAACGTAGTAATTGCGACCCTACAACAATTCTTCTCAACAACTACATTGTTTTGTATTTCTCATAATAATATAATTTAAAGATATCATTCCTAATTGTATTACAAGAAACCACTATAAACAATGGTTGAACAGTATTCATAAATCTCCTAAACCCTTAATGCTCAACTATTGAAAAAGAATATTCATACAAAACTATCATGTTTGCAAGTTCCTTTCTAGAACTCTTTTGGTCCAAAGTGTATGTACCAACTTTAACTTTCCCACCGGCATCTTTAGTAGGATTCAATATTGCTTGCTTAATATCCTCTTGTGTTCGAAGATGACACCTTTTCAAATGATCATGTAAATATCTTGTTCTATTTCTACTGCCTCCTCCTAATTTCTTACTACAATAATTACATACGGCTTTATCCACCCCATCTAGATTTGCCGTTTTAAAATGATTCCACACAATAGAAATCAATTTTCTTTTTTCAATTACTTGACTATTATCCTCATCACAGACCTCTTTTGGAGTTTGGTTCATATCTTCTTGACTAGGTATTTCTTGAGGAGTACTAATTGGAGTTGAATTGTTGCTAAAAGATGTTGGTGATAGTTGATCCTTGTCATGTGGAATGCTTCCAATTAAAAGTAGATTAACATTTGCCAAATCATTAGCTTCAGTCATAATTTACCTTAAAAAAGTAGCATAATGTAAATTCAATATGGGTTTATACATGGATATGCATGCAAAATATTATTATTGAAATACATTAATTACTTTGATTTCATACAATCATCATGAGGAGAAAAGTCGCACTCAAATGAAGAATCAACCAAAGACAATTAGACATTACCAAAAAAACCAAAGAACAAAACAAAAAACAAAACGAAGAAGGACAATTAGATGTTACTTAAAAAAAATTGAAAATGAAAGACAAATGGAATTACAAGATAAGAGTGGTCCTCAAGGTACAAAACACTACTTATACTTTTTGCTTTCTATCTATTGGCAACAACATTGATGTAATCACCAGTATTATAAGACTCATACATAAGAGATATGTTTCGAAGAAAAGATTAGTCACATTAAGAACTTCAATGGTTTAAGTTCAAGTTTTACAACCTCCGTTAGTCTACTTAATTAAAAATTGTAACACCAGTAGAATTTGTTAAACGTTGTTGCATAAATTTCAATTTTATTAATTATATATTGTGGAACTTGAACCTTTCTTCAAGCTTTCCTATCATTACATGACTTGACTAATATTTACAGCCATTCGTTTTTTTTTTTTCTTTTACATTTTCTTGAGAATTTGGTGGCCAAAGTTTCTACAGATATTAAGTATATAAATAGGGCTTCTTATCAAAATAGAAATGGACCTCTTCCAAATTTTCAAAAAATGGAAAAACCACATAGCAATTTTCCATTGTACCTCAATTCAAAATTCTCAAATAAAAAAACTCATGGTCATCCATGGAACTAAAAAAAGAAAAAACATTCAACCACATTTATTGACTAAGAACATCAACCATGCATAACCTTAATTATTAACTAAAAACATTCAACTACATAATCATCAAATGAAGCTTAACCTTATTGCCTATCCACACATACACACCTTTATTAACTAATTCCTTTTGCTATTAAAGCCCCGAACCAAAGAATAATTTTAAGTAGAAATATGTTAAAAAAAATTTATAAAAAAAAGGTCAATAAGGCACAAAAACATGTCAAACAGAGCCTAACCCCTTTATTAACTAATTCCTTTTAATGTCAAAGCTTCAAATCAAGAACAATTTTGACCAAAAATGTGTTAAAAAAATTTAAAAAAGGTAAATGTTTTACCTATTGAGAAGGGTTGATGCCTAAGTTTGTGGCTAGCAGTAGTGCAGTTGTTTGTGAGGGTTGTGAAGGTGAGGGTCAGCTAGGCTAGAAAATGGCTATGAAGTTTTGCCAAACTTTAAACTATTGTATCTCGTAAACTACTTGGAATTTGGAAAAATGAAGGCCCTATTTGGACTCAAAAGGTCGAACATTTGGGGGATAGACCAAGCTTGTGGCTAGAAACCATAAAAAAATTGCGATCCTGTCGCACCCACCAGCCAAACAGCCTAGGATTTGGATTCTAGTGCCATCAAGCCGTGGGCTCCCATGTTGACCAGCGAATGTCGATATCTGGCAACCGGAGCATGACCAACTTGGCCGGTCAAATAAAGAGAGAGGGGGGGAGAGAGAGAGGGGGGGCTATTTTTTTAGCCTCTATGTGCATGGAGAGAGAGAGAGAGAGAGAGAGAGAGAGAGAAGAGAAGAAAAAGGAAAAAAATAATAATTTATTTTATATATTTTTATTGTGACACATGGCATCCACTAATTGGTGACACATGATATCGACATATTCGTGATATATGGCACCTACCAATTAGTAACACTTGGTACGTGTCAGGGACCCTTTTAAATATTCCACAACCCGATAAAGTTAGTTCCTAAAAAATAGGCACGTCTTTATAAATTCTTAACTTTTTACCCATATGTCTAAATTAAGCATGACGCTAGTCTATAAACTTCTAATGACAAGCACTATCCCATGGTACTTGAGACAAAATTAAAAATCCATACAAATAAAAAGTTAACATTGGGCTCACTAATCAATCTGGGTAGTATTGTTTTGTCCATAATTTTCCAATCTTAACTTTGATTTCAACATATTACTAGTCTACAAACTCAGGTTAACAAGTACTTCACCACGGTGTCTCGATCAATGAAAAATTTCTCTTGTAGTAAAAAGTCAACTGTAGAACACATTTGATCAATCCCAATCAACCCTGGTTAAACTGGGTCAAAAGTTCAAATTCGGAGTGTTTTCTTGGGTGAGGGTGTTACATATTGCCCAAGCAATATTGTTTATTTCATTAAAAAACAAAATCATTTTAATGCCACTATTGTTTTTCTTACATTCATTATCTAGACAGTTGTCAAAAACTATATCCAATGATGATATTTGAGTCCTAGATTTAATTGTGAGACCTCTCTTAGAGTTCCACACCAAAACCCTAGGTAAATATAGATTAAGAGAAACTATATTGAAAATTTTGCCAAAAAGCAGCATTTCCCTTACAATAAAGACTTCCCAAAATACTTTCCTATACAAAAACATACTTCCCCACAAATTTCCTGCACCAAAATATACTCCTAAATATGCAATCACTTTATTATTACCCTTTAATACAATTCCCACAAATTTAAGTACTTCTCAAATAAGATAGCATATAATAAACAAATAAATAAACTAATACAAACCCCTTGTCCATAATTATCATCAAACCATTCTAAGATTATTTAGAAATGTAAATATTACAAATAAAGAGAGAATGATAAAATAATAACGAAGTAAAGGAACAAGAAAAAAAAAAATAACTCTACATGGTATTGCAACAAAGAACTTAGTCGAACCGGTTTGCACAGCTTGTGTAGTCAATCAGCTAGCTACTTGGACCAAAGGGAATATGTTTGGAAAACAAAGGAAAACTAATAAAATACTAATCATCCCAATGAGTGGTATATAATTAACATTAACAACAACAACAACAATAGTAATAATAACAATAATAATAATAAAGAAAAAAGAATTAAGAATAAATTAGTCATTTAGAAAATAAAACAAAATAACATAAAATGCAATGAGTTAAAAATATTATTTAAATATATGTCCCAACAATAATCTATAAATAAAATAAATGAAATATAATGAAAACAAATAATAAATAATTTAAAACACTTAAAATAAATAAGTAATTGAATAAATAAAAAAAATTAAACAAATAAAACCATAAATTAAGTAAATTCCTTTAGAAACAACTAAAAATACACAAAATATCAGGCATACACTTGATGCAACATATTATATACCAAGTGTTGCTAGGTGAAATTTTGGTGTCCTAAGGACTACTTGACAACAAGGAGGAAGAAGGGGTTACCTGCACCTAGACACTTTGGCATCCTAAAAGCACCAATGCTAAAAACCTACCACTTTATGGCTATGGGAAGGACTGCTAATGTTTTTCCTGTAGAATAGCTAAATAATACCCACACGTTGATCAATGATAATAATATCGTGGAATACTAGTACTATATGGTACATCTCTGAAACATAAATTTGAAAATAATCATAATAATATGAAAATACCAATTTTCAAAATCTCATTTTATAAACCACAACCAAAAATATGCAATAAATTATAAATATTTTTCATTAAGTATTCTCCATCAAAAACAATATAACTAGGGCATAAAAAATTCTTTTGGCAACTCAGAAATTAATTAATAATTAAATGGAACGAAAATCTTTATATAAATTTGTAAATAAATATACCAAATTTCCAAATTAGTATTTAATCAAATAAAAAAATAATTACTTCAAACACCAAAAATAACCTGAAGAAAGCTCATAATCATAAAAAATAAACATAATTATATATATGCCTCTACTAGGAATTTATACAGATAAATAACCCAAAAGATATAAAATTTGAAAGTATACCACTCACCTTAAAATAGGAATTACTCTAGTTTCTCTATGGGATATGTTCCATGATTTACATGAGTGTATAAAATATCATAAAAAAAAAAATACAATGTATATTAAAATACTAATTTTTTATCAAGTATTTTACATACTGCTTATATGGGGGAACTATACAAACTTTAGCTTAATTTACAACCTATATGCCAAAATGAAGCTTGAAAAGCGAGAATCATGATGGTAAAGTCACCTTTCAGAAACACAGTCAGTGGTGGCTGAAAAATGGATGCAAAGATTCGGCCCAATTAAATATCATGATATCTCTTAAAATGCCTCGAATTGAGCTAAAATGACCATAGATTTTAGGTCACCGAAGTAAAAAATAGTGGCAAAGGGTGGTCACTCAATTGGAAACTCACTGAAAAAGGTAGAAATGGCAGACTGCTGCTGTCACTGGAGATTGACTCGATCCATGCACATTGCCAACAATCTGACCATGAAACTTGATCTGTTGGCTATGTTTAAAGGTGTGCTTCACGATGGTAGGGGCAATGAGAAAAGGAAATGGTTGGAGACAAGGTTTTTAGGTGAAACTATTGCTTTCTCTCTCCCCTTCTTTCTATCTCCTCTACCCACCCTTCCTCATCTATTTAAAATCATCTGATGCTTACTTTTCACATAGAACCACCACCCAAACGCTAACATGTGGTAGATATCAACAGGTATTTTAAATTTTTCACTTTTTTATGTGCTTTTTATATGGATTACTCGAAGAAACTTCTACCAGATATTTTCATTAGTGAGCAATATACAAGGTATACAAGTCAAAGCTATATCTTATATAAGTAGAGTTAACTCTAGTACCCACACTGATCAAGTAGTCAAACATAGTCAAAAGTGAAAAATTTTGGTACGAGGTGTTACACAATTAGATCTTCCTCTCTAATTTAATATATGAAAAAAAACCAAAAAAAAAAGAAAAAAAATTGTATATATATATATAGTCAGTTATAAAACACCTCATACTCGTGTAATGGCTTTTTTCTTCCGATTTTTTAAGTTATTTTTAATAATATTTAAAAAAGTAAAAGATAGAATTGGCACTCATCTCAATAATTTATAAACTTAGCCCTACTATATTTAATGAGGATTTTTTTTTTTTAGCTACAAATTGAATATTAAAAGAGTCATCAATTATCTATGTAGATATATATATATATATACATATATTTTGATATCTATTAAAGGTGGTCGAATTTAAGCTTAAATTATTATCCAAACAAATATTAGATTTTCTTGTATAGGATTTTCATCATAGGGATAATTATTTATGTATATATCTAATCTTTTGATAAAATAAATAAAAAATTAAAAAATCCCAAAAATTATTTTGTAACAAATAGTACTAAAATATTCTTGTTGTACAAATTTGATCAGTTTGATCAAGTAGACTGTATGTTAGTCCTAATTTAACTTTTTTGTGGTATAGGTTTTTGTTTGACTGATATATCATTACGTAGAGCTCATCAACGAGTTCATCAACTGGCAACACACTAAATTCTGAGTTATGGTTAATAAATTATAGTTCTGAAAAGTTTTAAACATTAGTATTATATTCTTGTCTAAATTAGTCCCAAATTTTTTGCTAATTAGTAATTTAAGACCCTATATAAGTGTTGGAGAGTGTGTCCAATAGTTAAAAGAATTCTAAGATACCAAAATTTCCCCCAAAACATCTAAAAACCATGGCAAACTGGAGAAGACCCAACTGTGTCCACCCGTATCTAACAAACCCCCCAACCGGGTCAACTAGTTTCGACCATTTCTAGCCATTGCAGATCTACACGCACCATACCGGGAGGAGGCCCACTTGATGATGATAGGAGCTATGGAATTTCATGGCAAGCTACAGCCAAACACACCTAAATCAAGCTTTTACAGATTTCCCATGATTTAGCCATTTTAGTTAAGTCCATAACTCCCTCCCCCTAATTTAAACCCATCAATCCATTTTCGCCCTCCGTTTGCCAATTTTCCTCACCGTTTGAGAGATCCAGCAACAAAAAGTTTGGCTAAATCTTTCAACAAGTTTTGCCGCTACCAATGATACTTCTAGACCGAGATGAGCATATTAATGTATTCCTCATCTCTTAGGCTTTTTGTTGATATAATGTTTGCAAAGTTTGGACACCGTTTGATAACTTTTCAATTTTTGGAGCAACTAGTTAAATACCTAATAAAATTAGAATGTATTTGTATAAAATTGGACAAAAATGAAGTTAGATTAGTGTAATTAGATATTAATAGGACCAATTGGAAGGTTCAATTTCTTAAAATTGGCCTTCAGATGAAAAATCTCAATTTTGCATACTCGATCATAAAGGTCCACAGTATAGTTGGACTACTCGATCTCTAATTTATATAATTCTATAGATGTATAAATTATTTAAAGATATTTGGTATACAACAATATATTTGGTTTGCTTATTCGAGCCTAAAACATATTTTATTATATTATAGGCTCTCATACTCCACCTGGATGCAACACTACAGAGGAGCAAGAGTGAGCATCAGTGATATCTTTGAATGGTTGTATTCTTAAATAGTTTTGGACATGCTAGTATAATGTATATGTGTAGTTTGGGTATTATATATATATGGGTTGGTCTAAATGTTTATTTTATGTATATATAAATACTGGTTTATATATGTATATATGGGTTATCATTTCATGTGACTTTTGTTAAGATTTTTAATGGTTTTATTTTCTAAAGAGTTCATAATGAACTTGCGAATATTGGTATTAAAATATTTTTGTAATTAAATTGATATTTTTAGTCCTTTTGAAAAACAATTGATGTTAAGAAAGCATATTTGAAATTATATATTTTTAGGCATGTTTAAATGTTTTATATTTAAAAGTGCTTAAAAATGGTTTATGGTGATATATATTCATTGTGGTATTAATATTTTGGCATGAAATGATGATTTGAAATTTTTGAAATATTTAAATAAATGGTTGGATTTAAATATTAAATTATACTTTATGGTACAACATTGTTTGGAAGATTATGATCTTACAAAGATTGTTTTATGAATATTGCATATTATTTTTAATTGGTGTACCATATAGTATCGGTATCTCTATTTAATATTATATTATAGCATAGGTTTCCCACGATGCTTGTAGTACGCTAATGTTTGTGAGATGGGTTTATCCTACAGGTTCATTATTGCCACGATATCTTTAGTACACTAAAGGTCAGGAGCTAGGTTGATTCCATAAGTTTGTATTTCCGCAATGCCGTTTCAAACACTATAGATCATGAGGTGGGTTCATCCCACATGTTCCTTTTTCTTTTACTATCCGGTGGTATTCTGAGATACTATGCACCACTTAGCAATATTATATATTATATGGTACATTATTTATATTATAATTACATTATTGGTTTTATGAAATTTATGATTTTATTGCACTTTTATAATTATTTTATAAAATTATGTTTATATTTTTTTATACTCAACATTTATATCATGATTGATATAGTTTATAATATTTTTAATGGTCATTGATTTGTACTGTTTAAACATCGATTTTAAGAAATTAATTTGGGATACAAGTTGGATTTTGAGAAATAAATTTTAAACGAGGACCCTTTTAAAATAGAGTGTCCTGAGAGAAAGATTTACATAAATAAAATATTATTTTTCTATTATAACATGTCATTCACTAAGATATCTTTAGCTTGCATATTATTTGTTTTTAAATTCATTCTTTTAGGTTCATACAGTTAGCAAACAGTCTATCTCTCGCATCATTTACCGTTTTGTATTTGCCTACAACCTCAATAGTATTTATCTTTCTCTATTTATCTTTATTTTTCTAGATTATTTGGCACTGTTAGAATACCTTAAATTAAATATTGAACCTGGTGGTGACCATAGCATATATATGTAGAATGGCCTATAGAGTGATGGGCTATAGATGTTAACTATAGTCATGAACATGCATGCTATTATAATTCTATTTTTATATTGAGGTATTATTTTATAATGCATATATTAGTTATCCATGGTTTAAGTAGGATTCCATGAGATTTTCTCAATGGATTTTCCAACGAGAGTTCACAAGGCACGACCGTTCGGAAAATCCTAAAAGAGTTCTCGGGTAGATCCTATCATATTTTTGCTACTATTTTGTTTGAATTTTAAATACTTCGATCTTCTAATTTTTTTTTTTTTAACTTTCTCTTAACTCGACTGAAGCCCATTATTTTGTTTTGTATTTCATTCATTTATTTATTTTGTCCGTTCAAAATTAAAAGAAAAATTAAGCTGGTAGACCTCCTGTTGGTCAGTAAGCAATTTGTTTATTTGTGTTTTGTCTTGCTTTGTATTTTATATATATATATATATTTTTTTAATCTTTGATATTATAGATTGTCGAGTCCATATCACCTATTTTGTCCCAAAGTGATTATTTTCTCTGATAAAGGAGAATTCAATTTATTAAAAAAAAAAAAAAAAGTTCATAATTCAATCCTCCCAACTTTCAGGAGAAAAAAAAAAAAAAAAAAAAAAAGAGAACAAGAAAACTGCAGACCGTGGAATCCATTTGACTAAAAACAAAACCGGAAAGATGCATCTTTATATATAAAGTATCTATTTAGACAGTTGTTTCAAAAGCATAACATACCAACTTGGAACAAGCAACCCAATTATTTGTAAGATCATGTGCCAAGAACAAGGATTGCTCCGACTGCTGAGATATCTCCTACTACAATATGTTCTATAGATTATATATAGGAAGGACACCATATAATATAAGATACCAAGAACGGTAATTAATTATAATATCATAGTTGATTTGGAGCTTGCTGCGATTCTCTTTGGTCATCTCATGATCTGGACCTGGATTACAGGAACCATACATAATATAAATCTTTTACTTTTAAAGAATTATGACATTTATTATGTCTGAAGCAAAAATAAATAGGCTTATACTGGGACAGTAGAGTAGAAATATCAAAATATTTATCTAAAAATAAAAATAAGCATAAACAAATAAAATAACTTATATATCACATTATAGAATCATAACTTTCTAATCGTAGCTTCATTTTAAGTTTAATACCAGTCTACGAACTCCTGTCGAAAAATAATACACAAGGTATACAAGTCAAAGCTATATCTTATATAAGTAAAGAGTTAACTCTGGCACCCACACCGATCAAGCAGACAAACTTAGTCAAAAGTGAAATATTTCGGTACAATTTTGGTATGAGGTGTTACACAATTAGTACCTCCTCTCCCAATTTAATATATGAAGAAAAAAAGAAAAGAAGAAAAAAATTGTATATATATATATAATCAATTATAATACACCTCATGTCCATGTAATGGCCTTTTTCTTCCAATTTTTTCGAATTATTTAATAATATTTAAAAAAGTAAAAGATAAAATTGACACTTATCTCAATAGTTTACAAACTTAGCCATACTTTATTTAATGAATTTTACTTGTAGCCACAAACTGAATATTAAAACAATCATCAATCGTTTATGTATATATATATATATATATACATATATTTTGATATATATCAGTGGTGGAATTTGAGCTTAAATTTATTCTATAGGATTTCATCATAGGGACAATTATTTATGCATATATCTAATATTTTACTAAAATAAATGAAAAATAAAAAAATAAAAAAATAAAAAAATTCCAAAACTTATTTTGTAACAAACCTTACCAAAATACTATTGTTGTATAAATTTGATCGGGTTTGACCAAGTGGACTATATGTTAGTCCCACGTTGAATTTTTTTTGTGGTAAAGTTTTTTGTCTGACCAAAATACAATTGTGTTCAGTTTGTCAATACGAGTTCATCGACTGGCAACACACCAAATTTTGAGTTATAGTTAAAAAGTTATAATTTTGAGAAGTTTTAAATATCAGTATTATATCAGTGTCCAAATTAGTCCCAAATTTTTGCTTGTTAGTAATCCAAGGCCCTATATAAATGTTGGAGAGCATGTCCAACAATGAAGATCTCCTAAAATACCGATATTTCCCCCAAAAACACCTACAAACCATGGGAAACCTAATAAAGACCTAACCAGGTCCACTTGCATCCAACAAAACCCCTAGCTAGGTTTAGCTAGTTTTGATCATTTCTAGCCACCATTGATCTACACGCATCATACAAGGAGAAAGCCCATTTGACGGCGACCTAGCTGTGGAATTTCATGGCAAGCTACAGCCAGACCCACCCAAATCGGGCTTCCAATGCCAGCCATAATAAGCCATGGATTTCCTACGATTTAGCCATTTTCTAGCCATTTTAGTTCAATGCATATCTCCATCCCCCTCAATTTACCCTTGGAATTCATTTTTGGCCTTCGTTTGCCAAGTTTTCTAACCGTTTAAGAGATCCATCAAAGAAAAGTTTGGCCGAACCTTTCAACAAGTTTTCTAGCCACTAGTGATACTTTTGGACCGAGATGAGCACATTAATGTATTTCTCATCTCTTGGACTTTCCGTTGATATAATGTTTGTGAATTTTGGATACTGTTAGAAATTTTTTTAATTTTTGGGTAATACCTGATAAAATTAGACTGTACTTGAATAAATTGGACAAATTGGGCAAAATTGAAGTTGGATTAGTGTAATTAGATATTAATAAGATCAATTAGAAGATTCAATTTCATAAAATTAGCCTTCGGGTGAAAAATCTCAATTTTAGATACCAGATCCTGAAGGTCAGCGTAAAGATCAGCGATATAGTTGTACTATTCGATATTGAGTTTATGTAATTTTATAGATGTATAAATTAATTTAAGATATTTGATACACGCCAGCATCTTTGATTTAGTTGTTAGAGCCTAAGGAATATTTTATTATATAACTGGGCTTTATGCTGTCCCAGGAGGCGACATTACGAATGAGCAAGAGCGAGCATCAGTGGTATCTTTAAGTGGTTGTATTCTTAAATAGTTTTGGACATGTTAATATAATATCTATGTGGTTTGGGTATTATATACATATATGATTTGATATAAATATTTATTTTATGCATAGATGAATACTAGTTTTCATATATATTGGTTATCATTTCATTTGACTTTTGATAAGATTTTTAATGGTTTTAAATTCTAAAGAGTTCATAATGAACTTGTGAATATTGGTATTAAAATATTTTTATAATTAAATCAATATTTTAATCCATTTGAAAAATAATTGATTTTGAGAAAGCGAATTTAAAATTATATATTTTTAGGCATGTCTAAATATTTTATATTTTAAGGTGCTTAAAAATGATTTATAGTGATATGGATTCATTGTGGTATTTATGTTTTGACATGAAATGATAATTTTAAATGTTTGAAATATTTAGTATTATATTATAGCACATAGATATACCACTATATGTACAGTACGCTAATTTACCACGATATGTACAGTACGCTAAGGTTAGTGAGCCAAGGTGGGTTTATCCTATAGATTCATTATTGTCAGTATACTTTTCGTACACTAAGAGTCATGAGGTTAGTTCAATTCACAGGTTTGTATTGCCACAATGCCTTTAAACACTATGCGCCGTGAGGTGGGTTTATCCCATAAGTTTTTTTTTCTTTTACTGTCCGATGATACTCTGAGATGCTATGTACCACTTAGCAATACTAGATATATTGTATGATATATTATTTATATTCTAAGTATATTATTGGTTTTATGATATTTATGCACTTTCATAATTATTTTATAAAATTATGTTTATATTTTTTTAATGGTCATTGATTTATATTATTTGAACATCAATTTTATGATATTGATTAGGGATATATGTTGGATTTTGTGAAACAAATTTTAAATGAGGAGTCTTTTAAAAGAGTAGAACGACATGTCTTGAGAAAAACATTTACATAAATAAAATATTTTTTTATTATAATATGTTATTTACTAAGATATTTTTATCTTATGTTTTATTTGTTTTTAAATTCGTTCTTTTAGATTCAGATAGTCGGTGAACAGTCTACCTCTCGCATCATGGCCTATAGTGTTCTTTGTCTCTTTCCTCCCTTTTTTCTTTTTTTTTTTTTTTTTTTTTTTGGGCTTTGGATATAAAAGTTGGGAGAATTTGAATTATGTACTTTATAGATATATATATATATATATATATAGATATATATATATATATATATAGATATATATATAAGGTACCTATTTAGAAAGTTGTTTCAAAAGCATAATATACCAACTCGGCACAAGTGACCCAATTATTTGTAAGATCATTGTGAAGAGAACAAGGGTTGCTCCGACTGCTGAGATATCTCCTACTTGTTACACAACAATATGTTCTATTGATTATATATATAGGAAGGACACCATCTAATACAAGATACCAAGAACGGTAATTAATTATTATATCATAGTTGATTTGGAGCTTGCCACGATTCTCTTCGGTCATCTCATGATCTGGACCTGGATTACAGAAACCATACATAACATGAATCTTCTATTTTTAAAGAATTATAACATTAATTATGTCTGAAGCAAAAATAAAATAGGCTCATACTGGGACAGTAGAGTAGAAATATCAAAATATTTATCTAAAAAGAAAAATAAGCATAAACAAATAAAATAACTTATATATAACATTAAACAAAATTACTCATTAGCAATTTCGCACACATTTTGCAAGATCGAGAGTATTGTATATAAATATATATTCTTGTGCCTTAAAATTAATTTAGAATAGAAACATAATTTACTAATTACATTAAATTCAAATATTTTATATCAAGTATATATCAACAATCCGGATCAATGATTGGACATAATTTTGGAGCATATATATATAATGCATAAAGACACGCAAATATGTTGGGCTATATATATTATATATGATGTGACCACACGGATACGAATGACATAAAAGTAGTGTGGTAATACATTAGTGGTTCACAAAAAATTATAATATAAATTCATGGAAAGCTAACCTTATAACAAACTGCCACATCATTAAATAAATTTGGCGAACCCTCAGCATTAGTGATAAAAGAATAAAAGTGGTACTAAATTAATAAAAAAGCAATATTTAACAATGTCATCAATTATACAACCTCACTTTTTACTCTTTTACAAGCACAAGTTTCAACTGAACCCCAGACCTAATATTAAACTTAAATGCCCACTACATATATCATCTTGGCTTGTCCCTGATTAAAAGGAGAGTTACCTCATTCTTTTCTTGATAATTACAGATATCCTATATGGTTTATAAATATATATTGGGCTAGTATCTACATTAGTTACTAGCTAGTTAATTAAGGAAACCATTTCCCATACAGAACTTTTTGACAAATAATGCATTCCCTTCAATTAATCTAATTTAGTAGTTTTATTTATGTTATTGAAATTCTTAAATATTTCATATATATATTCAGGCAACATTTATTATTTACTTAAATTGTTTATCATTAGAAATTTATAATGAATAAAAATTGTTTTGGAAAATTATGACTGTTGATAAAAACTTACATTCAAAATAGTTTTGTTGTTTTCCATATGCCTATATCTTCGCCAAATCAGTATGCCTTTTCAAATAATCGTGTCTTCTTCTGAATCATTGTATACCTTAGTAATGTCATGCGTGTGTGTACATTTATTGTTCCTAAAATTACTCTTCAAAATCAATCGTTCTCTCTCCTCTCCTAGTTAAGTTCAAATGCTCTTTCTTTCTTCTATTGATCCTAATCTCTAACTTTAGCATATCAATAAAAAAAATTTTTCCTTCAAGAACAAAATATATATATATATATATATATGAAGAAGAATTTCATGGCTTCATTGATTTGTTGCAAAAAAAAATTATATTTTTTTTTCTTTGCGAAATAAAAAAGACTTTAATATATAGAAGAAGTGTTTCAGATTGTCAATAAATAAATAAATAAATAATTATATATATATGCATCTGTGTTCTTTCATTGATCTTATAAAGGTTTTTTCAACTTCATCGATAAATATTTAAATAATATATTATAAAGAGGTTTTACAAATACAAGGATTTATTTCCAAAAATTAAAAAAAATAAAGAGAGAAAATATAAATATAAATTCAAGAGTTGGGGGTTGAGGTGAGGAAAAGATTTTGAGATTGGAGAAAGAGAAATATTATTTAGGAAGTAATAAATAATTTAGGGACAAAATAAATATTGTTTGGATATAACTATGAGATATTTAACGATTTTCAAAAAGAAAAATATGAATCATTAAATTTGATAAATTATAGGATCTAAATTATTTGTGAAATATATTTGTCAAAAATTTTTGAATGGACCTCCTTTAATTAACAAGGCATATATAGATATCATTGTTAATCTTGGCATTTGATTAGAGCTGGAATTATTTGACTTACTCAGTGCCATTAATCGGATTGCCCCCTACAGGTGGTTGAGCCCTGTCAGCTAGCTTCCGATGCTCCATAACATCATCTGATTAAAACAAGAAAAGAAAAGTTATTATATATGATTTCTTCACTAATAATAATACTCCGACGCTAGGAAATTAGTTTAAATTCCATATCCGACTATTTCTTCCTTTTTCCTTTTGGACAATAATTGCCTTACAAACTTAAAGGTTAAATGCATTTTAGTGTCTTAGTTTGAAAAAATTATATCACTTTTTAAATTTAAAATATTCCAATTTCGACATTTAAGTTTTACTTTGTTAAATTTTAGCCTAACTGGATTTTTTGGTAACCACGGCAATCAATGGCTCTATTATATTTAATAAATATTAAAATACAATATGATGTAATTTAGATTTTTTTTTAAAAAAAATTGCATTTTAATACTTCCAAACCATTAAATATTATTAGTTAAAAAATTCAATTGGACAAAATACAAGAACTTGCATTTTGAAGGCCTAAATGGAAATATTTTAAATTTGAAAGTAAAGTATAACTTTTCTAAATTAGAAAATATTAAAGTGCAGTTTCTTGTATATATATATATATATATATAATCGTTTTAAAAAAATAATTATTTTAATACTACATATTTAATATGGAAAAATAAACTCTAAAAATAAGTATTTGAATGTGAATAACATTTTTAATGTTTGCTTTACTATAGTTTTTCAGGGTAAGTTGGGAGATAGCTTTCAACAAAACATTTTATATAATTTTTCTAATATGGACAAAGTTGTCCACCTCTTAATGGGGAATAATTGTCCGATCATTCTTTGTTACACATAATCGCTGTCTGATTATATGAAACAATGTGGATTGTACTGTAATATATGCTTGTAGTCCATGTTTTGGGAGGGGGTTCCCCACAGTATCATTTTTTTGTATATATACATATATTAATAGAAAGTAAAATGTAGAAATCAAACTTACAGGCCTTACGATTCTGGACGTTTAGCACTTCTCTTGATGCCCCTGCCGAAGCCAGAAGAAGAATGAAAACCAAGAACAGTTCCCTAATAACTGAAAACTTGTTTGAAATCATTTTCTTAATTCGTGAGCAATGTTTTCTTATTGTGAGCCATGTCTTTATTTATACACAGCCCCAAGCTTAATTGACTAAGACACGTCGTTTTAATTCACCAAACACAAGGAAAAAAAAAAAAAAAGAAAAGAAGAAAAAAAAAGAAAAGAAAAAAAGACTAAGACAAGTCGTTTTCACCGGAAAAAGTCATGTGAAAATTTGGGCAAATTAAATATGAGTTGACGGAGAAAACAAAATAATTGGATGTACATCATGCTATATTTAATTGGTACTGCCACTTTTATTATTCTTAAAATATAAATGAAATTTTAATGCTGTACTACTCTTTGAAAAAAAAAATTTGGGAAACCAAGAGCAAATTTTATTAAGAAGGAATAAGAATACATATATCTACTATTTAGACATACATTATTTATATAAGCAGTTAATTTGAAAATTAAATGGTTAATTTCATCAAATTCTATAATAAAAAAAAATTAGAATCAGCAATTTGACATTATGCAATAGTTGTTCGTTTTAATTTGTCTACTAGACAAATTAAAACATAAATAAAATTTAAGGAGGCATTTTGTAATTTTCCTTATAACTACTCCATTTAAGACAGGTTTCAGTGAGCTGAAAGTATATATATATATATATATATATATTGCAGCCAACCATAGGCCAATCTATATATTATGTATTTGGCCTTATGGGAAGAATCCCGTTGTTGCTGGACAATTATATTGTATTCTAAAAAAAAAAAATATTTAAATCTATCCACCCTAAAATCATTAATTTAAATTATATACATTCACCAAAAAAAATTTAATTATATATACACGGAATTGGTGACGACTTATAGCTTCTTGTTCGATGGACGTGACGGCATTGGTGATGACTTATAGCTTCTTCTTCCATGGACGTCAAGTTTGATACTAATTTTTACTGACTTTCTACCTTTTTCTTTTTCTTTTATGATTTGGAGGTTTTTTTCATTTATTTTTATTTTTTCATTTAGGAGTATCGGGATCAATACTGAATTATATATTTTGGCATTTTGCATCCTGAACTTGTTTTTTTCTAAGTATTTTGCACCCTTAACCTTGCTTTTCTCTGCACCATTACACCCTTCTCATTTTTTTTTTTTTTTGGTTAACATTTTAACAAACTTATCACATGACTGTAAACTATACATGTTATGATACATTACATCTTAAACGCTTTTTTTTTTTTTTTTATGGCATTTTTACACCCTTAGTTTTACTTTTCCTTCAACCTTTACATCCTTCTCATTTTTTATTAACATTTTAACAAACTTATCACATGACTGGTGTATAAAAAAAAAAAAAAAAAAGAGAATGGAATGTACAATTCTATATAGTTTAGGATGCAAAATGTGAAAATTTTCAAATAAAAAATTATTGAAAAATCAATAAATATTTTTCATTAAAAAGAATTATTATTTTTTTAATAAATTAGTAAAGTTTTAAAGGAATGCAAATGTGAATTTTGAAAGAATAAAAAAAAATTAATATTATGTAAATACTACAAAGGTTCAAAAAATATAAAGACTTATAAAAAAGATTAATCAATTATTTATAAAATCTAAAAACAACTTTAAAAGATTATTTTTGTAAAATATGTTAATTTATTTATTACATGTATTTTTATATTTGTATTTTTATATAAAAAAATACTTTTAAGATTTTTCAAAAAATTGATTTTTTTTTAATGCTTGTTCAAATTTTCTATTCGGGATATTTATTTTATTTCAATAAAATTTAAATGATAACTTATACATATTATAATGATTCTAAATTAAAAAAAATAAAAGACTCATAAAAAAGCGAGCATTTATAAAATCTAAAAAGATTGAAAAATTATCATAATAAAATATATTATTTTATTTATTAAATATATTTTTTTATGTTTATATTTATTATTCAGGGAAAAATACTTATAAGACTTTCTAATATGTATTTTTTTATAGCACTTTTTCTTGTCAAAAAAAAAAATTATATATATATATATATATTTAATGCATGCTGAGATTTTTTTATTGGTCTTTATTTATTTATTTATTTTTATATCTATTATATTGTAAAGATTTTTATTTTTATTTTTGAAGAATTACATTTTTAATTTTTTATAGTTTTTTTACAATCTTCGTTAGAATATAATAGTATTATTTAATTAATTTTTTTTTTTTTTTTGCTTGTAAATTTTTGTATTTTGCATTCTAAACTATATAGAATTAGACTTTGCATCTCCATTCTTGCCCCATGTGCCATTTATGTGATAAATCTGTTAAAAAGTTAATTAAAAATAAAAAGAAGATGCAACAATGTAAACAAAAGTAAAGTTCATGGTGCACAATACCGTAAAAAAATAATAATAAGAAATTTAGAGTACAAAGTGCCAAAACATGTATACTTTAGGATGTATTGGTATCAATATCCTCTTTATTTATGCATTTTTTTATATAATAAGAAAAAAAAACTTTATAGAAAAGATTTATCACATTCTAAAAAAGGAAGTGTTTCTCAACGTGGATCGTACATAAGGGGTGGTTGAGGGCCACGTTAGAAGAAAAATAGGGTGACAAGCAAAGCAGCAAGGGGATAGTGTTGCTTTCTTTTGTTCTCATGGTAGAGTGAGGGGCCTTTTTTCTTTTTTGCTAAGAACAAAAATGCCCAAGCTTTTAGGAGAAATGATAATTCAACTTGGTAACAAAGCTTCTAAGTTAAAAAAAAAAATGCCATAACAACTTCACCTAATAAAATCAAAATACATATAAAGATCCAAAATAAGGTTAAAAAATGTGGACTTAGTTTTAAGGGGGAGTGTTAGAGAAAAATCATAGAAAAAATAATGAATCACCTCCCATTGGTTTAAGCTCGTGGGAGAAACTGGTAATTCAAATTAACTCAAACCACAACTCTTGGATCCACAAGTGTGACGGTTGAGTAGTTTTTTCCTACTAAGCTACTACCTCAATGGAAAATAAAAAAATGAATTAGACTTTTAATCTTTGATGAAAACTTAAATTTAATATCCTTTCCAAAAAATAAAATAAAATAAAATAAAGGAAGAAAAATTCTTTCATAAAAAAATAGTTAATAATGAAATTTTTTTATATTTATTTATTAATCAATAGTAAAACTTGGGCAATTTGAAGGGATTCTCATATTGTATCTTCTTTTGTCTATCCATTTTCCTATTCATCAATGATAATGCTGTCAACTCATTTAAACTTATTAATAAAAAAGATAAAAGTAAATATAAATGAAAAGGTATATTTCCTTCTTAACCACATATGTTTTGGCACTTTCCCTAATTCACATATCTTTGGTGGGAATAGTTTTTAAATTTACTTTAATCAATTCCTTGATGATTTTGATCATGTGCAGGTTACTGTAGAAGTGGAGAGTAATAATGAAGGGCAAACTTGATCCCTTTACCCTTTAAAAAAATTTTGAGGAAGTAAAGTGCCAAATTTTATGTGATTCAAAAGCTAAAGTTCAAATTTTATGTAGTTTAAGGAGCATCGACTCCAATTACCTTTGTTCCTTCCCTTTTTTTTTTTTTTTTTTGTGGTTAGCTTCTTTTTTATGGAAAATTATTTCTATTTTCATTTTCAAAGGTTGGTTTAATAACATAAGATTTATTTGTAACACCGTGCTTCTACTCGGGACTTGTCACTCTTTGCCAATATTATTTCCAATTTATCTATCACACTTGCTGTGTAGGTTTTTATTCAAAGCTTTCCAAGAATTTATTCATTATAGGATTTCTCTTACTTGAGCATGCTTATCTTCGAAGTTCTTTCACACTATGAAGCCAATTACTCTAAAAAAAACTTCGGCATTATAAACGCAAGTATAATTTCATTCGAATCATCCACTGGTCTACACTCGGATGATATGGAATTTGACACCACATAGCCTGCCAATGCCTCGCACCCACTCACATTCATCATCACAATCCACCCTCCTAGAGGCCTAGCATCTTCGTTGGGACACTTCTGGCTGGGTATAAGCTCTAATACCATTTATAATACCCTATCTCTACCAGCAAATCTGTCACTCTTTGATGATATTGTCTCCAATTGAACCACTGTACTTGATATGAGAATTTTTGTTCAAAGCTTTTCAGGAGATCACCCATCCCAAGAATGCTCTCGCCTGAGTACATTTAACTTCTGAATTCTTTCAAACTTCAAATCAATTGCTCTAAAAGGGCCTTGACATTATGATAGTAATTATCATTATATTTGAATTATTTTCCGATCTACGCCCAAAAGATGTGGAATTCAACATCAAGTGGCCTGTCTTGTCCTGCACTCATCGGCAATGTAATCACATATTAATTTTTAGTGAAGTAAAATATAATCTATTATCTTTGATTATCAAATTCTTAACTCTGATCCCTTAGAGCACATAACACAAAAAAAAAAAAAAGAAGAAATGCTACACTTTAGTTGGATCTTCTAGATCCAAATATTTTGTTATTTTATGAAAAAATTATTAAAACTATTGATTAAAAAAATATTCAAACTAGTTGTAAAATCTGAAAATGTAAATATGGGTGTACCATCTTCAATTTGAAGGAGAATAAAATAAAATAAAAATGCACAAAAATCTAACTTTAATAAGGTAATTGTATTTAATAATTTTTTAAAAAAAAACTTTGAAGGATTCTTGTGGGTGATCTTGTGTTCTATCACCCATAAAAATGAGACTATATATATATATATATATTTACTGCTTTATAGGAGAAATTTGTTCATGATGCTTTAGGACAATGGCATGGAACACATTATAGGACATTACATGGTTACACAACATGTGTGATATCGTCTTGAACCATCATGGACAGATTTCTTTAGATGAAAGTATATTATATTTACACATATATGCATAGTCCTATTTTTGTGGGTGATATAGCCCAAGATATTTTAGGTGTGTTGTAGGAAGTCTAGATTATATTTCAATGTCCTATAACATGCTACAAAAAATTATATATAAGACCTTTGAACCCTAAAAGATGCAAGGTAAGAAGGGGCAAGATTAGTGTACAATACACTTGGGTAAATTGTGATGACAAGGAGTGAGATGGATCATGATGACTAGAAATGAGCTAGTGTGATGCTACAAGGGTAATTGTAGGCCGAAGCAAGGCACAAGTTACATTATTAACAAAGGTCACATAGTGCTCAATTCCACATTGCCCGAGTATGAAACAGTGATGGTTTAAATGTGAAGTAGATACTCTTTTAACAATTGAGGCTTTTTTAAAGCTGTTAGCTTCATTGTTCAAAAAAGCTCTAAAGCTAAATGTGCTTAAGTGGAAGCAATCCTAAAATAGGTGACCTTTTGGGAAATCTAGAACAAAACTTTATACCGTTTGAAGTGTGGGGGTAAATGAGGACAAGTATCAGTAGTGCAAAAAAGTGGAATGTTATAAATGGTATCAGAACATATACACAACCATAAGTGTGCCGGCGATAAAGCTAGGTCCGGTCCTAAAAGGAGTGTATTGTGAGGCAAGAAAGGACAAGATCAGTTAATAATACAGTAGGGTGGATCGTGATGACCACGGGTAAGGTAGATTATGATGACCATAGATAAGGTAGATTGTGACAACTAGAGGTGAACTAGCATGATACTATGTGAGACACTAGCAAGATACTTTGCTAACAAAAGTCACCTAGTGTACAATTCCACATTTACTGAGTGTGGAACATTGATAGTTCAAATGTAAAGTTTAGGATTAATAAAAATCTTTCGAGTTAAGCATTCTCCAATGGGAGAAATTCTAAAGATGGATGACCTTCTAGGAAGTCTGAACAAAACTTCATATTGTCTTAAGTGTTTTAGGATAGATGATTTATTAGGAAGTCCAAACAAAGCCCCTTACTATTTGAAGTGTGATAGGTAAATAGAGGACAATATTGGTATTGCAAAAGAATGGAGCATCACACTGCATCACCCAAAGAATATTTCTATACATATATAAAGTTTTAATCAATTGGGAACATAGTTCCTGCCTTATGTTGGACATCCAATGACATGGCAAGTGCTCTGGTAGGACCATCCTTTCTAAAAGTCCAAGATGGGTCCTAGCTAGAAAAATCCCGTTGAACTGGTATGTTGACAATTTTATTTTAATACTTTCAATTGAAAGATAATTTGGACCTAGACTTTTCTTAGATGAATGCAGACAATTTGGACCTAGACTTTCCCCATACAAATGCACCAAATCCACAATTGGTTGAGCATCACGTTCTAATGTCCCTTCCTCCATTCCTGCTTCAATGCATTAAGACTTATAGCCAATAACCTAGTAGTCAAACTAATCAATTATTCTTGGCATTGTCATTCTTTTGTTGGCTTTGGCAGTGACATCAACAAAAGTGCCACACGTCCAAAATTGTATAAGTATCATTTCTACCTTTTCTTTGGGGGGTAAATATTGTCATTTCTTCTTTTTATTATATATTATATGATTATGCAATTTAAGTTTAAGATTAACTGTATTTTAGTATTCTTTAATTTTGAAAAATTGTGCTTTCAACTTTAAATTTAAAACATCTTAACATAGGCTTTTAAGTATTAATTTGTTGAATTTTGATTTAATTAAAATTTTTATCCAACTGCATTTGTGGTTTAGAGGCATTAAAATGCAAATTTTTGGAAAAATAGAAGGCCAAAAATATAACAAATTAAACTAGAGTATCTAAATTTCAACAAATTATATTATAATATTAGTTAAATATGACAAAACCATTAATCACCATTAACCAAAAAATCTAATTGAACCAAAAGGCAACAAATTAAAACTTAAATATCTAAATTAGAACATTTATAATTGGGAGTTTGGCTCCGTTGATAAGGCATTTACATTTATAATTTAAGGGTTATGGGTTTAAGACACTAAGTGGGAGAAAAATTATTGTAATTATAAAAAAATAAAGAAAAAATGAATCTAAATTAGAACATTTTAAATTTGAAAATCAAAATGCAATTTTTCCAAACTAAAAATCATGAAAATGTAAAGGTGCTGGCTGAATTGATAGCCGATTTAAACCTTAGGACTTTACATGGCCAAAGGTTAAGGATTCAAGTTGTATTAGCTCTTATTGAAAAATAAAATACCTATTAATGCTCTAATTCTCAAATATAAATTATATCTATACCCAATTAGGTATAGAGACATCTGTTATCAAAAGATTTCAAAAAAAAAAAAAACAAAAACAAAATAAAATAAAATAAAATAAAGAAAAGAAAAGATGAAAATGTAATCAACCTTACCCCCTAAGGCTGTTTGGTAGCCAGAACAAAGATCAGACGAGATTAAAATAGTCCTATCCATGTGGCATCATTTATTTGAAATCATTTTTGTTTTTTAATTTCTAAGTTATATTGTTCTGAATCCAGTGCTTTTATTTATTTATATGGTAATTTGCACGCTGCAAAGGTGTTTGTTTTTTATTTTTATTTTTAATTTTTATCCATACATGGTGCAGACGTGCAGTCCAAGGTTAATTGACTATAACTTTCCATCTAGAAAAAGGACAAAAAAAAAAAAAAAAAAAAAAAGGGGGGTTAATTGACTAAAACATGTCGTTTTCACTGCAACATGTCAAGCCGCTTTTGTAGAAAATCTGGACAAATTAATTAATACGTGGAGAAGACGATTAGTACTGCTCTAAAAATTCATTTAGAAAATCCAAGAGAGGGAAAAAAAAAAAAAAAGGGAAAAAAAAATGTAGGAGAAGGAAGAAAAATGACTTTCATTTGAGTTTGGACACCCAGTCCACCCTAAAATTTAGGGAATCTGCGTCTATCTCCATCCCGTTAGTCTATGGTTGAGTTGACTAACTGAATATTCTTCTTTTTAGGATTAACATTTTTTTAAAATATAAACAATTACCCTATCATTATTATTATTATCATTTTTATTTTTTGTGCACGTCTAACGCAAGTGAAATAACCCAAGAAAACATTTAACACTAAATATTTAACCTAAATGTTAAAATTATCATTACAAATTTTTGTTTAAAAATCACTTTTTTTTTTTTTTTTTACAACTATTTTTTATTACTTTTCTTCTTAAAACCCATTATTTATTCAAAAACCTATAATTTGTTTATCATTTTAAGAAGATTTTATAACTTGGTGGTTTACTTTTATTTTTTAAGCTATTTCTTTTTTCTTTTTGAAAATAATATGTAAACCTTTATTAAAAAGCACTTGAACTAATAACAGACTGGAATAGAGGATGGATCCATGATGGACATTCTTCCATCCAAATTTTGACATGTTCATTAGACACTGCATATCTTTGTTAATGTATGAGCTACTACCTTGTTAGTATCTTTGAAAATAAAATAAAACAAAATAAAATAAAACCTACCAGAGTGGCCATACCTTGACAATTTTGTTTTAATAATTTCAACTAAAAACAATTTTGACCGAAAAACAATTTGGACCTAAATTTTTGGTTGAGCTTCACATTCTTACGTCCCCCTCTCGATTCCTGCTTCAATGCACAAATTAATACCAAGACTTATCGTCAATCACTCAGTAGTCAAACTCCTTACCAAACAAAATCTGTAGTCAAACTCATTAACTATTCTTGGCGTTGTCATTCTTCTGCTAGCTTCGGCGTGGCATCAACAAAAGTGCTACACATCCATAATCGTATAAGTATCGTTTCTACCCTTTTTTTTTTTTTTTTTTTTTTCAGATAAATAGTTTGGTTTCTACTGTTTATTGTATATTATATAATTGTGCAATTTAAGTTTAGAATTAATTGCATTTTGGTATTCTTTTAATTTTAAAACGTTTTAATATAGATTGTTAAACATTAATTTGTTACATTTTGATCTAATTACAATTTTTGCCTACAGCCTTGGTGGTTTAGAGGTATTAAAATGTAAATTTTTGAAAAATAGAAGGCCTAAAGTATAACAAATTAAAACTAGAGTGTTTAAATTGCAACAAATTATATTCTAACATATTAAATATGATGAAACTATTAATCACCGTTAGCCAAAAAATCTAACTTAACTAAAATGCAATAAATTAAAACTTAAATATCTAAATTAGAATATTCAGAACTGAGAGTTTGACTTGGTTGATAAAGTATTTATATTTATAACTTAGAGGTTTGTGAGTTCGAAATAATAAATGTGAGAAAAATTATACTATAATAAGCATATAGTATATAATTTTTAAAAAATAAGTATACATGTATGTGTAGATATTTAGTAAAAAATAATAAAATTTCTATATGGTAACAAATCTACTCTAGAATAGTTAAGAAATTTTGTGCAATTTTGCTTATAATCAAGCTCAGCTGACACCCATATTGCATTGCTCTAGGTCAGCTTTCACAGTGGTCTTGTAACGATATCCACTAGAACAGAACACAAGGTAGAAGAAATTCAGAGCACCAAGTCCAGCAATTAGGGAGTAAAAATAATCCAATCTTCCTTCGTTTATATCATTTGTCAACCAGTCCGTTGTGCTGTGCATATTATTCACAAGCAAACAGCTCAAAGAGCTCCCCCCAGCTACGCTTAAATAGAGTAGAGAATTTCCAATGCTTCTCATATTATGAGGAAATTCGTTGTAAACTTCGTAAAATCACCATGGACAGAACTGAGCAAACATTCCCAATTCCTATCCTTTGGAGAGTTGAAGTTCCTTCGTCGCTTTTGGTGATTTTTCTGATGGTGGGAAGTAATACCCTGTCATATACTGGTAGCCATATAGCTATTGTTATGTATGCTATAACACTAAGTGAAGCTGGTGGGATTTGAAAATTTGGTCCTATTTGAAGATCCTTTTTCATGACTTGTGATATTGTAAATGTTATCCTTGTGTTGTTATGGAGATTATGTTAGTGCTACTATAATATGAACAATTAAACTTGTACAAACTACAACACTGTATTCCTAAGATCTACACATATTATAACTGTATTTAATTAAATTACTAACTTTTTATCCGTAGTTATTAAATAATCATAGTATTCTTCAATATGCAAAGCAAATAACGAAGTGATAGGAGTAGTGTCTAATGGACACATTCCTCTTTAACATTTCTCCTTCAAATTTTCATCAAACAAGTATCCATAAATACATTAAACCCTACTTTCTCTATCATGTATGTCGTACTAATTCTTTGGTACCTTATTTTCAATTTATTTATATATATATATATATATACACACAAAATAATTAATAAAATTATATAATAGTAATAATAAATATAATATATTATTTATAATAATAATATAATAATAAAAATAGGGAATAAGCTAATTCGGCTTTTAGAGACAGTAGGTTTTTCAGTCCAATGAGTCAAGTGAAGTATTACAAAGATTTTATGCCCAAGGGCTCTACTGAAATAGGTTAATAAATAAGCGAATCCTATTAATAGCACAAACAAGTACGGAAGTGAGTCATATGATTATACTAGTCCAAACAAAAAATTTAACCATCTCCCACTTGCACTGTATAATCATTACAAACAATTACATACTTACTTACTACAAAATCTATAACATCCTGTCCTGAAAAATACCCGAAATTTTAAAACTCGAATGGGTTTGAGCAACTGGGCGGATGGTGAATCCTAAGTTTGACTTTTATATAGTCAATATTTTAGTTTGACTGGTATACCGTTGCATAGAACACGTTGATACGAGTTTGTAGACTGGTGGTATGCCAAATTCTGAGTTACGGATAAAATGTTATGGTTTTGGAAAATTCAAACATCAGTTTTATATCATTGTCCAAATCAGTCCATGATTTTTTAGTTATTAGTGACCCAACGCTCTATATTAATATTGGGAAGTGTGCCCAAGAATGAACAATTCTAAAAGTACTCGTTTTGTTCCCCAAACTTGGGAAACCTTTCCCTAGATCAATGGGTTTGAACCCATTTAATGCCTAATTGGGTTGTCACTGTTTTGTCCGAATCCTGCCACCATCCACCTACATGCACCACACATGGAGGATGACCACTCAATGGTGACCTCAATATTAAAATTTCATGGTGAATCGCTTACCAATGATCCCAGATCAGGTTGGTGAAGTCGTGGTAGTCGGCGGAGTGTGTCATTGGAGTTTTTGGGTTTTTCGACCATTCTATGCTAATCTTTTTTGGGTTTTTCAGCCATTCTAAGCTAATCTACACAACCCTCCCACCATTTTTGGATCTTGTGAAT
This sequence comes from Ziziphus jujuba, assembly GCF_031755915.1. Lineage (NCBI taxonomy): Eukaryota > Viridiplantae > Streptophyta > Magnoliopsida > Rosales > Rhamnaceae > Ziziphus > Ziziphus jujuba. Next base: position 9,465,112 of record NC_083390.1, read on the forward strand.
CTATTTTCGTACTCCATTTGTTCTCACATTTTGAGAGATACATCAACGGGGAGTTTAGTTGAGTTTTATAACGAGTTTTTCAGCCATCGGATATACTTTTGGATTGAGATGAGCATACCATTGCATTCCTTATCTCTTGAGCTTTAATATAAAGTTTATAAAGTTTTAACATCGTTTGATAATTTTTCTATTTTTGGATCAATTAGTTAAATACGAAGCAAATTCGGACTGTGTTTGGACAAAAATTGATCAAATTGAACAAATTGATGTTGGATTAGTGTAATTAAATATTAATAGGATGCAATGGAAGCATCAATTATATAAAATTGGCTTTGGCATGAAAAATTCCAATTTTGGGTATTGGATCCTAAGGGTTCATAGTATAATTAGATATTTTGGTGTCCAATTTATGTAATTTTATAATTGTATAAATTACTTTAACACATTTAGTACACACCAATATCTTTGGTTTAGTTGTTAAAGCTTGAGAATATTTTATTATATTGCAGACACTACTGTTGTGCTTAGAGACAATCTTACGAAGGAGCAGGAGTGAGCATCAATAGTACAGTGAATAGTTATATTTTTGTTAACATATTTTGGGCATGCCAGCATAATATATATGTGATTTAAATATTTTTCGTATACATCATTTGATCTAAATGTTTGTTTATGAATATATGAATATCTACTTTTACATATATGTAAAATGACCCGCTTCGGGAACCCTCCTAGGATCTCCCAGGTGATCTCGACTAGTGAAGTCCCACTGGATAATCTCTAGAAGATATCCAATGGAACATCACTTAAAACATGGACAACCAAACACATGCAAATATCAAATAATATCTCAATATAAGAATAAAACCACAACAACAAACAAATCCATAATTATGGCCCACATCTATAGCCCATCATACTACAAACTATAATTATACATATATAATATGGTTAATACTGTGTCCAATATCTGGATCAGAGCATTCTAAGAGTATTTGTAAAATTTTAGAAGTACAACTGATACAAAGAGAGAAAGATAAGTACTATTGCTACTGTGGTAAGCAAAAAATAACAAGCGGTGTGCGAGGTAGATTGTTAGCTAACTACTTGGGCTTAGGGGAACAAATTTAAAATTAAATAAAACATGAGATAAAGATATCTTATTGAGTAACATAATATAATAAGAAAATAATACTTTATTTCTGTAAAACTTTCTCTCAAGATATCTCGTTCCACTCTTTTGAAAGGTTCTCTGTTTAAAAATCATTTTTCAAAACCCAAAACTTTTACCAAAAATCAATATCAAAAAATAGATGCTCTAATTGCATAAAGTGAATGATCATTAAAATATGATAAACTACTTTAATCATAATATAAATATTGAGCATAGATAATATAAACAATTTCATTAAACAATTATGAAAGTAAAGTAAAAATCATAAATATAAGAAAAACCAATAATATAATCAGAAACATAATAGTGTACCATACGATATACCTAGCGTTGCCAAGCGGTACACGGCATCTTGGAATATCACCTAACAGTAAAAGAAATGAAACCTGTGGGATAAATTCACCTCACGACCTTTAGCATCCTATGGCGATGTGGCACTATAAACATGTGGGGCAACCTCACGACCCTTACTGTACAAAAGTATCGTGGCAATAATAAACCTATGGGATGAATTCAGCCTCACGGCCCTTAGTATACTACAGGTATCGTGTAACCTGTGTACTAAAATATAATAATGATCAGACACACTAGTATTATATGGTATAACAGTTAAAAATAAACAATACAATATCCATAAAACAATTTTTATAAGATCATACATTTTCCAAACAATACTGTATCATAAAACATAACTTAATATTCAAACCCAACCATTTGTTTAAATATTCCAAAAGTTACAAATCATTATTTTATGTAAAAATTATAAATATCATAGTGAAATATATATCACCATAAATCATTTTCAAGCACATAAAATTATAAAATACTTAAACATATATAAAAACATATGATTTCCAATCCGCTTTTTCGAAATCAATTATTATTATTAAAAACCGCAATTCAAATACCAAGATATTTAAATAACATAATCTGCAAATCCATTATAAACTCAATAGAATTGAAAACCATTTATATATTGTCAAAAGTCATATAAATGGTAATAAATATATGTACAAGCAGATATGTATATATGAATAAAATAAACACCGAATAATCCAATTATACTGTGTACCCTTAAAATCCGGTATCCAAAATTTGGGCATTTCACGTGAAGGCCAATATTTCAAAATTGAACCTTCTATGGATCATATTAATATCTAATTACACTAATCTAACTTTAATTTTATCCGATTTGACCAATTTTGTCCAAATACTGTCCAAATTTATCCGGTATTTAACTAATTAACCCAAAAATGAAAAAATTATCAAATGATATCCAAAACTGACAAACTTTATATCAATGGAAAGTCCAAGAAACTTGTTGTAAAACTCGACCAAACTCTCCATTGACATGTATCTCAAATGATGAGAAATCTTGGTAAATGGAGCATTGGAATGAGTTTAGAGGATCCAAAAATGGGGGGAGGGGTGCATGGGTTAGGCTGGAATGGCCAGAAAAGCCAAAAAAATTGGCAACCCACTTCGTTAGTAGCCACCGATTTCATTGACTCGATTTAAGTGCATCGATCGGCTGTTCACCGTGAAATTTCATTGTTGAGGTCGCCATTGAGTGATATTTCCCCCTATGTGGTACATGTATAAAGGTGATAGCTAGATTTGGACAAAACAGCAATGACCCCAATTGGGCATTAAATGAGTTTGGGGTGACTCACTTTTGACTCATGGGTCTGGAGAGAAGCTTCTCAAGTTTGGGGGTAAAACAGATATTTTTGGATTTTGTTTCCTATTGGGCACATTCCCAACTTTTATATAGAGCCTTGGGTTACTAGTAGACAAAAATCTAGTACTGGTTTGGACACTAATATAAAACTAATTTTTAAAATTTCTCAAAACCATAACTTTTTATCCGTGACTTCGAATTTGGTGTGCCACCAGTCTATGAACTCTTATCAATGAGCTCTACACAATACATCAGTCAAACTAAAATCTTGACTATACAAAAAGTCAACCTAGGACCCACATATAGTCCACTTGGTCAAACGTTGTCAACCTTGTACAATAAGGGTATTTTGTTATGGGTTGTTACAACCTAGCCCACTAAAAGAAATTTCATCCATGAAATTCATATCTTAGTTTTGGAAGAGATGAGGATATTGACTCTACATTTAATCCTCTCGCTCCCAAGTTACCTCGTCGACTAGGTGATTTCTCCAAAGAATCTTAATTAAGGGAATGGTTTTGTTGGAAAGCTTTTTCTTATCCCTACTCAGAATCTGCATTGGCTGCTCCTCATAGGATAAATCATCCCTTAACTCAATATTTGGTATCTTCAACACATGTGATGGGTCTGAGATATACTTATGGAGCATAGAGATGTGGAATACATCATGGACTCGAGAAAGCTCCTTCGGCAAGTCTAATTTATAAACCACTGGACCTATTCTCTCAACTATCTTTTAAGGTCCAATATAGTGAGAACTTAGCTTCCTTCACTTTTATAGCATACTACGCCCTTCCAAGGAGAGAGTTTCTGGAACAATCGATCACCAACTTCGAACTCAAGATCCTTTCTATGCATATCCACGTAGCTCTTTTACCTATACTGTGCTGCTTTCAACCTGGATCATATAATGTTAACCTTGTCCACTGTCTCTTGTACAATCTCAAGGCTTAGAAGTTTCCATTCACCCATCTCATCCAACATAATGGAGTCTGACATTGCTTTCCATAGAATGCCATATGAGGTGACATCTAAATGCTCGATTTATAACTATTGTTATAGGTGAACTCTGCCAAAGGTAGATACTCATTCAAATTTCCCTTGAATTGCAGTATATGTGACCTCAACATGTCCTTTAAGGTTTGAATAGCCATCTCAGATTGTCCATCAGTCTGAAGCTAAAAATCCTTACTCAAATTCAATTTAACACCTAGTTCCATTATTAATCTCCACAAAAACTTCGAAGTGAATTGTGGATTTTTATTAGATACAATCAATACTGGTGTAATACCCCGTCCCAAATCACACCGGAATCCGTGCACATTGACCGAGGTTGACCATTGACCGAGGGTCAAAAGTTGACTTTTTGTCCTAGTTGGAATTTCTAGTTGACCAGGATACCGTGGCGAAGTGCATGATGCCCCGAGGTCGTAGACTAGTAGCACGTCGAAAACGGAGTTACGGTTTGAAAGTTATGGCCAAAACAAGTCGAGGTGCAAACTGTCCAAAAGGTGCCGGAGTTGACTTTTTCTTGTGGTGTAATTTTGTTTTGACTCTTGTATGGTTGTAAAGTACTCATCGATATGAGTTCATAGACTAGCGGCACGCTTAAATCAGACATTTGGTTAAAAAGTTATGGACGTTTGAAGTTTGCCGGATACCGTAATATTTTATTATATCTGGCTTAAGTGCACAGTAACGCCACGTGTCATCACCTGATTGGTCCACGTGGATGAACAGTGTCACCACGGTGGCTTTTATTTGGCAAAAACACCGGGGAAGAGAGAAAGAGAGAGAGGAGAGAGAGAGAGAGAGAGAGAGAGAAACCGACCGGCTGCCGGAATCGTCCAATTTTCCGGCCAATTTTTGTTACACGCACCGGCCAGACAGGAGCTGCTTCCCATTTCCGGCCAAACCCCAAAATCTCACTGCCATTGGTCGCCAGATGCGCCCGGATCGAGGCGGCGAAGCTCGGCGGCGATTTTCCCTCCACCGCCAGCCACCGCCGTTTGCCCTGTTTCCGGCAATTTTCGGGCCACACGCGCCAGCCACCCCTCACCACCTCCTCAAGTTAGGCTTACCCACCAAATTTCACGGCCACCGGACCTCCGACGCACCGGGATCAGAGCATTTTCCGGCGAGGGGTTGAAAATCTTCAAACCCCGATTTCTCGGCCGTCCGGCCTCTATTTGCCTCACTGCCGGTCCCGTTGGAATCCTCTCCCCTCGATCTACAAAATCACCAAAAATCTCAGCCAACAGCCACCGCACGCACCGTCGCTGGTGATGGTTGTTGGTAACCACGGCGGCTCTCCGGAAGTTACTATTCCGGCGAGTACCTAGTTGCACCGCCGGTCCTTGTCCACTGTTTCCGACCTTTTGAATCCAAATCCGGCATCCTTTTCCACCAATTCGCGATGGTTTGGGAGAATTGAGGAGTCGAATCTGAAAGCTTTCCGGCGAGATTCCGGCCACCTCTGGTCCGATCACCGGAAAGTAAGACCGAATTCGTGATCCTCATCACTCAAGCTTCGATTCGGTGCGCGTATGAGTAGTGGAGTTGATCCTGCGGAGGATCTTAGCTGATTTACGTGCTTAAGGTGATTGACCCACCTTTAAAAATATTTTGGGTAATTAATTATATTTAATTGGTATTTAAATTATGCTCATGTGGTACAATTTAATTATTATTTTATTGTGGTTTAATTTTAATTATTATGCATGAGCAAGGTAATTTTAGTAATAAATTGTATGTGGGTTTAAAATTATTTTTGGACATAATTGGTTTAAATATTTTATGAAAATATTTGTTTAAATTGGTGGTTTAATTTTATAATTATGCCCACGGTATTTTAGATAAAGTGTAAATTTATGGTGTGGTGCGTCAAGTGTAAATTTTCAGATAAAGTTCCAAACCCCAAAAGTGTTCAAAGTTATTTATTATGATTTATTACATTTTAATTATATATTGGGGTATTTATTTATTTATTGTTTATCAAATGGTTTGATCCCTTGGTTTTCGGGAAGTACGAATATCTGGTTTTGTGAAATTGTTTTAAAAAGGAAACATTGCCAACGGAGTGATTAGTGAGAGTTTTGAGGGAAAATTATTATTTCCAACTGTTATTATTATTTATTTATTAATTGTTGGTATTAATTCAATTCCCTTATTTGTTATATTATTATTATTATTATTATTAAAAGTGTTCAGTAGCTAGGGTCACTCATTGAGATGATTAGCATCTCATGTTTGTAAGTTCCGTTCCCTTAGGTGCAAGGGGTGATAGACGTTCTTCCGGGGCGAACCAGTTCTCCACCGCTATCGTATTTCGAGAAGTACTTTTGTACTCATTCCTTTCAATTGTATTATTTCTTTCATCTTTGTTGTATTTCTGTTGAATAGCACTTCATAAAGCTCTGTATACTATTTGGACACTTATGTTTTATTTATGCACTGGTTTACCGCTATTGTTGTGAAGTGCTGTAAATTTGTGGAATCAATTTGTAGTTTTGCGGGAGGAATAAGGGGATGAGTATAGAAGTGTGTTTTCAGTGCAGGTAATTTTTGGTAAGTCCTACCCTTAGGGGAGGTGCTGCCGGATTTTCCGTTGGAAGGTTTGGTGGTATTTCCCTGGGATCAGGACTTGTCTAGGATTCCGAGAAGGAATTCTGGACGGGTCCTGACACTGGCATTCCATGCAAACTCACTATATGATTCATAAGAGTTCCACTGACTTCTAAGGGGTAAACCTCTCACTAATATGTAGGAAAAGTGTGGACTTGGTGAGTTGATCCACTATCACCCAAATTGTCAGAACCCGTCCAAAATTCCTCATCGGAACCCTAGACAAGCCTTGATCCCAGGGAAACCCTACTGGATCCTCCAATGGAAAATCCAGCAAAACCTCCCCCTAAGGGTTGGACTTATCACAAAATTCCCTGCACAGAAAACACACTCCGATAAACACCACCTTATTCCTCCCACCTTGCTACAATTTGTTTCCATAAATTTGTAGCACTCCATAATAATAATAGGGAATTAACACAGTATTTAATAAAATGTATCAAATACAGTATACAGAGCATTATACAAATAAATATGAAATTAATACAACGTCAGATAAAGAAGCAATACAAGATGGAGAGGAAAAAGGGAGGAAATGTTTTTTGGACTTTCGGCAATGAACTGAGACGTCGGGCTCGCCTCGGACGATCAACGTCTCCCAACCTAGGCCTAGGGGAATGGAATTTAAAAATATGAGATGTTAATCATCTCAGTGAGTGACCCTATCTACTGTACAATTATAATAGCAACGATAATTATAGCACATTTGATTAATTATGAATAAATAAGTAAATAAATAATAATTAATTGAAAATAATATTTTCTCTCAAAACCCTCACCATTCACTCCGTTGGAAAGGTTCCCTTTTTAAAATATTTTCTCAAAATCCAATCTTTTATGCCCCAAAAATCAAGGAATAATTAATCTAATAAATAATTAAATAATCCAAATACGAATAAAATGTAATGAAATATAATAAAATAAATTTAGAATACTTGCATGAAAGAAATATAACATAAAGGAGAAATTCAATATATAATTCATAAAATTTGATTTAGTAAATCAAAATAAACAGTATCAATAATATAATTTAAATAATTACAAACAATCATGTAAAATAAGTGGTAGAAAAATACTTTTATGGCAAGATGCATTTTAAAAACATTAATTTAAAATAAATGACATAAAATATGATAAATACATTTTGGAAAATACTAATTGGAAATAGATGATAAAAAAAATTAAATACTTTTAATTTAAATACGATTTTAAAGCATCTCGGTTTGAAATTCATATCGAGAAAATAACTTAACGCACCACACTATATACCAGTGATGCCCTATGATACCCAGCATCTCGAGCACCATTTGGTAGGAGGTTAAAAAGAGAAACTTGCATATGGTTGTTTCGACGTCCCGACAGCACCGCTGCCTAAACCGTTTACCCGGCCATGGAAGGGGACGACTTATGTGCACTATATAAAACTTGCTTGCCCTTGGTCCGATGGCAACTCACGGGAGACATTATAACTTGCGCGCTCATCCACATACACAGTACAGAACACCAGTACTGTATGAGTGTGTCTAAAATAAATAACCATATTATTTTTTAAAAAAATAATTTTTCCAAAACTCACCGTGGGAGTTATACCATTTTTCAAATTCACAATCCCACATTTTTCTTTAATAACACCAGCATAAATCCATCAATAATATATAATTTTTCACATATCATAAAATCAACTAGATAATATTTCAAGTACATAAATATATATTTTGAGAGCACCATAACTTAAATCAATATTTTTCTCGAAATCTTTAAAATCAAATCATACCAAAAATAATATTAAAACCACATGAATTTCATATATAATTTAATTCCACAAAACCCCAATACCATAAAATAATTTCCACAATGCATAAATTTATATAAATGCATTTTTTATTAATCAAAATAAATTCACAAATAAATTCCATAATAAATCAAATAATATTACTTTTACAATTCGTTTAAATATCAAATTGTCATAAAATCTAGATTTCCATAATTTATCAAAAATCATATATTTCAATTTATTCAAATATGGGCATCAAAATTTAATTCACAATTTATCTAACAATTAACATAAAATAAAAACATTCAAATATTAAAATATCACAATATAATTAATTTGGCTCCCAAAATTAATTTCGAAGGTGGATCACTCACCTCGAGCACGCAATTAACCCAACATCCTCCATGGGATCAATTCCACGACGCACATGTGCTCCTAGAACAACAATATTACACAACTCAAATAAATTAATATTTTATTCGGGTAAATAATACCTGGTACCTGGGGGGTTTAACACAAACGTTGAGTAATATACTGAAATGAAGCTTATGGAATGAGGATTATGAATCTGGTCTTACTTCCCAGAGATCGTACCCGAGGTGGCCGGAATCTCGCCGAAAAGCTCTCGGATTTCAAGTCCTTGATTCTCTCAATCTGTCGTGAATTGGAGGAAAACGAACTCGGATTTGGGTTTAGGGAGGTCGAATTAGTGGGAAAAGATGGACGGTGCAACTGGAAACTCGCCGAAAAGTCGATTTCCCGACGAGCCACCGTGGTCATTGGAATCTGCCACCGCCAGCGGCGCGTCCGGTGGCCACTGACCGTGATTTTTGGTGGGCAGGTAGATCAGGGAATGGGTAACTCAACGGGACCCACGGTGAGGCAAATAGAGGTCGAAATGGAGAGAAATCTGGGTTTGAAGTAATTAGCAACGCCGTCGGAAAAAGTCTCGATCCGGATGCATTGGCGGTTGGTTGGCCGTGATTTTTGGCTGGCCGGCCGATTTTCAGGTGGGCTTCAAGGGTGGCGCGTGTATTGTTCTGGTGGCTGAAAATGGGTGAACGGCAGTTGGCCGATTGGGTTTCTATCTCTAACTCTTTCTCTCTCTCTTTCTCTCTCCTCCTTCTCCTTCTCTCTCCTCCCTCCCCTTCTCAGCCAGTCAAACCGCCCTTAGGTGCCACTGTGCACTCACGGGTGGGTCCATTTTTTTGACATGTGGCACCACTATTCACACACATACAGATCCATGAATAGTAAATGTTGTCTCGGAAAAACTTCACAGCTCCGCAACTTTCAAACCACATGTCCAAATCGGACGTGCTGCTAGTCTATAAACTCATATCGACGAGTACTTCACAACCAAGCATGATTCAAAGCTCAACTTTGCATGAGGAAAAAGTCAACTCCGGCACCCCTTAGACAATTTGGACCTCAACTTGTTTTGCTCATAACTTTCAGACCGTAGCTCCGTTTTCGACGTGCTACTAGTCTATGAACTCATGACAACGTGTACTTTTTAATGGTACCTCAGTCAATGTGAAATTCCATCGAAAGCAAAAATTCAACATTTAACCCCTTTTCGGTCAACGACGATCAAACCCGGTCAACCTTGGTCAAACTTTAGAAATTCCAATGTACTTTGGGACGGGGTGTTACACAAATACCATCATGTCTTTAAACTATGGGAGGAAGTTTGAATATAAAATCCATTATAATGCACTCTGATTTCCATTCTAGGATGGGTAAAAGCTGTAGAAGTCCAAAAGGCTTTTGCCTTTTTGCCTTCACTTGCTAGCAAACGAAACATTTGAATACATATTTAGCAAATTCTCTTTTCATTTCTGACCACCAATAATACTCTTTTAAGTTATGGTACATCTTGTTACTTCCAAGGTGCACAACATAGGCAAAATTATAGGCTTCTTCTGTTATTTGCCTTTTTAGCCCTTCATTGGTTGGAACATAAAGCATAGAGCCAATCACCAAGGCTTCATCACCTTAAATAGAGAAGTCTAACTGCCCCATTTCTTCAACTTTGTTTTTCATGCTTATCAGGTAAGGGTTGGTCTTCCAGTTAGGCCTCGAGAAGATGATCCATAAGTATTAGTCGTAGTCGAAAGCTAGCAAAAAGTGCTCTTGAAGTATGCATCCACAAATTAGCAAACAACACTCGTAACTCAACCATCAAAGTAAGCTGTACTTTCTACACATAGGCCAAGGAGCCTGTAGACTTTCTACTTATTGCATTAACTACCACATTTTCCTTACCTAGAGGGTAGTCAATAGTGCAACCATAATCCTTGAGCAACTCCATCCATCTCCTTTACCTTAAGTTCAACTCCTTCTGAGTAAATAACTACTTATGACTCTTATGGTCGGTAAAGATCTGACAAGCAGCTCCATATAAGTAATGCTTCCAAGCATTCAATGCAAAGATAACTGTAGCAAGCTCGAGGTCATGAGTAGGATAACTTAGCTTGTGCTTCTTCAAATGCTTAGAAGCATAAGTTATAACTCATAATTCTCTAAAAAATCCATCCATCAAATCAAAATGAAAGTTAGAACTTAAATCTAATTTCGTCAAACAAAATAATGAAAGTTAGAACTTAAATCTAATTTCGTCAAACAAAATTCCAACGTCACAAAGTTGAAACTGAGATTGTTCTTTTTGCCTCCGATTACACTCCTAGTACTTGCAATTATAAGATCCATGCTCCTTATTGATTATCCAAATTTCTTACCATGACGAGCAACTTTCTTTTAAGCAAATTCATCAAAGTCATGAAACAAAAATTCTCATACTTAATTTAATGGAGTGCTTTTGATTGCTTATAAGGCCTAACATAATCTTTGAGATTGTCAGCGCCAAAGAGTAAGAATGCAAAATATCAAGTCCGAAACCTCTTAACACCCCACATTTCATTTTTGAGAAACCCCAAATTCTTTTAATTTTAAATAGACTCCAAGAATCCACACCTCAAGTAATAAAGAAATTTAAATCTTAATTATAACATCACAACCAAATACTAAAAACTAATTACTAGATCTTCAAATTATAAGGAAACATTCATCACTTTCTAACTATAACCCAAAAACTTTATTCCTTAGAAAGCTAAGTTATCACCAAGAATATCACCACCTTAAATACATAAACATTGTTCAATGTTAGACCCTTAATCTCGAAGAAGATGAACTATCAAAGTTAAGATCCAAAACCAACACCCAAAAATAGATGTCATAAAACCAATTTATGAAATTTACAGCTCAATTCTCAACAACTTTTCCCACACAAGATCACTAAAATGCATCTACCAATCTTGATCTATACCAGGTTCTAATATCAAGATTTTAATTTATAAGAAATAAAAACAACTATCCTTAAACATCTAAGTAGGTTAAAAGAACCCTCCTGTGGTTATGGAACTTTCCAGATAACATCCCAAAAGAACTTGATTATCCTGGCTAGTGCAATATATTCACGAGAAATAAAAGAGTATGTGGTCCTTGAGGCAATAAAATATGTTCATCACTACCATGCATAAATAATGTGCATATCACAACATTGGGGCTTACTTGTACCTCCTGCCTGGTTATAGCATACACCCTACGTATAAAAGATGGTTGTCCCCTTTGAACTCTCCCTCTAGCTGCAAATGCAGACTGCTATCCAATATTGATAGAACCGCCTGAAGTCTGACCTATCTATGTATCTTGTCTTTCATACCACCAGTTCGTTGTTGGAAACAAATCTACTGACACTGAGTGCTCGATCCTGAGGCTCTAGCCTAGCTGTGTCCATGATAGGGGCAATTGTTTTTGAAGTGTCTTGATTGCCTGCATGGAAAGCATGATCCATTGCATTGGTATAGTGTATTATGAAACATGCCATAAAGGCTACATGTAGAACAAAAGTTACTTTGGCTTGCAGATCTCTGGAAATGGCCATTACCACTATTCACTGATTGAACTCTTGAACCCTGGGTATGTCCACCTCTGTGGAATCTATTGTCCTTGGGGCTTTGTCTACCTCTTCTATATCATCCACCATTCAATGATCTTGAGCCAAAGCTGCTCCGTTTAAATGATCTCTAGCTGTGGGTCCCTAAAGACATGCCATCATATGGTTGACATTTAGACCTGTACATCAAGGTCTGCCCCTCTACCTCCAAGGCAACATCTCTTATAGATTCATTCATGGGGTGAATGGCACTTGAGATGGTTAACACTATAGGCTCACTCAAACCATTAAGAAACCTTTTTTTCTTACTAATGTCATCGGCAACCAAGTTGGAGCAGAACTCTAATAGCTGCCTGAATCTCCACGTACTTAGAAATTGTCATGTTACCCTAAGTGAGTATCTCCACTCTAGCCTTTTAGTCTTAACAAACATTGGAGGGTAGAACTCAATATGAAAAGTAGTCTTAAATTGTGCCCAAGTGTGATGTCTCCTGGTCCTCTCATATATCCACCACTTCCTCGCATTTCCCTCTAGCATGAAGCTAGCTATCCTGACCCTTTCCTCATCCAAGCATTACATACTCTTATCTAGGATTTTCTCCATTCAACTAGCTAAGCTCAAACAGTAACAGGGCCTGTGGAGCTATCTGATGAGAATCCGCTCGTACCTGTACAACCGACTACCCATTGGGGTGCTGATCCTATATAAATAAAGACGGGACCACTCACGAGGGCACAAGCTAAGAGATTCAAGGACAACCTAGTTAGCTTCATATAACATGTGAGTCAAGTTCAAGAGGGCATGGCAATACTCAAAGATCCAAAGCTCGTCTTATGCATCCAAGTTATGAAGGCTGAAATGGACTTGGCAAGCCTTTTTGGTGCTTTTATGTACTCTGGGCAGCAAGGAATGAATTAAACACTTTATGAACTCAATTGATGTCACTAAGAAGCCATGAAATCATATCAAGGCAGAGGCAAAAGCATCCAAATTCAATCTATGCGCATAAGCTTTCTTTTTGGCTGAAAATGCTTATTTTGGTGCTGGCTTTGACTTCTTTTGTTGATTAAGCAAGTTTGACTTATTCCAATCGAGGGGAAACATGTGGGAATCAATATTAATCCTATTTGGCATCCTACATGGCATATGGGAGCTGATTTGGAGCCTAAACTAGTTGGTGATTGGTTAAAGATAGCTTAGTTTGAAAACTAGTCAACTAGTTTCCTAATTTGAATATTTGACTTTTATTTTAGGAACTAGTCTTTATTTATTTATTTGCTGGACAAATTACTTTAGGAAAGTTAGAATTTTATTATTTTGATTGTAAATTAATTAATTCCTATTTCAAAATTAGGGAATTAATTAATACAAATTAGATTAGGAAAGGGTGTGAAATTTGGCAATTTCCTTTTGTTCACCAATGTTGGCTAAACATAATTATGATCTAGGCTAATATAGTAAGGGTTTAGAAGCAAGTTGACCTACGTTCTTATCATTTGGTATCAGAGACAAATTTTGTTCAGGTTTGATCTATCTTATTTGCTTTATTTTATTTTATGTTATTTTGCAATTTTAACATTAGGTTTAGGTTGTTTCCTATCTATCCATGTTCTATATATTAAAAAAAAAAAAAAACACAAAAGTTTTTTCATAATTGAATTTGTTTCCTTGTTTTAACCAAATTTTTGCTTTCTAGTTTGTTGGTTATTTTGCATAATTGTTCTTGGTAATTTGGTTTATTGTTGATTTTTCTTTGCGGTTATGATCTTAATTAGTTGCATTCATATATTCCCAAAAAAAAAAAAAACCTACAAATTTTTGCAATTTGACTTTTGTTGAAAGTTGTCTCGGGTTTAGTGGAATTTTGGCATTTGGAATTGTAATTTTGGCGTTGATTCTTGCTACTGGAGTTGTGTTTAAATTCTGTGAGTGATTTAAAAATAAAAATGAAGAAAAAGCGAAAGATATAAAAAAATAAGAAATTATTGTACAAAGGCTGGTTTTTGGTAGCTTATTATTGGGGATTTTTTGTTTCGAGAAAACACGATTGTAATTATTGAGTTGCTGATTATTTATTCAATACTTGATTGCTGGATTTTGAATTTTGAGTGCTTAAATTGTTTGGATTAAAATTGGTAAAATAATTGAGACAAAGACTTGAATTATGAAAACTACAACCAGCAACTACTCCATATTTTGTTCAAATTGATTCTTGTTTGTTGTTTGAAACTCTTCTATATATTTTATCCTTGAATTTTAGTTTCTGAATATTCTGGTATGCTCCTTGCTAAATCTGAAAATTTACTTCGTTAATTTTACCTTTGTTTTGGTTAGTTAGGCCGAGACTAGGTTATATCAATTCACTCGGTATTTGCTTGCTTTTTGTTGCTGTTTTATTGATAAGTTTAATTTAGCCATACTTGTGATCTAATTACTGTTTTGAGTGTGTTTTAATAAAACTTAGAGATAATTCTTTGAGTGGAAAAATACTACAGAGTGTGAGCTCGAAAGAGGGTTAAAACCTGAAGCTAGGTGCAAGCACGAGTGTTGAGACCTTGTTTGAGTGAAACACATGACAAAGTGAATTTGGTGAGGATTTTTGTATTATTTTTTCTAACATGACATATTCAAGGATGAGAAGAGGAGATGGTTCATTAAGGAATATAGAAGAGGAATCCATAGGGTTCAAGGGTGAATCTCGAGCAACGGGAAATGGAGGTGAATCTACCGATATGTTGGCGGTTTTAGAGCAGCGTTAAAGGATGAATGCTTGCTTTGATCAACTAGATCAAAGGATGGATAGGTTTAAAACATCACAAGATGGGCCGAATCAAAGATAAGAATTTCATGGAGGCCAAGGTCGAGGTCGAGGAGGCTGTGGACATTTTAGGGAGGAATTTGAAGGAGGTAATTTTGGAGATAACCTCAAGGAGGAGTTTGAAGATATCTTTGCACTCCACTTTTGAAAAGAGGCCAGGGAATCATGTTAAGGCAGAACCAAAAGCATTTAAATTCCACTTGAGCGCATGACTCCTCTTATTGGCCGAAAATGCTCATTTTGGTGCTGACTTTGACTTCTTTTGTTGTTCAAGCAAGTTTGACTTATTCCAATCAAGGGGCAACTTATGGGAATCATTATTAATCCTATTTAATATCCTACATGGCATATGGGATTTATTTGGAGACTAAACTAATTGGTGATTGGATAAAGACAGCTTAGTTGTCAACCAGTCAACTAGTTTCCTCATTTGAGTTTGACTTTTGATTTTAGAAAACTATCTTTTATTTTTGATTTTATTTGTTTCTTTGCTACACAAGTTAACTTAGGAAAGTTGATATTTCATTATTTTAATTGTAAATTAATTAATTCCTAATTCAAAATAAAGGAATTAATTAATCCAAATTAGATTAGAAAATGATTGAAATTTGGCCAACATCATTGTTTCCTTATCACTATGGCCAGTTTTAACCAAGTGTTTTAGGGTTTTGTTTTGTGAACCTTAGCCTATTTAAAGACTTATTTTCTTAATAAAATTCAGTACATTATTCATACAGAAAAATATTTGTAAGAAAGAATTCTTTTTGATCTCTTTGAACACCTAAAACACTTAATAGAAATTAAGCGCTTTAGTTTGACTTATCAATACGACATCCATCACCTATTATGGCGTCTTCATCATATATCAAGGTGTCTAATCATAAGTCAATTAAGGTTGAGGTTTCCATTAGAATTTGAACATAATTAAGATTCGGACTAATATAATATGGGTTTAGGAGCAAGTCGACCTAGGTTTGTATCATTTGGTATCAGAGCCGAATTTTGTTCAGGTTTGATCTATCTTATATGCTTTATTTTGTTTCATGTTAATCTAAAATTTTAGAATTAGGTTAAGGTTGCTTCTATCTTCTTCACGTTCTGCATTAAAAAAAAAAAAAGATTTTTCTTCATAGCTGAATTTGTTCTTTATTTTATCTAAATTTTTGCTTCCTAGTTTGTTGGTTATTTTACATATTAGTTCTTAGTAATTTGGGTTATTGTTGAATTTTATTTTCTGTTTTAATCTTAAATTAGTTGCATTCATACATTCAAGGAAAAAAAAAAAAAAGAGGAGTTTGAGAACATATTGCATAAAATCTACAAATGTTTGCAATTTGTTCTTTTTAAAAGTTGGTCTTGGGTTTGGCGGAACTTTTTGGTGTTGGAATTGCAATTTTGGGTGTTGATTCTTGCTAAAGGAGTTGTGTTTTATATTCTGTGAGTAATTAAAAAAAAAAAAAAGAGAAGAAAAGCTAAATAATAAAAAAAAATACTGCACAAAAAGCCGGTTTTGAAGTTTGGAAGGTTTGAATATTGTTTGCTTGAGAATTGTTGGAGTTGCTTTTATTTCATTCAATATTTGGTTGCTGGATTTTAAATTTTGAGTGCTAAAATTTTTTGGATTAAAATTGGTAAAGGATTTGATACAAAGACTTAAATGGACAAGAACAACAACCAACAACTACTCCATATTTGATCGAGTTGTTTCTTGTTTGTTGTTTAAATCTCTTTTCTAAATTTAATCTTTAAATTTTGGTTTCTTTGTATTCTGGACCAGTATTTATTGATCCCAAAATTTCATTGGTATTTGACCTTGTTTTTTATTAGTTGGGCCAAGATTAGGTTTTATCAATTCACTCGGCATTTGCCAACTACGTGTTATCAATTCACTTGGTATTTGCTTGCTTTTTGTTGCTGTTTTAATTGATAAGTTTAATTAAGACATACTTGTGATCTAGCTTCTGTTTTAAGTACGTTTTAATAGAAATTTGAGATATTCTTGTGAGTGGGAAAATGGCAAGAGAGTGTGTGCTTAAAAGAGGGTTAAAAGCCAAAACTAGTGTTCAAACACGAGTGTCGAGATCTTTTGAGTGAAACACATGAGGGAGTGATTTTGGTAAGGATTTTTGCATTATTTATATTAACATGGCAGATTCAAGAATGAGAAGAGGCGATGGTTCATTTAGAATTAACAAAGAGGAATCTATTGGGTTCAAGGGTGATTCTCGAGCATTGGGAAGTGGAGGTGAACCTACCACCATGATGGTGATCTTGGAATAACTCCAAAGGATGAATGCTCATTTTGATCACCTAGATCAAAGGATGGATATGCTAGAAACATCATAAGATGGGCCAAATCCAAGGGTGGAATTACATGGAGGTTGAGGATGAGGATAAGGAGGTCGTGGATAGCCTAAGGAAGAATTTGAGGGTGGTAATTTTAGAGATAATTTTGAAGAGGAATTTGATGATATTTATGCTCTCCAAGGAAAGCAAAACTATGGGAGGTAGGTTCTAAGTGAAGATGATGACCTTAGAAACATTAAAGTCAACATACCACCATTTTTTGGCAAGAATGATCCGGAAGCCTATATAGAATGGGAGGAGCGTATGGAGATGATTTTTGATTGCCATAAGTATTCTAAGGCAAAGAAGGTGAAGTTGGCTACTTTAGAATTTGGACATTATGCATTCCAATGGTAGAGTAATGAGTAAAGTACCTGAAGAAGAGTTGGAGATGAACCTATTACTGCTTGGCGACAAACGAAAGGTGCCATCAGAAAGAGGTTTGTACCAAATCATTATCATAGGCTGCTACCTCAAAAGCTTCAATCATTGACTCAAGGAAGTATGACCATGGAGGATTACTATAAAGAAATGGAGATGCTCATAATGGGGTTGAGCATGAATGAGGATCAAGAGGCAACCATGGCATGTTTTTTAGGTGGTTTGAATCATGAGATAGCAAGCCAAGTCGAGTTACAATAATATACAGAATTGGAGGAGATGCTTCATGTGGCCATCAAGATGGAAAACCAATTCAAGAGAAGGGGTAGAAGCTCATAGTTTGGAGGTTTATCTGATAGTGGGAGGACTAATTCAAGTGTTTGGAGAAACAATCCCACCTATGAAGCAAAGATAAAATCGAAGCAAGGAGATGAGAGCACCAATATGCCAAGGAGAGATGCTAAGGCTGAACCTACTCAAGCGCACAAATCTAAAGGTAAATCTGATTCTACACCTTCAAGAATTCGTGATATTTTGTACCAATAAAAAACTTAGCAAAAAAGCCTTTATTCTCAATGGGATTTAGATATTTGCTATCATTATAGAAATCTTCTTAAATTTGACCTTTTAATTAGTCACCATAACAAAAGACTTAAGCTAATTCAACTTGATGTCATCCTTCTCATTGAAAAGAGTAGCAGTTAACACCTTCAAATTACATCCAAACTTCCAAATGTAATAAAGCTTGACCTAAGTTGAAAATGAAAAAAAAATTTCTCATTATGGTAAGAGATACTTCTTACCAAAATCCTTATCATGGTCCATGAAATTGATATAATAGGAGAAAAGTTTCAAGATGTTTCATTCACACTACTAACTTCATCATACAAAAAAAGGTTCAATAAATATAAATAGTGGTGTTTCTTAATTTATTAAAATTGATAAATTTCTTGCTAATCTCAAAGAGGTTATGAACAATATTCATAGAATATAATACCTAAAAAATATAATAATGCATATGATTCTTAGTGACCATCATATAACACTTTTGTAAATGCTTGAAGTCCTTATATAACAATTAACTGCAGTAGTATTGTAATTATTTGGTATCTCCGATGGACCGATTTTCAAATCCATATATAGCCTTGTGAGAGTCAAATATTATCATAATCTTTTGTCACTTCTGATAATTAGTTTATTTAATTTTATCATAGCATTCACAGGCAGAGTATTAGGGGTGCTTTCAGCTGCGAAATATCAAAAGATAAGAATGTCACAAAGACTATGCAAATGCTATCTTCCCAGCCCCCTCAATCATATCAAAAAATATAATATTGCTAGGGCCCTCGTAGAATAAAAAATACCCATACATGGGCCAAGAATAGTCAACTAAATCACCAAAATCAAATGTATTGAACTAAGTCACCAATAGGGTAACTAAAAAATTGTGATTCATGGTATTTAATCAAGTTCCACTACCAAGTATCCTGTCAAGTAATTAAACCACCAACAAATATGGACCTTGGTACAAAATTAGGAGAGAATATGAGTTACATTTGCAATTTCATAAAATAGACAAGCTAAATTTTATGATAGGTATATACTTAGCATCCTAGCCACTATGCCTACTCTAAGTTGATAGCCATAAATTAAACAAATTAAACCTCATTATAGGTGAGTACATAAAATTACATTTATTATGTCAACTTCTATTACATTAGCAATTTAATAATATGGACAAATAAAGTTTCACGATAGGTGAGTACTTAAAATTCCACACCACTATGCCAACTAGACACTAAGCCTCATGACAATTCATGGTTTGGACATAAAAAGATTTTACAATAGGCAAGCACTTAGCCAATTCTCACCACTATGTCAAACACAGTATAAAACTTTTCAATGGGGAATTTACATAAAAAATATTTAATGTGGACCTTGGGCTTTTTTATTATTTTTATTTTTTTTAAACTAAGTTGGAAACGAAGATAATTTTCCATAACAGATAAATCAATCAATAAATAAAAATATATATAAGATAGATAAGAAAAATAAACAAGGTTTTTTTGTCGACGTCAACATCAGCAGATGACACGTCGTGTTGACATTAGGTTGACGACGTCAACATATGACATAACCAATGCCCAAACGACAGGTGATTTTTCCTATGTTATTTAGCCAACTAGGTCAGGTTTAACCCAATTTCACTGTAAATTGGTCGCGGACCTGTATGATCGACACACCCAAATCCACACTTTCTAGTCACCAAATTCTTTGAGTCAAGTAGGATTGTTTCGTATGGGCTTGGTAATCGAAATTATTTGGTCAATTTCGACTAATCTCCTACAAAAAAAAAAAAAAAAGCCCAAACCCACATATATATAATCACAGGTACACTTGTTTTTTATGAATTTGAATTTTTTTTTTAGACTAAATTGGAGGTGCAAAAACTCTCCATTCAAAACTAAAATCAATTATCCACAATACCCAATTCTTAATTCATGCAAAAAGTAATTTTTTTTCCCATAATTTTGCAAAAATACGATCTATTGTATAATTGGAATTCGATATCGTATAATATGTATACACTTATACAATCAAAGGGCTCCAGTTAAAAAATAATAATAATAAAAGGAAATCAATTAATAAAACTCAAAAATCACTCTCAATATCGATATAGTAAAAGGATTCGAATACTTCTATAACATAAAAAGCATAAAATACAGTTATAAATCTTTGTGTGTGGCTCTGATATCAATTGTTAGTGCTACCACAATATGAACAATTGAACATGCATCAATTATAACACTGTATTTTCAAGATCTACAGAAAATTAAAAATGTATTTAATGAAATTACTAACCTTTTATATGCAGCCATTGAATAATCATAAATTCTTCAATCTATAAAACAAATAACAATGTGACAGGAGCAGTGTCTAATGGACACACTCCTTTCTAACATTTCTCCCTCAGATTTTCACCAAATAGGTATCAGTAGTACCTCAAACCCTTATTTCTCTATCGTATATATCATACTAATTCTCCGATAAATTATTTCCAATTTATTTATCTACATATATGTATATGTACAAAAAAATTAATAATATAATAATAGTAATAATAATATAATATATAATAAATAATAATAATGATATAATAATAAAAGCAGAGAATAAGCTAATTAGGCTATTAGAGATAACAAGTCCTTAAGTCCAATGGGCCAACTGAAGTATTACAAAGAATATGTACCTAAAGGCTCTACTAAAAATGTTCAATGAGCAAGCCAGTCCCATTACTAATATAGACATGCTTTATAAGTGGGTTACATGATTATGACTAGTCCACATAAAATATAAAATAAATGAAGCAGATTATACTGGATTCCCATATTGAGATAATTTTTATCACGCATTTTAATTCTTCAACTCATTGGGTGCTACACAGCCTCCATGGATTGAACCAGGCTCATCATTATCTAGTTTTAGATATTGATCAGTATTGTCCACTATTAAAGCAGCTTTGTTAAAGAATTTGTATATCAGAGAAACAACATCAGCCTAAATATATGAATCACAGCTAAGAAATGAGTTATATCATATAAGCTATGGTATATTATATAATAAATAGTTGATATTTTGGTGTCTATATATATATATATATGAATCACAATTTAAAATAAAACAAAGTTTAAAATAAATATCCTAAAGATATATCTAATATAATTTATGACTAGCCCTTTTCATAGTTGGCCTAAATATAATTTATTAATTTGACATCAAAAGTATTATAATCATCCTCTTTACTAGTTTTACAAATTCATCATCATCCTCCCAATTGTTATAGGAGTGCAACACGTTTGAAATTAAACTAGCTATAGCTTAACAATATATCAAATTAATGTAAGATATTTTGTGTGCACTAGCCATAATCATGTGATTCACTTACAAAGTTTGTAGGTGCTAGTAATGGGACTGGCTTATTTATTGACATTTTCAATGTTAGAGAAACATGGCAATTGATTAGCCATGAACAATCTAAACTAGAAACCATGAACAAGGCAAACCCGAGACCAAGTGAGGTGCTTTGGCCAAGGGGTCACTTTCATAGTTTGTTTTGTATTTTGTTTTATAATTTGTTAAAGCCAATTTTTTGTGTAGTCTAGGCTTGTTTAGTTGGTGCACAAAGACACCAAAATGTGTTAATGAAAGTATATTAGACAAATTAGGATTTTAGGAAGTCTAAGCACCTTGATGACATGGAAAGCACCTTGGTGACAAGGATGGTGACATGGCAGCTACTTGGTGACATGGATGATACGAACTTCGGATGAGCTGCTCCTAAACCCGTATTATATTAGCCCTGATCACGATTAAGTTCAATTTCTAATGGATTGACCTCAACCCCTAACCAACCTCTGATTAGAAACCTTGGTTTCATGAAGACGACACAATAGGTGATAGGTATCCTATTGATAAGTCAAAAATAAAACACTCACTCTCTAATAATGTTTTAGGTGTTCAAAGAGAAGAAAGAGAAATTCAATCCTATAAAATAAATTCTGTATGAATAATGTAATGTATATTATTGACATAACAAGCCCTTAAATAGGATAAAAAGTTACAAATAAAACCCTAATTAACTAGGTAAAACCGCCCACCAAAGAATACGAAACCTAGCTTGGTCGAAATTCACCTCATTTCCTAATCTCATTTGGATTAAATAATTCTTTTATTTTGAATTAGGAATTAATTAATTAACAATGAAAATAATAAAATAATAACTTCCATAAGTTGATTTTTTTAGAAAACAAATAAATGGAAACCAAATAAAAGACTAATTTTCTAAAACAAAAAGTCAAAATCAAATTAGGAAACTAGTTGACTAGTATGGCTACTGTATCTTTAACCAATGTCCAACTTGTTTGGGCTCCCAATTAGCTTCCATATGCCATGAAGGATGCCAAATATGATTAACAATGATTCCCACACGTTGCCCCTTGATTGTAATAAGTCCAACAAGAAAAAAAGTCAAAGTCAACAGCTAAACAACATATTTTCGACCAAACTGAGATGCTGTCTATACAAGTCCTTTTTAGATGCTTTTGATTCTATCTTTTCTGGATTTCATGTCCTCTTAATGATATTCATTGAGTTCATGGAGTGTTGGAACCATTCCTTGCTGCCTGGAGTCCAAATTTGCATGAAAACAGCTACCGGGCTCCGTATCGGCCTCCACCACTTGGATACTCAAAACATGTCTTGTATCTTCAGGCATTGTCAAGCCCTTTTGAGAATTAATTACTCTTTGTATAAAAGCATTTAGGTTATCCTTAAATCTCTTAGTTTGAGCCCTAATAATCTGCCCGATCTTCATCCGTATTGGGTCAGCACCCCAGCAGGTAGGGGGTTGTGTGGGCGCTGGCAGATTCTCATCATTCCCCTTCTCTTGAAAAGAATTTGCCCTTAAACCAAAGTGATCATTTGCAGAAAAAGGAGATAAGTTAGCAACATTAAATGTGGCACTACATTATGCTCACTCGGCAAATCAAGTTTGTAAGCTTGGACTTGAAAATATCCATCTCCACGTGGCATAAGCTTGGACTTTCTTTGTTCGGAAAACCTTTCCTTTCTTAAATGCAACCAAACCAAATCTCCAGGATCAAATACTAACACAAAAAAATCTAGAAATACATGATCATTATGCTAAAAATTACACTTTTTAAAGTTAGCGAATAATCTCTTCTAAATTTTAAATTTCCACTAAGTAAAGCTCTCAACAATGCAGATAAAGTTCTATGCAACAAAAGCATCTTAAAATAAGCATCTTTATAAATCATAACCAGAAATGGTTTCTTATTCAAAATTTCTTTATTAACATCACCAAATCTAAGATAAAATTTTTCCATTTTCTTTTCTTTTCTTTCTTTTTCTTTCCCACTCATGGTGTCACTTTTTCCACTCTCACTCTCGAGCTTTGCTCTCTCTTTCTCTCTCTCAACTTTCTTTCTTTCTTTCCCCTCAAGTTTAAGTTTAGGACACTTACCTGGTTGATTTTATTCAGCCTTGCCTCCTTGGATTGGTGTTGTTTCCGTGGGTGCCATACTAGTCCTTTCTTTGAGCTTTTCGGCCTTCTTCCTTTGTTCTATTTGAAGTTTATCTCTAAATACATTCTTTGAAGTTAATGGTTCCAGCTTAACCTCTTTCCCTTTAGGTTTAAATACAATGGAATTCTCTCTCCTATAATGTATGGCATCCTTATCAAATTTCCATGGTCTACCCAATAAAATATGACCCGCATGCATAGGAACAACATCACACAATACAACATCCACATATTTATCAATGCTGAATTTTACTCTGTCTTGTTTATTTATTTTCATCTCACCACTATCATTAAGTCATTGTAATCTATATGGTTTGGGATGTTTAATTGTTGCTAAGCCTAATTTATCAACCACAATGTTACTAATTACATTTGTACCACTACCACTATCAATTATCATACTACAAATCTTACCTTGGATTTCACATCGGGTGTGGAAGATGTTTTCTCTTTGAACTTGATCCTCATCTTTGTATAGACAGATTCGGCTTTGGACTGAATTTTTGGCCGATTGTAGCTTTCTTCATCTAGTTTCGGTTTTGGCTTGAAGTCATATGTTGGATTGCTTCTCCAAGCACTTGGATTTGATCTTCTGCTATTGAAAACACCCCGAAACCATTAGACTACACCCCTCCTCTTGAATTGATGCTTTAATTTAATAGCCGCATGTAATATCTCCTCCAGTTCCACATATTGTTGCAATTCTAGTTGATTGGCTATCTCACAATTCAAACCACCCAGGAACCTTGCCATTGTTGTTTCTCTATCTTCATTCATGCTTAACCTCATCATAAGCATCTCCATGTCCTTGTAATAATCCTCCACAAACCTATTTCCATGAGTTAAAGATTGAAGCCATTGATGCAGCAACTTATAATAGTGTAATGGTACGAATTGCTTCCTCATGCATCATTTCATTTGTCGCCATGTAGTGATCAATTCATCACCTACTCTCCTTGGGGTGTTTTATTCATTAGTCCATCATTAGAGTGCATAATGTCCAAACTCCATTGCTGCCAATTTCACCTTCTTAGCCTCCTAATAGTTATGGAAATCAAAGATCATCTCCATTCATTTCTCCCATTCTAAGTAAGCTTCCGAGTCACTTTTTCCCATGAAAGGTGGAATGTTTACCTTAATATATCCAAGATCATCATCTACCTCCTCTCTCCTATGCCTTCCATGACCTAGCCTCTCTCGGAGAGCATACGTTTCATCCATTATTTCCTCGAGATCATCTCCAAAAGTTCCCTCTTCGAACTCCTCTCTAGGTCGTCCACGGCCTCCTCAACCTCCATGGAGCCTCAAATTCGATCCACCACGAGATGTTTCTAATTTGTCCATCCTTTGATTTATATGGTTAAATTAAGCATTCATCTGCTGCAATTGTTCCAAGATAGATCTCATATCTGTTTGCTCACCACTCCCCGTAGCTCGGGAGTCACCGTGGAATCCTACGGATTCTTCTTCATTAGTTCTTGGTCGTGCATCTCCTCTCCTCAACCTCGAATCTGCCATGTTAGTATAAACAATGCAAAATAAAATAAATTCTCACCAAAAATCACTCATTCATGTGTTTCACTTAAACAATGTCTCAACACTCGTGTTTTCACACTAGTTACGGCTTTTACCCTATTTTAAGCTCACACACTCTTGCCTTTTTCCACTCAAAGAATTAACTCAAATTTCTAATTAAAACACCCAAAAAACATGATCAGGTCACAACTATGTTTTAATTAAACTTATTAACAAAGCAGTAGCAAAAAGCAAGCAATACCACTGAATTAACAAAACCTAGTTTTTGGCTTTTCTAGGCAAATTAACAAGAAAATTTTGGAATTAATAAGAACTAGACCAAATGGTAAGAAATTAAGGATTCAAGAATAAAAATTTAGAAAAAGAATTTCAAACACGAACAGGAATCAATTCGAACAAAATTAAAGAATAATGTTGGTTGTTATTCTTGTAATTCTAGTTTTGTATCAAATCATTTAACTAATTTTAATCCAAATAATTTAAGCACCCAAAATTAAAATATCCAGCAACAAAAATAATTCTCCAGCAACTCCAAATATTGAATAAATAATCAACAAATCAGCAGCCCCAAGAAATTTCCAGCAACAAATTTCAACACCAAATTCAAAAAACTGATTTTTTTTTTTTTTATATTCGGCTTTTTCTTCTTCTTCTTCCTCTTTTTTTTTTTTTTTACTCACAGAACATAAGACAACTGCAGTAGCAAGAATCAACACCAAAATTGCAATTCCAACACCAAACAATCACCAAACCCGTGACTTCCCAAACAAAATACAAATTGTGCAGTTTTTTTTTTTTTTAATATCTGTTTGGCTTTTCTTTCTTTTTTTTTTTTGAATATCTGAATGCAGATATTTAAGACTAAAATAGCAAAGAAAAATCAACAAAAACCAAAATTGACAAGAACAATGATGAAAAGCAACCAACAACTAGGAAGCAAAAAATACAATAAAACGAGAAAATCCTAATTTAACTAGGAATGAAACTTTTTTTTTAAGATGTAGAGCATGTATGACGATAGAAACAACCTTAACCTAATGCTAAAATTTCAGATTACCACAAAAAAAAATAAAGTAAATGAAGATAGATCAAACTTGAACAAAATTAAGCTCTGATACCAAATGATACGAATCTAGGATGACCTGCTCCTAAACCTGTATTATATTAGCCCGGATAACGATTAAGTTCAATTTCTAATGGATTGACCTCAACCCCTAACCAACCTATAATTAGAAACCTTGGTCTAATGAAGATGCCACAATAGGTGATGGGTATCCTATTGATAAGTCAAAACTAAAACTTTCACTTTCTAATGGTGTTTTAGGTGTTCAAAGAGAACAAAGAGAAATTCAATCTTACAAAATAAATTCTAATAGAACAATTTACTGCATATTATTGATAAAAAAAAAGCCCTTAAATAGGCCAAAAATTTACAAAATAAAACCCTAATTATCTAGGTAAAACATTGATACGAACCTAGGACGACCTGCTCCTAAACCCGTATTATATTAGCCCGGATCTTTAATTAAGTTCAAGTTCTAATGGAATGGACCTCAACCCTTAACCAACCTGTGGTTAGAAACCTTAGTATAATGAAGACGCCACAATAGGGGATGGAAAACCTATTGATAAGTCAAGCTAAAACAACCAATTCTCTAATGGTGTTTTAGGTGTTCTCAAAGAACAAAGAGATAATTAATCTCACAAGTATTTTCTTAATCAAATCAAAGTTCAAAGTTATATTATTAATGAAAAGTAGGCCTTTAAATAGGCTTTGAAAGAAACAAAATAAACCCTAAAAACCCTAGGAAAAACCGGCCACACAAAGAAGAATTCTACCTTGGCCGAAACTTTCCTATTCCTAAACTAATTTGGATTAATTAATTCCTTTATGTTGAATTTAGGAATTAATTAATTTACAATGGAAATAATAAAATAATAACTTTCCTAATCTTATTTTTCCAGAAAATAAATAAATAGAAACTAAAAATAATGGTAGTTTCCTAAAACAAAAAGTAGAATAAAATTAGGAAACTAAAATACTAGCATTTTGACTAATTTGACTTTGACCATTCTTTGACCAAAGTGAGCTCCAAATCAGCTTCAATATGCTTTGTAGGATGCCAAATAAGCTTATTGTGAAGTTCCCCACGTTGCCCTTGCTTGGAAGTATGAGAAAAGGTTAATACAGTAAAATACAGTAAAACCCGCAGAGAATACAGCAAATCGGGCCCTTTCCTTCTCCTTGTGCGCAAACCACCTTGTTGGTCGGCTTTGAAGCTGCTTTGGCTGGTTTCTATGACTCATCCTCCATATGAATTGAACCCATAAAGATGGGGTTCCAATTCATACAACCCGGCCTCCTTATTAGCACCAAAAACGTCACCCGACCCTGTTTTGGCTTCTATTGCTTGTATGAGTAAAACAGGCCTTGGTTCTTTAGATGTGGCCAACCCCTCTTGGCTATGACTTATTCCTTGTATAAAGACAGCAAGATTGTCCTTGAACCTCTTGGCTTGGGCCCTAGTGATCGGTCCCACCTTCATTTGTATTGGGTCAGCACCCCAGCGGGTTGTTGGTCGAGCTGTCTCGGGTGGATTCGCATCATTCCCCTCCTCTTGAAAAGGATTTGTCCTCAAATCGAAATCATCACCTGCAGCAAAAGGAGATAAATCAGCAACATTAAAGGAAGCACTAACATTATACTCACCCGGTAGATCAAGTTTGTAGGCATTGTCGTTTATCCTCTCCAAAACTTGAAAAGGTCCATCACCCCTCGGCATGAGTTTTGATTTCCTTTGTTCGGGGAATCTTTCTTTCCTTAAGTGCAGCCACACCCAATCTCCAGGTTCAAACACCATTGATTTCCGACCTTGATTAGCCACCCTTGCATATTGCTCAGTCCTTCTCTCAATGTTTGCTCGAGTCTTCTCATGAATCTGCTTTACAAAATCAGCTTTTTGTTTTCCATCTAGATTAGCACGCTCACTTAAAGGCAAAGGTGTTAAATCTAATGGAGTCAAAGGATTAAAACCATAAACAATTTCAAATGGAGTAAATTTAGTTGCTGAATGTAAAGACCTATTATATGCAAATTCAACATGTGGCAAACATTCTTCCCAAGTCCTTAAATTTCTACTAATTAATGCTCTCAACAATGCAGACAAGGTTCTATTTACTACTTCGGTTTGTCCATCAGTTTGTGGATGACAAGTAGTTGAAAATAAAAGCTTAGTACCTAATTTAGCCCACAATGTTTTCCAAAAATAGCTTAAGAACTTAGCATCCCTATCCGACACAATAGTTTTTGGCATACCATGTAATCTCACAATTTCCTTGAAAAATAAATTAGCAATGTTGGATGCATCATCAGTTTTATTACATGCAATAAAATGTGCCATCTTAGAAAACCTATCTACTACAACAAATATTGAATCCTTACCTGTCCTTGACCTAGGCAACCCAAGAATAAAATCCATAGACAAATCTATCCAAGGATAGGTAGGAATCGGGAAAGGCTTATACAAATCCATGCGGTTTCAATGTTGATTTTGTTTTTCGGCACTTCACACATCTTTCACAAATTCTCTCAACATCTCTCCTCATGTTAGGCCAATAAAAATGTTCTTGCAGCAAGGATAAAGTCTTTAAAACACCAAAATGACCCATTAAACCACCCCCATGTCCTTCCCGAACCAATAATTCCCTAATACTACAATTAGGCACACAAAGTTTGTTTTCCCTAAACAAATATCCCTCAAATATGTAAAATTTATTAAATCCATGTTTCAAACAGGTTTTAAAAATTTCTCCAAAGTCACTATCATGCTCATAAAGTTCTTTCAATTGTTCAAATCCAAGCAACCTAGCATCTAAGGTAGAAAAGAGCACATACCTTCGGGATAATGCATCGGCAACCACATTTTCCTTACCTTTTTTGTAGCGGATCACATATGGAAATGTTTCAATAAATTCAATCCACTTAGCATGCCTTCGGTTGAGCTTTCCTTGACCCTTGATATGCTTCAAAGACTCATGATCCGTATGAATCACAAACTCCTTTGGCATGAGATAATGCTGCCACGTCTCCAAAGCCCTCACCAAAGCATACATCTCCTTGTCATAATTCGGGTAGTTTAGGGCAGCTCCATTCAATTTTTCACTAAAGTAGGCTATGGGCCTTCCTTCTTGCATTAAAACAGCTCCAATACCTACACCCGAAGCATCACACTCAATTTCAAAAGTCTTAGAAAAATTTGGCAAAACTAACAAAGGTGCATTACACAATTTTTCTTTCAACAAATTAAAAGATTTTTCTTGTACTTCCCCCCATTTGAAGCCAACATTCTTCTTGACAACTTCATTCAATGGTGCTGCTATGGTACTAAAATCCTTGACAAATCTTCGGTAAAAGCTTGCCAAGCCATGAAAGCTCCTCACTTAGGTAATGGATGTAGGAACCGGCCACTCTTGGATTGCCTTCACCTTAGCTTGATCAACTTTGATTCCTGCAGCACTTACTACAAAACCTAGAAACACAAGCTCTTCTTTGCAAAAGTCACATTTTTTAATGTTAGCAAATAATCTTTCCTTTCTAAGAACTTGCAAAACTTGCCTAAGTTGATCCACATGGTCATCTAAATTTCGGCTATATATTAAAATGTCATCAAAATAAACAACCACAAATTTACCAATAAATGGACGCATTACATGATTCATAAGCCTCATGAAAGTACTAGGTGCATTGGATAATCCAAAAGGCATAACTAACCATTCATACAGTCCATATTTAGTTTTGAATGCGGTTTTCCATTCATCACCTTCTTTCATCCTAATTTGGTGATAACCACTCCTAAGATCAATTTTTGTAAACATGCAAGCACCATGTAACTCATCAAGCATATCATCTAATCTAGGAATGGGATGTCTATATTTGATGGTAATATTATTTATAGCCCTACAATCAACACACATTCTCCAAGAACCATCCTTTTTAGGTACCAACAAAACAGGAACAGCACAAGGACTTAAACTCTCACGAATATATCCTTTATCAAGCAAATCACTTACCTGTTTTTGCAGCTCCTTTGTTTCTTCGGGATTGCTCCTATAAGCTGGTCTATTTGGTATGGCAGCCCCCGGAACAAAGTCAATTTGATGTTCTATCCCTCGAATAGGTGGTAAACCACTTGGAATCTCATTTGGGAAGACATCTCCAAATTCCTTCAAAAGAGAAATCATTGAACTTGGCAATTCAAGTTCTTCAAAGTTAGTTTGATCATTTAAATAATTTTCTTTGTAAAGCATGACCAGCAAGGGTTTCTTACACTCAATAACCTTATTAATATCCCCTAAACTCAAATAAAAATTCTGGTTTTTCCTCTCTTTTCTTTCTTTTCTTTTTCTTCCCTCGGTTTGGCTCTCATTGGCGGAAATTTCTGGATTTTGTAGGCTCTCGGGTTTGTTCTCTTTTCTCACCTCTCTCTCGGCTTTTTCTTGGTCTTTCCACTCAATATGAACCTTAGAAACCTTACCTTGGTCAGCAACCTCAACCTTACCTTCTTGAATGGATGGTGAAGCCGTTGGTGCCATGCTTGCTTTTTCCTTGAGCTTTTCGGCTTCTCTCCTTTGTTGCATTTGTAATTGATCCTTGTAAACCTCTTTAGGAGATAATGGTTCCAGCTTGATCTTCTTCCCTTTAAACCTGAAAACAATACTATTTTCTCGACCAAAATGAGTAGCATCTTTATCAAATTGCCATGGTCTACCTAATAGTATATGTCCGGCAATCATAGGCACAATATCACATAAAACTACATCCTCATATCTACCTATATTAAATTTTACTTTGGCTTGTTTGTTTACTTTCATCTCACCACTATCATTAAGCCATTGTAATCTATAAGGTTCTGGATGTTTAATTATTTTCAAGCCTAATTTATCAACTACAAGATTACTTATCACATTAGTACAACTCCCATTATCTATAATCATGCTACAAATTTTACCTTGTATTTCGCAGCGAGTGTGGAAGATGTTTTCCCTTTGTATCTGCTCTTCATCTTTGTAGACAGTAAGTACTCTCCTTGAAACCAAGCTCAACTCGACATTAGATGTATCCACAGGTTCGGATTCATCTTCATTGCGATCCTCCTCTTGCTCGGTTTCAGCCCCACTTTCTTCACTTGCGGATTCCAGCTCACCATCACCCTTTAATACCATGATTCTTCTATTTGGGCATTGGCTGGCTATGTGTCCTCTTCCTTGGCACTTAAAACAAATTATTTCTCTGGATTTTTGAGGTTTAGGATCAGATTTTACCTCACCTCTAAGTGCTTGGACAGATTCAGTCTTGACCTCCCTTCTTGGCCGGTTGGTAGATTCTTTTCCTAATTTCGGCCTCAACTTGTTTTCATAAGTGGAATTGTTTTTCCAGCCACTTGAACTTGTCCTTCCACTGCTAGAAACTCCTCCAAACCGTGTACTAACACCCCTCCTCTTGAATTGGTTCTCAAGCTTAATGGCTACATGCAACATCTCCTCCAATTCCAAGTATTGTTGTAATTCAAGTTGGTTGGCAATGTCACGGTTTAACCCTCCAAGGAATCTTGCCATTGTTGCCTCTCTATCCTCCCTCATGTTTAACCTCATCATTAACATCTCCATCTCTTTGTAATAATCCTCCACGGACCTACTTCCTTGAGACAAAGATTGAAGCCTTTGATGCAGCAACCTTTGGTAATGGGATGGCACAAACCGCTTCCTCATGACTCCTTTCATTTGTCGCCATGTTGTAATTAAGTCTTCACCAACCCTCCTTCGGGTGCTTTGCTCATTTATCCACCATTGGAGTGCATAATGGCCAAACTCCATTGCTGCCATCTTCACCGTCTTACCTTCCGAATAGTTGTGGCAGTCAAAAATCATCTCCATTTTCTCTTCCCACTCCAAATAAGCTTCAGGATCACTTTTACCCATAAAAGGTGGGATATTAACCTTGATATTTCCCAAATCTTCATCTGTATCCTCCCTCCTATATCTCCCATGGCCAGCTCTATCTTGGACAGCAAAGGTTTCGTCCATACCTTCCTCAAAGTCACCGTCCAATGGCTCCTCATCAAATTCCTCTCTCGGCCTCTCGCGACCTCCTCGTCCTCGGCCTCGTCCTCCATGGAATTCTTGCCTATTTCTTGTATTCGGCCTTCCTTGTGAGGCTTCTAATCTTCCCACTCTTTGGTTTACATGCTCAAATTGAGCACTCATCCACTGTATTGATTCCAAAATAGTTCTCAAGTCCACTTGGTCTCCACTTCCGGGAGCTCGGTCATCGCCATGAAATGCTACCGACTCTTCCTCATTAATCCTCAAGGGTGGATCCCCTCTTCTTATTCTAGAATCTGCCATGTTAGTAAAATATTGCAAAAATAAAATAAATCCTCACAATATTCACTCCCTCACGTGTTTCACTCAAACAAGGTCTCAACACTCGTGTTTGCACACTAGTTTCGGCTTTTACCCTCTTTTAAGCTCACACACTCTTGCCTTTTTCCACTCAATGAATTATCTCAAAGTTCTAATTAAAACACCCACAAAACAGCAATTAGATCACTAGTATGTTTTAATTAAACTTATCAACAAAACAGTAGCAAAAAGTAGGCAATACCGAAAGAATCCAACAAATCCTAACTTTTCGGCTTTCTAGACAAGAAAACACAAAATAATGGGAAAACGTTGGAATTTTTGAAAACTGCACCAGATGGTAGTAGATTATGAGTTCAAGAATAAAATTCCAGAAAAAGAAATTCAAATACGAACAAGAATCAAAGAGAACAAAAATATAGAAAACTGTTGGTTGTTGTTCTTGTAATTCAAGTTTTGTATCAATTCCTTTAACTAATTTTAATCCAAAAAAATTTAAGCACCCAAAATCCAAATATCCAGCAGCAAAAATAATTCTCCAGCAACTCAAATATTGAATAAATAATCAAAAAACCAGCAGCTCCAACAAATTTCCAGCAAACAAATCAAACTCCAACAAACCGAAATACTTTTTTTTTTTTTTTTTTTTTAATTCTGCTTTACCTCTTCTTTTTTTTTTCTTTTTTTTTTTCACTCACAGAACATAAACAAATGCAGTAGCAAGAATAATTACCAAAATTGCAATTCCAACTCCAAAACAAACACCAAACCCGTGACCTCCAAATAAACAAAATGTGCAGTTTTTTTTTTTTTAAATGTTGCCGCAAACTTTTTTTTTTTTCCTGTTTTCTTTTTTTTTTTTTTTTGAATATATGAATGCAAATATTTAAGACTAAAACAGCAAAGAAAAATCAACAAGAACCAAATTAACAAGAACAATGATAAAAGAGAACCAAGAAACTAGGAAACAAAAATACGATAAAACTAGGAAATCCTAATTCAACTAGGAATGAATTTTTTTTTTTTTTTTTTTAAGATGCTGAACGTGTATAGGATGGATGCAACCTTAACCTAATGCTAAAATTGCAGAATAACACAAAAACAAATAAAGCAAATAAAGATAGATCAAACCTGAACAAAATTTAGCTCTGATACCAAATGATACGAACCTAGGACGACCTGCTCCTAAACCCGTATTATAGTAGCCCGGATCTTTAATTAAGTTCAAGTTCTAATGGAATGGACCTCAACCCCTAACCAACCTGTGGTTAGAAACCTTGGTATAATGAAGACGCCACAATAGGGGATGGAAAACCTATTGATAAGTCAAGCTAAAACAACCAATTCTCTAATGGTGTTTTAGGTGTTCTCAAAGAACAAAGAGATAATTAATCTCACAAGTATTTTCTTAATCAAATCAAAGTTCAAAGTTATATTATTAATGAAAAGTAGGCCTTTAAATAGGCTTTGAAAGAAACAAAATAAACCCTAAAAACCCTAGGAAAAACCGGCCACACAAAGAAGAATTCTACCTTGGCCGAAACTTTCCTATTCCTAAACTAATTTGGATTAATTAATTCCTTTATGTTGAATTTAGGAATTAATTAATTTACAATGGAAATAATAAAATAATAACTTTCCTAATCTTATTTGTCCAGAAAATAAATAAATAGAAACTAAAAATAATGGTAGTTTCCTAAAACAAAAAGTAGAATAAAATTAGGAAACTAAAATACTAGCTTTTTGACTAATTTGACTTTGACCATTCTTTGACCAAAGTGAGCTCCAAATCAGCTTCAATATGCTTTATAGGATGCCAAATAAGCTTATTGTGAAGTTCCCCACGTTGCCCTTGCTTGGAAGTATGAGAAAAGGTTAATACAGTAAAATACAGTAAAACCCGCAGAGAATACAGCAAATCCGGCCCTTTCCTTCTCCTTGTGCGCAAACCACCTTGTTGGTCGGCTTTGAAGCTGCTTTGGCTGGTTTCTATGACTCATCCTCCATATGAATTGAACCCATAAAGATGGGGTTCCAATTCATACAACCCGGCCTCCTTATTAGCACCAAAAACGTCACCCGACCCTGTTTTGGCTTCTATTGCTTGTATGAGTAAAACAGGCCTTGGTTCTTTAGATGTGGCCAACCCCTCTTGGCTATGACTTATTCCTTGTATAAAGACAGCAAGATTGTCCTTGAACCTCTTGGCTTGGGCCCTAGTGATCGGTCCCACCTTCATTTGTATTGGGTCAGCACCCCAGCGGGTTGTTGGTCGAGCTGTCTCAGGTGGATTCGCATCAAACCGTCCACCAAAGAATAGGATACCTAGCTTGGCCGAAATTCATCTCCATTCCTAATCCAATTTGGATTAATTATTTCTTTTATTTTGAATTAGAAATTAATTAATTTACAATGAAAATAATAAAATAATAACTTTCCTAAGTGTATTTTTTCAGCAAATAAATAAATAGAAACCAAATAAAAGACTAATTTTCTAAAACAAAAAGTCAAAATCAAATTAGGAAACTAGTTGACTAGTTTGACTACTAAAGTCTCTTTGACCAATCTCTAGCTTGGTTGGGCACCAAATCAGCTTCCATATGCCAGGATTCCAAATATGATTAATAATGATTCCCACATATTGCCCCTTGATTGGAATAAGTCAAAGCCAGCGGCTAAATAGTACATTTTCAGCTAAATTGAGATGTTGTCTGTAAAGTCCTTTTTAGATGCTTTTGATTCTGCCTTGGCTGGATTCCATGTCATCTTAATGATATTCATTGATTTCATGAAGTTTTGGAACCATTCCTTGCTTTCCGGAGTCCAAATGTGCACGAAAACAGCTATCCGGGTCCATATCGGCCTCCACCATTTGGATGCTTAAAACAGGTCTTGTATCTTCAGATATTGTCAAGCCTTTTTGAGAATTAATTACGCCTTGATAAAATCATCCAGGTTTTCCTTAAATCTCTTATTTTGAGCCCTAGTGATTGGTGCGATCTTCATCCGTATCGAGTCAGCACCCCAGCGGGTAGTAGGTTGTGCAGGCATGGGCAGATTCTCATAAATGGAGCTCAACAATTTAGCCTCTCTCTCATCCAATGCATGTAAGAACATGTGTCATCATGCATGAGAACTACTTCACCATGAAGTACTCAATGAGACAGCAACACTTGTCAATAACCTATGATGCATGTCATGAAGTTATTTTACATATGTGTTTTGCTTCACCATGAGGGACTTGTAAAACATTGGACTATATGACCGGCCAGGTGTGCTTTCACACCACTTTTCTATGTATGAAATTTTAATAAATAAAGTGTGTTGATTTTTTATTTTTTTGGGGAGAAAATACGTTAGTTTCCATTTGAAATGAAATCGGCTTTGCTAGAAAATTTTCTAGCAGCTTAATCAAAAGAAGCCATGTACAACACCACCCAAAAATCAATTTCCAGCAACTTATAAGCCTTGTCCTCTTTAGTCTAACCTTGCCCTAACCTTACATTCAATTGGCACATACTCTTTGTAATACATCAATTGGCTCATTGGACTAAAGGATTTGTTCTCTCTAGACGACCAGTTGGTTTATTCTCTCTTATTATTATTATATTCATTATAT
This sequence comes from Ziziphus jujuba, assembly GCF_031755915.1. Classification (NCBI taxonomy): domain Eukaryota; kingdom Viridiplantae; phylum Streptophyta; class Magnoliopsida; order Rosales; family Rhamnaceae; genus Ziziphus; species Ziziphus jujuba. The sequence goes on from NC_083390.1 coordinate 9,501,546, forward strand.
ATTATATTATCATTATTACTATTATTACTTTACTTATTTATTTTGTATATATATATATATATAGATAAATTGCGGAATAAGTTACCAATGAATAAATACAGTACATACAATAGAGAAATTATTGCTTGAATTAGATATGGATGCCTATTTCGTGAAAAGCTAAGGAAGAAATGTTAGAGAGGAGTGTGTCCATTAGGCATTGCTTGTACTTCTTTGTTATCTATTTGCAGGTTAAAGAATTCTATGATTATTCAACAATTGCGTATAAAAGGATAGTAATTTAATTAAATATAGTTCTATAAATGTATGTGTAGATCTTGAGAATAAAGTGATGTAACTGATGCATATTTAATTTATTTATGTTGTAGTAGAACTAACATTTGGTATCAAATGCACACACAAAAACTTATAGACTGTATTTATGTGTTTTGTATTGTGGAAGTATTCAGACTCAATTAATGCACATATATAAATGATCAAAATTAAACTTTGAGTTTTATGAATTGATTTCTTTTCGATTAGTCTATATATATATATATATATATATCAGAGTTATGTTATATGAATGGTAGTATTGGGTTTCATTGTTTGGTATACTGAATTTATGCAAAATTTTTGTCAAATATTTTATTGGATGAAAACAAAACATAGGCTATGTTGTAAACTTCTTTTTGAATTGAATGGATTGATTTAGAGCCTTCAATTTGGTCTAAACCCACATAAAATTAGTCTAAACCATTTAACGAATACCCATAATCCCTTGGTATTTATTTTGCTGTTCTGGTGAGATAAAGCCAAATTTTCATGTGCGTTTTTGAAGCCATTATTGAGATGAAGAAACCTGGGTAGGGGCGTCGATTTTGGGTAAGATAACCTAAAATTGGATTGAGGGTTTTGTTGCCCAAGAACAAAAGAAGCCAACACCACTGATGTCATCGGAAATGGAGGTTTGAATAGCGAGACTTAGACGGGTTGAAATCTGGGTTTTGTAACCCGTTTATAGTGAACCGGATTAACCTCTAATCTAGTTGGCTAAGGAAGACAAGCTAAATGACTTGTTGAATACTGACATCAGCACAACATGCACTGGAGTTAGCATGGAAGCATTAGTAGCTATTTTTCCAAAAAGAAGCTTTTTCCCTTTTATATGGTTTTTTTAACTGTTTAATTTTTTTTTTAATTTGAAAATAGAACTCCATTCCCAATTTATCTAAATTTAAATGCCCCATTCAATTTTTTTTCTTGGGTTAACTTTTCCATTAAATGGCTTTATGCCATGTTTGACATAGTAGTAAGGATTGGCTAAATGTTTGCCTATTGCAAGATTTGGTATGTCGAAACCATGAATTGTTATAAGGATTAGTGCCTAGTTGGTATAGTGATGTGGAATTTTAAGGACTCACTTGTTGTGAGACTTAATTTGTCCATATTATGGAATTGCCAATATAATAGAAATTGACATGATAAATGGAATTTTATGTACGTGCCTATCGTGAGATTTGATTTATCCAATTTATGAGTGTCAACATGAAATTAAAGTAATGGATAAGATGCCTAAGTGCTTGTTTATCACAAAATTTAGCTTGCATATTGCATGAAATTTCCGATTCAACTAATTCTCTCCCATTTATGTACCAGGGTCTATAGAATGATAGGCTACTTTGTGGTGGTATAATTACTTGGTAGGATACTTAGAATGGTAGTGGAAATAGATTAAATACCATGAATCACAAGTTCTACATCAACTTGTCGATGATTTAGATCAATATATTTTATGTGGTGATTTAGTTGATTGTCTCTGGCTCATGTTTAAGTATCGTTTGTGTTACGAGAACCCTAGCAATATGCTCAAAAATTTAAGATGTTGGTTGAAAAACAAAGTAGACATTTTATAAAGATCTTAAAGAGTGATATAGGTAAGCGATATACCTTAAATGAATTTGGAAAGATTTGTGAAGTACATAAGTTTAGGAAGCTACTGAAAGTTTGTTATACTTAGTAATAAAATGGGATATCGATGAGAGAACCAAAATGTCATGGAGGCAAAATCCAAGCTATTTGAGAAAAAAATGGCAAGAAACCATTAGATAGAAGCTATTAACAAAGCAGTATCTTTTAGGGGTGGGCATAAGTGGAAATGAACTAACTAAATTGACCAAACTAAACTAGCACTTAGTTTTTAATTTATGATCAGTTTGATTCAATTCAGTTTGGATAATTTTAACCCAAACCAACCTAGCCATAAATATATATATATATATATATATATATATAAATTTTAAATATTTTTGTTATAAATAATTGCATTTTTATATATTTTTAAGTTTTTTAAATTATTTGATTTAAGAGATTAATAATATTAACTTCAAATTACTAAAAAAATAATATTTTTTAAAACAATTAAAAAATAATATGGTAGCCCAAACTAATTAAACTGAATTGATGATGGTTGGTTAATTTAAGGTTGATTTTTTCCAATGGTTCGATTTGATTCAGATTACACAAATAAACATAAAAAAATAAACCAAATCAAACGGACAACCTTGTTTGTATATTTGATAAATAACTGCCTAAAAATTGCTTTGTTGAATCAAACTCCATTTGAAGCTTGGAATGGGAAAAAAGTCTTTGGTTAACCATGTATGAATACTTTGTTTTTTTCAATAAAATAAAAAAGAGGTGTTTTGGTAGCACCACATGCCTTAGGCCAGTGGCCTGTGTCACATGGCATTGTATTATAGGACCTTACTAGTTAATAGTAGGACATATGAAGACTTGAACACAACTTCCACACTTGTTGGTGTGATGGTTCAATCAACTTCTTTTTGCTAAATTACCACCCTTAGTGGTTTATATAAGAATACTTTGATGTGCATGTCATGCACAAATTCCTATAGAAAAAGATAAAAGCTGGATGAAATAAATGAAAAGTGTATCTTTATTGTATATAACTCAATGTCAAATGGCTATAGGTTGTATAAATTGAAGAAAAACAAATTTCTTATAATTTGGGATGTCATATTTGATGGAAAAAGCTAGTTGGGATTGGGGAAAACAAAAATTTAGAAGCATGTTGTCGCCCTCGTTCTTTTTTCTTTTCTTTTTTTTTTTCCAAAAAAATCATCAAATTAGGAGGTAAATGATGAAATTGATGAAAATTTAAGTTAACCATGATCACTATTATCATCTCCAAGGTCATTTACATTTCTTAATAACCATTCAAGTTCAAATTCATCAACACTAAGCTCAACAAGTAAAATAAAGATTTGAAGTAAGATTTATTAAAGATGTAATTTTTGTACTTTAGAACCGTAGAACTTTGAAGGGTTTGTCCATGAAAATGTTGGAGAAAGGCTATGGAAATGAGATTAAAGTGATTGAAATGAACCAACCTTGGGAGTTGGATAAAATATCTAGAAACAAAGTGGTCACTGGACTTCCATAAGGCAAAACATAATGTTGATGGGTCGATATTATTAGTGATTCTCATGTACAGCAGCGTAGTTAACTAAACCTTTTCATGTTGTTTGTCTTGTATATCCTTATCACGTGTATTTAGGCTTCATCATGTATTTTAAATTATTTTGTTTCTATCTATTGTACCTCCCTTTTTATCGGTAATAGGGTATTTATACCCAGCTCTTATTGAATAATAATTAAGCATTATTTTTCAATTTTCTTAAGTTCTTTTATGGTATCAGAGCATCAAACTCTCATGAGTAATAGCCTCATCTTTCTCATCCACCTTAGCCTTTATTTTGTCTTCTTCTTCACCAACTATTCCAATCATGACTAAACCATCTTTTTATACAAGAATACTAGTTGTGATCAATGCAGCAATGAAAGTGCCGCTTAAACTCACAGAAAACACATATTTTCCTTGGAAGGCTCCATTTGATGCTGTTCTTATTGGCTATGATCTTTATGGCTTTATTGATGGTATGAACCCTTGTCCTCAAACAACACATCCTGATAACTCACAAAATCTTGAATATCAGTACTGGGTACGGCAAGACAAGCTTATACTTTGAGCAATTTTGGCCTTTCTCTCCAGTGATGTTTCTCACCTGGTTGCAAGCTGCAAGACCTCAAGGGGCGCATGGTCAACATTGGCTGTCTCATTTGCCAGGCCCTCACATTCTCGTATGCTTAGGCTTCATGAATGTTTGATCCGTCCATAAGGGACACGATCTGTCACTGAATATCTACGGGATATGAAAGGAGCAGCTAATGAATATGCATTTCTTGGGAATCCAATTGATTATGATGAAGTAATTTTATATATTATCAATGGTCTGTCCTCTGATCTGAAGGATATTTCTACAGTATTTCGCACATGAGACACCTCGATCACTTTTGCCGAATTGCATGAACAACTAGTAGAGCATGCCACATATCTGCGTCAATCTAAGTCTTTAACTGATGACACCTCTATCATAGCACACATGAAACAATTTCACAGCGAAACAACAAAGAAATTTTATTCTCTCCAGCATAAAACAAACCACACAATTGTATAGCTCCACTATCAATCCAAGAAAAACCTTCTTTGGCTCTCCTATGTATTCGAAACAACGCTTCTTTGCTCAGCCCACGCACTTCAGAATACCTGGTAATTATGGGGGAAAATGTCAACTATGTGACCAACAGGGACATTCGGCCAAATATTGTCCTTCCTTCCGTCACCAGTTACCGAACACCTCTCAGTAACAGTGGAATAATTCTAGGCTGCCCCTTCCATAACCGTTCTGTTCAGGAGCTTCCTCAAATGATGGTCTTCTGCCCATGCCACGTTCTTCACCAAACTGGTTACTTGATTTGGTTGCCTCCCATCACGTTGCAAATGATTTGCAAAACATAGCCATTCACTCTCAATATGATGGCACTGATGAAATAGTTGTTGGGAACGGTAATAAGCTTCCAATTACACATATAGGCACATCTCTTCTACTTACTCAAAATAAAAACCTCTTGCTGTCTAAATTTTTTTATGTTCTACCATGAATAGGAACTTACTTTCAGTTTCAAAATTATGCAAAACTAATAATGTTTCTGTGGAATTCTTACCAAATTGCTTTCTTGTGAAGGATTTGCAAACGGGAGTAGTACTCCTTAAAGGACCTCATAAAGGTGGAACCTATTAGTGGTTATCTTCCTCCTACCATTTGTCTCCAACTCCAACCACACTTCTCAGCTAGTACGCTTCTCTACAAGAGTGGCATCATCGTCTAGGACATCCATCTCATAGGATTCTTCATCATCTAGTGTCTACACAAACACTGCTTTCTTCTTCTATTAATAAATTTCATTGCACTTCTTGTTTATGTAATAAATCCCATAAAATTCCCTTCGGAATTTCTTCTATGTCAACTCCAATTTATGTATATAGATGTTTGGGGACCGACCTCTGTCTGTTCTTATGATGGATTTAAATATTATGTATTATTCATTGATTATTTTACCCGATATTCTTAGTTATTTCCAATCAAGTCCAAATTTGATGTCTCCTATGTCTTCATAAAATTTAAAAATATTGTTGAAATTTTTTTTTAAACCCCCATTACATCAATATATTCAGATAATGGTGGTGAGTTCCTCAAATTAAAACCATGTTTTACTGGACATGGCACCATGCATTTTCTCACCATTCCATATACGCCAGAATAAGTTTTGTTGAACATTGACATATACATATTAGGGAAACTGATCTGTCTCTTCTCACTCAAGCCAGTCTACCAAGTAAATTCTGGACCTATGTTTTCACCACTATAGTCTCTTCTCACTTAAGCCAGCCTACCAAGTAAATTCTGGAGCTATGCTTTCACCACTGTAGTTCTATCTCATTAATAGACCACCCACACCTACTTTTAACAATATTTCTCCTTTTCAAAAAATATTTCAAAAACCACCCAACTACACTCGTCTTAAAGCTTTTGGGTGTCTCTGTTTTCCATGGCTAAAACCATATATGCATCATAAATTAGAGTCTTCCTCTAGACCATGCATTTTTCTTGGCTACTTACCCACGCAAAGTGGGTAGCGTTGCTTTGACCCTGTTAAGGATAAAATATTTATCTCTAGACATGTCAGGTTCATAGAGTCCATTTTTCCTTATTCTTCCTTATCTATCAAACCCGTCAGCCTCATCAATTCCACAAATACTGCAGCACCTATCCTGCCTACTTCTTCTCACAATTTAATTCCTCTTCTACTTAACTCCTTTTCTACCTCAAATACTATTAATCCAAATCACTTACACCCACCTACCACTCCTTCACTTTCCTCCCCTCATATGTCTCTCTCACCCTCAAATTTTCAACATCTCCATCCTATTCATCCACATCATTCACACCTACCTACCACTCCCACACTCTCCTCCCCTCATATGTCTCTCTCACCCTCCAATTTTCAACATGCCACAGTGGGCCCCACCTCCCATGCCTCCTTATAAGGTTCTACTATTCCTGGATGCAACAACTCTTCACATGCAGCACCTCCACATAACGTTGTTCCATCCCATGACCATCCTTCCCATGCACCTCCTACATCTCCACCAGTTCGGTCACCATCACCAGTTGTACAACAGTTGACTCGGCAACATCCCATGAGAACCACATCATTAAACTTAATTTTCAAGCCCAAGAAGCTCCATGATCTTTTTGTTGTCACTCAAAATTCTGATGGATATGCTTCTGAGCCTCGGGTAGCAATTCAAGCTCTTCAAACTCCTGAATGGCATGCCGCTATACTTTTGGAATTTAATGCCCTCTTACGCAATGGCACATGGGACCTTGTTCCACCTTCTGCGGCCAAGAATGTTGTTGGTGCAGATGGGTTTTTCACATCACCGAAGGGTTTTCATCAATGACCTGGCATTGATTATTTCAACACTTTCAGTCCAGTCATCAAGCCAACAATTGTTCGTCTTGTTCTTAGTATTGCCCTGTCTTAAAATTGGCCTCTCAAGCAATTGGATATTAATAATGCCTTTCTAAATGATCTTTTACATAAAGAAGTCTACGTGTCTCAACCTCCTAGATTTATTGATGCTTCTAAATCATCTCATGTCTGTCGCCTCAAGAAAGCTATATACGACTTAAAACAAGCACCCAGAGCTTGGTACAATGAACTTAAGGCTTTTCTTATTTCCTTTGGCTTCACCTGGTTAAATTCTGATGCTTCTCTATTCATTTATAACAAGGATACTCATCTTCTTTATCTTTTGGTTTACGTTGATGACATCATTCTTACTAGCACCAACTAGGTACAAAGAAACAGGGCTAGATTGGTTGCAAGATAATACGCTCAATAGCCTGGAATTGATAACTATGAGACATTTGCTCCAATAGTTGAGTTGGACACCATTAGAGCTCTAATTGCACTTGCAGCCCAAAAGCTGTTTGGTTGTTATACCAACTTGATGTAAAATCAACTTTCTTGAATGGATAGCTAAAAGAAAGGTGTTTGTGGAATAATCTCAAGGATTTGTCATTAAAGGAAAAGAAGAACACGTATACAAGTTGAAAAAGGCTTTGTATGGACTCCAATAAGATCCAAAAGCTTTGTATAGCCAAAATGATCGCTACTTGATTGAAAAAGGATTTCCAAAAAAAAAAAAAAAAAATCCAGAAGCATCGAGGTGATTCCAATATTCTTATTGTTGCTCTATATGTTGATGAAAATATATAAAAACTGAGTTGGGGACTATTTTATCCCTTTCTTGTTATTGAGATATATTAAGATGATGGGTGAGTTTCAATTTTCGAACATAATGTATGGTTGCAAACTGGTGGCTACTCCTTTAGTATTGAAAATCTGAAAATGACTAGAATGGGGGGGGGGGGGGGTTTGAATTGGTATTTTTTTTAATTTTGTTTTGCAATTGTATATCAATAGAAACCTATAAGAGCCTATGCTAATCTGATTAAATTAATTTTACATTCCTTGCTAATCTGCAAAGAAATTCAGGGATGTCGTCCCTTTGTTTTTTTTTTTTTTTGGGTCAAGATTACATTAATTTTTAAATTAAAAAAGAGAGGGTAACACACGGCGATGTGGGTACTGTAAAGATATACCAATGACCAACTTTACTAGTTTAATGGTTATTCACGGATGGATGATCGGAATATAGTTCACCCAAAAATTATTATGTTTATAAAATGTAAATTATTTCGAGTGCAAAAAATTAATTATCTATGAACTTCTAGGAGTACCGGGTATGGATTGTGTATATAATATATTATTTATTTTAACTATAGGTGTTTGAACATAATTGTATACAGTCCAACTGAAAATTAAGGAAGCCATATTTAAGCTTATTGAACGTATACCACGGCCAAAACTAGTTGACACGCCATGCATGTATGCAGGCTGGTATATGTCATTATTCTTCATGTATGCAAGAGAATTAAAATTTTTCTAGTCATCAAATGCCTGAAATTCAAGTACCTTAGACACACTTCGCATGGTAGGACGAGCGTGTGGATTAGCAGATAAACACGAAATAGCAAGATTCATAACCAATCCTAACTTATTTGCAACGTTTTTAGTTTTAGGAGGTGCGAGACGATGATCCAGTATATCAGTATGTTGGATGCTCTCAACAGCATATGCTTGCATCTTGGAAATGAGTTCCCCAGGGTGTTTTCCCATCAGAACTTCCAGAGCAAAAACGCCAAAGCTATATACATCACATTTTTCTGTCACCACCATGGTATAAGCAAGCTCTGCAACAAATAAATAAAAAAATTATTGAAATAAATGTTGGGGTTCGTAATGATGGACCTGCTTTATATACGGAATGCCAGTGAGTGCGTGAATAATACTTGCATAGAAAGTTATCAACTATATTTCTATAGATATGTTAAATAAATTAATATGATATTACATGAAAAAATAAACCATTATAACATTAATATTTTGTTTCTTTAAAATTTAAAAAAAAAAAATTATAAATAGAACAAAGAAGAGCGAATATTACATACGAGGAGGCACATTATAAAAAATTAAAAATCTGCGCAAAGAAATTTACTAGTACTAATGTTTGGTGCCTATTATAATTTGAAGTTTGAACTACGCCATTAGATCAAAACTGTATTTATCTAAGACTGGAATCGTCTGTCCGTCCCCAGCTGATCTGTTCCACCAATGAATTAGAGCCACCTTATTTAAAAAATTCTACCTCTTTTCCGTTAGTTTATTCTGTTTCCCTGCCGTGTGTTTTTTGGGTTTATAGTTTATTCCATCTTTTTCTACTTGGTTTATGTTTAGGAGGCTCACGTATGTATGTGCTTTAGGCTGCGTTTCTTCTCGTGGGTTGACTAGGAAGCGGTCGATAAAGACACGAGAACAAACTAAAATAAAGTTTTGAAATGAAGCCGCACTGACTTATGTGGGGATAGAGTCGAAGAAAATAATGGGGGACGAAAGTTCCCATTCATAATTTGGTAAAAACCATTACTTTGAGGGGAAAAAAAAAAATAAATAAATAAATCTTTTCAAAATCAAAAGAAAAATAAAATCTTAATATTATAATTTCTTTCTTATTAAGATACAATTATTTTCTCTTTCCGTATCACGTTCACAAAAAATAAATAAAAATTTCTTTTAGATAACCTAGATCCTCTGTTTGTTTGTTTTTTTTAAATATTTGTCCATCCTTATTTTTTTAATACTTCAAATATATTTGAACATATTTTTAAGCTTAATTTATATATTTTTTTTTTGGTAACTTTTTTTGGTTGATAAAACTATTTGACAGAGTTGTAATTAATGGTTGAGATTCAAGATTAAACATAAACAAGTACAGGAAAAAAAACAGAATTTTCTTTATTTTTTTAAATTTTTTCTTTTTGTTGGAGGATGTGTGTAACATGTCTGTTTTGTGAAATTGAATATTTTGTGTCTTGAAAATTCAAGGAGATAAAATTCAGCTTCTGGTCCCCAATTACAAATCCCAGCCCCCAATATCACAGACAAAAAAACAAAAATGAAAAAAAACGTTTATATCATTATAAAATTAAGTTATAATGTAATAATTTCAAACTTTTAAAACATCTTTAGGCCAGCTTAATGCTTCTGCCGGACAGAAAAACAATATTAATCAAGCTTTCATGTGTGCGAGGCTATACATATAATGTGAGAATTTTTTAGTATCTATTTTGTATTTAATTGAATGTTTTGGATGAAATTTTATTAGTTGGCACATATGTGTTTTTCTACCAAAGTGTAATGACAGAAGCAATATATGCATATTCGAAGCCTACCTGGGGCGAGGTAACCATAGGTGCCTGCAACTCCAGTCCAGTTTGAGGAATCAGGATTGAGAAATCTTGCTGTGCCAAAATCTGAGACATGAGCTTCAAGTTGATGGTCCAATAAAACATTTTTGCTGGATATGTCTCTATGAATCATAGGGGGCACAATATCATGATGCATATAACATAAAGCATGTGCTACTCCTTTCACTACTCCTATCCTCTTCCCCCAATCTAGCTCTTTTGCACCCTCTTCGCTTTTCAGCATATCTGCTAAACTTCCCCTTTCCATGAACTCATACACCAAAAATGCGTGAATTCCTCTACAACAGAACCCAAAAAGTTTCACAATGTTTCGATGCTTGATTTCTGTCAAAGTCGACACTTCGTTCCCGAAGTGTCTTATATTCTTCATCTCTGACTCATCTCTGGCCTCAAAAATCAGTTTCTTTACTGCTAATACATCATAACCAGGGATATCCACTCTGTATACCTTCGCAAACCCTCCCACACCAATGCAATACGCATCGTCGAAATTCTTTGTCGCCTTCAATATGTCTTCGTACAAAATTTTGCCATTAAAATACCAAAGTGAAAATGGATTTTCTGATGTCTTTGGGATGCTTTCATTTGGAACCAAATTTGTTGATAACTTTTTCTTACAAATAAACACCAAAATCCGAATAAATGTAAAAGAAACTAACACTAAACCTGCTAAAGAAGAAATAACAACAATTAGAATTTTGCGTTTCTTTTTGTTCCCACCTTTTTGCTCTGTTACGTTGCAAGGGCGCAAACCTTTGATTTTTCCACATAAATCTTTATTGTTGCTGAATGACTCCGGCGGAAACGATTCAGAGATTCGAATATCAGGAATAGGACCCTCCAAAAAGTTGTATGACAAGTTGATTTCCGTCAAACTCACCATATGTTTGAATGAATCAGGGATTGAACCAGTGAGATTATTGTGGGAGAAATTCAATCTTTCTAGACTTCTAAGCTTCCCAAGCTGGGCTGGAATTTCTCCACTAAGCCGATTGTAACTCAAATCTAGTAAATCATGTAATGACCCTGCTAGATTACCAATCTGGTATGGGATTCTACCACTTAGACGATTCTTGCTCAAAGACAAACTTCGAAGCTTGGAACAGTCCCCTGTTTGCGATGGAATTGGCCCACTTAGCTTGTTCATTGAGAGGTCCAAGGACTCCAAATTAGATAATGTTCCAATCCCTGCAGGTACTCTCCCTGATAGTTGGTTATCTTTCAGGTTTAGGACGGACAACTTTGATAAATTTCGAATATCTGCCGGTATCTCACCAGAAAGTTGGTTGGAAGAAAGATCAAGCTTCACAAGTTGGTTCAACCTGGCAATCTCATTTGGGACATTTCCACTCATCATATTGCTTGCAATGTTCAGTAGTGTTAAGTTCCGGCATTCACCCCAGTTTGGTGAGAGCTCGCCTCGCAATCTGTTGAAACTCAAATCGATATAAGTAAGGTTGGGATACACACCAAAGTCTTGGTCTATATACCCTGTTATCTTGTTATATTCGAGCCTAACTCGATATAAGGTACTGCAGTTTCTAAGGCTTATCGGGATTGGTCCGATGAAATTGTTGGAGTATGCGGTGAAGTTGATAAGCTTTCCACCTCTACAAACTTGTGGAGGTAAATGGCCTGTGAAGTTGTTCTCACCCAGGTGCAGAACAGTAAAAGATGAAAAGTTGCCCAGTTCTTTAGGTACAACGCCTGATAACTTGTTAGTAAATAGGCGCAAATCAGTTAAATTTCTCAGATTTACTAACGTTTCTGGGACTTTCCCTGACAGTTGATTCTCAGAAAGACGAAGAGCCTGCAAGTGACTCAAATTACCCAAAGAAGGAGGTATAGGACCATTGAAATGACTTCTGTCTAGAACCAGACTAACCAGGAATTTCAAGTTTCCTATTTCTTTAGGAATTTTGCCTCCAAGCAGAGTATCTTGGAATAGTAGATATCTGAGACTTAGAAGGCCTGTTTTGGGTTCAGTTGACGACTCACTGGGGAATAAACGGCCGTCTAGGATTCCCGTTATATCGTTACGGGAAAGGTCAAGCTCAGAAACTTGAGTGAGATTTGCAAGAGACAGAGGTAGAGTGCCATTGAGAGAATTTGTAGAAAGGTCAAGCAATTGGAGTTTGGAAACCATGCCGATGTTGTGTGGTATGGTTCCTTCAAAATTGTTGCTATGAAGATCAAACCGAAGAAGGTTTGGAAAGGATGAGAAATCAAAGTTTTGGAGGGTGCCATTTATGCCTCTCCCTGACAGGTCTATTTGGGTTACACTTCTTGCTTGGTTACAGGTAATTCCATACCATTTGCATGGACTTGGAGGAGTAGAGGAAGAACTATTGGTATGTGTTGGAAATACCCAAGAGTCGAAGAGTGATTGATTTGGTAGGCTATCTTTCCACTTGATTAGAGCTTCAACTTCGCTGTTTGATGCTGAATCATCAGCTTTACAGAAAGATAACAAAGCCACCCAAGCAAGTATGATTGCCATTGAGACATATTTTTGTAAGCAGGACATAATTCGAAAATATGGGGAGTACGTTTTGTTTGTTATTTGATGCTTAGCAATTAACATTAATTTGACGGGCTTTCCATGTACCTAACTAGTGGAACATTGTTTCATTTGGACTGTTTTTCCCTGCAAAAATTTTTCAACCGTTTGAAAATATAATTTCAGATTCATTTTTTCAACTCTTTCGGCTGTCATTAATTAACTTTTGTCTGTTTATGTGACTATTAATGTCATAAAGCAAAAACTAGACCATTGTAAAGGGAAGAAAATTTAAGAGATACAAGTCTTCGATTCCAAGTTGGTGCCATGGGCGGAAACTTCCGATTATATATGTGTTCCTAATGGATTTTGCAGAAGAATTTAGACATGCACAGGTCAAAAATAACTAAAAACTCTTAAATATTATATACTGGCCTTCTAAATTTAATGATTTGGCTTCTAAATGATCACCTATTTATTATAAAGATAATGTAAAATATAAATAGTTGATATTCTATAATGGAATAGATGATGGATATTTTTATATTGTATATTTAATTTTAATATATATTTATATATCAATTTTTTGTATCCCATTTGATATATATTTATTTAGGTTTCAATTAACATTATAATTTAATCGAAATAGAATCTTAATTTTTTTTTTTAATTTTTAGATTTTCTATTACATTAAATGTTTATCTTAATTAATTTTGTGATGTGTTTTTTAATTTTTACTTTGTTTATCCATAAAAAATTTATTAAATGAATAATTTACAATTAGTTCAAATCTGACATGTGAAAGGCCCTTCCGGAAGAACTAAGTAGTAAAACCATTATTTATTTATTTATTATTTTTTTTTTTTTGGGACAATGATTTCTAATCCCAATGCTGAACCTCCAGCATAAAAAATTACAAAAATGTGTACAATGTAAACTTTATTTTTTATTATAATATTTTTCTTTCGTCAGCACAAATTAAAATGTCTCACATCCACCCATTAGCAATGGAGTCTATAGAAGTTTATAGAAGCTATCTAGGCTAAAATAATAATAATAATAATAATAATAATGATAAATTATATTAAATTAAATTAGCATAATAAATCGCCCTTCTTTTTAAAATTTCTGGATCTGCATCATGAAATCTTTAATGGGCGAATGACATGAAAAGTTGGTCGTTCTATGAATGTCTTTCACTTTCGTTTATTGATCCATGCTGCAGCCTGCAGTCTCCACCTACAAATCAATGATTTTGATACCTCTATTACTTTTTTGGTAAATGATATCTATGGAACTTCACTTTTAAGTTAAGTGGTGTATTTATCTACTTTTTTTAAAAAAAAAAAAAATCTTTGGAACAACTTTGATTCTTAAGTGGGTAATTATATAAATACATGATCCTACTACATTGGACATCCACGTTATGGTGGACATGAGCACCAAATATATAAAATCCATAAGGTGTATTACCTGAAATTATTTAGATTAATGTGGGTTGCACGTTCAACTAGCAAAATTATAAATATATTTAATTATAGAGTTGTTTTTACGTTGGAATATCCAAGTGTGATAATTTTTATGCAATTATAAATATAAAAGGTATTTTATCACAGTTAGAGCTGTAAAATGCATCGTATTATCTTTGGGTAATAAAAAAGATCATGAGATCTATGGGTAACAAAACATATCACGAGAAAAAGTTTATCTAGCATTTCTAAATAAGAGATTGACTAATTATATATATCCGACTCAAATTAGGTCCTTAAGTTTAAGATTTCGTTCGGATCAACGTCTCACAACATATTACATAATAAATTTTCTTCAACAACATATTGTAGAATATTTGTCCGGATGAAATTTTGAATTTAAAAACCTAACTTAAACCTGGTCCTATATATATATATACGTATTATATAATTATGACTTATTCAAAACATATTTCCAAAGTTGAAACTTGTTAACTGTCAAATATTAAAAATGTTATATTAATAAATGATTTAAAACTACAAATCTAGTAAAGCAATGATGGGACTCTATTCACATAATGGGCATAACTGCATAACTGCTTTGTTGATGTTATTGTTAGGATTGTTGACTAAGTCATTATTATGGTTTGTTGTGATTTCACTTTGTATAGTCATGTTAGTCGTAGTTGAGGGAGTGTAGGAATTGTTGTTAAGTTTGTTAATACTTATGTTTTAAGTATGGTAATGTATCATGGTGTCAATGGGGGAATGAATGCATTATCTTACCTCCTATCTTCTCTTTCTCTATCCCTCTTTCCCTCCAGTACTTCTTGAATTACTTGGGACCTATCATTGGTATCAAAGCCAGGTTCTTAACAACACCATGGAGACAAGAGTTAAAGCACATGCAAATTTCAAGCAAAAGTAGACGAAGCTTTGCACTAGCATGATAATCGAATAAGTCAGATTAACTCAAACCTTGGGTAGATTGATATCACTTTGCAAACTATATTATCCGATCTTCAAACTTTACATGTCCAAACTATCAATAATTCTAAAGAAAGGGAATATCCTCAAACCAGTCAATAAGAGTATTCGGCCAACAACATGGGTACATATCCTGGAGTCACATCCTCTTCCAACTTGACGGAATCAAGTTCTTCGAGAACCAAACTTAGTTCTCATATATTTGACGGAAGTGATCCACATGGATGAACATACAAAGGTGAGATGGATATACAAAGTGAGCAATATTTTGAACTTAAGCAGGTTTAACCCTTATAGCAAGTGCAAATAGCTTCATACCACTTGGATGGAGTAGCATTTTAGTGGTATCTGTGGCTTAGTAAATTCAAGGGTCCTCTCACATGAGAGGAGCTGACAAAGGCAGTTTTGTAAAGGTTTGGACCCACAAATTACAACAATCCTTCAGAAGCTCTTACAGTCTAAAATAAGTTACTATTTTGGATTGACATTAGTTCGAATTTGAAAGGTTGTCTCAGCAGATTGATGAGTTGCCACAGCAATTCTTGATGTGAAGTTAAAATAGCCACGATCTCTTACTGATGCCATAGGAGTAGCAAGACTCATTGAGGAATGTAACCAGTGGCAGAAGAAGAACCCAAACCATGGCCACCTAATTGGAGGAGCTCCAATTCCTCGCGGCGTTGTCAATACTACATTAAGAATGTTGGGACCACCCCTTAATGTTTGAACTTCCTCCTAGAACAATACCAATTTTAGAAGGATTTCAAGCCAAAAGGTGAAAGACCACAATGAAAAAGGGCTTTGATAGAAACTCCTCCTAAGTAAGGCATAGACTCACAACAGCATGAATCAACTGAGGAAGCCATTCCTAAAATTTCAATCCATGCCATAGCAGGTACAAACCATCCACGAACTATTCGAGTTTGAGGTACACTACAAAACCATAAAGTAATGGTACTAATTGATGGAGGAAGTACGCATAACTTCATTGATAAGGCATTAGTCCAACATTTGAGATTGCTCATCATTCACCACAATAATCTCCAAGTTATGGTGGCGTCTGGGCACAAGCTTGAATGCTCCAGTAGGTGCATTGGTCTTATATTACATATTCAAAATTGTGTTGTCAAAATTGATTTTTATATACGCTCTTTTGCAGCTTGCCAAGTTGTATTGGGTGTTCAGTGCTTACAAACTTTAGGGTTCATTAAGACTGGTTACAGTAAGCTCATGAATGGCTTTTAATATGGGAAAGAAGAGGCATGTACTATAAGGAATGACTCAAGGATCACCCGGGGTCTTATGAGGTAAAGAATTGCAAGGAGAGATGTTTATACTAATGAACATGGAAGGAAATAATGTTGAACTCAAAGAGGAGTTACCAGCAGATATAAGCAAGCTACTAAATGAATTTCAACAGGTATTCACTGAACCCACGGGACTACCACCACAACAAAATAGGGACCATGGCATACCATTGCGACCCAATCATTCTTCAGTCAACATGCATCCCCAATGGTATGCATATTACCAAAAATTTGAGATTGAAAGAATGGTAAAAGAGATGTCAAAGACCAGACTAATCCGACCTAGCAGCAACCCTTTTTCGTCTCCTTTTTTATTGGTTAAAAAATCATATGGAACATGGGAGTTATGCGTTGACTTCAAAGCACTCAGCATCATTACTATTAAAAACAAGCACCCAATTCCAGCCATTGATGAATTGTTGGATGAGTTGTATGGAGCTCAGTACTTTTTGAAGCTTGATCTGCGAGCTGGATATCACCAAATTTGGATGAAGGAAGAGGATATCCACAAAGCAACATTCTAGATGCACGAAAGGTCACTATGAATTCATGGTTATGCCACTTGGACTTATTAATGGACCAGCTACCTTTCAAGACTAATGATGAACGACGTATTCTGGCTTTATCTCCGTAAGACGGTACTCATTTTCTTTGATGATACCTTAATTTACAATAAAACTTGGAATGACCATCTCTCCCACTTGTGTATTGTCCTAGAAATCTTAGCTACTAATTAGCTTTTGGTTGGAAAATCCAAGTGCAAATTCAAAGTACCTCGAATGGATTATTTAGGACACATAGTTACTTATAGTGGAGTAAGCATAGATCTAGCTAAGATTCAAGCTATCATTGATTGGCCTGAGCCCACCTCTCTAAAAGGAGTCTGTGGATTCCTAGGCCTTATAAGGTACTACAAAAATTTCATAAGTGGTTTTGGAGGAATTGCTGCAGGGCTAACCAAGCTTGTTACAAAGAGAAGATGTCAATGGACCTCAAAGGCAGCAAAATCATTTACACGACTAAAACAAGCTTTGACGATGCCACTTGTCCTTTGTCTTCCTAACTTTACACTACCATTTATGGTAGAAAGTGATGCATGTGGAGAAAGGATTGGAGCAATCCTAATTCAGCAGGGTAGGCCAATGGCTTATTTTAGTGAAGCTTTAAAAAGGTCATTCTCTATCTATTTATGAAAAGGAGATGTTGGCCATTATGAAAGTGATTAGGAAGTGGTATCCATACTTGTTAGGGAGACCGTCTGTGGTGCAGGCTAACTAAAGGAGCTTGAAGTATTTGCTTGAACAATGGATCACTACACCAACTCAAGCCTATTAATTGCCTAAACTCATGGGGTATCATTATTCCATTGAATATAAGAAAGGGAAGGAGAACCAGGGGCTAAGTGCTTCATCACACAAGGAAGACTTTCGATGCCAAGCCATCATTTTGCCTGAAGCTGATTGGTGGGCTACTTTACAGCAAAAAGTACTCTCAGATGCATATTATGCGCAGTTCATGCCCTGTCAAAACCTATCCAAGATCCCTACCTGGAACCCTAGATAAATCCTGATCCCAAAGAAACCCTACCGGACCATCTTATGGAAAATCCAACAGCATCTCCCTTGAGGGTAGAACATGTCTTAAAAATTACTTGCACGAAAACACACTCCTATATTGTACCACCTTATCCTTTCCTCCTTACTACAATTAATTCCACAATTGATAGCACTTCAATAAAAATATAAGAACAATATATATATTAGAAATAATTCAATAAACAAAAATACTTTTCATTATTCAAGTCCGCCCACACCACCCATTTGGTGCTGTATTATATTTCAATATTGTTTTACAAACACACCAATGCATAAAGTAAATAAGAGGTGAATAAAACAATAATAATGATAATAATTATAATGATAATGATAATAAATAACAGAGATAATAATAAAAATAATCATAATAATTAATAATATCAATTATAGCAACAATAATAATAACAGTAACGATATTGATGATAATGATAATAATAATAATAGATAAATAAATAAATAATAATAATATCAACAATAATAGTAACGATATTAATAACAATAAAAATAATATTAATAGCAACAATAACAATCAAGGCGAATAAAAGTAATATTAGAAAAAAAAAGTCTAAATGGATAAGGTAATATAGGAAAAATAAAATTTTGAAATTCATAAATATATTACAAAGTATATACACTCATATTGGAGGTGTACAATACCATATAACATGCTATGTAATCAATGATTTCGGCTACTGCCGACACTTTGCTCCCAATATAGACCGAGGGTGGTTGACCAGATTGGCTGTCCAATCTTTTGAACTAGCAGGCAGCATAGTTACAAGGCTAACTCTTCATGGACCACATTAGATCGTCACCTCCACACGGTGTGGTACATATAAACACAATATGATATAACATACATATATATATATATATTTGTATATATATTATAGGTGTATATATGTATAAAAAGATACTTGATGCACCATATTATATACCAGTGGTGGTAGATGATGCTCAACATCCCAAACACCACTCTGACAGGGAGGTTAAAGAGATAAATCTTGAATCGATCACCTTGGCATTCCTACAGCACTGATTGCTTATAATTTGTCATAGCTAAATAGTTTATCGAGAGGGTGGCTGATGCTCACTGTACATGATACCTGCCATACCTAGGACCCATAATGATACGAATCTAGGTCGACTCGTGCCTAAACCCGTATTACATTAGCTCGGATCTCAATTAAGTTCAAGTTCTTGTGGGAAAACATTAACCCCTAACTAAACTATGATTAGAAATCTTGGTATAATGAAGACGCCACAATACATTATGGATGCCGTATTGATAAGTCAAAACAAAAACACTCACTCTCTAATGGTGTTTTATTTGTTCAAAAAGAACTAAAAGAATTATATCTCACAAATAATTTTCTAAATAAAATTGAAGGTGAATTCTCATTGAAAAGTAACCCTTAAATAGGTTAAATTCACAAAGAAATAAACCCTAAAAAAACTAAGACAAATTCGGCCAAGCATGATGATTTCCTAATGTGGTCAAATTTTGCATTCTTTCCTAATCTAAATTGGATTAATTAATTCTGTTATTTTGAATTAGGAATTAATTAATTTACAATGGAAATAATAAAATAATAATTTTCTTAAGTTGATTTGTCCAGTAAATAAATAAATAAAAACCGAGTAAAAGACTAATTTCATACAACAAAAAGTCAAAATCAAATTAGGAAACTAATTGACTATCTTTCAAACTAAGCTGTCCTTGATCAATCAAGGACTAATTTAAGCTCCAAATCAGCTCACATATGCCATGTAGGATTCCAAATAGGATTAATATTGGTTCCCACACATTGCCTTTGATTGGAATAAGTCAAACTTGCTTGATCATTAAATGTAGTCAAAGCCAGCGGCAAAACTTGTCATTTTCGGCCAAATTGTTGAGTTGTGCACACAAGATGGTTTTAGGTGCTTTTTTTGCTACCTTGAAATGATTCCTTGGTCTCTTGGTGATATAAATTAAGTTCAAAAAATGTTGAACCCATTCCTTACTGCCTGGAGTCCATAAATGCCTGAACATAACTAATCAGGTCTATGTCAGCCTCCACCACTTGGATTCTTAAAACAGGCTTTGAATCTTTGGATATTGACAAGCCCTTTTGAGAATTGATAACTCCTTGTATAAAGCCTATCCTTAAATCTCTTGGTTTGAGCCCTAGTGATTGACCTCATCTGCATCTGTATAGGATCAGCACCCTAGCGGGTTGTTGGTTGAATGGGTACGGGTGGATTCTCATCATTTCCCTCCTCTTGAAAATGATTTTCCCTGAAATCAAAATCATCACCTGCAAAAAAAAAGAGATAAATCAGCAACATTAAATGTAATATAACATTATACTCACTCGGTAAGTCAAGTTTACAAGCATTCTCATTAATCTGCTCCAAAACTTGAAAATGTCCATCTCCACGCGGCACAAGCTTCGACTTTCGTTGTTTTGGAAAACCTCTCATTTCTTAAATGCAACCAAACCAAATCTCCTGGGTCAAACACTATCACAACAAATCCTAAAAAAATAAGTGCATCTTTGCAAAAATTATACTGTTTGAGGTTAGCGAATAATCTTTCTTTCCTAAGTACTCTTAAAACTAACCTAAGATGTTCTACATGCTCATCTAAATGCCTACTATATACAAGAATATCATCAAAAGAAACAACCATAAATTTTTCAATGAATGGGCACATAACATGGTTCCTTAATCTCCTGAAAGTGCTAGGTGCATTAGTTAAACCAAATGGCATTACTAACTACTCATACAAACTATATTTAGTTCTAAATACGATTTTCCATTCATCTCCTTCTTTCATCCTAATTTGATGATATCCACTCCTAAGATCAATTTTAGTAAACATGCATGCACCATGTTATTCATCTAACATATCATCTAACCTAGGAATTAGATGCCAATAGTTGATGGTTATATTATTAATGGCCCTACAATCTACACACATGTGCTATGAACCATCTTTCTTAGGTACTAGCAAAACAAGAATAGCACATGGACTTATGCTCTCACAAATATAACATTTATCTAATAACTCACTTATCTGCCTTTGTAGCTCGTTTGTCTCCTCAGGATTACTCCTATATGTAGGCTTATTAGAAATTGCAGCTCTCGGCACAAAATTAATTTAATGTTCAATCCCTTGGATAGGTGGTAAACCATTAGAAACCTACTCCAGAAAAACATCTCCAAAATATTGTAAAAGAGAAAAGATAGAACTTGGCAATTTAAGTTATTCGGGGTTAGCTTGATCATTTAAATAACTATCTTTATAAATCATGACCTATAATGGTTTCTTACTCAAAATTGCTTCATTAACATCCCCAAAGCTAAGATAGAAAATTTTATTTTTCTTCTCTTTCCTCTCTTTTTCTTTCCCACTCATGGACACCACTCCTTTACCCTCACTTTTGGCTTTTTCATGTTTTCTCTCACTCTTGACTTTCTTTCTTTCTTTCCCCTCAATTTTGAGTTTAGGACTTTTACCTGGTTGGTCATGTTCAGCCTTGGCCCCTTGGATAGGTGACGAAGACATGGGTGGCATGCTACCTTTTTCTTTAAGTTTTTTAGCCTCCCTCATCTTTTGCATTTGAAGTTGGTCGCGAAACATCTCCTTTGGAGTTAACGGATTCAGCTTGAACTTTTTATCCTTAAATTTAAAAATAATGGAATTCTCTATTCCATAGTGTATGGCATCCTTATCAAATTGCCATGGCCTACCCAATAAAATATGTCCAGTATGCATGGGAACAACATCGCATAAAACAATATCCACATATTTATCTATGCTGAATTTTACTTTGGCTTGTTTATTTACTTTCATCTCACCACTATCATTAAGCCATTGTAATCTCTATGGTTTTGGATGTTTAATGGTTGCTAATCCTAATTTATCAACTACCAAATTACTAATCACATTAGCATAACTTCCACTATCAATTATCATGCTACATATGTTACCTTGAATTTTACATTGAGTGTGGAAGATGTTTTCTCTTTGAATTTGATCCTCATTTTGTACACAGTTAGAATCCTTCTTACCACCAAACTCAATTCAGCCCTTGAAACCTTGAGTGTTTCAGATTCCTCATGCTCTTCATCTCCAATTTCTTCATCAACAAATTTGGTTTCAGCATCATTTTTAGATTCTAATTCCCTATTACCTTTCAGCACCATGATTGTCCTATTCGAGCATTGATTGGCAATGTGTCCTCATCATTCGCACTTAAAGCAAACAATATCATGAGTTCTAGAAGGTTTAGGATCAGATTTACCTTCATTCCTTGGTGCTTGGATAGATTCTACCTTGGCTTCCCTTTTTGGCCGATTGGTGCTTTCCTCACCTTGCTTTGGTTTTGGCTTGTTATCATATGTACGATTGCTTCTCCAAACACTTAGACTTGTCCTCTCGCTGCTTATAGCACCTCCAGGCCATGAGCTTCCCCTCCTTTTGAATTGATTTTAAATTTTGACAGCCACGTGTAGCATCTCCTCTAACTCGACATATTGTTGAAGCTCCACTTGATTAGCTATCTTCTGATTCAAACCACCCAAAATCTTTGCCATGGTTGGCTCATGAGCCTCATTCAAACTCAATCTCATCATGAGCATCTCCATCTCCTAATCTTCCACAGTCCTATTTCCTTGAGATAAAGATTGTAACCTTTGATGTAGCAACCTATGGTAATGAGTCGGTACAAATCACTTCCTCATGACTCCTTTCATTGGTTGCCAAATAGTGATGAGTTCATGTCAAACTCTTCTTCAGGTACTTTGCTCATTAGTCCACCATTGGAGTGCATAATGACCAAACTCCAAAGCTGTCAATTTAACTTTCTTAGCCTCCGAATAGTTGTGACAATCGAAAATCATCTCCATACGCTCCTCCCACTCTAAGTATGCTTCCGGATCACTTTTTTCCATGAAAGGTGGTATGCTGACCTTAATATTTCCAAGATCATTATCTGATATGAATCTACCAGAGCTCGCACAATTGACAACCTGCTGGGGTGCTGACCCGATACGGATGAAGACCAGGCCGATCACTAGGGCTCAAGCTAAGAGGTTTAAGGACAAACTTGCTGCCTTTATCCAGGGGGTAATTCATTCTTAAGAGGGCTTGTCCATATCAAAAGATCCAAGACCTGTTTTGGGCACACAAGTGGTGGAAGCCGATACGGACCCGAGTAGCGGTTTTGGTGCATTTATGGATTTCGGGCACCGGTAAATGGGGTCAAATCTTCTTGAATTCACTTGATATCACTAAAAAGTCATGGGAACTGGTGAAGGCCAAAGCTAAGCTGGTCATTTAAGTGGTGTGCACATGAGAGAGAAATTGGCCGGGTTTTGCTGTATTTTCCGCTGGCTTTACTATATTTTGCTGAGTTGGCTTTTTCTCTTTCCTCCAAGCAGGGGCAACGTGTGGGACTTCATAGTCAGCCTATTTGGCATCCTACAAGGAATATGGAAACTGATTTAGAGCCTAAATTGTTGGTAGATTGGTCAAAGTCAACTTAGTCAAAAAGATAGTATTTTAGTTTCCTAATTTGGTTTCTACTTTTTATTTTAGGAAATTACCTTTACTTTTTGGTTTTTATTTATTTATTTGCTCAAAAAATAAGTTTAGGAAATTTATTATTTAATTATTTTCATTTTGAATTAATTAATTTCTAATTCAAAATAAAGGAATTAATTAATCAAAATTAGATTAGGAAAGTAGGAGACTTTCGGCCATATTAGGAATCTTCATTGCATGGCCAGTTTTACCTATTGTAATTAGGGTTTTTTTTTTCTCTTAGCCTATAAAAGGGCTTGTTTTTGAGGAAGGACACATCATT
Source organism: Ziziphus jujuba (assembly GCF_031755915.1). Classification (NCBI taxonomy): domain Eukaryota; kingdom Viridiplantae; phylum Streptophyta; class Magnoliopsida; order Rosales; family Rhamnaceae; genus Ziziphus; species Ziziphus jujuba. The sequence continues at coordinate 9,525,560 of NC_083390.1, forward strand.
AATAATATTCAGAATTTATTTTGTGAGATTGAATTTCTCTTTGTTCTTTTGAACACCTAAAACACTATTAGTGAATGACTGTTTTAATTTTGACTTATCAATAGGATTTCCATCACCTATTGTGGCGTCCTCATTATATACTAAGGTTTCTAATCACAGGTTGGTTAGGGTTTAAGGTGACCATTAGAACTTGGAAATAATTAGATCCGGGCAAATATAATACGGGTTTAGACGCAGGTCGTCCTAGGTTCGTATCATTTGGTATCAGAGCTAAATTTTTATCAGGTTTGATCTATCTTTATTTGTTTTATTTATTTTTATGTTAATCTAAAATTTTAGCATTAGTTTAAGGTTGCTTCTATCATCATGCACGTTCTGCATTTTTTTTTTTTAAAAATTCATTCGTAGTTGAATTAGGATTTCCTAGTTTTATCGTATTTTTGCCTCCTAGTTTGTTGGTTGTTTTTCATCACTGTTCTTGTTAATTTTGATTTTTTTTTAATTTTCATTTGCTGTTTTAGTCTTAAATATTTCCATTCATATATTCAAAAAAAAAAAAAAAGAAAAGAAAAGCCGAACAGATATTAATAAAAAAAAAAAGCCTGCGCAATTTGTATTTTGTTTGGGAGGTCACAGGTTTGGTGATTGTTTGGTGTTGGAATTGCAATTTTTGTGTTGATTATTGCTATTGCAGTTTTCTTATGTTCTGTGAGTTTAAAAAAAAAAAAAGAAAAAAAAAAAGAAGAAGAAAAAAAGTCGAATAAAAAAAAAATTGGTTTGTTGAATTTGGTGTTGAAATTTATTGCTGGAAATTTCTTGGAACAGCTATTTTGTTGATTATTTATTCAATATTTGGAGTTGCTGAAGAGTTATTTTTGTTCTTGATATTTGAATTTTGGCTGCTTAAATTATTTGGGTTAAGATTAGTTAAAGGAATTGATATAAAACTAGAATTACAAGAACAACAACCAACATTATTCTTTAATTTTATTTGAATTGATTCTTGTTCATGTTTGAAATTCTTTTTCTAAATTTTTGTTCTTCAACCTCTAATTTCTTACCGTCTAGTGCAGTTCTTATTGATTCCAAATTTGCTTGCAAGTTTGCCTTATTTTGCCTAGAAAAGCCGAAAACTAGGTTTGGCCAATTCATTCGGTATTGCTTGTTTTTGCTACTGTTTTTTTGATAAGTTTAATTAAAACATATTTGTGATCTAATTGTTGTTTTTTGGGTTTTTTAATTAGAAATTTAAGATATTTCTTTAAGTGGAAAAAGGCAAGAGAGTGTGAGCTGAAAAGAATGTAAAAGCCGAAACTAGTGTGAAAACACGAGTGTCGAGACCTTTATTGAGTGACACATATGAGAGAGTGAATTTGGTAAGGATGTATTTTATTTTTGCAATATTCATACTAACATGGCAGATTCAAGGTTGAGAAGAGAAGATCCACCACTAAGAATTAATGAAAAAGAATCCATAGGATTCCATGGTGATTCCTGAGCTATGGGGAGTGTGAGCAAACGAACACGAGGGCTGTCTTGGAACAATTACAGCGGATGAATGCTCAATTTGACCATATAAATCAAAGGATGGACAAAATAGAAACATCTCATGGTGGACCAAATTTAAGGCAAGATTTCCATGAAGGTCGAGGTGGAGGTCGAGGAGGCCGTGGATGACCTAGAGAGGAGTTTGAAGAGTAAAATGTTGGAGTTGATTTCAAGGAATGAATGGATGAAACACTTGCTGTCCAAGAGAGGCTAGGCCGTGGGAGGCATAGGAGAGAGGAGGTAGATGATGATCTTGGCAACATCAAGGTAAACATACCACCTTTTATAAGGAAAAGTGACCCAGAGGCTTACTTGGAATGGGAGGAGCATATGGAGATGATCTTCGATTGCCACAACTATTTGGAGGCTAAGATGGTGAAATTGGTAGCAATGGGATTTGGTCATTATGCACTCCAATGGTGGACGAATGAGCAAAACACTTGAAGGAGAGTTAACGATGACTTGATCACTACATGGTGACAAATGAAAGGAGCCATGAAGAAGCAGTTCGTACCATCACACTATCATAGGTTGCTACATCAAAGACTTCAATCTTTAGCCCAAGGAACTAGATCCATGGAGGATTATTACAAGGAAATGGAGGATTCTTATGATGAGGTTAAGCATGAATGAAGATAGAGAAGCAACTATGGCAAGGTTTCTTGGTTGTTTGAATCGTGAAATAACCAATTAATTAGAATTGCAACAATATGTGGAATTGGAGGAGATGTTACATGTGGCTATTAAATTAGAGCATCAATTCAAAAGGAGGGGTGTAGGCTCATGGTTTGGAGGTGTTTCCAACAGCGAAAGATCAAATCCAAATAGCTGGAGAAACAATCCTACCTTTGAAAACAAGCCAAATCTAAAAGTTGGAGAAGAAAGTTCAATTCGGCCAAAGAGGGAGTACAAAGCTGAATCTATCCAAGCACCAAAGAATGAGGTAAAATCTGATCCTAAACCTCCAAGATCTAGAGAAATTATTTGTTTTAAGTGCCAGGGATGAGGACACATTGCTAGCTAATGCCCAAATATAAGAATCATGGTGTTAAAAGGCACTGGTGAGCTAGAATCAGAAAGTGAAGAAATTGTGTGTGAGACTGAACAAGGAGAGGAAGAACTTGAAGATGAAGCCAAGACACTCCATGCATCCAATGGCAAATTAAACTTGGTTTCTAGGAGAGTACTTTCTGTATACAAGGATGAGGATCAAGTCCAAAGGGAAAACATCTTCCACATCCAATGTGAAATCCAAGGTAAGATTTGTAATATGATTATTGATAGTGAAAGTTGTACAAATGTAATTATTAACATTGTGGTAGATAAATTAGGCTTAACAACTAGTAAACATCCTGAACTATATAAATTACAATGGCTTAATAATAGTGGTGAGATAAAAGTGAATAAACAAGCCAAAGTGAAATTTAGCATAGATAAATATGTGGATGTTATTTTGTGTGATGCTGTACCTATGCATGCCAGACATATTCTATTAGATAGACCATAGGAATTTGATAAAGATGCTACTCATTATGGTCGAGAAAATTGTATTGTTTTTAGATTTAAAGGTAAGAAGGTCAAGCTAGAGCCATTAACTCCCAATGAAGTATATAGAGACCAATTACAAATCCAACAAAGAAGGGAGGCCAAAAAACTCAAGGAGAAAGCTAGTATGGCACTAATGGCTTCGCCAACCATCCAAGAAGGTAAGTCAGCTTGCTATCCAAAGTAAACATTTTAAAGCACAAATTGAATGGAAAAATCATGAGAAAGCTGAAAGTGGACTGAGAAAAATAGAGAAAGCCAAGAGGCATAGTGAGAAACCCCGAGAAAAAGGAAGAATGTGTAGTGGCTGGGAGAGAGAAAGGGAAAAAGAGAAAGGAAAAGAAAAATAAAAATTTTTATTTGATTTTTGGTGATGTTAACAACCTTAACCTAATGCTAAAATTGCAAATTAACACAAAAACAAATAAAGCAAATAAAGATAGATCAAACCTAAACAAAATTCGGCTCTGATACCAAATGATAAGAACCTAGAATGACTTGCTCCTAAACTCATATTATATTAGTCTGGATCTAATTATATTCAAGTTCTAATGGTCACCTTGACCTCTAACCAACCTATGATTAGAAACCTTGGTATATAATGAGGATGCCATAATAGGTGATGGAAATCCTATTGATAAGTCAAAACTAAAACACTCATGCACTAATGGTGTTTTAGGTGTTCAAAAGAACAAAGAGAAATTCAATCTCATAAAATAAATTATGAATATTATTAATGGTGTGTTCTTCCCCAAAAAAAAGCCCTTTTATAGGCTAAGAGAAAAAAAAAAAAAAAAACCTGATTACAATAGGTAAAACCAGCCATGTAATGAAGATTCTTAATATGGCCGAAAGTCTCCTCCTTTCCTAATCTAATTTTGATTAATTAATTTCTTTATTTTGAATTAGGAATTAATTAATTTACAATGAAAATAATTAAATAATAACTTTCCTAAAATTATTTTTCCAGCAAATAAATAAATAAAAACCAAAAAGTAAAGGTAATTTCCTCAAACAAAAAGTAGAAATCAAATTAGGAACTAAAATACTAATTTTTTGACTAAGTTGACTTTGACCAATTTAGGCTTCAAATCAGCTTCCATATGCCTTGTAGGATGCCAAATAGGCTGATTATGAAGTCCCACACTTGCCCTTGCTTGGAGGAAAAAGAAAAAAGACAACTCAGCAAAATACAGTAAAACCAACGGAAAATACAGCAAAACCCGGCCAAGTTCTCTCTCATATGCACACCACTTAAATGACCAGCTTATCTTTGGCGTTGACCAATTACCATGACTTCTTAGTGATATCAAGTGAATTCAAGAAGATTTGATCCTATTTTTTGGTGCTCGGAATCATAAATGCACCAAAACCGCTACCTGGGTCCGTATCGGCTTCCACCACTTGTATGCCCAAAACAGGTCTTGGATCTTCGGATATGGACAAGCCCTCTTGAGAATAAATTACCTCCTAGATAAAGGCAGCAATTTTGTCCCTAAACCTCTTAGCTTGAGCCCTAGTGATCGGGTCGGTCTTCATCCGTATCGGGTCAGCACCCCAACGGGTTGTCAATTGTGCGGGCTAGGGCGGATTTGCATCATCCTCCTCTTCCCTTGCTGGTATCCCTTGTTTTTTCCTTCCTTGGAGAGTATAGATGTCTTCAAAATCCTCCTCTAAATTATTTCCATAATTATCTCCTTCAAAATCCTCCCTATGGAGCCCGCGACCTGCTCGACCTCGACCTTGACCACCGTGAAATTCTTGCCTAAGATTCGGCCCACCTTGTAAAGTCTCTAACCTGTCCATCCTTTGATCTATATGATCAAATCAAGCATTCATTTGTTGTAATTGCTCCAAGACCGCCATCATGTCCGTGTGCTCACCTCCACTTCTTGTAGCTCTTGAATCACCTTTGAATCCTACGGATTCCTCTTCATTAATTCTCAATGAGCCATATCCTACTCCTTTTCTCATCCTTTAATCTGCCATGTTAGTAAAAATAATGCAAAAATAAAATAAATCCTCACCAAATTCACTCCCTCACGTGTTTCACTCAAATAAGGTCTCGATACTCATGTTTGCACACTAGTTTTGGCTTTTACCCTATTTTAAACTCACACTCTCTTGGCTTTTTACACTCAAAGAATTATGTCAAGGTTCTCATTAAAACACCCATAATCAGCAATTAGGTCACACGTATGTTTTAAATAAACTTATCAACAAAACATACACTAAAACAAACACATACTAAGTGAATTTTAAACACCTTATTCTCGGGTTTCTAACCAAAAATAAAGTAAATGAACAAAGAAAATTTTGGAATCAATAAGAACTGGATCAGATGGTAAGAAATTAAGAATTCATGAATAAATTTTAGAGAAAGAAATTCAAATGCGAACAAGAAACAACTTGAACAAAATATAGGATAATTTTTTGTTGTTGTTCTTTATAATTCAAGTTTTTGTATCAAATCCTTTAACTAATTTTAGCATGCAAAATTCAAATATCCAGTAGCAAAGTTGAATTTCCAGTGACTCCAAATACTGAATAAATAGGCAACAATTCAGCAGTTCCAACAAATTTCCAGCAACCAAATTCAAACTCCAAACTTTAACCAAAATTGGCCTTCTCCAATTTTTTGTTTTTTTTTATTTGGGTTTTCTTCTTTTTTGTTTTTTTAACTTCCTAAATATAAATCAATTGCAGTAGCAAGAATTACAACAAAACCGCAATTCCAACACCAAAATTCCACCAAACTCGTGACCTCACTCCAATAATAACAAATTGCATAATTTTTAGGTTTTTTATACAATATGCTTTCAAAACTATCTTTTTATTATTATTATTATTTTGAATATATGAATGCAAATAATTAAGATAAAAAACAGAAAATAAAAGTAAAAAATAAACCAAATTAACAAGACCAACAATGAAAAACAACCTTATTCCTCCTATCTTACACAAATGTACCCTACACAAAAAACTCACTCCGAAAAAATGAATTAACCTTATTCCTCCCACCTTATTATAAGTTTCCACAAATTTGAAGGACTTCCTCCCACCTTACAATAAGTTTTCACAAATTTGTAAGACTTCCAGAATAATAGCATGAGATTATATGTAACACCCCTCCTCCATAGACGAACTTGTCACTTTCTACTATATTGTTCTCAATTTAGCCATCACACTAGGTATGAAATTTTTTCCTCAAAGCTTTCCAAAGGTCACCCATCCAATTATTGCTCTCATTTGAGTACACTTAACTTTGGAGTTTTTTCAAACCTTGACGCCAACCACTTGAAAAAGACCTCAACATTGTGAAAGTGACTATTATTACACTTAAATCATCCCTTCATCTATACCCAGACAATATGGGATTGAAGACCGGGGAGCCTACTAGTGCCTCGTGCCCACCCACATTGCTAGTCACAATCTAACCTCCTTGAGGCCTAGCTTCCTTACTGGCACACTTCTGGTAGGGTATATGCTCTAATACTACTCTGCCATAACCCATCTAGGATCCCCTATCAGAACTTTAGGCTTGTCTAGACTAGGGAAAACCCTACCAAATGTTCCTATAAAAAATCCGATAGCATCTCTCTTGTAAACTGAGTTCTTTCAAAAGTACCCTACATAGAAAACTCACTCTGAAAATATTCATTCGCCTTATTCCTCTCACCTTACTACAAGTTTTCACAAATTTATAGGACTTCAATAACAATAGCACGAAAATGTAAATGCAAAAAATAATTAACACATAGAAAATACCTTTATAGGTGTCTGGACCTCTTTCAAAGTTTACCATATGAACCCCAAATAGCCTCGTTTTATCCTAACTCCATACTCAACATGGAACATCCATACTTTTATAATTTATTGCCACCCACTTATTACAATGATACATTTTTTTTTTTACAACACCTTGCATATATACTAAACACATAAATACAAATATAAGATAATATAAACAATGATAATAATAATAATAATAATAATAACAAGAATAGTAACACAACCTCTCAAGAAATCTAGATAACTTGTCCAAAAGCTACGATACCTGTCCGAAAGCTACCGTACCTATTTGAAGGCTACAATACTTGTCCAAATGGTACAATACCTACTCAAAGTCTCCCATACTTATCTAAAGGCTAAAATACCTCCAGATCCAATAACTCATCCACTTGAACAAATACAATAAGTGTGCAGTTGACAACAGTAACAACAATAACAACAATAACAACAATAACAATAATATAATACTAACAACAAAAAGAGCAACAATAATAATAATAATTGATAAATATATTACATAACACACACACTCGTAGTGGAGATACATCTGATATACCATATAGTACACTAGTACACGATCCCCTGATATTAGCTGTTATAGGTATGATACTGCCAATACGGCCAGAGATGGTTGCCCATAATAGCTGTCCAACTCGCTGATCTCATAGGCAGCAAAAATACGAGACCATGCTGTTCTTGAGCCAAATCAAATCGTTGCTCCCACGTGATGTGGTACATACTTACATAACATACTATATATACAACTATATCCAAAGGACACTTGATGCACTATACAACGTACTAGTGCTGCCAAGTATTACTTGGCATCCCAAATACCATTTAACAGATAGGAAGGGAGAAGAGAACCTGCATGCGACCCCAATGGTTCCAGTGCTAAATAACCTGCCATCCTATGACTAAAGTCCGTTGATGCTCAGTGTACAAAATACCTAGCAACCCTCTCACCCTTAGCTCCAATAAAAATGGATAAACCTGTTGTCATTTGACCAAGGGAAGGGTGACTAACGCTATCACAATAAAATACCTGCCTATTGTCTCTCACTACAGCTCACAAAAGATGGCTAAATATAAGTTGTGTGCTAATCCATAATATAACAGTACTGAATACTAGTAAATCATCAACTCCTCATAATTACATTTTAAAAACCATAATTTTTAAGGAAATACACTGCAGTAACATCATTTTAATATTAAGTAATTTTACAAGTTTTAATTCTCTTAGGTCAACATGGACAACTAAATAAATAGGTAAATAAATAATTTAATAAATCAGTGATTTAAACAATTAGTTTTACAAAATCATATGCACGCATTCCTTTATACTCACACACATAAATATATAAATATATGCAAATATATTTTAATAACAAAATTACTTCATTAAAGTTAAAATTTAAGATAATCCATTTCGCAATTAAAATTAGTGAGTCAACCAACAAAGTTATTTCTAAATAAACATAGGCATCTAGACCCATAAATTTCCGAAACTGGATCTTAAAATCCATCAAATTTCATTAAAATTAATTATTCCAAATAAATATAATTTACAAAAGATCATATACACGTAAATATATTTTTATGCCCAATAAATTTATTATAAATATTTTCTTTAAAACCATAAAATCAATTTTTGTGCAACAATTATATTTAAACTACATAAATTGGCATAATGTAATTAAAAAACAAATTTTTTTAAAATTTAAACACATACAATATTTTTAGAAATTTAAACAATAGAAATATATAATTATAACAGCCAGAAAATAAATTTTCGAGATGGACAACTCACACTAGTGATGTTGTCCATCCTTATTCTATTGCAGAATTCACCGCAATCCCACTGAGTGCTTAACATACATAAAAAATACTGCTCAAATAACACATATATTTTCCAACGACATTGGAATAATCTAAAAATTTTAGAGCTCACTCTCGTTACTTCAGGTTTCTAATGTTGAATTCTAAGGGAGTCTAGCTATAATAGTAACCCAATTGGTCTATTACCAGAAATTTGGGGTTCCTCCTAACTACACTTGATTTTATGAAATTGAACATTCCATTAACTTTTACTACCTACTGTGAACCTATATGTGATAGTTTTTCATAGGGAAGATTTCAAACATAGTCCAATTTTTCCAACGATTTCTAAATTAGCTCAATAATGGTGAATATTAAATACTTAAGCATAATTAGCGTATTATATGTGAAATGAAAGCTTGTAAGACAAGGATCAAAGATCCTTAGCTGAAATGACCCTCACTCGCTCCGGTGATCGAAAATTGATCAAAAATTAGGCCAAATTTCAAGCATCCAAATCTCTTAAATGACTTTGAATTTGAAAAATGAAGGCCGTATTTGGATTAGGTGGTCCAAAATAGGGGAGATAGGGTACAAGATCGGGCTGGACAGGTCGAAAGATGGTCATTTCATGGGAAACACCAATTGGGCTTCCGCCAATTTTAGCCACCTGATCGAGCACATAGCATGCTGTGTAGCTATCAAATTTGGTGATTGGGGTTACCGAAAATTGGGCTTTGCCGACTACTGGTGCTTGGCATAACAAGTGGTTCGAGGTTCATAAATTGTAGCCAACTCTAGGGGGGAAAGATGGAGAGAGAGAGAGAGAGAGAGAGAGAGAGAGGAAAAGAAAGGGAAAAGGGAAAAGAAAGAGAGAGAAGTGGCCACACAACGCCAATGGGTTTGTGACACATGGCACCCTTAGAGGTCTTTTTCAAAATTCCTCCACATGCTTTTAATAAAACTACCCAATAATGTTAATTCCAGAGTGATCAATGCAACTTTATAGACCCATATATTTTCAACCGTATGTCTAATTTAGTGTGCTACTAGTCTATAGATTCGTATCAACAAACATTATCACATGGTACATGAATCAAAACCGAAATTCATACAAAGAAAAATTCAATGCTTAGCTCACCGATCAGTATGGCCACATCTTGTTTTGACCATAATTTTCTAATCTTACCTCCAATTTTGGTATGTTACTAATCTCTGAACTCGGGTTGGCAAGTACTTTGCCATGGTGCATTAGTCAAAGTGAAATTCCTCTGGCAATTAAAAGTCAACTGTGAAACCCACCTGCTCAACCCCTTTAAGCTTGGTAAAAACTTAGTCAAAAATTCAAATTCGGAGCATTTTCTCAGGTCAAGGTGTTACAATCTACCCCTTTATAAAAAATTTGTCCTCAAAATTTAGCACACGCGACTAGGAGCATAGTTGAGAACGACTTACACCCATTACTTGGATTATTTAGTGAAATCATCCCCTAACCTATCATAGAGAGTGTGTACCACCTCAGAACATAACTATATGGTATTGAATAACCATTCAAGATGTACCACTGTACTATATACCAAACCTCCCTACAGTAACGGAACCTGGAATTCTAATACCATTTGTAATACTATGCTTCCACTAGCGGACCTGTTATTCTCCATCGATAATATCCACAATTTAACCACCACACTTGATATAGGATTTTTTTTATTCAGAGCTTCCGAAGAGGTCACACATCAAAGGATTACTCTTGCCTGAGTTAATTTCGGAGTTCTTTCAAATCTTGAAGTCAAATGTTCTGAAAATGCCTAGGTGTTATGAGAGTGAGTATTATTACATTTAAATTGTCCTCTAGTCTACAAACAAATGATATAGGATTGGATATCAAATAGGCTGCTAGTGCCCTGCATCCACCCACATTGGCTGTCACAGTATAAATGCAAGAAATAATTGATACACCAAAAATATCTTTGAAGGTGTCGGGATCTGTTTCGAAGTTTACTATATGGACTCCAAATAGCCCAGACTTGTCCTAAGTCCTTACTTAGCATGGAACATCCATACTTTTATAACTCATGGCTCCCATACCATCCAGTTATTACAATTATACAATTTTACAGCAACTAGTGAATGTGCCAAACACATAAATCCAAATAGAAGTTGATAATGATGACGATAATAATAATAATAATACAACCTTTCGATAAATTTAGATAACCTGCTCAAAGAATGCAAAACCAGTATAAAGATTGAAACACTTGCTCGAAGATTACAATACCTGGCCGAAGGCTACAAGACCTACCCAAAAGTTACGATTTCTGCATGAATGCTACAACACTTGCCCGAAGACTATGATCCCTCTAAATGCATGTCATCAATTTGGATAGATACAACAATTGTGTAGTTGATTATGATAACAAAAAGAACAACAACAATAATAATAACAATTATAATAGCAACAACAATAATAATAATAATAATAACAACAACAATAACAATAATATTAATGATAATAATAATGATAAATAGGCACAATAGAACCAAAATTGATAAATACATTATATAACATTCATACTTGTGACAAAGATATATCCCATGTACCATATATTACGATAATGCATGGTGGTATGATGTCAATTGTTGTATGTACATTGCTACCATTACAGCTATGGATGATTGCTTATAATGGCCATCCAATCTGCTGGTCTCGTAGATAGCAGAAATACAATACTATGCTATTCATGAGCCGAATCAGATCATTGCCCCGTGTATACATCGAAAGGATACCTGCTGCACTATACAATATACCAATGCTGCTAATTGATGCTTAGTAGCATTGGTATATCAGCCTAGGGAGGGTGGCTAATGCTATTATCATAATACTTGCCTACCTTCGATTATCACAACTCACAAAGGATGACTAAATATAATCTGCGCATTAATCCATAATGTAACAATACATAGCGCCAATACTACATGATGCATCTACAGGCTAACTAGTTACATAAAATATATAATTTCAAAAAAAAATATCAGCTCCTTAGAATTACATTTTAAAATAATAATTTAATTATTTTAAACAAACAAATGAATAAATTAAATAAATAAATAGTAAGTATATAAATAAACATTTATGAAACCCAAAATATAATATTTTAAGGAAATATACTATGGTAACATCATTTTAACATTAAGTATGTTTACAACCTTTAATTCCCTTAGATCGGCATAAATAAATAAATAGATAAATAATTAAATAAATTGGAGATATTACTCATAAAATATCCACCACCATAATTTATATACCTAGAGTATAAATTATTATTTGAAATAAATGCATAAGATTAGCTAAAACCAAATACAACATTTTTAACACATTAGCATAATTTAATAATATAAATGTAAATAACATGTTAAATCTAAATTTATCAAATGTTCACAATTAAACATAACAAATATACACGTAAAAAAATCTATAAGAATATATTTACATATTTAATCATAAATATACACATATATGTGCTCATACATACACACATATATATATAAACATAAGTTCGAAAATAATATACAACTCATAAAATTCAAAGTGGATAATGAATATGTAATAACACACATACTAAGTGGTAACGAATATGTAATAACACACATACTAAGTGGTACGCCTAAATTTAGATAATCATGAATAAATAAATAAATCAATCAATCAATAAATAAACTAAATACATAATTAAGTAATCAAATAAACAAACAAAATATTATTTTATTCTTATATCAACATAAGCGTCTAAACCTTTTTGGAATTTTATAAAATACTCAATTAACAATAATTGGTTAAATAACTCCTTTAAATCCAACTTTTAATAGTAATTAATTTAAATGAATAAATATACATATATATGTATATGCAAATTTAGTTATACCCACATACATACATATGTATAAATATATATAAAAGTGAATATAAACAGTTAATCTTGCGAATCATAAATATAGGTATACATGCATATGACTAAACACAACCTAATACACTCTCTATACATATATATATATCTATACCAAAGTTTAAAATATCGAATTTTTTTGTGAAATTCTTCAAATTTCTATGAAAATTTCATCTTCTAAACACATCAAAATGAAATTTAGCTCCCAAATGGAAACAGATAAATTTTCCATATTATCCACCGAATTGTTTTACATGTCTCAATAATTTCCATGAAAATTTCCATCATAATATCCATATCAAATATTTCACAATTTGGTTAAAAAATATATAATTTCCATGGAAATTTCTAAAATTTTCATGAAATTTTCATAAAAATTTTAGAAATATATATGATTTTTTTTTAATTTTTTACCAAAAACTTTTATAAATATTATTGATGTTTATTAAAACTTTTTGCCAAATTAATATTATTCATAGTGTTTTTTTTTAACCTTTTAATTATCTTCCAATAATTAGGCAAATAAAAATAAAAAATTGACATTTAACAAATATGTTCAAAATTACATTAGACAAGTCTACCTATCATATTCTTAGATAAAATTAGTATCAAGATTACAAGCTTACCTACCTACTATTTTTTTTTTTTTTGAGAACAAATTTAATATCTGTATAAATATTGTAAAATAAATAAAAATTAGAATGTAAACAAAAATTGAAAGATATGCAGAGAATATATTTTTTGTAAACTAAGATTTAAAATTTCGATATTGATAACAGTTACACACAAAAATCAAGAACATATATTTTTTAATAATTACTTTTTATATTTCATATTTTAAAATAAGAATGAAGAAGATACAATCAATTCTCAATGACGTAGGAGTTTTTTTTTTTTTCTATAGTTTTTTTATAGTAATTGTATTCATTGTTCTGTATATCTTATTAAATATATATTTTTTATCTTTTTTAATTAATAATAGTATATTTTTAACTGTTAACATTTATTATAAATTAATTGATTAAGAGAACTATAATATCCCTTCAATATTTTTATAATTTTAATAGTTGTTTTGATAATTAATAAACTAAATAAGTTAATCCTAAAGTTTTTAATAAAAAATTTCATTTTTAAAATAAATTTTTTTCCATCAATTTTGATCATTTTTATGATTTTTTTTTATATTCGATAATTTTCAATATTTGTTTGGATATTTTTATTTTTGAAACCTTTAATATTTCCATCGATATAAAAATTTTAAACCTTGATTTATACTCATATTCATATATATATATATATATATATATTACATTAGATTCAAAATGAAAAATAAGCATCCTATGGTCAGTTACAATTTATAAACCATGTTTTATTGTATCTATACACAATCTTTTCACAAATATATATATATATATATATGTACATTCACAAATATATATAGACATCTACACACATGCCAAAGGTATACCCACATATATCTATATATATATACACGCAAAATATATGTTTTTACAAACATACATGCTTAATACTAAATGCCATAACATTAAACATAGTTTTAAAATAAAAACTAACACTTACTACTTCATATTTACACACTCCTAACTACACACATATATGCATAAACATGTATATATATACAATTTAATACAATTTTTACAATAAATACAAAAATTTACTCAAAAATGGTAATTTTCAAAACACACCACCATACTTCACAACAAGGTATCAATGGAAAGCTAAAAGGATAAGGTACACTAAACTAACCTCCATTGAGCTCAATGCCATTGGTGGTGGCTGGAAAATGGTCGTGAAGTTTTGCCAAATTTAAACCATTGTATCTCTTCAATCACTTGAAATTTGAAAAAATGAAGGCCATATTTGAACTAAAAGGCTCGAAAAATAAGGGTTGGACCAAGATTATGGCAGGGAACTGCCAGAAAAACCAACGAATTGGGCGACGCCAACCTCTAGCATTTGAACACCGATCCCATCGCCCACCAGTCAAAGGACTGAGGATTTGGCGATTGGTGTCACTAGACTATGGGATTCCATGCTGATCGGTGCATGTCTGTATCTGGCAATCAGAGAATGACCAACTTGGCTGGTCAAATATATATATATATAAATATATATATATAGAGAGAGAGAGAGAATAAAAAGAAAAGAAAAGAAAAAAATAATATTTCATTTTATTTTGTACATTTTTATTGTGACACATGGCATCCACTGACTGGTGACACATGAGACCTAAATATTGCTAACGTATGGCACCTACCAATCGGTGATACATGGCACTAGTTAGGGACCCTTATAAATATACCACTACCAGATAAAGTCAACCTCAAGTTAGCCAATCAGTCCAGGTTATACCTTGTTTTGATCATAAATTTCTAATCACAATTCTGATTTTGGCATACTACTATTCTACAAACTCGACGGTGCATTAGTCAAAGTGAAATTCCTCTTGCAGTATAAAGTGAACCGTGGAACCCACTTAGTCAATCCCAATTAACCCTGATCAAACCTATTCAGAAGTTCAAATTTAAAGTTTTTTCTCCGATCGGGGCGTTACATATTGCCCAAATAATATCATTTTATTTCATCAAAAAATTAAAAAAAAATAAAATTGTTTTAGTGGGAGTACCATTTTTCTTACATTCATTATCTAGATTGTTGTCAAACACTATATCAAATGATGATATTTGGGTCCTAGATTCAATTTGTGAGATCTATCTTGGAGTTCCACACCAAAACCCTAGGTAAATTCTGACTAACGGAAACTATATAAAAAATTCTATAGAAAATTTAGCAGCATTTCCCTTACAATAAGGACTTCTCCAAAAATTTCCTGCACAACAAATATGCTCCTAAATTTGCTATCACTATATTCCTCCCCCTTAATACAATTCCCACAAATTTTAGTACTTCTTGAATAAGACAACATATAATAAACAATTAAATAAATTGATATAAATCCCAGGTCCATAATTTTTATCAAAGCATCTTAAGATTATTTAGAAATGTAAATATTACAAGTAAAGGAAGAATGATAAAATAATAACAAAGTAAAGGAACAAGAAAAAAAAAACTCTACATGGTATTGCAATGACAAACTTAGTCGAATAGGTTGCACAGCTTGTATAGTCAGTCAGCTAGCTACCTAGACCTAAGGGAATGAGTTTGGAAAATGAAGGAAAACTAATGAAATGCTATTCATCTATATAATATATAAAAGAAGAAGCCTATGCGCCATGTGTCAGTATATCCTTTTCTCAAATTCCCTCCAAAAACATATTTCTTTTTTTTATTTTATATATTATTATTTATTATCTTAGATTTTATGGATATAACAACATATATATAAGGGTACTATTTTTAAATTTTAATAACTTTTTTTTTCTCAGAACAAAATGAAGGGAAATTGCAACTTTTGATGATTTATATAATTTTGATTTTGGTTTTCTTGAAAACTAGGTAAAGATTGGTGATTTAAGATCGGCAGCAATAGTGGGAAAAAGCCATTGAGCACATTTTATGCTTGGGACACCTGAATTCATGGCACCAGAGCTTTATGAGGAGGATTACACAGAAATGGTGGATATTTATTCATTTGGGATGTGTTTTTGAAATGGTGACATTGGAAATTCCATACAGTGAATGTGACAATGTTGCCAAGATATACAAGAAGGTCTCCTTTGGAGTTAGACCATAGGCTTTGAGCAAGGTCAAGGACAAAGAAGCGAGGGCTTTCATTGAGAAGTGTTTGGCTTAGCCAAGAGCAAGACCCTCAGCAACTGAGCTCCTCAAAGGTCCTTTCTTTGATGAGATTGATAGGGATGACAATGACGAAAATTATCATGAATGTGTTAGTTCATGGCAAAAACTTATGAATGTTGGTTATTAACTTTTTAAAAAATTTTTCTAGGTGTAATGGTTAAGTTTTAACTAGGTTTTGTTGGAGGTTAGTTTTTGATTTAGTGGTCTTTATTTTTTTGCTTTGTTGGGGTTTGTCATGGTTTGAAGAGTGATTTGGTGGATTGAGCAGGATATGATTTTGAACTCTTTGTCAATTGTTCCTTGCTTTTTAGATATGGATTAAATGTTGGTGGTGGTGTTTTTGTATATAGAGTTTTACTTCATATATGAATTGTTTTATGTTTAGATGAAAATCTATCACCCTTCTTTACAAATAATTTAATTATTTATTTATTTTATATAAAGGAAGCTATTTGACCTTTAATATTCTAACAAATTATTTAGATTGCTCTTTTTTGTTTAATGAATACAATCCCATTTCAATTTAATAGTAAAAACCTTGAAGGGTAATGTTATTGTAAGGTTTTTTTACAATATAATTTTATATGCAAATTTTATTAAATGTTTTTCCATTGATGTTTGTTATGAAGAATTTTATTTCATATTTTTGAAATCACCCCTTTTGGTTGTAAGGTCAAAAATTGCAGATTGAATTTTCTCTTTTTCCTGAACAATGTGAACAAATCATAGAAAATCTTTGAGTGGTATTTGAAGTAACGGCGAAGGAAAAAAAAATTAATAAAAATAAAAAACAAAAAATCAAAGTCAAAGGGTTGAAGATCTTTAAATAAACATGTTGTATTTGATCAAGTCGATGATGGTGCCATTCTAAGATCACAACTTTTCAAAAGCAAGTATAAGTATGTATACAAAAAAACAAATTTATATAATATATAAAAAAAAATAAGAGTCTGCACTATATATTATCATATTATCATATTATCAATTCAAATTCCCTCCAAAATCATAAATAAACAAAAAATTTATAAATTATTTATGATTATATCAAAATATTAATCAATATCAAATAAAGCAAGTATGTAAAAGTATAAAACTTTTTATCTTTATTAGTTGTATTCAAAAATATATATTGTTATTATTATAATATCAGATAATTGATTCAAAAAGTATAATATTTTTTACCTTTTATGATTGTATCCAAATATATATAAAATTAATTTTTATTTTGAAATAAATTTTAAATAAACATACCTTTTTAAAAATATTAGTAGCCATAAGCTGATAATTATATCATCCATTATAGAAGAATATGTGTATATATACGTATATATAAAATTTTGCTATAATGAATATTGGTATGCATATTAAATGTAGGTCATAATCAAATTATGTACAATATTGAAATAAAATATAAATCACATACCATAAATTATATATAATTTGATGATAATCTGTATTATAATGTACAAACTAACACATATAGTAGTGAAACTGTATATATATGGTATGTATATATCTACCTTTTTTTTAAATCCAAATTATTGTTAATTAAGTTATAATAATAACAATAATAACAATGATAATAAATATAATTAAATTTTATTATAAGGATTTAACATAGAGAAATTAATTATTTGCAAAGAATTAAAAAATATATTTGAATTTGAATTTGAATTCCGTAGATGGAAACTATTATATAAATACATTTGAATTTGAATTGAATTATATAAATACATTTGACTTGAACTTTGAATTTGAATTTTATAGATAAAAAAATTAAATAGGCAAACATTTTTTAATTTGAATTTCATAAATAATTTATCTGAAAATGTGTTTATAGGATAAATAATAATAATAATAATAATAATAATTAAATTCCATTATGAGTATTTAATATATGAAAATTAATTATTTGTAAAAAATCAAAATATACATTTGAATTTGAATTTGAATTCTATAGATGGAAAATACTATTTAAATATATTTGAATTTGAATAAAATTATATTAATGCAGTTAAATTTGAATTTAAATTCTATAGATGGATAAACTTAGATAGAAAAATATATTAAATAGAAAAAATTAGATAAGTAAGCATTTTTTGCTTTGAATTCCATTATTGAATAGTATTATATATAGAGGTCAAATTTATAGTTCTTAACAAACTATTATATTGTATATTAAAAAAGGATCCAAATATACTTATTAACAATAAAATTTTTAAGTAATTTTTCAAATATAATTAATTATTATAAATTATTTTTAAAATCATTCATTATGGTTATACATGTCGTGCATCGTACAGGAACAGATACTAGTTTAATTAACATTAATAATAATAATAATAATAATAATGAACAATAAAGAATAAATTATAATTTGGAAAACAATTTTTCATCCACTCATTTTGAAAATATCCCTTATTTAAAAACATTTTTGTAAAATCCATTATTTTGGTATCCCCAATTGTTTAACTATCATTATAGAAAACAAAATAAAATAAAATAAAATGAGGTAAAAATATTATTTAAATTATATGTCTCAACAATAATCTTTAAATAAAATAAATGAATTATAACGAAAACAATAAAACAAAAAATAATTTAAAATACGTAAAATGAATAAGTAATTGAATAAATAAAAAATTAAACAAATAAAACCATAAATTAAGTAAATTTCTTTAGAAACAGCTAAAAATATACAAAATATTAGATGTACACCTTATGCATTATATTACATACTGAGTATTGCCAAGTGTATATTTGGCATCCTAAGCAACACTTGACGAGAGGGAGAAAGAAGGGTTACTTGCAATTGGATACTTTGACATTTCAAAGATACCAATACTAACAACCTGCCACTTTACAGCTATAGGGAGGGTTGTTAATGTTTACGTTGCAAAATACCTCTATGTCATCTCTCACCTTAGCTCCTGTAGAATAGCTAAATAATACTCGTGCATTGATCAATGATAATAATAACATGGAATACTAGTATTATATAAATCTCAAAAACATAAACCTGAAAATAATCATAATAATAAGAAAATAACAATTTCCAATATCTCATTTTATAAACCACAACCAAGAATACCCAATAAATTAGAAATATTTTTCAGTAAGTGCCCTCCAACAAAAACTGTATAACCAAGGCATAAAAAATTATTTTGGCAACTCATATATTAGTTAATAATTAAATGGAATGAAAAATCTTTAAATAAATTTGTAAATAGATATATCAGATTTGCAGATCAGCATTTAATCAAATAAAAAATAATAATTACTTTAAACAACAAATAACTTGAAAAAAAAAGCTCATAATCATAAAAAATAAACATAATTATATATATACCTCTGCTGGGAATTTATATAGATAAATAACCCAAAAGAAATACAATTTGAAAGTAAACCACTCACCTTAAAATAGGAATTACTTAAGTTTCTCTATGGGATCTGTTCAACGATTTACATGGGTGCTTAAAACATCATCAAAATAATGTAATGTATATTAAAATATAAACTTTTATCGAGTATTTTACATACTACTTACATGGGGGAACATACAAACTTTAGCTAATTTACAATCTATACGACAAAATGAAGCTTGAAAGCGAGGATCATAATGATAAATTCACCTTTTGGAAAACAGGTGGAAATATTTGGCTTAGTTTAATCATGTGACATCTCACAAAATGGCTCGAATTGACCAAAAGGACCTGAGATTTGAGAACATGGGACTCAAAAATAGTGGAAAATGGTGGTCACTTGGCCAGAAACTCGCCGAAAAAGGTGGAAATGGCATACCACTACCATCACTGGAGATTGATCCGATCCTCATGCATTGCCTGTAATCTGATCATGAAACTTGGTCAGTCAGCCAGGTTTAAAGTGGGGGTAATGAGAAAAGGAAATGGGTAGAGATAGGGTTTTTAGGTGAGACCGTGGCTCTCTCTCTCTCTCCCCCCTCTGTCCACCCTTTCTCCTCTATTTAAAATCATCTCATGCTCGCTGTTCACATAGAACCACCATCTAAATGCTAACACGCAGATGTCAGCAAATATTTTAAATTTTCCACCTTTTCATGTGCTCTTTATATGGATTACCTGGAGAAACTTGTACTCGAAATCAAATTTTAAACTTTATAATACCATAACTTTCTAATCGTGGCTTCATTTTAAGCTTGATAGCAGTTTACGAACTCCTGCCGATAAGCAATACACAAGATACACAAGTCAAAGCTATATCTTATATAAGTAAAGAGTTAACTCCAGCACCCACATCGATCAAGCAATCAAACTTAGTCAAAAGTGAAATATTTCAGTACAATTTTGGTATGAGGTGTTACACAATTAGTACCTCCTCTCCCAATTTAATATATTAAAAAAAAATTCTATAGATATATATAATCAATTATAAAACACCTCATACCCATGCAATGGCCTTTTTTTTCCAATTTTTTTGAGTTTGTTTTAATAATTTAAAAAAGTAAAAGATGAATTTGACACTTATCTCAATAGTTTATAAACTTAGCCATACTGTATTTAATGAATTTTACTTTTAGCTACAAAATGAATATTAAAACAGTCATCAATCGTTTATGTAGATATATATATATATATATATATATATATTCATATATTTTGATGTATATCAAGGGTGGTGGAATTGAGCTTAAATTATTATCCGAACAAATGGTAGATTTTATTCTATAGGATTACATCGTAGGGATAATTATTTTATGTATATATCTAATATTTTACTAAAATAAATGAAAAATTAAAAATAAAAAATTCCAAAACTTATTTTGTAACAAACTATACCAAAATACTCTTGTTGTACAAATTTGATTGGGTTTGACCAAGTAGACTATATGTTAGTCCTTGGTTGAATTTGTTTATGGTTAAGTTTTTTGTCTGACCAAAATACCATTGTGTAGAGTTTGTCAATACGAGTTCATCGACTGGCGACACACCAAATTCTGAGTTATAGTTAAAAAATTATGGTTTCGAGAAGTTTTAAACATCATTATTGTATCAGTGTCCAAATTAGTCCAAAATTTTTGCTTGTAAGTAATCCAAAGCCTTATATAAGTGTTGGAGAGCATGTCCAACAATGAAGATGTCCCAAAATACAGATATTTCCCCCAAAAACACCTACAAACCATGGGAAACCCGAGAAAGACCCAACCAGGTCCACGTGCATCCAATAAACCCCCTAGCTAGGTTAGCTGGTTTCGTTCATTTCTAGCCACCGTTGATCTACACGCAACATACAAGGACAAAGCCCATTTGATGGCAACCTAGCTATGGAATTTCATGGCAAATTGAACCCACCCAAATCGGGCCTCCGATGCCAGCCATAATAAGCCATGGATTTCCTACGATTTAGCCATTTTAGTTCAATACATATCTCCATCCCCCCTAATTTAACCCCTAAATCCATTTCAACCTTCGTTTGCCAAGTTTCCTCATCATTTGAGAGATCCATCAATGAGAAGTTTGACCAAACCTTTCAACAAGTTTTCTAGCCACTAGTGATACTTTTGAACTAAGATGAGCACACTAATGTATTTCTCATCTCTTAGGCTTTCTATTGATATAATATTTGTGAATTTTGGATACCGTTAGCAAATTTTTCAATTTTGGGGTAAATTAGTTAAATACCTGATAAAATTAGATTGTATTTAAATAAAACTGGACAAATTGGGCAAAATTGAAGTTGGATTAGTGTAATTAGATATTAATAAGATCAATTAGAATGTTTAATTTCATAAAATTAGCCTTTAAGGGAAAAATCTCAATTTTAGATACCGAATCCTAAAGGTCAGCGGTATAGTTGGACCCTAACAAATATTTTATTATATAATAAGGTTTTATACTGTGTTAGGAGGCAACACTGCAAATGAGCAAGATTGAGCATCAGTGATATCTTTGAGTGGTTGTATTCTTAAATAGTTTTGGACATATTAGTATAATATCTATGTGGTTTGGGTATTAAATATATATGACTTGATATAAATATTTATTTTATGCATAGATGAATACTAGTTTTCATATATATATATGGGTCATCATTTCATTTGACTTTTGATAAGATTTTTTTATGGTTTTAAATTGTAAAAAGTTCATAATGAACTTATGAATATTGGTATTAAAATATTTTGATAATTAAATTGATATTTTAATCCATTTGAAAAATAATTGATTTTGAGAAAATGGATTTGAAATTATATATATTTAGGCATGTCTAAATGTTTTATATTTTAAAGTGCTTAGAAATGGTTTATTGATATGTATTCACTGTGATATTTATGTTTTGGCATGAAATGATAATTTGAAAATTTTGAAATTTTTAAATAAATAGTTGGATTTGAATATTAAATTATACTTTATGGTATAACATTGTTTGGAAAATTATGATCTTGGAAAATTTGTTTTATGAATATCGTACTGTTATTTTTAATTGTTGTACCATATAATATTAGTATCTCTATTTAGTATTATATTATAGCATATAGATTTATCACGATATGTATAGTACACCATGGTTAGTAAGGTGAGGTGGGTTTATCCTATAGATTTATCACGATATGTATAGCACACCATGGTTAGTAAGGTGAGGTGGGTTTATCCTATAGATTCATTATTGTCACTATACCTTTCATACACTAAGAGTTACGAGGTAAGTTCAATCCACAGGTTTGTATTGCCACAATGCCTTTAAACACTATGGGTTGTGAGGTGGGTTCATCCCACAAGTTCCCTTTTTTTTTACTGTCCAATGGTGCTTTGAGATGTTATACACCACTTAGCACTGCTAGATATATTGTATGATACATTATTTATATTCTAAGTATATTATTCATTTTTTAATATTTATGATTTTGCTGTACTTTCATAATTATTTTATAAAATTATATTTATATTTTTTTAACGGTCATTGATTTATACTATTTGAACATCAGTTTTATGATATTGATTTGGGATACGAGTTAGATTTTGTAAAATAAATTTTAAATGAGAATTCTTTTAAATGAGTAGAATGACATGTTTTAAGATAAACATTTACATAAATAAATTATTTTTTTGTTATAATATGTAATTCACTAAGATATTTTTATCTTGTGTTTTGTTTGTTTTTAAATTCGTTCTCTTAGATTTAGATAGTTAGTGAACAGTCTACCTCTCGCATCATGGCCTGTAGTTTTCTTTTTCTCTTTCCTCTTCTTCTTCTTCTTCTTTTTTTTTTTTTTTTTTTTTTTTTTGGATATAAAAGTTGGGCGAATTTGAATTATGTACTTTATATATATATATATATATATATATAAAGTATCTATTTAGAAAGTTGTTTCAAAAGCATAACATACCAACTCGGCACAAGCAACCCAATTGTTTGTAAGATCATCGTGACAAGAACGAGGGTTGCTCCGACTGCTGAGATATCTCCTACTTGTTACACAACAATATATTCTGTTGATTATATATATAGGAAGGACACCATGTAATATAAGATACCAAGAACGGTAATTAATTATTATATCATAGTTGATTTGGAGCTTGCCACGTTTCTCTTCGGTCATCTCATGATCTGGACCTGGATTACAGAAACCATACAAAATACGAATCTTTTATTTTTAAAGAATTATAACATTAATTATGTCTGAAGCAAAAATAAAATAGGCTTGTACTGGGACAGTAGAGTAGAAATATCAAAATATTTATCTAAAAAGAAAAATAAGCATAAACAAATAAAATAACTTATATATATATAACATTAAATAAAATTACTCATTAGCAATTTCGCACACATTTTGCAAGATCGAGAGTATTGTATATAAATATATATTCTTCTGCCTTAAAATCAATTTAGAATAGAAACATAATTGCAAATATGTTGGGCTATATATATTATATATGATGTGACCACACGGATACGAATAACATAAAGGTAATGGTAATACATTAGTGGTTTACAAAAAATTATAATATAAATTCATGGAAAGCTAACCTCATAACAAACTGCCACATCATTAAATAAATTTGGCGAACCCTCAGCATTAGTGATAAAAGAATATAAGTGGTACTAAATTAATAAAAAAGCAATATTTAACAATGTCATCAATTATACAACCTCACTTTTTACTCTTTTACAAGCACGATTTTTAACTGAACCCCAGAAATAATATTAAACTTAAATTCCCACTACATATATCATCTTGGCTTGTCCCTGATTAAAAGGAGAGTTACCTCATTCTTTTCTTGATAATTACAGATATCCTATATGGTTTATAAATATATATTGGGCTAGTATCTACATTAGTTACTAGCCAGTTAATTAAGGAAAACATTTCCCATACAGAACTTTTTGACAAATAATGCATTCCCTTCAATTAATCTAATTTAGTAGTTTTATTTATGTTATTGAAATTCTTAAATATTTCATATTTATATTCAAGCAACATTTATTATTTACTTAAATTGTTTATCATTAGAAATTTATAATGAATAAAAATTGTTTTGGAAAATTAAGACTGTTGATAAAAACTTACATTCAAAATAGTTTTGTTGTTTTCCATGTGCCTATATCTTCTCCAAATCAGTATGCCTTTTCAAATAATCGTGTCTTCTTTTGAATCATTTTATACCTTAGTAATGTCATGCGTGTGTGTACATTTATTGTTCCTAAAATTACTCTTCAAAATCAATCGTTCTCTCTCCTCTCCTAGTTAAGTTCAAATGCTCTTTCTTTCTTCTATTGATTCCTAATCTCTAACTTTAGCATATAAATATATTTTTTTTTCATCAAGAACAAAATATGTATCTATATATATATATATGACGAAGAATTTCTTGGCTTCATTGATTTGTTGCACAAAAAATTATATGTTTTTTTTTTTCTTTGCAAAATAAAAATGAATTTAATATATAGAAGAAGTGTTTCAGATTGTCAAAACATAAATAAATAAATAAATAAGGTTATCTATATATATGCATCTGTGTTCTTTTATTGATCCTATAAAGGTTTTTTCAACGTCATCGCTTAATTATTTAAATAATATATTATAAAGAGGTTTCACAAATATAAGGATTTATTTCCAAAAATTAAAAAAAAATAAAGAGAGAAAATAAAAATATAAATTCAAGAGTTGGGGATTGAGGTGAGGAAAAGATTTTGAGATTGGAGAAAGAGAAATATTATTTAGGAAGTAATAAATAATTTAGGGAAAAAATAAATATTGTTTGGATATAAATATGAGATATTTAACGATTTTCAAAAAAAAAAATATGATTCATTAAATTTGATAAATTATAGGATCTAAATTATTTGTGAAATATATTTGTCAAAAAATTTTGAATGGACCTCCTTTAATTAACAAGGCATATAGATATCATTGTTAATCTCGGCATTTGATTAGAGCTGGAATTATTTGACTTACTGAGTGCCATGAATCGGATTGCCCCCTTCAGGTGGTTGAGCCCTTTGTGATCGCCTGTGAGCTCTCTTCCAATGCTTCATAACATCATCTGATTAAAACAAGAAAAGAAAAATTATTATTTATGATTTCTTCACTAATACTAATACTCCGTCGCTAGGAAATTAGTTTAAATTCCATATCCTAATATTTCTTCCTTTTCTCGTTTGGACAATAAGTGTCTAACAAACTTAAAGGTTAAATGATTTTAGTGTCTTAGTTTGAAAAAATTATTTCAATTTTTAAATTTAAAATGTTCTAATTTAAACATTTAAGCTTTAGTTTATCAAATTTTAGTCTAACTGGATTTTTGGTAATCACGGCAATTAATGGCTCTATCATATTTAATAAATATTCAAATACAATATATTGTAATTTAGATCTACTTTTTTTCTTTTTTTAAAAAAGTTGTATTTTAATTCCTCCAAACCGTTAAATATCATTAGTCAAAAAATTCAATTGGACCAAAATATAAGAACTTGCATTTTGAAGGCCTAAATGGAAATATTTTAAATTTGAACGCAAAGTATAACTTTTCTAAATTAGAAAATACTAAAATATAGTTTCTTATATATATATATATATATCACAAAAATCATATATATATATATATCACAAAGATCTTCTCCTGAGATAAAATGAATTAATCTTGGAAGACATGATCGATGTTGACAATAAAAATGGGTGCGATGTTGATTAATCCATTTAGTTTTAGATGTTAATCGTTTAAAAAATAATTATTTTTTAATACTACATATTCAATATGAAAAAAAAAAAAAAAAAACTTTTGAGTAAGTATTTAAAAGTGAGTTCCATTTTTAATATTTGCATTAGTATACTTTTCAGGATAAGTTAGGACATAACTTTCACGGGTACATTTTTATATAATTATTTTTTCATTTTTCATTTTTTTTTTTTTTTGGGCTGTTCCCTATGCGCACCCCACCCATGACTCGAAGGTTAATTGACTAAGACACGTCGTTTTTATTAACCAAACACAAGGAGAGAAAAAATTTATTAAAAAAAAAAAAAAGAGAGAGACTAAGACATGTCGTTTTCGCTGCAAAATGTCATGTGAAAATTTGGACAAATTAAATATGAGTTGACGGAGAAAACAAAATGAATTGATGTACATCTTGCTAAATTTAATTGGTACTGCCACTTTTATTATTCTTAGAAGATAAATGAAATTATTAAGCTGTACTGCTCGTTTGAATTTTTTTTTTTTTGGTTTTTTTTTTTTTTTTTTCTTTGAAACCAAGATCAAATTTTATTAATAAGGAACAAGATTATATAAATCTACTTGGATAGCAGAAAAAGGCATTCTGCCCCTCGTTCAAGAAAGTTACATCAGAATCAAGTGTAAGAGCATGACGAGCAACAGCGTGCGCTACTCGATCAGCTTCTCTAGGAACATAACAGCAAGATAAATTAACAAAACAATCAAACAAATTACCAATATACTCAATTAAATAACAATTAACACCAAAATTAATTCCTACACCCCTAACCAAATTAATTGCATGCAAAGAATCACTTTCTATCACACCATGACTAAAACCAGATTGGACGGCAGAATAAATCCCTTCTCTTAAAGCCCACAACTCTGCTGTCAAAGGAGAACATACTTGAAAGAAAGGAAAAGCGCAGCCATCAAATCCCCATCTGAATTCCTTATTGCAACCCCAACCCCTGTAACTCCATTATCTTCCTTCAACGCACCATCAACATTAATTTTAACATAACCAGCTGAAGGTAACGTCCAAATCACCCTCTTCCTATCGACTCGAACCCGATTAACTGGACAATGAGCTTGTAAATGCTCCACATGCAGCCGTGAAACACTATCCTGTAAATAACGATTAACTTTCACTAGGTTTCCATGTATAACAGCTTTGCGCGAGTTCCATGTTGGCCAAGACACAAAAGCAAAGTGTTCTTGCTCAAAATTTGATAAATTATGTAATACCAGATACAAAGATCAAGAACAGATTGAAAATTTATATGTTTAAAAACATAAAATTTAAAGTATCAAAATTCAAGCTAAGTATTATTTTTCAATATTTGATTGATTTATGTTTAATTATATTTATTCCTTCCACTACTAAAAATCAGGGCCAATCGCTACATCACATATTCGCCACGTATGGACCATTTTTGTCGCCTTATCTACTTAAGGTGTCAATCATCTTGTGTTTGACATGATAGGCCCGTCACAAAGCAGTTTCGTGACAAATTTTGTACTTCGTCACCAAAAGAGCATGTAACAATGACAAAAATCAATTTCGTTGCTGATTGGAGAGTTACCATGACAAATGTTTTTGTCACGTAAATGATAGCTTTTTGTCATCGCTTATACACATTTTGTCACCTATACATACGTAGGAGCCGGTCAACAATCCAGCCATGCGTGGCAAAAGTCCACATTGGCGACAAAATACAGTGTCGTCCCTTAATGTTATAATGGCAACCTATGTTCGTTGCTCGATATTTGGGTGATATATTTAAAGTTAGTCACAAATTGATTGCATGACTAACATAATCTGTCACATATACGATAAGTGACCTTTTTTTTTTTTTGGTCATCATTTACTTTAAGCGGCTAACAATATTTGTCATTGCAAACAACAGTGGTAAGTTATGTATGTCACAAATCCATTTGTTAATGCACTCTTTCTATCCCATTAAGCATTGGTGACACTAATGCTTTCATCATTTTCTCGCATGCTATATTGTGGCAATGATATGTTGTCATTATTTTGGCAACATTGATAATAATTTCTGAATGGAACTCATAATTTTGATATATTTCATTATACAATTTATAGCCGCAATATATATGTTACATATCCTTCTCAACTTACATACTATGTATGTACATCATACTCATCAAATATGTGTAGCTAATATGACTGAAACTTAATTCCATTAATAGTTAAACACATGTGTACATTGCCATCCAAAAAAGTTTGTATCCCATTTCATGCAAGCATCAATTTCTCATTGAAGCCAGCCATATATGGAGTTGCTTCATTGAAAAATTAAGCACTACAAAAAGACACCATGTCCATCATATATTAACAATATCACATCTAGCTACCCACATATTTGGCCATATGTACATTTTCAAAAAGTGAAAGCCTTGGAGCATAATTTCAAAAAGACAAGCTGTGCATTTCTTCAATTCAAGTACCATGTCAAGAATAGTACCTAACCTGAAACCAGAGCACTTCCAAAATCTCTGTCTAATATATAATCTGTAACCTGTTGAAATGTGGTGATCTTGTCACAATGTGCAAGGTAGTTTGGTTACACTTGCACTCTTTGTTTTGCAACATCAAAGACCAAACATTATTTATGTTTATGCATTTTATTTTATCTTATAATGTTTAAGAACAATATCCTTTTTGTGATGCCCTAAGCTCATTATCTAGCTTAAGGCCTTTTTTGTCTAGTTGCTGGAATTGTATTTCCAGCAACATAAGTCCACTTACTTGGATTCCATTTGAAGTAGGTTTGGGATTTGGATCTGAATTTTGGATATGATAAACTAGATATGTAGAGGAAGCAGCAGCAAAAAGAATGGCCCAATTTGGAGCTGGAAAGGCTGAGTTAAGCCCAAAACAATCTGACCCTTGTGCAGTTTTGTTGCCCAGAAAACTGGGCAAAACTGCCTCAGGTTTGATTACTTTTCAATGGGTAAATGAACTTTGTTTTATCTGGTTTTTGGTAAGAATATATTTTAATATTCAAAAAGGCTTCCCTCGATTTTTCAAGTCAAATGGAGCTGGTTTTCAAATTCAAATACCTTAGACAAGCTGAATTGCCCATTAAAGAAGGTTTCTTGCATGCCCAGCACATTGATTAGAGTTAGTTGAGGTAGTTTGGCTTGGTTGGTTACTTTTAATGCTTTTGTATTTATTGCTCAATATGGCAGCATGCCTTATTGTCTTTTTGATGTATTTAAAAGTATGAAAATTGTAATGAAAAACGTTGAGAAATAAAATATTCAAAAAAACAGATTTTGAAAAACAACATTTTTGGCTCTCTTTCTCTCAACTACTACATTTTGGTTTCTTCTTCTTCCCAAAAACTAACAACCTTCTCAAGAACCCTAAACCTCCATTAAAATCAGAAACAAAACCTTAACAAACCCAAAGAAAAAAAACAAAATCAAGAACCAAGAACCAACAACAATCATTCTTGACTAACACCTTGAATGATTGTGCTCTAGGGTACAACAACATAAACCTACACCAAATTCCATCATGGTATCAGAGCATTGTATAATTTCTTAGGACCTTGTGAGCTTTCAACCTAGACCATTTTATTTGTGAGAGGATCCCCCACCTAAATCCTTCCAACTGAAACCAAAACCTCCCAAAAAGACTAGTTGAAACTCACCAAAACACCACCACCCGAGAGCTTGTTCTCGTGTCCATTTTTCAAAACTTTTCAAAAACCATTTTTTCAAATGGCCTTACAATCCTTTGCAACCCCAACACCACCTAAGTTTGAAGGCCAAAACTATTCCATTTGGAGTATAAAAATGAAAGCCTACCTTCAAGCCTTTGGTTTATGGGAAGTCATAGAAGAAGGTTATGTAGTGGAAGAGTTGAGAGCTAATGCAACCCAAGCACAAAGAAATGCACATGAGGCCGAAGTTGCCAAGGGGTTCAAGGCCCTCACTGCCTTGCACTCCTCCGTGAGTGATTCCATTTTTACAAGGATAATGTCATGCATAAGTGCTAGAGAGGTTTGGATAAAGCTTCAAGAGGAGTTCCATAGAAATACTAGAACTAGGCAAATGCAAGTTTTAAACCTAAGAAGAGAGTTTGAGACCTTGAAGATGAAGGAGAATGAGCTTGTCAAGGATTTCACGGAAAGGATGCTCAAAGTGGTAAATCAAATTCGGGTCCTTGGTGAGTAATTAACCGATCAAAGGGTAGCAGAGAAAGTATTGGTGAGCTTACCCGAAAGGTTTGAAGCTAAGATTTCCTCCCTTGAAGAATCTAGAAATCTTAGTGAAATAACCTTAAGTGAGCTCATCAATGCTCTTCAAGCAACCAAACAAAGGAGAGCCATTAGAAAGGAGGAGACCATAGAGAGTGCATTCTATGGTGGCCACGGCAACAAAAAGAAGAATAAAGGAAGGAAGAGCAACAACACCAACCAAACCGGTTTTACAACCAACAACAACACAAACAACAACAAAAGTGGATGGAATCAACAACAACAACAACAAAGCCATCAAAACCGAGGAGGGCATCCACCTTGCCCTCATTGTAAGAAGCTTGGACATCCACCATCCAAGTGTTTTTGGAGGCCGAATGCATCTTGTGAAAGATGTGGAGGAAAAGGCTACATTGCCAAAGTATGCAAGCAAAGGAGACAACAAGCCAATGTGGTTAATGAAGAAGCCGAGAACCTATTTGTGGCCACATGCCTTAAGGCCACAAGTAGTGGTCTCGGTTGGCTTGTGGATAATGTTTGCTCACACCACATGAGTTTCCAAAAGGATGGCTTTATGGAGCTTGACTGAAACTACAAAACCAAAATGAAGATTGGTGATGGCCGGTTCATGAAAGTAGAAGGCAAAGGAGATGTGTGCTTAAACACCAAGGAAGGTACCAAAATTATAAAAGATGTGCTATATGTTCCTAGGTTGTGTGAAAACTTGCTTAGTGTAGCACAATTGGTAGAAAGAGGCTTTGCTTTAAATTTTGAAAAAGATGGATGTGTCATATATGATGCTTGTGGTAATGAGCTGTTTAAGGTACCATTGAAGGACAAAAACTATAGATTGGACCTAGTTAAGAATGAACAAGCCTTAAAAACCAAAGTGGAGTCAATTTCTCAACTTTGGCATAAAAGGCTTGGGCATTCTAGCTATGGTGCCATGAAAAACACCAATACCATTGTGAAGGACATGCCAAAGATTGAGGAGATGAAAAGCCTATGTCATGTATGCCAACTAGGAAAATCCACACGGCTTCCATTCCTTAAAGCCGGTTCATGGAGAGCTAAGGAGAAGCTTGAGCTAGTCCATTCCGATGTGTGTGGACCGATGAGTTTGTCATCAATTGGAGGATGTAAGTACTTCCTAACCTTCATTGATGACTACTTAAGGATGTGTTGGGTATATTTTCTAACAACCAAGTCATAAGTGCTTGAGAAGTTCATGGAATTCAAGAAGATGGTGGAAACCCAAAGCAATGTAAAGATGAAGTGCTTGAGAATCGACAATGGGGGAGAATATACAAGCTTGGCTATGGAGGATTTTTGCAAAGAAAATGGAATGGTGCATCAATTCACAACACCATACACACCACAACAAAATGGTGTTTGTGAGAGGAAAAATAAGACCTTGATGGAGATGGCAAGGTGCATGATACATGAGAAGAACATGCCAAAGAAGTTTTGGGCCGATGCCATATACACGGCTAGCTACATCCAAAACAGAGCATACACCAAAGCCAATGAGTCCAAGACACCCTATGAGATATGGTATGGAGAAAAACCATCTTTGGACAACATAAAAATCTTTGGAAATGTTTGTTTTCTTCATGTTCATCCACACATGAGAGATAAGCTTGACAAAAGGGCAAATGTGGGCATCTTGGTCGGCTTTAGTGAGGTTACCAAAGGTTTTAAGGTTTTCAACTTGGAAACCAAGAAACTTGTGGTAACAAGGGACGTGAGGATTGATGAAGATGCTCTTTGGGATTGGACAAAGGAGGAGCTTCTTGTCCATGAAGATAATGCTCGGTTGGATGATGAAGAAGAAGAAACCAATGATAATGACAATGAAGAAAATGAAGATGATGAGGAGGATGCACTTGAGACCATTGGAGCCGAATTGGAGATTGGAGATGGTGTTAGAGGAGAAAGGCCATTGTCCGAAATATATGAAAGGTGCAATGTTTCCCTGAGTGATCCTACCAATGCTCAAGAAGCTATGCAAAAGAAAGAGTGGATGGAGGCCATGCAAACCGAAATGGATATGATAGAAAAGAATGAAACTTGGTCTTTGGTTTCTAAACCTAAAAACAAGAAACCAATTGGTGTAAAGTGGATCTTTAGGACCAAGTTCAACCTGGATGGAACAATATGCAAGCACAAGGCAAGGCTTATGGCAAAAGGCTATGCACAACAAGCTGGTGTAGATTATGGAGAGACATTTGCACCGATTGCAAGGATGGAGACCATAAGGCTCATCTTATCCATCTCGGCCTCAATGTCATGGAAGGTGTACCACCTTGATGTAAAGTCGGCTTTCTTGAATGATGTGCTTCAAGAGGAGGTTTATGTCAAGCAACCCGAGGGCTTCATTGTTCAAGGACATGAGGACAAAGTCTACCATCTACACAAGGCACTTTACGGGTTAAAGCAAGCGCCTAGGGCTTGGTATGGCAAGATTGATGGTTACTTGACCTACCAAGGCTTTAGGAGGAGTCCAAATGAGCCAACACTATACATAAGGAATGAAGAAGGCATGATTGTTATCTCACTCTATGTGGATGATTTGTTGGTCACGGGTGAAAATGAAAAGAATGTGGAAGTTTTGAAAAATGAACTTGAAAAGAAGTTTGACATGTCAAGCCTTGGTGAAATGAATTACTTCTTTGGAGTGGAAGTGATACAATGCACTAGGGGTATTTTCATATCTCAAGAGAAATACATCAAAGATCTTTTGAAAAAGTTCAACCTTGATGAATGCAAGCCAATGTCAACACCAATGAGCCAAGGAGACAAATACAAGAAGGAGGATGGCACACCAAAGGTAAACCCGACCCTATATAGAAGCATGATAGGAAGTTTGCTCTATGTATGTTCATCAAGACCGGATATTATGCATGACACATGTGTTTTATCTAGATATATGCAAGCACCATCCCAAAACCATTTTGTAAGTGCCAAAAGAATTCTTAGATACTTAAAAGGAACACAAGACTTTGGAGTTTGGTATGATAGGCAAGATGTGATGAGATTAATGGCCTACTCGGATAGTGATTGGGCTGGATGCTTGGTTGATATGAAAAGCACTTCAGGGTATCTTTTCTCACTTGGTAGTGGACCATTCTCATGGAATGCAAAGAAGCAAGCAACAACCGCTCAAAGCACCGCCGAAGCCAAGTACATTGCTTGCTCTTCATGTGCAAATCAATGCATTTGGCTTAGGAAATTATTGGAGGACCTTGGTTATCCTTAAGAGGGTTCAATCATCATCAAATGTGACAACACTTTAGCTATATCAATAGCCAAGAACCCCGTTCAACATGGAAGGACAAAACACATACCGGTAAAGTATCACTCTTTGAGGGAGTTTGAAGAAAATGGAGAAGTAAGCTTGGAATATATCAAAACCGAAGATAACCTTGCAGATTTCTTCACCAAGCCACTTCTAAAAGCAAGATTTGAGACCTTGAGGAAGCTTCTAAATATTTCAAGCAAGAACACCAAGGAGGAGTGTTGAAATGTGGTGATCTTGCCACAATGTGCAAGGTAGTTCGGTTACACTTTCACTCTTTGTTTTGCAACATCAAAGACCAAATATTATTTATGTTTATGCATTTTATTTTATCTTGTAATGTCTAAGAACAATATCCTTTTTGTAATGCCCTAAGCTCATTATCTAGCTTAAGGCCTTTTTTGTCTAGTTGCTGGAATTGTATTTCCAGCAACATAAATCCACTTCCTTGGATGCCATTTGAAGTAGGTTTGGGATTTGGATTTGAATTTCAGATATGATAAACTAGATATGCAGAGGAAGCCGTAACAAAACGAATGGCCCAATTTGGAGCTGGGAAGGTTGAGTTAAGCCCAAAACAATCTAACCCTTGTGCAGTTTTGTTGCCCAGAAAACTAGGCAAAACTGCCTCGGGTTTGATTACTTTTCAATGGGTAAATGGACTTTTTTTTATCTGTTTTTTGGCAAGAACATAGTTTAATATTCAAAAAGGCTTCGCTCCAATTTTCAAGTCAAATGGAGCTGGTTTTCAAATTCAAATACCTTAGACAAGATGAACTGCCCATTAAAGAAGGTTTCTTGCATGCCCAGCACATTGATTAGAGTTAGTTGAGGTAGTTTGGCTTGGTTGGTTACTTTTAATGCTTTTGTATTTATTGCTCAATATGGAAGCATGCCTTATTGTCTTTTTGATGTATTTAAAAGTATGAAAATTGTACTGAAAAACATTGAGAAAGAAAATATTCAAAAAAACAGATTTTGAAAAACAACATTTTTGGCTCTTTTTCTCTCAACTACTACATTTTGGTTTTTTCTTCTTCCCAAAAGCTAACAACCTCCTCAAGAACCCTAAACCTCCATTAAAATTAGAAACAAAACCTTAACAAATCCAAAAAAAACAAAATCAAGAACCAAGAACCAACAACAATCATTCTTGACTAACACCTTGAATGATTGTGCTCTAGGGTACAACAACATAAACCTACACCAAATTCCATCATAACCAAGGGACATATAGTAGAATTACACTCAGATCACTACACAACATGCATACTAATGCATCCACTCATAATGTTGCCATGTTATCTATCAAGAATGGTTCCCAAGTCAGCCGCTAATTGCATAATCCTCTTTTAACGTTAATCAATTATATGTTCGAATAGTTAATGCTAGTTCAGCAAACATTAACCCTATTAGTAAACTTACACTTCAACCCCATGTCAGTATATAAGCAATTATCAACAATCAGCATGTGCAACATTCCTTTATATACGAGACGTGAAAACTTGTGCCATAACTATCGGCAAACATGAACTTCCCTTAAGCACTACATGTTAATCACATAGTCAGCCTTTCTGTTTATTGTCTCAACACCAACTACAGTGCATTATATTTTTAGACACAGAAAACAAGTTAGCTGTTTTTGTTCATTGTTCACTACCTAACATGCCAACAAATCATTCTTATGTTCAAATGTCAAAGAATGCATGTATAGTTAACGCACGAAAGAAATATGGTTGTGTTCATATTTACACTAGCAAAAAGTCACATTAACCAGCTAATCACATAAACGAAACAACATCTATTTGCCTCCATGAAGATAAGTGCCTTAGTGATACATACCTTAATCTTTGTTAGCCACCCTTACTTCCAAAGGATCATCCCAACCAGGGGTCAATCCCATTCCTCTTTCAAGTTTGTCAAACCTTTGATTCAGTGCACTGTTAAGTTAGGGTACTGATCATTTGCATATCGGATTTCGATGAGTTTGTCCTACACCAAAAGCACATAAAGCATATTATTCTTCATTAGGGGTTACAAAACACGTGTTTAGCAGGTAGTAATGCTTACATCATCCTCCTTCGATCGCTTGTCCACCCATTTACTCTTCTTACTGCCGAAGTGCGTTAGATACCACAAATCAAATTGATCAAATTCATGATCACTTTTCAAATCCTCCTACAAAAAGAATGGTCACTTACTGTTTTTTGTACATTGTATGCAAACTAGTTTCATCTATACACACGTCATGTCAAAAAACTTGCACTGGTACCTAATATATGGACTCATGAATTATCCTTGCGAATGATTTACTCCCAGAACAATGGTTTGTTTTGTCTGCACCTCGATTTTTCTTGTTGATATGGCTTCTTTGCTGTGATTTTGTTGACAACTTAATATGTGAGCAGTTGGTATAAACAGCTTGTTTGTGCAACATTTCCACATACAATCATGCATGTAAGCATATATTAAAATATGGTGACTACATATTTAATAAAACATGATATTCCTCTACCTTGCCGTAGTATTGAATGTTTATAGAAATATTATTAGACCCTGTATAGTTTTTTCATCTGCCTATCATTTTACCTGTAACTATCATCTACAATTTTTAAGTGTAACATGTAATACATGTAACACATCAACGTTCTGCACGTAAATTGCACATTGACTCTTAAAACGTACTCAACATATTAATGCATGTAAACAGATCTTGCTAACCTGGAATTTCTCTGACTTGAACTGTTCAATGCAATACCTCCAGTCATCCTCCAATACAGCATGGGGACAGTGTTGCAGTACCTCATCGTAGGTTGCGAATTTCTCATAGTGCGCTCTGAGTCGATACCTTCAATTTCTAAATGTCCTTTTCATTTTAGCAAGAAGTGTAACCTGGGTATAGGCCTCCTCCCCAAAGTCAAAAGATTCCTAAATATTTGACCCTTCATTTTAGTATCTAAACATCTAAACAGGTGTGTAAATGATGTCTGCATTGGTTAATATATTAATATGTTTTTCCATATGCATAGAGTAACAAGTTCTTTTGTTATAAAAAAATATATATATATCTAAATGTACAAGCACCTGTAGTCGGTTGATCATGCTATCCTGTGTGGTATTGTCAATCTCTTTCCATTCTTTGATGTGTAGTGGTGCAAGGTCTCTAACCACACATCAGATCTCTGTTATCAGTTTTTGTGCATGTTCCCCAACAAAATGCGTGGCATGGATGTGAACAGTCACTTGCATCTTTCTCCTTCCATGCCTCTTCTTTACTGTTGCTAAACTCCTTATTGGTCCACACTTTAGTTTTGTTTGCATACCTACGCATGGCAGCAAACATGTTGGGACATGAGAAGGAAAATATGTTGGTTATTTTGTTAACACACATATACAGGGAAATACCAAAAAAAAAAAAAAAAAAAAGAAGAAAGTAGAAGCACTACATTAAACTGTTTTTTTACCTCTGCCACTATTTGTGTCATGCAAATCACTTGCAGCTTCAGTTGGCTGCGTTTCTCACTCCATTGCATTATCTCCTTGCCGTGACACTGCCTGCATATCTTCATCTATGGTGCTTCTCTGTTGTTGGGATGTTGTCCTTGGGCTTCTCCTTCTACTAGCTTCACCTTCTGTTCTGCTATTTTGTTGCACCATATGGAATATATACAACACTATTATGGCAAAATGTTGCCATTGATAGTCAACTCAAAAAAATACGAAAGTTCAACATTAATGCATCCCTACCGCTGTATTTCCACAATGTTTTGGTGTTTGAAAGCACCAAAACATGGATTATACTAATGTATCATCAACACATTATATTTATGTATCTTGGCCACCATCACTGTCATGAATATCACCTCCACATTCTGTTTGCGGATGGTCTATCTCCATATCCTTGTCCAAGTTACTAGATGGTGCGTGGACTTTTTTCGTGGGGCTTCTTCTTCGAGTTTGGGGTCCAACCATTCAGCTACTATGATGTACACTAGAGGTTGCAATATGTGGTTGCAGTGAGGTTGCAATCTGACAAGTTTGACTAGACTGATTCTTTGTCTGCTGATTTGTTTGGACAGTCGATGCCTTCCGCGGACTTCGCCTAGGCAATGGCACTACAACTTGTTATGTGCCTTTGCCTTTTCTTGTACACATAGACGGTGTTACCATGTATACCCAACTTTGCATCATTACACAACATATTCCATTGTATTGAACGTTTAATGGATAATGAAAATATATATATATATATATATATATATTTATATATTTATCACACTATCAACTCAAATAGCAAGCACATTACATTTCGTATAATGCAATGTGGGTGTCCAACCAGCCAAGTGAGATTGCCAAAGATTAATATGGTCCAACACTTTGGCTACATTGATGTACATATATGGATGCATTTTGTGTACCTGCCACTCTAACATCCCTTTGAACCTATGTTTGCAGTGAGGTTGCAATCTTGCAAGTTTGACTATACTGATAGTTCATCTACTGGTTTTCCTGGAGAGTCGATCCCTTGCGTGGACTTCGCCAAGGCAAAGGCACCACAACTTGTCGTTTGTGTTAAACCCCCAGGGTATCAGATATTATTTACTCGAATAAAATATTAATTTATTTGAGTTATGTAATATTGTTATTCTAGGAGCACATATGCGTAGTGGAATTGATCCAATGGAGGATCTTGGGTTAATTGCGTGCTCGAGGTGAGTGACCCACCTTCAAAATTATTTTCGGGTGTTAAATTATATTTATTTTGTGATAATTAAATGTTTTGATTTAATTTTTATGTGTTAAATATTTAGCAAAATTATATTTGAAATTTTGATGGCACAATTTGAATAAATTGAAATGTATATGTGCATTAAATCATGTATGATTTTTGACAAATTATGGAAATTTAGATTTTATGGTAATTTGATATTTAAAGGAATTGTGATTTTAATATTAATTGATTTATTGTGGAATTTATTTGTCAGTTTATTTTGATTAATAAAAATGCATTTATATGGATTTATCTATTTTGGAAATTTTATGGGATTTTAATGAAATTATCCCTATCTTGAATTTTAAGGATTTAAGGATATTATTTTAAAAATTATGCTTATGCATTTGAATATTGTGGATTGGAAAATTGATGCATTTGAAAGTTGATGGATTTGAAATTGATGGAAATTGTGCGATGGATTTATGATGATGATTTATAAAGGAATTGTGAAAAATTTACGGGTTTAATTGGATGGAATAAACCTGGTAGTATTTATGAGATTTTGAGATTTGAAAATAAATATATTGATTTTATAAATTTTATATGCACCATACACGTATTGGTATACTTTATGCATGGATATGATTAGCGCGCAGGTGGATGTGGTGAGTACGCAGGTGGATGTGAGTAGCGCACAGGTGATTATGGGATTGTCCTGTGGTTGCCATCGGATAAGGGTAGGCCGCCCCCTCCATGGCCGGGACGCTTGTTAGCAACGGCGCGGTGGGACGTCACGCGACTGTATGCCGGTTTCTCTCTTTAATCTCCTGTCTAGCGGTACCTTGGGATGATGGGTACGGTTGGCGCCACTGATATATAGTAGGTCCATCAAATGGTTTTTAGAACATGGATTTCAAATCTAATATTTTGAAATTGTATTTAAATTAAGAATATATTTAATGTTGTTTTTATTATTTATTTCAAATGGAGGTTTTAATTTGATTTAATTTTGCCTTTGCTTAATTATTCAATAAATTGATTTATTTTAATTATTTAATTAATTCATGAATTGTTTTAATGTGAGTTTTATTAATATTTCGGTATTAATTGTTATGATATGCATTAATTATTTAGTAAATGTTATAAGTTATTTTTATTTTAATTTATTTCATTATAAATTTAAATTCTTGAATTATCGTATTTTATTAGAAAACTATTGACTAATTGTTTTCCTTGGTTTTTGAGGCATACAAATAACGGGTTTTGTAAAATGTCTTAAAAAGGAAACTTTTCCAATTGAGTGAATCGTGAAGGTTTTGAGAGAAAATATTATTGGTAACTACTTATTATTTATTTACTTATTTCTTATTAATCAATTAACTAAGTTATTTACCCTATTATTATTAGTATTATTGTATAGTAGATTGGGTTACTCACTGAGATGATTAGCATCTCATATTTTTAAATTCCGTTCCCTTGGGTTCAGGTTATTCGACGTTGATTGTCCGGAGGTGAACTCGACGTCTCAGTTCATTGCCGAAAGTCCAAGAGAAACTTTTCCTCCCTTTTTCCTCTCCATCTTGTATTGCTTCATCTGTTATTGTATTAATTTCACAATCATTTGTATAATGCTTTGTATACTGATTGGACACATATTTATTGAATCATATATTGATTCCCTGTTATTATTTTGGAGTGCTGTAAATTTGTGGAATTAAATTGTAGTAATGTGGGAGGAATAAGGTGGTGTATATAGAAGTGTGTTTTCAGTTCAGGAAATTTGTGGTAAGTCCAACCCTTAGGGAAGGTTCTGCCGGATTTTCCATTGGAAGGTCCGGTAGGGTTTCCCTGGGATTAGGGCTTGTCTAGGGTTCCGGTGAGGAATTTTAGATGGGTCCTGACATCCTCCGCTTGACTAGCAAGGACATAAGGATCGTCCTTGTACCACATTCTTATTACGTTGATACTTGTGAACTTGAATTCATCAATTTGCATTTGGCTCGTACTGCCTATGTCCCACCAGTCACATTTAAAAAGTAAGATTGCATTTTGTTCACCATAACTTAACTCCATTATGTCTGTCAATACACCAAAGAAGTCGATCTCATCTCCATTGTGCTCTCCTTTAACAAAAATGCCGCTATTTTGGATGGTTTTATGCATATCATGTTTTGCAATACAAAATCTATGTCCATTAATGATGCAAATAGTGTAGTGGACAAAGCATTTGTTGGGTCCTCGGGCTAGGCTTTTAAGGGCTACCAAGTCAATTGTCGAGCCAGTGTTCGATAGGTGCACAAGCTGCACATATAGAACATGCACGTTTGCCAAGTTACAGGCAGCATCGCTTGTTTATGTAAAAACAGCAAGCATATATTGATGAATGTGACTTACACATTGTAGGAACCACCTAGAAAACTCTAGTAATTGCCTTGCATCAATGTCTAAGACATTTTCACTTAGAAGTAGCTCTTTATCCTCACTGCACATTAAAACATGACCTTATACTAGACAAAGCTAAGTAATTGAAATAAAGTAAACCACCCTATAAGTGTCTAACTTTACTTGCTTGATGTATGGTAGGACTTCAACACAATTGTTCAATATATACCATCTAATCTTTGCCCACTCACGCTATTCAGCTCATCAAGTATGGGTGCTCCTACCCCATGACCATTGTGTGAAAATGTTGAGATCAAACTTGATCTGTGACCATCACCATCAAGATTTCTATAAGGTCTATTAAAAATAGTCTCGACATCATCTAGGTACAATGAGCAAAATGTCAAGCATTCGCAATCAATGTACCCCTTGGCAATTGAGTCTTCAGGATGAGCCTTGTTGCGGACATACCCTTTTAGCTTATGCAAGTACCTACAACATGGCAGTGGCTGTAAAAATCAGGTACTGTAGGCAACATAATGATGCCACGTATGTATCAAGAAACTAGAAGTCATAGCCATAACTTTCGAAGGGATGCATCCACTGAAATTGACAAGGGCCTGTAATCATGGCTTCTCGAGCAAGATGGATTGGTAGGTGCACCATAACATCAAAAAATGAAGGGGGAAAAATTGTCTCAAGACTACACAATGTTAGAGCAATGTTATGATCTAGTTGCTCTAATACATCCATCCTCAATGTCTCAAAGGTTAAGTCCCTAAAGAACATACATAATTTAATTATTGCTCTACCAATATCCTTACGTAAATATGCACGTACAGTTATAAGAAGCAAACATTGCATAAGGATATGACAATCGTGGCTTTTTAAACCAGCAATCTTGTTGTCTTTCAAGCTCTCGCACCTAGAAATATTATATGCGTATCCATTTGGAAGCTTCACGCTACTTAAAAATTGACACAAGCTAGTTTTCTCGGAATGAGTGAGCATGTAACATGTAGTGGGCAAATAGATTACACCATCTCCGCATACTGGGTGTAGCTCAAGCTGGATATGCATACGTTCCAAATCTAACTGAGAATTATATGTATCTTTTGTCTTCCCTTCAATGTTCATCATGGTTCCTAATAAACTATCACACACATTCTTATCTATATGCATGACATCAAAGTTATGGCGAATCTTGAGATGTCGCCAATATGACAAGTCAAAAAATATGCTTTTCTTCGTCCAATTATGTAATTTATCTGCCATCTTTCTTTGTTGCCCTCTACCATGTGCCTTGCCAAAGGTTGGTTGTGTGAAGTCCTGCAATTGCTCAAGCACATCAAATCCGGATAACATCTTAGGTGGCAATCTATGATCCTTTCCGCCAAACCAGTTGCAATTCTGCCATTTGTGATTTGAAGGTAAGAACCTGCGATGTCCCATATAGCAAATTTTCTTCCCATAATGTAATGAAAAGGAGGAGGGCTCTATGTTGCAGGTAGGACATGCAAGTTTACCTTTGGTTGACCATCTAGACAGATAAGCATATGCTGGGAAGTTATTAATTGTCCAAACAATTGCAACATGCAACTGAAAGAGTTCATCCATTGATGCATCGTATGTTTGTACACCAACCTGCCATGGTTCTTTCAATTCATGAACTAAAGGTTGAAGATATACATCAATGTCATTTCCAGCAGCCTTAGGACCCGAGATTAGCATAGATAACATAAGAAACTGGGATTTCATACATAGCCAAGGTGGTAGGCTGTAGGGGACTAGAATGACCGGTCACATACGATAAGATGTCCTAAGATTATCAAATGGATTAAAACCGTCGCTTGCTTATCTGAGTACCACATTTCGGGGGTCACTAGAAAATATAGGGAATTGATCACTAAAATGCTTCGATGCCTCCGAATCAGTGGGGTATCTCAAAATGCCATCCTTTACATGTAAATCATGGTGCCACCTCATATCTTTAACAATTTTTAGTTATATAAATAATCTTTGCAGCCTAGGCTTCAATGGGAAGTAACATAATATCTTGTGTGGAACCTTCTTATCACCGCCCAAGACACTTTTATACCGAGATGCACTACAAGTCGGACAAACTTCTTTGTCTTCGTATTCCTTCCAAAACCAAATACAATTATTTTGACAAGCATCGATTTTCTCATAATGAAGTTCCAACTCACGTATTATATGTTTTGCCTTGTAGTAAGAAGAAGGCACATGTGCTCCATCGAGCAATATTTCCTTAAAGCATCTCAAGTAGCA
This sequence comes from Ziziphus jujuba, assembly GCF_031755915.1. Classification (NCBI taxonomy): domain Eukaryota; kingdom Viridiplantae; phylum Streptophyta; class Magnoliopsida; order Rosales; family Rhamnaceae; genus Ziziphus; species Ziziphus jujuba. The sequence continues at coordinate 9,569,092 of NC_083390.1, forward strand.
TATTGAAAGATGTACTGCTCCATCCATTAAGAGTCTTCAAATGCAGCAACTTAATAATGAATGACAACCTAGATGTTTTACAACTAGGGTACAATGGTTGGGCGGCATCCTTGAACAAATTGGCAAAAGTATTTGACGCATAAGATGTAACATCCCACATCGGTTGGAGAGGGGCACGAAGCAGTCTTTATAAGGCTGTGGACACCTCTCCCTTCAAGACGCGTTTTGACAAAACCTTGAGGCCAGGGGGGAGAGAGGGAGTGAACCCTGGGCCAAAGAGGACAATATCTTGATGCATGTGGACTAGGCTGTTACAGTGGTATCAGAGCTAGTACCCGGATCGGTGTGCCAGCGAGGACGCTGGGCTCCAAGGGGGGAGGATTGTAATATCCCACATCGGTTGGAGAGGGGCACGAAGCGGTCTTTATAAGGCTGTGGACACCTCTCCCTTCAAGATGCGTTTTGACAAAACCTTGAGGCCAGGGGGGAGAGAGGGAGTGAACCCTGGGCCAAAGACGACAATATCTTGATGCTGGTGGACTGGGCCGTTACATAAGAAGACTCTCCAGGAGCAGAATGGGATGTGGAAAAACTGGCCTAGTCATTGTACAACTCCTCATTATATAGATCTAGCAACATATCCCATGTCTCATCGGCCACCACACCGGCGTTAGTCGTATATCGATCATGCCTCCCATTCAAGGTTGTATCCTAAAATGAACTGGCCATGGATGTCTCTCCATGGTATATTCATGGGTCATACGACCTTACAATACCATGGATGACCGAATGGTCACGTACATGCTCCGGTGAAAGCAAGATAAAATTGTTGCACTTATAACAAGGACATTTAATTTTGCCCCATTACTAACATGATGCAAGGCAATTTCCAAAATTTGATTGACACCATGAATATATGCAGGAAGTATTATGTTTCGTAGGTGCATCCAATGTTTATTCATATCTATATGCTTAATGGTAACACAAACAGTTAGTAAGCTCTCAGTGGATGCAGCAACTAACTAGGCTGAACCCTAAGGCATGTTACAATATATGCTTCATAGTAGCTACATACCCACTACTACATGAAGAACATGATATGTTATCCTACAAATTATAGTTTGTACTCGTAGGTCACTATATGAATATATAGGTTGAACATTGTTAGCTTTAATGTTTAGTAGTTGACAACGCCGACTGTACACCAAAACATTGACATAAAATATGTAAGTTAAATACCAAATGCATGTTTTTCACACATTTTAAAGGCATACTATATGGATATATTCAAACAACCAAAGTATGCAATCAGATAAGCAGTGACGAAACAAATGCAGGTAACTTTTACACTATACAATCAATCAACAACAAACAGAGGTGGCACACAAACAATATCTAAATACTAGGAAAACATCCATATTCATGAAACAATTTTTAAGTGATGGTCAACTTCATACCTATGGCAAATATGTTCAATATGCTAAGAACTTGTATATGGCCACAGTAAGAATCTAAAAAGACAAGAAAAAACACATAAATTCACGGTCAATTGGGTAATGGCATCATATGGATAATAATGGAAAACACAAGTTACAATAAGCACTATTACATAATGGGCACATAATGCTGCACATTTAGAAAAAGTAAGTTTCGACACTTTTATCCGATTACCAAGATGGATTATTATATGCTCATCACTATTTGTTGTCACACATGAGACACATTGATGCATGTGTGCAACAAGTGAATGTGAAGCATTTGGTTGTCATCTTATTGAACATGGTTATGCTATGCGTTTTCAAAACTCATTGTTATGTGATTGCATACAAGATGCAGAGCAATCGTGTAGTGAGGAACCATATAAAAACAACATTGCCATGAACTATGATGGATGTATGAATTTCTTTACCCACTATGATACATTTTTACATATGTGAAAAAACATTTCTAAGTATGCATATATAAATTTGTTGGACTAAATACATCAGCAGCAACATGCAATATAGCATTTTCGAGCCTTCCATAATTTTATTCGAAAAAAGTGGAGTGATTATGTGGCATTATTCCATGTGTTTTGTTCAGTGTTCTAACATTCTATGTGCTTTAGGCATACACAAATTAGAAACCAAGGTAGAAAATGAACGAAATGTGAGAACAAAAAGGAAATCTTAACTATAGATAGGAAACCATCTGTGGTTGACATAGAGATCTACAATTGTTATACACCAAAGTTGTAATGGAAGCTTGAATTCAACAGCATAAACATGACACAATAGCTAGTTTACGAACAAATAAATGAAAGCTAGACATTGAAGCTAAACAAAAACAACAAGACAATACAATCTTAAGGTTCCATAAAGCAAATTCGCAATAAAACTAACCACTTTAACTAAGCAAATAATGTGGCAATATGAACAAAGACGGAACTCAATTAAAAAGTCAACAAATCAACATAACACAAGATGCTCCACCAAATATCAAATTTGTCTACATATGTACATGATTGGGTTTTAAGTAAGCCAAATCGAAATTGGTGGTACAAGTAATAGATTGCTTTATACTGAACCTCAACCACAAGGACGAAGTAAATTTAGCCAAATATTTACAAAGAGTTGGACAAGTAATGCCCATTTTACAAACAACCTACCACGGGGTCAAAAGGGCATAAAAGAACTGTATATGTAATGTGAACCAAAGCTGGCAATGCATTTTCATACATTAGCAATATAGTCGGCCAAGTATTTCATCAACTTGTCTCTCCCTTGTTTTTGTGTGTAATATTCAATCAAAGTTGGAGAAATTATCCTTGCCAAAATCTCAAAAGGGTTACTATTCCTTTACATTTTCTGAAATGGGTACCATCAATTTCCATTCCATAGCACTAACCCATATAGAAAGCTCAAAAACTAAACCAACCAAAACAATTACAAGATGGCAATCCATACCATATCATAGAACATGAAAATGGAAGAGAGATGGAATGACAGGGAAGCATACCAAAAGTTGGCATGAGCGTCGACAACTGCAATGTGGAGAAGAAAAGAACACGATCGAACGAATTGGGTGTGTGAGCTAGAAAGACTAGTTACAAAATGTTCCTCGGATTAAGCTAAAACCTGTGAGCTTCTTTGGTAGAGAGAGGTGAGTGTTAATGTCGGCCAAGGAGGCAAAGAGGGGAAACACTTGGGAAATTTTTGGGGGCCAAAATTGGCACTCTCTTCAGTGGACAAACACTTGGGAAATTTTTGGGGGCCAAAATTTATTTTTGGGGTAATAAATTTGTGCCTGATAAACCCACTGTTTGTAGCTGTTAGAAATTGGCCGGTCAAATGTAAAATATTGGGTGAGTATTTCGAAATTTCATCACCTTTTGGGGGTTAAAATGAGAGGAAAATATTGGCGCCCAAATGTTTTGGATCTTTTATAATAAAACATTGTGGCAAACATGAATTTGTCACTTATTAGAACACGAATTCGACTTTAGATGACAATGGCTATAGTTGTCATGTAATGTGTACGTTGCGTGACATGTATATATTCGTAAGTGAGAATTTTGTAGCCGTAGACTCGGATTTTTTGTAATGTTCAAATATTTATTTTTTAATAATTAAAATATAATAATATATTAACAAATAAAATATTGATACATAGTATTGGTATATATTTTGATACATTTATTTCATACCATAAAATTACTATTTTTGTTTTTTCTTAAAGCAAACATCATGTGAGGAAAAAAAAAAAAAACAAAAACCAAAAACACATACAAAAACAGAAAACAAAAAATGGAAGAAAACAGACTTTCATTTGATTTGGACACACAAGCCACCCTTAAATTGAAAGGAATCGGCATCTATCTTCATTCCATATTAATATATTATCAATCAACGATCGAGGACTAACTTTGGATGCGAAACTTTCAAATTCCTCCCACATCTTTTACTAACTTTTGTTTTTTAAAACCATTACGCCCTTAAACTTCTGTACAATGTCAAATGCCCTGTTTTAAAAATTATTTTCTTGGATTTTGATCAAATTGACCTTCTAATATTTAAATTAGCTTCTTATATAAACAATATAGGTCTAAATTATAATTTGTTCTGATTAAAATTGAATAATAACACCTATAAAAAATATATTCCTCTTCATTTTTTTATCAATTTTGTTCAAAATAAGTTACAAGTTAGACATATATTATTTATATAAGCAGTTAATTTGGAAATTAAATTGTTAATTTCATCAAATTCCAAAAAAAAATAAAAAATTCGAGTCAGGAATTTACCATTATGCAATAGTTTTTCTTTTTTTTTTTTTTTTCTGGGTTGTTGCTTAGAAGAAAAAATGTCTACGAGACAAATTAAAACATAAATAAAATTCGAGGAGGTATTTTGTAATTTTCCTTGTAACTACTCAATTTAAAAGAGGTTTATGTAGTAATATTGGTAAAAGACTGGGAATTTCAGTGTGCGAAAGTATGGATATATTGTAGCCAACCATAGGCTAATCTATGTATTATGTATTTGGCCTTATGGGAACAATCCAGTGGTTGCTGGACAATCATATTGCATTCTAAATTTAAATCCCTCCACCCGAAAGTCATTAATTTAAATACATATATACATTCACCAAAAAAAATTTAATTATATATACACGGAATTGGTGACGACTTATAGCTTCTTGTTGCATGGACGTCACCGCATTGGTGATGACTTATAGCTTCTTCTTCCATGGACGTCAAAGTTTGACATTAATTTTTACTTTCTACCTTTTTCTTGTTCTTTTAATGATTTGGAAGTTTTTTCATTTATTTTTATTTTTTTATTTAGGAATATTGGGACTGAGCTATACACATTTTGACATTTTGCATCCTAAATTTGTTTTTTGTCCTAGCATTTTGCACCTTTAACCTTGCTTTTCTTTGTACCATTGCACATTTTTTGTTGGAGTTTGGTGTGGTTTTTGGGTTCACTTGGCCAAAAGTGTTGTACACAAGTTTATAGTCTTGTGCACAACCTTTAATCCGGTTTTTAGTTTGGTATTTATGTGATTTTTGTGTTTGTTTTTGGTATGATTATATTGAGATTTGTTAGGGTTTTAGTTTGGAAGGAAGAAGAAGAAGATGAAGAAGAAGAGAAGATGCTAAAATAAGATATACAAACTAGGCAGCACAATAATTTTGTATTTTTCATTCATTTGTTGCATATATAGATACAAAACTTGGTTCACACATGTGAAGTGTGTGTGAGACCAAATAATACCTTTTAAAATTCAAAATACAAATTTCCCACCCAATAATTTAATAAAAAATGTTCAAATACCAGCTGCACATGTAAGTGTACAAATATGGCAAAGATTGGTGAGAATTTGAATTTCAAAAAAAATCCGGTAATACTACTTTGATCTGATGAAAGGCTGAGATATATTCATTCAAATTGTCTAATTTTTTAGACGTGGTATGTTGAAATATTGAGGATGAAATCTGGAGAAGATCAGCTTCAAAGGAATTGGGTAAGGCCTTTAATTCTTCTTAATCTCGTGGCTCATAACTACTGGAAATCTCAGCAGTTATGCCAATTTGCAACCTGCATATCTTGGGCTTCCCAAGTCCTTTTTGAGTCATTCTTTTTGCTACATTTTCTTTTACATGTGTATTACAATATATCCAAAAATAATAACCTGGTTCTAAGAACCCAGAATATGCCAGCCCCAATAATGGACTTAAATTGCTGGAAGCATAATTTTCAACATATAGCCATTTTACGAAACAAATTCAATACACAACAAAGAGATAATTTCTAAGCTAAATACAATAAAACTTAGGCATTCAAAATATATTAAAAGAAACATAAAACATAGACATAAATATTGCTTTAAAACATTCAACAAAATATTTCTTTTAAAGAAAGAAAGAATATACAAATCTTGGTGAACTTTGGCTTGCACAAGATGGCAAGATTACCACCTTTTCAACACCTTTTTCGTTTTTGTTGGTTAACATTTTACCAATCTTATCACATGACTCTAAACTACACAGTTACAATACATTACATCTTAAACTTTTTTTTTCTTTTTTTAGCATTTTACACCCTTAATTTTAGTTTTCCTTTCACCTTTACATCCTTCTCTTTTTTTATTAACATTTTAACAAACTTATCACATGACTGGTCAATGGGGAAAAAAAGAGAATCTAATGTACAATTTCGTATAGGTTAGAATGTAAAATGCGAAAAATTTCAAATAAAAAAGTTAATGAAAAATCAATAATATTATTCTTTTAATAAATTAATAAAGTTTTAAGGAAATGCAAATGTAATTTTTGAAAGAATAAAAAAATAATATTATGTAAATATTAGTGGTTCAGAAAAAAAATAAAGACTTATAAAAAACATTAATCAAGTATTTATAAAATCTTTAAAAAAAAAATGAAAACATTATTTTTATAAAATATGCTAATTTATTTATTACATGTATTTTTTAAACTTATATTTTTATTTAAAAAAAATACTTTTAAGATTTTTCAAAAGTATTGATTTTTTAATGCTTGTTCAAATTTTCTGTTCGGGATATTTATTTTTTTTATAAAATTTAAATAATATTCTAAATTAAAAAAATAAAAGACTCATAAAAAAGCGAGTATTTATACAATCTAAGAAATTGAAAAATTATGATAATATAATATATTATTTTATTTATTACGTATATTATTTATATTTATATTTATTATTCAAAAAAAAATATACTTATAAGATTTTCTACTGTGTATTTTATAACATTTACTTTTCCCAAAAAATTAATTTTAATGCATGTTGAAATTTTTTTTATTGGTCTTTACTTATTTATTTATTTATTTATATCTATTATATCTAAAGATTTTTATTTTATTTTTGAAAAATTGCATTTTTAATTTTTTTTTCTTTTTTAGTTTTTTTACAAACTTCTTTGGAATATAATGGTACTATTTAATATTTCTTGTTTGAAAATTTTGGTATTTTGCACCCTAAATTATACAGAATTGGACTTTTCGCCTCTATTCTTGCCCCATGTGCTAGCTATTTGATAAATCTGTCAAAAAGATAATTAAAAAAAAAAATGCAACAATGTAAACAAAAGTAAAGTTTATGGTGCGGAATGCCATAAAAAAATTAGAGTACAAATGCCAAAATATGTATACTTTAGAATGTATTGGTATGAATGTCTTCTTTATTTATGATTTTTTATTATTTAATAAGAAAAAAACTTTATAGAAAAGATTTATCACATTCTGGAAAAGGAATTGTTTCTCAACATGGATCGTACACAAAGTGATTGAAAAAAAATTATGAATCACCTCCCATTAGGCTAAGCTTTTGGGAGAATTCGGTAATTCAAGTTAACTCGAACCATAATTCTTGGACCCACAAGTATAATTAGGGGTGGGCACGGATTGGATTGGTTCGGTTTTGGACCGAAATACAACCCAATCCATACATATCGATTTTTTAAATTTACAATCCAAATCAAACCATTGAAGTATTAAATCTAAACCAAACCAAACCATTTATGATCGGTTTGGTTTGGATTGGTTGATCGGTTTGAAACTTACTAATTTATAAATATATAATACAAATAAAAAATTTTTCAAATATAAAATATAAATAATAAATTATAATTATCCAAACATAAAATACAATTAGAATAATACAACATAGTCTACAATGGAAAATAAAGAAGAAAATGTAACAAATGATATACATCATGCACTTATTAAGTAGTTAACATTAATGTCATCATCTCACTCCTATATAATCAAATTAAAATTGTTAGAACAAATAATGTAAAATAATACATTCGTCAAAATTCATTCACTCAAGAATCAATGCATAATTCCTTTTTTTTTTTTTTTGAACTTTAAAACTTTGATAAATCATAAGTCAATCAACGTTGACAGGTTCACTAATTTTAGTTGATTCTGTAAGCTCTACAAAGATCAAAACAATAAAATTAGCAATAAATTATATTTAAACATTTATATATATATATATATATATAAGTAACAATTGAATACAATATATGTAGACATATATATGATGGGGATGTAAATAAATATATATATATTATGGTGATGGTGATGGACTGGTGGTGGGCGGCAACAAAGGTAAATGTTTAGTTTAGCGTTACAACTAATAATTTGATTTAGGATTTGGAATATGGGGATGTAAAAGAAAAAAAAAAATATATATATATATATATATATTAAAAATCAATATATAAAAATGGAAAAAAAATTAAAAACTAATATATAAAAATGAAAAAAATATTCTAAAATTAATATATAAAAATGAAAAAAATAAAAAATATATAATTTTTTAGTTATATAATATATTATTTGGATTGGATTGGATTTAGATTTCCAATCCATAACCAATCCAATCTATATAATTTATAATATTTTGAATCCAATCCAATCCAATTGATGTAAAAATCCAATCCAAACCGTTAAAAATGGATTGGATTGGGCGGATTGAACGGGTTGGATTGGATTTTGCCCACCCCTAAGTATAATGGTTGAGTTGCTTTTTTCCGCTAGGCTACTATCTTCAATGGTAAATAAATAAAAAAATTAATTAGACTTTTAATCTTTTATGAAAACCTAGATTTAATACCCTTTCCAATTAAATAAAATAAAAGTAGAAAAATCCTTTCATTAGATAGTAATTAATAATGAATTTTTTTTATATTTATTTATTAATTAGTAGTAAAACTTGGGCAATTTTAAGGGATTATGATATTGTATCTTCTTTTTTCTATCCATTTTCATAATCATAAATGATAATGATGTCACCTCATTTAAACTTATTAATAAAAAATAAAAGTAAATATAAATGAAAAGGTACATTTCGTTCTGAACTACATATTTTTTGTCCCTTTAATTCTAAAACTTTGTTTTTTTGGAATTTTTGTCCTTAATTCACATATCATTGGTGGGACTAGTTCTTAAATAATTCCTTAATGATTTTAATCATGTGCAGGTCACTATGGAAATGGAGAGTAATAATGAAGGGCAAACATGATCCTTTCACCCTTTCAAAAAAAATTTAGGAACTAAAGTGCCAAATTTTACGTAATTCAAAAGCTAAAGTTCAAATTTTGTGTAATTTAGGGAGCATCTACTCCAATTACCTTTGTTCCTTCATTTTTTTTTTTTTGGGGTGGGTTAGATTCCTTTTTAGGGAAAATTATTTATACTTTCATTTTCACTTTTTGCCAATATTGTCCCCAATTTAATCATCAACTGCAATATGTAGTTTTTTTTTTCAAAGCTTGTCAAGAGGTCATTCATCCTGGGATTGCTCTTACCTGAGTACACTTAACTTTGAATTTATTTTAAACTTTGAAGCCAATTGCTCTTAAAAGACTTCTGCATTATGAGAGTGATTATAATTTCATTCGAAGGATCCCCTAATCTACACTTGGGCACTTTGGAATTAGATACCAGATAGCATGCCAATGCCCTGCACCCCCTCGCATTGGTCATCACAATCCATCCTTAAGGTTCAGTGTCTTCGCTGGCACACTTCTGGCTAGGTAGAAGCACTGATAACATTTGTAGCACCTCACCTCTACTGTCGAACATGTCACTCTCTATAGATATTGTCCTCAATTTAGCCACCACACTCCGTATAGGATTTTTCCAAGTGATCACCCGTCCTAAGATTGTTCTCACTTGAGCACATTTAACTTTCGAATTCTTTCAAACTCTGAAGCCAACCATTCTAAAAGGGTCTTAGTGTTATGAGAGTCACTATCATCATATTTGAATCATCTCTTGATCTACATCAAGGAAATGAGGGATTGACATCAGGTAGCCTACCTTGCCCCACACTCGTTGACACTGGTTCTCACATATTAATTTTTAGTAGAGCAACATATAATCTATTATCTTTGATTATCAAATGCTTGACTTTGGTACTTTAGAGCACATAAAAAAAAAAAAAAGAGGGAGAAATGCTACACTTCAGCTGGATCTTCTAGATCCAAATATTTTGTTCTTTTATGAAAAGAATGTTTAAACTATTGATTAAAAAAATAATCAAGCTGGTTGTAGTATACGAAACTATAGATATTGGCATACCACCTTCAATTTGAAGGAAATTAAAATAAAACAAAATAAAAATGCACAAAAATCTAACTTTAGTAATTGTATTTAAAAATGAAAAAAAAAAAAAAAGCCTTGAAGGATTCTTGTGGGTGATCTTGGGCACTATCACCCCTAAAAATGAGACTATATATAAATATTTTTTTCTATCTAGGAGAAATATGTTCACGATGCTTTAGGATAATGTCATGCAACACATTATGGGACATTATATTGTCACACAACATGTGTAATGTCATCTTGAACCATTTTGGACAGATTTCTTCAAACGAGAGAAAAATTATATTTACACGTATATATACATAGTCCTATTTTAGTGGGTGATATAGGCCAAGATATCTTAGGTGTGTTGCAAAAAGTATAAATTATATTTCTATGTCCTATAATATGCTACAAAAAATTACATGTGGGACCTTTGAACCCTGAAAGATGCAAGATAAGAAGGGGTAAGATTAGTGAACAATACCATAAAAAGGGGTAAGATTAGGGGAAAGTATTGGTAGCCCAAAAAAGTGGAATGTTATAAATGATATCAGAGCTTGTACATGACCATAAGTGTGCTAGCGATGACGTTAGGTCCCAAAATGAGTGTATTGTATGATTGTGAGCATTAAAAGATATGAGACAAGAAAAGACAAGATCAGTTAACAATACAATAGGGTAAATTGTGAAACCATGGGTAAGATAGATTGTGAAGACCATTGGTAAGGTAGATTGTGACAACAAGAATGAACTAGTGTGATACTAAGTGACACACTAGTACAATCCCACATTGAGCGAATGTGGAACATTAATGGTTCAAATGTAAAGTTTAGGTTCGTAAAAAACTTTGAAGATAAGCATGCTCCAATGAGAGTAGTTCCAAAGATGGATAACCTCCTAGGAAGTATGAACAAAACTCTATACTATTTGAAGTGTTTTAGGATGGGTAAAAAACCTCATACTATCTTAAGTGCAATAGATAAATGAAGGACAATATTGCTATCGCAAAAGAATATAGCATTACATTGTATCACCCAAATAATATTTCTATACATCAATAAAGTTTTAATCTATTGGGAATATAACTCTTGCCTTATGTTAGACGTCCAATGACATGGCAGGTGCTCTAGTGACAAGACCACTCTTAGGGCCCTTTCCAAATGTCCAAAATGGATCCGAGCTAGAAAAATCCCATTAAACTGGTATGTAGACAAATTTTAATTTAATAATTTGAATTAAAAAATAATTTGGACCTAGATTTTTCTTAGATGAATGCATCAAAAGACAGTTTAGACCTAAACTTTCCCAATATGAATGCACCAAAATCCACAGCTGGTTTAGCATCACTTTCTAATGTCCCACCCTCAATTCCTACTTCAATGCATGAATTAAATACCAAGACTAATAGCCAATAACCCAGTAGTCAAACTAATAAACTATTCTTAGAGTTGTCATTATTTCATTAGCTTTGGCAGTGATATCAACAAAAGTGCTACATGTGCAGAATTGTATAAGTATCATTTCTACTTTTATTCATTTTTTCTTTTTTTTTTCCTTTTTGTTGGGGTAAATATCATCATTTCCTTTTTTTAGTATATATTATATGATTATGCAATTTAAGTTTAGGATTAACTGTATTTTAGTATTCTTTAATTTTGGAAAATTTTACTTTCAACTTTAAACTTAAAACATTTAACATAGGCTTTTAAGTGTTAATTTGTTGCATTTCGATTTAATTAAAATTTTTACCCAACTGCATTGGTGGTTTAGAGGCATTAAAATGCAAATTTTTGGAAAATAGAAGGCCAAAAGTATAACAAATTAAAACCAGAGTCTCTAAATTTCAACAAATTATATTACAATATTAGTTAAATATGACAAAATCATTAATTACCATTAGTCAAAAAACCTAAGTGAACCAAAATGCAATAAATTAAAATTTAAATATCTAAATTAGAACATTTATGACTAGGAGTTTGGTTGGTTGATAAGGCATTTACATTTATAATTTAAAGGTTACGGGTTTAAGATATTAGGTGGGAGAAAAATTATTGTAATGATAGAAAATAATAAAGAAAAAAAAATCTAAATTAGAACATTTTAAATTTGAAAATAAAAAATGTCATGTTTCTAAAATAAAAAGTTATATAAATGTAAATGTGCTAGTTGAATTGGTAGGAGATTTAAACCTTAAGGACTTTACATAGCTAAAGGTTAATGACTCAAGTTGTATTAGCTCTTATTGATAGAGAAGATACCTATTAATGTAATCAACCCTACCCCTAGGGCTGTTTGGTGGCCAGAACAAAGATGAGACGAGATTAAAATAGTCCTGTCCATTTGGCATCATTTATAAGGGTACTATAAAATCGCAGATATTTTGAAATGTTTTCAAGTACATGCGACAAGAGCACGAGCGTTTCGATTTTAATTTTTTTTTTTGGTTGGTGTTGTAATTTTTTTAAATTTTAACTTATTAAACGTTCCTTGTTTTTTGTTTTTGTCAGTTTTTAGTTTCAATTTTGATATTCATTTTCTTTTTTCTTATCTTATTTTTTATGTTTCTTTCTTTATTTATTTTTTATCTTTGTTTCTTCCTCTAAATTATTTATTCCTTTTAAATTTATTTTTTCCTCTAAATGATTTATGTGGAATTATTCTAACCATGCATGTTTTCTCCTACTCAGGTGGTATCTTACTGGTGATCACAGTTTACCTGGGGTGATTTTGATCTTCTTCTTCATGTCTAATGTATATCATATTTAAATAATCCAATGCAACTGAAATTATAGGATATCATTGTCTATTTCACACTTTGAGACTTATATTACGCAAAATTTGACGCTTTAATTACTGAATTTTTCTTCGTAATGATGAAAAAACTTTGTTTGTACCTTATTATTGAACACTTACCTTTTTTATTTCAAAAATAATAATAATAATAAAAACAGGTACTTTGTATTTCAACAATTTCATCATTTTTCTTTGAAGTGTTTTTATTTATTTGTTTATTATTTTTTTTACAAATGCGTCACTGTGAAGCTAGCTGGCATATATTGTACATTTTTGAAAAATAATTTATATTGAATTTTTCAAACCATGCATGTTTTCTCCCATTCAGATGGGTATGTATTTTAGTGGGTCACAGTGTACCCGTGGGTGGTGCTGATCTTCTTCGACTTCCTAATAACTGAAATTTTGTTTGAAACCATTTTTATTTTTCAATTTGTAACCTATATTGTTCTGAAACCTTTGTTTTTATTTATTTATTTGGTAATTTGCATGTTGTTGTTATTTATACATACATGATGCAGCCCAAGGTTAATTGACTAAAACTTTCCATCTAGAAAAAAAAAAAAAAAAAAAAGGTTAATTGACTAAAACATGTCGTTTTCACTGTAACATGTCAAGCCGCTTTCTTAGAAAATCTGGACAAATTAATTAGTGCGTGGAGAAGACGATTAGTAGTGCTCTAAAATATCATTTATTTTATTTTTATTTTATATTATCTAATGCACAAAATGGCAAAATGAAAAGGTAGAAGAAGGAAGAAAAAGGACTTTCATTTGATTTTTGGACACCCAGTTCACACTTAAATTTAAGGAATCCGCGTCCATCTCCATTCCATTAGTCTATGGTTGAGTTGAGTAACTGAATATTCTATTTTCAGGATTAACATTTGATAAAATATAAACAACTACCCTATTATTATTATTATTATTATCATTATAATTTTACGTGTATAAGTTAAATAACCCAAGAAAACATTTAACACTAAATATTTAACCTAAATGTTAAAATTATCATTACAAATTTTTGTTCAAAAATCTCTTTATTTCTCTATTTTTACAACTATTTTTTTTTATTACTTTTCTTCTTAAAACCCATTATTTATTCAAAATCCTATAATTTATTTATAATTTTAAAAAGAATTTTATAACTTGGTGGTTTCCTCTTTTTTTTTTTTAAAAAAAGCTAAATATATATATATATATATTGTTTTTAAAAATAATATGTAAACCTTTATTAAAAAGCACTTGAACTATTAACAGACTGAGATAGTGGATGGATCCATACAATGGACATTCTTCCATCCAAATTTTAACATGTTCATTAGAAGTTGCATATCTTTGTTAATTTATGAACTACTACCTTGTTGGTATCTCTAAAAATAAAATAAAATTAAATTAAAAAACCTACCAGAGTGGCCATACCTTGGCCATTTTGTTTTAATAATTTCAACTAAAATATTAACTTGTTGATATCTCTAAAAATAAAACAAAATTAAATTAAAGAACCTACTAGAATGGCCATACCTTGACTATATTGTATTAATAATTTTAACTGAAAAACAATTTGGACGTTGATTTTCCCAGATAGTTGTTGAAGTGTGGCAATTTTGCCACTTGATGGTGTATGTCACCGGCTAGCATGCACACCTTGGTATCACCTCCTTTCCTTTTATATGTTTATATTTTTTGTATGTTTTTAATTGATGCAAGATATATTTTGATAATTTTTTGTGCCTAAGTTATGTATGCAAAAGCATAGGCAAAACTATGCACAAAGGAGTAGGAACGTTATGCTTGAAATGCCTATGGTGCTGGATTCAATATTTCCAGAAATATAGGTCCACTTTTTATCTTATATCTCAGGTTACAAATGGAGTTTTGGGCTACAATTTTGAGAAATATCTAAAGACATATATAGAAGACTATGGGTAAAATTTCAGGTCAAAATGACATGGGAAAGTCCAATTTCTATTCCAAACAGATTGCTACATCTGATGGGCCCAGTATGCAGAGTATGGGTCAGTTTTGGAGCTGTTTGGCCCATGATCCGGTTCCAGAACTTTCCTAGCTCTTGGAACAATATTTTTTGATGACCAAGGATGCTTCAAACCAAGTTTCATAAGCAGATACAAAGGGGAACGAAGTAGGTGAAGCTAGTTTGGTTGTTTACCCAAACTAGTTAAACAATAGGAACTTAGTTCAAACCATGTGCCACCTTTTACTATATTTGGAATAGACATGTTGCAGCTGGTTTTTACCTCTTTTGTGTATGAAAAGTTAGGTGTTGACCATTTTACTTTTTAAATTTCAAATACTTTACTCATTTTGTAAGCTCACATGCTTGGCATGTGTGAACTAGTTGTAATTTCAAGCTTATATTGTTAAATGAATGAGATGGCTATACATCTAAGCCTCATTTTCAAAAGCAACGTGGTCCCCTTCTTCTCATCTCTTATTCAACACCTTAGAATACTCTAGGAACCCTAAAAACCAGAAAACACCATAACCAAAATCTAAAAACACAACTCACACACAACCATCCCCAAGAGCATCACCAAAAAAAGCTTGCTTGTTGCTAACACTTCAAGCTAGCTTGCTCTTGGTCATAGCCTTCTCACCCCAACAAAGTGGTATCAGAGCAAGGCACATTTTTGGGACATTTGTGAGGTTTTTGGGCTGGTTCGTTCCTTGAGAGTGAAGAGATACTTGAAAGCACAAATATATTTTCATATTCCTTCATACCCGAAAGCAACATTCACATGGCTTATTCAAGTTTTTCAACTCCTTCTCCTCCTATCTTCAATGGGGAGAACTACAACATTTGGAGTATCAAGATGCAAGCCTACTTGAAGGCTTATGCTCTTTAGGAGGTCACCATAAATCTCCAAGAACCCGAGCCTTTGAGACAAAGGGCAACGGTCAACCAAATCAAGCACCATGAGGAGGAATTGGCTAAAGGTTTCAAGGCTCTCACCGCCATTCATTCTTGTATTAGTGATACATTTTCACAAGGATAATGGCATGTGAGAGTGCCAAAGAAGCTTGGGAAAAACTTCAAGATGAGCTCCAAGGGAGTGCACGGACAAGACAAATGCAAATCCTTAACCTAAGGAGGGAGTTTGAGACTATCAAGATGAAAGAAAAAGAAACGGTTAAAAAGTTCACCACAAGGCTTTTTAATGTGGTGAATCAAATTAGGGTGCTAGGTGAAAGATTAAGTGACCAAAGGATTGTGGAGAAGGTGTTGGTCTCCTTGCTCGAGAGGTTTGAAGCTAAGATATCTTCATTGGAGGAGTCAAGGAACCTAAATGAAATTTCCTTGACCGAGTTGGTGAATGCCTTGCAAGCTACGGAGCAAAGGAGGAGGATTAGATATGAAGAATCAATGGAGGCTGCATTTGTGTCTAAACAACATCAAAAGACACAAAATCAAAAGAAGAACAAGCTTAAGGTCATAAAGGAGAAAGGTGAAACTAGCAAACCCGAGAGGAAGTCCTATGAACCTTGTCACCATTGCAAGAAGAAAGGTCATCATCCAAGAAGGTGTTGGTGGAGGCCGGATGCATTTTGCCATAAATGCCAGCAAAAGGGTCATGTGGAGAGAGTATGCATGGCTAACAAAAAAGATAAGCAACAAGCAAATGTTGCTAAAGATAATGCAAGTGATAGTGAATCCGAAGAGTTGTTTGTTGCTACTTGTTTTAGTAGCATCAAGAATGATGAAGGATGGATCATTGATAGTGGAGCAACACATCATATGTCTCACAAGCATGAGTGGTTCACAAACTTGGATAGGAGCAGTCACAACAAAGTTAAAATTGGAAATGGAGCTTTGATGGAAGTGAAAGGCAAAGGAGATGTGGTGATACACACCACCAAAGGTATCAAAACTATCCATGATGTTCTCTATGTACCCTCTTTATGTAAGAACTTATTTAGTGTAGGTCAAATGCTTCAGAACAAATATGCATTACACTTCTCAAACATGACATGCACTATAGTTGATCCTCATGGAAATGAATTAATGTGTGTTGGAATGAAGAACAAGAATTTTAGGTTGAATATGGATGAAAATGGTGCATCGGTTGCATTGAACACCAAAGTTGAGAACACCTCTCAACTTTGGCATAAAAGACTAGGCCATGCTAGCTTTAAGTCATTGGTAGGCACACATGAACTTGTTAGAGACATGCCATTGGTGGAGAAGCAAGAACATGTGTGTGAAGTGTGTCAAAAAGGAAAGCATACTAGGCTAGCATTTCAATCTTGTTCTTGGAGATCAAAGGAGAAGCTAGGACTTATACATTTGGATATTTGTGGTCCTATGAGTGTTCCATCCTTAAATGGCAGAAAGTATTTCATAACTTTCATTGATGATTACTCAAGAATGTGTTGGGTGTATTTTCTTGAAAGAAAATCACAAGCTTTGGAGAAGTTTGTAGAATTTATGAAGTTAGTGCAAAATCAATTCGGTTGCACTATAAAGGTGTTAAAGACGGACAATGGTGGGGAATACACAAGTGAGGCTTTCAAACAACTTTGTAAGAATCATGGTATAGTTCATCAATTCACTACACCATACACACCACAACAAAATGGTGTATGTGAAAGGAAGAACCGTACCATCATGGAGATGGCTAGATGTTTGTTGTTTGAAAGTGGCTTGCCAAAGAAGTTTTGGGCCGAAGGAGTTAATACATCCATCTACATCCAAAATAGGCTTTACTCCAAGTCTTTGAGGAGTAAAACCCTATTTGAGCTTTAGTTTGGATATAAGCCTTCTCTTGACCATCTAAGGGTATTTGGAAGCATTTGTTACATCCTAGTACCACAAGGGAAGAGAGGAAAGCTTGATGAAAGGTCACAAGTTGGTGTCTTGATTGGTTATAGTGATGTGACCAAGGGATATAGGGTGTATAGCTTGGAAACCAAAAAACTTATGATAAGTAGATATGTGAAAGTTGATGAGGAGCTAAATGGGTTTGTAGTAAGGAGGAGTTGGTTAGTATGGATGAAGACAATCGGCTTGAAGCTCATGATAAAGATAAGGAACAAGGAAATGATGAAGGTGCTGCCCATGATAATGAATATGATGAGAATGAGCTAGAAATCTCCATAGGGGCTGATTTGGAGATTGGTGATGGTGTGAGAGGCAAAAGACCTCTTAATGAGATTTATGAAAGGTGTAATGTGGCATTGAGTTATCCAATCAATGTCCAAGAGGCTATGGCAAGAAAAGAGTGGAGACAAGCCATGCAAGATGAAATCGATGTGATAAACAAGAATGACACTTGGAGCTTGGTAACAAAACCGAAGGGAAAGAATGCTATTGGGGTGAAGTGGATCTTTAGGACCAAGTATAATCCAGATGGGTCCATAAACAAGCACAAGGCAAGGCTTGTTGTCAAAGGATATGCATAACAAGCCGGCGTGGATTATGGAGAGACTTTTGCACCGATTGCAAAGATGGAAACCATAAGACTTCTCCTTGCAATTTTGGCACAAAAGTCTTGGAAAGTATATCACCTTGATGACCTTGATATGGAGTCATCCTTCTTGAGTGAAGTATTGAAGGAGGAGGTCTATTTTATGCAACCCGAAGGTTTTGTGAAGAAAGGAAGTGAAGAGAAGGTATACAAGCTACACAAGGCCTTGTATGGCCTTAAACAAGCTCCTAGGGCATGGTATGCCAAGATAGATGGTTTTTTGACAAAGCATGGATTAAGGAGGAGTCCTAATGAGCCTACATTGTATATTAGGACTTATGGTTGCATGGTGTTGGTGTCTCTTTATGTTGATGACCTCTTAGTGACTAGTGGTAATGAAAAAGAAGTGAACAATTTCAAAAGTGAGCTAGAATTGAACTTTAAGATATCTAGCCTTGGAAAGATGAAATATTTTCTTAGAATTGAAGTTGTCCAATCTTCCAAGGGCATCTTCATATCTCAAGAAAGCTATGTGAAGGAGTTGCTCAAGAAGTTTGACATGGAGGATTGTAATAGCGTTGCCACACCTATGAATGAAGGCACCAAGTTGGTGAAGGATGATGATTCTCCAAAGGTAAATCCTTCCATCTATAGAAGTTTAATTGGTAGCCTTTTATATGTATGCTCTACTAGACCGGATATCATGTTTAGTGTGGATGTGTTGTCAAGATTTATGCATAGTCCATCACAAAATCATCTTAGTTGTGCAAAAAGAATCCTAAGGTATTTGAAAGGTACTAGTGATTTTGGTGTATGGTACAAGGATGGCATGAATGAAGCTTTGCTTGGTTATAGTGATAGTGATTGGGCTGGTTCTTTGGATGATAGAAAGAGCAAATCGGGCTACATTTACACTCTTGAAAATGGTCCTTTCTCATAGAATTCCAAGAAGCAACAAACCGTTGCACAAAGCACCGCGGAAGCCGAGTATATTGCTTGCTCAAGTTGTGCTAATCAAGGTGTTTGCCCTAGGAAATTATTGGAGGACTTGAGCTTGAAGCAAGAGGAAGCCACGGTAATATTATGTGACAATAATTCAGCAATAGCAATTGCACAAAATCCAGTCCAACATGAGAGGACCAAGCACATACTGTTCAAGTATCATTCCTTAAGGGAATTTGAAGCAAGTGGTGAAGTGAAGTTGGAGTATGTGAGTTCCAAGGAGAACTTGGAGGATATCTTCACCAAGCCATTGGGAAAGAAAAGATTTGAGATATTGAGAGGACTTCTCAATGTCTTATACAAAATTGCCAAGGAGGAGTGTTGAAGTGTGGCAATTTTGCCACTTGATGGTGTATGTCACCGGCTAGCATGCACACCTTGGTATCACCTCCTTTCCTTTTATATGTTTATATTTTTTGTATGTTTTTAATTGATGCAAGATATATTTTGATAATTTTTTGTGCCTAAGTTATGTATGCAAAAGCATAGGCAAAACTATACACAAAAGAGTAGGAACGTTATGCATGAAATGCCTATGGTGCTGGATTCAATATTTCCAGAAACATAGGTCCACTTTTTATCTTATATCTCAAGTTACAAATGGATTTTTGGGCTACAATTTTGAGAAATATCTAAAGACATATATAGAAGACTATGGGTAAAATTTCAGGTCAAAATGACATGGGAAAGTCCATTTTCTATTCCAAACAGATTGCTACATCTAATGGGCCCAGTATGCAGAGTATGGGTCAGTTTTGGAGCTGTTTGGCCCATGATCCGGTTCCAGAACTTTCCTAGCTCTTGGAACAATATTTTTTGATGACCAAGGATGCTTCAAACCAAGTTTCATAAGCAGATACAAAGGGGAACGAAGTAGGTGAAGCTAGTTTGGTTGTTTACCCAAACTAGTTAAAGAATAGGAACTTAGTTCAAACCATGTGCCACCTTTTACTATATTTGGAATAGACATGTTGCAGCTGGTTTTTACCTCTTTTGTGTATGAAAAGTTAAATTTTGACCATTTTACTTTTTAAATTTCAAATACTTTACTCATTTTGTAAGCTCACATGCTTGGCATGTGTGAACTAGTTGTAATTTCAAGCTTATATTGTTAAATGAATGAGATGGCTATACATCTAAACCTCATTTTCAAAAACCAACGTGGTCCTCTTCTTCTCATTTCTTCTTCAACACCTTAGAACACTCTAGAAACCCTAAAAACCAGAAAACACCATAACCAAAACGTAAAACACAACTCACACATAACCATTCCCAAGAGCATCATCAAAAGCTTGCTTGTTGCTAACACTTCAAGCTAGCTTGCTCTTGGTCATAACCTTCTCATCCCAACAATAGTGCACCAAAAGACAAATCTGGGCCTAGATTTTCCCATATGAATGCTCCAAATCCACAGTTGGTCGAGCATCACTTTTTTACGTCCATCCCTCAATCCCTGCTTCAATGCATAAATTAATACCAAGACTTATAGTCAATAAATCAGTAGTCAAACTCCTTACCAAACAAACTCCGTAGTCAAACTAGTTAACTATTCTTGGCGATGTCATTCTTCTGCTGGCTTCGGTGGTGGCATTAACAGAAGCGCTACATGTCCATAATCGAATAAGTATCGATTCTATCCTCTTTCTCTGTCTTCTTCTTCTTCTTCTGCTTCTTCTACTTTTTTTTTTTCCTTTTTTTTAGATAAATGGTTTGCTTTCTACTTTTTATTGTATATTATATAATTGTGCAATTTAAGTTTAGAATTAATTATATTTTAATATTTTTTGATTTAAAAAATTATTTTTGATTTTTAAATTTAAAACGTTTCAATATAGAGTTTTAAATATTAATTTGTTACATTTTGATTTAATTACAATTTTTATCTAATTCCTTGGTGTTTAGAGGCATTAAAATGCAAATTTTTGAAAAATAAAAGGTGTGAAGTATAACAAATTAAACTAGAGTGTTTAAATTGCAACAAATTATATTCTAATATTGATATAATATGACAAAACCATTAATTACCATTAGTAGAAAAATAAAATTTAACCAAATTGTAACAAATTAAAACTTAAAAATCTAAATTAGAACATTTATAATTAGAAATTTGGCTAGGTTGGTAAAGTATTTTTATTTATAACTTAGAGGTTGTGACTTCAAGATATTGTAATGATATAAAAATAAATAAAAATCTAAATTAGAACATTTTAAATTTAAAAACCAAAAATGTAAATTTTCCATGCTAAAAAATATGGAAATGCAAAAATCAAAAATGTAATTTTTCAAAGTAAAAAGTATCAAAAGACTTTATATAGCCAAAGTTAAGGGTAACGTTTGTTGGAAAGAAGATACATACTAATATTTTAATTCTCAAATAGAGATTAATTCTAATCCTCGAATAGAGATTAAACCTTTATCCATTACCCAACTGGATATGAAAACACATATGGTAAAAGAACAATATATATATATATATATGTATATGAAAATTTAATCAACCCCACCCCTATGGCCTTTTGGTAAGCCAGGACAAGATTAAAATAGTCCTATCCATGTTTGGCACCATTTAAAAAACAGAAACGAACCCATGATTTTGAAATAGTGCCAAGCATAGAAGGAAACCCACCTGAATGGGTGGGTTACATCCTGTCCGGTACGACCACTTTGAGAGCACGAGCCTTCTGATTTTTTTTTTTTTTTTTTTCCTCTTTTAATAATCTTTTTTAAAGGTAAGATTGTCATTAGACCACCTGATTTTTTTCCGTTGTGGATACTGATATTTTGAACTAGTATATAGGTAAGCAAAGAAAGTGTCAAAGGGAAGAAATTAATGTATTCTTGGTTTTGTCCCTCGCATTTTATGTTGGCTATGGATATGCTCATACGTTTCAAGATAGAAGGGAATATTGCATCCTCATCGTCAACGGCTCCATTATCTATCATTGGACAAGATAAACCAGAGCATGATATATTATCTCAGATAATAAGCATATAGTATATAATTTTAAAAAAATAAGTATACATGTATATGTAGATATTTAGTACAAAATAATATATTAATTTCTGTATGGTAACGAATCTACTCTATAATAGTTACCCCAAAAAAAAAAAAAAAAAAAAACAAAAACAAACAAATATACTGTATAAGAAATTTTGTGCAATTTATGCTTATAATCAAGCTCAGTTGACACCCATATTGCATTGCTCGATGTCAGCTTTCCCAGTGGTCTTGTAACGATATCCACTAGAGCAGAACACAAGGTAGAAGAAATTCAGAGCACCAAGTCCAGCAATTAGGAAGTAAAAATAATCGAATCTTCCTTCGTTTATATCATTTATCAACCAGCACTGAAAAAATGGGAATTAGTGACTAAGTTTTTAGTGTCCAAAATTTTTCATTCATTAAAAGAATACATGAGCAACCAAATTTTGATTTCTAAATATTTGGTAGCTGATGTAGAGAAAATATTGGTCAGCCACTTTTAGCGATCAAACAATTGGTCACTGATCATCATATTTTATGATCGATAAATATTTGATCACTAATTCGAGGGTGGGAATTTGTTCCAGCTTTTTTCTTTTTTTTTTTTTTTTTTTTGCGGGAAGAAGATCTTTCACTGACTAAAATATTAGCTATCATCAATGACCAATGATTTGATCAATAATAGTCTAAAATAATATAAATATTTAAATTATAGCAACTAATTATTATTGATCATTGAAACTACATATAAGTAATCAATTGGATGAATGTTAATATTTTAAATAATAGAAAAATTAAAAAAGAAAACATATGGGTAAAAACCTTCAACGACTATTTAAATTGGGTTACTAAAAAACTATATCGGTGACCAAACATTGGTAGTTGAACCTTCCAACTACTAAAATAATAAATAGATAAAAAAATTTAAAATGTAGAAAAATTAGAAAAAAAAAATAGATATTATAATTTTCAGTAACTTTTAGTTTTTAACTAATTGTATTTAAAATTATAAGTGTAATTAAATATAAATCATAATCAAATAAGGTATTATAATAGTAAATATTTATAAATAAATAGTTTTGGTTCTTTTAAACGATTATAATTAGAAAAAAGTTATCTAAAGTAGATAAATGAAAAGTATTTAAAATAGGGGAAAAAAAGAAAATTGAACAAGCCAATGGGAGAGAGAAAAATTGAGGAGCATAGTTAATCTTTTATGAGTAAAATAATAAATAGGTTAAACAAAAATTGAAAGCTAAAAAATGTTGACCCATGTGGGTCTACTATTGATTTTTTTTTTTTTTTTGGGGGGGGGGGGGGGGTTGGAATTATAATAGTATTATATAAAATAACGGAATGGAATAATTTAACTTTAACTTCAAATTATAATCTTAAGAGAAATTTTATTGAGGTGATAACATAGAAAAGCAATCATATAATAAAAAATTATATGTACAAAAAATCCTTATTTATTGATAATATATCTTATTTTATAACAAAAAAATTGGAATAAAAAATTAGAATGGTTCGACTAGTTAAAAAGTAAAATACGATTTAACATACTTAGCATTTTATTATGATTATTATGAAAATATACATAAATTAATATATATATATATATATATGATTTTGCTATGGATAAGATCAATTTCACTTCATATGGTAAGAAGCTAACATCAAATATCATTTTGAAATGGTCAATTTTGTATCAAAGTGGATAGAAGATCTTTCACTGACTAAAATATTAGCTATCATCAATGACCAATGATTTGATCAATAATAGTCTAAAATAATATAAATATTTAAATTATAGCAACTAATTATTATTGATCATTGAAACTACATATAAGTAATCAATTGGATGAATGTTAATATTTTAAATAATAGAAAAATTAAAAAAGAAAACATATGGGTAAAAACCTTCAACGGCTATTTAAATTGGGTTACTAAAAAACTATATCGGTGACCAAACATTGGTAGTTGAACCTTCCAACTACTAAAATAATAAATAGATAAAAAAATTTAAAATGTAGAAAAATTAGAAAAAAAAAATAGATATTATAATTTTCAGTAACTTTTAGTTTTTAACTAATTGTATTTAAAATTATAAGTGTAATTAAATATAAATCATAATCAAATAAGGTATTATAATAGTAAATATTTATAAATAAATAGTTTTGGTTCTTTTAAACGATTATAATTAGAAAAAAGTTATCTAAAGTAGATAAATGAAAAGTATTTAAAATAGGGGAAAAAAAGAAAATTGAACAAGCCAATGGGAGAGAGAAAAATTGAGGAGCATAGTTAATCTTTTATGAGTAAAATAATAAATAGGTTAAACAAAAATTGAAAGCTAAAAAATGTTGACCCATGTGGGTCTACTATTGATTTTTTTTTTTTGGGGGGGGGGGGGGGGGGGTTGGAATTATAATAGTATTATATAAAATAACGGAATGGAATAATTTAACTTTAACTTCAAATTATAATCTTAAGAGAAATTTTATTGAGGTGATAACATAGAAAAGCAATCATATAATAAAAAATTATATGTACAAAAAATCCTTATTTATTGATAATATATCTTATTTTATAACAAAAAAATTGGAATAAAAAATTAGAATGGTTCGACTAGTTAAAAAGTAAAATACGATTTAACATACTTAGCATTTTATTATGATTATTATGAAAATATACATAAATTAATATATATATATATATATATATATATATGATTTTGCTATGGATAAGATCAATTTCACTTCATATGGTAAGAAGCTAACATCAAATATCATTTTGAAATGGTCAATTTTGTATCAAAGTTAGATGGCATAAATATAAAGTCAATTTTAAAATTATTCTTCAACAGTAATATATAAAATGATATTTATGGCTATCAATTAATTACATATATTTTATTAAGTTTTTTGTTTTTTGAAATTATAATCATTTACAAAGCCTCCAAAAGTAGGGATCAACTTAGCAACATCTAGAGTAATTTATGATGCTTTTAATATTATCAAATAATACTTAATTATTTTGTTCATATATACTGAAAATTTTATATTTACAATAATCCCTCTTCAGTGAGTAAGTAACTAATTAAGCCAACATAACATGACACACTAGCAATTTTACATGTATTGATTAATTTTATCATTTTTTTAATAAAAATGATTAATTATATTTTTCATCCAATCCACTCCTATAGTAGTCTTAATTTTAAAATTTATTTACAAATAAAATCCATAGCATCTATATGCAATTGTAGATATCATATACGAAAAAAGAAATTTGATATTTATAATATTAACTATACATTTTTTCACTTTATACATAATAAAACTTTTATTTTTAGATTTATTTTGATGTTTTTAAAACCAAAATTTTATTTTGTCCTTTGGCGGGAAGATTGCTGCCTGTGAGTTTTGGCCCATTAGTTAATTAAAATATTTGGCCATCGATCTTCCATCTTCCATTAATTAAAATAGTCGATCTTCCGTCATCTTTTTCTGCGTTCTTCTTCTTCTTCTTCTGCGTCTTCCTTCTTCTTCTTCTTCGATCTTTCATCTTCTGCGTTTTTCTTCTTCTGCATTTTTCTTCTTCTTTTTCTTCGATCTTCCAGCTTCTTCTTCTGCATTTTTCTTCTTCGATCTTCCAGCTTCTTATTCTTCTTCTCCTTTTGTGTTTTTCTTCTTCGCATTCTTCGATCTTCTAGCTTCTTATTCTTCTTCTTCTTCTTCCTTGTTTTTCACGTGATTTCTTTACCTACAAAATTAGGGCTTTAATTTGTTTTCTTGTGATTTCCTTATCTGCAAAATTAGGGCTTCAATCTACAAAATTAGGGCTTTGATTCATGAGGAAGAAGTTTTAATTTCGGAGGCTTAAACCAAATCTATAGCATCGAGTTTGGAAGGTAAGTTTTCTATTTTTCTACCTGTCGTTGATGTGTTGCTTATGTGTTGGATGAAATACTCTATGTTGGCTAGCTTAATAGAAACCATTTTTTGAGTTGCTTGTGTCTGTTTCAGATGCTGCTTTGAGAATTCTGCATATTTTTCTGATATTGTTTTGAGAATTACGTAGTCAATTAGTTTTATAACTAGCTGCTTTGAGGATTCTATACGTGTAGCAAAAACACCATGTTATATTAATTATTATGCCATTCTACGTATTCCTTGTTATTCGTTTACTGATCACTTTTAATCACTTCCTTTTAATGTAGCGCTTAATTACTATTCACTACTGTTTTATTATTATAGCATATTTTCTGTTAATAGAAAGATTCACATCAAGTAGCCTTGTACTAATAATTAAGTTACTTCTTTTTATTATGCATACAAGCCACATCTAATCGTATTCTGACTTTTTTCTTTTTTTTTTTTCAAATTTTAATTTAGTACCCATTAGTTGCTACATTCTTTACAGAATACTTTAGAGTAATATTTCTTGAGAAAATTTACCGACAATTGCATTTTTTTCCCCCATGATGAAATGATTTGTCTGTGCAATTGTGTAATTGAATCTCCAAGTGAACAACTTAACTTAAACATTCACCATATTTTTACAAGTTTTATAAGAAATCCTCACTTTTTTCTATGGACTGTATTTCATAAGCCCTTTCCTAACATCATTATTCCTCACTTTTGTTTGAAAATTTTCTTACTTCCTCTTTGCAATTTTTACAGAGCAAAACAGTAGGCTCAGTAGGGGCCTCATCCGCACAGGTACTGTTTTTACATATCCATTGCATCTTCTATTTCTTACGTTATATGTGTGTTAACTATATTGTACCTATATTTGACAGCCTGCTCCTACAAATACACCTACAACTCTGCCCAATTCAAATTCTGCTGCACCTGAGACACATGTTGAAGCACTGTGAGTTTACTTGAAGACCACCCTTTCAATTATGTTTTTCTTTTTCTTTTTTCCAATTTTTGTTTGGTCTTTGGATTAGCTAATATTATATCTGAGATATGTATTATTGTGCAGGCCCCCCTCAAGCACCACAGCTACTTCAAACAATGCTGAGTACGTTTTTGTATTTATAATGATTTTATATCACAATTTGTTGCAAATGATTTGGTGATGAAACTTGTTTTTTGTCGAGATAGTTAAGAGTTGAGCCATCTTTAATGGGACCCCCTCTGCTCTTGGTCTTTTCTGTTTACTCTTCTCCTTCTGCTTCTTATCTCTCCACTTGCTCTTGTCTTCCCCTTCTACCTTGCCTTTACCCACCCTTTATTTATTCTTCCTCCCTCTTTCTTCTGCTACATCTATTGTTTCGTTATTATTATTATTATTATTATTTAAATAATTAGTTCTAGGCATATCATAATATGCCAAAAAGAGCTTTGGATGACTGTAAGGATTTAATGACAGTAAGTTTGAAAAGAGCTTTGGTTGGAATAAGGGCTTGGAGACATGTTGGAATCAAGCTTAGACTAGGAAATTTGGATAGTATCAATTGCTATTTCCTAAGATGAATTGAACATGATGAACCGCGTACTGGAACATTTGAATGTGATATGTCATTTGCTTTATCTGAATTTTTGCAAATAATCTTTACAAAATGTTTATTTGTTACAGTTTTGTGAGGCAAGAAAATGAAATTTTGTTAAAGTGATGCTAACATTTGATAATTCTCCTCTTCCATTTGTTTATTTTAATTAGAAAATACATAATCTGGATTCTGCGTTATGTTGTTTAAGTGTTCCAATGATTGAAATGGTATTATATTTTTCTTTCAGTGTAAAAACAGATATGTATGGTCAAGTTGCTTTTTTTATTTTTTTGTATTCAATCTAGTTTTGCAGTGAAAGGATTATGATTCTCTACATGATTTATTTGACAGTTTTTTAATTTTCATCCACATTTAAGTCATTATGTATTTGGTTAGACATTTGATCTAAACTCCAACTTTTAGATATATACTTCTTTTTTACCATCTATTGGTTTTGGATCTTTTTAGGTGGTATATTGCATTGTGACACCTTAGCATTCATCACTTGGTTTAAAACATTAGCACTGAAATTTTATATATGTAGTGGGCATTAGCACTCATGCCTATCATCACCATATCTGCATGCTGCATATTAAACAATTTAGGGGTAATTTGAAACTAAATCTTATACGAAATTGTCTTAAAAAAACATTTTAAAAAAATGTATAAATTCAACTTTATCAATTTAAAAACTTCACCACTACCAGAATATGGAACAAAATGTCATCCACGAAAAAGACCATTTATGTTTGCACTTTAATGCCTTGTTTGTCTCAAATTTTGATATACTGGTTTTGGCTTTTGAGGCTTAAAAGAACCTTATAAATGATTTTGAGCTCTTTTATGAAAGAGCTTAAAAAAACCAAACCAAATGAAGTGTAGTTTCTCATGAATGACACAATTGTATAAGTAGAAATTGTTAAAGGAGCATAATCAGGAAATTATCTGTAATGCAATTTTTTCTTGCTGTCATAGTGTTGTGTTTGTTTCTCTGCATATTAATCCTTGCTTTTCTTGCCATAATCATCTCTGTTATCAGCTAAAAGAGGAAAGCTGCAATAGCCTTCCCAAGCCACTCCTTACAATGCCAAAACATTGTAAACTATGTCTCTAACTTGAGCAATATAGAAAGATGCTGTAGGGAAAGGAATGATGACAACTTTTCCTCTGGTCCTTCCTGTTGCGGATTGGTTTTCATTGTTCCTAAGGCATACGTTATGTTTTTTTTATTTCAACCTTACATGGAAGATTTTTGTTCAAATGTAGTGTATGGT
This sequence comes from Ziziphus jujuba, assembly GCF_031755915.1. Lineage (NCBI taxonomy): Eukaryota > Viridiplantae > Streptophyta > Magnoliopsida > Rosales > Rhamnaceae > Ziziphus > Ziziphus jujuba. The sequence goes on from NC_083390.1 coordinate 9,598,189, forward strand.
TTGTAGTGACTGTTCATTTTGGGCATTTGGTGGTTTTAAAATTCCATTTAGGTTAAGTTGCACCTAGAATTTTATCTTGAAGTTATTTTAGCAAATTGTTATAGTAGGTTGGTTTTCATTTGATATTAGTTATTCTATTTTTTCAGATTTCAAGTTTCTAAAGACCAAGACCATGTTTAATGCAACAAGTTCAATGCAACATTCGCCTCCCACTTACACCATTGCCCACCAGCACCGTTGTTATTGTTAGTTGCACTTGTTTATATATTTTATTTTCTTATATTGTACACATTTGAATCATTGTTTTAATTGTGCAATGTCTATTATATGTATGTAATGACATTATTATTTTATAAATAATATTTACAATTTGGGTATTATAAATTTTTTTTAATTTGCTTTTATATATTGTGTACTTTTACACCAATAGTAATTAATAAATTTATTTTAAAAAATATAAACAACTAAATTAATTGGCTTTTAGTGATCAACTTTTGGTTGCTGAAAGTCTGTACAGATTGGTTGCTAAATATAGAAGTGTTAGGTGACAATAGATTGGTTGCTGAATATACAGCATCAGTGACCAATATTTGGTGATTAAAAATATTTCAAAATATGTAAAGAGTACAAGTGACTAAGATCTTGGTCACTGTAAGCTGTTTTTAGTGACCAAAAAGTTATTTGTCAATGACCATATTAATAGTTGCTAATAATTATGTTGTTGGTCACTAATATGACTTTAGAATACCAAATTTTGATGAAAATGGTGAATTTTTTTTTCTGACTTTTAGGGATTAAAACTTGGTCCTTAAAAATTCAAATGTTGGTTGCCAAAACTTAGAGTTTTAATGACCAAAATTTTTAGTTACTAAAAACAATTAGCTACAATGTTTAAGCAATCACCCAGTGACCATTATTTTTTGGTTGCTAATTTACTTTAGGGACCAAAAAGTCAATGTTTAGCAACCAAAAGGGTGGTCGTTGAAAATAATTTTTTTAGTAGTGTAGTCCATTGTGTTGTGCACAATATTCACAAGCAAACTGCTCAAATAGCTCCCCCCAACACAATGGACTATACTATTGGCAAGTGAAGTAGTATAGGGAGTATGTGTTCAAGGGCTCTACTAAAAAAGGTCGATAAATAAGCTAGTTTTATTATTGGCAAAACGAGCTCTGTAAGTGAGTCATATAATTATAAGAAATCCAAATAAAATATCTACGAGGCTCCTACTAGGACAACATAATCATTACAAAAAACTACATATTCACTTACTACAGAACTTCCTAGACTTTTTGTCTATTAGTAATTCAAATCTCTATATAAACATTGGAAAGTATGTCCAAAAGTGAACAAATCTCAAAGCTCCCATTTTGTCCTCAAACCTTAGAAACCTCCCCATAGACCCACATGTTTCAATCGGGTAAGCTAAACTCATTTAATGCCCAATTAGGGTCACCGTCGTTTTGTCCGAGTTGGGCCATCATCCACCTACATGCACCACACAATGACAACCTCAATAGTAAAATTTCATGGAGAATCACGGTCGATGCACCCAGTTCAAGCCAGTGAAATCGACGGTGGCTGACAGAGTGAGCCTTCAGAGTTTTTGGATTTTTAGGTCATTTCAGGCTAATCCACACATCCTTCCTCCCATTTTTGGATCCTTTGAATGTATTTCAGTACTTTGTTTGCTAAGATTCCTCATATTTTGAGAGATACATCAACATGGAATTTGGTTGAGTTTTCCAACAAGTTTTCCAACCAACGGCGACGCTTTTGGATTAAGGTGAGCACATTATTGTATTTCTTATCTTTTGGGCTTTCCATTGATATAAAGTTTATAAATTTTGGATATTGTTTGATAATTTTTCCATTTTTGGATCAATTAGTTAAGTACAGGGTAAATTTGGACTGTGTTTGCATAAAAATTGATCAAATTGGACAAATTGAGGTGGATTAGTGTAATTAAATATTAATAGAACCCATTGGAAGGATTAATTTTGTAAAATTGACCTTCAGATGAAAAGCTTCAATTTTGGATACTAGCTAGTTCCAATATGTGTAATTTTATAGTTGTATAAATTACTTTAAAACATTTGGTATATACCAATAACTTTGGTTTAATTGTTTGAGCCTGAGAATGCTTTATTATATTGTAGGCACTTTAGCTGAGCTTGGAGACGATAGTACTTATATCTTTTTAAAATGTTTTAGGCATGGCAATATAATATATATTTGGTCTAAATATTTTCCATATACATAATTTGATTTAAATGTTTATTTCATACATATATGAATGATGTGTAAAATCAACTCGCAAGTTCACGAATCTTTTTCAAGTAATAAAGTGAAAAAATTGGATTGTCGTACCCAAGGCATTAAGAATTAAGTACTAAAAATAATTAGATTTTGATAATATTTAAACTAAAATTTAAGATGGCAATTGAAAATAAATAAACTAAATTAAACAAAAGCAATCAATTAAAATTATATCAATTTTAAGTAAAGAGAGAGTTAAATTAGTAATTATGAATACTAGGGTATTTGATTTCACCACTAACTATTCCAATTTAATTAGTTAAATATGTGAATTTAATTAACTAGTAATTTTGTTAACCATACTTAATCACAAAATTAATCAAAAGTAGTTTCCAGTCACAATTGATAATATTCATATATACTAATTTATTCCTTCCGGCCTATAAATTAGATCATACAAATTTACTGAGCATAGATTAAGCAAATAATATGGCATGAGGCATAACTATTTTCCCATCAATTATGCATTTATGTAATCCATTGGAGATCCACAATATTATCCTTTTCCAAGCTCAAATATTATTAAAATCATTTATTCCTTTTGGCCTATGAAAACATTAAGCATATCAGTGATTTATTAACAAAACATATTACTAATTAAATAAAACTCAACATATATTAAAGTAATTAAACCTTCATAATTAGGGCTACATCATAGCTCTAGCTATGAAAATTAGTTCATGGAAAAAATAAATTCAGCATCCATAATTATTAAAAATAATAAGGTTCACAATTAAAGAGAAAAGAGAAGAGAATAAAAACTATTGAAGAAATCATCCTCCAAGAGCTCTCCAATTTGCACCCTTTTTCTCCAAGTAAGTCCACATCTCTATGCCTCCTCCAAGCTCTCCAATTGATTTCCCAAAATTCTAAAACTTTAAAGCCCTATAACCGTTAAGAGAACTTAAAAAACTCCAAAAATTTGGTTTGTTTCTATTAAAGCCTCTTAAAAACTCTTAATTAACTCTCTAAACTTGTATATTTTCCTTCAATGAAGTGGGGACTATATATATAAGACCTTAGGAAAATTTTTGTCTCTTTATTTTCAATGTGGGAGTCTTGGACAATACATTTTTTAGGCCATCAAAAGGGTTGGACGAGTTTCATGTGTAAAAAAGAGACTTGATATAATTTGCTCTCCATTACTTTCCTTTTCTCTAATTCCTTCAAAAAAATAGTTAATTAGTCTAATTTACTCTTAATGAAGCATGTGACATGACATGTGCCTCATTAATGATAAATTAACCAATTATTGCCATTTGTCCTAATATTGGCTTTTGGATTGCCTTGATTCCTTCTTTTGATCAATGGTGGAGATTTAAATAGAAATATTCCTTTTTATAAATTCCAAACTTTAAATGACAATAACTTTTTACTCGCACCTCAAAATCCAAAATTTATGAGACATTTGAGATCGTTAGATTGTGAGGATTCATATGACATCCACTTCCACCATGAAATTTCCGACAAAATCTTTATGGAATCTTCAAGGTATTTTCATGGAATCTTTTTAATGATCGGTCCATTTGAGCTCTATTCTTGCTTTCCTCCATAATTCGACTCAAGGAATCCATTTTTATGATTGTTTTTTTGAAATTTTTTCTCCTTCACCTGAACTAAGAAAAATACATAATTGAGTATCTTTCCATAACAAATTAACACAAACTAACAAATATTAAGCTATAAATATGGCATAAGATCATCAATATTTTAATCCTAACAATGAATATCTACTTTTACATATATGTGTTATCATTTTATATAACTTTTGAGAAGATTTTAAATGGTTTACAACTCTATTGAATTCATGATAGACTTGTGGATCATAGTATTTAAGTATATTAGTATTTGAATGAGGTTTTAATCATTTTAAACATAAGTGATTTTGAGGAAATGGATTGAAAATTATATATTTATAAGCATGTTTGAGTGTTTTATAATCTTATGTGTTTAAAAATGGTTTTATGGTGATATATTTTTCACTATGATGTTCCTAGTTTTGGCATAGAAAGATGATTTGAAATTTTTGGAATATTTAGACAAATGGTTGGATTTAAATATTAAATTATGTTTTCAGATACAATGTTGTTTGGAAAACTATGTTCTTATAAAGATTGTTTTATGGATATTGTATTGTTTATTTTTAATTGGTGTACCATATAGTATTAGTGTTTTAGATCGGTATTATATTATAGCGCAGGTTTGCCACGATGCCTGTAGTATGCTAAGGGTCGTGAGGTTGGGTTCATCCCATTGGTTTCTTACTGCCACGGTACCTTTTTTCACTCAGGGTCATGAGGTTAAGTTCATCTCACATGTTTATATTGCCATGATGCCATCAGGACGCTAAGGGTTATGAGGTGGGTTCATCCCATATGTTACATTTTTTTGCTATCAAGTGGTGTTCTGGGATGCCATGCACTACTTGCAGTACTAGATATATTGTATGATACATTGTTTATGTTTCTAAGTAGATTATTGATTTTTTGAAATTTATAGTTTTACTGCACTTTCATAATTATTTTGTGAAATTATATTTATATTATTTTATGCCCAATATTAGTATCATGATTAATCCATTGAGGTACAAGTTTAGGTTGTGTAAAATGATTTTAAATGGGAAACCTTTTAAAAAACTGAAACGAGAGGTCTTGCAAGAATGCTTTAAATATATATATATATATATATGATAAATAAAATATTAATTTTCTATTCTATTGTGTCACTCACTCAGATATCTTTATTTCACGTTTCATTTGTTTTTAAATTTGTTTCCCTAGATCCAAGCAGTTAGTTGATAGTCTACCTCGTGTATCATCTGTTATTCTGTATTTTCCACAGCAATAGTAATACTTATCTTTTTCCATTTATCTTTAACTTTCTAGACTTTTTTGCATTAGTTGTATTTCTAAATTTTATAAATACTCTTATAATGCTTTGACCTAAATATTTGACAAAGTAGTGACCATATTATGTATATGTAATTATGACCTATAGTATGAAAGATTATAGTTGTGGATCATAATTGTCGGTTTATATGTTGCTGTGACTTTATCTTTATATTGGCGTATTATTTGATATTGCATGTATTCATTTGTTCATGTTTTAAATGGGGCTCCTTTGGGTATTTTGTAAGGATTGCCAGTGGAACTTCACTAGACAGAACTATTTGAGAGATCCTAAGAGGGTTCCCGAGGTTGGTCCTGTCAGATTCTCCCTAAACAAAATACCATTTCATCAAAGTATATAGCATGCCAATAAGGCAAAATGATATACCAGACTAGGTAGTAAATATTGTCTCAGTAAATCTTTTACAACTAAATATCATTTCAACAGAGCACTTTGTATGCCATAAACTCAATTTAGGTAATAGAGATTTACCTCACCAAGTGCAATTTTCCCATCACGTGATACCATTTCATTCAAGCACATTGCATACGGACAAGATAAAACTACATATTTAAACTAGGTCGTAGAAACTCAACATGGTACTTATGGATCAACATACACATGCACAAAGAGACTAAAGTCTCAAACGAGCCTACTAGCATAACGAGCAACAGTATGTGTAATAAACATGTCATAATAATGATCCATATACATACATGCATTACTCACAAGGCAATACTCAATCATATACTATATACAACATGGACATTTTTGTATATTACAAAACTTTCACTAAACTATAGCTGTCTCAACTACTCTACAATCCCATACAAGGACACATGCTTTTCAGCAAGTTTATAAGCTATCCTTTGTTAGTGGGTCCACACAGTATTATAACATACGTATATGCAACAAAAAATGGTACAGCTGCAGAATTTCCACAAAACGACATTATTGACCATATTACAAAAGTGCACCCAAAAGCATGTATCATAGTCTTAAAACATATCACATACTCTATCTTTACAATCAATGACACTATAAGTGTTTGTCTAACACTAATTCATAAAATAGTTTCTATTGCCATGATAAATAACATTCCTAGTGCTAGACTTTTAAATCATCTCTAAATATGGCCATTATAATCAGCTCACAAAATCTCGTTGTATCAAAGTAGTGGTGCACTGATCTTAAAACAAAAACGGCTATTCATAGTACTGATAACTAGGACTACTCAAGCATTTACTAGTACACACACAACATAAACAATATCTAATATTTTGCAATCTTGAGTGAACAACAAATTACCAAAAATGCAAAAGAATATTGGACTATTATTATTTGTCCTTTTTATCACTTTCTCATTATTGGAACAAGGATCCCTAGAGAATTTATCACCTTTAGCACCAATACATATAAGGAGAATAAAATACGAACCTAGGACGACCTGCGCCTAAATCCGTATTATATTAGCCTGGATCTAATTATGTTCAAGTTCTAATGGACACCTTGACCCCTAACCGGCTTGTGATTAGAAACCTTGATATATAGTGAAGACGCCATAATAGGTGATGGAAGTCCTATTGATAAGTCAAACTAAAACACCCACTTTCTAATGGTGTTTTAGGTGTTCAAAAAAATAAAAAGAAATTCAATCTCACAAAATAAATTCTCAATATTATTAATGGTGTGTTCTTCCTCAAAACAAGGCCTTTTATAGGCTAAGAGAAAACAAAATAAAACCCTAATTACAATAGGTAAAACCGGCCATGACTTGTAGAATTCTATTATGGCCGAAAATCTCTTCATTTCCTAATCTAATTTTGATTAATTAATTCCTTTATTTTGAATTAGGAATTAATTAATTTACAATGAAAATAATAAAATAATAACTTTCCTAAACTTATTTTTTCCAGAAAATAAATAAATAAAAACCAAAAAGTAAAGGTAATTTCCTAAAACAAAAAGTAGAATCAAATTAGGAAACTAAAATACTATCTTTTTGACTAAGTTGACTTTGACCAATCTTTAACCAATTTAAGCTCCAAATCAGCTTCCATATGCTTTTAGGGATGCCAAATAGGATTATCATGGAGTCCCACACGTTGCCCTTACTTGGAAGAAAGAGAAAAAGCCAACTCAGCAAAATACAGTAAAGCTAACAAGCAATACAGCAAATTTCGGCCAAATTTTGAAGCTGTCCATACAAGTCCGTAAAAATTGGTTTTACTTCTACCTTGACTTGGTTCCATGACCTCTTAGTGATATTTATTGAATCCATAATGATTTAGAACCATTTCTTGCTGCCTAGAGTCCAAATTTGCACGAAAATAGCTATCCAGGTCCGTATCGGTCTCCACCATTTGAAGGCTTAAATGGGTCTTGTATCTTCAGGTATTGTCATGCCCTCTTGAAATTGAATCACTCCATAAATAAATCCAGCCAAGTTGTCCTTAAATCTATTAACTTGTGCCTTAGTCATTGGTCCCATCTTCATTTGTATAGGACCCATACCCCAGCGGCTAGTCAGCTGAACGGGCATGGGTGGAATCACATCATTCCCCTCCTCTTGAAAAGGATTTTCCTTCAAATCAAAGTCATAACCTACAAAAAAAGGAGATAAGTTAGCAATAGTAAATGTTGCACTAACATTATACTCACCCTGAAAGTTAAGTTTGTAAGCATTTTCATTAATCTGCTCCAAAACTTGGAAAGGTCCATCCACGCGTGGCATAAGCTTTGACTTTCTTTTTTTTGGAAACCTTTCTGTTCGAAAATGAAACCAAATCAAATCTCCTACGTCAAACACTATCACAACAAATACTAGAAATACAAGCTCATTTTGGCAAAAATCGCGCTTAATAGTAGTAAACAATCTTTCCCAAAATTTCAAATTTCCACAAATTAAAGTTCTCAACAAGGAAGACAAAGTTCTATACAACAAAAATATTTCTAAATAAGCACCTTCATAATTCATGACCAGCGATGGTTTCTGACTCAAGATAGCTATATTAACATCCCCAAAACTTAAATAAAAATTTTTATTTTTCCTTTCTTTTCTTTCTTTTCCTTTCTCTCTCTCGGCCACTGCACATTTTTCCTCTCTTTTAGGTTTCTTACAATGGCTCTCGGGTTTCTCATTTTCTTTCACCCCAATTTTGGCTTTCTCTTGGTTTTTCCACTCAAGTTGGGTTTCAAAACACGTACCTGGTTGGTCTTGCATGGCTTGGAGTCCTTGGATGGGTGTTGTTGCCATGGGGGCCATGCTAGTTCTCTTCTTGAGTTGGTCGGCCACCCTCCTTTGTTGTATTTGAATTTGATCTTTGTACACCTATTTAGGAGTTAATGCCTCCAACTTGACCTTTTTACCTTTAAATTAAAAACAATACTATTATATCTACCATAATGAATAGCATCTCTATCAAATTACCAAGGCCTACCAAGTAAAATATGTCCCGCATGCATAGGCACAACATCACCCAAAACCACATCCACATATTTATCAATGCTGAATTTTACTTTGGCTTGTTTATTAACTTTCATCTCACCACTATCGTTAAGCCATTGTAATCTATATGGTTCTCGATGTTTAATAGTTGTTAAGCGTAATTTATCAACCACAATGTCACTAATTACACTGGTGCAACTCCCACTATCAATAATCATTCTACAAATCTTACCTTGGATCTCACATCGGGTGTGGAAGATGTTCTCTCTTTGAATCTCATCCTCATCTTTGTATGCAGTCAGTACTCTCCTAGAAACCAAGTTTAATTTGGCTTTGGATGCATGGAGTGTCTCAGCTTCATCTTCAAGTTCTTCCTCTCCTTGTTCAGTCTCACACTCACTTTCTTTACTTTCTGATTCTAGCTCACCATTACCCTTTAACACCATGATTCTTCTATTTGGTCATCGGCTAGTGATGTATCCTCGTCCCTGTCACTTAAAACAAATAATTTCTCTTTGGAGGTTTAGGATCAGTTTTTACCTCACTTTTGTGTACTTCAACATATTCGGCTTTGGACTCCCTTTTTGGCCAATTTGAACTTTCTTCACCAACTTTCAGCTTTGGCTTGCTTTCATAGGTAGGATTGTTTCTCCAGCCACTTGGAATTGATCTTCTGCTATTTTAAACTCCACCAAACCATGAGCCTACACCCCTTCTCTTGAATTGATGCTCCAATTTAATAGCCATATGCAACATCTCCTCCAATTCCACATATTGTTGCAATTCTAGTTGGTTGACTATCTCACGATTCGAACCACCAAGGAATCTTGCCATGGTTGCTTCTCTCTTCTCATTCATGCTTAACCTCATCATAAGCATCTACATCTCCTTGTAATAATCCTCCATGTAACTAGTTCCTTGAGATAAAGATTGAAGTCTTTGATGCAGCAACCTATGATAGTGTGATGGTACAAATCGCTTTCTCATGGCTCATTTCATTTGTCGCCATGTAGTAATCAAGTCATCACCAACTCTCCTTCGGGTGCTTTGCTCATTAGTTCACCATTGGAGTGCATAATGACCAAATTCCATTGCTGCCAATTTCACCTTCTTAGCCCCTGAATAGTTGTGGCAATAAAAAATCATCTCCATATGCTCCTCCCATTCCAAGTAAGCTTCTGGATCACTTTTCCCCATGAAAGGTGGTATGTTTACCTTGATGTTGCCAAGATCATCATCTACCTCCTCTCTCCTATGCCTCCCATGGCCTAGCCTCTCTTGGACAGAAAGTGTTCCATCCATTCCTTCCTCGAAATTGTCTCCAAAATATTCCTCTGCAAACTCCTCTCTAGGTCGTCCACGACTTCTTCGACCTTGACCTTCATGGAAATTTTGCCTCAAATTCGGTCCACCATAAGATGTTTCTATTCTATCCATCCTTTTAGTTATGTGGTCAAATTGAGCATTCATCCACTGCAATTGTTTCAAGATAGCCCTCATGTCTGTTTGCTCACCACTCCCTGTAGCTTGGGAATCACCATGGAATCCTACGGATTCTTCTTCATTAATTCTTAGTGCTAGATCTCCTCTCCTCATCCTTGATTCTGCCATGTTAGTATAAATAATGCAAAATAAAATAAATTCTTACCAAAAATCACTCCCTCATGTGTTTCACTCAATCAAGGTCTCGACACCCGTGTTTTCACACTAGTTTCGGCTTTTACCCTCCTTTAAGCTCTCTCACTCTTGCCTTTTTCCACTTAAAGAATTATCTTAAAGTTCTAATTAAAACACCCACAAAAAAATAATTAGATCACAGGTATGTTTTAATTAAACTTATCAATAAAACAGTAGTGAAAAGAAAGCAATGCCGAATGAAATAACAAAACCTAGTTTTCGGCTTTTCTAGGCAAAATAAGGCAAATTAACAAGAAACTTTTGGAATTAATAAGAACTGCACTAGATGGTAAGAAATTAATAATCCAACAATGAAATTTTAGAGAAAGAAATTCAAACTCAAACAAGAATCAATTTGAACAAAATTAAAGAGTAGTGTTGGTTGTTGTTCTTGTAATTCTAGTTTTGTATCAATTCCTTTAACTAATTTTAATCCAATAATTTAAGCACCCAAAATTCAAATATCCAGCAACAAAATAATTCTCCAAAAACTCCAAATATTGAATAAATAATCAACTAATCCGCAGCTCTAAGAAATTTCCAGCAACAAATTTCAACACCAAATTCAACAAACCAAACTTTTTTTTTATTCGGCTTTTTTTTTCTTTTTTCTTTTTTCTTTAACTCCCAGAGCATAAGAAAACAGCAGTAGCAAGAATCAACACAAAAATTGCAATTCCAACACCAAAAAATCACCAAACCCGTGACCTCCCAAACAAAATACAAATTGTGCAGTTTTTTGTTTGTGTGTTTTTTTTTTTTATTTTAATAATCTGTTTAGGCTTTTTTTTTTTTTTTTTTTAAAATATGAATGGAAATATTTAAGACTAAAACAGCAAAGAAAAATCAAAAAATACCAAATTAACAAGAAAAACGATGAAAAACAACCAACAAATTAGGAAGCAAAAATACGATAAAACTAGGAAATCCTAATTCAACTAGGAATGAATTTTTTTTTTTTTTTGGGATTATGGCCGAAAATCTCTTCATTTCCTAATCTAATTTGGATTAAGTAATTCCTTTATTTTGAATTAGGAATTAATTATTTTACAATGAAAATAATAAAATAATAACTTTCCTAAACTTATTTTTCCAGCAAATAAATAAATAAAAACAAAAAAGTAGAGGTAAGTTCCTAAAACAAAAAGTAGAATCAAATTAGAAAACTAAAATATTATTTTTTTTACTAAGTTGACTTTGACCAATCTTTGACCAATTTAAGCTCCAAATCATCTTCCATATGCTTTGTAGGTTGCCAAATAGGATTATCATGGAGTCCCACACATTGCCCTTTCTTGGAAGAAAGAGAAAAAGCCAACTCAGCAAAATACAGTAAAGCCAGCAAGCAATATAACAATTTTCGGCCAAATTTTGAAGATGTCCGTACAAGTTGGTTTTACTTCTGCCTTGACTTGTTTCCATGACCTCTTAGTGATATTTATTGAATCCATAAAGAGTTAGAACCATTTCTTGCTTCCCGGAGTCTAAATTTGAATGAAAATAGCTACCCGGGACCGTATTGGTCTCTACCACTTGGAGGCTTAAAATGGGTTTTGTATCTTTGGGTATTGTCATACCCTCTTAAGATTGAATCACTCCATGAATAAATCAAGCCAAGTTGTCCTTAAATCTCTTAACTTGTGCCTTAGTGATTGGCCCCCATCTTCATTTGTATAGGATCCGTACCCCAGCGGGTAGTCGGTTGAATGGGCATGGGCGGAATCACATCAGAATATTGTGCATATTAAAACTTTTCACAATCCTATCAATATAGGCTATGACTGAGACAACTACAATACAAAGTTAACCTTGTCTCGAAGAATCATTTTTTTAGTACCAATGAAACCTCTTTAAAATCCTTCATATCAAATTAGCTACACAACAACAGTTTTATCTTAGTTAATAAGTCAACATCAATAGAAGCCAATAGTATAACTTTAACATACAATCCTATAAATATTTAATTGCTCCTAATGACCATCAAATGTATGCTCGACAACATTCTCCTTAAAACTATTTTAGATGACAACTTTATCAAAAAATTGAGATACCACTGCCACAAGGCATACTTAAGATCATAAATGGATCTCTTAAGCTTACAAAACAAATTCTCATTCCTCACTACTTGGAAGCCAACCGGTTGGATCATATATATACACATATGCATATAAAATTCCAATTAAGAAATAAATTCTAACATCCATATAATGCAACTCTAAATCATAATTAGCCATAATCGAATTAATGACTATAAAAGGATCCTCTAAGGATATAAGAGAACATCTTTTTATAGTCAATTTCCTCCTTCTGAGCTTATACATGTTCACTTGACCATTAAAGTCTCTTTTAATCTTATAGATCCATTTGCACCCAATAATTTTGCTATCTTTAGGTAATTAAACCAAAAATTAGACATTGAACTCCTTATTGGCTTCCTTATACGTGACTAAATCTAATACATTACTTATGTCAAACTCATGTTCCTATAAATAAACCTAATAGTTATTAGGTATTAATAGATTTTCGAATCCTTTGTGACCTTCTCAAAAGGCACACATCACCATCAGTTGCAACTAAAATATCTTGTTCTATCTCAATGGGTTTAGTCCTAACTGACTACAAATTCCACATTATTGACACAACAAAATATTTGATAGGAACATCAAAGTGGGAATGAATACAATTTCCTCTCTGAAAAAAAAAGCACCTTTGAACCCTTGCTCCTCTCATCAAAACTAAAACATCCTCAAAATAGATAGCCATGTTTGACTTAACTTTCTTAATGGTATGATATAGACAATCAAATGCGGAACCTCTGGATCCGTTACAATAACTAACGAAACAACCCTTAAAGATTTTAGGGTCCAACTTCTTGACATTGGAATTATACATCATAACCTTAGATTTACAACCTCATACATAAGAAAATGTGTAAACTAGGCATAACTTGTTACCCATAAGAAATGGCAAATTAAAATTTACCAACACATACCACACTATATTCTTCAAAGTACGGTTCCTCATCTCAATTATGCCATTTGCTAAGGAGTGGAAGGTATTTTAAACGATGCATCAATACCACACTCACTTAAATAAATTGTGAAATGATAATGAGGTCTGTCCGATTTTGTCATATCTACCATAATTTTCATCACCCTATTAGACCTCACAGCCTTCAACTTCTTATTTTTTTGAAGCTTCATTTTCATCTCAAACTTCTTTAAAAGGAACCAAGGAATCTAACTTCTCACTTATAATCATAATGTATCCATAATAAAGAAGCTATCAATATACGTAATAAAATATCAATAACCTTTCAAAGCTTGTAGTGAACAAAAAGCATAGAGATTATTACTGTAACATAAAGAATTATTACAATTTATAGCACATACTTGTGCAATTATAGGAGTAACATCAACAAGATAAGGAAATTAATATTAGTAGCAACTTATGAGGCAACTTACCACAAAATTTCACATAGAGTCTCATGGTATTTAGCATTTCTTGTCATCTCCTATTAAACAATCAATTTTTGACAATTAACTGGATTGTAGCCAAAAAGTTGCACCATTCAGGAAATGATACTTTTTATCCACATATTGATGACAAACCACCTTTTGTACCAAAAAAAAACTTAGCAACAAAGCCCTCATTCTCATTGGGTTTTAGATATTTGCTATCATTATATAAACATTATTAAATTTGACATTTTAATTGGTCACCATAACACAATGATTAAGCTTATTCAGATTGATGTCATCCTTCTTATTGAAAAGAATAGTAGTTAACATCTTCAAATTAAAATGTAATAAAGCTTGACCTAATAGTGTTAAAAGAGATGAAAAACTCCTCATTATGGTAAGAGATATTCCTGACCAAAATCTTTATCAAGGTCCATAAGATTGATATAATAAGAGAAAAGTTTCAAGATAAGATTATTCATGCTACTAACTCCATCATACAAAGTAGGGCTCAATGAATCCAAATAGTGGTGTTTCTTAATTTATCAAAATTGATAAATTTCTTATCAATCTCAAAGGGCTTACAAACAATATTCATGGAACATAAAGCCAAAAAAATAGAATCATGCATGTGTCAATGACCATCATATAGCGTTTATGCAAGTACTTGAAGTCCTTATACAACATTTAACTGTGAAAGTATTATAATTATTTGGTATCTCTGGTGGACCAATTTTTAAAGACATATCAAGCCTTGTGAGAGTCAAATATTATCAAAATCTTTTCATAGTTCTCATAATTAGTCTATTCAATTTTATTATGGCATTCACAGACAAAGTATTAGGTGTCTTCCAGTTGTGAAATAGCAAATAATAAGCATGTAATGTATTACAATGACTATGCAAACGCTATCTTCGCAGCCCCCTAAACTATATAAAAACACATAATATGGCTAGGGCCCTCGTAGCATAAAGGATACCCATATGAGGGCTATGCATAATCAACAAAATCACAAAAATCAAATGTATTAAACTAAGTCACCAATAGGGTAATTTAGAACCTGAGATTCATGATATTTAATCAACTTCTATTATCATTCCAAGTATCCTACCAAGTAATCATATCACCGACAAGGTAGCCTAATCACCATTAGGGACCATGATACAAAAGTGGGAGAGAATATAAGCTACATTGGCAATTTTATAAATAAGTAAGCTAAATTTTATGACAGGTATATACTTAGCATCCTATCTACTATGCCAACTCGAAGTTGACACCCATAAATTAAACAAATTAAACCTCCCTATAGATGAGTTCGTAAAATTACATTTACTATATCAATTTCTATTACATTGGCAACTTTATAATATAGACAAATTAAGTCTTACAATAATTGAGTACTTAAAATTCTACACCACTATACTCACTAGGCATTAAGATTCATGACAATTTATGGCTTGTACATAACAAAATTTTAAGATAGGCAAGCACTTAACCAATTCTTACGACTATGTCAAATATAGGATAAAGCATTTCAATGGGCAATTTAACTGAAAAAAAAAAATTAATTTGGACCTTGGGCATTTTTTTTTCTTTTAAATAAGCTTGAAATAGAGATAATTTTCGTAACACCCTGACATGAGAAAATATCCCGAATTTGAATTTTTGACCAAGTTTGATCAAGATTGATCAGAGTTGACCAAGTGAATCCTACAGTTAGCTTTTTACTATGGGCAAAATTTCATATTGACTGAGATACCATGATAAAGTACTCATCAATACGAGTCCGTAGACTGAAGGCATATTTAATTTGAATTTACAATTAAAAAATTATGTATATGTAAAATTGTGTTTGCTTTTTCCATTATTGGATAATAAAATATCAAGGGAGTGTTTAATTTGTACCATGTGTCACTACTTAGAATGTGCCACATGTCATGGTGGAAGAATGCCACATGTCACACTGAATAAAAAATATTTTATTATTTTTATTTCTTTTTGTTTCTTTTCTTTTCCTTTTTCCTTTGTCTTTTTCTTTTTCTTTTTCCTTCCCAAGGAGAAAATAACCCCTTTTACTCTCTATCATGTGCACCCCCCCCCCCTCTCTTTTCTTCCTCTATCTTCCCTTTCTCTCTCTCCCTCTCTCTCCTCTTTCATTTTCTGGGGAGGCACAATAAAACCCTCCTTGTTCCTCTTGTTTCTTGACCTTCCCGATGGCCAACCTAGAGAGAGGGGAGAGAGAGAGAGAGAGAGAGAGAGAGAGAGAGAGAGAGTTCTTCAAAAGTGAGCCTTAATCACTCCAAACTTCTTTATGGTTCCAAAGAATTAGAACCTAGAAAACTCATTTGAGGATTTGATTCTTAGTAAAAATCACTCAAACCCCTTGAAAACTCCCCCAGTCCGCCATCTCCTTGTCGTTGGAGTCATTTAGATTTGACCACCATTCGAGACCGGTTTTGCACCATTTTGAAGGTTGTTATCTGCTCTACATTGGGTGGAATTACTTGTGGCAAATCTTTTTGTATAAGTCAAAGTGCCATGTGAGGGAGCTCAAACTCAAGCTTTGAAATTGATATGCATTTCTTGGTTTTGGACTTAATTTAGGTAAGTCTTTCACTTTTCTTAAGATTTTAGACGTTAGGCTGTGTTTTGAATGTAAAATGTTGTTAATTAGAAGTATGAAAAATTTGGGTTGTTCATGCTTGTTTCTGTCGGCCACGGAATTCTTGGTGGAGGATTAGTGTTTGTATACCATGCCTTGTAAAGGTGATTTAACGACTTGTCATGAGAATCACGTGTTTGGTGAATTTGAATGCGAAATTTTTTGGATTTTTGGAGAAACCGATGATGATGTTATTAGTAGAATTTAAATTGGTATTTACGGAATTAAAGGGGTAAATCTTTTAATTTTAGTAGTTTCTTACTGTCTTTGCATTTTATTACTACTTGGCCACAAGAATGAAAGTTTAAATAATTTACTTGCTGATTTTCTTGTGTAAGTGGTGGTTTGGACGCGTTGTTAGTGGAGGATGTGAATTTTTGAGTTTTTTTTTTTTTTTTTTGGTGTCAGAATAGTGTTGTGTATGTTTTGGAGTGGACATGCTTGGCTTATGGTTGTGGTGAACTGGAAATTTAAGTTTTAGTATGCTTACTTTGATGGTTTAACCTTGTTATGGTTAAAGCTTGTTTTTGGGCAATATACATTTATATGCCTATGCATATGGTCATTACTTTGGTGAGTTAGTTCTTACTAAATTGATGATTTTCCTACCAAAATTATTATAAGTCTTATTATATTTTGTGTTATTTAGAATTTTGGAAAGCATTATGTATGTTTTAAGGATTAAGAAAATTGTTATTCAATTTTATTATGCTATTTATATGATTTAAATATATTTGTAATATAATGTTTATTATATCAGTTGAAGAGATTAGTTGTATTTATTGATTATCGAATTTATTGTTATATTTATTTCGTATGATAAAATGTAATTATGTAAAATTTAATTATATGTGAATTTATGTGATTTACTATAATTTTTGCCTAAATAAACTTTTAATGATTTATGAAGAATAATAAGTTTTAGTGTATAAAATATAGTGTATTTGGATAATCATGAAATTGAATTATTGTGGGAAAAACTAATTTTATGAAATTGATTGATTTGTTTTGATGATAAGAGAAATATGGAATTTAGCAAATTTAGTAATGGTATATAAATCTGGATGTATTTTATCTAATTTCGGTAATTATAATATTATAATTTTTTTTTATAGTTTTTAAGATGCACCATACGGTAGTGGTGTTTTGTATTGTATTATTGTTAAACACACAAGTTTGTATGGTTGTCTTGTGGGGTGCAATGGATCCAAAGGTTGGCAAGTATTATACAGTGGGTGCCATGAACTAGAGGGTTAACAAATATATTTTGGCATAGTGAGCATTAGTCGCCCTCTTCCTTGGTTACAGGATGGTTGTCTATTATGGTTATGGATAAGTGTCAAGACCCATTCAGGATTCCTTCCTGAAACCTTAGATAAGCCCTGATCCCAGAAGAAACTCTACTGGACCGTCTTACAAAAAATCCAACAATATCTCCCCTAAGGGTAGAGCATGCCCTAAAAGTTACCTGCATGAAAATGCACTCCTACATCATACCACCTTATCCCTCCCTCCTTACTACAGATAATTTTACAATTAACAGCACTTTAATAACAAAATATAAATATAGATACATAAATTAGAAATAATTTTGAAACACAAAATACCTTTAATTATTCAAGTCTGCCCACACCACCCACTTAATGTCGTAATTTAAAACACAAAATACCTTTAATTATTTACGTCTGCCCACACCACCCACTTAATGTCGTACTACATTTTAATATTGTTTAACAAATGTACCAATGAATAACATAGGAAGGAGGGAAATAACACAACAATAATAATAATATTGATAAAAACAACACCATAAATTGCCCGTAGGCTTTCATCCTTGCTCGTAAGCTTACACATTTGTTCGAAGGCTTTCACATATAATAATAATGATAATCATAATAATAATCAATAATAATAACAATAAAAATATTATTAGTGATGATGATAATAAGAATAATACTATTAATAATAATAATAACAATGAATAAATAAAGAACAATAATTATAACAATAATAAATGCTAATGATTATAAAAATCCCAACAATTAATAATAACAACGACAATAATAATTGGTAAATACCATTGGTAATAAAAATAGTAACAACAATAATTGTAATAATGATAATGAAAATAATAACAAAAATAATCACAATAAATAATAGTAACAAACACACAACAATAATAAAAATAATAACAATATTAATGATAGTGAGAATAATAATAACAATAATAATTGTTAAAAATGATAATATTAATAAATAAATAAAAAATAATAATAATAATAAAAATAGCAATGCTGATAACAACAATACTATTAATAATAGCAATAACAAAAAAGACAAATAAGAATAATATAAAAAAAAAATTAATTTATGAATAAATAAGGTAACAAAAAATAAAATAAAATAATATTTTAAATTTAAAACATATTACAAATATGAACACTTGTGTCGGAGGTACATATGATACTATCTAACATACTACGGGATCCATGATTCTAGTTGTCGCTGGCACTCTGCTACCAGTACAAGCAGGGATGGTTGTCTATATTGGCGGTCCGATCCACTAGACTCTAGGCAACATTGTTGCGAGACTACCTCTTCATAGACCACATCGGATCGTTGCCCTCATACGGTGTGGAACATGTAAACATAACATAGTAAATATATATAAACACGTAAATATGAAAAGATATTTAACGCACCATACTATATACCAGTGGTGTCCGACGATATCCAGCATCTCAAGCACCATCGAACAGGGAGCTTAAAGAGAGAAATTTGCAATCAGTACATTGGTATCCCGCAGCGCTGATTGCTTACAATCTGTCATAGCTAAGCAGTCGGCCATGAGGGCGGCTTATGTTTACTGTGCAAGAAACTTGCCATACCTTAAACCCAAAGCTCTCACAGGATGGCCATACATATATGCACACTGATCCATAATGACAGTCATCCTCGACCAAAGGGAAGATGGCTGGTGCTCATTTTGTATTATACTTGCCTAGCCTCACAAGAACGAGTATGAATATAACTTGCATGTTTAATGAACATTCATCCTACATCCAAGGAGGGGAACAACTGATGCTTTTTATACAGATATACTTGCCAACCCTCAGGTCTATAGCACTGGTAGGATAGTCATAATATAATAAACAATCATCCTGACTATGGAGGAGGGCAGTTTATGTGCATTGCATAAAACTTGTCAACCCTCAAGTCCATGGCATCTTATAGGAGGACATACAACTTGCATGCTTATCAACAATACAGTACAAAATACTAGTATTGTATGGTGCATTTAAAAACTATAAAATTGTATAATATTGAAAAATCAAAATTTTAATAAAATAAAATAGAATTTGTGAACTTTTACCAATTTCATAAAATTCCATTCTCTCTTGTAATCCACCATCTCAAATGCGTAAAAAATTGAATATTTCAATTTCTATCACCATAATACCAAATCCTTGCATAAATAAATAATTAAACACATAAACACATGTTTTTTTTTATCACAATAATTGAATATAATTAATTTCTCAAACCTTAAAATCAATTTGAACCAAAATATCATTAGGAACATATGCAATCTCACATATAATTAAATATATAAAGATACATTTTATTATGTGTCATAACCTCACAATAAAATTAACAATAATTTAACAACAATTTAAGATTACAGATTTCCTAAATTTTCAAAAATATTAACTCAATGCCATACTTATTCAATTCAATATAAATTTGATATTTTTAATTTAAATAACAATTTATTTCAGCATTAAACACATACATTTTTTGTAAATTCTAATAACACAATATTATAGATACACATACATATATATACACAAGTATGTGTATATGACATTTATAAATACATTCGATATATATATATATGTATATATAGATATATTCATCCATAGATGTCTATACATATATTCACATATATATATATATATATATTCATACATTTAAATATATACATGCAAAACGAATTAACAAGCATAATATCAACACACACACACACACATATATATATATATATATATATGTATATATGTATCTGTACATTTTGATATGTACATACAACGCCTAAATACATATTTAAACAGATAAATATATATATATATATATATATAAATGTATGTGTGTGTGTATATTCACATCTCACAATATGTAGTCTTACATTATCATATATACATATCACCATATATATATATATGTAATGCATGTATTGATAGTATACCCACACAAATGTGCACATAAAACACATATACATATACAATTTAATTTAAATTTTTATTTTTCCACATTTAATATAGTAATAATCCAAAAAAAGCAACTTTTCAAATATACCACCAAAATTCACAAATGAGGTACCAACGGAAAGCTAAAGAGACGAAGAATACATTACCAATCTCATTGGGTTCAACTCGACTGGCAGTGGCCAAAAAATGAATAGAAAATTTCTACCAAATTTGAATTTGTCATATCTCCCAAATGGTAGCGCATTGAGCTGAGTGGACCTTGAAATTGAGCTCAAGAGGTCCAAAAATAGAGGAAAGGAGTATCAATTTGACCAGATTGTGGCTGGATTGCAAGAAAATCGGCCTTTCGTTGCCGATGACGGAGGCCTAATCTGGGCACATCCGGCAACAGCTTACCTTGCGGTTTCAGCTTCTGGCCGAAAACTTCATGCTCACCACCCTTGGCTAGCGCGTGCATCATATGGGTGATCAGAAAATTGGATTTTGAGGGGGACCCAAGAGAGAGGAAGAGATAGAAAGAAAGGAAGGAAAAGAAAGAAGAAGAAGAAGAAGGCTTGGGAAGGGGGGGTTGGCTCCCCTATTTTCCCATGTGAGGGGAAAAAGAAAAAGAAAAAGAAAAAGCAAAGTAAAAGTAAAAATAAACAATGATAAAATAATAAAATAACAATATTATATTATATTCGGGATGATACATGGTGCTTTATAAATACGACACATGGTGCATCCCATGTGGTGACACATTTCACACTTAAAAGTCTCCTTTCAACATTATATTACTTGGTAAAATCAATCCCCAAAAAAATTAGATACAACTTTATAGATCATAACTTTTCAACCGTAAATCCAAATTAAGCGTGCCACCAGCCTAAGGACTCGTCTCGATGAGTACTTTACAACTATACATGAGTCAAAGCAAAATTTCACAAAAATAAAAAGTCAAACTCGACACCCTTGGACAGTTTCGACCGCAACTTGTTTAGCTTATAACTTTCAAATCGTACTTTTGTTTTTGACGTGCTGCTAGTATATGAACTTGGTTTGATGTGTACTCTGCAATGGTGCCTCGACTAACATGAAATTCCATCCCAAGCAAAAAGTCAAAATTTGACCATATTTACTCAATGACGGTCAAACTTGGTCAATGCGAGAAAATTTACGATGTATTTTGGGACACGATGGTACAATAAGCGCGCAAGTTATATTCATGGTCGTTCTTGTGAGGGTAGACAAGTATAATACAGAATGAGCACCAACCATCGCCTTCTTGGCCGCAGGGTGGTTGCCATCATGAATTAGTTTGCATATATATATGGCCATCCAGTGAGAGTTATAGATCCAAGGTATGGCAAGTATTGAGCCAAAGAGCATTAGCCGCCCTCACAGTTGACTATTTAGCCATGGCAAAGTATAAGCAATCGGTGCCATTGGGATGCCAAGACGACCGATTGCAAGTTTTTCTTTTTAACCTTCCCATTAGTAGTACTTAGGACGCCACGTACTATCTGGCACCACTGGTATATAGTATGGTGCATCAAGTATCATTATATATATGTGTGTAGCAGAGTGCCGATGACAGCTGGAATCATGGATCGCGTAAGATGTTGGATGGTATCGTATATACCTCCGAAATTAGTGTGTATATTTTGTAATATGTTATGAATTTTAAAATATTATTTGATCTACTTTACCTTATTTATTCATAATTTGATTTCTTAATATTATCCTTAATTGCCTTTCTTGTTATTAGTATTACTATTAATATTATTGTTGTTATTAATATTATTATTGTTGTTGCTTATTTATTTATTTATTAATCATTATTATCATTATTAGGTGTTATTGTTATTATTATTATTGTTATTTTTTTATTACTATTGTTGTTGTATTTATTACTATTATTTATCATGATTGATTTTTATTATTATTTCCATTATTTACTATTATTATTATTATTATTATTATTTTCATTGTCAATGGTATTTACTAATAAATTTGGTGTCAATTATTTTTGTATTTGTTATTTTTAATTGATGAGATTATTATAATTATTATTATTTATTATTAGTATTATTATTTATTTATTCATTATTATTACTTGTTACTATTATTATTATTATTATTATTATTATCATCATCATCGTTATCACTATTATTATTATTATTATTTTTATTGTTATTATCATCAACTATTATTATTATTATACGTTAAGCCTTTGGGCAAGTGTGTAAGCCTTTGGGCAAGTATGAGAGCCTTCGAACAAGTTGGGTTGTTAATTCAATAGATAAATAAAAATATAAATAAGATAAATAAGAAAAATAAACAAGGTTTCTTTTTTTTTTTTTTTTTTTTTTGCTACTGATATAAACCTAGGTCGACACTTGCCTAAACCTGTATTATATTAGTCCGGATCTCAATTAAGTTCAGATTGGATTGATCTTAACCCCTAACCAATCTATGATTAGAAACTTTAGCATAATGAAGACGCCACAATAAGTTATGGATGCCTTATTGATAAGTCAAACTAAAACACACACTCTCTAATGACGTTTTAGATATTCAAAGAGAATAAAGAAAAATTCAATCTCACAAATTAATTTCTGAATATTATTAAATGTGTCTTCTTCCTCAAAAATAAGCCTTTAAATAGGCTAGAGTCACAAACAATAAAACCCTAAAAATTGAAGCAAAAACTGGCCACCAAAGAATAGGAAACCTAACTTAGCAAAAAATTATCTACTTTCCTAAACTAATTTGGATTAATTAATTCATTTATTTTAATTGAGGAATTAATTAATTTACAATGAAAACAATAAAATAATAACTTTCCTAAGTTGATTTGTCTAGCAGATAAATAAATAAAAACCAAATAAAAGACTAATTTTCTAAAACAAAAAGTCAAAATTAAATTAGAAAACTAAAATACTATCTTTTTGACTAAGTTGTCTTTGACCAGGTTTTGACCAATTTAAGCTCTAAATTAGCTTCAATATACTTTGTAGGATGCCAAATAGGATGATCATTGAGTCCCACACGTTGCCCTTGCTTGGAACAAAGAGAAAAAGCCAACTCAGCAAAATACAGTAAAACCGGCCAAAACCCCTCCTATGCACACAAGTCCATTTTGTTTGCCTTTGATGCTACCTTGACTTGATTTCATGACCTCTTAGAAATATCCATTGAATCCATGAAGTATTAGAACCATTTCATGTTGCTTGGAGTCCATATTTGCACCAAAACAACTACCTAAGTCTGTATCGGCTTCCACCACTTGTATGCTCAAAACATGCAAACTCTTTTGAGAATGGAGTATTCTTTATATAAAGGCAGCAATGTTATCTTTAAATCTCTTAACTTGAGCCCTAGTGATGGGCCCAGTCTTCATTTGTATTGTGTCAACACCCTAGCCGGCTATCGGTTGTGCAGGCATGGGCAAATTCTCATAAGTTACTGACCTCAGCATGCTAACATCAGCAGATGACACATCGTGCTGACATTAGCATGATTGTAACACCCCGTCCGGAAGTATATTGGAATTTCTAAAATTTGACCAAGGTTGACCGGGTTTAACCGTCGTTGACCGAGAAGGAGCCAAATGTTGACTTTTTGCTCCTGATAGAATCTCACATTGACCAAGGTCCCATTACGAAGTACACATTGTCACGAGTCCATAGACTAGTAGCACGTTGAAAATGGAGCTACGGTTTGAAAGTTATGAGCAAAACAAGTTGAGGTCCAAACTGTCCAAGGGGTTCCGGAGTTGACTTTTTCTTCATACAAAGTTGAGCTTTGGCTCATGCATGGTTGTGAAGTACTCATTGATACGAGTTCATAGACTAGCCGCACGCTTAAATTGGACATCTGGTTAAAAAGTTATGGACATACGAAGTTTTTCGAATACCGTAATATTTTAATATATTTGGCTTGAGTTAACAGTGTATGCCACATGTCGCAATTTCAGCCAATCCCGTGAGTGAACAATGTCACCCACGGGTGGCTTTTATTTTGGCAAAACAAGGGAGCCGGGGAGAGGAGAGATAAAGAAGGGAGGAGAGAGAGAGCTAGAGAGAGAAACTAACCGACCACCACCGTTCACCCATTTCTGGCCACCGGAACAGTACACGTGCCACCCCATCTGGAAGCCCACCTGAAAACCAGTCGGCCAGCCAAAAATCACGGCCAACCAACCGCCGATGAGCTCGGATCGAGGCTTTTTTCTGCGGCGGTGCCGATCACTTCAAACCTAGATTTCTCCCTATTCCGACCTCAGTTTGCCTCACCACCAGTCTCGTTGAGTTACCCATCACCAGATCTACCTTCCCACCAAAAATCACGGCCAGTGGCCATCGGAGGTGGCGGATTTCAGTGACCACGGCGGCTCGCCGGGAAATTCACTTTCTAGTGAGTTTCCAGCTGCACCGACCCTCCTTTCCCACTAATTCCGACCCTTTGAACCCAAATCCGATGTCCACTTTCCTCAATTCGTGATGGATTGTGAGAATCAAAGGCCACCACGGGTCCGATCTCCGGGAGGTAAGCCTCAATCCATGATCCTCGTTCCATAAGCATCGTTTTGGTATATTATTCACAAATTGTGGTTAACGATTGTGTTAAACCCCCGGGTACCGAGTATTATTTACCCGAATAAAATATTAATTTATTTGAATTGTGTAATATTGTTGTTCTTGGAGCACGTGTGCGTCATGGAATTGATCATATGGAGGATCTGCGGTTAATTGTGTGCTCGAGGTGAGTGATCCACTTTCAAACTTAATTTCGGGTGTTAAATTATATTTATTTTGTGATAATTAAATGCTTGGATTTAATAGTTATGTGTTAAATATTTAGCAAAATTATATTTGAAATTTTGATGGCACAATTTGAATAAATTGAAATATATGATTTTTGATAAATTATGGAAATCTAGATTTTATGACAATTTGATATTTAAATGAATTGTAAAAGTAATATTATTTGATTTATTACGGAATTTATTTGTGAATTTATTTTGATTAATAAAAAATGCATTTATATAAATTTATGCATTGTGGAAATTATTTTATGGTATTGAGGATATGTGGAATTAAATTATATATGAAATTCATGTGGTTTTAATATTGTTCTTGGTATGATTTGATTTTAAATATTTCAAGGAAATATTGGTTTAAGTTTGATGGTTTCAAATTATATAATTATGTCCTTGGAATATTATTTGATTGATTTTATGATTTGGGGAAAAATTATTTGTATATTATTATCTATGGATTTATGATGAGGATTGAAGAAAAATGTGGGAATGTGAGTTTGAGAAATGGTATAATTCCCACGGTGAATTTTGGAAAAAATTGCGTATTTTAATAATAAATTTGGTTATTTATTTTAGACGCACTCATACAGTACTGATGTTCTGTACTATATATGTGGATGAGCGTGCAAGTTATAATGTCTCCCGTGAGTTGCCATCGGACCGGGGGCAGGCAAGTTTGATATTGGCCATAAGCCGCTCCCCTCCATGGCCGGGATGACAGTTTAAGCAGCGGCGCTGTCGGGACGTTGAAGCGACCGTATGCAAGTTTCTCTCTTTAACCTCCCGTTACACAGTGCTCGGGACGCTGGGTATCATGGGACATCACTGATATATAGTGTGGTGCGTCAAGTAGCTTGAGCAGTGAAATTATTTGGTCAATTTTGACTAATCTCCTATAAAAAACAATGCTGAAATCCATATATATATATAGTCGCGGTTTCATTTGTTTCTGATGAATTTGAATTGTGTTTCAGAATAAATTCGCGGGGTGAAAACTCTCCATTCAAAACTTAAATCAATTTTCCATTATGAACAGGTCCTAATTTGTGCAAAAAATAATATTTTCCCAAAATTTTGGAAAAATATGATATACTGTATAATTGGAACGCGATGTTAGATAATATGTATACATTTATACAATTAAAAGGCTCCAATAAAAAAAAGATTAAAAGGGAATCAATTCATAAAACTCAAAATTTAATCATCAGATCACTCTTGATATCGATATAGTAAAAGGATTGGAATACTTCCATAGCATGAAATGTATAACATATAGTTATGAATCTTAATGTGCTGCTCTGATACCAATTGTTAGTGCTATCCTAATATAAATAATTAAACATGCATCAACCATGACACTTTATTTTTAAGATCTACACATAATTATAATTGTATTTAATTAAATTCTTAACCTTTTTTTATATAGCCATCAAATAATCATAGAATTCTTCATCTGTAAAACAAGTAACAAAGTGATAGGAGCAATGTCAAATAGACACATTCCTCTCTAACATTTTTCTTCAATTTTTCACCAAACAGGCATCCATAGATATCTCAAGCTCTAATTTCTCTATTTGTATATTATACTAATTCTCTAGTAAACTATTCTCAATTTATTTATATATATATATATATATATAAAATAATTAATAAAATAATAACAAAAATAGGGAATAAACTGATTCGACTTTTAGAGAGAGTAGGTCTTTCAATCCAATGTATCAACTGAAGTATTACAGAGAGTATGTACATGAAGGCTCTACTAAAAATCAATAAATAAGTCAGTTCCATTACTGGTACAAACAAGTCATATAAGTGAGTTGTATGATTATAACTAGTTCATACAAAATATCTAACAAATGATGTAGATTATACCGGCTGCCAATTTTGGGATAATTCTTATTAAGCCTTTTAATTCCTTCTTGGATGGTACACAGCCTCCATGGATCTGGACAAGGCTCATCATCATCTAGTTTTAAAGCAGCTTTGTTAAAGAACCTGTATATCAGAGAAACAACATCAACATAAATATACGAATCGCAATTAAGAAATGAGTTATACCTTATAAACTATGGTATAGTATATAATTAACAATTGATACTTTGGTGACCATATATATGAATCACAATTTAAAAATGAAACAAAGTTTAAAATAAATATCCAAAAAATATATCTAATATAATTTATGATTAGCCCTTTTCATAGTTGGCCTAAATATTATTGATTAATTTAATATCAAAAGTATTGTCATCCTCTCTACCAGTTTCAAAAATTTATATCATCCTTTCAATTGTTATAGAAATGCAAAACGTTTGAAATTAAAATAGCTATAGCTTAACAGTATATGAAATTAATGTTAGATATTTTATATGCACTAGCCATAATCATGTGATTTACTTATAGTATTTGTTTGTGCCAGTAATGGGACTGGCTTATTTATTTACCTTTTCAGTAGAGCCTTTGGGCACACATTGGGAATAAGTTACCAATGAATAAGTACAATAATATGATAGAGAAATTTATACTTGAAGTATCTATGACACCTATTTGGTGAAAATCTGAGGAAGAGAGATTAGGTAGGAGTGTATTAATTAGGTATTGCTCCTAGAAAGGAGTGTATCCATTAGGTATTGCTCCTAGTTCTTAATTATCTATTTTGCGTGTTAAAGAATTGTATGATTATTCAATGACTGCTTATAGAAATTTATAATTTAATTAAATAGAGTTCTATAAATGTGTGTGTAGATCTTGACAATAAAGTGTTGTAATTGATGCATATTTAATTTGTTTATGTTATAGTAGCATTAATAATTTGTATTAGAGCCACACACATGAAAAAGTTTTGTCAAATTTTTGTTGGATGAAAGCCAAACTTAGGCTATGTTGTAAATTCCTTTTTGAATTGAATGAAGTGATTTAAAGGCTTCAATTTGGCTTGAAACCATATGAAATTAGTCAAAACCATTAAACGGAGACCCATAATCCCTTGGTATAGGTATTGCTATTCCTGCGAGATAAGGCCAAATTGGCATGTGGGTTTCTGGAGCCATCATCGAGATGACAAAATATGGACCAATGACACTGGAAAACATGGTCCGAGGAGTGAGATATGGCTGAGTCAACTTTCAGGTTTGCAACCTATTTGGATTGGAAACCTAGGTTTTTCGGGTAAGATACCAAAATTGGACTAAGGGTTTTGTTTCCCATGAACAGATGAAGCCAAGGCTACCAGTATTATCGAATTGGATGTCTAAATAATGAGATTTGGTCGGGTCAAAATTCAGGTCACATGACCTGTTTATAGTCAAGTAGATCAACCTGCTACCTGGTTGGTTGAGGAAGACAAGCTAAACGACTTGTTGTATGCTGACATCAGCATACTAACATTAGCAGTTATTCTTCCAAACAATTTTTTCCCTTTTTATATTATTTTTTTTTTGTTTAATTTTTTTAATTTAGAATAGAAAACCCCATTGTCAATTTATTTAAATTTAAATGCCTCCGGTCAAATTAAACATTTATTTTGGGTTAAGGTTTCCATTAAAAGGCTTTATGCTATGCTTAATTTAGTAGTGAAGATTGGTTAAATGTTTACCTGTTGCAAGATTTGATGTGTCGAAACCATGAATTGTCATAAGGTTTAGTGCTTAGTTGGTAGAGTGGTGTGAAATTTTAAGTTCTCACATTTTATGAGACTTAAATTGCCCATATTATGTAATTGCCAATGTAATAGAAGTTGATATAGTAAATGGAATTTTATGTACTTGCTTATTGTGAAATTTGATTTATCCAATTTATGATTGTCAATATGAAGTTGGCATAATGGGTAGGATGCCCAAGTGCTTGTCTATCACAAGACTTAGCTTTCCTATTTTATGAAATTTCAAATGTAACTAATTCTCTCCTAGTTATGCTCCAAAGAATAATTAGGCAACCTTGTCATGGTTTAATTACATGGTAGGATATTTGGAATGGTCGTGGAAGTAGATAAAACACCATGAATCGCAAGTTTTAAGTTAGCTTGTCAGTTATTTAGTTCAATGCATTTGATTATGGTGATTTAGTTTACTATCCTTGACTTATGTATGGGCATCTTTTGTACTATGAGGACCTTAGCAATGTTATGTTCAAAAATTTAAGATGTTGGTTGAGAAACAAAGTAGACATTTTATAAAGATCTTAAAGATTGATAAAGGTAAAGAATATAACTTAAATAAATTTGGAAGGATTTGCGAAATACAAAGGTTTGGGAAGTTATTGACAATTGATTATACTTCGTAACAAAATGGGATATTAGCTAGAGAACCAAATTGTCATGGATGCAAAATCCAAGGTATTTGAGAAAGAAATGCCAAGAAACCATTAGATAGAAGCTATTAACACAATAATATCTTTTAGGGATGGGCACAAATGGAAATGAGCTAACCAAATTGACCAAACTAAACTAGATCATTTAGTTTTTAGTCTACGGTTGGTTCGGTTTGATTTAGTTTAGGTATTTGATTTAAGATATTAATAATATTAGCTTGAAATTACATATAATAATAATATGGATTTAGGCTGAAGCCTAAACCGACTAAACCAAACCAATGATGGCTGGTAAAATTTGGATTGGTTTTTCTTGATGGTTCGATTTGATTTAGGTTGCACAAAAATAAAATGCAAAAAAACAAACAAAATCAGATTGACACCCTTCTTGGTATATTTGATAAATAGGTGCCTAAAAATTAGTTTGTTGAATCAAACTCTATTTGAAGCTTGGAATGGGAAAAACTTCTTTGGTTAACCATATATAAATACCTTTTTTTTTTTTCAATGAAATAAAAAAGAGGTATTTTGCTAGTACTATATACCTCAGGCCAGTGGCCAGTGTCACATGGCATTGTATTATAGGACCTTCTT
The DNA here is from genome assembly GCF_031755915.1 of Ziziphus jujuba. NCBI lineage: Eukaryota > Viridiplantae > Streptophyta > Magnoliopsida > Rosales > Rhamnaceae > Ziziphus > Ziziphus jujuba. Next base: position 9,628,621 of record NC_083390.1, read on the forward strand.
AGGTAATAACAAGACATATGAAAACTTGAACACAACTTCCACACTTGTTGGTATGATGGTTCGATCAACTTTCTTTTGCTAAGTTACCACCCTCAGTGGTTTATGTATGAATACTTTGATGTGTATGTCATGCACATATTCCTATAGAAGAAGATAAAAGTCAGATGAAATAGATGAAAAGTGTATCTTTATTGTATATAATTCAATGCCAAAGAGCTATAAGTTGTATAGCTAGAAGAAAAACAAAATTCTTATAATTTAGGATGTCATATTTGATGGAAAGAGCTAGATGAATCAGGAAAAACAAAAATTAAGAAGCATTTTGTCCACTAATACCTTTTTTTTTACCCAAAAAAAAAAAGCAAATTAGGAGGTAAATAATGAAAGTGATGAAAATTTAAGTTAACCAAATTCATTAAAGATTTGAAGTAACATTTACTAGAGATGTAATTTTTGTACTTTAGAATTGTAGAACGTTGAAGAGTTTGTCCAAGAAAATGTTGGAGAAAGGCTGTGGAAATGAGATTAAAGTGATTGAAATGAACCAACCTTGGGAGTTGGATAAAATATCAAGAAAATAAGTGATCACTGGACTAAAATGGATCCATAAGGTGAAAGATAATGTTGTTGGGTCGGTACAAAGAAACAAAGCTAGATTGTTGCAAGATAATATGCTTAATAGCCTAGAATTGATAATTGAAACATTTGCTCCAATAGTTAAGTTGGACACCATTAGAGCTCTAATTGCACTTGCAGCCTTAAAGTGGTTGGTTGTTATACCAATTTAATGTAAAATCAACTTTCTTGAATGGATAACTAAAGGAAAAGTTGTTTGTGGAATAATCTTAAGGATTTGTCATTAAAGGAAAATAAGAACACTGTACAAGTTGAAAAAGGCTTTGTATGGACTCTAATAAGCTCGAAAAGCTTTGTATAGCCAAAATGATGGCTACTTGATTGAAAAAGGATTAAAAAAATAAAAAAATAAGCATCGAGGTGAGTATAATATTCTTATTGTTGCTTTATATGTTGATGAAAATATATAAAAAGTGATTTGGGGACTATTTCTTGTTATTGAGATATATTAAGATAATGGTGAGTTTTAATTTGCTAACATAATGTATGGCAGTAAGCTAGTGGCTACTCCTTTAGTATTGAAAATTTGAAAAAATGACTAGAATGCTCATGCCGGGGGATGTGTTTTGGGGGGGGGGGGGGGGGGGGGGGGTGTGGGGGGTGTTGATGGTTTTGAGTTGGCATTTTCAAAATTGTTTTTGCAATTGTATATGCATAGAAACCTATAAAAGCCTATGCCTACTTTGTAGCATATTTTTCAACCCTCAAACTATAGTTTTGATTTGCAATTTATAAACAGCAATCAAGGACTTGGTCCTCCCATAATAAATATAAATAAAATCAGTAAATGCAGAATTTAAAGTGTAGAAAAGTAAAAATCAACATATAGATTTTTATGAAGAGAAAAAAAAAAAAAAAAAACCATGGCTGTTGGCCATCACCTCTAGTTTAGATAATTAATTATGAAAATTGACATTACACATAATAAGACTCAAAGTGTAAGAGATACATTAACATTTCTAGCCATTGTGGTAGTAGGTAACCCAGTTTCTTACTTTTAGTCTTTATGGACTTTAAATAGCTTCAGTATTCTAACAATCCTCCATACAAGGGAACTCCACCACTATCATTGCAACAATCCTCCTTTCAAGGATACAACTCTACCACTATCACAAAAGTTTTCCAAGTAAAGGAACATCTCATTTAAAACTTTGTCACAATAAATCTCAAAGAGCAGCAAGAATGTGATGAAGAGAATGCATCTAAGATGGTGTAATAAAAATGGATACAAACCTAGGTTGACTTGCTCCTAAACTTGTATTATATTAGCCCGGATAAAAAATTAAGTTAAGATTTTAATGGCCACTTTAACCCCTAATCAACTTGTTATTAAAAACCTTAGTATATCGAAGATGCCACAATAGGTGATGGATGTCCTATTGATAAGTCAAACTAAAATACTCACTATCTAATGGTATTTTAGGTGTTCAAAGAGACCAAAGAGAATTGTTTCTCACAAATAAATTTTGAATAATATGTAAGCTCCTTCTTATTGAAAAATAAGGCCTTAAATAGGCTAAGGTCACAAAATAATAAACCTTAATTAACTAGGTAAAATTCAGCCATAGAGATTAGGAAACAAGTGCTAGCCGAATTTCATATACTTTCCTAAACCTATTTGGGTTAATTAATTCCCTTATTTTGAATTAGGAATTAATTAATTTACAATTGTAATAATAAATTTCCTAACTTAATTTTTTCTAGCATATAAATAAATAAAAACCAAAATAAAAGCTAATTTCCTAAAACAAAAAGTCAAAATCAAATTAGGAAACTAGTTGACTAGTTTGACAATTAAGCTATCTTTGATAAATATCCAGCCTGTAAAGGCTCCAAGTCAGATCTAATGTGCCATGTAGGATGCCAAATAGGATTAATTATGACTCCCATATGTTGCCTTTAACTGGAACAAAGAGAAAATGCCAAATCAATAAAATATAGCAAAGCCAGCGGCAAATAGAGCAAATTCGGCCAAATTGAGATGTTGCACACACAAGCTGAATTTAGACTCTTTTGCTTCTACCTTGACATGATTCCATGGTCTCTTGGTGATATCAATTGAATTCATGAAGTTATGAATCCGTTCGTTGCTGCTCGAGTCCATAAATGTACTAAAAGAGCTATCCGGGTCCATATCGACCTCCACCACTTAAATACTTAAAACATATTTTGAATCTTCGGGTATTGACAATCCCTTTTGAGAATTAATAACTCCTTTTATGAAGCCAGCTAGGTTGTCCCTAAATCTCTTGTCTTATACCCTATTGATTGGCCTAGTCTTCAACTACATAGGATCAATATCCTAGCGGGTTGTCGATTCTAAGGTATGGGCGGATTCTCATCATTTCCCTCCTATTGAAAAGGATTTGCCCTCAAATCAATATCATCACATACAGTAAATGGAGATAAATCAGCAACATTAAAGATAGCACTCACATTATACTCACCTACAAGTTAAGTTTATAAGAATTTAATTTGACTTTCTCCAAGACTTGAAAATGTCCATCCCCTCAAGGCATACGCTTTGACTTTTGTTGTTTCGGAAACCTCTCATTTCTTATGTACAACCAAACCAAATCTCCTGGGTCAAATACTATCACAATAAATCCTAGAAATACAAACTCGTTTCGGCAAAAATCACACTTTTTAATATTAGTAAATAATCTTTCTTTCCTAGGTACTTCTAAAACTAACCTAAGATGTCCTACATGATTATCTAAATTTCTACTATATACAAGAATATTATCAAAATAAACAACCATAAATTTTCCAATGAATGGATGCATGACATGATTCATTAACCTCACAAAAGTACTAGGTGCATTAGTTAAACCAAAAGGCATTACTAACCTCTCATACAATCCATACTTAGTTTTAAATATAGTTTTCTAATCATCACCCTCTTTCATCCTAATTTGATAATATCCACTCCTAAGATCAATTTTAGTAAACATGCATGCACCATGTAATTCATCTAACATATCATCCAACATAGGAATTGGATGCCTATATTCAATAGATATATTATTAATAGCCCTAAAATCAACACATATGCGCCATGATTCATCTTTCTTAGGTACTAATAAACCAGGAATAGGTCATGGACTTATACTTTAACAAATATAACCTTTGTCAAGCAACTCACTTACCTGCCTTTTTAGCTCCTTTGCCTCCTCGGGATTACTCGTTTATGTAGGCCTATTAGGAATTGCAGCTTTAGTACAAAATTAATTTGATGTTTAATCCCTCGGATAGGTGGTAAACCATTAGGAATCTCCTTCAGAAAGACATATTCAAAAATCCTATAAAAGAGAAAGGATAGAACATGGCAATTTAAGTTCTTCAGGGTTAGCTTGATCATTTAAATAAACATCTTTGTGAATTATGACCAGTAAGAGTTTATCACTCAAAGTTACCTTTTTAATTTCCCCAAAACTAAGGTAAAAATTCTTCTTTTGCTTCTCTTTTCTTTCTTTTTTTTTTTTTCACTCATGAACACCATTCCTTTACCCTCACTTTCGGCTTTTTCATGCTTTCTCACTCTCAAATTCATCATGATGTTTCCATTCAATTTGAGTTTTAGTGGATTTACATTGGATAGCAAGTTTGGACCTATGTTCTTAGTTGAATGGTGAAACCGTGGGTGCCATGCTTGCTTTCTCCTTGAGTCATTCAGCCTCCCTCCTTTGTTGCATTTGTAATTGGTCTCTAAATACCTCCTTTGGAGTTAGTGGCTTCAGCTTAACTTTTTTACCATTAAATTTAAAAACAATGGAATTCTCTCTTCCATAGTGTATGGTATCCTTATCAAATTACCATGGCCTCCCCAATAAAATATGATTAGCATGCATGACAACACCATCACACCATATAACATCCATATATTTATCAATGCTGAATTTTACTTTGGCTTGTTTGTTTACTTTCATCTTACCACTATCATTAAACCATTGTAATCTATAAGGTTCTGGATGTTTAATGGTTACTAGTCCTAATTTATCAACTACCAAATTACTAATTACATTAGTACAACTTCCAATATCAACTATCATACTACATACGTTACCTTGAATTTCATATCGGGTGAGAAAGATGTTTTCTCTTTGAATTTGATCTTCATCTTTGTACATGGTTAGAACCCTTCTTGCCATCAAGCTCAATTCAGCCTTTGAAGCCTTGAGTGTTTCGGATTCCTCATGTTCTTCATCTTCAATGTCTTCACCAACAAATTCGGTTTCAGCATCACTTCCTTCACTTTCGGATTCCAAATCTCTATTACCTTTTAGCACCATGATCCTTTTATTCAGGCATTGAATAGCAACATGTCCTCATCTCTGGCACTTAAAACACACAATGTCACAAGTTCTAGAAAGTTTAGGATCAGTTTCACCTTCAATCTTAGGTGCCTGGACAGATTCGGTTTTGGCTTCTTTCTTTGGTCGATTGGAACTTTCTCTCCAAGTTTCGTTTGGCTTTGTATCATATGTGGGGTTGCTTCTCCAAACACTTGGATTTGTCCTCCCGCTGCTCTAGACGCCTTCAAACCTTGAGCTTGCACCGCTACTCTTGAATTGATTTTCAATCTTGATGGCCATATGAAGCATCTCCTCCAATTCTACATATTTTTGAAGCTCCACTTAGTTGGCTATCTCGCAATTCAAACCATCCAAATACCTTGCCAAGGTTGCCTCACGATCCTCATTCATGCTCAACCTCATCGTGAGCATCTCCATCTCTTTCAGTAATCCTCCATGGTCCTACTTCCTTGAGTTAATGATTGAAGTCATGGGCAAAAACCTATGATAGTGGGTCAGTACAAATCTCTTCCTCATGGCCCCTTTCATTTGTCTCCAAGTAGTAATCAATTCATCATCAACTCTCATTTGGGTACTTTGTTCATTTGTCCATCATTGAAGTGCATAATGTCCAAACTCCAAAGCTGCCAATTTAACCTTCTTATCCTTTGAACAATTATGACAATTGAATATCATCTCCATCTGCTCCTCCCACTCGAAGTAAGCCTCTGGATCATGCTTTCCCATGAATGGTGGTATGTTGATCTTAATATTTCCAAGATCATCAGCTTCTTCTCTAGCTGGTCTCCTATGGGTTGACATTCATTGGAATGCAAAAATATCATCCAATTCCTCCTCTAGGTTATCTTCAAAATTATCTTCCTCAAATCCTACCCTAGGTTGACCACGACCTCCTTGTCCTCGACTCAACTCCATGTAATTCCACCCTTGGATTCAACCCACCTTGTGATGTTTCTAATCTATCTATCCTTTGATCTAGGTGATCAAAATGAGCATTCATCCTTTGAAGTTGTTCCAAGACCACCATCATATCAGTAGGTTCATCTCCACTTCCCGTTGCTCGAGAGTCACCCTTGAATCATACGAATTTCTCTTCATTAATTTTAAATGAGTCATCTCCTCTTCCCATCCTTGAATCTGCCATGTTAGTATAAATAACACAAATTCTCATCCAAATTACTCCCTCACATGTTTCACTCAAACAAGGTCTCAACACTCATGTTTGCGCACTAGTTTCAGTTTTTTCCTTTTAAGCTCACACTCTCTTGCCTTTTTCCACTCACACTCACAAGAATATCTCAAAGTTCTAATTAAAACACACACAAAACAGCAACTAGATCACAAGTTTGCCTTAATTAAACTTATCAACAAAATGACAGCTAAAACAAACAGATACTGAGCGAATTGATAAAAGATATTTTCGGCCTAACTAATAAAAAACAAGGTCAAATATCAATGAAATTTTGGAATCAATAAATACTGGTCTAGATTAAAGAAACCAAAAGTTTAAGGATAAAATATAGAAAATAGATTCAAACAACGAACAAGAATCAATTCGAACAAAATAGGAAATAATTGTTGGTTGTTGTTCTTGTAATTTAAGTCTTTGTATCAAATTCTTTACCAATTTTAATCCAAATAATTTTAGCACTCAAAATTCAAATTCCCAACAAAAAATATTGAATTCCAGCAACTCCAAATATTACAATTCAAATTCCCAGCTTAAACAAATTCAAACTCCAAATTTTATAACAAACCGGCCTTTTTCAATTTTTTTTTTTTTTTTATCTTTGGCTTTTCTTTCCTTTTTTTTTTTTAACTCAAAGAATATAAACTCAACTCCAGTAACAAGAATCAACAATAAAAAATTGCAATTGCACACCAAAACTATACAAACCAAATCCTTCCTCAAATTATAACAAATTGCACAATTTTTTATTTATTTATTTTTTATGCAATATGCCTTAAAACTCTCTTTTTTATTATATTTTTTGAATTTATGAATGCAACTAATTAAGATTAAAATAGCAAAGAAAAATCAACAATAAACCAAATTAACAAGAATAATGATGAAAGAAAACCAACAAACTAGGAATCAAAATACAGTAAAACAAGAAAACCTAATTTGACTAGGAGTGGGATTATTTTTTATTTTTTTTGAATGCATAACGTGTATGAACTAAGAACAATTTTAACCTAATGCTAAAATTGTAGATTAACACAAAACAAAATAAAGCAAATAAGATAGATCAAATTCGAACAAAATCTTGACTTTGATACCAAATGATACGAACCTAGGTCGACTTAATCCTAAATCTGTATTGTATTAGCACGGATAAAAAATTAAGTTCAGATTTTAATGGCCACCTTAACCAATAATCAACTTGTGATTAGAAACCTTGGCATATCACAGATGTCACAATAGGTGATGGATGTCCTATTGAGAAGTCAAACTAAAACACTCACTCTCTAATTGTGTTTTAGGTGTTCAAAGAGAACAAAGAGAATTGTTTCTCACAAATAAATTTCTGAATAATATGTAGGCTTCATTCTTTGAAAAATAAGGCCTTAAATAGGGTTAAGTCACAAAATAATAAACCTTAATTAACTAGGTAAAATTTGGCCACAGAGATTATGAAACAAATGTTGGCCGAATTGCACATACTTTCCTAAACCTCTTTGGGTTAATTAATTCCCTTATTTTGAATTAAGAATTAATTAATTTACAATTGAAATAATAAATTTCATAAGTTAATTTTTTCCAGCAAATAAATAAATAAAAACCAAAATAAAATCTAATTTCCTTAAACAAAAAGTCAAAATCAAATTAGGAAACTAGTTGACTAGTTTGATAATTAAGCTATCTTTGACAAATTTTCAGCCATGTAAAGGCTCCAAATCAGATCCAATGTGTCATGTAGGATGCCAAATAGGATTAATTATGATTCTCATACGTTGCCCTTGATTGGAACAAAGAGAAAATGTCAAATCAACAAAACATAGCTAAGCCAGCGAGAAATATAGCAAATTTGGCCAAATTGAGATGTTGTGCGCACAAGTTGAATTTAGATGTTTTTTGCTTCTGCCTTGATATGATTCCATGGCCTCTTGGTGGCATCAATTGAATTCATGAAGTAATGAATCCATCCTTGCTGCCAGAAGTCTATAAATGTACTAAAGTGCCTGAAGTCTACAAATGGTCTTTAAATTATCAATTTTTAGCACTTTAAGAACAAAACTTTGAGGAAAATTTAACTTCAGAGGCTAAAGTGCCCAAAAAAAAAAAGTTCAGGGACTAAAATGCGAAAACATGTTCAGTTCATTGGGGAACTACACAATTACCCTTCAAACAATGTCTAAGCATTGTTCAAATTAAGTAGTTTGACATCCAAAAAGTTTGTAAAAATTATTTTGAACCTGATTCAAAGTAAGCTAATCATAAATCCAAGTAAAATAATCAAATCCAGTGAAAATCAAACTTGAATTTTTCAGAAAAAAAGAAGAAGAAGATATTAGATGGAAAGGTTGTGTCTAGCCACCTAATAATCATAGAAAATGGTCTTTAAATCACATACCAATCCTAATTGGAAGTTTTTCTTAATTATTTGACATGGACTAAAACTACCACACATGAAACTTGGTGTTTTGAATCATGAAAATCACTAACACACAAAAACTTATTCAACAAGTATGCAATAAAAAATTGATGATGAATGATGGAGAAAAAATAGTGAATGAAACTCTTTGTAGAAGCTTCGTTGGTAGCTTGCTTTATCTCACTACTATAAGGCTGAATATTTTATATTCAATTAGTTTACTTTCAAGGTTCATGAGTAGCCTCAATAAAATACAATTAGGTATTAGAAAATTGGTGTTGAGATATATCAGAGGCATTCTAAACTTTAGAATTAGATTTGGTAAAAATGATGAGATGAAGTTGATTGGGTTTTGTGATACTGATTTGGGAGGATGTGCTAATAATATGGAAAGCATATCTGTCTATATTTTATCTCTTGGTTCAAGAGTGTTTTCTAGGTCATCAAAGAAGAAAGAAAGCATACCTCAATTATCTTTTGAAGCTAAAGATATGTTAGTCTCTCTTGCATCTTCTTCAATTATTTGGCTTAAAAGGATTTCAATAGATATTGGAGGGAAAGAAAAATGAAGCTGTTGAGTTGTTTTGTGACAAAAAACCAGTAATTATAGTGGCAAAGAATGTAGTTCATAAATGTACATGACACATTAAGATCAAATATCGTTTTATAAGAGATACAATTGAAGATGTAGAATTTTAGATTACATATTGCAAGTTTGAAGATTAAATTGCTAATATAACCTCTATTGCTCTTATTAAAGATAAGTTCAATGTTTGAAAGTTGTATTAAGAGTTTCAGAACAAGACATTAAGGGCTCAATGTTGAAAGCCAATGTGTAGTGAAGTAAACTTGTTATGGTACAACCATAGGTTTGTAAAAATGGAGCTATAGTTAGTCTAATTTTCTATTATGGTAATATTTTTACACAAGTAGGGATCATATTAAAAAGTCTAGAAAAATCCAATTACAATAATTAAATTTTGATAAAATAGATAAAGAAAAATTTCACCTCTTTTATTTTTATATCAAGTTTATCAAAATTGAAATATATATACCACCAAACTTACATCAGGTTGACCTAATAGTTTTACTATCAAGACTTTCTTAATCAGTCATTTGATTGCTTCAAAGGTTGCGTTTTATCCATAATGCAATCCTATGTGTGGATACAAAAGCATGTAAATGTGTACAAAATAAGGACTCGTCAATATAAGCTCATAAACTAGTGGTATGCCTGATTTGGAGTTAAGATCCAGAAGGTATGGTTAAAATAAGGTTTTATCTAGTCTAACCAAGCGGGGTCCAAAGTTGACTTTTTATTTGGTCAAAATTTCGTATTGACCAATATACCGTCGTGTAATGTTTATTAAAATGAGTTCATCAACGAGCGGCACATCCCATTTCGAACTACAGGTTGAAAGTTATCGTAAAAAAAATGCTTAAAGGTACTTTGATAATTTTTGCAAGTAGATCCACTTAGTAAATATGTGTTTCGAATTATATTTTGTCTGTGTATATATAAATACGTATCATAAATATATATATGCATATAGGGTGGAATTTTTAAGTGTATATATATTGTTATTTATTAAATATATCATTATTTTATCATATTATTTTATCTTTATAATAATATTATTTTATTATTAGAATAAGTATTTAATTTTTTTGTATTATTTTATTGGAAATAAAAATTTGCTTATTGGTGAGGAAAATGGATACATCTACACTTTTGGTTTTTTTTTTTTTTTCTTTTTCCTTTTTCCTTCTTTTCCAACAACAAGAACTTTCTCTCTCTCGCTCTTTCTTTCTCTACTTTGTTTTGCGATAGTCAATTCCAAAGGGAAGTTTCTGCGATTCTCGGGGATCCAACCCTCATTGCCACTGTCATCCAATAGCCCACCATGCCAGCTATGCCATGGTGAATTTTGATTGCTAAAGAATCATCAAAATGCCGGAAAACGGCCATAGAAGCAGGCGGTGAATACATAGTTCGACCTCTGGATTCCAGACAGTTTCCAGTAAAGTTTTTGGTATTTTCCCCCTAATTCGAACCTTTTGAAACTAATGGTGACCTTCGTGTAGCTCAATTAAAGCTTATTTATGGCATACAAAGAAGAAAAGCTTGGTAGCAAATTTCCTATGGAATTCCTTTCACTGGCGGTGAGTTATGCTAAGTTGAGCTTAGTATTCTTAATTCTCATCTCTCAAGCTTTTATTTGGTATATTGTTTAACTATTATTATTGGGTATTTAAGATTTTACCATTTTTGAGCTAATTTTTGCAATTATTGTGAAATTTGGTTAAATTATACATACATATATATATACTGTATCAGTTATAGGAATTCTAGTATTGTTATTTTCTCCTCTTAAAAGTTTTTATGGTATGCTAACATTTTCACATAATAAGGTGATTGCTAAATAGATTGTTTATACTTTAGAAGAAATTTGTTTAATCTCATGTCATACATGTGCATATATATATATATATATATGTATATATATTAAAGTGTAAAAGGATAAAATATTACCTTGTAAAGATTGAAAGACTTAAATTGACCTTTTTAGTACGACACATCTCATGAAATTAGCTATTTGTTCTCTTGAGTAATGACTCACAATATTTGTATTTGTGAGGTTGGGTGTTTATGATTAATCGGGTGTTTATGATGACTAGTCTAGAAAAACAAGTTTTAAATTATCTAAAGCTTATTATAAATGAGTATCTTCTATACGGTTGAAAGACGGGATATCAAGTGTTCTTTGATTACCTTGCTGCTTCATTTTGTATCATATTCCATATGAAAGTTTCTATAATTTTATTTGAGAACTGATATTCTGTTTTGTGTAGGTTTTATGGGCCATTCTTTAGGGGTTAAAATTTCAATGCTTTGGTTTTGATTTGAAACACAAGAAAACATCAACTATCCAAGAGGAAAGACCGAACGGTGCTTAGGACATTTGACTCTGTCGTGGAGCAAGAGTTACTATCGCTAACATTGCACCCAGGCGAAACTTGCAAAAGCCATTGCCATGGAATTAAAAAGGAAGTATCTTCAATTCTGCGAGTGGTTCATTTCTCAAATACTTTCGGAGCTATGCCAAATTATATATATTTTTTATTAGTACTGTTATCATTATTATTATCATCATCATCATCATTTATTTTTCATGTCTGAAGTTTTTGAAGTACTAAGTGTCATGTATATATACATATACATATATGTGTGTGAACACTTATAAGTGTGGATGGATATAAGTACGTATTTAGATGTATTTGATAGAAAATTATCTATTTATTCATTTATATTGTTTATTTATTTCTCTATTTCTTTAAATTATTTAATTATTTATTCACTTGTTTATTTATGTATTCACTTATTCATTTATTCATTGTTATTAGGGTTTGGATATACCACTTAATGTGTATGTTACAAATTATTCATTGTCAATTTTTATTTTTACCATGGTATATATATATATATATATAGTTAGACAATATATATATATATATATATATATTGTTACTATGGTTTGGATATACCGCTTAGTGTGTGTGTTACAAATTATTCATTGTCAAATTTGTTTTTAACATGGTATATATATTGTTAGACAATATATATATATATACACATATGTATGTATAGATATATATAATTATGATTTTGACGATTATTTGTTTATGTTTAGTTGTATTTATTTTAAAATTTTATCATATTTATTTAATTATTTATTTATTTATTTATATTCATTTATTTGATTATTTATGTTGATTTAAAAGAATTAAGAGTTATAAAAATATTTAATATTAAGATAGTTTTAACATGATATATTTTCGTAATATTATATTTGTGTTTTCAAAATTTTTCATTATTGTTTATTCATTTTTGGAAAATACTAAAATGGATAGAGTTATGTTTGATTTATAGAAGGCGTAAAATTATTCATTATGTTAAATTCTTACTTTTTTCATTTGTTTATATTTTTTTTATATATTTATTTATTTGTTTATTTATTGATTTATTTATTTATTTAAAACATTTATTTACAGTTTCAAAAGGTAATTATGAAAAATTGATGCTATCATATTTGTATGCTTATTCATGTTTAGTTGATTAATAGATGCACCACAGAGTATTGGTATTCTCAATGTATACATGATTAATATTAACATGCAGATTATATGTAGTCATCGTTTGCGCGCTACGGTGAGTGAGGATAGGCATGTATTTTACATTGATAGCATAAGTCACCCTTCCATAGCCTAAGGATGACAGGTAATATTTATCTATCCTATAGGCGCTAAAATGAGCAATGGTAGACAGATATTTTGAATTAATAACATTAGTCACCCTTTGTTTAGCCGCAGAATGGTAGGTTATTTAGCACTGACATCTTTAGGACGTTAAAGGTGCCGTGTTTTTCTCTCTCTTCTGTTAAATGGTGTTTAGAACGCCATTCATCACTGGGCATAACTGGTATATCGTATAGTATATTAGATATCTTTTCAATATATATATATATATATATATGTATTATGTGCTAGGGGTACCATACCGTATCAGAACAATGACCCAATTAGGCCCATGAATTAGTGAGTATCATATTTCTACTGCATATGAAATTAGCAACTTGTATAGACAATATAGGCAACCATCCCTGACCATATTGGTAGTGGTATACCGATAGATAACTAACATCATGGGACCATGTAGTGGTATATGATATGGTATATCAAGTGTATTTTTCCTAAGAGTGTGCAATTTGCATGATTTATTATCATTTTAGTGGTATTTTTATATTAATATTTGTGATGGTCAGTGTGAGTGAATGCAGGGCACTAACAAGCTACTTTGTGTCCAATTCAACATCACTTGAGTATATGTTAGAGGATGATTCAAATGTAATAATAAGCACTCTTAGGCCTTTATGGAGCGTTTGACTTAAGAGTTCGAAAGAACTCCTACCGCTTGTAAAGTCCTAGAATGAGTGACCTCTTGGGAAGCTATGAATCAAAAATCTCATATCAAGTATTGTGGCTAAATTGGGAACATCGATAGAGAGTGACAATTCCACCACTGGTCGCGGGGTGTTACAAATGATATCGAAGCATGTACCCGACCAAAAGTGTAGATTAGAGGATGAATAAAATGTAATGATAGTCAGTCGAAAGAACTTTAAAGTTAAGTATGCTTAAGTGAGAGCAATCCTAGGATGGGTAACCTCTCGGAAAAATTTGAACAAAAAATCTTATCGAGTGTAGTGGCTAAAATAGAAAAATATTAGTAAAGAGTCACTGGTCTGCCAGTGGAATTATTACATTATTACTATTATTATTATTATTATTATCATCATCATCATCATTATCATTATTATTATCAGCATTATTATTATCATCATCATCATTATCAATTGCATGATTGGTGTATTTATTTGAACTAACAGCTTTAAGGATTTTAAAGCATGTGTGTAACACTATAAAGTAGGGGAAGTTCATATAATATTGGTAACAAAAATCCATATTAGCCATCGAGTAGGCATTTTAGCCTTAGGCACTTCTATCAGCCTTCGAATAGGTATATGAGCTTTCAGGTAGGTGTTTTATCCTTTGGGCAAGCATATAAGCTTTTGGTATTAGCTTTCGAGCAAGTGCATCAGTCTTTGAGAAAGCGTATTAATTTTCGAACAGGTATATAAACCATTGATCAGGTGTATTAGCCTTTGAAAGACTGTATATATGTTTATATTTATGTATGCATGTATGAAGAAGATGTGTATTTACATTGATTGTGAATAGTGGTATTGTTATCTGAATTGTTGTCACAACCTTAACTATTCAATTCAAAGTATTATTTATATGTGTGTATTTTAATGTAATTTATTTTATTTGGATATCTTATAGTTTATTGTTCTTGAACAATATAAGTTCATATTTGTATATTTCCTAAATGTTGAAAAGTAGGTTGTATGATTTAGGGTCTAGGACAAAATTTGTCTTTCTTTATTATTATCTTCATTATTACTATTACAAATACATTTATGGTTGTACCTATTATTGCTAAATATGTTATGGATTTGGGATGGTCCATATTATTATTTTATTATTATCTTTTTATTTATATTTATGTACTTATGTATTTATTAAGTGCTGTAAAATTTTACAATGGTAGTAAGTGGAGGTATGGACGGCTATGAATTTATAGAAACAAGTTTCTTATGCTTAAAACTTGGGGAAGAGTCGGAGCTATTTCAAAGTTCCGATAGGAAACTTCGAGAGGGATTTTAACACATAAAATGGTATTTATGATTTAATATTTATATTTTTACTCTATTATTATTGAAGTTTTGTAAATTTGTGAAGAATCATCTTAAGGAAGGGAAAAACAAGACAAACATATATTTTTGGAGAAAGTTAAATTTACAAGGCAAATGGTATCGGATTTTCCATAAAAATTTCGATAGGGTTTCTCCTAGTTAGGACCATCCTAGTAGGCAACTTTAAAAGGGTTTTGATATTTATAATTTATAATTGATGCATTTCTTTTAATTCTTTTTTTAATTTGCCATGTTTAGTTGGAAAGTATATAGATATTTCATTATGATACAAACTTATGCATTTTTTTCCCCAAAAACATGTTGATTTTTCCTTTTTTTATTTTTTATTTTTTTCGATTACATGGTGAGTTTGGGACTCAGGAGATATTTCACTATGTTATATAATAATTTATGCATTTGTTTTTTCTGAAAGCTCTTTTTCCTTTCCTTTTTTTTATTCCTTTTTTTTTCTTTCTCATGTTATTTTTGAAATTTTATATAATAGCTTATGCAATTTTTTTTCCAAGTGCTATTTTTCTTCCCCTTTTTTATTATTATTATTATTTTTTTCTTTCCCATGTTAATTTTGAAAGTTTATAACCGATGTTTTTATATATATTTTTTCTGAAACATTTTTTTCCTTCTTCTTTTCTTTGGTTGCTAAGGTAAGTTGGAAAGTAGGGACTAATTTTTTTTTTTAATGTAAATTTTTTATTAGTCTTCTTAATATTATTTATCTTTAATAATACATTATTACCATACATAATTATCAAAACTCAAATTTAATATATCATGGATAATGTAACACTTTAGATAAGGTCAAACATTTTTTAGCTTCTTATATTATTGTATAACTCTAGATGATGTAACTATCATCATAAATAATAATCAAAATTCTATTAATATATTTATTGACAAGTTTGATACACTAACGATATGGTAAGAACTTTATTTGTGTAAGATGCACTTAAAATTGTTATAAAAGATTAAATGGACTTTTTAAAATATAGTTGATAATTTATTTTTTCCAATACAGCAACCAACATGGATGATTGGACTTGCCACATAGTATGTCTTTATTTTAGGCTTTCTACCTAAAATCAAATGAAATTAAAGATGAATCGAGAAGAAATGAACCTAATTCATATAGCTACTTGGTATGACTACAGAGACCACTCCAACCCCCATAGCTCCCTGAGCTTACCTAGACTCTCACTACTTTAATTCTATCTGATGAGAGCACATTTAAGGGCACCGCTTTGGCAGAGCATAGCCTTTGGCCAGATTTTTTTTCTCCGGATCCAACATGGATGATTTGACTTGCCACATAGTATGTCTTTACGTTAAAGTCCTCACGGCATTCAAATTATATCAAAATTCTATTAATAGATGATGCAATTATTTAATATAATTATATGAATAATAAAAAATCAATTTAATCTCTTTCAAACAATTTAATTATTTGCACAACGAATCCATAAATTATAATAAAAATAAATTTTGTTTATATTTTTCTTGTTTAATATATATATATATATATATATGTTTACAAAATATATATGTATATTCAAAAATTTGTAGTACAATACGATTCTGTACGAAATATTGTATAACACTAATATAATATAGTATAGCACAGTACTTTACAATACAATATAAACTAATATACCATAAACTAATGTAATATGGGTTTATACATGTCTATGTACCATGCGAACCCTAACTAATTTTTAAATATCAACTCTTAAGAAATCTAAGGACTAATAAACAAAAACCCGATGCTAAGCCCATAAGGTAAAATGTGAGCCTAATTCTATATATATATATATATATGTAGATATACCTTAGTTTATTTCTTCCATTGCAATTCACTTAAATTGATTGTTTTAAGTAAAATACACATGTACGATAAAAAATCTACTCTTTACAATAGCAAATCTCCTTTATAGGAAATTTCATTAAGCTTTTTATTGCATTTTTTTAAATAGGATTTTATTATGTCCTTAAATTATGTTAAGAATTGAGGGGGAATTATTTTTTAAAACTGTTAGAAATTCGTGTATTGAAATATTTTCAAATACATGTAAGAAAAGAAGGTGGGGGCTTTGACAATGTGAAACTCTCAAAAGCTCACTAGAAGTATATATATATATATATTTGTTGTTGATGGTGTACATTGCAAACGGGAGAAATGTCCTATGTATAGGAGATGAAATTGCCATGCTTGTTGACAACTAGCTAGTTTATGTGTCAACTAATTATATTACAATTTTATGCATAAACACATGCATTAATTTATGTGTGAGTTAATTACGTTACATGTTCATGCATGAAGACAACAAAGAAAATGTGTTGCCTCTATGTTAGTCTTAATTGATGAGTAATCAAATCCACTTGCTAGGTGTTAAGAAATTGCATCACTACATTTCAACACTCCTTAATGCACAATTCGAAAACTATGATCATTTTCAAAGTAACTTAAATTGTGTTGAAGGCAACGCTTTGGTGAAGATGCCTACTAGTTGTTCTTCACTTCTGCGGTACATCAATTCAATTTCCTTATCTCTTACCAAATCATGTAGAAAATGGAAATTGATCTTGATGTGTCTTGCTTTCTTATGAAATACAAGATTTTTACCATAACGATTATTGGTTTACTATCATAAAAAATATCTATAGCTTGATTATGAGATTCTCCATGTCTTTGAAAATTCTTTTTAGCCTAATTACCTAACTTGCTTTAATTGCAGTTGCAATGTATTCGGCTTCAGTAGATGATTGCCCTACACATTCTTATTTTTGCGATGCCCATGAGAAAATTCCAGAGCTTAATATGAATGCATATCTAGAAGTACCCTTCGACTCATCTACTGATCCAGCTCAGTCGCTATCAGTGTAGCCAAATAATTTATAATTGGTATATGATTTGTCCAAAATTCAATAATTTTTAGTTCCTTGTAGGTATCTAAGTAAAGGTTTTATTGTGTTGGAATGTATTAGACTTCGATTTTGCATGAATCTTGAATCTAGACTTGATGCATATGTGATGTTTGGTAGAGTAGAAGTATGATATAGAAAACCTCCTATTAAACTTTTGTAAAAGCCTGCCATATGCCTTTTCAAATCCATCTTCTTAGCTCATCTTTATATTTACTGTAAGCGGTGTAGTCATTTATTGACTTGTAATTGTTCACTTTGAACTTTTTCGACATTGTTTTGGTATACTTCTTTTAAGATATGAAAATATCTTCCATTTGTTGGCTTATTCCAATGCTAAAGAAGTGATGCATTAGACCTAGATCTATCACTCAACTTTTCCTTGGATCTTTATGTATTGAGTCAGTTCACTTTTACTCCTCTTCGATCCTTGATTTATAAATACCTATCGATTCTGCTGTAGCAGGCTCACAGAGCTAGTTTTAATCCATACAAAGCTTTTTTCAATTTGAGAGCCTTTTTTTCCTTCTCCAAGATAGCCAGTTAGAAATGCATACTTTATGTCAAGTTGATGAATGTACTTCTTTTTTTGAGTAACAAGTGCAATAAGCACTCTAATTGTGTCTAATTGCACTACTAAAGCAAAAGTTTCATTATAATCCACACCACATTGTTTTAGATAGCCTTTCTCTACATGTTTTGCTTTGTGTTGAGCCTTCTTTTTTTTTTTTTTCTTTTAAAACCCATTTAACTCCCATAACTTCTTTGTTAGCAAGTGATTCCACTAACTCCCAAGTTCAATTTTTTTTTTCAATGATCTTTATTTCTTCTTACGTTACGTTCACCCCAACATCTTTGTTTGATGCAATATCAAAATTTTCAGGCTCTAATGTAGTGAAGTTGTACGCTTCATATTTTAATACACACATCATTTTTATTGATGGCGAATCAGGATTAAATGCACCATGTTGAAGAGTTCACATTTGATTGAGATTTTTTAGCTCTTCTTTCTCCACTTTTTCTTTACCTGAAGTCGAAGATTAAGTTGAGATAATAATTGTTTTCTTCTCAATTTTTCGTTCATTCCAATTCCAAGTTTCACTTTCATCTACTTTTTGACTGACAATGAAATTTTTTGTTTTTGAAGCTATAGACTTTGTAACCTTTTGATTTAAAACTATAGATAAGAAAAATACCTTTTTTATTTTGTTACCCAATTTGCTTCCTTTTTTTTTCTTCCCATTTTAAGATGAAAACATAGCAAATATAAGCAAACACTTTGATATGTTTTACTGAAGGCTGCTGTTGATGTAACACCCAACCTCCTAGTGGAATTGTTACTTTTTATTTATATTGTTTCCAATTTAGCCACCAAACTAGGTATGAAATTTTCTATTTAGAGCTTCCTAGGAGATCACCATCCTAGGATTGTTCTCTTTTGAACATGCTTAACTTCGGAGTTCTTTTGAACCTTAAAGCTAACCACTCTGAAAAGGTCTCAACGTTATAAAGTGACGATAATTACATTTTAATCATCTCCCGGTCTACACTTGGGTGATGTGGGATCGAACACCAAGTAGCCTGCTAGTGTCCAATACCCATTCACATTTATCATCACAATCCACTCCGCTTGAGGTCCAGCATCCTCGCTGGCACACTTTCGATCGAGATATAGCCTTTGTTCATAACACTGTGTCTCCACTTGTATACTTGTCACTCTCTACTGATATTGTCCCCAGTTTAGCCATCAAACTTGGTATTGTCCTCAATTTAGCCATTGAACTCAGTATGGGATTTTCTTTTCAAAGCTTCTCAAGAGGTCATCCATCCTAGGATTGCTCTCATCTAAGCTCATTTAACTTTGGAGTTCTTTTGAACCCTAAAACTAACCAATCTAAAAAGGCCTCGGTGTTATGAGAGTAACTATTATTATATTTGAATTATCCCTTGATCTATATCCGAATGATATGTGATTGGACACCAGGTAGCCTGCCAATGTTCTGCACCCATTTATAATGGTCATCATAGTCCGCTCTATGCCTTAATTGGTGTCTAGTTACAAAATTCATTTGTTGGATACTTATTTAATAGACAAACTGTTGTGTAAACAACTTCAACCTAAAACTTGTTTGGAAGGCCTTTGTCTTTCAATATAGTTATTGCCATCTCTAAAATAGTTTTGTTCTTTCTCTAATACACTATTTTGTTCAAGATTATAGCCAACTATCCTTTGATGTTCAACATTTTCATCTTCATAAAATTTAATAAACTATTTAGAGTTGTACTCTGGACCTTGATCGCTCCTTGACACTTTTATTTTATGACTATTCTGATTTTCAACATAATTTTTGAATTTTTTTTTTAAATCTCAAAAGGTAGTAATCTTTCATATGTAAAATATACTAAAGTCATCCTTGATAATCATTAATGAAGAGAATGAAAAATTGTTTTTATTTTGTGTTGGAGTTCTCACTGGTCAACATATATCTTTATGCACCAACTCTAATAAGTTTTTAGCTCTCTATGATTTGCTTGAGCTGAATGATTAACGATGTAGCTTCTTAAGAAAACAACTTTCATAATGTCATTGTTTTCTTTGATTGATGGAAAATCTTTAATCATATTTTTATGATGCAAAGACTCAATCCATGGTGGTTGAAGTGACCAAACCTTTGATGATGTAGACATGAGTTGTTATGTTGCACCTTTATAGCTACATCTTTGTTATACCTTTATTGAATAAGAATAATTCTTATGCTACATACTGCATTGGCTATAGCCATGCCATTGTCATAGATTTTGGATGTTTCTCTTTCAAAGAGTAGAGAATAGTCATTTTATATCATCTGACCTACACTTAGTCGATTTTACTACACACTGGAACTAAAAGAATATTGTGCATAAGTCTTATTTTTTATTTTATTTATTATTATTATTATTATTTTGTTTCATTTGTACAACAATTGTACCTTTACTAGTTGCTTTTATTACTACTACATTTCACAATATGAATTATGGTTTACATGAAGTCTCAATATTGCAAAAAATCCTTAGTTATGTGATTGCTATAGCCACTATCAATATGCTACCTGTCATTTTTTACTCTTCTTGAAGCTTAAGAATTATAAAAAAGAATTTTAGTAGCATCTTTATCTTTAGAAAAATTAACTTTGCGATTTTCTCTAAAATGACAATCTTTTTTAATGTTGAATTACTATTTCTCCTAAAAATTTAAGCGAATGAGAGGTGAACTTTCATTCTTTTGATACTTTTTCCCTCCCCTCACATGTAGACCAGCTTATTTTAGGCAATTTTTTAGGTCCCTATATGCATTTTTTTATTTTTTTAAATGGAGTTGTTGAGTTTTGAACTCAAAATCTCTTTATCACTAGCTTTGATATAAGTTGAATTAACACTTTTCTTTTATACTTTTTCTTCAAATTTCTTTCAATTCTTACATTGTGGTTTATCACAAAACCAACACTCCTTCTCCAAATGGTTTGACTTTTTACATATACCACAAAGAGAATAATTTACACTTCTTTTTGTACATTATTTTAAGAGATTTCTCCTCTAATTTTTTCTTTTTTTTTTAACATCATTGTTTGATTTTTAACAGAGTGGATTAGATTTAAATTGAAATGCATGTTTAATAGACTTTTCACTACGAGTACTCAATCTTTTTTCAAAAGCTTGTAAATAGCTTGTTACTAAAATTTGAGAAATATCTTTTGACTCTTCAATAGCAGCCACTATAGTATCATATTTTTCAACAAAACAAATCAATATTTTCTCGTTGATTACCAACTTTTCTATTCTAGTGCGGTAATGTTTAGCAAATTCAGAATTTTTCATCTTCAAATTTCAAACTCTTTTCTTAGAGTTTGTAATTTGGAAGTGGGTACCTTTTAATTACCATGAAGAAAAAATTTCATCTGCTACGGCTTGCTGCAAAATATATAATACTTTTGAATCTCTTTGTAAGATCTCCTTTACTTATTTATTTTTTTAAATCAAGGCTAGCAGAGGTTGAGTTATCAATTGGAGATATGATTCTAGTCATGAAAATATCCCACAAATCTTGGAATTTATAAAAAGTCTTCATTTTAATGTACCAATAATCGTAGTTCTCACCCTTGATAATTGGCACAAAAATTGTGAAGAACTTAATTTGGCCATGACAACAGTATTTACCGAAGAATATCTTTACACCCAACAATGATTGAACAGAGCTTTGATACCAATATTTGAAATTGAGGGGAAAAATACTTTAAGAAATTATTAGAAATTCTTGTATTGAAATAGTATCAAATACAAGTAAAAAACGAAGGTGAAAGCTTTGTCAACGTGAAACTCTTAACACCTTACTACAAGTATTTTTTATTTTTTGTTGTTGCTTTTGTACATCACAAATGGGATAAACATCATATTTATAGGAGGATGAAGTTACCATGTTGTTGACAACTAACTAACTAATGTGTCAACTAATAATATTACAATTTCATGCATAAAGACATGTATTAATCTAGATTTCAACTAACATGTATTAATGTAGATTTCAACTAACTACATTACGTGTTTATGCTTGAAAACACCTAAGAAAACATGTGCTGCTTCTATGTTAGTCATAATTGATAACTAATCAAATCCACTTGCTGGGTACCAAGAAATTGCATAACTACTTTCCAACAAATCCTTATTAATTTAGTAATTTATCTTTAAATTTCAACTATTGAAGATATTTAAGAACTAATATAAGAAAACCTAATGCTAAAACTTTATGGCCGAATTGATGTGTGCCTAACTCTTTCTCCCTCTCTCTCTCTATATACATATATAATTATTTTCGTTCTTCCATTGTAGGTCACTTACATAAATGATTTTGAACAATATACACATAAAATGTCCTCCATATGGTAACAAATATACCATATAAAAAAAATGTCCTCCATATGGTAGCAAATATACCATATAAAAATTTTGTTGAAACTTTTATTTTTTTATTAGGGATTATTACATATTTTAAACTAAAGGAAGGGGAAACCTACAACCTCATGGAAGTAGGTATGAGGGGAATTCCAAGGCTCATTCATCTTTGCATAACCAAGCTTGATTGACAGAAATATTACACTGCTCGGTGTCAAATTTCACAGTGGTCTTGTAACAATATCCCCAAGAACATAACAAAAAGTAGACAAAATTCAGAGCACCAAGTCCAGCAATGAGGAAGTAAAAATAATCCAATTTTCCATCATCTATATCATTGGTTAACCAATTCGTTGTGCTGTGCACAATATTCACTAACAAATTGCTCAAATAGCTTGCTCCTGCTATGGATAGATATAGTAGAGAATTCCCAACGGTTCTCATTTTATGAGGAAATTCGTTGTTGTAAAACTCAATCTGTCCAACTGCACTGAAAACTTCAAAAAAACCGACGAAAATAATATGAGGGGCCAGCCACATACCTGACATCGTTGCAATACCGCCCGGTTGAGGGTTTGACATGGCCAAAGCCCTCCTTTTTCTCTCCACCAAACCAGCCAGTACCATGCATAAAATTGAGCAAACATTTCCAATTCCTATTTTTTGGAGAGATGAAATTCCTTCTTCGCTTTTGGTGATTTTTCTAATGGTGGGTAGTAAAATGATGTCGTAAAATGGGACCCATATAGCTATTGTTATATATGATAAAACACCGAGTGAACCTGGAGGAATTTCAAACTTGGGTCCGAGGTGGAGATCCATTTTCATGGCTTGTGATATTGTAAATGTTCCTTGTATTGTAATGGCAACAAAGGAAATTATACAAGAGGCCCATATTGGAATGATTTTTATCAAGCATTTTACTTCTTCCACTTGTTGGACGCTACATAGCCTCCATGGATCTGGACAAGGTTCATCATCTACCTTCAGATATTGATCATTATTGTCCACTATTAAAGCAGCTTTGTTAAGGAACCTGGGCATTAATTAGAGACACAGAATTAGCATAAACATGCAAATCAATTAACTTTTGTAAAAACAATATATTCGTCTCATTTACCCCATATATATATATATATATATATATACACACAGTCCGACTCTAGGAACGGAGCCAGATGCCTTGTTTGGCGGCCATATCAATGTAAAAAAATTTGTGGAAAAAAAAAAATCATATACCATATATATTTTCCTTTCATATATCATATTTAAAGAGAAGATAATATATAATTATACAAATTATGAAAATTTCTTTTTATATTATATGAGTAACAATTTATTAGATAAAACTGACACAAATTGTTAAAAAAAATAATATCATTACCAAGCAAAAATATGATATAGAGAATATGGATATATATATATATATACACACAATATTTGATAAATTTGTTCCAATTTAACTAATGTTAATATTGTAAGAAAATTTTCATGTGATTATTGAAGAAAATACTTTATGAGTAAATTTAATTTTTAAATTATTATTAGGTGGAGTGATATTATGGTGTAATATATTTAAAGAAGCGGTTATTCTAAAGATATCTATTATCAAATGGAAAAAGTAAATCAAGTCAAAATGAAAATTTTTAAATGCAAATAAGATCATTAATAAATAGAAATTCTAACCCAAAAAAAAAAAAAAAGCTAACCATGCAAAACTTAAATATGTTCTATAACTTGATTATTAGAAAATATATGTATATGAAATTATTATATATTAAAGATATAAGTAATATTCAGTCTATGTAAGGTAAATGCAGTAAATATTTAAATGAAACTTTTTATAGTAATAATTGTTTTCCTTTAAATTTATTTGGTAATTTATAATAAGGTGGATTTATATTAATTAACTTTTACATCGATCCAAATATAATTTCAAAAGGGAAATGAAAAAGACCTAATAGGGAAGGGAGCGATGCCCTCTCAGGCCAACACATTGCTTCCTCCTTGTCTGACTCAATTAAAGATATTTTTAACTTTTTAAGTTGAGGATAAATGTGTTTGATTATTTAGAACCTTTAAATTAATTATGTGTCATCTCAAATACATAAAATTCAATGATTCTAAATTTAGTCTACTTATCGTCGTCAACTTAAAAAATTGAAATCTTGAGCACCATTTATATATATATATATATATATATGTTGTCATAATAGATTCATATACACAATTTGTTTCTACTAAGCATTATTGCCTGGTTAAAAAACTCCTGTATCGATATCATATCAATAGTTAATATTTAAAATTGAAAAAGTAGTCAAATATAAATTTCATTACATACTAAAATTTTATTTAAGTGAACAATATTGGAACCAATAATTAACAAATATAATCTTAAATCTTGATCCTTGATGCAATTTAAAAACTAAAAAAAAAAAAATTCTAATATTAAAAATTTTATTTGAGTCTGACTCTATATATATATATATATTATATTTTGATCTCTTAGGAAATAGAATTTCCATTTTATTTTAAAAGGTATGCTAATGT
This sequence comes from Ziziphus jujuba, assembly GCF_031755915.1. Lineage (NCBI taxonomy): Eukaryota > Viridiplantae > Streptophyta > Magnoliopsida > Rosales > Rhamnaceae > Ziziphus > Ziziphus jujuba. The sequence goes on from NC_083390.1 coordinate 9,653,899, forward strand.
GGCTAGTAAAAGTGGGATTGACATGTTTTAATCTACTAGGCTTTGTATGTTAGATTTATTAAATTTTATAAGATCATGTGGATCCTAATTTTAATATCCACATCAGTAATATTTCCCAAGAAAGATGGAAACTATCTCATAAGAGATCAATATGTATATATATATTTGAAACTATACTACCAAGCTCAAATTATGTTGTTAATATGAAGGTCACGATATTGTTTTAACCCTTGGATCTGATGAAGGCTAAATTTTAAATTATATTTTTTAATAATCGATTATCGACGAAGGTTACTTTTTCTAATTAGATTTTAATGTATAACTAGATCTATATTTAATCATTTTTTAATTTTAAATTCTAGTGTAATATAATCCAAAAGAAATTCGAAATTAAAACCATCAAATACACCTAATGTGAGACTGGCTCTAAAAATATATATATACACATTAAAAAAAAAAAAAAAAAGGTAAAGTCATACGAGTTATTATTTAGTAGCTATCAATAATAACAAATAGTTATTTAATTAATTAGGTCGATGTGTGAATATTAACTTAGAAATCAACATAAATTTAAATAAAAATCTTATATATGTTAAAAAATTATTATTATGTACTTCGTTTAGAATTTGTTCTAGATACAATTTGACATTTTATGTTTGAAAAAATTCATCAAAATTCCCTCTAGTTTCAACAAATCATCATGTGCCTCCCCATTGTTGACCCCTTGCCCTTGGATTAATATTTTCTATGCCCCTGCACGGGTGTAATTGAATGTACTTTTGAAACCATGTAGACACTTATGTAATTAATCGTTATATACCTCTCAAGAGTATGAAATTAACGCTTAAAAAAAAAGGTAAATAGAATATTGGGTTATCAATACCATTTTATTACCTTAACTGTGTGGAGAGTGGCAGCTTGGCCGCATCATTTTCTTTAAGTGGAGGATCAAAGAATTCGGCATCAGTTAGAACCTCTTGGTGGCATTTCTTATAAGCCGCTACAAAAACTTGAAGAATTCCAGAGAAAACGCTTCCCTCAGGCTTTTCATACACATATATTTTGGTTCCAGCTAAAAATAAGAGAATAGAGCAAACCATAAGAAAAGTAGGTATCCCAAAACCTAATGCCCAATTAATTGAGTTTTGGATATAAACAATGGTTTGGCCGAAGAAGAAGGCAAGAGTATAAACGGTGTATAAGTAATTATAAAGACTGCTTGTCGCTTTCCTTCCTTCAGAGTTGGTGGTGTCAAATTGGTCAATTCCAAATGGAATAGTGCAGGGCCTCATTCCACCGGTCCCTAAGGCTAACCAATATAGGCCGATAAGCAAGATCCACAGTTGGGATTTTGTGTAGCCAACGCACTGGTCCAATTGTTGCATTGTTGGGCTGCATTGTGGTGGTCTAAGCTGTGGCACTGTTGCTGTTAATGTGATTATTACCATGCCCTGTTCATGATGATGGGTAATTTGCCAAACCAGTAATAGTATTAAGACTTTGTTTGCAAAAAATGAAATGGTAACAATAATAAAGTTTTATTTATTTATTTTTTCGAGAAATAACAATTAAGTATTGAAAACTCGAGTTTTTGAAAACAGTACCTTTTTTTTTTTTTTTTTTAAAGTCAATTGCCAAAACAGTAACTAGTGTTGAAACTTTTGATTTAATTTGTTGTGGTATACAAAATTTTTAACAAATTAAATAAGTCACGGACCCACTTGAAGGTCAAAGGCCCGTCAACCCCCGTAATTAGCTTTAAAATTTTATTTATAAAATAGTAATAATAATAAAGTATTAACCCTGAGAGATTAAATTTTCTCAAAGGTCCAAGTGTAATTTACACCTATTTAGTTTGTTGTGCAATTTGATGTATTGACTCTCTTTCAAAAGTGCTAGCCAAATTGTAGATGCATAATTCGAAGCATAGTTTGTGAGTAATGTAATTCTACTTTAATCGAGCACACAATTAATAGTTAGAAGAAAGTAGTATTGAAACTTACGGGGAGAGCTACTAAAGAAGCCAAGATAATGGTAAGATAGTTGCCAAGGTAAGCATCGGAAAGGAAGGCTCCAACTAAAGGAGAAAGGTTACTGGCCCCATTCCAGACATTGAGAATATTTGTTGCCACCACTTGATCCATATGGAACTCCCTCACCAAATACACCATAAAATTTCCCATCAACCCGAACGTTGCCAATCTTTGAATCGCTTCATTTCCTGCAAAAAATTTCCCCAAAAATTAATTCCCGCCTAAAAATAATATATATATATATATATATATATATTTCTCACATATATATATATATATATATATACTATAAGTGAAGAAGAAAATAGACAGAGACAAAGACGATCGACCTAAAATGTAGGGCACGGCCTTCCAACCAAGCTTTCTTGAGGTGACGGTGGTGCTGGGAGATGATAAATTGACGTCGTCGTTTTCTATCAATGCTCTCTGTAGGGAATCATCATCAGTAGTACTGCTACTGCTTGATTTGTGTTTGGTCCAGCAAAAAAATGACCAGAAAGAAGGACGCCTGCAACTTTTTGTTGTGTGTTCTTTCATCGCCTTTTTCTGTAGCTCGCTGGTTTTTTGTTTTTTTCTCTATGGGGTTTTGAGTAATATTGTCTCAATTCTCTCTCTCTCTCTTTCTCTCTAAGAATCCAAATTGGTTAAAGCCCATTTATATAGATTCTTACCTGTCATGCATTCAAAAACCATATCCTCTTAAAAAGGTTCCATATATATATTTCTGCAATATCTTATGGCTACAAGCATTTTTCATGCAGTGATTTTTTGGCTGTTTTCTGATTGGAGCTCAACCATTGGTTAAAATTCCATTCCAAGTAACACTTATAATGTAGTATCCAAAGCATGGATATTTTCCTTCCAAGTTATCTTATCAATCTTACTGTTTGGTTTTTAGTTATCAAATTAATTTGCGCTTTATTAATTTACTTTCTTGCTGTCTACGGGATTCGCCATTTATTTAATATACTCTCTTGTTGTTCCAAGGTGGTATCGTCGCTCTTTTCCAATTAGCGTATGAGTTAGAACCCTTACCCCAGGGAAGGAACTAAAAAATCATCATTGGGTGCACGATGTAGAGAAAAGAAAATAAAAGATACAAATATATTCGATAAAATTATTTCAAATGACAACTTAGGTGTGTATTCAATTAGAAGTTTAATACATTTTAAAAGCCCAAAGATATTCAATTAAAATTTCGATGGAATCCATTAAAATATTTGGGTATCAATTCAGAATTTTATAGAATCTATATAAATATGATATTATTCAATTATGACTTTTTAAAAGTCTATTAAAACGTGTTGGTATTCAAAAAGTTATTGACTTAGAAGGATTTTACAAATTGATGGATTTGATTGGATTTTGAGATGCTAAATATAAATATTCAAGCCTTTCACAAATCCAGTCTCCATCCCAGAGATTTTACCGGATTTTAAAATACAAAACATTGAGTGAGACCCTGCTTTGAGATAAAACAAAGAACGAAGAAAAAACAGACGAACCCAACCTGCTGGATGAACGGTCGAATGAAATCGGCGAACTGATGGCAACCAAAACAACGGTCTTTCCTATAGGCTCTCTCCTCGTGCTTCCTTGCTTGATTTGGTTTTTTGGATATGATTCAATTTTTCTGCTTTTTTGGCATTATCCTGCTATTGTTTGATAAAAATCCAAATCAATGTTGTGAAAATTTTGAATTCCAAGTGAGAAGTTTTGAGTTAAAAAAAAAAAAAAAAAAAAAAAGAGTGAGAAGTTTTGAGTTTCTAAGGAACGTATTTGTTACCCTATTGAAAATTTTATAGCTAGCAGTTCAATACTCCTTATTAAAAATAAGTCATTGAAGAAAACATATGGTAGTGCCTGCAAACGTTAAATAGTTCTGATCCAATGTGAGCATCAAAAGCACGATCAAGAAGAACCCCTAATAACTTAGAATGTTTTCTTCAATAGTTCCATTCTGAATCCATGATATTTGAGCAGTTATTCCACATACTCAGTACCTGTTCTCAAATGGGTACCGTACCTTTGTTCTAAATCCCCCACCTTTCCACCTTCCCATAATCAGTGGTCATCCCATAGACCGACCTGTAAGAAAAAAACCCATCATCAAAAAACAACCCTTTAAACCTTTAAAGTTCCCCCCAAAAAGCACAGAATGAATTTATTAAAAACCCTTTGAAATTTATTCAAAGTTATCAAATGGGTATCTTAGGAATTCACTTACCAATTCCCCAACAAATAAACCTAGCAACACACAAAACTTTAGCCATTAAGCCATAAATACATAGACGAAAGCGCGCCCCCCCTCCCCCCCCCCCCCTCCCCTTGAGCCTTAAACACACAGACGAAAGCAGGAGCATAGAAACAACTGCCAGGTGACAAAAACTTTGAGGGGTTAGTTTTGAGGAGGGTAAAGATCATCTCATCTCAAGATTAATGATCAATTTATTTTCTTTGTACCACAAAAAAAAAAAAAAAGGAAACAGTGATGATCACAGCCTATGGAGGAAAAAAAAAAAAAGGTTGGTACATTAGGCATAATGAATGCGCATGTCGGAAGCTAGCCTCACAATTTTCCATCAATTAATACATTTATATGGCTTTGAAAAAAAAAATAAAAAAGAGTTGGTAGCTTAGGCACAATGAATGTGCACGTCAAAAGCTAGCCACACAATTTTCTATCAATTAATAAATTTATATTATAATATATATATATGTATAGTTTCCTGTACTTAATTAAACACACTTCCTTAAGAATTTGTACTTTTGTTATTGCTTCCACTGTGAGTGATTGATTTGGTGTTCTATCATTATTATTATTATATATATAATTCTTGTACTAATTAAACACACTTCTCCAAAAATTTGTGTTTTGGTTTCTGTTTCACTGTAAATGGCTGACCATGTTTAGTGTTCCATTATAATTATTATTATTATGTGTTACGAAATATTTCTATCTACTTGCGCTCAAAAAATATATGTTGCTCTCTAGTACTACATGTTCATGCATATATATATATATGATTTCAGAAAAAATTAGAAAAATACATTATTTTTTGTTACAGTTAGTAATCTTTTAAAATGTATTATGAATCTAATATGATTTATTAAATATTTCTAATTTGATTTTATAGTTTGATGAGTTGGAATGTGAATATTTTGATCTTATTTATTATATGTTTAATTTATAATATATATATATATATATGTGTGTATAAAAATGTGAGTTTCAACTATTCATGGGCTTTATATTTAGATATTTATTATTACAGTGGGAGCTTTACAACGAAAAGGTAAAACTGCATATAATACATGGACCTCACAAGAGAGTAACACATGGAACGGATGGTTCATGCTGCTAAGCATGGACGGCGTGTCAATAATGGTGTATTTAGCAAACTAACTGTGGAAAGTAAGATACTTCCTAAGCTTAATGAAGCACTTGGGTGTAATAAAAATTATACTCAGTATCAGAGTCACTTGAAATGGATTAAAACGCATTATCAAACATTTCTCAACTCATGTGTTTCAACTCTTGTTTTAGATGGGATGCAAAGACACAAAGATTTACTGCCACAGATGAAATATGGGATAATTACTTTAAGGTGAGATTATAAATTTTCATTAGAATGTATTTTATATTATTATATCTTATATATGTCTACATATATATATATATATATATATTTGTATTTTTATATGTTAACAAAATATTATATTTGTTTTATTTTGATTTTTTTATTTTTTTTATTTATCGGTCTCATCCAAATCAGAAACACTTCGAACAAACACTTTTGCTGACTTTGAGGATTTAAAAATTGCTGTTGGAAATGGATCTGCCATTGGAAAAAACTTTATTGGATTGGGAGACGATACAGATGCAAGAATTTATGGGCAAGATGAAAGTACACATGTTATGTCAGGACGCGTCAAAGATCCCTCACCCGAATCCTAGACAAGCCCTGATTCTAGGGAAACACCACCAAACCTTCCAACGGAAAATCCGGCAACATCTTCCCTAAGGGTAGAACTTACCACAAAATTCCATGCACATAAAACACACTCCAATAAACACCACCTTATTCCTCCCACCTTACTACAATTTGTTTCCACAAATTTCCAGGACTTCAAATAAATGACAGGGAACTAGTGCTGAATTAATTAAATAAACATCCAAATAGTATACAGAGCGTTATCCACTACAATTGAATATGAAATTTAATATAATATAAGATAAAAAGAAATAATACAAGATAGAAAGGAAAGGAAAAGCCTCTTGGACTTTCGGCAACGAACCAAGACGTCAAGCTCCCCCCCGAACAATCAGCGTAGACTAACCTGGGCCTAAAGGAACGGAATTTAAAAACATGAGATGCTAATCATCTCAGTGAGTAACCCAATCTACTATATAATAATAATAATAATAAAAGGGTAAATAACTTAGTTAATTGGTTAATAAGAAACAAACAAATAAATAATAGGTAGTTAAAAATAATATTTTCCCTTGAAACCCCACGATTCACTCAGTTGGAAAAGTTTACTTTTTAAAATGTTTAACAAAACCCGCTATTTGTATGCCCCGAAAACCAAGGAAACCAATTAGTCAATAGTTTTCTAATAAAATATGATAATTTAATAATTCAAATTTATAATGAAATAAATTGAAATAAAAATAACTTATAACAATTAATAAATAATTAATGCATGTCATAACAACTAATACCGAAATATTAATAAACTCACATTAAAACAATTCATGAAATAATTTAATAATTAAAATAAATCAATTTATTGAATAATTAAGCAAAGAAAAATTTAAATCAAATTAAAACCTCCATTTGAAATAAATAATAAAAACAACATTAAATATATTCTTAATTTAAATACAATTTCAAAATATTTATTTTGAAATCCATGTTCTGAAAACCATTTGATGCATCCACTATATACCAGTAGCGCCAACGGTACCCAGCATCCCAAGGTACTGTCATACAGGAGGTTAAAGAGAGAAACCGGCATACAGTCGCGTGGCGTCCCACTGCACCGCTGCTAACAGGCGTCCCGGCCATGGAGGGACGGCCTATCCTCATCCGATGCCAACCACAGGATAACCCCATAAATCACCTGTGCACTACTTACACTCACATGCGCGCTAGTCATATCCATTTGCGCACTAATCACATCCATATATACAGAAGACCAGTACGTGTATGATACATCTAAAAACTCGTAAATCATAAATCAATATTTTTCAAAATCTCAAAATTTCATAAATATCATCTGGTTTATTCCATCTAATTAAACCCGTAATTTTCCACATTCTCTTTTAAATCATCATTATAAATCCATCACGTTCAAATCCATCAAGTTAAATATACAAATTTTTCAATGGAATAAGGTCAAGCCATTAATATTTCAATGCATAAATATTTTTGAAACATAATAATTTAAATCCATATTTTTCTCAAATTCTAAAAAATCAATTTGAATCAATAATATAAAAGCCATATAAATTCCATATATAATTAATTCATATAATTGTGCACAATAATTGAATAATAACCATAGCAATAATTAAAATAAATCAAAACCACAATTTCTTTAAATTCCCAAATATATTCTTTTGGCACCAAAACATATATTAAAAACATTACAAATTGGCAATACAATTCTAAATAGAAATTCTCATAATATCGAACACATAAACATATTTTTGAAATATTCAATTATGAAATATTCCTACAAATTAATTTAATAATTAATAATTTCAATTTCAATTTCATAAAATTCTTTAGATCAAAATATTTCTTAATATATATATATTTTGATTCACTCAATTGAGCATCAAATTTCCAAATATAAATCTACTAAATATTTATCACATAGAATATCAATTTCAAATATTCAATTAATATAAAATATTTACAAATTTTATTCCCGAAATTAATTTGAAGGTGGATCGCTCACCTAGAGCACACAATTAACCCAAGATCCTCCATGGCATCAATTTCACAAAGCACACGTGCTCCTAGAACAACAATATTACATAACTCAAATAAATTAATACTTTATTCGGATAAATAATGCAAACGGTATCTAAAATTCACAAATAAGGTGTCTATGGAAAGTTAAGGAGACAAGGATCACATTACTGGCCTCTATTGACCCCAAATTCTGTTGGTGGTGGTTGGAATTTGCCCGGGAAGTATCGGCCGAACTTCACCTCCTCATAACTCGTGAACCACTTCGAATTTAAACAATTGGAGACCATATTTGAACTCGGAAGACCCAAAATAGGGGAAAAAGGATGGAAGATCAGACTGGGCTGGTCGAAAACGGCGAGAATCGCCGAAAAAACAATATGAGGCGCTGCCTGCTTCAATCGCCGATCGGCCGGTCGCCAAACTTGACCACCAAGCTCACCGACGACTGGGCTTCGCCGATGGCTGGCTTATGTGGCCACCCAATGACTAGAAATGGAGAAAATGGCAAGGACCCGAGAGGAGGAAAAGGGAAGGAAAAGAAAGAAGAAGAAAGAAGAAGAAAGATTCGGGGGGGCTGGGGGTGTTTTGCCCACATGGGGGAAGGGAAAAAAAAAAAAAAAAGAAAAGAGAAAGAAAGAAAAAGAAAATAAAAGAAAATAATTAAATAATATTATTGTATAGAATAATAATAAAATAATATGGTATTTAATCATGGTTGACATATGGCATCTCACCGTTGTGACACATGGCACCCTTTATTAAGTCACACGTGGCACACTGTTCACATATTTAAAAATAATACTAAAATAATACTGTATTTGAAAATTTTTATAGGTCCATAACTTTCAAACCATATGTCCAAATCGGACGTACCGCTAGTCTATGAACTCGTATCGACAAGTACTTCACAACCATGCATGAGTCAAAGCTCAACTTTGCATGAACAAAAAGTCAACTCCAGCACCCCTTAGACAATTTTGACTTCAACTTGTTTTGCTCATAACTTTCAAACCGTAGCTCTTTTTTTGATGTGCTACTAGTCTATGAACTTGTGCGAACATGTACTTCGTAATGGGACCTCGATCAATATGAAATTCCATCAAGAGCAAAAAAGTCAACATTTGACCCCTCTCGTTCAACGACGGTCAAACCCGATCAACCTTGGTCAAATTTTAGAAATTTTCGATATATTTCGGGATGGGGTGTTACATGTTAAGATAGATGACTATGTATATGATGAGATTAATAAGGTATACATTCCAACTTAACTCGATCCATCATGCCAAGCACTTTCACCTGGACATAATAAACCATCAATGTCAGAGTTCGATCCAAATTTAGAAGTTCTCATGGAAAATGTTGTTCAAAGAAAGTGAACTAGAATTGAATATGAAGGGAATACTCATTTATTTGATCAGAATGCCATTCGAGTTTATCTTCTAGAAAAACTTTCTCATGGTTTGGACTTAATTGGAAAAATTGCCACTAAAATTCGGGGAATGTATAACCTAATGGAGGAAAGGGAAAAGGCAATTAGTGAAAAGGAGAAAAAGAATGATATTTGGAATCCTATTAAGGAACCTCTGAATTTACATAATCATGGTTGCATAAAGCACTTGCGTTGATTCAGAAAATAAGAGTCAAAGATGCATTCTTGAAGATGTTTCCTGAAGAGCACTCAGAATGGATATCATTTAATATGGAATGAGTGTTACAACATATATTTAGCTATAACTATTTTATGATATAGGTTTTAGTTTTGATATCTCTTTCTTTCTAGTTTGTTTAAGTGAATTTTTTCATTTACTTTATTGTTCAAGTTTTACTGAATTGAATTTTTCATTAAAGAGTTTTTTTTTTCTCTTCCTAATATTATTATTTTTTATTACATTTCATATTTTCTAATAATATTTAATGTTATGTTTTAGATTAGTAGAGAAAATGGAATGGGAAGAACTGGGAGAAAGAGATACACAAGAAGATGGAGAATTTTATGAAACCATTAAATTAATATTGTTGGCAATTCAAGCAATACTTGAGGTATTAGATGCACTAATGATTATCATATGTGATGAATATATTGAACGTCCATTGGCTTGATGACCAATCACTTCTAAGGGGTATAATTATATTAATAAAGTATTGAAAAAAAGATCCTCAACATTTTCGGCAACTATATAGGTTGTATCCTAATGTGTTTTTGAAGTTATATAAAATTATTAGAGAAAAAACATATTTACAGGATACAAGATTCAATTGCATTGAAGAAATGCTTGCAACATTTTTACTTATTACAGGTCAAAATTCTCTCTATCGTATAACTGGTGAAACGTTTAGTCGATCACATTTCACAATAAGCAAAAACTTCAACAAAGTTTTAAGGGCTTTGAACACAATAGCACCAGATATGATGGTTACACCGAAATCTACACTGCCAAGTAAAATAAAAGAACATACAAGATTTTACCCTTACTTCAAGGTAAGTAATGAATGTTTTATCTATTTATTTTTTAGTAATAATAATTATTATTATCATTGTTATCGTTTTGTTATTATTAATGTTGTAATTATTATTCAAAACACCTTATGTTTTATGTTAGTTATAAAATTTATTATTTCTTTTAGGATTGTATTGGAGCTATTGATGGCACACATATACCAGCAACAGTAAAGGGTCATAATATAAGAAGCTATCGTAATTACCATGGAAAAATTTCAGAAAATGTTTAGCGGCTTGTAACTTTGATTTGGAGTTCATACATGTGCTTAGTGGATGGGAGGGTTCGGTTTATGATTCAAAATTACTGCATGATGCCTTATCAAGGAGGAATGGACTTAAAACGTCACAAGGTATATATTTTTTTGTTATATATATATTTTCAATATGTACAAATTTTTACAAAAATAATATTTATGAATTAATAATTAATATCTTATATTTTTAGGTAAATATTTTCTGGTGGATTGTGGATTTCCAAATCGTTGACAATTTTTAGCTCCATTTCGAGGGGTTTGATACCATTTGTAAGATTTTTCTGGTCCATGTCGTCACCCTGAAACTGCACCTGAATTGTTCAATCTCTGTCACTTTTCTTTAAGAAACATAATTGAGAGGATATTTGGTATATTCAAATCTAGATTCACAATTTTTAAGTTTGCACCTCCATTTCCATTTAAGACATAAGCAGAGCTAGTTTTAGCTTGTGCAGGATTAAAGAAAATGATGAGTTTCCTATAGAGCCAAATGATGAATCTCTATCATCGTTATTAACACAAGAAACTGAATAAAATAATTTTGAAGAGTTGTTTGAAAGTCAAGAGCAACAACGAGAAAATGCTAATGAATAGAGAACTACAATGGCTTCAAATATGTGGATGGATGCCCAAAATGCAAGAAATCAAAGTAATGAGCAATGAGTTTTTTTTTTTTTTTAAAATAAAATTTTGCATATAATAATAATAATAATAGAGATGATATAAGACTATTTGATATATTTATCTAATTTTATTTTAATTTATGTTGACAGTGTTTTTTTTTTCATTTTTTAAAAAATATTTGAAGGATAATATTATTAAAGTTTAATATTCATGTATATGTTGTTTGCCTATTTGTTAATTTGTTCGATATCATAAATATTCAACAATGCTAATGGTATGATAAAAATAATAATAAAAACTATGCTTATAGTATAGAATAAATGATATTATTTACCAAAATAGTAAAATAAATTATATAAAAATATTTAAAATCATTATAATTCCATTAAAATCTATTAAAAGTTTATAATATAAGTCTCACAAACTCCATTAAACTCCATATAGGATTATGACAAAATCCATGTGGAGTTTATTGAATTCTAAGAAAATTCATAAATTCTATCAAACATTTTAACTCTTTTAAAATCCATTAAATTCCTAATTGAATACACTCCCTTTAATTTTTTTGAAGGGAAATGAGAGTTTAATTACATGAAAAAAAATTGTTAATAGAAATTTTCCAACTATACGCAGTCAAAAGAAACTCATTTACATAACTTTTTTTTTTTTTCCGTATACATAGTTATCAATTTTCGCCATGGATAATATATTATTTCTAATTGATAATTATAATATTAGTAATATACTTTAGATTTTCTTAAAAACCTACCATACCAAATATTGAAAAATGAAAAACACAAAAAAAAAAAAAGAATTATAAATGTAAATCGACAGACTTTAAAATATCATATTAACAAAAAAAAACATCAAAATAAACTAATAAACACTTTAATAAGTACTACCTTGAATAAACATTTTAACAAATTCTACCTTAAATAGATAAGAAATGCAAAACTAAAGGTAAAATTACCAATACTTTCCATGTAATTTTCCTAAAAGCATTGCAAACGTGCATTTTTTGGGATCTAAATTCATGTTGTATTGGTGCAATATCTTGTATGCTTGAGACAAATGGGTAACATAATCAACTACATGCACATTTTTATAAGCATGCCATCTACATACACCTTAACTATATTGCCTAGAAGTGGGGCAAACATTTTAATCACTAGGTGTTGATAGGTTCCATATTTGTTCTTCAAATCGAATAGCATGTTTAAAGCAAATAGAGACCTATATCAATGATGAAGGCAGTCTTTTCTTGGTTAGATAGTTGTATCTTGATTTGATTACATCCAGCTTAGGCATCCAAAATGTTAGGGCTTCGTTGTCTACCATTGCATCCACTAATTGATCAATGTGTGGCAATGGGAAGTAATCCTTTAGGCATGCTTTGTTAAGTTCTGTAAAGCCAATGTGAGTTCACTATTCTTCGTTCTTCTCGGGGTACAAGATTTCCTAAATGAACCAATTATTCAACAACTTCTGAACATTCTAAAATATGGCATGATATCTTTCCACATTAAATTCTGCCTTTTTTATTTTACAATGCAGGCATTTTGACTAATTTTTAGTTCGTGAGCAATAACCTTAGCTAGCACACAAATCAAGTCATTGTGGTTCCATGTGCATACATCAAAGTTAACTCTTAGGAATGCAATGAGTTAAGCTTTAATATCAATAAGTAATGCTATGCCTACCTTGAAAGACTTGACTAGTTCTGGGTGTCATTTGCTATGATTGAATAATCATCCTCGCTTGTTATGATGGTTGGTGCATTCTAAATATCAGCTAGTGATTGAATTGTAAATACTTCCATTGCTAATGGTTCATGTCGAGCTGCAATGTCATAACAATGATGGGATTTTGGTTGGTCCCTCAATGATTTTCCAACGCCCTATTTTATTGGGAATTTTAGAGCTTGGTGATATGTAGATGAAACTGCTTGAAATTCATTTAAGGAGGGATATGACATAATGACATTATATCAAGATAGGTTATTTACGACCAAAAAATCAATAAGCATTATATACTATAGTGGTGGTTCACCAAAGGTCATAGGTAATATGATATTACATTCTATGATAAGGGTACTTTCATCAAAGCTAGTGAGTGTGACTTAGGTTTTATGTAACTTCTTGCACATGAATCCGATCTTGTTGAATACATTCTATAAAAAAATGTTTGTCGAGCTACCAATGCCTATCAAGATTTTCTGGACTTTATTGTTTGCTATAGTGATGGAGATGACAAGTGCATCATCATAAAAGAGATGTAACCACCTACCTTCATCTTCTGTAAATTGTATGGCAAATTGATGTGCTTTTGCCGTTTTACATGGGGTAACTGAATAAATTTTCCTATGCATAGGCGTGCTTGTTGTATATTTTCATAGCATTTGGAGAAGAAGCATATTGTGAACCCTTAAAAATTGTTCAAATATCCCATTGTGTGTGATTTTGGTATTACTTTGCATGGTAAAATCCTAAAGGTACCAATGCCGTATTATTTTCTAAATTTTATCTTTGAAAGCAATACATGAATTTGTGGTACGACCATAGTCGTGGTGGAAATGGTAATACTTTGACTTATCTTTGCAAGAATAATTGGATCACTAAGGCAATGGCAATTAAGAAATTAGATTTATCTTTGTCGTGTCAACATGAACAGCGAGTTGCATCAGCATGCTAATGTTTAAGAAGTACTTAGAACTAGAAGAAGACTAGCATAGTGTCCCCTATGTGTGAAATAGTTTATCACTTTTACCAAACCATTGTCCTCTATTTAAACTAGAATCTTTGGCAAGAGATCAGTGATTAGCTACATTACATGCAAAGCTACATTTGTTATCATAGGTGTCTTTATGCATGAGCGTGTAATATAATTTATTAACACGTAGACTAAAACTTGTCTTACATGCATGAGCTAGTAATATAATTACTTGACACTTGAAACATCTAGATGTCAATATGCATGGCAACTTCATCCTTCTACAAATAGCTAGCTCTCCCTATTTCAATAGTACAATAAAAGAGCTAAAAACACATATAAATGTGCTTGTAGGCAAATATTGAGAGTTTTGATACAAACCTAGGACGACCTGCTCTCCAACCCGTATTATATTAGCCCGGATCGCAATTAAGTTCAAGTTCTAATGGAATAGACCTTGATGTGTAAAATCAACTCGCAAGTGCACGAATCGTTTTCAAGTAATAAAGTGGAAAAATAGGATTGTCGTACCCAAAGGATTAAGTATTAAGTACCAAAGATAATTAGGTTTTGATAATATTTGAACTAAAATTTAAGATGGCAATTGAAAACTAAATAAACTAAATTAAACAAAATCAATCAATTAAAATTAGATCAATTTCAAGTAAGAGAGAGAATTGAATAATTATGAATACTAGGGCATTTGATTTCACCACTAACTATTCCAATTTAATTACTTAAATATGTGAATTTAATTAACTAGTAATTTTGTTAACCACACTTAATCACAAAATTAATCAAAAGTAGTTTCCACTCACAATTGATGATATTCACATAACCTAATTTATTCCTTCCGGCCTATAAATTAAATCATGCAAATTCATCAAGCATAGATTAAGCAAATAATATGGCATGAGACATAACTATTTTCCAATCAATTATGCATTCATGTAAATCATTGGAGATCCATAATATTATCCTTTTCCAAGCTCAAATATTATTAAAATCATTCATTCCTTCCAGCCTATGAAAGCATTAAGTATACCAATGATTTATTAACAAAACATATTACTAATTAAATAAAACTCAACATATATTAAAATAATTAAACCTTCATAGTTAGGGCTACATCATAGCCCTAGCTATGAAAATTAGTTCATGGTAAAAATAATTTCAACATCCATAATTATTAAAAATAATAAGAGTCACAATTAAAGAGAAAGGAAAAGAGAATAAAAACTATTGAAGAAATTCTCCTCCAAGAGCTCTCAAAGTCGTAGCCTTCTTCTCCAAGCAAGCCCACGTCTCTCTGCCTCCTCCAAGCTCTCCAATTGATCTTCTAAAACTCTAAAACTTTAAAACCCTAGAACCCTTAAGAGAATCTTAGAAACTCCCAAAATTTGGTTTGTTTCTATTTAAGCCTCCTAAAAGCTCTTAAATAACTCTCTAAACTTGTATATCTTCCTTCAATGAGGTGGGGGCTATATATATAGGGCCTTGGGAATCTTTTTCTCTCTTTATTTTCAATGTGGGAGTCTTGGAAGATACCTTTTTTAGGCCATGAAAAAGGTTGGACGAATTTCATGTGTAAAAAGGAAACTGTATATTACTTGCTCTCTACTACTTTCCTTTTATCTAATTCCTCCTAAAAAAAATAGTTAATTAGTCTAATTTACCCTTAATGAAGCATGTGACATGACATGTACCTCATTAATAATAAATTAACCAATTATTGCCACTTGTTTTTATCTTGGCCCTCAAATTGCCTTGATTTCCTCTTTTGATCAATGGTGGAGATTTAACTAGAATATTCCTTCTAATAAATTCCAAACTTTAAATGATGATAACTCTTTGCTCGCACCTCGAAATCCAAAAATAACGAGACATTTGAAATCCTCAGATCGCGATGATTCATATGACATCCACTTCCACCATGAAATTCTCGATAGAATCTTTATGGAATCTTCAAGGTATCTTTTTGGAATCTTTTTAATGCTTAGTCCGTTCAAGCTCAAATCTTGCTTCCTACCATAATTCGACCCAAAGAATCCATTTTTATGGTTGTTTTCTTAAAATTCTTCCTCTTTTATCTAGATTAAGAAAAATACATAATTAAGTATCTTTTCATAACAAATTAACACAAACTAACAAATATTAAGCTATAAATATGGCATAAAATCATCAATATTTTAGACCTAACAAATACCCCGAAACTTAAGATTTGCTAGTCCCTAGCAAAGAAAAAGAATAAGAAAATGAAATGTTATTTAAAGAACATAAGATACTTTAATGAGGTGCCTCAAAGATTGTATAACATATGACTTTTCAAATGGTTTCAAAGTAATTATGTAACTCAATACCTTATATTCTATCCAACATATATGATACTTCCAATGTGTGTGTGTGGAAATCAATTTATACACTTAATTACGATATGCTTGAATAAATTTACAAGAATTAGAGATTGATAATAACGTATGAACTACCATATGCTTGACTTAATTATCACTCTCCACTAATGTAGGTTAATGCACCACCTTAAATCATTAGGACTTCATGGTTTCTATTGTTAAGGCTAATGGATAAAGATAAAGAAAGAAAAGGATAGGATATAATAAATCAAAGAAAGAAAGCTAAAATTAAATATCAATGAATAAATTACTTGTAAAATTCGTTTCTTTATTAAAACTTCTTTTCTTATTTTAACTTCAATTTCAATATCCTTTTTCTCCTTTTTATTGTGCATACATTCTTCAAATCACACATATTCTATCTTTATTTCTTTTTTTTCTTTTCTTTTTTTCTTTCTTTTCCACTAAACCCCCAAACTTATTTTTCTTCTTATTGCACATTCAAATCTCTAATTTACACAAAAATGCATACTAGAGCCAAATTCACCAAATACTTAACCTCCAAACTTTATTTTTTTTTCTTTTTTTTTCATTTTTTTCTTTTTCAACACTCAAACAAGCTCACAAGCATAGATTCATATCAATTCAATTAAAGCTCTCTTTGTAGTATGTTCAAGGTAGGAAAAAGAAATTTAAGGCTAAAAAATGGTAAGTAAATGTGCTTTAATGAAGAAAAGGCTCTAATACATCTTTATGCATCCTAAAGGCTCAAATAAGGTACTAGTGGAAGATAATGTATTAGGTTGGCTTGAAAGGCTCAAACTTAAACAAAGATGGCCTAAATCATGTTCTTAGTAATGCATTCACCTAGGATTTCGCTTCAAGCAATAATCAAGCAAGTTCTAGAGTTCAATTAATAATAAAGTACTCTAATTCATGCAAACCGTCTTCAAAACACAATCTAAATTATGCATTATTGATTATGTACTCAAAATTTATTGAAAGTAACAATATGTGAATTTATATTCAAGCATTTAGGCATACACAAAAACAAATCCACCATCTAAAAACCAATTTATTTTCAATCATAGTCTTATCATTGGCTCATTAAAGTACTTAAGAAAACACCACAAAAACAATTTTTTTTTTTTAAATAATGAAGGAAAATAAAAACTAAAACTAACATGTTTGAAAACTAATAAAAACACTTAAAGGGACAAGATTTAAAAGATGCAAAGCATGCTTTTCACCCCCAAACTTAAAATGAACAATGTCCTCATTGTGAAAAACATAAAATAAAGCAAAAGTAAATAAAAGGTAAAGAATACTCCCCTTTGAAAACATGGAATGTTCCTTGCAATGTGAAAACTTGGGAAAAACCTACATGTTGCATTTTCCCTACACACCATGCGGCCAAAAGAAGGGTAGGTATCCATACAATTTGATGTACTCCAATGCATATTCAAGGTGGTTATACTCTAAAAACCTAACTTGAGACTTGAAATGCTCAACATTCGTCTTTTGCTCTTTTACACCTAAACATCTTAAAACCTTGCAAAAACTCAAACCAAACACATCAAAACAACCTAAAAACAAGAAAACAACTAGAAACAACTAAAATAAATAGATAAATATAAGGTAAAGAAAGAAACTTGGGTTGCCTCCCAAGACCGCTTGTTTAAAGTCATTAGCTTGACTTCATCCTTTTGATGTTCAACCTGGATTAAATATATAAATGATGTCATCCTCATAATATTGTCCAAGCTTATGATATGGAAATTGGGCATGATGATAATCTTGTGGCCTTAGCAAACTTTTAACTCCTTGTCCTATATAAGTCTCAATTTGAACCAAAAGCATGAATTGAACTTTCTTTTTGGTAGATTGGATTCTTTTAGGTCCAAAAATGCTTTGTTTGTCTCCTTTTGGGATGCATTCAAGCTCAATTGCATTTTTGGAGCGTGGATATACATATTGGGCTCTTGAAAATTCAATATTTGGCTTGAAAAGTTGATATTTAGCCTCTGTTGGTAAGCAATCTTCTTGAAGTGCGGCCATAGCTTTATCCTCATCGGATTTGGCCAAATTTTGGCTTGATTGATTCCTTGACTCATCCTCTTCATGATCCTGAAGCCCGTTTTGCAATGAATTTGAAGGAAAATTAGAAAATTCCCATGAACTAGTGATAGTGAGTTGGGAAACTTCTTGTGGTGGGCAATCTTGGTCATGTGTGTGTACCTCATTAAAATTATCCAAAATTGAAGATTCTTGCTGCATTTCACTCATTATAGACACCTCTTCATGTTCCTCAAATTTGTCATCATTATGTGGCTCTTGAAAGGATTCAAATTCATCAACTTGCTTATTACAAGTAATCTCCATGTTAATTTCCAAGTCTTCTTGAGATCCTTGTGAAAAAGTTGTCATTGGTTGCTCTAATTGAACTTGAAAGTTTGTACTTGGAGAATATTGATTTTGCAACTTGCCAATCGCTTCATAACATTTAGAAAATGTTTCCCTATGCCTTTCCATACACTCGATCAAAGATGTGCTCACTTGATAACTTGAAAGATCTGAATTGTCATACCTTGAATAACTTTGCGGAGCAAAAGGATTTCCCACTTGACAATGTTCACTTAAATGATTGCCTCCACACCATTGACATGTTATAGCTTGAACCCCAAAATTTGCAACTTGATTATATTGTCTTGATAAGTCTTCTATTGAGTCTTCTAGAGCAAAAGGATTCCCCACTTGACAATTTTCACTTGAGTGATTTACTCCACACCATTCACAAGATACAGGTTGAACTCTAAAATTTGCAACGAGTTTAGACATGATTGCAAGATTCTTTTGTAACTTGACAAAATTATCACTTGGAGAACTAGTTGGCTCCCCATAATCCCAATAAGGTTGATGACCATAAGCTTGATATTCCATGATTTTCCTAAAAAGAAAACACTAACAAAACAAAGGTTCAAATTAATTGCAAGTTTGTCAAGCAAACAATTAAAATTAAACCCTAGTATACAAACTAAAATTGAAAAGAATAAAGATAAACAAAACTCGAAAATAAGAAAAAATCCTAAGTATGCATAACTTTTAACCTAGACACTAAAATTAAAACCCTAGCATGCAACATTAAAACCAAAATTAAGAAATAAATATAAAAATTTAAAATAAGAAAACAATGTTCAAAGTACTACTAAACCCAATCTGAATTAATATTAATGCCTTAATCCCCGGCAACGGCGCCAAAAACTTGATGCGTAAAATCAACTCGCAAGTGCACGAATCGTTTTCAAGTAATAAAGTGGAAAAATAGGGTTGTCATACCTAAAGGATTAAGTATTAAGTACCAAAGATAATTAGGTTTTGATAATATTTGAACTAAAATTTAAGATGGCAGTTGAAAACTAAATAAACTAAATTAAACAAAAGCAATCAATTAAAATTAGATCAATTTCAAGTAAGAGAGAGAATTGAATAATTATGAATACTAGGGCATTTGATTTCACCACTAACTATTCCAATTTAATTACTTAAATATGTGAATTTAATTAACTAGTAATTTTGTTAACCACACTTAATCACAAAATTAATCAAAAGTAGTTTCCACTCACAATTGATGATATTCACATAACCTAATTTATTCCTTCCGGCCTATAAATTAAATCATGCAAATTCATCAAGCATAGATTAAGCAAATAATATGGCATGAGACATAACTATTTTCCAATCAATTATGCATTCATGTAAATCATTGGAGATCCATAATATTATCCTTTTCCAAGCTCAAATATTATTAAAATCATTCATTCCTTCCAGCCTATGAAAGCATTAAGTATACCAATGATTTATTAACAAAACATATTACTAATTAAATAAAACTCAACATATATTAAAATAATTAAACCTTCATAGTTAGGGCTACATCATAGCCCTAGCTATGAAAATTAGTTCATGGTAAAAATAATTTCAACATCCATAATTATTAAAAATAATAAGAGTCACAATTAAAGAGAAAGGAAAAGAGAATAAAAACTATTGAAGAAATTCTCCTCCAAGAGCTCTCAAAGTCGTAGCCTTCTTCTCCAAGCAAGCCCACGTCTCTCTGCCTCCTCCAAGCTCTCCAATTGATCTTCTAAAACTCTAAAACTTTAAAACCCTAGAACCCTTAAGAGAATCTTAGAAACTCCCAAAATTTGGTTTGTTTCTATTTAAGCCTCCTAAAAGCTCTTAAATAACTCTCTAAACTTGTATATCTTCCTTCAATGAGGTGGGGGCTATATATATAGGGCCTTGGGAATCTTTTTCTCTCTTTATCTTCAATGTGGGAGTCTTGGAAGATACCTTTTTTAGGCCATGAAAAAGGTTGGACGAATTTCATGTGTAAAAAGGAAACTGTATATTACTTGCTCTCTACTACTTTCCTTTTATCTAATTCCTCCTAAAAAAAATAGTTAATTAGTCTAATTTACCCTTAATGAAGCATGTGACATGACATGTGCCTCATTAATGATAAATTAACCAATTATTGCCACTTGTTTTTATCTTGGCCCTCAAATTGCCTTGATTTCCTCTTTTGATCAATGGTGGAGATTTAACTAGAATATTCCTTCTAATAAATTCCAAACTTTAAATGATGATAACTCTTTGCTCGCACCTCGAAATCCAAAAATAACGAGACATTTGAAATCCTCAGATCGCGATGATTCATATGACATCCACTTCCACCATGAAATTCTCGATAGAATCTTTATGGAATCTTCAAGGTATCTTTTTGGAATCTTTTTAATGCTTAGTCCGTTCGAGCTCAAATCTTGCTTCCCACCATAATTCGACCCAAAAAATCCATTTTTATGGTTGTTTTCTTAAAATTCTTCCTCTTTTATCTAGATTAAGAAAAATACATAATTAAGTATCTTTTCATAACAAATTAACACAAACTAACAAATATTAAGCTATAAATATGGCATAAAATCATCAATATTTTAGACCTAACAGACCTCAATCCCTAACCAACCTGTGGTTAGAAACCTTGGTATAATGTAGACGCCACAATAGGGGATGGAAAATCTATTGATAAGTCAAGCTAAAACAATCAATTCTCTAATGGTGTTTTAGGTGTTCTAAAAGAACAAAGAGATAATTAATCTCACAAGTAATTTCTCAATCAAATCAAAGTTAATTCTTATTGAAAAATAAGCCTTTAAATAGGCTACAAAGCCATGAAATAAAACCCTAAAAACAAAGGGAAAACCAGCCATCCAAAGTAGTTTCCTATGGTGGCCGAAATTCTCACTCCTTTCCTAATCTAATTTGGATTAATTAATTCCTTTATTTTGAATTAGGAATTAATTAATTTACAATGAAAATAATAAAATAATAACTTTCCTAAAATTATTCTTCCAGAAAATAAATAAATAAAAACTAAAAAGTAATGGTAGTTTCCTAAAACAAAAAGTAAAACAAATTAGGAAACTAAAAAAATGCTAGCCTTTTTGATCAAATTGACTTTGATCAATCTTTGACCTCTTTGAGTTCCAAATCAGCTTCTAGATGCTTTGTAGGATGCCAAATAAGCTGAATATGAAGGCCCACACGTTGCCCATGCTTGGAAAAATAAGAAAAGGCTAATACAGTAAAATACAGTAAAGCCAGCAAGCAATACAGCAAATTCGGCCAAATTGTTGATGCTGTCCGTACAAGCCCTTTTTGATTGCATTTGAGGCTGCTTTAACTTGATTACATGACCTCTTAGGCATATGTATTGAACCCATAAGGCATTGGAACCATTTCATACTTCTCGAACTCCAAAAATGTACCAAAACCTTCACCCGGGTCCGTATCGGCTTCCACCACTTGGATGTTTAGAATAGGCTTTGTATCTTCAAGTATGGACAAGCTCTGTTGAGATTGATTACCCCCTGTATAAATACTCCCAGGTTGTCCTTAAATCTCTTAATTTGAGCTCTTGTGATTGGCCTAGTCTTCATCCGTGTTGAGTCAGCACCCCAGCGGGTTATCGGTTGAGCGGTCTCGGGCGGAATCACATCATTCCCCTCCTCTTGAAAAGGATTTGTCCTCAAAACAAGATCATCACCTGCAGCAAAAGGAGTTAAATCAGCAACATTAAATGCAGCACTCATGTTATACTCACCCAGTAAATCAAGCTTGTAGGCATTCTTGTTATTCGGCTCCAAAACTTGAAAAAGTCCATCCATAGGCGGCATGAGCTTTGACTTTGTTTGTTTTGGAAACCTTTCTTTTCGTAAGTGCAACCAAACCAATTCTCCTAGGGAAACACTATTACAACAAAATCTAGAAATACATGCTCATTATGGTAAAAATTACACTTTTTAAAGTTAGCAAACAATATTTCCCAAATTTTCAAATTGCCACTAAGTAAAGCTCTCAACAATGCAGATAAAGTTCTATGCAATAAAGACATCTTTAAATAAGTATCTTTCAAATTCATGGTCAGCAATGATTTCTTATTCATAATTACTTTATTAACATTACCAAAGCTAAGATAAAAATTTATATTTTTCCTTTCTTGTCTTCCTTTTCCTTTCTCACTCAATGCCATCTCACCTTCCTCACTCTTGGCTTTTGCACCAAAATTTTCACTCTTGGTTTTATTAAAATTTTTCCACACAACCTGAGTATTAGAAGACTTACCTTGGATAGCAAGCTCACCTTTTCCCTCTTGATTGGATGGTAGTCCACTTGGAATTTCATTTGGGAAGACATCTCCAAATTCCTTCAAAAGAGAAATCATTGAACTTGGCAATTCAAGTTCTTGAAAGTTAGTTTGATCATTAAAATAATTTTCTTTATAAATCATGACCAGAAAAGGTTTCTTACACTCAATAACCTTATTAATATCCCCTAAACTCAAATAAAAGTTGCTACTTGACCTTTCTTTTCTTTCTTTTTCTTTTTCCCCCTTGGATTGGCGCAAACCTTCGGATTTCCCTTTCTTCTCCAAGCTCTCGGGTTTGCCACTCTCTTTCCCCTCTCTTTTGATTTTTCCTTGATCTTTCCACTCAATATGAGTCTTACAAACCTTACCTTGATCAACAACCTCATTCTTACCTTATTGAAAGGATGGTGAAGCCATTGGTGCCATACTTGCTTTTTCCTTAAGCTTTTCGGCTTCTCTCCTTTGGTGCATTTGTAATTGGTCTTTGTAAACCTCTTTAGGAGATAATGGTTCCAGCTTGACCTTCTTCCCTTTAAACCTGAAAACAATACTATTTTCTCGACCAAAATGAGTAGCATCTTTATCAAATTGCCATGGTCTACCTAATAGTATATGTCCAGCAATCATGGGTACAATATCACATAAAACTACATCCTCATATCTACCTATATTAAATTTTACTTTGGCTTGTTTCTTTACTTTCATCTCACCACTATCATTAAGCCATTGTAATCTATATGGTGCAGGATGTTTTATTGTTTTTAAGCCCAATTTATCAACTACGAGGTTACTTATTACATTAGTACAACTTCTACTATCAATAATCATACTACAAATCTTACCTTGAATTTCACATCGGGTGTGGAAGATGTTCTCTCTTTAAATTTCATCCTCATCTTTGTATGCAGCAAGTACTCTCCCAAAAAGCAAGTTTAATTCAGCATTGGATGCTTGCAAGGTTTCGGGTTCATCCTCCAAGTCCTCCTCCTCCTACTTGGCTTCATCCTCACTTTCTTCACTTTCCGATTCTAGCTCGTCATTGCCCTTTAACACCATGATTCTTCTATTCGGGCATTGGCTAGCGATGTGTCCTCCTCCCTGGCACTTAAAACACACAACATCATGAGTTCTAGAAGGTTTAGGATCTAATTTTACCTCATTCTTTGGTGCTTGGACAGATTCGGTTCTAGTCTCCTTCTTTGGCCAGTTTGAACTTTCTTCTTCGACTTTCGGCTTTGGCTTGCTTTCATAGATGGGATTGTTCCTCTAGCCACTTGAATTGGACCTTCCACTGTTGGAAACACCTCCAAACCATGATCTTACACCCCTCCTCTTGAATTGATGCTCTAATTTAATAGCCACATGCAACATCTCCTCCAATTCCACATATTGTTGCAATTCTAGTTGATTGGCTATTTCACGATTCAAACCACCAAGAAACCTTGCCATGGTTGCTTCCCTATCTTCATTCAAGTTCAATCTCATCATAAGCATCTCCATCTCCTTGTAATAATCCTCCATGGATCCATGTCGTTGAGATAAAGATTGAAGTCTTTGATGCAGCAACCTATGATAGTGTGATGGTACGAATCGCTTCCTCATGGATCCTTTCATTTGTCGCCATGTAGTAATCAAGTCATCACCAACTCTCCTTCGGGTGTTTTACTCATTGGTCCACCATTGGAGTGCATAATGTCCAAACTCCATTGCTGTGAATTTCACCTTCTTGGCCTCCGAATAATTATGGCGGTCAAATATCATCTCCATCTTTTCTTCCCACTCCAAATATGCTACGGGGTCACTTTTTCCCATGAATGGTGGGATGTTGATCTTGATATTGCTAAGATTGTCATCTGTTTCTTCCCTCATATATCTTCCATGGCCAGCTCTATCTTGGACAGCAAAAGTTTCGTCCATACCTTCCTCAAAGTCTCCACCGAATGGCTCCTCATCAAATTCCTCTCTCGATCTTTCGCGACCTCCTCATCCTCGGCCTCGTCCTCCATTGAATTCTTGCCTATTTCTTGTGTTCAGAATTCCTTGGAAAACTTCTAGCCTTCCCATCCTTCGATTCACATGCTCAACTTGAGCACTAACCCGCTGTATTGAATCCAAAATAGCTCTCATGTCCACTTGGTCTCCACTCCCGATAGCTCGGGCATCGCCATGGAATGCTACGGATTCCTCCTCATTGATCCTCAAAGGTGGATCTCCTCTCCTCATTCTTGATTCTTTCATGTTAGTATAATAATAAAATAGGACCTTACCAATTTCACTCCCTTACGTGTTTCACTCAAAAGAGGACTCGTCACTCGTGTTTGCACACTTGTTTCGGCTTTTACCCTCTTTTAAGCTCACATATTCTTGCCTTTTTCCACTCAATGAATTATCTCAAAGTTCTAATTAAAACACCCACAAAACAGCAATTAGATCACTAGTATGTTTTAATTAAACTTATCAACAAAACAGTAAGCAAAAATAAACAAATACCGAACAGAATGAAAAAAACCTATTTTCGGTTTTTCTAGACAAAATAAAGCAAATTGATGAGAAAACTTTGGAATTTTTGAAGAACTGGACCAGATGGTAATAGATTATGAGTTCAAGAATAAAATTCTAGAAAAAGAAATTCAAATACGAACAAGAATCAAATTGAACAAAAATATAGAATAGTGTTGGTTGTTGTTCTTGTAATTCAAGTTTTGTATCGATTCCTTTATCTAATTTTAATCCAAATAATTTAAACACCCAAAATCCAAATATCCAGCAGCAAAAATAATTCTCCAGCAACTCAAATATTGAATAAATAATCAAAAAAACAGCAGCTCCAACAAATTTCCAGCAAACAAATCAAACTCCAACAAACTGAAATATATATATATATATTTTTCACTCACAGAACATAAACAACTGCAGTAGCAAGAATAATTACCAAAATTGCAATTCCAACTCCAAAACAAACACCAAACCCGTGACCTCCAAATAAACACAAATGTGCAGTTTTTTTTTTTTAAATGTTGCCGCAAACTCTTTTTTTTTTTTTTTTCTTTTTTGAATATATGAATGCAAATATTTGAGACTAAAACAGCAAAGAAAAACTCAACAAAAACCAAAATCAACAAGAACAATGATGAAAAACAACCAACAAACTAGGAAATAAAAATACGATAAAACTAGGAAATCCTAATCCAACTAGGAATGAATTTTTTTTTTTTTTTTTTAAGATGCAGAACATGTAGGGGATGGATGCAACCTTAACCTAATGCTAAAATTGCATAATAACACAAAAATGAATAAAAAAAATAAAGATAGATCAAACCTGAACAGAATTTAACTCTGATACCAAATGATACGAACCTAGGACGACCTGCTCCTAAACCCATATTATATTAGCCCGGATCTCAATTAAGTTCAAGCTCTAATGGAATGGACCTCAACCCCTAACCAACCTGTGGTTAGAAACCTTGGTATAATGTAGACGCCACAATAGGGGATGGAAAACCTATTGATAAGTCAAGCTAAAACAACCAATTCTCTAATGGTGTTTTAGGTGTTCTCAAAGAACAAAGAGATAATTAATCTCACAAGTGATTTCTCAATCAAATCAAAGTTAATTCTTATTGGAAAATAAGCCTTTAAATAGGCTACAAAGCCATGAAATAAAACCCTAAAAACAAAGGGAAAACCAGCCATACAAAGTAGTTTCCTATGGTGCCGAAATTCTCACTCCTTTCCTAATCTAATTTGGATTAATTAATTCCTTTATTTTGAATTAGTAATTAATTAATTTAAAATGAAAATAATAAAATAATAACTTTCCTAAAATTATTCTTCCAGAAAATAAATAAATAAAAACTAAAAAGTAATGGTAGTTTCCTAAAACAAAAAGTAAAACAAATTAGGAAACTAAAAAAATGCTAGCCTTTTTGATCAAATTGACTTTGATCAATCTTTGACCTCTTTGAGTTCCAAATCAGCTTCTAGATGCTTTGTAGGATGCCAAATAAGCTGAATATGAAGGCCCACACGTTGCCCATGCTTGGAAAAATAAGAAAAGGCTAATACAGTAAAATACAGTAAAGCCAGCAAGCAATACAGCAAATTCGGCCAAACTGTTGATGCTGTCCGTACAAGCCCTTTTTGATTGCATTTGAGGCTGATTTAACTTGATTCCATGACCTCTTAGGCATATGTATTGAACCCATAAAGCATTGGAACCATTTCATACTTCCCGGACTCAAAAAATATACCAAAACCGTCACCCGGGTCCGTATCGGCTTCCACCACTTGGATGCTTAGAATAGGCTTTGTATCTTCAAGTATGGACAAGATCTGTTGAGATTGATTACCCCCTGTATAAATACTCCCAGGTTGTCCTTAAATCTCTTAATTTGAGCTCTTGTGATTGGCCTAGTCTTCATCCGTGTTGAGTCAGCACCCCAGCAGGTTATCGGTTGAGCGGCCTCGAGTGGAATCACATCAAGTTTCACATATCGTAAAAACTCCCATCTTTTGTAATACTCTTCCTCTACTGGCAGACTTATCCCTCCCTACCGATATTGTCCCTAATTTAGCTACCATACTCGGTATCAGATTTTTTTATTTAGATATTCCTATAAAAATGTTACACATCCTTGGATTACTCTTAAATGAACACATTTAGCTTTAGAGTTCTTTTGAATCCTAAATCCAATCGCTTTAAAAAGACCTCAACTTTATGAGAGTGACTATTATTATACTTGAACCATTCTCTAGTCCATACCCAAGTAATGTGGTATTGGACATTAGGTTCTTCTAATGCCCTGTACGTGCCTACACTAGTCAGCACATTCTTTTCTTTCTTGTATTGGAAAATATTTCAATATAAGAAATTCTAGCAATTTCCAAAAATATTTTCCCTTTAATTTCTAACAATGGTATTAGAGCACCATTTGATTGTCCTTGGGTGTACAGATATTCTTCAACAATATTGTTACCATGATAGAATCAAACTTTTCATCAATTTATGTGCCAATTTTCGAAGGTGAGAACTATGATCTTTGGTGCACTAAAATGAAGACTTTCTATAAATCCCAAGATTTATGGGATATCATCAAGACTGTGGTTTAAAACTCCAGTCCATAGTTAACCTTGCTGGTCATGATGAGAAAAAAGTAAATGAGATATCACAAAAAGATTCACACTGCAATAAAAGATATTTTATAGGAAGAGTTCCATTGCAACAAAAGATACACACTTCCAAATTACAAACTCTTAGAAAAGAGTTCAAAAATGAAAGAATCTAAATATGCTAAGGATTATCACTCTAGAATCAAATAGTTGGTAAATCAAATGAAAGCATACGAGGACGATATTTCTAATAATAAAAATATTAAGAAAATATTGGTAAGTCCTACTAAAAAAATGTGATGCAATAGTGATTGCTATCGAAGAGTCCAAAATTTTTTCTCAACTTTCAATAATAGAGTTGATGGGCTTTTTACAAGCTCTCAAAAAAAGATTAACTGCCCGCAGTGAAAATTTGGTTGAGAGTGCATTTCAATATAAATTTGATGCTGATGTGATTCCGCCCGAGCCTATACAACCGACAACCTGCTGGGGTGCTGACCCGATTCGGATAAAGATCGGGCCAATCAATAGGGCTCAAACTAAGAGGTTTAGAATCACCTTGCTGCATTTATCCAGGGCATAATCTATTCTCAAGAGGGCATGTCTATTCCCGAAGAACTAAGACCTGTTTTGAGTATACATGTTGTGGAAGCCGATACGGGCCCCGGTAGCGGTTTTGGTACTTTTTAAGAGTCCAGGAAGCATGAAATGGTTCCAAATATTTATGGATTCAATTCATATGTCTAAGGAGTCATGATATCAAGTCAAGGAAGCTTCAAAGGCAAACAAACAGGTGGTGTGCGCATGGGTCCAAGTTTTGCTGTATTTTGTGCTGACTTTATTGGATTGTGCTGAGTTGGCTTTTTCTCTTTCTTCCAAGCAAGGGTAACATGTGGGACTTCATGGTTGGCATCCTACAAAGCATATTGAAGCTGATTTGGAGCTTAAATTGATCAAAGAATGGTCAAAGTCAACTTAATCAAAAATCTAGTATTTTAGTTTCATAATTTGATTCTACTTTTTGTTTTAGGAAATTACCATTACTTTTTTATTTTTATTTATTTATTTGCTGAAGAAATAAGTTTAGGGAAATTATAAAGTTA
The DNA here is from genome assembly GCF_031755915.1 of Ziziphus jujuba. Classification (NCBI taxonomy): domain Eukaryota; kingdom Viridiplantae; phylum Streptophyta; class Magnoliopsida; order Rosales; family Rhamnaceae; genus Ziziphus; species Ziziphus jujuba. The sequence goes on from NC_083390.1 coordinate 9,683,278, forward strand.
TTATTTTATTATTTTCATTGTAAATTAAATAATTCTTAATTCAAAATAAAGGAATTACTTAATCCAAATTAGATTAGGAAAGGAGTGAGAATTTCGACCACCATAGGAAACCATTTTGTATGGCCGGTTTTCCCTTTATTTTTAGGGTTTATTTTGTGAAATTGTAGCCTATTTAAAGGCTTGTTTTTCAATAAGAATTAAGCTTGAATTTTATACAAAAAATTATTTGTGAGATTGAATTTTCTTTGTTCTTTTGAACACCTAAAACATCATTAGCGAGTGAGTATTTTAGTTTTGACTTATCAATAGGGCATCCATCACCTATTGTGGCATCTTCGATATACCAAGGTTTCTAATCACAGGTTGGTTAGGGGTTGATGTGACCACTAAAACTTAAACATAATTAGATCCAGACTAATATAATACGGGTTTAGGAGCAGGTCGTCTTAGGTTCGTATCATTTGGTATCAGAGCCAAATTTTGTTCAGGTTTGATCTATATTTATTTGATTTATTTGTTTTTGTGTTATTTTGTAATTTTGGCATTAGGTTAAGGTTGCTTCTATCATCATACACATTCTGCATCTTAAGGAAAAAAAAAATTTTCATTCCTAGTCACATTAGGTTTTCCTTATCCTATCGTATTTTTGTTTCCTAGTTTGTTGGTTGTGTTTTATCACTGTTCTTGTTAATTTGGTTTTTTTTTTCTTTGCTGCTTTAGTCTTCAATATTTGCATTCATATATTCCAAAAAAAAAAAAAAGAAATTTCGAATAGATATTTAAAAAAAAAAAAAAACAACTGCACTTTTGTTTTTGTTGAAGGCCACGGCTTTGGTGGATTTTTGGTGTGGAATTGCAATTTTGGTGTTGATATTTTCTATGCAGTTGTTTTGTATTCTGTGAGTGGAAAAAAAAAAAAAAGAAAAAGCCGAATTAAAAATAAAAATTGGTTTGTTGAATTTGGTGTTTGCTGGAAATTTCCTTGAATTGGTGCATTGTTGACTATTTGCTACATATTTGGAGTTGCTGGAGAATTATTTTTGCTATGGGATATTTGGAATTTTGGGTGCTTAAATTATTGGAATAAAATTAGTTAAAGGATTTTATACAAAACCTTGAATTACAAGAACAACAACCAACACTATTCTATATTTTTGGTCGATTTAATTCTTGTTTGAGTTTGAAATTCTTTTCCCTAAATTTTATTCTTGAATCCTTAATCTCTTACCATCTGGTCCAGTTCTTCAAAATACCAAAATTTTCTTGTTGTTTTGCCTTATTTTGCCTAGAAAAGCCGAAAACTAGGATTTGTTAATTTCTTCTATATTGCTTACTTTTTGCTACTCTTTTGTTGATAAGTTTAATTAAAACATACTTGTAATCTAATTGCTGTTTGTGGGTGTTTTAATTAGAACTTTGAGAAATTCATTGAGTAGAAAAAGGCAAGAGTGTGTGAACTTAAAAGAGGGTAAAAGCTGAAACTAGTGTGGAAACATGAGTGTCGAGACCTTGATTGAGTGAAACACATGAAGGAGTGACTTTTGGTGAGAATTTATTTTATTTTGGATTAAGAATACTAACATGGTAGATTCAAGGGTGAGAAGAGGAGATCCACCTTTAAGGATTAATGAAGAAAAGTCCGTAGAATTCCATGGCGCTCCTGAGCTTCGGGAAGTGGTGAGCAAACGGACATGAGGGCTGTCTTGGAGCAACTACAGTGGACGAATACTCAATTTGACCATTTAAATCAAAGGATGGACAGGTTAGAAACATCCCAAGGAGTGCCAAATATAAGGTTAGATGCTCATGGAGATCGAGGACGAGGAGGCCGAGGGCAACCAAGAGATGAAATTTTTGAACCTCAAGAAAGGCTAATCCGTGGAAGACCAGCAAGGAATAAAGATGATGATCTTGGGAATATCAAGGTAAACATTCCACCTCTCATGGGAAAAAGTGATCTGGAAGCTGATTTGGAATGGGAGGAGAGAATGGAGATGATTTTTTATTGTCATAATTATTCGGAGGCCAAGAAGGTGAAGTTGGCAGCAATGGAGTTTAGTCATTTTTGCACCCCAATGGTGGACCAATGAGCAAAACACCCGAAGGAGAGTTGGTGATGACTTGATCACTACATGGCGCCAAATGAAAGGATCCATGAGGAAGCGGTTTGTACCATCACATTATCATAGGTTGTTGCATCAAAGGCTTCAATCCCTATTTCAAGGAAGTAGGTCCGTGGAGGATTATTACAAGGAGATGGAGATGCTTATGATGAGATTAAACATGAATGAGGATAGAGAAGCAACATGGCAAGATTCCTTGGTGGTTTGAATTGTGAGATAGCCAACCAACTAGAATTGCAACAATATGTGGAATTAGAGGAGATGTTACATGTGGCTATTAAATTGGAGCATCAATTCAAGAGGAGGGGTGTAGGCTCACGGTTTAGAGGAGTTTCTAATAGCAGGAGATCAATTCTAAGTGGCTAGAAAAACAACACAACCTATGAAAGCAAGCCAAAGCCAAAGGTGGGAGAAGAAAGCACCAATCGCCTAAAAAGGAAGCCTAAAGCCGAATCTGTCCAAGCACATAAAAATGAGGTAAAATCTAATCCTAAACCTTTAAGATCAAGAGAAATTATTTGTTTAAGTGCCAGGGATGAGGACACATTGCTAACCAATGCCCGAATAGAAGGATCATGGTGTTAAAAGGCAATGGTGAGCTAGAGTCGGAAAGTGACGAAAGTGAGTGTGAAACCGAGCAGGAGAAGGAGGAAGAGCTTGAAGGTGAAGCCAAAACTTTGAATGCTTCACATGGTGAACTAAGCTTGGTTTCTAGGAGAGTGCTGGCTGCATACAAAGATGTGGATGAAATACAAAGAGAGAACATCTTCCGCACACGATGTGAAATTCAAGGTAAGATTTGTAGCATGACTATTGATAGTAGAAGTTGTACTAATGTAATTAGTAACATTATGATTGATAAATTAGGCTTAACAACTATTAAACATCCAGAACCATATAGATTACAATGGCTAAATGATAGTGGTGAGATGAAGGTAAATAAACAAGCCAAAGTAAAATTCAGCATTGATAAATATGTGGATATGGTTTTGTGTGATGTTGTGCCTCTGCATGCGGAACATATTTTACTTGGTAGGCCTTGGAAATTTGATAGAGATGCTATTCATTATGGCAGAGAAAATAGTATTGTTTTTAGATTTAAAGGTAAAAAGGTCAAGCTGGAGGCATTAACTCCTAAAGAGGTGTACAAAGATCAAATTCAAATACAACAAAGGAGGATGACCGAACAACTCAAGGAAAGGACTAGTATGGCCCCCACGATAACAATACCCATCCAAGGAGTCCAAGCTGTGAAAGACCAACCAGGTATGTATTCTAAAACCCAACTTGAGTGGAAAAACCAAGAGAAACCCGAGAGCTATAGCAAGAAACCCGTGGGTGAGGAAAAGTGTGTTGTGGCCGAGAGAGAGAGAGGGAGAGAAAGGAAAGAAAGAAAGAATAAAAATATTTATTTGAGTTTTGGAGATGTAAATAAAGCTATCCTGAGTAAGAAACCATTACTGGTCATGAATTTTAAAGATAATATTTTAAGATGTTTTTGTTGCATAGAACTTTATCTGCATTATTGAAAGCTTTACTTAGTGGAAATTTGAAAATTTGGGAGAGATTATTTGTTAATATTAAAAAGTGTGGTGAACTTCTATTTCTAGTATTTGTTATGGTAGTTTTTGACCTGGAGATTGGTTTTGATTTCAACCAAGGAAGGAGAGGTTTCCCGAACAAAGAAAGTCCAAGCTTATGCCGCGAAGAGATAGGTCTTTTCAAGTTTTGGAAAGGATCAATGAAAACGTCTACAACCTTGATTTATCGGGTGAGTATAATATGAGTGCTACATTCAAAGATGTTGTAGGTGATGAACTGGAGTTGAGGACAAATCCTTTTCAAGAGGTGGGGAATGATGTGATTCCGCCCGAGCCTGCATAACCGACAACCCGCTGGGGTGCTGACCCAATTCGGATAAAGACCTAGCCAATCACTAGGGCTCAAACTAATAGGTTTAGGGATCACCTTGCTGCATTTATCTAAGGCATAATCCATTCTCAAGAGGCTGTGTCTATTCCCAAAGAACCAAGACTTGTTTTGAGCATACATGTTATGGAAGCCGATAAGGGCCCGAGTAGCGGTTTTGGTACCTTTTAGGAGTCTAGGCAGCATGAAATGGTTCCAAATATTTATGGATTCAATTAATATGTCTAAGAAGTCATGAAATCAAATCAAGGCAGCTTCAAAGGCAAACTAACAGGTGGTGTGTGCATGGGTCCAAGATTTGCCAGGTTTTGCTGTATTTTGTTCTGACTTTGCTGGATTGTATTGAGTTGGCTTTTTCTCTTTCTTCCAAGCAAGGGAAACGTGTGGGACTTCATGGTCAGATTATTTGGCATCTTAAAAAGCATATTGAAGCTAATTTGGAGCGCAAATTGGTCAAAGAATGGTCAAAGTCAACTTAGTCAAAAAGCTAGTATTTTAGTTTCCTAATTTGATTCTACTTTTTGTTTTAGGTAATTACCATTACTGTTTTATTTTTATTTATTTATTTGCTAGAGAAATAAGTTTAGGAAAATTATAAAGTTATTATTTTATTATTTTCATTGTAAATTAATTAATTCTTAATTCAAAATAAAGGAATTAATTAATCCAAATTAGATTAGGAAAGGAGTGAGAATTTCGGTCACCAGAAGGAACCATTTTGTATGGCCGGTTTTCCCTTTGTTTTTAGGTTTTATTTCATGACTTTGTAGCCTATTTAAAGGCTTGTTTTTCAATAAGAATTAAGCTTGAATTTAATACAAAAAATTATTTGTGAGATTGAATTCTTTTTGTTCTTTTTAACACCTAAAACACCATTAAAGAGTGAATGTTTTAGTTTTGACTTATCCATAGGACATCCATCACCTATTGTGTCGTCTTCGATATACCAAGGTTTCTAATCATAGGTTGGTTAGGGGTTGAGGTGACCACTAAAACTTGAACATAATTAGATCCGGGCTAATATAATACGGGTTTAGGAGCAGGTCATCCTAGGTTCTTATCAAGTGCACCCTCACAAAAGTCAAAATATAAAGAAAGAAAATCAAAGAAAATTTTAGATGAGAGAGTTCTGAAAATGATGTACAAGAAAATAAAACAAATTATTCTCATTGTGATATCTATAAAAAGTCAAACAATTTAGAAAAGGATTGTTAGTTTCATGATAAATCACAATGCAAGAATTGAAAGAAACCTAATTACATTGAAAATGATTGTCACTTCAGAGAAAATCATAAAGTTAATTTCTCTAAAGACAAAGAAGATGTTGGAATTCTTTTTTATACTTGTCAAGCTTCAATTAAAGCAAAAAATGTCAAGTGGTATAGTGATAATGGCTATAGCAACCACATAATTGATAATGTAAATATTTTTTGTAATATTGATACATCATGTAAATCATAAGTCAGATTGGGAAATGGGGTATTAATTGAAGCAACTAGTAAAGTTATTGTAACTATCTAAACCAGACAAGGAAAAAGAGTTATGCTTAATGTTCTTTTAGTTCCCAGCTTGAAGCAAATCTACTAGATGTAGGCTAGATCATACATAATGACAATTCTTTACACTTTGAAGGAGCCTCATGTAAAATCTATGACAATGGCATTGATCATAGCCAACATTATGGTAGAGCAAAAGAATGTTCCCATTCAATGAATGTATAACTGGATAACTTATGACTATGGTATGAAATGTTTGGTTACTTTAATATCCATGGATTAAGTCTTTTGCATCCAAAAAATTAGATGAAGGATTTGTCATTAATCAAAGAAATTAATGATGTTTATGAAAGTTGTCTTCTTGGGAAGCAGCATCATCAATCATTTAGCTCAGGAAAATCACGAAGAGCTGAAAGCTTGCTAGAGTTGGTTCACATAGATATATGCACCCCATTGAGAGCTCCAACACAAAACCAAAATAGCTACTTCATTCTATTCATTAATGATTATTCAAGAATGACTAGAGTATATTTTTTGTGAGAACGATCACAGGTTTATGATATTTTCAAAAAATTCAAAAATTATATTGAAAATTAGATTGGTTGTAAAATAAAAGTGTTAAGGAGTAATTGTGGTACTGAATATACCTTTAGATAGTTTACCAAATTCTATGAAGATGAAGGTGTTGAAAATCAAATAATAGTTGGCCATACTCCTAAACAAAATGGTGTATCAAAAAGAAAAAAAAAAGAATTATGGTTATGGTAAGAACTATACTAAAAGACAAAGGTTTTCTAAATAAGTTATAGGTTGAAGCTGTTTACACACCAGTCTATCTGTTAAAGTATCCAATAAAGGTAACCAAATACCAATTGTGGCATGCAATAGATAAAACCCTTCAACAAAACATCTCAGATTATTCGTTTGTATCTATTATATTCGAATCCCAAAACAAAAAAGAAACAAAATGGATGACAAAAAAAAAAAAAACAAGTTATTTTTCTTCGCTATAGTTTTGAATCAAAAGGTTATAGATTTTATATCTTCAAAACAAATAAAATTGTTATTAGTTGGGATGTAGAATTTGAGGAAAATGTAGCTTATAATTAGGGTGAAAGAAAAGTTAAGAAGAAAACAACTATTATCTCAACACAACCTTTAACTTCAAGACAAAAAGAAATGGAATAAGAAGAACCAAAAAATCCCACTCAGGCACAAACTTCTCAACTTGATTCGCCACCCAGAAAAATGCGATGTGTATTAAAATATGAAACTTGCAACTTAACCACACTACAGCATGAAAGTTTTGAGATTGCATCAAAATAAGATGTGTGGATGAAAGCAATGCATGAAGAAATAAAAAATATTTAAAATCAATTAAGTTTAGGAGTTAGTAGAACCATTTAAAGACTAAAAAGTCATTAAAGTTAAATGGGTTTACAAAACAAAACTTAACCTAGATAATTCAATACAAAAAAGTAAAGCAAGACTTGTAGTCAAAGGTTATGCATAATAATTCTTGTTGACTTTAGTGGAGCTTTTGCTTTAGTGGCTCGATTAGACATGAGAGTGCTTATTGCACTTGTTACTTACAAGAAGTGGTGCATTTATCAACTTGACGTGAAGTCTGCATTTCTAAATTGATATCTTGAATAAGAAATCTATTTTAAATAATCATTGGGGTTTGAAATTCTTAAGGAAGAAAGCAAATATCTCAAACTGAAAAAAGCTTTGTATGAATTAAAAAAAGCTTTGTGAGCTACGCATAGTAGAATTGGTGAATACTTCATACATCAAAGATTCAAGAGGGGTGAAAATGAATTGACATTGTATGCCAAAACCTAAGGTATAGATACTTTCATTTTTTCCTTATATGTAATTGATTTTATCTATACAAGAAACAATAAGAAAATGATGTAAGAGTTTAAAGAAGATATGATGACGACTTTTGAAATGACGAATCTTGGTCCTATGCAGTACTTCTTTGTCATTGAAATAAGCCATCCAAATGAAGGGATTTTCATATCGTAAAAGAACTACACCAAAATAGTGTTGGAAAAGTTTGGAATAAACAATTGCAAGTTAGTAACTACACTATCATGAAAAAAAAAATTAAATAAAGAAGATGGATCTAAAATGGTGGATGGTAGGCTATATGCAAGTCTAATGGGAAGTTTGCTATATCTCAAAGCTACTTAACCAAACATCATATATGCTACAAGTCTACTTTCATGGTTTATGCAGAATCCAAGTTAATTACATTTCAACATAGGAAAGCATATACCTAGATATCTACAAGGAATAAAAAATTTATGGAATTTGGAAAAATCATGCACAAGTTCTATTTGTTTAGCTACATTAATAGCAATTGGGCTAGATTAGTAGATGACTTGAATAGTACTTCTAGGTAAGCATTCACTTTAGGCTCTGGAATTTTCTCATGTGCATTGTAGAAACAAAGAAGTGTAGCATAATCATTTACTGAAGCCTAATATGTTATAGCTACAATCATAGCAAGTCAAGTAATTTAGATAAAAAGAATTTTTAATTCATGGGGGAACCTTAAAATCATGTTACAGAAATCTTTTGTGATAGCAAATAAGCAATTACTATGGAAAAGAATCTTGTATTTCATAAAAATTTCATTTTCTACATGATGCAATAGAAAACACACTTTAAACTACATTAAAAAATGATCAAATTTTCAGAAATGTGAATCATGGAAGAGTATTGAAAGTGATGCAACATTCTAGAATCTTTTGCAAATGATTAGTCATTAGCTACATTGCATGCAAAGCTACACTTGTTACTATAGGTGACTTCATGAATGAGCCGGTATAATTAATTGATACCTATACTAAAACATGTATTCGGGGTTGTGCTAGTAATATAATTACTTGACATCTAAATTACTATGATGCCAACAAGTATGGCAACTTCATCTTCATATAAGTAACGAGCTCTCCCATTTGAATAATGCAAGATAAAAGCTAAAAACAAATAAAATGTGCTTGTAATGAGGTGTTGAGAGTTTCACACTCCCACTGTCTTTTTTTGTTTGTATTTGAAAATATTTCAACATAAAAAAGTTCTAGCAATTTCCAAAAGTATTTTCCCTTTCGAACATGCTAAGTTTAAGAGTTTGATGAAACCAAATGGTGGGTTCTTTCCAATGAGAATAACAACTAACCTTTTTGTAGTGTAGACATAAATGATGTGATGGCAACAAGATTAGTGTATCCATCCACTTTTATGGCCTTTTGGTGATAATGATTGACATTTGCCTTAAGGATTTTTCATTTCTCACTGTTGTATAGAGACCAGGTGGATTGTTGCTCAATAAGAGATACAAGTGCCAATAAATTGACTCCATAATAGTTCAGACAACTTGTCAAAAGATGTAATAGATTTGGGTTGTAATCCTCAATACCAATGCTTACTAAGTATATGTTAAAGTGAGCGAGAAAACTTTGCATTTTGTCAAGTTTGTTTCTGCATGTGTAGTCATCCATTATTTGCACATATAAAAATGATATATGCTGGTTTTGTTGTTCCATCATATGGTTTCAATTGTGGTAATTTGAATTTAGGTGGAATTGGAGCTTGAAGAATTGTTATTATACATGGGGATGCATGGTCCAATGAAGCATCATCATTTATTAGTAGAGTTAGGTCCATGAATGACACGCTTAGCTGCATCAACATGTGGATGGACATCCTGTTTATCATTTGCAATGAGATTTTCAAGATAACTTAGTCGTGAAGATGTAACATTTTTCTCATTAATGGATTTGAATGGTTTAACATTAGTGAGTGTTTTATGGGTTTGGGAATTGATGGCATAACCTTTAACCTTCCTTACATTTGGTTTTTGAGGCTGCATGGGCTTTGGCAAACATTGAATCTAGAGAATGAAGCATTCATCTTTTTTAGCTCTTTTTGAATTCATAGAAGTTTTATTGAGAAATTAGCTTACATTGTATGCATCATAGCTTGGTAAAGCTTAGGTATATTAAGTTTGTAGTGAAAGATTTTGGTAGTGTCATGTCTGAAATCTGAGTCATCCATTATATTATGGGAGACCAACATCATAGAGTCATCTACATCAGTGGGGTGAAATTCATCTTAAGGATACTGTGGTATCACAAAGGCCTCGAATAAACCATTAAACATCATATAAATAAGTTTCTAAAATGATTATTTCTTTACTTTTTTTTTTTAATTTTTTGTACAATCTTAAGATGAATTCCCACTGATCATTTATATGTAACCATTCTTTCTTCCCTTTGTTATATATACATGTATATATATTTGTTTTTTTTGAAATAAAAAAAATTCTCCATACTCGTGCCTTTCAAATTGATTTGGCATTCTTTTTCTTTTTTTTTTTCTATTGTTTTATCAAAAATTTCCACTTATAATTTATTACCCATGATTTTATAAATGTTTTGGAGATTTTTCGATGATTTTTGGTTGTTAGAATGTGGAAAAACAATGGAAAATTTCCATCTGGGTCAAGGACCCGTTTCTCTAGGAAACGGGTCAAGAACGACCCGGTTGGAGGTTGAAGATAGGTGAAAAATAGGTTAACAGGTCGAATTCTGGACATGTGGGCTGAACCTGAATTTTACTGGGTTCAGCTCATGTTAAAGCTCAGTCCATGTGTAAGTAAGCTAATGTTTTCAGCTCAAATGCAAGGCCCTATTGCAAAATCTGGCCCATGAGAGATTAGCCTAAAAGAATTGCGTGGCACATATCGTGCAGCAATAGTGCCACATGTCGAGTAGTGGTAGAGCTATGTGTAACACCATATGATGATGTCACATGACACATCAGTATGGGTGCCATGTCAGTATGGCAATGTCAGCATGGGTGCTACGTCAGCATGACATCAACAAATGATGTCATCGTTACATCAACGATGATGTCAATGATAATGTCAACATTGGTGGGTGTTTACTGCAATTTTTGGGTATATAAAACAATTGTAGTGTGGTGTACATAGAAATTATGTAGGTGTATACAGAAATTTTACAAGTGTATACAACATTTTGTGGGTTTATAAAGAGAAGTCCAGAAAAGCCACATTTGTTGTATTTTCTTACTAGAAATTGGGTTTAATTTGTTTGTTGTAGTTTAGAATAACAACTAATTGATTTTTGTTTTATAATTTTACGAAAATGGCAACTGGCTCAGACAATGTGACTTCTGATATGAGGTCAACTACACATGCTACACAAGTGCCAACTTGAATTCTTATGATCTAAATGCCTACTCTTGCATCGATTACTATACCTGCAAATCATGCTAAGCTACCAAAGAAATTTAATAGAGCATATTTCAAGAGATGGCAACAAAATATGCTGTTTTACTTGACCAACCTGAACCTTGTGAGGTTCTTAACTGAAGATGCACCTCTTAATAATGAACAAAGTGATAGAGAAACTCTTACGATGGTGAATGTGCGGAAGCATTCCGATTACTTGTGTCGGAATTATAACTTGAATGGTTTATCAGATCAGATGCTTTGTATGGATGTATTGTAGCATGAAAACAACAAAATACCTGTGGGAAATTTTGGATGCAAATACAAAAACTAAGAATATTGGTTCCAAAAAGTTTGTAATAGGCCAATTCTTGGAATTTAAAATGGTCAATTCAAGGCCTCTTATAAGTCAAGTACATGAATTACAAGTGCTCATTCAAGAGATTCATTCTAAAAGGATGATAATTAGTGAAGCCTTTCAAGTAGCATCTATAATTAAGAAGCTATCAAATAGTTGGAAAGACTTCAAGAATTATCTTAAACATAAGAGGAAGGAAATGGATGTGGTGACTTTTGTTGGAAAACTTTGTACTGAAGATGACAATAGGAGATATGACAAAAGATTTTTGTAGGCCGAGGACAAAGCCAATATTTTGGAGCACAGTCACAACTCTAAAAATAAGAAGAAAACTGGAAGAGATTCCAAGGATTCTAAACTGGGGCCTAAAGGAGGGATCTCCATGAAAGCTAAGTTTCAAGGTAAATGTTTCAACCGTGATAAGATAGGTCGTAAAGCGGTAGACTTAGGCTGCCAAAAAAGAAGAAGAATAACGAGGCACAAATGGTAGGGCAAATCACTTGAAAGGTTGATGATATCGATCTCAGTGCTATTGTCTCTGAAGTGAACCTGGTGGAATCAAACCTTAAATAGTGATGGATTGATACTGGTGTGACCCATCACATATGTTCAGACAAGAACTTATTCACTTCTTTCAAACTAAGTAAAAATAGGGAAAAGTTGTGCATGGGGAATTCTACCATGTTTGAAGTCTAAAGGAAGGGTAAAATAGTCCTAAAGATGACCTCTAGAAAGAACCTAACTCTCAACAATGTGCTGTATGTTCATCACATTCACAAGAATCTGGTTTCTGGATCGTTTCTGAGTAAGCATGGTTTTTATATGGTGTTTGAATGGGATAAGGTTGTTCTGTCTAAGTTTGGAATGTTTGTGGGGAAGGGCTATGTAACAATGGTTTGTTTAAACTAAATATAATGATTGTAAAGCCTAATGAGATTAATAAAGCTAGTACTTCTTCTGCTTACTTGCTTGAGTCTTCTAATTTGTGACATGGTAAACTAGGTCATGTTAATTATAATTCTATGCAAAGATTGATTAACTTGAATCATATTCCCACATTTGAAATAGATTCCAACCATAAATGTGAAACTTGTGCAGAGGCAAAAACAGCAAGGTTATCGATCCTTTGGATTTAATCCATATTAATATATGTGACGTGAAATTCGCACCAACTAAAGGAGTTAATAAGTGTTTATCATCTTTATCAATGACAGTATAAAATATTGCTATGTATACCTGCTTAAAAGAAAAGATGAGGCAATAGAAAAGTTTACTCACCATAAACTGAAGTTGAGAATCAACTCAATAAAAAGATTAAAGTAATAAGAAGTAAACATGGTGGTGAGTATGTGACTCCATTTGGTGAGTATTGTGCTTAACATGGTATTAGACATGAAGTTACTCCACCATACTCACCACAGTCAAATGGTGTGGCTGAACAGAAAATTGTACCTTGAAAGATATTATGAATAATACAATGCTTATAAGTTCTGGATTATCTCAGAACTTGTGGGAGATAGCCATTTATTGGCGAACTACCTTTTAAATAAGGTGTCTCGGAAGAATCAAGTGAAGACGCCCTATGAGCTTTGGAAAGGAATATAACCTTGCTATAAATACTTATAAGTGTGGGGGTGTCTAGGCAAAGTAGTAGTACCTACTCCTAAAAAAGTGAAAAATAAATCCAAAAACAATTGATTACATCTTCATAGGATATGTTGAAGATAGTAGCATATATTGGTTTCTTGTTTTTAGGTTTAATATTCCAAAGATACATAAGAACACAATAATGGAATCGAAAAATGCATCATTTTTTGAGTACATTTTTCCATATAAGTTCGAAGAAGGACCAAGTTTGTCTAAATGAACATATAATGCTATCAATGAAGATAATCATGATAGTAATCAAGAACAGGAGACTGAAGTTAAGACAAAGGTTAAGCTTAGATGAAGCAAGAGAGTAAGAATAGAAAAATTCTTCAGTCTAGATTTTCTTACATACATGTTCGAAAGTAAACCCATAGCTTTTAAGAAGCTGTAAACTCTCCTAAAGGGAATTTATGGAAAGAATTTATAAAAAGTGAAATTGATTCCATCTTGCATAATCACACCTAGAAGTTAGTAGATCTTCCTCTAGGTTGTAAACCATTGGGTTACAAATGGATATTTAAATGGAGAATGAAAGGAGACGGAACAATAGATAAATATAAGGTAAGGCTTGTAATTAAAGGATATGAGCAACAAGAAGGCCTTGATTATTTTGATACATATTCTTTAGTAACGAGAATAAATTCCCAAAGGATAGCACTGGCTATGACTGTATTATGGGTTCTTGAAGTATATCAAATGGATGTTAAAATAACCTTTCTTAGTGGAGATATTAATAAAGGGATCTACATGGAATAGCCTGAGAGTTTTTTCATACCAGGACAAGAAAAAAAGGTCTGTAGATTAGTGAAATCATTTTATGGACTAAAATAAGCTCCGAAGCAGTGGCATAAAAATTTTAATAGTGTTATAATAAGTAATGGATTTAAAATAAATGAGTGTGAACTGTATTTATATAAAAGTTATGGAGAATGTATAAGTAATTCTTTGTTTATATGTAGATGATATACTCATTGTAGGTAGTTACAACAATATGGTTCAAACTACAAAAGACATGTTGAAGGTTGAATTTGACATGAATGATATGAGGCTTGCCAATGAGGTTTTAGGAGTGAAAATCGCTAGGACTTTGAATGCATTCATTTTTAGCTAAACACATTATGTGGATAAAATACTAGCTAAGTTTAGCAAAAATGATACCGACATAGCCAGAACACCCTTAAATATGAATTTACACTTATCCAAGAATAAAGAGGAGAATGGATCATAAGTAGAATATGCAAGGGTAATTGGAAGTCTGATGTACCTAATGAGTTGTACAAAACCAAATATAGCCTGCACTATAAATACATTAAGTAAATTCACGAGCAATCCAAATGAAGATCATTGGAAAGGAATCATTAGAGTACTAAGATACTTGTGATATACAAATGATTACGGACTGCACTATACAAGATATCATGTTGTATTAGAAGGATATAGTAATGCGAATTGGATATCAGATATTAAAAATTTAAAGTCACCGAGTGGTTACATGTTCACATTAGCAGGTGTAGCCGTAACATGGAAATCCTAAAAAAAAAAAACTATTATAGTTCAATCCATGATGAAATCTGAGTTCATTGCATTAGATAAATGTGGTGAAGAGGTTGGCTACGCCAATTTTTAGAGGAGGTTTCAAGGTGGCCTAAACTTATGTCAGTAATAAGTATACATTATGATAGTCAATCTGCAATTGGCAGGGCACATAATGTTATGTATAATGGAAAGTCTAGACATCTTCGTCATAGACATTATTCCATTAAACAGTTAATCTTAACAATAGTTATCTTAATAGTCTATGTAAAGTCCAAATATAACGTTACGGATCCGCTAACCAAATGGTTCAGTAAAGATTTACTTAATAAGTCATCGAGGGGAATGAGATTGAAGCCCATAAAGAAAGTCGATACGATATGTAGTTGACTGGAGTTCCCAAGATCTAGGTTCAATAAGAAAAAACAATTTTAAAGACCGATATGGATCATTATGGGGGATTAATCCTCTGTCCATTCCTATAATGAAATAGTGATAGAAGAAGGTTAGGCATAAAGTAAGCTTTTAAGATTACTATATATGTGTGTTTGGTAATTTATGCATAAACATACTGATTACATTGGAAATAGAAATCACCTATATGAGAGATAACAATGACTGCTTTAAAGGAGAATTGTTAAGGGCACAATTCTCTAGAAGCTCTCGCAAAACTAGGAATGTGTTCAAGGCTAAAATGAGCACAATAGTGAGAACTGAAGTATACCAGGAATGAATTATGTGTGAACTATATTATCATTTAAACAAATGATGAAATGGTTTAAGGATATCATATCTACCATTAGTCAGTAAAGTAAATATAGTCTTACAAATGAAGGTTCAAAGAGTAACATCTACCTATTCTTTACCACCATGGTCTTGTATTGTCCCTAATCGTCAAATCATTCAGGTGGGGGATTATAACTTTTTATCATGAATGGATTTGAATGATTTAACATTGATGAGTGTTTTATGGGTTTAAATGGGAATTGATGGCATGACCTTTAACCTTCCTTACTTTTGGTTTTTTAGGCTGCATGAGCTTTGACAAATATTGAACCTAGAAAACGAAGCATACATCTTTTGAGCTCTTTTTGAATACATAGAAGGCTTTTTAAGGAATTAGCTTGCCTTGTGTGCATAGTTTGGTAAAGCTTAGGTACATTAAGTTCGCAATGAAAGATTTTGGTGGTGCCATGTCCTAAATCTAAGTCATCCATTGTATCCTGAGAGATGAATGTTAGAAAGCCATCTGCATCGATGAGGTGAAATTCATGTTAAAGACACTATGGTATCATACAAGCCTCGAATAAACCATTCAACATCATACAAACACGTTCTAAAATTACTATTTCTTTATTTTTTTTTAAAAAAAATTTGTAGAGAAGAAGGGGGAAATTCCTTTTGTTCCCTATGGTTGTTAGTTAAACATGCCATTAGGGTTTGTATGGAAGGCCTGTATTTATAACAGCAAGTTAGTTGCCCTATGTAGCCAATGTAATGTGTCATCATTTGGCGACGGAGTGCCATGTTTGATTACATATCATTTGAGATATGATATATAGTTTCAACCATGGAGGAGTGAGTACTTATATATACAAGCACGAATCGTCCTAAATGTTGCTTTCCTAGTCCTAGTTCATACAAGCTAACTTCACCTTCTTTACAGCTTGCATACAAGGTGACAATAACTCATCAACCGGAGGTAGGGGTGGGAGGTGGTTACCTCTCTAATAGTTAAGTTAGATACCTGATTAAGAAGTTGAACTATAAAGCTTGTATTGAAGAGTAGTGTGTTGAGGTTAAACTTACTTTGTTTGAACCATAATAGCTCGCTGGTTAAATACACCCTTTTTTCCTTTGTATCAAGTACTAAATGTAGTTGGTGTGTACTTCACTCAAATAGAGGAAAAAAATGCAGTTTTGTTCAATCTTTTTACTTCCTCATCTTTTCCTATGCTAGTTTATATTCTTCCTAGTTAGTTTTATACTATGGTAATGATGACTAGATTGAAGTTTTCAACTGAGACACATCCAAATCCCTACAAGCTCTTTTGGGTACAAAAAGAAGGGAAATCAAGGTTAAATGTTGTCTTGTTTCCTTTTCAATTAGGAAAAACTATAAAGATGAAGTTATGTGCGATGTAATTCTTATGGATGCATGTCATTAACTTTTAGGATGTCCTTAGAAAGTTGATAAAAGAATTATACATGATGGCTACAAAAATACATACTCATTTGAGAAGGATGGTGTTAAAGTAGTTTTGGGTCTTAATAAGTAGAAAAATGTTGTTAGTTCTTCTAAAGGAAAAGTGCGTAATCTTTCTACTTTTTCTAAATTTGAGAAGGATAATTATATAAATAGAATGAGCTATGTTCTTATGCTTTTAGAAAGAAATGAAGACAATACCGTAGAACATCCTATGGTTGTAAAAGGGCTTCTTCTAGAATTCCATGATGTTATTCCAAAAGAAATATTGCTTGGTCTTCCACCTTTGCAACATATTTAACATTTCATTGATTTAGTCTTAGGATTTATGTTACTGAAGAAAGCAGCCTATTAAATGAGCCTAAAAGAGGGGGAAAAAAAAAACTTGAAAGATAAGTTGATGAGCTTATAGCCAAAGGATTGTTAAGGGAAAGCATAAGTCCTTATGTTATACAGTGCTTATTGTTCCTAAAAGTAATGGTAGTTAACATATATGCATTGCTAGCTGGGCGGTAAACAAAATCACAATTGGGTATCAGTTTCCAATTCATCATTTAGAGATTTGTTAGATCAACTTTATGGAGCTACTGTTTTCATAATGATTAATCTTGGCAATGGATATCATCAAATTAGAATGAGACTGATAGATGAATGGAAAAAAAAATTCAAGATAAGGGATGGACTATATGAATGAATGGTGATGCCGTTTAGTCATTCCAATACTCCTAACACTTTCATGCAACTTATAAATAATGTTTTTAAGCTATTCATTGGGAAATTTGTGGTAGTGTATTTTGATGATATAATTGTTTAAAGCCAAACTGAAAAGCAACATTTGGAATATTTGCATATGATTTTTAGTACTTTGAAAGAACAAAAGCTACATGCCAACTTGAAGAAATGCAACCTTCTCATGGATAGCCTTATTTTCTTTAGGCTATGTGGTGTTTAAAAATGGAATTAAGATGGACAAAGTGGATAGTATTTTATCATCTACACCACTTCATGAGGTTCGGAGTTTTCATGAACTAGCTTCATTTTATTGAATCATCAAGTGGTTTGGCATTATTGTAGCTCCTATCACTGATTGCTTAAGAGGTGATACATTCAAGTGGAAAAATGAGGCATAGAAAAGTTTTGAGCTCCTAAAGAAAAAGGTAACTGAAGCTCCTATTCTTGTACTTTCGAATTTTGAAAATATCTTTAAGGTTGAATGCAATGCTTCTAATGTAGGCATTGGTGTTCTTCCTAGTTAAGGATGAAAGCCTATAACTTTATTTAGTGAGAGGTTGAATGAATCAAAGACGAAACACTTTATCTATGACGAGGAATATTATGTTGTTTGTAGAGCATTGGACCATTGGATTCAATATTTATCTCTTATCAAATCCATTTGTTTTATATTTGGATAATGAAGCTTTGAAGTTATCAATAACCAGAAGAAACTTAACCAAAGACATGTTGATTAAGTAGAGTTTCTCCAATCCTTCAATTTTACAGTCAAGAACAAATCTAGTTTTCAAAATGTGGTAGCAGATGCCTCAAGCAGGTAGCACTCTTTGTTATGAGTGTAGAAGTTGTGGGATTTAAGGTACTTAATGAGGTATATAAAGATGATTAAGGCTTTTAGAAATTTTTATTGAATGCAAGAATGGTCCCTAAAATTTTTTCTTGCTGCATGATGGGTGCCTCTTAAATAATAATTGTTTATGCATTCTTAATTTTTTTAAAGATATTAGAATCACATGGAAGTGGAATTGGTGAAAATTTTGGAAAAGAGAAAACTTATTCTCTTATGGAGAATAGATTTTATTGGCCTATGATGAAAAGAAATGTTATGAGGCATATGCAATGACGTAGAACATGTCATATTGCAAAAAGTCACAAACGAAATTCTGGTTTGTACACTCCTTTCAAGCTCCTATTTTGTAGTCGGATTACCAAGAACGCACAGAAATAAAGATTCAATCATGGTGGTGGTTGATTCTTTTTCCAAGATGCACATTTTATACCTTATAACACAACATTGGATGCATCTCATGTGGTTGACATATACTTTAAAAAAAGGATGAAACTTCATAGAATTCAAAAAACCTTTGCTTCCAAATCATGATTGAAAGTTTTTTAGTCATTTTTGGAAAACTATATGAGGGAAGCTTCATATAACTCTCAACTTTACTTTATATAAATCCATAGATTGACAGAAAAATTGAAGTTACTCATTAAAGCTTGGGAAATCTTTTGGGAGTTATGTTGGCAAGAATATATAATAATAGGATCTTGTTTTGCTATAAATTGAGTTTGCTTCGATCTATAAGCCAAACTATTGGTCATAGTCCTTTTGAGGTTGTCTATGGTAAAAATCCTACTAGTCCATTGGACTTAATTTCATTGCCTAGGCCTCATAAATTTATAAGAGATATAACTAAACATGCTAAGCAAATTAAGAGTTTGCATAAGGAACTTTGGATAAAGATTGAGAAACCAAATGAGAACATATGAGTTAAGCATCACAAGCATGTGGAATTCAATGAAGGGGACTTGTTTTGGATGCCTCTTCATAATGAAAGACTGCCTACTTGAAAATTTATCAAATTTAGACTGACACTTGATGGTCCATTCAAAGTTTTGCAAAAAATTGGTAAGAATGCATACAATATTGAACTTCCTGAGAATTATGGAGCATTCAATACTTTCAATGTTGCATATCTTAGTCCACATTTTAAGGAGATCTATTTGGACAAGAGGACTAGTCTTTTTCAATAGGGGAGATTGAGCTTAGCTAAAGTACTGGTTCTTAGAATTTCAGTTTTAAGGATCTGGTTTGAGCTAAATTCTACATCAATGGGTGATGTTTTATTATCAATATTTATACAGTTGGAAAGCTGCACATGTATAGGTTCTTGCAAAATGAATGCTGCTCAATTTGGAGTCTTATAGAAGAAAATATGGCCTTTTTTGCTAAAGAGATGCTAGTTTACAAGTGAATGGTATAAGATATCAATATTTGATATCAATATTTTTGTTTCTAATTAAGTATAAGATAGCTTCAAATAGTTTTTTGACTTTTTATTACCTTTCTTATAGATTTGTTCTTTAGTTAATGATGTTTAGTTAATATAGCTTAAAGTGTGTTCCAAATCTATTATAAATACTTTCTCTGTGTATTTTGGAACAACTTTTGATTGTTGAATGAAAATTATATCTTTTTGATTGTTCTTAGGAGAATAGAATGATTTCTTTAACTAACTTTATATCTCTTTGAGTAGTGAGTTCTTTTGAGTTTTGTATCCTAAATTAACTTCTTTAGGTGGTGGTATTTATATCCCAAATCTTAGTTTTGGTGGTGAGCTCTCATCTATCCTTTATTTTAGTTTATTTCCATGAACCCCAGAAAAGGCCAAAAAAAAAAAAAAATCTACATTGTTATGGGAATTTGAAAGCTCTTGGTTGTCTAACTCTTAGACTTATACTATCAAATATAATTAACCGATTCATTATTTATAGAGTCAAACTAAACAATAGTATCAGGACCCATCTAGGATACCTTACCGATAAATAAGACCTCATCCCAAGGGAAACCCTACCGGATTGTTCTATGGAAAATCCAACAGTATCTCCTCCAAGGGTTGAGCATGCTCTAAAAATATTCTGCACAAAAAACACACTCTAATATCATACCACCTTATTCTTCTCATCTTATTACAAATTTTCCATAATAAGCAGCATTTCAATAATAAAGTATAAAAATATATACTAAAAATAATTTAATAAACAAATAATACATTTAAATATTCATGTCCACCCACACCACCCACTTAGTACATTACTACATTTCTGTATCGCTTTACAAACATGCCAAATACATAAATATAGATAAAAAGATGATAAAATAACAATAATAATAGTAATATTAATAATAATCAACTTATCCAAGGGCTGCCACACTTGCCTAAAGGTTACCACACTTACTTAAAAGCCATCATACTTGTCTGAATGCTATAATACTTGGTAAAAAGCTGTGATACTTGTTTGAAGACTACCGTATAATAATAATAATACATGATAATAACAATAAAAATAATGGTAATTAATAATAATAATATATACAATAATAATTTGCAATAATGATAATAATAATATTATTAAGAATAATGACAAATAATAATGATAATAATAATAATAAATAAATAAATAACAATAACAATATTACAAATAATAATAACAATCACAACAATTAATAATTTTAATGATAATAATAATAGTAACAAATAAGTGTAATAATAGAAAATCATAATTATGAATAGATAAGATAAAATAAAATATTAAAATTTTAAATATATTATAAAATATGCACACCAGTAGCAGAGATACATGCAATACCACATAACATGTTAATATACAATTTTATGATATCAGTTGTTGTAGGTACACTGCTACCAATATGGTCTGGGGTGATTTCTTATAATGACAATCCGATTTTCCAAACTCATAGGCAGCAAAGTTATGAGGCTATACTATTTATGGACTGAACCAAACCATTGCCACATTATGGTGTGTTACATACAAACATAACATAATAGATATATATATATATATATATATACGTATATATGAAGAAGATACTTAAAGCACCATATGATATAATAGTGGTGTGAGTTAGTACTTGGCATTACGACCACTACCTGACAGGGAGGTTAAAGAGAGAAACGTGCAATCGATTACTTTTGCATAGCATGACACCTATTGCTAATAATTTGTCAAGGCTAAAACAACCATCCTTTGATTGGAAGGGCGATGGACGCTCACTGTACACTATACCTGCTATACTTCAGGCCTATAACTCCCATATGATGGGCATACATATATGCATGCTAATCCATAATAACAACTATCCCACAGCCAAAGGGAGAGACAGTTAGTGCTCACTCTAAATTATAAATACCAAAATTTGATAAAATACAATAGAGTTCGTAAACTTTTACTACATCCATAAAATTCCATATTTCCTTTTAAACTATCGCATAAATTTGACACTTTTAATTAAAACTAATTACTGCCAAAATAATTTCATTTTCACAAATATTCAAATATACAATATATTTTATACATTAAAATTTATTATCCTTCTTAAATCATTAAAATTTATTTATGCAAAAATTATATTAAATCACGTAAAATCACGTAAATCATATAATTTAATTTCACCTAAATACATTTTATCATACAAAATAAATATAACAATAAATTCAACAATAAATAAACACAATTAGTTTCTCCAAAACATATAACCAATATTATATAACAAATATATTTAAATCATATAAAGTGACAAATAAAGTTAAACAAAAATATTTTAATTTTTAAAACATACATAATACCTTTCAAATAATAAATAACACAAACTATACATTCACACACACATACACATATGTACAACCTTTTAGCAAGTATGTATGCACACACACACACACACATATATATATACATATATGCACACAAATATGTATATATATATATATATTCATCTATAGATATTCATACATATATTCACATATATAAATTCATACATTTAAATATATACCTACAAACCTTTAACGAGCATATGTTAACAAGTATAAATGTCCACATATATATATATATATATATATTTTTTTTTTATATGTATATACAAAAGTTTTCAACAAATGTATATTTATACAAATATATATACATGTATATATTCATACATCACAATGCATACATATATATATATACAAATGTATGTACTTATAAACGTACACATACGTATGTGTACATAAACCTATATATATACAATTTACTTTAATTTTTCACATTTAATGTAATTATTTTGTTCAAAAATGGCAACATTTCAAATACACCACCATAATTCACAAACAAGGTGTCAATGGAAAGCTAAAGAGATGAGGAACATGTTACTAACTTTTGTTGGGCTCAATTCCACCTGTAGTGGCCGAAAAATGATCGATAAAATTTAGCCAATGTTTAACTCGCCATATCTCCAAAAAGGTAGGAAATTGAGTTGAACGAAGCTCAAAATCGAGCTCATAAGGTCTAAATATTGTGGGAAGGAGCATCAATTTGGCCAAGAGGTGGTCGGATCGCCGGAAAGCCAGCTTCCTTGTCACCGATGAATGCTAAATCTGGGCGGGTCCAATGAAAATTTGTCATGCTGTTCTGCCTACCGACCGGAAATCTCATGGGCACCACCCATGGCCGACACATGCATCGCATGGATGGTTAGAAGGTTGAATTTCGATGATGACCCGAGGGGAGGGAGGGAGAGAGAGAGAGAGAGAGAGAGAGAGAGAGGTGCACGTGAGAGTAAAGGGGAGAGGTGTTTCCCACGGGCAGAAAAAGAAAAAGAAAAATAATAATATAATCTAATATAATAATATTTTATTAAGGATTACCTGTGGCACTTTCTTGTCTTGACATGTGGCATCTTTCTAAACATGACACACGACACATCCCAACTGGTGACACGTGATGCAAATGAAAGGCACCTTTAAATATTCCATTACTTAGTAAAATCAATCTCGTGAAAAATAGGTACAATTTTAAACACCCTTTACTTTTCAACCATAGGTCCAAATTATGTGTACCACCAGTCTACAACCTTATATCAACGAGCTCTATCACATAGTATATGAGTCAATATCAAAATCTATATGGATAAAAAGTCAGCTATAGGACCCACTTGGTCAATTTCAAACTCAGGGTATTTTTTTAGTCGGGGTGTTACAATCTACCCCCCTTATAAGAATTTTCTACTCTAAATTTAACATACCAAACTAGGAGCAAAGTTAACAAAGACTTGCACCCATTACTTAGACTATTTGGTCACGTTAACCCCAGACCGACCGTACTTATATTGTGATGGGTAACCATCAGGGGTACACTACCATGCCATATGCCAAAAATTCTCAAGGGTAACAGAATTTAGAGCTCTAAACCACTATCCAAGATCCCTTATTGAAACCTCAAATAAGCTCTGATCTTAGGGAAAACCCTACCGGACAGTCTTATAGAAAATTCGGCATAATCTCCTCTAAGGGTTGAGCATGCCCAAAAAATTCTCTGCACAGAAAACACACTTCAGCACCATACCACTTTATTTCTTCCACCTTGCTACAAAATTTTCCACAATAGGCAGCACTTCAATAACAAAATATAAGACTAGACACTAAAAATAGTTTAATAAATAATGAATACCTTTAAATATCCATGTTTGCCCACACCTCTCACTTAGTACAGTATTACATTTCTATATTGCTTTACAAACATACCAAATACATAAATATAGATAAAAAGGTGATAAAATAACAATCATAATAGCAATATTAATAATAATAGTAGTACAACTTACCAAGGGCTACCGCATTTACCCGAAGGCTACCACATTTGCCCAAAGTCCATCATACTTGCCTAAAGGTTGTAATACTTGTCCAAATATTGTAATAATTGCCCGAAGGCTGCAATATTTGCTGAAAGGCTATCGTATACTAATAATAATAATAATAACACATGATAATAACAATAAAAATTATCATAATAAATAATAATAATAAACACAATAATAATTTGCAATAATGATAATAATAATATTAATAAAAATAATGATAATAATAATAAATAAATAAACAATAATAACAATTAACTATATTAATAACAATAATAATAATCACAATAATTAAAAAATTTAATAATAACAAAAAAGGATAGTAACAAAAAATCATAATTATGAATAAATAAGATAAAATAAAATAAAGTAAAATAAAATAAAATTTTAAAAATTTAAATATATTATAAAATATGCACACTTGTAGTAGAGGTACATATGATTCCGCAGAACATGCTAATATGCAATCCCATGATATCAACTGTCACAGGTCCACTTCTACCAATACAGTCCAAGGTGGTGCCTATAATGGTCGTCTGACCTCCAAGACTCGGAGATAATAGCGTTATGAGGCTAAGCTATTCATGAACCGAATCGAATCGTTGCCCCTTTACAATGTGGTACATACAAATATAACATAACATATATGTACATATATATGAAAAAGATATTTGATGCACCTACTATATATCAGTAGTGACAGACAGTATCTGGCATCCCGAACACTACTTGATGGAGAGGTTAAAGAGAGAAGCCTACAATCGGTCACTTTCGCATCCCACGACACCGATTGCTAACAACTTGCCATGGCTAAAACAATAGTCTTTTGACCGCAAAGGCAGCTGATGTTCGTTGTGCACTATACCTGCCATAACTCGTGCCCATAGCTCCCATAGGATGGCCATACATATATGAATGCTTATCCATAATGATAGCCATCCTACGGTCAAGGGGGAGACCTCATGGGGAGACGGCTGGTGCTCACTCTGCATTATGCCAGCCTACCCACTCTCAACACAACTCACAGGAATAACCATAAATATAACTTGCACGTTGATCCATAATCATAATAAACAATCATCCTGTGGCCAAGGAGGGTGGCGACGGATTCCCACTGTACAAATATACTTGCCAACCCTCAGGTTCGTGGTACCCACAATATAATAAACAACCATTTCGCGGCCGAGGAGGGGTGTGGCTGATGCTCATTATGCAAATATACTTACCAACACTTAGGTCCATAGCTACCATAGGATACCCATACATATTTGCACGCTAATCAAAAATATAGTATAGTACTGTATGATGTATCTAAAAATTATAAAATTTTACAATATTATAAATACCAAAATTTGATAAAATACAGCCGAATTTGTACACTTTTACTACCTCCATAAACTTCCATATTTCATTTTAAAAACATCACATAAGTCCAACGATTTTAATTAAAATTCATTACCACCAAATTAATTTCAATTTCACAAATATTCAAGTACAAAAAATATATTTTATACACTAAAATTTATTATCCTTCTTAAATCATTAAAATTTATTTCTTAAAAAATTATATTAGATCATGTAAAATTCACATATAATTTAATTTCACATAAATACATTTTATCATACAACATAAATATAACAAAAAATTAAATAATAAATAATCACAATTAATTTCTCCAAACCATTTAATAAATATTACATAACAAATATATTTAAATCACATTAAATAGTTTAATAAAATTAAATAACAATTTTCTTAATTTTTAAAACATACATAATACCTTTCAAAATTTTAAATAACATAAAATATACATTCACACATAGACACATATGTACAACCTATTAGCAAGTATGAACGTACACACACACACACACACATACATATATATACATGTATATACGCATACATATATGTACACAAGTAGGTATATATATATATTTGTTTTTTCATCTATAAATATCCATGCATATATTCACATATATATTCATACATTTAAATATATAAATACGAACTTTTAATGAGCATATTTTAACAAATATAAATGTCCACATATATATATTTTGATATGTATGTACAAAAGCTTTGAACTAATTTATATATTACACAAATCTATATGCATGTATATATTCATACATCACAATACATGTATATATATACAAATATATGTGCTTACAAACAGACACATACATATGAGTACATAAACCTATATATACAATTTAATTCAATTTTTCAATTTTCACATTTAATATAATAATTTATTCAAAAATGACACCTTTACAAATACAGTATCATAATTTGCAAACAAGGTATCAATGGAAAGCTAAAGAGATGAAGAGCACGTTACTAACCTCCCTTGGGCTCAATTCTGCCGGCGGTGGTTGAAAAATGATCGAGAAAATTCAACCAATGTTTAACTTACCATATCTCCAAAACGGTAGGAAATTGAGCTTAATGGAGCTCAAAATCTATCTCAGGAGGTCCAAAAATGATGGGAAGGAGCATTAATTTAGTCGAGATGTGGCCGAATCATCGAAAAGCCGGCTTCACCATCGCTAGCGATAGACGCCCTATCTAGGTGCGTCCGATGATAGTTTGTCATGCCATTCTGGCTGCAAACTATAAATCAAATAGGCATTGCCCATGGCCAACATGTGCATCGCACAGATGGGCAAAAGGTTGAATTTTAGCAAGGACCTAAGGGGGGAGGGAGAGAGAAAGGGAGAAAGAGAGAGAGAGAGAGAGAGAGAGAGAGAGAGAGAGAAAGAGAGATAGGTGCAAGTTAAAGGCAGAGGGGGAGAGGTGTTTAGTGGCTGGGAGGAGAAGAAAAAGAAAAGGAAAACTATAATATAATATGATATAATGTAATATAATAATATATTATTAAGGATGACATGTGGCACTTTCTTGTCGTCACACATGGTATCTTTCTAAATGTGACATGTGGCACATCCCAACTTGTGACACGTGAAACAAATTAAAGGTTCCTTTAAATATTCCATTACCCAATAAAATTAGTCCCCAAAAAAATTGGTACAATTTTACAAGGTCATAACTTTTAAATTGTAGGTCCAAATTATACGTCCCACCAGTCTACATAGTCCTATCAATAGGCACTATCACATAATATATGAGTCAATATCAAAATCTATATAGATAAAAAGTCAACCGTAGAACCCACGTGGTTAACCTCAATCAACCTTGGTCAAACCAAGTCAAAATTTTAAACTTGGGGCATTTTCTCAAGTTGAGGTGTTACAAATAGTATAGGTTTCCAGCTTAACTAAATTTCGAAAAAATAACCTATGTACAACAAATTAATAGATAGATACAGTACATAGAAAAATTGTATATATATATATATTAATTGTAACTTTAAATAAGGATATAGGATCCTAAGTTGTTTTTCAATGTTTGTGTATGATTCACTATTAGAGTACTTTATCATGTCAACTTGTGAGTTGAATTAGGAGCTATGTTGGTTTTAGCTATTATTGATGTGACATTTGTGGTTAAGTGTCATTAACTAATTTTTGTTGCCAATTACGTAAGTGGTGTGAAGCTTAAATATTTATATAACTTCTTTCATTCATTGAAGTTGCAAGCAAGGATCTTCCATGAAAAAATCACAAAGTTTTCTTCCATTTTCTCTTTAGTTTTTCTAAGGAATGTTTTTTTTCATTTTTCTCTTAATATAATTTACATCGAGGCTTTAGAGCAAAGATAGATGGTTTGAAGGTTTATATATGGAATATTTTGAGATTTTGAACATGGAAAACTCATTTGAAAGTATGATTTCAGACAAAATTGGTGATTTACTAGTCACTATGTCTAATTTTTTATACAATATTCTAAAGCTAAATGATGAAAATTTTCTGGTGTGAAAGTCATAAATTCCTCCCATATTGCAAGATCATAAGTTAGACAAAGTCGTACTAGTTGATGAGCCATGGTTCATGAGAGATTTTGTGTACAATGACATGGAGGTTAATGAAGAGTGTTTACCAAGATAATCTCTTGATGACAACTATGGATCTTACAAGATCAATTCTTGCTTAGATGGTTGGTTTGAACAACTAATGTTTAATCACTAGGAGATTTATTTAGGCTGAAAACTACAAGAATTTGGGTTACAAGTAAAAAGATTTATACATCTTAATATGAGGTAGCTAGCAATGTTTTCACTAAGAAATCAACTGCAAAGAACAAAAAAAGGATCTATGAAAATTATCACATATTGCAAAAAGATGAAGAAGATCATTGATTAGATGTGTACTAGCAACTTTTTAGTGCCTGAGAAGGAGCTTGTAATGTGTATATTAATTGGCTTAGAGCTAGAATATGGAGCAGTTCAAGTCAATTCCATAGTAAACTGCCATTATCTTGTTCGTTCTGAAACTACCATTGAACAAAATAATGTTGTGGCAATCTATCCTTATGTGAATCTTGTCTCCTCCTTTAATTGGGTCAACTTAGTAATCCTCTACCTTTTTTAAATTCTATTGGTAATTTTGCTAATGGAAATAATTCTTACTTGAATATCTCCAATAATGATGAGCCCAGATGTGGAAAATTTGTTGAAAAAGGAAGATATGATGATAATCAAGGTAAAGCTTATTATGGATAAGGAAGAGGAAAGCACTAAAGGGGTAGAAACATAAAGCCTCAATGTCAAATTTATAAAACCATTGGTCCAAATGGGAAGTATTTGCTATTATAGAGATTCCAATTTTGGAATTTTTATGTATCAAGGCTTTCAAGAGAATAATAATTCATAAAAGGGTTATTAACATAATTGGTTGCTAAACTATATGGCGGTTTAGAAGTTGGTCCCAAAGTTTTTTTCTTTTTCTTTTTTCTTTTTTTCATTTTAGTCCCCAAACTCATATAAACATATCACTTTTAGTCCTTAGCCATATATCCATCTCAAATAGACCATTTAACTCATGTGAGACACACATGGAGCGTTAGAGCAAGTGTGAAACATGTCTTTTCTCACTCTTTTCTCTAATCTCTATTTTCACATGCCTTCTTTCTCACTGCTCCCTCCTATCCTTTATTTATCATCTCCTCTCTCTCCTTCTCTCTCTCTCTCTCTCTCTCTCTCTCTCTCTCATTATTGAATATGGAAGAGGGATTGGAAAGTGGTTCAGATATGTTGTTGGAAATGAGTTTATGATCTCCGTAGAAGGTTCTACTTTAAAAAAATATAATATTCTAAAGAAGTCGTACACAGAGAGTACTTTTTATATTTTTTTCTCCTTTCAACCATTGAATTTCCTACAGGATTTAAAATACACAAACTTTGGCATAAGTATAAAGTAGAACAATTATAAAAATTTGATAGAAACAATGCAATTAAATAATTCAACCATAAAGATCTAGTATTATATTTATGTCTCTTATATCAATATATTAATGGGCAGCAAAAATTTTAGCCATGTTGCTTCAAAAAGTTTCATTACTTTCAATCTTCACCACCACCACCAACAACAACTCTTGCCAATTCTAACCCAACCTTCTAGGTCCACAACCATCTATTACTTCTTCTAAAACTTTTACTACTTCTCTAATAGTCTCCTCTCATTCATCACAGGTTTTCTCAAAAGCAATCTAGGAATTAACCTCCTTTTCTCAAAAGCAATCTAGGAATTAACCTTCTTAATAATCATAAATCAAACTCACAATTGTGGATCAATCAATTAAGAAAATATGTGAGAGCTCAAATTATTCAACTCTTCATGTCATAACCCATCCAGGATCCATTACCGAAACCCTAGATAAGCCTTAATCCTAAGGGAAACCCTACAGGACCATTCTACAAAAAATCCGATAGCATCTCCCCTAAGAGTTGAGCATGCCTAAAAAATTTTCCACATAGAAAACACCCCACTATCATACCACCTTATTCCTCCCACAGTAAAAAAATTAATCGTGGAACTCACTTGGTCAACCCCAATCAACCTTGATCAAACTTAATCAAAATTCAAACTCAAGGCATTTTCTAGGGTTAGGGTGTTACAATCAACCCCTTTATGGAAATTTCATCCTCAAAATTTAGCACACCTAACTAGGAACAGAGTCAACAAAGGCTTGCACCCACTACTCAGACTATTTAATCACACTATCCCCTAACCAACCATAACTATATGGTGATGGGTAACCGTTCGGAGTACATCACCACACCATATGTCAAAAACTCCCAGGGGTAATAGAAACTAGAGCTCTGTTACCACTCTATTAGTACCCATCCAAGATCCCTTACTGGAACCCTAGTTAAGTTTAGATCCCAGGGAAAACCCTACTGGACTTTCTTATAAAAAATTTGGTAGCATATCCTACACAGAAACCACTCCACAATCATACAACTTTATTCCTCTGATAGTCAAAAGTTAACTGTGGAACCCACTTGATCAACCCAATCAATCTTCATTGAACTTGGTCAAAAATTCTAACTCGAGGCATTTTCTCGAGTCGAGTATTACACTCTGCCTTTCTTCTTTCTAACCCTTCCGAATTGTTAGGGTGAGCAAACATGTTTCTATTCATGAGTTAGCCATAAAGGTTTGGGTCAGTTTGTCACTATTGGCTTATTCAATTTTGAACAATTTTGGAATTCAAATATTTTTCAACACTAGAACATGCATTTAAATTAACATCCACAAAGCTTTAGTCTTTCTTGCCTTGGTTATCAAAATCAGGAAGTTCTTCTAATAGTTCATCATCTAAATACTTTAACATGAGAGCCAGATTCTCCCATTCTACTTCTTTGTTACCCTCACTCTTAATTGATGGCAAAGAAGAAAGAAGAATCAGAAATAGAAAACTCAATATCAAGCAATCGATGTCCATGAAGGAAATTTATAATAACCAGTTGACCAAGCCAAAACCAAGTCCCATGTCGAGTATTGTCACGAATTCTTCAACAAATTTTCCTGATGGTATTTTTCTTACTCCTTTGTATCTAACATTTTTTGTCTCTTTCTTCCCTGTATTTTTCCTTCATGAGTTAGTTAGATTAATGAAGTTTGAAACTCACTTTGCTATTCATATGGTTAAGAAATTTATAAGTGCTTTTGCAAATATATATGAGTAGAAATATATATATATATATATATATATGTTTTCAATGTGCCTCAGATCTGAAGATGGCTTTAGGTTTTCCTCTAAATCTTTAAGCTAACCTTTTGTTTATTTAAGCCCAAAATTGAATTTCCTCCATTTTTTTTTTGTTATGTGAGGGGATAGAGAAAAGGGAGAGTTTTGGGCAAATGACAATGTGAAAAGATAAAAATTGCCTCTATATAATGCAACAGGTGCATCTCACATTAGCTTGATGGTCCATTTGAAATGGAAATATGGTTAGGAACCAATGACGATTGGTGTATAAAAGTTTGGTGACTAAAATGCCAATAAAAAATTGGCGACCAACTTGTAAGCTGTGATGTTTATTGAAGATCTATTATGTTAATAACCCTTCAAAGAATGGAAATCTTTATCATTCTAATGTGCCTTCTTTTTTCAATCCTTCTATGTTTGGTGACATGATTCAAATATCTTTCGGTATAATAAACACTAGATGCTTATGGAAATTTTATGCCTCAAACTGCTAGTAATCAAAATGGTTTTAGTCATTGTGGTGGAGTAATAATTGTGAACGTTGCTAGATAACCAGTTAATTCTTTCTCCACCAATGAGCAATGCAAAATAGAATAATACAAGTGGACAACTTATCTCATATTAGAACAACAGTAATGCAAATGCTAAGTTATTTGCCAGTGGCTATTCCAGTCAAGCTTAATCTAACATTGCAACTCTACTTGTTTTAATGGGAGATCCAAATTTTTTTTGGATAATGAAGCAATAAACCATATTGTTGCCAATGGTGATATTGATACGAACCTAGGACGACCTGCTCCTAAACTTGTATTATATTAGCCCGGATCTAATTACGTTCAAGTTCTAATGGTCACCTCAACTCCTAACCAACCTGTGATTAGAAATCTTGGTATATAATAAAGACGCCACAATAGGTGATGGATGTCCTATTGATAAGTCAAAACTAAAACACTCATTCACTAATGGTGTTTTAGGTGTTCAAAAGAACAAAGAGAGATTCAATCTCACAAATAATTTCTGTATAAAATTCAAGCTTCCTTTCTCACTGAAAATAAGCCTTTAAATAGGCTTTGAATGAACAAAATAAAACCCTAAAAGGATTAGGAAATTTCGGCCAACATAAAATCCAATTAGAAAATTGCCTAATTTCACATCCTTTCCTAATCTAAATTGGATTAATTAATTCCCTTATTTTGAAGTAGGAATTAATTAATTTACAATGAAAATAATAAAATAATAACTTTCCTAAACTTATTTTTCCAACAAATAAATAAATAAAAACCCAAAAAAAAGTCAAATGTAAATTAGAAAATTAGTTGACTAGTTTGACAACTAAGCTGACTTATGTCTGATGTCTGAGCTAACTTATGTCTGCCTGATGTCCGAGCTAACTTATGTCTGCCTGATGTCCAAACTAAGTTAATGTCTGATGTCCAAAGTCCAAGGTCAGATGTCTGAGGCATGGGTGTTTGATATAAAATGTCCGATGTATGGGTGTCCGACATAAAATGTCCGATGTATTAGCCTCCACCACTTGGATGCTTAAAACAAGTCTTTTATCTTCAGGTATTGACAAGGCCTTTTGAGAATGAATTACGTTCTAGATAAAGGCAGCAAGGTTGTCCTTAAACCTCTTAGCCTGAATCCTAGTGATCGGTCCAGTCTTCATCGTATCGGATCAGTACCCTAGAGAGTTGTCGGTTGTGCGAACTCGGGCGGATTTGCATCATTCCCCTCCTCTTGAAAAGGATTTGCCCTCAAATCAAAGTCATCACCTATAGCAAAAGGAGATAAATCAGCAACATTGAAGGTGGCATTAACATTATACTCACTCGGTACATCAAGTTTGTAGGCATTGTCGCTTATCCATTCCAAAACTTGAAAAGGTCCATCACCCCTCGACATGAGTTTTGATTCCTTTGTTCGAGAAATCTTTCTTTCCTCACATGCAACCACACCCAATCTCCAGGTTTAAAGACCATTGGTTTTCAGCCTTGATTAGCCACCTTTGCATATTGCTCGGTCCTTCTTTCAATATTTGCCTTTGTCTTCTCATGAATCTGTTTTACAAAATCAGCTTTTTGTTTTCCATCTAGATTAGCACGCTCACTCAAAGACAAAGGTGTTAGATCTAATGGAGTCAAAGGATTAAAACCATAAACAATTTCAAATGGTGTATATTTAGTAGCTGAATGTAAAGACCTATTATAAGCAAATTTAACATGTGGCAAACATTCTTCCTAAGTTCTCAAATTTCTACTAATTAAAGCATGTAACAAAGTAGACAAAGTTCTATTCACTACTTCGGTTTGTCCATCAGTTTATGGATGACAAGTAGTTGAAAATAAAAGCTTAGTATCTAACTTAGCCCACAAAATTTTCCAAAAATAACTTAAGAACTTAGCATCCCTATCCGAAACAATAGTTCTTGGCATTTCCTGCAATCTTAAAATTTTCTTGAAAAATAAATTAGCAACATTGGATGCATCATCAGTTTTATGACATGCAATAAAATGTGCCATTTTAGAAAACCTATCTACTACAACAAATATTGAATCTTTACCTATCCTTGAACTAGGCAAACCAAGAATAAAATCCATAGACAAATGTACCAAAGGATAGGTAGGAATTGGCAAAGGCTTGTACAATCCATGCGACTTCAATGTTGATTTTGTTTTTTGGCACTTCAAACATCTTTCACAAATTCTCTCAATATCTCTCCTCATGTTAGGCCAATAAAAATGTTATTGCAGCAAGGATAAAGTTTTAAAAACATAAAAATGACCCATTAAACCACCCCCATGTCCTTCCCGAACCAATAATTCCCTAATGCTACAATTAGGCACACAAAGTTTGTTTTCCTTAAACAAATACCCCTTAAATATATAAAATATATTAAATTCATGTTTCAAACAGGTTCTAAAAATTTCTCCAAAGTCATTATCATGCTCATAAAATTCTTTCAATTGTTCAAATCCAAGCAATCTAGCATCTAAGGTAGAAAAGAGTACATACCTTCGCGATAATACATCGGCAACCACATTTTCCTTATATTTTTTGTAGCGTATCACATATGGAAAGGTTTCAATAAATTCAATCCACTTGGCATGCCTTCGGTTGAGCTTTCCTTGACCCTTAATATGCTTCAAGGACTCATGATCCGTATGAATCACAAACTCCTTTGGCATGAGATAACGCTGCCGCGTCTCCAAAGCCCTCACCAAAGCATACATCTCCTTGTCATATGTCGGGTAGTTTAGTGCAGCTCCATTTAATTTTTCACTAAAGTATGCTATGGGTCTTCCTTTTTGCATTAAGACAGCTCTAATACCTACACCCGAAGCATCACATTCAATTTCAAAAGTATTAGAAAAATTTCGCAAAACTAATAAAGGTGAATTACACAATTTTTCTTTCAACAAATTAAAAGATTTTTCTTGTACTTCACTCCATTTAAAGCCAACATTCTTCTTGACAACTTCATTCAAAGGTGTGGCTATGCTGCTAAAATCTTTGACAAATCTTCTATAAAAACTTGCCAAGCCATGGAAATTCCTCACTTGGGTGATTGTTGTAGGAACCGGCCACTCTTTGATTGCTTGCACTTTAACTTGATCCACTTTCCTTTCTAAGAACTTGCAAAACTTGCCTAAGTTGATCCACATGCTCATCCAAGTTTTGGCTATATACCAAAATATCATCAAAATAAACAACCACAAATTTACCAATAAATGGACACATTACATGATTCATAAGCCTCATGAAAGTACTAGGTGCATTAGATAATCCAAAAGGCATAACTAACCATTCATACAGCCTATATTTAGTTTTAAATGCGGTTTTCTATTCATCATCTTTTTTCATTCTAATTTGATGATAACCACTCCTAAGATCAATTTTAGTAAACATGCAAGTACCATGCAACTCATCAAGCATATCATCTAACCTAGGAATGGGATGTCAATATTTAATGGTGATGTTATTTATAGCCCTACAATCAACACACATTCTCCAAGAACCATACTTTTTAGGTACCAACAAAACAGAAACAGCACATGGACTTAAACTCTCACGAATGTATCCTTTATCAAGCAAGTCACTTATCTGTTTTTGCAGCTCCTTTGTTTCTTCGGCATTGCTTCTCTATGCTGGTATATTTGGTACAGTAGCCCCTGCGACAAAGTCAATTTGATGTTCTATCCCTTGAATATGTGGTAGTCCACTTGGAATCTCATTCGGGAAAACATCTCCAAACTCTTTCAAAAGAAAAATCATTGAACTTGGCAATTCAAGTTCTTCGAAGTTAGTTTGATCATTAAAATAGTTTTCTTTATATATCATGACCAGCAAGGGTTTCGTACATTCAATAGCCTTATTAATATCCCCAAAACTCAAATAAAAATTCTTGTTTTTCCTCTCTTTTCTTTCTTTTCTTTTTCTTCCCTCGGTTTGGCTCTCATTGGCGGAAATTTCTAGATTGTTGGTGCTCTCGGGTTTGCTCTCTTTTCTCACCCCCCTCTCGACTTTCTCTTGGTTTTTCCACTCGATCTGGGTTTTAGAAAGCCTACCTTGATCAGCAACCTCAATCTCACCTTCTTGAAAGGATGGTGAAGCCGTTGGTGCCATATTTGTTTTCTCCTTGAGTTTTTCAGCCTCCCTCCTTTGTTGCATTTGTAGTTGATCTTTGTAGACCTCCTTGGGAGTCAATGGCTCCAGCTTGATTTTCTTCCCGTTAAACCTGAAAACAACATTATTTTCTCGACCAAAATGAGTAGCATCTTTGTCAAATTGCCATGGTCTACCTAGTAAAATATGTCCGACATGCATTGGTACAATGTCACACAAGACAACATCCTTATACCTACTTATATTAAATTTAACTTTGGCTTGGTTATTTACCCTCATCTCACCACTATCATTTAACCATTGTAACCTATAGGGTTCTGGATGTTAAATTATTTTCAAGCCTAATTTATCAACTACAAGATTACTTATCACGTTGGTACAACGCCCACTATCTATAATCATGCTACAAATCTTACCTTGTATTTCGCAGCGAGTGTGGAAGATGTTTTCTCTTTGTATCTGCTCTTCATCGTTGTAGACAGCAAGTACTCTCCTTGAAACCAAGCTCAACTCGGCATTAGATGTGTATACTGGTTCGGCTTCATCATCATTCCATTCCTCCTCTTGCTCAGTTTCAGCTTCGCTTTCTTCACTTGCAGATTCCAGTTCACCATCACCCTTTAATACCATGATTCTTCTATTTGGGCATTGGCTAGCTATGTGTCCTCTTCCTTGGCACTTAAAACAAATTATTTCTCTGGAATTTTGAGGTTGAGGATCAGATTTTATCTCACCTCTAAGTGCTTGGATAGATTCGGTCTTGGCCTCCCTTTTTGACCGGTTGGTACTTTCTTCTCCAGCTTTCGGCTTTGGTTTGATTTTATTAGCTGAATTGTTTCTCCAGCCACTTGAATTGATTCTTCCACTGCTGGAAACACCTCCAAGCTGTGATGCTACTCCCTTCCTCTTGAATTGGTGTTCAAGCTTAATGGCTACATGCAACATTTCCTCCAACTCCAAGTATTGTTGCAATTTAAGCTAGTTGGCAATGTCACGGTTTAAACCACCAAGAAATATCGCCATTGTTGCCTCCCTATCCTCATCCATATTCAGCCTCATCATGAGCATCTCCATCTCTTTGTAATAATCCTCCATGGACCTACTTTCTTGAGACAAATATTGAAGCCTTTGATGCAACAACCTATGGTAATGTGATGGCAAAAACCGCTTTCTCATGGCTCCTTTCATTTGTTGCCATGTTGTGATCAAGTCATCACCAACTCTCCTTCGGGTGCCTTGCTCATTTGTCCACCATTGGAGTGCATAATGGCCAAACTCCATTGCTGCCAACTTCACCTTCTTACCCTCCGAATAATTATGGCAGTCGAATATCATCTCCATATTTTCTTCCCACTCCAAATATGCCTCGGGATCACTTTTTCCCATGAATGGTGGGATGTAGACCTTGATATTGCTAAGATTTTCATTTGTTTCTTCCCTCCTATACCTTCCATGGCCAGCTCTCTCTTGGACAGCAAAGGTTTCATCCATGCATTCCTCAAAGTCTCCTCCGAAATTCTCCTCCTCAAATTCCTCTCTCGGTCTCTCACGGCCTCCTCGTCCTTGACCTCGACCTTCATGGAATTCTTGCCTATTTTTTATGTTCGGAATTCCTTGGGAAACTTCAAGCCTTCCCATCCTTTGATTCATGTGCTCAACTTGAGCACTCACCCACTATAATTGTTCCAAAACAGCTTTCAATTCCGTTTGCTCACCACTCCCGATAGCTTGTGGATCACCATGAAATCCTACGGACTCCTCCTCATTAATTCACATAGGTGGATCTCCTCTCCTCACCCTTGAATCTGCCATGTTAGTATGAATAATACAAAAATAAAATAAATTCTCACCAGATTCACTCCCTCACATGTTTCACTCAATATAAGAACTCGACACTCGTGTTTGCACACTAATTTCGGCTTTTAACCCTCTTTTGTGCTCACACTCTCTTTCCTTTTTCCTCTCAATGAATTATCTCAAAGTTCTAATTAAAACACCCACAAAATAGCAATTAGGTCACAAGTATATTTTAATTAAACTTATCAACAAAACAGTAGCTAAAAGTAGGCAATACCGAAGAATTCAACAAAGCCTAGTTTTCGGCTTTTCTAGGTGAAATAAAGGAAATTAATGAGAAAACTTTGGAATTTTGAAGAACTGGACTAGATGATAATAGATTATGAGTTCAAGAATAAATTTCTAGAAAAAGAAATTCAAATACTAACAAGAATCAAAGAGAACAAAAATATAGAATAGTTGTTGGTTGTTGTTCTTTGTAATTCAAGTTTTTGTATCAAATCCTTTAACTAATTTTAATCCAAATAATTTAGCACTCAAACTCAAATATCCAGCAGCAAAAATAACTCTCCAGAAACTCCAAATATGGAATAAATAATCAACAAAGCAGTACTTACAAGAAATTTCCAGCAACAAACTTCAACATCAATTTTCAACAAACCGATACATATATATATATATTTTTTATATTCGGCTTTCTTCTTTTTTTTTTTTTCACTCACTGAATATCAAGCACAAATGCAGTAGCAAGAATAAATAACAAATTTGCAACTCCAACTCCAAAAATTCACCAAACCCGTGACCTCCAAAAAAACACAAATGTGCAGTTTTTTTTTTTTTTTTTAAATGTTGCTGCAAACTCTTTTTTTTTTTTTTTAATAGATGAATGCAAATATTTAAGACTAAAACAGAAAAGAAAAACAAACAATAACCAAATTAAAAGAACAATGATGAAAGACAACCAAACAACTAGGAAACAAAAAATACGTTAAAACTAGGAAATCCTAATTTAACTAGGAATGGTTTTTTTTTTTTTTTTTTAAAGATACAGAACTTATATGGGATGGATGCAACCTTGACCTAATGCTAAAATTGCCAAATAACACAAAAAAAAAAAACAAATAAAGATAGATCAAACCTGAACAAAATCGGTTCTGATACCAAATGATACGAACCTAGGACAACCTGCTTCTAAACCAGTATTATATTAGCCCGAATCTAATTATGTTCAAGTTCTAATGGTCACTTCAACCCCTAATCAACCTGTGATTAGAAACCTTGGTATATAATGAAGACGCCACAATAGGTGATGGATGTCCTATTGATAAGTCAAAACTAAAACACTCATTCACTAATGGTGTTTTAGGTGTTCAAAAGAACAAAGAGAGATTCAATCTCACAAATAATTTCTGTATAAAATTCAAGCTTCCTTTCTCATTGAAAATAAGCCTTTAAATAGGCTTTGAATGAACAAAATAAAACCCTAAAAGGATTAGGAAATTTTGGCCAACATAGAATCCAATTAGGAAATTGCCTAATTTCACATCCTTTCCTAATCTAAATTGGATTAATTAATTCCCTTATTTTGAAGTAGGAATTAATTAATTTACAATTAAAATAATAAAATAATAACTTTCCTAAACTTATTTGTCCGGCAAATAAATAAATAAAAACCCAAAAAAAAGTCAAACGTAAATTAGAAAACGAGTTGACTAGTTTGACAACTAAGCTGACTTATGTCTGATGTCCGAGCTAACTTATGTCTGCCTGATGTTCGAGCTAACTTATGTCTGCCTAATGTTCGAGCTAACTTATGTCTGTCCAAATGAACTTATGTATGCCTGATGTCCGAACTAAGTTAATGTCTGATGTCCGAAGTCCGAGGTCAGATGACTGAGGCATGGGTGTCCGACATAAAATGTCCGATGTATCAGCCTCCACCACTTAGATGCTTAAAACAGGTCTTTTATCTTCAAGTATGGATAAGCCCTTTTGAGAATAAATTACGTTCTGGATAAAGGCAGTAAGGTTGTCCTTAAACCTCTTAGCTTGAGCCCTAGTGATCGATCCAATCTTCATCCGTATCGGATCAGTACCCTAGTGAGTTGTCGGTTGTGTGAGCTCGGGCAGATTCTCATCAGATATTCTTTTGCAACAATTGGAACACAAAATGGCAATAATAAACTGCTTATTGAAAATGGCCAAAGCTTTGATATTGCAAGTATAGGCAACATGTTCCTCCATTCCATATATTATCCAAACCATGTCTTATTGCTAAAAAAATGTTTTAGTTGTACCATCCATTGCCAAGAACTTGTTCGGTATATTAAAGCTAGTTGTGACAATAATATTGTTATTGAATTTGATGCTAATGATTTCTTGATTAAGGATAACCATATAGGGCTAGTAGTTCTAAAAGAAACACTCAAAGAAGGACTTTATAAGCTACAGGTACCACATAACAAGATTCTAAAAGGAGTTCAAAGATGCTTGAGATAAGGAAACAAAATCAGAGGAAGTAAAACCCACACATAATATCAACCAAGTTTATGATTTTTAAGCAAAGTCAATGGAGCCATAATTACAGACCTATTTCAAATCGATTTGTGCTCAATAATCTAATATAAATGCCTTTATAGATTGTTTTGTACCTTTTACATATTGGAAACTCTTGTAAAACTAGGTATTATTGTGATGACAAAAAAGGCATGTCTTAATATTCTTTCCTTAAGAAAATTTCCATGGAATTAGAGCCTTTGCAAACTAGTATTCCAATCATGTGATCTACCTCCTTTCCTTCCTCATTCTCAGTCAAACAAGAAACCAACACTTATGATTCAAGCATTTAATCAATGTGCTAACCATCCTATGGTGTTCTCAAATTGTTCCCTTGTTGCTAGCCTTGGTGTTGTGGATTACAAGCCCTAAACACCCACTTTAATTAATTAATGACAATGATGGTAAGAAAATACAAAAATCCAAACTATGAGTTATGGATTTATAATGATAGCTTATTAACAGCTTGGCTTCAAGATTAAATGATTGAAGAAGTTTTGAGTCCAACGTTGGAGCTAAAATTATCATCAAGAGTAGGCATCTGTAGAAGAACAACTTTTACCAGTAACAAACAATAAAGAAGGACAACTTAAAAATAAAATTTTAACACTTAAAAAAGAAACACTTTCTATGGATGGATATATAGGAAACTTCAAAAATATATGTGACAATTTTGCTGCAATCAATTAGCTTATGTCCAATCTAGACAAGGTTTTTCAGTTGGTCAATGATTTAGAAACAAGATATCAAGACTTTCACCTTGCTATACTCACAAAGCCACCTTATCAAACCGTCAATGAGTTCACATTGGCGCTTTAAGGCCATGAGCAGTCTTTAGTAGCACAAAGGGAAAAAGAAGCTCATTATCTTAATCATGCCCAGGCTATTTTAAGGCAGCGTGGCAAATAGGAAATTCTATAGGAGGTTGACAGTTCAATTTTCATGGAAGGGGGTTTTACGTCAATAGTAGGCCATGGAAATACTTCAAGCCCTTCTCCATATTTTTCACCACGTCAAGAAGCAAACTATCAACCATCCTTCACTACTCAAGGAGGTAACACCAGTACTGATCAAACTTCTTATCATGATAAAACTAAGATAGCATGCCAGATTTGCAAGACGAATAATCACATAGCAATTGATTATTCGAATTAATATGATCACTGATATCAACCCAAAGGTGTCCGTTAAGCTTTCGCTGCACTTTCTCTTCATAATAAGCCTGATGATTCCTATTAGGTTGGATTTGAAGCTACAACCTGCGTGACTATGATGTAGGTAAGCTCACCACTATCTACCCATATACTAGTCACAATAAAATCTTTGCAGATAACGGAGATGCACTGTCTATTACACATATTGGTGATGTTTCTATCTCTACTAGTCATGGTACACTCACTCTAAAAAATATACTTGTTCCAGAATTACAAGAAAGAAAAAAAAATTGTCTATTGCAAAATTT
Organism: Ziziphus jujuba; assembly: GCF_031755915.1. Lineage (NCBI taxonomy): Eukaryota > Viridiplantae > Streptophyta > Magnoliopsida > Rosales > Rhamnaceae > Ziziphus > Ziziphus jujuba. The sequence continues at coordinate 9,724,820 of NC_083390.1, forward strand.
ACCGATGATAAACCTTTTACTTTGAATTTACCTCCGTTGGATTTTTAATTAAGAATCTAAGTAGCAAGATAATAGCAAAAGGGCATAAATGTGGTCAGCTTTATTCATTGAATGAGCAATTCATAAAGTTTTTAGTGCAATAAACGAAGGAGCTTCTTCAACAATCTGGCAACAAAGTTTGGGACACCCTAAATTAAAATCACTAAAGATGTTGAAGGATAAGTACAATATAGTTGCTACCTGTTGGTTTACTAAACTATCTATTTGTGCCAGTTGCCAAATGGGAAGCTGTAAACTCCCATTTAATAACTCTAATAAAATTGTTCAATTTCCACTTAAAAGATCCTCTGTGACATATGGGTACCTGCCCTAGTTAACTCTTCTCAAAACTTTTTGAAAAGATCCACTGTTACTATGCTATTATTGTTGATGATTACTCAAGGTTTTCTTGGTTGTATCCTCTTAAGAAAAGGTCAAGCTTCTTTGGTTTCTTTGTTAAGTTTCAAAAGGTTTTAGAAAATTCATTTAATAGAAAGATCAAAGTCTTTGAATGTGATGAGGGAGGAGAGTTTAATTCCATTGGTTTTCTTGAACATTTACATAACTATGGTATTCAATAGCAAGTATGTTGTCCTAGAACTCCTAAGCCATGTGGTTGAAATAGGACTTACCATGTTGTTTCATATGAATTTGCCTACAATTTATTGGGTTTATGCTTTTCTCATGGTGATCTACCTTATCAATCAGCTTCCATCCTCAATCCTTCATAATGATATTCCCTACCGTCAGCTGTACAAAAGAAAACCCAGTTACACTGGTTTTTGAATCTTGGGTTGTCGCTATTTGCCTTTGTTAAGGCATCAAAATAAAACCAAATTTGATCGAAATACATATCCATGCATCTTCCATGCCTACAATGCAATCCTTAAAGGATACCTCTGCTTGCACCCTCAAAGCCAACTTATATATATATATATATACCTCGGCATGTAGTTTTTTATGAAACTTTAATTTCTTATGCCTCTATTTCCACGTTTAATCGTTCTGCAAACTTAGACCTCACTATGGTCCCAGTCTTTGATGAATGGTAAAAAACTAATGATGTTCATTATAATCAAATGTAAGTGACACACCATCCTTTGTTCACATGATATTTCTATCTATGAAATTGTGGGTCTGCTCCTAAGTGTACCATATAAAGACCAAATTTCATACCAACACAATGATACAGAAATTGATGCAAGCTCACTTTCTCATGGAAACCAAGCTTTACCTCAATGTAATGATGCAAAAACTCCATCTTCATCTCAAGCAATAGCACCAATCAATTCCATGACTATGGAAACTTTATCGGATTCTTCAACGAACTTCATGAACACCTCTCTGTCAAACAAATTAGGCTTCATAAAAACCTCTACATCAAAAGAATCCTTCATTCACATTAGTACTGATCCCCAACTTAATGCCCATTTATTCGTTGATATTCCAATTTAGCCTAACATTATAATCCAAGATACTACATCTCCCGTTACTCCTATGATCAATCAACAACCAGATCTTATGGTCACTCGTAAAAAGTTAAAGATTGATCCTTCTTTGGCTTCAAAAATGATGCTTTTAACCATTGCATCTTCTGGTCTCATTGAGCCCAAAACTCTCTGTATTGCTTTAAAAGATTCCTGCAGGATAGATAATATGGAAAAAGGAGTTTGAAACACTTTAATCTAATAAAACCTGGTGACTGGTTCCTCAACCTGTGCAATGAATGTGGTAGGTTCAAAATGGGTTCATCATTTTAAATATAAAGAAGATGGTTCTCTTAACTGTTTTAATGCTTGCTTAGTTTCATGTGGATTTACCCACTTTTCTGGAGCCAATAATGATGAAACTTACTATTTTGTAATTTGGCCTACAACAATTTGTTTAGTTATTTCTTCAGCTTTATCCTACAAATGGCCATTGAAACGACTAGATCTAAAGAATGCATTTTTGCTTGGTAATTTGAAGGAGACAGTGTATATAAAACAACCCTTGGGGTTTATATATCTTGCTTATCATAGTCAAGTATGTTTACTTTAAAAATCTTTGTATGGGCTCAAGCAAGCTCCTTGAGCTTGGTTAAACTGTCTTAGTTTTTGTTCATATTGGCTTTATTTGCAACAAAGTAGATATGATATCATCATAAAGGCTAGTGCTGTTGCTCAAATTCAAACTCTTATCAGACAACTTAGTAATGAATTTGCAATCAAAGATCTTGGTGCCTTACACTATTTTATGGTGTTTAACTTAAGTATTTTCCTAAAGGAGCACATCTTTCTTAGTCTAAGTATATTATAAATTTACTTGATCGAGCCAGGATGTTTGATTGCTCTCCTGTTTCCACACCTATAGTTATAAAAACTTAAGTCTTATCTAATGATCTTGATCCTGTTGATATTTCTTCTTATCAAAACCGTGTGGATGCTCTTCAATACTTGACCTTTGCAAGACTGATATTTTATATGTAGTAAATCAGGCATACACACATATGTCCAGTCCTACTCTTGTTCATCTTAAGGTTGTTAAACAATTTTTTTGTTATCTACAAGCAACAAAGAATTTTGGATTTTTATTCATGTCAGAGTTCTTGCAATCTTTATTGCTTCTTAGATGCAAACTGGCAGACTATCCTTTAACTCAACGAAGTATTATTAGCTATTGTGTATTTGTAGGTGCCAATTGTATCTCATATGTTCCAAGAAACAACCTATTATTTCTCATTCCAGCTCTAAAGCTGAGTGCAAATCTATGGCATCTACTATAGCTAAACTTACCTGGGTTTCTTTTCTTCTTAAAGATCTTGTTATTTGTCTGTCTTCACCTCCACAATTATTTTATGATAATACGAGTGCCTTATATGTGACAGTGGATCCATTATTCCATGCTTGTGCTAAGCATATTGAAATAGACTATCATTTTGTGCATTAAAAAGTTGCTATTGGTTATTTGGTACCGTATATTTCATCCTCCATGCAGCCTACAGCTATATTTACTAAGCCACTACTTTGTGAAAATTTTGAGCATTTTAGGTTCAAGCTGGGTCTTCAAATTCATTCTTTGCCCAACTTAAGGGGGGCATGATAAGGAAACAAAATCAGAGGAAGCAAAATCCACACATAATATCAGCCAAGTTCAAGATTTTAAGCAAGGTCAACAGAGCCATAATTATAGACGAATTTCAAATCAAATTGATGCTTAATAATCTGATAGAAATGCCTTTATATCATTGTTTCCGTTCATAGCTTCTTTACCTTGTAAGGAATATTTTATACTTTTATGTATTGGTTAAACTCTTCTATAAATAGGTATTATTGTGATAATGAAAAAGGCACATCTTAAAATTCTTTCCATAAGAAAATTGTCAGCTTGAGATAGAAGTCTACTGTTTGCTAGGATAATAATTCAAGTTTAGTAATGAATAAAGCTATGTTGGATTGTCTGGAGTTGTTCATTCTACAAGAACAAATTGTTGTCAAAGTTTAGTTTATGAATCTTTTTAATCCTAGCTGTAGATGATCAATCTAATGGATAATATCAAACCTTTTATCAACAAAATATTTTAAAAAATAAATAAATAAAATTTAAACATGTTTCAAATATATATATATATATATATAAGTGTTAAAAAAATAAATAAATAAAAAGGGCATAGACAAGCATACAAGGAACAGAACACATACATATACACACACATTATATTTTCGTTTAATTTTTTGCATAATTAAGCCTTTTCTATGTCAACTTTCACAGTGGTCTTGTATCGATATCCACGCGTACAGAACAAAAGGTAGACAAAATTCAGAGCACCAAGTCCAGCAATTAGGAAGTAAAAATAATCCAGTCTTCCTTCATTTATATCATTTGTCAACCAGTCAAGTCGACCATGCTTTCCCGTTGTTTTGTGCACAATATCCACTAGCAAACTGGTCAAATAGTTTGCCCCAGCAATGCTTACATAGAGTAGAGAATTCCCGATGCTTCTCATGCTATGAGGAAATTCATTGTTGTAAAACTCAATCTGTCCAACTACACTGAAAACTTCGTATAATCCCAAGAAGATAAGTTGAGGTGCCAGCCACATGACCGACATCGATGCAATGCCACCGGGCCGAGAATTCGATATGGCTAGAGCCCTCCTCTCTCCCTCCACCAAACCAGCCACCACCATGCATAGAATAGAGCAAACATTTCCAATTCCTATTCTTTGGAGAGTTGTGATTCCTTCTTCATGTTTGGTTATTTTTCTAATGGTGGGTAGTAATACGCTGTCATATAATGGAAGCCATGCAGCTATTGTTATGTATGTTATTACACTGAGTGAGCCTGGTGGGATTTCAAACTTGGGTCCTAGGTGAAGGTCCATTTTCATGGCTTGTGATACTGTAAATGTTCCTTGTGTTGTCATGGAGAGGAAGCAGATTATACCTGAGGCCCATATTGGGATAATTTTTACCAAGCATTTCACTTCTTCAACTTGCTGGATGCTACACAGCCTCCATGGATTTGGACGCGATTCATTGTCGAGTTTTAGATATTGATGATCATTATTGTCCTCTATTAAAGCAGCTTTGTTAAAAAACCTGGAAGAAATAGCATTATAATGTATAAAGAATCAAATTCATTGACTTTTTGGTCAAAACGATGATACGTAAGCCATGGTACATCATAATATAATAATTATAAGGTGGACTCAACTTGAAGATGCACGTACGGCCTACAAACATTGGTGGGCGCTCGGACGTTGGTGGAACGTGTATCCACAAATTATTAACTTGCCAATATATGCATAATAAAAGAAATCTATATATTTAACCAAAAAAAAAAAACAATTCCTATCATATGGGCTATCATATATCTATAAAAGTCATCTCTTGTAAGGTTGACCTCAAAAAATTATACTAAAAACCTATTAATTATTTTTTTTTTTTTTGGGATAACAACTTATCAAATCAGCCTTTGTATTTAATTTATAAAAATAGACAAACGTTAACTAAAATCATAGTATAATGTTATCAAATTGATTTGATAAGGAAAAAAAAAAATTCTATATCAACACTAACAAATAGTTTATTTAGGTGAATATGAAGTATAATTTAGAAATGAAACTAGTTTAAAATAAGTATCATCATATAAATATATAGAAATTATCTAATGGACTATCTAGTTTAGTTTTATTATTGGCTACTTAAAAATAGGATTGACCAATCATATATGTCAACATTAATTTAAAAAAAAAATTATTTTTGCTTTTTAATACTAAAATTGTAATAAATTAAATTTTAACATGATGTTTAAATAACACTACATTTTTCTTTAAAAAAAAATTAAATAATCTATACATTTTATTTTTTTACGCCTATTTAGTTTGATGGATATCAATATCTTGCATCATAAAGTGAACTACGTATCCTACTTAACCGAAACTCTATAAACATATATATACAAACAATTACGATCTAATAAACTATCTTATTCCATTTATGCTTATATAATTAAGATAAAATTGACAAATCATAATTGACAAGATTAAGTTAAAACATTTATGTTTATTTTTATTGCAAGAGTAAGTAAAACTTTGATGATCGTAGATTAAACTATTATATAATACGTAGATCACACAATATTTTTTGTAAAATATTTTATGCAATTTTTGTTTTTGCTTATAATTAGTACCATATCACATCAATAACATATATTATAAAGTGATATAGATAGCCCCATTAAATTAAAATTTTATATACATAAATATACACAAAATAATGCTCACACCAGGCTATAAATTATTTAGGTCACTATGAATCACAATTTAGAAACAAAACAAGTTTAAAATAATATTATCATATAAATATATTATCAAAAATATAATTGGACCCTTGTCAAAAATATTATCAACATTTTCCCTAGTTTCCAAAAGTTATCATTTCCCTTTTTATTTGTTTTTCTTTTTTTTTTCTTTTTTTTTTCTTTTTTTTTTCTCTATCATAGTAAGAGGATTCAAATCTTTTTATCTGGCACACTATTTTGGCACTAGGTTGTTCCTAAACGGGCGAACTTACAAAATTTTTAAAAAATATGAATATAAATAATAAATAGAAGTACAATTTTACCTGAATTGTGTGGAGAGTGGCAGTTTTTCCACATCAATTTCGTTGAGAGAAGGATCATAGAATTTGGCATTGCTTCGAACGTCGTGGTGGCGTTTATTACAAGCTGCAAAAAAAACTCGAAGAATCACAGAGAATAGGCTTCCCTCAGGCTTTTCATACACGTAAAATTTGGATCCAGCTGAAAACAATAGAATAGAGCAGACCATAAGGATAGTAGGTAACGCGAAACCTAAAGCCCAGCTAATGGAGTTTTGGATATAAACGACGACGGTTTGACCCATTAAGAAGGTGAGAGTGTAAATGGTGTAGACACAATTATAAAAACGGGTTGTTCCTTTCCTTCCTTCGGCAGTGGCAGTGTCAAATTGATCAATTCCAAAGGGAATAGTACAGGGCCTTACTCCACCAGTCCCTATTGCTAACCAATATAGGCCAATAAGCAAGAGCCAAAGTTGGGATTTTGTGTAGCCAACGCATTGATCTTGTTGTTCCGGTTTAGGGTTGCATATTGGCGGTCTAAGTTGTGGCACTGATGCTGTTAGAGTGATTATTACCATTCCCTGTTCATGATATTTAGTATATCGAAACTTTAGGAGGAAAATAATAATGCAAATAAAGTATTGAAATGAAAAAAAAAAAAAAATTTGTTTTCAATTAAAATTAGCACAAAGCTTTTTTAATACCAACTCAAATTTTCAAGGTGATTTCTAATTGATTGATTTTTTAATATAGTTAGCACAAAGTTATAGGATTAAAACGCACCGGAAGAGCTGCAAAAGAAGCCAAAAGAATGGTAAGATATTTGCCAAGATAGGCATCGGCAAGGAAGGCTCCAAGCAAAGGTAAAAGGTTGCTAGCACCATTCCAGATGTTGAGAATATTTGCTGCCTCCACTTGATCCATATGAAACTCCCTCACCAAATACACCATAAAATTCGCCGTCAACCCAAACGTTGCCAATCTCTGTATCGCTTCATTTCCTACAAAAGTTTTCCATGAAAATTAATATCCACTCAAAAAGACCATATCTTTCTTCAGAAATTATATATACACACACACACACACACACACACACAATAAGTGAGAAGAAGAAGAATACAAACAGACAGACAAACAGGCAGAGACCTAAGATGTAAGGCACGGCCTTCCAACCAGGCTTGGTTGAGGCGGTGGTGGTGGCAGATGATGATGAATCACCGTCATGGTTTTCCACCAATGCTTTCTGTAAAGAATCGTCTTCAGTAGTACTACTACTGCTTGATTTCTGTTTGGTGCAACAGGAAAATGACCAGAAAGAGAGTCTAGAACATTTTCCTGTGTTTTCTTCCTCCATTTTTCTATCCAGTTGGCTAGAATGTTTTTTTTTTTTTTTTTTTTTTGGGTTTTGGTTTTTTTCTCTCTAGGGTGGTTTGGAGTTTTTCTCAAACTCTTCAGTCTCAAAAATCCGTATTCGGTTTGTGAGTTTGTGTGTTATGCAAACTATTTATACAGATTTTTATAGATTTTACGTGCATGCATTCAAAACCCATATCCTCTTAAAAAGGTTCCAGAGTATCCGCAATACTCTACGGCTATTACCATTTTTCATGCTTGGATTTTGTTTTTTCTGTTTTAAGATTGAATCCAAAATATTGGCGAAAATTCCATTCCAAGGATAACTTAATAATGTAGTATCCCAAGCATGGATATGTTCCTTTCTAAATTATCATGTCAATCTTATTGTTTGATTTTTATTGCCAAATTTGTAATTTAATTTACGCTCTTGCTTATATTAAATCACAAAAGCTATTTCGTCCCCCATTTTTTAAGAAATAATAATAATAATAACCTTTACGTTCCTTTTCATTTCATACCTAGTCACGATCTAAAAAATAAATAAATAAATAAATACTTCTAATTTGTCCTGCATCTAGCACTTACGGAATGTTTTAAGCGTTACAAAGGAAATTTATTGATAATTTTAAAGATTAGTAACCGAATTTTTTTCTTAATTTAATGATTTAAAAAAGACACATGTCTATAAAAAAAATTTGTTAAGAATTAACTGTTATTATTATTAGTATTATTATCATTAGAAGGGTTAGTTAGACTTTGCTCTTGAACTATTGTTTTTTCTTTTTTGTCATTTTAATACAATTTTTCAATTTTTTTAAATCAATTTGTCAAAATTAAGCCTTAACGTTAGTTAAAAATTAAATAAAACATAATAAAATTGTTTCTTTTTTCTTGTTTAATGATTTTTAAAGATACATGTCTATGAAAAAAAAATATTAAAAACTAATTATCATCATTATCATCATCATCATTATCATCATCATCATCATCATTAGGATTAAGTGTCAAGTGAATTTAGTTCGGTTTATAAGTGACTTACACCGTATATCTACCTTAGAAGGTTGTATGTTCGAAATACCGAAGTGGAAACAAAATCTTTGTAACTTATGTGTGCAAAAAATTTATAAAATTACTAGGGTTAAACTATTGGGTTTTGTTAATCACTTTAGTGCAATTGTTCAATTTTCTCAAATAAATTTGTCAAAACTAAGCCATAAACATTACTTAAAAATCAAATAAAATAGAATTTTTTTTTCTTATAATTTATGATTGTAAAGACACATGTCTATAAATAAATAAACTATTAAGAAATTATTATTATTAGGATTAAGTACACTTTGCCCATGAAATTTTTTTTTTTTTTGGGTCACTTTAGTGAAATTTTTCAATTTTCTCAAATAAATTTGTCAAAATTAAGCGTTAACATTATTAAGAATGAAATAAAACGGAATAAAATTGTTTTTCATTATAGTTATATTAGTTGTATATGATTAATTTCATAAACTTCATATGTCAAAATGAAGCTAATATCATATAAACCCCTTAAAATTTATCCTTATTTGAAATAATATCCTATAATTTGAAATAATTCAAAAACTCCCAACCCAATGTTGTTGGCTAATTTTTGTTTGATTTAACTAAAGAATGGTAAAATAGTCATTGCGCATTTTTAAAAGAATAAATTTAGAGTTACCAAATTGTTTTACCAAAATTTTAATATCCATTATTTGACATCTTTTAAATGTTTTATTCGTGTATAAATATAGGACAATATTAATTTAATACTATTAAAAAATTATCATATATTTTGTTATCAGAATTTTAGTAAAAAAATTTAATACCTCTAATATTGCTTTTTTTTTTAAAATATGATAAAGCTAATGTCTCATTGTTGAAAAATGTGCCACATAACATATCTTATAATAAAATGAAAATAAAATAAAGAAAACAAATGTATTTTAACAACAATAACAATTATATCTTATTAAATTAAGCAAAAATAAAAGCTCGGAAATAGAATTCCTTTTGTTCTCATTTTTCCAAAATCTCGTTTTCATTTTCTTTTTTTTTTTTTCTTTTTTAGGAGAACTGAAGTTGATTGGGAGGATTATCTGGTAGAATGATTTTATTTTTTAATGTATACTTTTAATTTTAAGTTAAAAGGAGGTTTGTAAATGTAATTCCCTTTTCTTTTTTTTTTTTGTGGGGGGGGGATAAAAATGTAATTCCCGTCCTTGGCTCTCAATTCATCCGATTGTTATTTGTTAAGAGTTCTTTTTTCAAATAATATAATATATTTTATATTTTATATATTCCATAATTTTAAATCAAACTATATATATATATTTTTTAAAAAGTATGTAGATATATAATGGAAAATAATATCTATATATATACATATAAATAAAATATGTAAAGTTGTGATAATTAATTACTTTATTTTTTTGGATCAAGGTGATAATTGCTTTGTCGATACATAATAATATAATACTCTTAAGCATATATATAATATAATACTCACCATTTTTTAATATTTTACTTAAGTTGAGAGTATTTAGGATATTTTATACTGCCAACTAGGAGTGAAAGTGTTAGGATAGAAAGTACCTAAGGGCAAGGGATGTTTTTGAATTGTTTAAAATCAAATGATATAATTTAAAGTAGGGATAAATCACAGGGTTATATATGAGACTAACCCATGCAAATGGCATAATTACAATAATTCGTGGGGTAATGTGATAACTTTTTAAAGTTTAAATGGTAAAATATAAAAAATATAATAGAGAAGTGTATTTAACCCTCAGCTAGTCTGTCATCAAGACGTCTTGCTGGACTTTCCATCAAAATTGATTGATTTAACCCTTATCATCATCATCATCATCTAATCTAAACAATTTTTTTTTTAATGTTAATTTTATCATTTTGTCTATAAAAATATTCTCATAAAAATTTTTGGTATTTAATGCTTTTCGCTAGGAACGGTATAATAGCAAGACAGTAATCGAGATATTATTTTAGAGTTATTAACACGGCTGCCCTTCAAGTTATACCTGCACTTGCACTTTGCCCCCAACTTTTTTTTATGGCACTTTACCCCCAACTTTTATTCTATTTTCACCATTGGGATAAAACCTATTTTCCATCCATCAACCATTAAGAATGCCTATAAGTGGCACATGGATGTCTTTTAAAACCTATTTGCGGCAAAGCATTATGCACTAAATGACAAGTCGAATGACATATCTTCTCCATTAGGCTGAGTCACGAGTCAATCTGATTTTTTAGTAAACAGGCCATGCAATCTGATTTTCAAAACTTGCTCGTCTGGCCTCCTATTTAGGCGATTTCAAAGGCGTTCTTCTTGTCTTGATGCTCTCATAAAAATTTTTACATCAATTTTGGATTATCATACCAAAAAAGCAATTGCAAACCAAACAAATGTTGGCCTAGGATTTTTCCATGGATTTTGTGATTTTCAAACAAAATATGGAGTTTTTAAGATTAAATCAAAAGCTTCAAATCAACCTAGTCCACTTTAAAAGCAATTTACTATAAAGCCCATGTCATAAATTTTGTCAAAATAAATTTTTCAAAAAATTTGCATAGATTAGTATACAATAAAAGAAAACCCGCGATTCCTAAATCAAAACACAGAAAATACAGTGAAGGTTTACCATTGAAAATTTATTCCACATCTATGAAAGAGGGAACTAGAGCCATACAAGGTCAGTCCAAACAGATGCATATTTAAAATACAAAAAGAACACATTGCATTTCATTTGTTTTTGTTCTGAGGAAGGATTTAGAATAAATAAGTCTGCATAATTCCATCCATCTTGTCCTTGAGTTGTTTTCTCTCATTATTCCTTATGTCTCTGGTTGGATATTTATTTAAGGATATAACAACAAGATCTAAATATGACTACCATTGTGATAAATTCCTAGAAAAATGGAACCATTTATAAGATCAGCTATGTTCCAAATGATGCAAAAAGGACTTTCTGGGTAAACCAAGGCTGAAAAGATTTACATGTGCCATGCACGTGCATGTTTAACAATAGATTAATAGAAAATGGGTTTTATCCTCACTATGCAAATGGAATTAGAGGTTAGGGGGAAAGTGTGACAACCTAGGTCAAATTAACTCTATTGTACAAGTTTGATCAAGTTTGACCAAGTGGATTGTGTATAGGCCATAGGTTGACTTTTTTATGGTTACGATTTTGGTTTGATTGATATGTCGTTATGTAGATCTCATCGATACAATTTTATAGATTGGTAGCACGCCAAATTTCGAATTACAGATAAAAGGTTATGATTTGAAAAATTTTAAATATCAATTTTATATCAATATCAAAATCAGCCCTATATTTTGTTTATTAGTGATCCAAGGCCCTATATAAATATTGGGAAGCGTATCCAATAGCAAACAAATCCCAAAATATCCATTAAAACCCAAGAAAATTATCTTTAAACCCATGGGTCCGAACGGGGTCATTTCCAACCCGTTTCACATCCAATCGCATTGTCACCGTTTTGCACAAATCTGGCCACTGTCCTTATACACACACTAGCCATGCTTATTACTCACATCTTGGCGACCAAGCCAGCCAAATTTTCATCAAAACCCACTGGCTAACACATCGAGATTAGTTGTTTGAAGTCGAAGGCGGCTGTTTATCATTTTTCAATATTTTTGGTCATTTTTCGGCCATTTCAGGCCAACCCAGGCTCTTTTTCTACTATTTTTGGACCCTTTAAATTCATACTCATGCTCTGTTTTTCGAGATTCCTCACCGTTTGAGAGATACGTCAATGGGAAATTTGGTCGAGTTTTATAACAATTTTTAAAGCCACTCCTGACATTTTTGGACCAAGATGGTCCACCATTGTATTCTTTATCTCTTGGGCTTTCCATTGATATAAAATTTGTAAAATTTGGCTATCAATTGATATTGTTTTCTATTTTTGGCTCAATTAGTTAAATAAAGGGGTAAATTTGGACTATGTTTGGACAAAATTGGTCAAATTGGTTAAAATTGAAGTTAGATTAGTGTAATTATATATTAATAGGACCCACTAGAATGTTCAATCTTAAAAGATTAGTCTTCAGGTTAAAAGTCCCAATTTTGGGTACAAGGTCCTAACGGTATTCAGTACAATTGGACCGGTCGATGTTCAATTTATGTAATTTTACAGTTGTACAAATTATTTTAAAAATTTTGGTACATGCCAATATCTTTGGTTTAGTTGTTGGAGCTTGATAAATATTTTATTATATTACAAGCACTCGTATTAAGCCTGGAGGCAATCTTACAGAGGAGCAAAAGTGAGCACCGATAGTTCTATGAGTGGTTATATTTTTAAAATGTTTTGGCATGTAGTATAATATATATATATATATATATGGTTTGAGTATTTTAGATATATATATACATATCGTTTTATTTAAATATTTATTTTATACATATATGAATATCTGTTTATACATATATGTGTTATCATTTTATGTAACTTTTGACAATATTTTAAATAGTTTCCAATTCTAATAAGTTCATTATGGATTTGTGATATTTAAGTATCTTGGTGTTTGAATTAAGATTTTAAGCATTTTGAAAAATAATTCTTTCTAAGAAAGTGAATTCAAATCATATGTTTTTAAGCACGTTTAAATGTTTCAAATTTTTACTTGCTTTAAAATGGTTTATGATGATATATATTTCACTGTGACATTTATAGTTTTGACATAAAAAGATTATTTGAAATGTTTGGGATATTTAAACAAGTGGTTTAATTTGAATACAAAATTCCGTTTTATGATAAAATATTGTTTGGAAATGTATGATCTTACAAAAATTGTTTTATGGGTACCATATTGTTTATTTTTAATTGGTGTACATATAATACCAGTATTTCGGATCAATATTATATTATAGCACTCAGGTTTACTACGATACCTGTAGCATGCTAAGAGCCGTGAGGTTGGGTTCATCCCGCAAGTTTATTATTGCCATGGTAACTTTCGTACATTAATGATTATGAGGTTAGGTTCATCTCACAAGTTTATTATTGCCACGGTACCTTTCGTATATTAAGGGTCATGAGGTTAGGCTCATCTCACTGGTTTATATTGCCACGTCACCTTAGAATGCTACGGGTTGTGAGGTGGGTTTATCCCACCTGTTTCATTTCTTTTACTATTCGGTGGTATTCCAAGATACCGTGCACCGCTTGGCAGCACTAGATATTATTCTTGTTACTATTATTTATCATGATTTCGTCTACAATTATTTTTATTTTTATTATTATTATCATACAAAATCTTTGGATAAGTGTTACAGCCTATGGGCAAGAAAGATAGTCATTGGGCAAGTATAATAGTCCTTGAACAAGTGGTAGTCTTTGGGCAGGTGAGATAACCCTTGGGATAGCTATGATTTGTGATAGCCTTTAGACAGGTGATTACTCTCGGATAAATATTTCATGTTTTTAAAATTATTTCTAATACATGTACCCATAGATAGCTTGATATTGAAATGCTTTAAAGTGTGGGAATTATTGTAGTAAGTGGGAGGAATAAGAAGATTTTGTTAGAAGTGTGTTTCTGTGTAGGTAAATTTTATGGTAAGTCCAACCCTTAGGGAAGATGCTGCCGGATTTTCCATTGGAGGGTTCGGTGGTGTTTCCCTGGGATCAGGGTTTAACTAGGGTTTCAGTGAGGGATCTTGGACTAGCCCTGACAATTTAATAGTGGTAGGCATGACATTAGGGCCATCAGATTCTGGAGAGGTGAGCGTACCTAGGGTTCAGGACTTCAAGAATGAGCAATGGTAGTGACCATTTCTAGAGATCCTCAGGCTGAGATAGTTTCCACTCTACATGTATATTCTATGGCAAGATTCATAATGGACCGTACCAATAGGATGGATCATGCTTTCATTACAGGCAATTGAAACACTTTAAAAAGGAATGCCCCTATCAAGAACATGACCAGGCTAGAGCCTTAAGTTAAGATCGAGTGCATCATTTGGCAAACTGGTGGATACAAAATGTAGGACACATAGACAAACTAGGTTTTTTTAGGAGGTTCTACCAACATTAGATAGTGGTCTGCATCCGTAGCTAGAGCTAGAGGTCAGAGGGGACGACCACTTTCCAAAAGGCAAGTTATATCCTATGGTAAGTTAGGAGGCACATGCCACCTTTATGTTGTGACAAATACATTATCTATGCTTGGTAGTGATGGATATATTTTATTGACTTAAGCACCACATGCTCTTTTGTTTTATGTGAATATGTTGCACAAGTTGAGATAACTCCAGTTCTTTTGGGATGTCACTTGGAAATTTCCAAATCCACAAGAGAGTTCATTTGACTTAATCAGATGTACGAGGATAGTTATATTTGTTTCATGGAAATTAAGATCTTAATATTAGAATCAGGTAGAGACCAAGTTTTGTTGATGCATTTTGGCGATCTTGTGTGGGACAACTTGTTGAAAACTAAGCTGTAAATTTCATAAGTTGGTTTTGTGGCATCTGCTTTTGGATGATGATTTTAGATCTTGGTTTTGATATTTTGTTGCCTTGGAGATTAAGGGTTTTATGTTGATGATATTTTATGGATCTAAGGTAGTTGATATTCTTAATGATAACTTAACCTTCTTAGGAATATGATTTTGGGGGGCATAGCTAGAATATAAGAAAGTGATGAATGTTTATTATGCTTTGAGGAATTAGTTCTTAGAATTTAGTTATGATACTAGAATTAATATTTAAATTTCTTTATCGTTAAAGTATATATTTTTGGAGTTTGTTTGAAATTGGAAGAATTTGGGATTTCTCAAGAATGATGTTTAGGATGCTGAAAAAATTTAGGCATGATCTTTTAGATTCATACTCTTTGGTGCCGACAATCTCGAGAATTACGTTAGATTAGAAAAAATATGAATTTTTTTTTATTTTTTTTGGTTTCATGACTTTAATGAATTTAGTGAAAAGAAAGATGTTTGTCGAGGTGAAGAAATTTGGACAATCGATGAGGAACGTGGATCTTGTATTTAAGTACTAGGAGTGTAATCAGAGGCAAAAAAGAACATTTCAGTTTTAACTTTGTGAGACTGGTATTTGATTTGAGCAAATTATATTTAAATATGGATTTTTGAGAAAAATCATGAGTTGTTACTTATGCTTTTAGGCAGTTTAAGAAGCGTGAGTTGAATTATCTAACTCATAACCTAGAGCTTGCTAAGGTGATCTTTGTATTGAAGATCTAGAGGCACTGCGTGTATGGAGCTGCTTGTCGGATCTTTACCTATCATAAGAGCCTTAAGTGTTTATTTACTCATAAGGAGTTGAACTTAAGGTAAGGGAGATGGATGGAGTAGCTCAAAGATTATGATTACACTATTGACTACCATTTAAGCAAGGCAAAAGTGGTGGTTGATGCATTAAGTAGGAAGTCTACAGGCCCATTGGCTTATGTGTAGATAGTACAGGCTTCTTTGATGGTTGAATTGTGACAGTTTGGTGTTAATTTGTGGATGCATACTTCAAGAGCATATTTTGCTAACTTTTGACTATGAACAATACTTATGAATCGTGTTCTTGAAGCTTAATTTTAAAACCCTTACTTGATAAATATGAGAAGGAAAGTTGAACAAGGAGGGGAAGTTAGAATTTACATTAGAACCGATAAAGACTTGGTGATTGGTTCTAGGCTTTGTGTTCCAACCAATGAAGAGCTAAAAAGGCAATTATTGGAAAATAAAAAATCATAGTTCTGCCTATGCTATGCACCCTAGTAGTACCATGATGTACTATATCTTGAAAAAAATATTATTGGTGGTCAAGGATGAAAATAGAAGTTGCTGATTATGTATCCAAGTGTTTTATTTTGTTAGTAAGTGAGGCATAGAGACAAAAGCCTTCTGAACTTTTACAGCCTTTATCCATTCTAGAATGGAAATGAGAGCGCATTACGATGTGTTTTATATTCAAACTTCCTCCCATGGTTTAGAGACATGATGATATTTGGGTGACAGTGGATCAACTCACCAAGCCGCACAATTCCTATCTATTCGTGAGAGGGGTTCTCTTCAAAAGTTAGCGGAACTCTTTATGAATCATATAATAAGTTTGCATAGAGTGTTAATATCGATTGTATCTAACAGAAATCCACAATTTACTTCGAGCTTTTAGCAAAGATTAATGAAGGAATTTGAGTACGGCTTTTCACCCCTAGAATGATGGACAATCCAAAATGACTATTCAGAACTTAAAAGACATGTTGATGTTATGTGTATTACAGTTCAAGGGAAATTAGAATAAGTATCTACCTTTGGTAGAGTTCACCTACAACAGTAGTTATCACTCGAGTATTCACATGTCATCTTATGAGGCATTGTATGGAAAACAATGTCGAACTCTATTATGTTGGAATGACATGGGTGTAAAGAAATTTCTAGGCCCTGAGGTTGTACAAGAGACAATGGACAAGGTCAACATTATATGAGAAAGCAACACAAGACAAGCAAAAAAGCTACATGGATGTGCATAGAAAGGATCTTAAGTTCAAAGTTGATGATCAAGTATTCCTGAAGCTCTCTCCTTGGAAGGGCATAGTACGCTTTGGAAAGCGAGGGAAGTTAAGTCATCACTATATTGGACCATATGAAATAATTTATGGGATAGGTCTAATGGCTTACAAGTTAAACTTAACGAAGGATATTTCTCAAGTCCATGATGTACTCCACATTTCTAGGATCCACACGTATATCTCAGACCCATCACTTGTGTTGGAGATACTAAAGATTGAGTTGAGGGATGACTTATCCTATGAGGAGCAGCGAATGCAGATTCTGAGTAAAAAAGAGAAAAAGCTTCGCAATAAGACCATACCCTTAGTGAAGGCTCTTTGGAAAAATCACCTAGTCGAGGACGTGACTTGGGAATAGGAGGATCAAATGCGAAGTCAGCATCCTCACATCTTCCAAACTAAGGTACGAATTTCATGGATGAAATTTCTTTAAGCGGGATAGCTTGTAACAAACCATACCAAAATATACCTATTGTACAAATTTGACTAAATGGACCGTGTGTGAGTCATAGGTTGACTTTTTCTATGATTAAGATTTTAGTTTGACTAATATGTCATTATGTAAATCTCATCAATATGAGTTCATAGACTCGTGGCATGCCAATTTTCGAGTTATAGATAAAAAGATATGGTTCTGAGAATTTTTAAACATTAGTTTTCTACCAATGTCCAAACCAGTCATAGATTTTTGTCTGTTGGTGATCCAAAGTCCTATATAAATGTTGAGAAACATGCCCAATAGGAAACAAATGTAAAATATCCATTTTATCCTTCAAACCTAAGAAAATCCTCTCCAAACCTACGGGTCCGAATCGGGATGTGTCCAACCTAATAAATGCCCCACTGGGTCATCATCGTTTTGCCCAAATCTAACCACCGTCCTTATACAGACACTAGCCAAGCATACTACTCACCTCTTGGTGACTAAGCCGGCCAAATTCCTGGTCAAACCACCTGCCAACGCCGCACGATTAATTGTTTGAAGTCAGCGGTAGCCGTTTATCATTTTTCGATTGTTTGTCCTTTTTTTACCATTTAAGGCCAACCTACACACCCTCTCACCATTTTTGGATCCTCTGAACTCATTCTCGTACTCCGTTTTCATAGATTCCTCATTGTTTAATAGATACATCAATAGGAAATTTGGTCGAGTTTTGCGATAATTTTTTCCGGCCGCCGCTGACACTTTTGGATCAAGATGAACACACATTGTATTCATTATCTCTCAGGCTTTCCATTGATATAAAGTTTGTAAAATTTGAACATCATTTGATATTTTTTTATTTTTGACTCAATTAGTTAGATACTGAATAAATTTGGACTATGTTTAGACATAATTGGTCAAATTGGTTAAAATTGAAGTTAGATTAGTGTAATAAGATATTAATAGGACACATTAGAATATTTAATTTTGAAAGATTAGCCTTCAAGTAAAAAGTCCAAATTTCAGGTACAGGATCTTAACGGTACGCAGTATAATTGGACTAGTCAATGTCCAATTTATGTAATTTTACAGTTGTACAAATTATCTTAAGACTTTTGATACACATTAATATCTTTGGTTTACTTGTTGGAGTCTAAAAAATATTTTATTATGTTACAGGCAAACGTGTTGAATCTGGAGGCGATCCAATAAAGGAGCAGGAGTGAGTACTGATATTTCTGTGAGTAGTTATATTTTTAAAATATTTTGGGCATGTAGTATAATATATATATATATATATATGGTTTGAGTATTTTAAATATATATATATATATATATCGCTTGATTTAAATGTTTATTTTATGCATAATGAATATCTGCTTATACATACATGTGTTATCATTTTATGTAACTTTTGATTATATTTTAAATGGTTTCCAATTCTAATAAGTTCATAATGGACTTGTGATATTTAAATATCTTGGTATTTGAATTGGGATTTTAAGAATTTTGAAAAATAATTATTTTTAAGAAAGCAGATTAGAAATCATATGTTTTTAAGCATGTTTACATGTTTTAAAATTTTATGTGTTCTAAAATGGTTCACTGTGATATTTATAGCTTTGACATAAAATGATGATGTGAAATGTTTGGGATATTTAAACAAATTGTTGGATTTGAATATGGAATTTCATTTTATGATCCAATATTTTTGGAAAGGTAAGATCTTGCAAAGATTATTTTATGGATACTGTACTATTTATTTTTAATTTATGTACCATATAGTACCAATGTTTTGAATCAGTATTAGTATTATATTATAGCGTGCAGGTTTGCCACTATGCCTATAGTACGCTAAAGACCGCGAGGTTGGATTCATCCCACAAGTTTATTATTATCACGGTACCTTTGGCACATTAAGAGTCGTGAGGTTGGGTTCATCCCACTGGTTTATATTGTCTCATTGTCTTAGGATGCTAAAGGTCGTGAGATGGGTTTATCCTATAGGTTTTATTTCTTTTACTATCCAATGGTGTTCTAAGACACTGTGCACCGTTTGGCAGCACTAAGTACATTGTTTATGTTTATAAGTATATTATTGATTTCTAATATTTATAGTTTTACTGCACCTTCATAATTATTTTGTGATATTATGTTTATATTATTTTTGCTCAATATTTATATGATGATTAATCTAGTTTATAATGATTTAATGATCATTGATTTCATATTATTTGAGCATTAGTTTTATGATATTGACTTGGGGTACCACTTCGGTTTTTGTGAGATGATTTATTAATAGAGAACTTTCAAAAAAGTGGAACAAGAGATCTTAAGAGAAAGTTTTATCGAAATAAAGTATTGTTATCCTATTATGCTATACCACTTATTGAGATTTCTCTATTCCATGTTTTATTTGTTTTTGAATTCATTCCCCTAAGTCCATATAGTTAGTTGGCAATCTATCACGTGTATCGCTTGTTCATTGTACTTTCCAAAGTAGCAGTAGCTGCGATACTTACATTTTTTTATTTATCCTTATTTTTCTAGACTTATTATGTTAGTTATACTTCTAAATTTTACAATTATTCTTGGAATGCTCTAATCTAGATTTTGAATACAGTATTGACCATGTTATTTATATATGTAGTTATGGCATATAGTATGATGGGCTGTAGTTATGGACTATTGTGGATCTATATGCTACTTTGGTTTTATCATTATATTGAGGTATTATTGATATTTCTTGTGTTCGCTTGTTCACATTTTAAATGGGTTCTATTGGATAACCTTTAGAAATTGTCCAATGAAACTTCATCAGATGGGATCAGATTTTGAAAAGATTCCCAAAGTGGATCCTATCAGAAAGTGTCAAAAAATAAAAAATAAAAAACAAGGCTAAGGGTCAAAGTATAAGTGAGGATAAAACTTAAGGGGCAACCATGCTAATACTTATTTTATTTTTATTTTTTCATTATTATTTTTTGTTATATAGGACAAAATTGGAGGTTTGGTCATATATGATTTTTTTTTTCCCCCATGTATTAGGTTTGGTCATATCAGGAGTGGGCAAACCACGGGAGTACTATGGCCTCCGTACAATAAGTGACCTAATTAATTCTACATTTCAATTCAACAATGTACTGGTTCCAAAAATAATAAGAAGAAGAAAACTATTTAAAAAAAAAAAAAAACAAACAAACAATGTACTTAACTAACATTGACTTGATGATACAAAACAGACACTTGGATTTGTTTACTAATTTCTGAACTTTTATCAATGTTAGCCTTGGACTTTAAAGGTGTGAATATAAGGCAATGTTTAAAATATCCGATATTTCTATTTTTTAAAGGGTCGAAATAAAATTTAGGTTCGAAATGAAAATGGATAAAACTTTCATAATATCCATTGAAATTTTCAAAATTTCACCAAAATTTCTATGAAAATTTTCGTAAAATATCAACATCAAATCTTTAATGATTTTGTTAAAAATCTATAATTTCCATGGAAATTTCTGAAATTTTCACTGAAATTTCAAAAATATCCATAAAATTTTTAAATTTTTTTAAAAAAATTCATAAATATTATTGATATTTAGTAAAAAATTTGATCAAATTAATTTCATTGATAATTTTTTTTACCCTTTAATTTTTTTTGAAACATTTAGTGATAAAATGAATTGAATTAAATAACATTACTAATTTCTACTTATTGAATAGCAATAAAGCAAAAATACGAAGATTGTGAATTAAATTTTTGAACTTGACAAATCTTATTGCCGGGATATCTGTTTTATAAATGTGGGTAAATAAATGATGAAATATATACATGTGAAATAATAATGTTTGTTTGGAAAATAAAAAAAAAAAATATTCCTGACAATTTACAAGTTTTTTTTTTAATGTTTTTGAAGAAGAAAATTGTTCAAAATATATTCCTTATAACAAGTCTTATTTTTCATTTTCTTTTAAGAAGAAGACAATATATCATTTATTGGTGACCAGGGTTGGAAGTCATTTTCATAACCTTTATTCAATGGATATTTATGAAATATCATCAAGTAGCAACTCAAGGGTACCATCTCAAGCTCAACCATCAGAAAGTAGTAGTTATGCACATAGTCAACCAATAATGAAAGATCCATATAGTTGGCATATTAATAATTATATGCAAAGTTATCATGGAGATATATATTTTCATAATTACTTATCACATTTCATATTTCAAAATTAAAATAAGGAATAAATCGATAATTTTCAACC
The DNA here is from genome assembly GCF_031755915.1 of Ziziphus jujuba. NCBI lineage: Eukaryota > Viridiplantae > Streptophyta > Magnoliopsida > Rosales > Rhamnaceae > Ziziphus > Ziziphus jujuba. The sequence continues at coordinate 9,746,585 of NC_083390.1, forward strand.
ATCCAAAAGTTTTATGTGGTATTAAAATGACATTTATTAACTACAATGTAATTGTAATAATCGTTTTATGTATTTTAATTAATAAATAATTTTATCATATATGTATTTTTTTTTTTATTAATAATAATTCATCTATGGTCATTAATGCTTATTATAAATCAATTCACTAAGAAAAATATAATATCCATTCAATATTTTAGCAAGTTTTATAATCAATTTGATAATTGATGGATTAAATAAACTAAAATAAAAACTTTTATTTTTTAAAACAAATTTTCATCATTTTTATAATTTTTTTTATCGATATTCGATATTTTCCAATATTTCTATGAAAATTTCCATATTTTAAACTTTTAATATTTCCATCAATTTTTCGCATCGTGGTATAAAGTATATCACTGAACCAAGCTTATTTATTTCATGAATTCATATGTGTTTCAAAAATAAATTTTCAATAAATAAATAATTTCGCTAAATGACTAACATTGTCCCATCTCAATTTGGACAGGTGTACAAATGGATAACCTTTTTTTTTTTTTTTTTGAATTTAAATGTTTTCAGGAACAACTTAGAGCATATGTAATACTTAAAATATATTTATATACCAAAATTAATTTAATAGTAGAAAATGTTTTAGTTTTTTGTAATATGAAAATAATAAAGAGAATTTTTTGGGAGATGTATTTAGAGTAGTATATCACACCCCCCCCCCCCCCCCCAAAAAAAAAAAAAAAAGTGTAGTGGACTTTGATTGTCTGTGTGTTGAAAATCGAAGAGTGAGCTCCTATTATAGAGCAAAGGAAAAATTATCTGTTGTAACCTCCAGAATTTTAGATACTAAAAGCAAATATTTTCTCAAAAAAAAAAAAAATTATTAAATAAAGTTAACAGATATACATGTTAAATGTTGCCTGACGTTGTACAGCATACATATATACATTAGTAGCGTAATCTATAAAACTAACTTTGACTTTTGACAAGATCAACCAAAAATATATTTTTAAGTAATACCATTTTATAGCAACTGATATACTAATCAAATTATATATATATATATATATATATAGGGAACATTCCCCATCCAAAAAATTTTGACAATTTTTTAACAAATGATTACGACTTTTAAATTTATCTAAAAATTTTGACAATTTTTTAACAAATGATTACGACTTTTAAATTTATCTAAATATAACGGTATACATTTGTTCTCTTAAAATTCTTAAGAATTTATATATACATCCAAACACTTTTTATTTTAAGTAAAATATAAATGACATTTATTCGATATGCACAATTTTATTCTTCCAGCCATGTGTCTCTCTCCTCGTTTGTTTATTTTCCTATGTATTTTCTCAGTTTTAAACTTTTATTTATTTATTTATTTATTTATTTTTTTCCTTAGGGGTTAGCTTTTCTCAACCATTTTTTTTTTTTTTTTGAAGCTCACTCCTCGAACCTTGAACGGTTTCAACTTTGTTCCAACAGCTAATTAATATGATACATATAATATTGTTATTATATACATGCAACCAAAGACTTTTAATCGTCATCTTGATCGAACGTAGTGGTTTTTTTTTTTTTTTTTTTTTTTTCGTTGAGCCTTAATGCAACATATTGTGCTGCCACCTGAACTAAGAATATTAGTTCTATATACATATATACATATATACATATATATATATATCTCTTTTTCATTTTTTATTTTGTGGGTCCGGTTCCATCTATCTATGAATAGTCCTTTTTTTTTTTTTTTTCCCCCACAAACTATACATTTAGTCTTCGAAAATGCAAATTTATGGCAATTTACTCGCAAAGTTGAGTTACAGAGATTAATTTAGTCTATTTAGCTTCTAAAAATTAGCAAAAGACCAAACCTCACTTAATGGCTATGTGGGAGTATGTTTTCTTTATATAGCTAAATAAATAAATTATGAAAGACAAATACATTTGGAAAAATTAATTCATGCACAGTAAATAAAATTCACTTATGTTTTATTTAAAATAAAAAAAAGTGTTTCGATATGATTATAAGAATTTTTTTTTAAAGAAAACAAATCTATACCATTAAATTAGATAAATTTAATGGTTAGGATTATTTCTCAAAAAGATTTGTACAGGAAGCCTTCCTCATATCTATACATACATATATATACATATAATATATATGTATGTATGTAAAACTAAATACGGTTTTAGTCAATATTATGCTAACAACAGATTAAGACTTTGCCTTCTAATAAAAAAACTACTTCTTATAATATATAATCAAATAATAATAATTTTTAATTTAAATATAACGATTCTCCATATAATTTAATAATTATAAAAATATAATTTTATAAAAAAATAAATATACTTTAATTGTGGTGAATAAGACGTAGTTACCTGATAAATAATACTATGCAATTTACAAAATTTATTTATCTCAATAAAAGTATACCCATCACCTCTATTAGATCTTAAAATCTTTATTCTTTTTTCAAGCTGATTTTTTGCTTTGCCTTATAAAACTTGAGCATATTAAATAATTCATTTTTAGAATAAATTAAATAAATACAACAATATTTAGAAAAATCAAAAAAAATTAATAGAATAACATTTACCACCAAGAGTTAAAACATTGTTCAATTACATATATCACTATGAATCAATTGTAACAAAGTAGTTTTTTTTTTTTTAACATATTTAAAAGTCTTTCAAGGTTGTTTTGCTTGAACACAAACATCACATTCTTCATAAACAAAAGAAGATTTTGGAATAAATCTAAATATCTCATTCTTTTAATCGAATTGAAATAGATATGCCCAAACCTATCATGCCAAAAATTAGAACATCTACATTCACAACAGAAATATAAGAAGTAGAAAAATCATGAATATAGCAATTCATAATTCATAATATTAAATAAACAAACCACCATAAAAATATCATTTTTCCAATAAAACAACCATTCTTACTAAATACATTTCTATTAGAATCATTTACAAATTTGTAACCATTTTGAACCAATAAATTACTAACTAAAATTTTTTGAATATCTAGAACATGGTTAATACCATCCGAAACAATAAAATTGCTAGATGGAAAGTTTAAATGCACTTGTTCTTCTCCTATTATTTGAGCCAAATTTTCACTCCCAAGCTTACAGTTTTTATGTTTGATTCCTAATATGAAGAAAATAATTTTTTTATTAGAACACACATGAACATTGGCCCCTAAATCAAACCACCAATCATTTGATTCAAAAGTAAAATTTGTTTGGTGGTTAGAAATAAAATACTCATTCGCATGAGAAGAATAATTTATCTCCAAGATGTTTGCTTGAGGTCCTGCGACAAAAGATCCTTGAGTATTTTGTGTAACTCTTTTCTTCAAAAAAAAAAAAAAAAAAACAAGAAAACATTCTTTGGCCTCATGATTCGCTTTGTCACAAGGAGTCATCTTTTTTTGAATAATTGGTATATATACCTTTTTTTATTACTATTACTGGCATTTTAGTTTTTGTTAAAAATATTTTTCTTAAAACCTTTGGTTTTTGGTTTATGCAAATTTTCAACAATATGGGCTTTGACTTAAAAATCATTTTTGGAATTTTTTTAAGGTATCAAGGTATTTTTCTTCTATTCTAAGACAAACAAGCAATTCATCAAAAGAAAAATCTTTAAGTTTTTGTTCCAAACTTCTTTGAAAACTAGACCAAGAAAAAGGCACAATCAAAGAAGCAACAATTATCCAAAACAATACTTTTCAGTTTCATATCGAAAAACAATATTTTAAAAATCATGAATTTCATCAGAAACAGATTTACCATCAACCATATGAAAGAAACTCAAGCCATTTTTCAAGAGAATATCTTTTAAAACCAAGTTCCTTAGCCCCATATTTTGTTCCAAAGCATCCTATAATTCAAAAGCAATTATAGTAGAGCAAAAAACATATCACTTATTTTCAGATAAAGAATTCAAAATTCTACCATGGCATAACATACCCCTTTCATCAAAATCATCAACAATGACATCATTTTGAGAATCCTTACTAGAATCCTTAATAGAATCTAATGATGCAACAAATTTAAAAGAACAAAACATTTTACAAACATTTTCTTTTTCTTTTGAAGATTTAATTAATAATAATAGAATAAAAACCAAAGTAGTGAGCCAAGTTTTACTTTGTTGTTTGCATCATTTGAAATTTTGAGTAGAAAATTGTTTAGGTTAGCAAGAAGTAGAATCAACGATGCCACATTAAGATAAGTTGCAACAGAAGTAGAAATATTATTTATAGAATATCTTCTCAAAGAATGTTAGAAATATTACAAGTAGGAATCTAAAACACAAATACGAAACACCAAACAATAATAATAAAAATAATAAATAAATATTCAGAGTTTAAGATGGCCTATTTAGTTTGATCGAAGCACACAAATGCATTGTCCTTAGAGAAGATACACTCTCTTATGCACTGGGTTGTTTAATGTTTCTCTCTCAACCTACAATTACCCTTCAAGAATCTTATGTGCAGCTTAAAATTCTTACAAACTCCTTAGTACACCTATAATGCTCAAAATATATCTATATACCAAAAATAATTTATTAGTAGAAAAATATTTTAGCTTTTTGTAGTATGAAAATAATAAAGAAAATTCTTAGGAGAAGTATTTTGAGAAGTATTTGAGAGAAGATGAAGAGAGTGGAAGACTTTGAATGTCTGTGTGTTGAAAAATGAAAGGGAGCTCCTATTTATAAAGCAAAGGAAAAATTAGCTGTTGTAAGCTCTAGATTAATTTTTAGATACTAAAAGCTCCTATTTATAAAGCAAAGGAAAAATTAACTATTGTAATCTTTAGATTAATTTTCAGATACTAAAACCAAATATTTTCTTAACGAAAATAAATCATCAAATAACATTAACAAATATATATGTTAAACATCATCTAATATTACAATATATACATATATATAAATATATATATATATATATATAGAGAGAGAGAGAGAGAGAGAATCTCTTCTACAGGAAATGCTGAACGAATTTCATCTAGGATAGTGGTAAAGATGATGGTTTTTTAGAAAACGTTCATCATTGTAGATTCGTCTAGGATAGTAGTAAAGATAACGGTCTTTCAGAAAAATCATTGTTTATTATATCTAGAAATGTTTTCTTAAAAATGTTGTCTTTACTTTTTCGAGTTTTCTACATGTAAGAATTATGTTATATATATATACACACACTTTAGTAGTATAATATATGAAACTAACTTTAACTTTGACAAGATCAACCAAAAATATAAGTTTAGTAATACTATAGGAATTGGTATACTATAACCAAGTCACAATTCAACTAATTAATTAAATTATATTTATATATATAACTAAATATAATTTTAATACAAAGTTAACAACAAATTAAGATGTGCTCTTCTATTAAAACACTACTTCATTTAATATATAATTAAATAATAATAAGTTTTAAATCAAGTACAACATCGAATACAACCCACTAGAATTCAAACTTGACCTGGACCTAAAAACCAATTAAGAATTTGAACTGGAAGTTAAAATTATAGTCATCACTCCCAATCCTCACCCTCCAACTTTCCTAGAACTTCCCATAAAACACATTGTAGTCCTCATTCCCCCTCACGACAATGGTGATAACCATCGATCATAGAAGCTAAATTGACTTTATAGCCACTGTAGAAGATAGAGAGCTGAAAGCAGATCCTTGGGGAAGGGAACATGGAGCAGACTTTTTAAGAAAGAATATATGTGTAACGGTGGAGAGTGGGATAGTAGAGGAGGTGATGTTGGTGGAATCGAGAATCTAGAGGAAGCGATAGGTGGTGAGGATAAGGAGGCCAAATTTAAGAAAAGGAAAAAATGTGGAGTTGATTAGAATTGTAGTTGACAGAGGAGTGGAAAGAGCATTTGATTTCATTTAGGATGAGGATAGATCAACCGCTAGTGGTTAACTCCACTGTTGGTAGAAATTTTGTAGCGAAAGCCATGGAAAGTTAGATCCTATCAATAGGTTGTGGTGGATTAGAGAAGAAAGTTCCATTTCTTTAGGGAAATTTGTCATCTCATTAAGCTTCGTTGTCTAATTCATAGTGGCTTCTCAATATGTTCTCATCATCTTTCGTAAACACAATCAACTTTTTTTAAACCCTAAAGCTCTTTTAGTTTATTTTTTCCATTTTATTAAGGAAAAAGATTGTAACACCCCATTTCTATTGGTGAACCCATCACTCTCTGTCGATATTGTCCACAATTTAGTCATCACATTTAGTATGTGATATTTGTTCAGGCTTTCTAGGAGATTACCCATCCTACCACTAGAACATGCTTAACTGTAGAATTCTTTTGAACTCTGAAACCAACCGCTCTGAAAAGGGCTCAGCGTTGTAGAAATAACTATCATTACATTTAAATCATCCCCTATTTCACACCTAAGTGTATGACTGGACACTAGATAATCTACTAGTGCCTTTTGCACCAGCCTACATTGATTGTCAAAATCCACCCCTCAACATCCTCACTAGCACACTTTTGACCGGATATGGGCTCTTATACTATTTGTAATACTCTACCTCCATTGGTCAACTTATCACTCTCTGCCAATATTATTCCAATTTAACCACAACACTCGGTATACAGTTTTTGTTCAGGTTTCTTAGGATGGTCATGCTTAACTACAAAGTTCTTTAAAACCCAGAAACCAACCGTTCTGAAAAGTCCTTGCCATTATGAGAGTAATTATTATTACATTTGAAACATTTCTTGTTTCACACCTAGATGATGTGGGATTGGATACCAAATAGTCTATCAATGCCTCTTATACCCAACTACACTTGTTGTCACAAAAATGGTCTTTGTTGATCAAGAACAAAAGGGAAAAGAGAGAGAGAGAGAGAGAGAGAGAGAGAGAGAGAGAGAGAGAGATGGAGTAAATGATGAAAATGCCCCTATTTTAATTGAGGGAAATGTCATGTTAGGGGCACATGGTAAAGAAAATGGCAAAAATGTATGGGGAGTGATAGTAGGAGGCACTAGCATAACATTTGGATATTGCAAGAGGTAAATTTGTCCATTTCATAGGTTAGGGGGCAAAGTGTAACAAATCCCAAAAGTTTAGGGGGCACAGTTGTAAATAAGCCTTATTTAAAGTTTGTGAAGCTTTAAAAGCCTCTTTTGAAGAATGATTGGTAAAACACTTAGTAAAACACAAGTCTATTGTATCATTATTGACATCATATTTATTATCCCTTCTATTAAATACAACATTATTTTATTAGGGGGCCTTATGTAAATGTACATTTTATCCCTTCTAATAATTACAAGATTATTTTATTAGGGGGCCTTATGTAAATGTACATTAATATTAATTTTTATTTATGTACACCTCAAATTGTAAGATTTTATATGCACATATTGACTTTTAATTCGATTTTTTATTTTATTTATAAGTTATATATGTCCTTTTTATCTTTTTTCTTTTTTTTGACAAATAGTTATAAATATGTCCTGGAAAATGAAAATACCATATAATTAGTAGAACCTTTTCTCACAAAAAATATAAGTTTTAAATTAATAAATATTCATTTGTCAATAAGTTAATAAAATATTCATTTGTTGATAGATTAATAATCCTTTTAAATTAATATTTTTTTGGTAGTCTCATGAATATTCTTTTATAGGGGTTTTATTGTTTTTTATTTTATTTTATCAAGACCTATAAAATAATATTGAAAGAAGGAAAAATATAATATTTTAATTTAAGGTTTTATTGCATTTTATTTTACAGAACCGTTATATTTTGTTCTTTGTCTTCCGAATTGGAAAAAGAAAAAAAAAAAAAAAGAACCGTTAATTTAGAGCTTATATGGTTAATTTCATCAAATAATTTATCCATTGAAATGCATAACCAAAATGAAGTGATAAAAAACCAATTATTATTCAAAGGGCAATGTGATATTTTTTATAACTTAGGGATAAAGTGCAAAATATGTTATTGTTCAAAAGGGCTAATTATATTTAACCTCAAATTAATTATATATGCATAATTAAACTTTACCTTCAATAAAAAAGTAAATAAAGAGTGGTGCACTGTGTAGAAAAAAGTAAAATGCCTAATTTCTTATAGTACTGTAAATGTCCGCGAAAAGAAAGCATGTTTTCTAATTCCCAATTTCAATTCTCATTCCCGATTTAAAAATAAAAAAATACAAAAGTAATTGGGCAAACTCCCTTATCTTTTTGATAATGTATATCATCGTTCTTTATCATTTTTGTCCAAATCTCTTCTGTCCTTCTCCAACGATGTGTTTTCTGACTTCCCTTTTTTTTTTTTTTTTTTTTTTGGGTGGCGGTTTTGTTAATAATATAAACGGTTAATTATTACACACACATATATATATATATATGAACGGTTTATTTTCAATAGTTTTTTATTCTCTGATTGGTTTCCCTCACAATATTTTGGATGTTCGCCATACGTGAGCATTGACCACTTCTCATTTTATTTGCTATTTATTGTATCTTCTTTTCTGTTTCTTGAATGCCTCTAAATTTTGAAGGAAATTTTGCTACTAGTAGTATGACGTTAAGTTAGGCTTATCCAAACTAACAATTTTTATTTTATTTTTTTTTATGGACCAAACTAATGAGCTAAATAATTATATTGCAAAAATATAATTACTTTTTTTCCTTTAATAAATAATTTTGTCGTGGAAAAAAAAAAAGGAAAAACATATTTTAGTGTATTTAAATAATTGACTTCACCAAAGGGACACTTCTTGAAGATCCTAACGGTCCCAGCCACAAATAAATAGTTGGGGGATCCTCTCACAAATAAAATAGTCTAGGTTGAAAGCTCACAAGGTCCTAAGAAATTACACTATGCTCTGATACCATGTTGGAATTTGGTGTAGGTTTATGTTATTGTACCCTAGAGCACAATTATTCAAGGTGTTAATCAAGAATGATTGTTGTTGGTTCTTGGTTCTTGATTTTTTTTTTTTTTTTTTTGGGTTTGTTAAGGTTTTGTTTCTGGTTTTAATGGAGGTTTAGGGTTCTTGAGAAGGTTGTTAGCTTTTGGGAAGAAGAAGAAACCAAAATGTAGTAGTTGAGAGAGAGAGAGCCAAAAATGTTGTTTTTCAAAATCTGTTTTTTTGAATATTTTCTTTCTCAACGTTTTTCATTACAATTTTCATACTTTTAAATACATCAAAAAGACAATAAGGCATGCTGCCATATTGATCAATAAATACAAAAGCATTAAAAGTAACCAACCAAACCAAACTACCTCAACTAACTCTAATCAATGTGCTGGGCATGCAAGAAACCTTCTTTAATGGGCAGTTCAGCTTGTCTAAGAAATTTGAATTTGAAAACCAGCTCCATTTGACTTGAAAATTTGAGGGAAGCCTTTTTTAATATTAAAATATGTTCTAGCCAAAAACCAGATAAAACAAAGTCCATTTACTCATTCAAAAGTAATCAAACCCGAGGCAGTTTTGCCCAGTTTTCTGGGCAACAAAACTGCACAAGGGTCAGATTGTTTTGGGCTTAACTCAGCCTTCCCAGCTCCAAATTGGGCCATTCTTTTTTATGCTTCTTCCTCTGCATATCTAGTTTATCACATCCAAAATTAAGGTCCAATATCAAACCTACTTCAAACAGCATCCAAGGAAGTGGACTTATGTTGCTGGAAATACAATTCCAGCAACTAGACAAAAAAAGCCTTAAGCTAGATAATGAGCTTAGGGCATTACAAAAAGGATATTGTTCTTAAATATTACAAGATAAAATAAAATGCATAAACATAAATAATATTTGTTCTTTGATGTTGTAAAACAAAGAGTGCAAGTGTAACCGAACTACCTTGCACATTGTGGCAAGATCACCACATTTCAACATGTATTCCATACAGTTTTTTAAAGACAAATTTGCTCCTGTAAAAGTTTCAAATGTAGTATCTTTGAGCTTCTCATGGCAAACTTGAAATTGTCTTCACTTTACTACACTAAAGGACCTTAGACAGTTCTAAGCATAATTTTAGAAGGACACGAGAAATAAGCTACAAAATTTATTTTCCTGCTCTCCCTCTGTATGTTTCATTCCACGTTGAAACAAAAAAAGAGGTTAGGCTGCGTAGAGGCCTCAACCAAGTAGGAGATTAAATTCGGTATTTACTATGGTTTCTAATATGCTTAATAATGTTTCATATTTAATTAACCATTACAAACATTTTGCACTTAAATTCTTGTAATTAAATTGTTTGTTACAGATTCATTCAACACTTGTAACTCTTATATTAAAAAACAAACTAACAAGTTATTTAATATGGCTATTACAAATATTAAATTTGGTTTTTAAATCAAAATTTTCCAACAATCCGCACATAAATGAATTTGACAGAATGACTTAATACGCAAGCTTGAAACCCAAAAAACAAAACAAAAGAACTCTGGTGGTAGAGTCTATAGTCAAAACCTACATAGGATAGATAAATGTCACATTTTGAACCTTTCCTCGTGAGAATATATTTACTTTACTAACTAAAGATAGATACGATATCCTTGAACCTTTTGTTGTTTATGTAAATGATTATATACCTCACACAATATCCTTCCTAGCACATTTTAGTTCTCACTGTTATATTTTGGTCATGAATGTCTCCTTGGTTCTACAAGAATCCTAAAAGAATTGAGCCATACAATTCTTCTTTGAAGTGGCCACAATTCACTCTTCCATAGTTGATTTCTTATTTAAGAGTAACCTACTTTACTTCACTTGGATTCCCTCAATGCATAAAAAATCATTAAAACTTATAATTTAACCTTTTCACAATGGGGCATCAATATATCATCATAGGATTGCATAGGAGGATAAGCTCCACAGTGATCTAACTCAATCTTTACAATTTAGTTGTCCCATTAAAACTAAATCTTAGGATTTCCACCCAACTAGGTTAGGTATCTATTATATCGATTATCTTTTCATGTGTTTTAGTCCATTTCCCTTGATGACCTATTGATACGAACCTAGGTCGACTTGCTCCTAAATTCGTATTATATTAGTCCGGATCACAATTAAGTTTAGGTTCTGATGGTCACCTCAACACTAATGAACTTGTGATTAAAAATCTTAGTATATGATGAAGATGTCACAATAGATGATGGATATACTATTGATAAGTCAAACTAAAATATTTGATTTCTATTCAATTTTTTAGGTGTTCAAAGATAACAAAGAGAATTCTTCTCACAAATAATTTTTGAATAATAATCTAAGCTGCCGTTCCACTGAAAAATAAGCCCTTAAATAGGCTTAGGTCTACAAAATACAATCCTAAAACATAATAGAAAAGTTGGCCATAGGCTTAGGAAACATGAAGTGCTCAAAATTCACCTCCTTTTCTAATCTAATTTAGATTAATTAATTTTTTTAATTTTAAAATAGGAATTAATTAATTTACAATTGAAATAATAAATTATCAACCTTCTTAGAATAATTTTTCTAGCAAATAAATAAATAAAAATCAAAATAAGTCAAATTTCATGTTAGGAAATTATTTGACTAGTTTTACAACTAAGTTGTCTTTGTCCAATCACCAGCTAGTTTGGCTCCAAATTAGCTCCAATATGTCTTATAAGATGCCAAGTAGGATTAATATTGGTTTCTATATATTGCCCTTGATCGAAATAAGAAAAACTTGCTTGAAAAAAAAGAAACATCAATCATAGCACCAAAATAGTGCTTTTTTGGGCAAAGTGAAGGCTTATGCGCACATGCCTCATTTGAATAGCTTAGCTTTGGCCTTGATATAATTCCATGGCCTCATGGTGATCTCAATCTTATTCATAGGGTAACAAACTAATCCTTTGCTGCCTGGAACCCATAGATGCTCCAAAATAGTTTATCGGGTCCATATCTATCTTCATAACTTAAATGCATAAAACGAACTTTGGATCTTAGAGTATTGTTATCCCCTCTTAAGTTTGAATCACACTGTGTATGAAGTTAACCAGGTTTTCCTTGAATTTCTTAGCTTATGGCCTCGTGCTTGGCCCCATTTTCATTTGTACAAGAGCAGCACCCTAGAGAATAGTCGATTGTATGGGTAACGGGCGGATTCTCATCACATCTCCAATTAATATCTATTCAACCTTTTTGTGAGCGGATCCAAAATGTTATCTTTTGACTTCCCACAGTTAATAAAAATAATTCAATTTAAGATTAGTTGTAACCATTTTTCCAATTTAATAGCCATAACGGTCATTAAATTTTATAACGTTCCAATCAATGATGAAATGTATGATTAATTTTATAATGATCAATTAAACTAAAAAACTATTACTCAATTAATTCTATATAACGGTTAAATTAATCTGTCATTGATTCATAATGGTAAAATTAATGTGCCATTAATCCAATTCATCTAGAATACCTTATTTGAGATACTGTGTCATCTAATTGTGTTTCTGTGTATGTTTGGGATATTAGACACATGCATAAGAAATCAATCAATATTACTCTTACTTGCATATCCAATAATGATGCAAATAACATTTTCTGAACATATTTTTACCTTTTATGGTGTAGGTATAACCACATAGGCAAGACACCCTTATATTCAAAGGAATTTTTATGAAGGTTATTTTCTTTTCCATGGATTTTTTCACTTTACTTTGGAGCACCTTAAAAGGTAATTTGCAAATCAAATGACTTCATCCCCACATCACCTTTGCATCCATAATTTAGCTATTAGTATATACACACAATAGCAACCATCAAAATAGTTCTAAAAATGGATTATTGAAATTTCAACAATTCTAGAAGAAATTACAAGCACTTCAGAATAATAAATAGCATGGATTTAAAGGCAAATACATAAAACAAAGTTTATATACCCTCATTTGCCTCTTAAAACAGATTATTGTAATTTTTAAAAGATGGCATAGTATGTTTTGTGAACTCAATATCCAGACCCAACTTCTCATTGTAATACCATGTTATTGCAAGTGCTTGCTTCCACAACCAAGGACTTTTGAAGCACTTTGAACCCAATTGTCTTGCCTCCTCAAATTTGGATGAATCAACAATGCTGCGGATCGCTATACTACTTTAAGTGTAAATCATTCTTCCACCAACATTATTTCACATGTGAAGCTATCAAAGCTGTTCACTTGTCCCGAGCTGACTTTCTCAATAATATCATCCAAAAGGTCATCATACACATTTGGTAAGGAATCAATAAAACCTTGAATTTCTTGTCTCACCATCAATGAATTATGAATCAAATGATAATAATATATTTCTATCATAATTTCAACATGATTTTTCATACTGTGCTTCCTTCCCATCTTGTAGTTCTTATAATATTCATAAATCAACGGTATAGGAAAGGCAAGCAGCATGTTCACTTTTTAGTGTGTCTAAAAAGCACATAACTAAAATTTAATAACCATTGCTAATTATGTCAGGACCCATCTAAGATTTCTTACTGAAACCCTAGATAAGTCTTTATTGCGGAAACCCTACCAAATCTTATAACGAAAAATTTCCTGCATAGAAAACATTTCTAAAAGGCACTATCTTATTCCTCCCACCTTACTACAAAAGATTTCACAAATGCAGCACTTCAAAATAAAACAAAACAAGAAACAGGCATAATATTAAATACATAATAATCCAACATAATATACAGAGCATACTAGGGTTTACATTAATTATAGAATTTAATACAATACAGAGATAAGAAAAAATATTACAAAAAGAAAGAGAAAGGAAAATGGGCTTCTTGGAATTCAACAATGAGCAAAGATATCAAGCCTATCCCCAAATGGTCAATGCTCATTAGTCTAGACCTAGGGGAACTGGCTTAAAAAATAGGAAAAATAATGAGATACTAATCATTCCAGTGAATAACACAACTACTACATAAATTATAATAATAATATAATAATATAAAATAAAGATAATTAATAATAAATAAATAGGTAGTTAAAATAATAAATAAGTAATATTAAGAATTTTCTCTTTAAACCCCTCACAATTTCATTCGGTTGGAAAAGTTTTTTTTTTAAAAAAACAATTTTCACAAAACCCATCATTTTTATACCCCCAAAATCAAGGAAATAATAAATAAATAAAATAAAAATAATTTAATATTTAAATTGACATAGAAAAATAATTTAGTAACAAATTATTAAATTTAGAATAAAATATCATGAGGTAAAATAAAATCATAAATAAAATTTGTAGTAGAAAAATTTAGTATAAAAGCAAAATTAACCTCAATATATAATTTATAAAATTTTGATTAAATAAATAATGAAATAATAAAGAAATATTTTAATTAATTCAAAACATCAATTTGAAATAAATAATAAAAATATGATAAAATTCATTTTAAAACATCAAATTGAAATAAATAATAAAAATATGATAAAATGCATTCTAAAATATCAATTTAAAATAAATAATAAAAAGATGATAAAATACAGTTTAAAACATCGATTTGAAATAGATGATAATTTAACACATCAATTTAAAATAAATGATAAAATATGATAATTACATTTTAAAATATTTTGCTTTGAAAACGTGTCAAGAAAACAATTTGATGCACCACACTATAACCAATGGTGCCGGACAATACGCAGCATCCCAAGTACCACTCTAATGGGGGGGTTAAATTAGAAATTTGCAACGGTCACCTTGGCATCCAAAGGTGCTGATTCTAATAAACAATCATCTCGGCCATGAAAGGGGGTGGTTGATGCTCACTGTACAAAATACTTGTCAACTTTTAAGTCTATAACTCCCACAGGAAGACCACACATACTTGCATGCTAATTAATAGATATTGTACATAACACCAATACTGTATAATGCATCTGAAACCATAAAATCATAAATATCACAAATATCAAAAATTTCATAAGATGACATTGGGTTTAGTACATCTTTCTAAACCCATAAAATTTCATATTTCCTTTTAAACAATCTTTCTAAGTCCACCAATTTAAATATATCAATTTTTACAACAAGAAAATCAAATCATAAATATTTAAATGCATAAATATATTTTTTAATAAAAATATTTTTCTCAAATCCTTAAAAATAATTTATACAAAAATTACATTATCATAAATAATTAAATTCGCATAAATACATTTTATTATGCATAATAAATTGAACAATAAAATTTACAATAATTTAACACCATGATTTCTTTAAAACCAAAAATATAAATTTAATGTGACACATATATTTAAATTAACATAAATTAGCATCAGAAATTTAAATACAATCTTTCTTAAATATTAAATACAATCTTTCTTAAATATTAAATACATAATAATTTTCAGAAATTCAAATAACACACAATATATATATATAATTATCTCAAAATAGTTTTTGAAAAAGGATCACTCGCCTTAAACATGTGGATCACTTGAGATCCTCAACAGGATCGGTCCCACGATTTACACAGGTGCCTAAAATATTAACAACACACAATATCGATTAAAATACAATTTTAATCGGGTATAATATACATGGTTTACTCGGAGAAGCTAACACAAACATTGTCTAAAATACACAAAATTATATACCATAATAAAGCTTGTAACATGAAGATTATAGATTGGATCTTACCTCTCGAAGATCGGACCAATCTGGCCAGGATTTAATCGGGAAGCTCAGAAACTACTTCTGAATCTCCCAATCTATTGAGATTTGGACAAAATGAACATTAGATTTGGGTTTATGGAGGTGAAAATAGGGGGGGCCAAGTTGATGGTCACATTGGAAATTCGCAGAAACCAAGGATTCCAGTGAGCCACCACCGTGGCCAGTAAATGTTGCCTGTGCCAACGCATCCGATGTCTACTGGTGGTAAAATTTGATGGGGAGGTAGATCAAAGGGTGGATTTCTTGGTGGTATAGTCGATGTCAAAAATGGGTGGCCAGACTAAAAGAAATTGACCTATGAAAAGGGTGACATCGTCATCAAAAATTGCCTCAATCCTGATGCGTTACCTACTTTCTGGCCGTGGAACTTGGCCGGCCGATTGGTCTCGTGTTGGCTGACCTGGTGGTCCAACCTATGCACATTGGCGGCGGCTAGAGCAAGATTAATAGTATGAAGTATGTTTCTCTCTCCTCTTTCTCCCTCTCTCTCCTCCTTCTCTCCCACCCAACACACTTCATCAACTAAAAAAAACACCATTCATGGGTGCCGTTCTGCACTCATAGGATTGGTTAATGGACTAACATGTGGCACAATGTCAATGATCACTATGCACACATTCTTACACATACATATTTGTACACGGTAACACAATCTCTAAAAACTTTTACAAGTCCATAACTTTTTAACTAAATGTCCAAATTAAGCATGCCATTAGTTTATAAACTCGTATTAACGAACATTTTACAACCATGTACAATTCAAAATCAAATTTTACAAGAATAAAAAGTAAAACACTGCACCACTTGGATAGTTCGGGCTGCAATTTATTTTACTTTTAACTTTCAAGCAACAACACCATTTTCGATGTGCTACTAGTCTACAAACTCAGGTTGACACATACTTTGTAGTGGTGCCTTTGTCAATGCAAAATTCCATCCAAAACAAAAAGTCAATATGGGCTAACTCGGTCAACTTGGTCAAACTTGGTTAACGCATGAAAAATTTCAATGCAATTCGGGATAGGGAGTTATAAACAAATTCAAATATTGCAACAAAAATGAAATGCCAATAGTAAAATATACAAAAATAACCAATTTTTTCCTAAAAATAAAAAATAAAAAATAAATTCTTGATCACACCATCATGATGATGTCAACAGTTGATTTTAACCATCAAGTTGACATTAGCGCATTGAGTCAGTGTCCAAACTTGCTGACTCGAGAGCGACCCAAAACTGACCCACTAACCCCGATTGACCCGTTCCAAAACAACATCATAGCTTTTTGCCCATGGGTCACGCGACCCACCTATTCAACCTAGCGTTTTCCCCTTATTCTGGTTGCCATTTCTGATAGATTTGGTCCTAGTCTCTTTGTCCTATCATGGGTAATTGAAATATGGGTTCAATTTGTCCAATAAAGGTCAAAAACTCAATGTCCATATCCAAGAAAGATCGTCCACAAGTTTGCTGAAATTCTTTGTTACTGGTCTGAAATTCCGATGAACTTAGTAATGCTTTCTTCATCTAATCATGAGGAACACGAATCCAAAATCAAATTATTCTAAATTCAATTGGAAAACAACAACCAAACATGAACACATTCGACTTTAAAGTTACAAACTTAGTTTAAAACAATCAAGCCCAAAATGAAAAATATGCCAAAAGAACTTATATTTTAACAAGGTTTCCGACCAAATTAAAAGTCCAAACTTGTTCCAATATAAGAGTTTAAAACCCCAATTTTATGCAAAATTGGAAAAACCAAATTAGTCCCCAAAAAATAAAAAAACCTTGATTTATAACGCTTAAATAGCCTTCAATCATTTTTTTTTTCCTTTCCCGGTAAGACTCTATTTGTTCAAAAAGAAATATAACAAACAAACTTGGTTTTGTCCAATGGTTCTAAAAATCAACATCCAATTTTTTAGAATAAATTAGTCCACTCAACAAATCATCTATTTCTGTAAAAAGAATTGTTTAAATTGCATATTACACATTTAGCAAAAACTGCTAAAAGAAAATATACATATTATTCGAATAATAACATAGATATAATTAGACTATAAAAGCATATGTACAAGTAGCTAACATACGTAAAATTTGAAAAAAGTATTTTCCGTGATGGCCATGATTCTAAAACAATTTAAATAGACAAGTTATCAAAACCATTTACGATTTATCCAGATACTCAACCGAGTATAAGCATTCTATACAACTTCCAACACCTAATCCTTGTTAAAATGTTCTGTCTTAAGTTGTTAGTAAATATTATATAAAAATAGAATGTATAAAATAAAGCAAGGATACGGAGCAAAAAGAATACAAGAAATTGCAAAATAAAATAAAAAATTACAAAAATAATACAAGATATTACAAAATAAAACAAACTATATATGTGTATATACATATATACACGAAAGCTAGTAAATAATAATATGTACAAACATTATTACATAAATATATATATATATATATATATTTGTATAGAACCATAAAATAAATAATTGAAAATAATTAAAAGCAAATGCTTACTTGATTAAGAAGAGTACCACAATTTGGTATCTCAGTTGATTACAAAGCACCCAAACTAACACTCAAATGTTTGATTACAAGTGATTATGAGAAGAAGAAGAGAGGAAATTCTACCAAGAAAACTCTCTCAAATCAACTCTTGATTCAACTCCCTTCATATGTGGTATAAAAATAGAATGTATAAAATAAAGCAAGGATACAGAGCAAAAAGAATACAAGAAATTGCAAAATAAAATAAAAAATTACAAAAATAATACAAGATATTACAAAATAAAACAAACTATATATGTGTATATACATATATACACGAAAGCTAGTAAATAATAATATGTACAAACATTATTACATAAATATATATATATATATATATATATTTGTATAGAACCATAAAATAAATAATTGAAAATAATTAAAAGCAAATGCTTACTTGATTAAGAAGAGTACCACAATTTGGTATCTCAGTTTATTACAAAGCACCCAAACTAACACTCAAATGTTTGATTACAAGTGATTATGAGAAGAAGAAGAGAGGAAATTCTACCAAGAAAACTCTCTCAAATCAACTCTTGATTCAACTCCCTTCATATATGGTATAAAAATAGAATGTATAAAATAAAGCAAGGATACAGAGCAAAAAGAATACAAGAAATTGCAAAATAAAATAAAAATTACAAAAATAATACAAGATATTACAAAATAAAACAAACTATATATGTGTATATACATATATACACGAAAGCTAGTAAATAATAATATGTACAAACATTATTACATAAATATATATATATATATATATATTTGTATAGAACCATAAAATAAATAATTGAAAATAATTAAAAGCAAATGCTTACTTGATTAAGAAGAGTACCACAATTTGGTATCTCAGTTGATTACAAAGCACCCAAACTAACACTCAAATGTTTGATTATAAGTGATTATGAGAAGAAGAAGAGAGGAAATTCTACCAAGAAAACTCTCTCAAATCAACTCTTGATTCAACTCCCTTCATATGTGGTGGTGAGGCTCCTTTATATAGGCAAAGGAGGACTTGGTTGAATGAGTGGGACTCCTGTTGATTGAAATGATTTTGTCGGTGAACAGTATCTTGAACAGTATTTTGCTTTTCGATGCCTTTTACTGGTCATGAACAGTTATTGAATAGTAACTCTCTTGATCTGCTTTTGTGAGTGGAATTCTAAAAGCAACTCTGCACTATCAAAGATTCCTGATGTTGATTATGACTCAGCCTTCCATTATGTTGTCGCTGTTGAGCGCTTCTTCATCTTCAAACTAGTAGGCATCATCTTTGTCTTAATCAAATTCTATATCTTCGTTGGATTCTTGATTGTTGTCAGTAGTGATAATTTTGTGTTTTTTGAACATTTTGTGATAAATAGCAGCAAGGTCTGGATACATTGTCTTGTAGTGGAAGGAGACAAAGACATCATTCCATACAAATCTGAAACCATTATGAATATATAATTTTGTATATTGATTTTCTTTGGCGAGAAAATATTTTTGATTGATTCTTTGGAGATTAAAATTGTCACCAAAAACAGCAGCTCTCCAATGGCATAACTGTTTTGTAATATGATTAGAGCATCTACGGACTTCTTCATCTTGTCTGAGGTGATGAGTAGCGTATTTTGATTTTTCAAAAGTGATTAGGTGTCTTGCTGGTTCCCATCCGCGGATCCATTATGGGGGTGTGGATGTGATGTGAACAGCAATATATCCTTGTTTAAGAGGACTATAATGGTGAGGTAGGAAGAGACAGGTGATGGCCATTTTTAATAATTAAGTACAGTTTTGGGCTTCATCCGTGTGGGTGAATATGATTGTGCCAATTAATCCCCAATCAAATAAGGTCGCCCATGTAATTGTTTTACCTTGAAATATGAAATTGTGAAAAGTTAGGGCATATAGTCCAACTCGGTGGATGGCATAACTAATTTCATGTTTGTAGCCTACGTGATTAAGTGGAATTGTAGCAGGATCACATGTAGTACATTTTGTATTGGAGGGGTGTAAGGTAGCTTCAGTGTATACATACATTCCTCGAAGACAAGTATAGGGTGATTCTACAAAGGAGAGTAGCATTCTTTGGAGAAAGCTAAACTCTTCATAGAATTGTTTCTTTTTTATTTTCCAGATATGGGAAATGATTTCACTGGGTAGGCCAACTTGGTGTAACCATTGATTTGGATAGAAAAAGATATGGGCAGGATTCCATGGTAAGGTATGAGATTTGATTGGGAGTATGGAAGAATAAGGGGTATGACTAGTGGATCCTTGGGTTTGATTGAAAGGTTGCTTTTGTTTTTTGGTCCATTAATCTAAGTCTTTTTTGAGGTGATTGATGTGGATTTGGTGAATGGCATTGTTATGAAGTAGGGTTTAAATTTGGTGTTCGATACATCTTTTGTCATGTTGGAGTTGATTGACTTGGGCTTCTAAGGGGTGGTCAAAATAGGGATTGTTAAGAAGGTCAAGTGGGCTCTGGTGTGGGACAACATGAGTATATTGATTATATGGGTCAACAACAACAATGATTAGAGGGGAATGGGATTGTTGCATTCTATGGGTAGAGTGAACTGGAGGCTTGATTAGAGGTGGTTTTTTGGACAAAGCGGAGTGTTTTGGAAAACTCTAAGTCCATTTTGAACCATGGATGAATAAAAGCTTAGAGACCTAATTCTTTATAGGTTATTTCAAGGGCTTCTCTGAGGCTATAATAACCTCGATATTGGGTATTAATTTGGCCAGCGATTTCATGGGCTACTTGGGACCAGGTTTTGTAAAGGCCAGGGTTTGGGCCATTGAATAGAATATAATGGAAGAAATATTGACTATCTGGCTTTTGGCGGATTGATTGTAAATAAAAGTAAAGGTTATCTAAGGAATGAATAAAATCTGATTTTTTATTTGTGGATTCAAATTGTGTAGTATTCCACACAGAATTGATTAAGGTTCTTTGGGAAATATCTAATTCAAATTGGGTTGGAAAATTCTTTTCTGCAATTTCTCCACTCTAAATTGAAACAGAATTGTTGTTGATTATCATGTAGCCAAGTGGGCGAGACATGCTGTAATAAAAATGATTAGAGAAAAGATATTTTGAAAATATGAAAAATTTTATATATAGTAGAAAATAAAATTTTAATTGTTTGAAAATATGAGTAAAAGATTGGAAATGGGAAAATAAGATAGAATAGGAAAAACAAGGAAAGGAAGCGGGAAGAAGATGATTAGTTTGGATTCGATTAAGTGTTTTGGAAATGGATTGATCTTGTAGGATCTGAACATTATTTAATTGGAGCGAGAAATCAAATTTGACCTTTTTGCCTAAGAGGTGGCTGATAATTCCATCGTTTTCCGTGGTAAATGGGTATAGTAAAGAAAGAAAGGGAATACCTAAAATAACTTTATCTGTCATGTTTCGAACAAGAACAAATGATGTTTTGAAACAAATTTTATTATGACAAATATGTTCGTGATTAATTTCGTATTGTAAATCCATTTTACTTTTGTTAGCGGAGTTTAATCTTTCTTTAGTTTTTGTATGATACTTACTAGGTATGAGACCTTCTTGGACACAGTTTAAATCTGCACCTGAGTTTAAAAGTGCGATTGTTGTTAGTTGAAAATCTTTAATGATTATTGTGATTTTTATGTGCCATTTTCTAAGTTTGATTTTTTGAATGGAAGCTAAACAATTGTCATGGGAAGATCCTTCTTCCTGTTCTTCAAGTTGATTAGGGATAAGTTTTTGAGGGTTTTCTTGAATAAACTGTAATTGGTGTTTGATTAAATGATTTTCTAATTTTAATTCTTTGATTTCGGACTTAATTGTTTTAATCTCTGATTGTAGATCTTGAACAGTTATGTGTTTATTTTTTGATTTATTAAAGGTTTGTAAGGCTTCTGTTTTTTTGAGTACTTTTATTAAGTTGATTTGTTTTATTTGGAAGGGTTGGAATTTTTGTAATATCTGGAAATTTTATAAGGGGTTGTGATTTAATTTCTTCTTTAGAGGAATTATCAATTTTGGTTTCTATTTTATCTAATTGTTTCCCTATGGTAATAATGCTTTGATTTGTGTAATTATTCTATTCAATTACTTAATTGTTCTTGGCTGGCTTTGTCGCCTCATCTATTTGCTTTCATTTACTTCCGCTCATTTATTTACTTCTACTCTGCTCCTATTCATTTCATATATCTAAAACACTCTTCTTATTTTCCCCCTGTTGGTATCAAAGCCATAAGTGTTTCGATTTGTCTCTTGCTACTTTCTATTAGCACCCATAGAGTGTTATATCTGCTTAATTAATTCAGTTTCTTGTTTACTTTCTTTATCTTTATTTTCTTTGATTTACTTTTGTTATATTATTCCTTTCTAAACCTTGCTGAACAGTAATCGTTTCGAGTCTGAACAATAAGTCCTAGGAGAGGCATGAGAGAATGTCGGTCTGAGAGGTCTAGGAATAGGATGGAAAAATCTCAGTAAAAGTAAATTAAATTTTGAAAATGGAAAGATTATTTAGATCTAATTCTTCTACTAGTTCTAGATTAAGTACTAGTTCTAGATCATCACTTAATGGAAATCAAATACCATACATAATCAATGAAGAACATTATAGTTTTCCTTCTAATGAATCAATCAATCCCGACAGGAATATTCCTCCAGTTTCACCTAGTGAAATTTATCACCATAAAACTTGGTCTTTATCTTCATTTAAAAGTGAATCACATATTAAAACAGTTGAACAAGTTTACACAATCAACAAAGATCATGAAACCTGCCAACTAATCAATAAAGACAACATTAAAAAATATATACAAGATGGTCACCGTTTCCTACACATAGGATTAGTTCAAATTGGAATCAAACCTCTTACAAAATTAGGAACCAATTCATCTATACTACTGTGTCTTAGAGACACCAATTTCAAAAACTTTAATGAAGGTGTCTTTGAAGTCATAGAAACCAGTTTATGTAATGGTCCTATTCATTTTACTTGTTATCCAAATTTTCCAGTTAGTTTAACAGATCCATGCATACTAAAAGTCTTATCTCTAAATCTAAAAACTTCGGGTTATAACTTTGACGAAGGTCGTCAACCCTTAGCTCTAATCTACAGAATTCATTACAAAGTCTCAGGAACTAATATGAACTTTAAAGCTAAAAAACATAATGCTAAAGGTCATACCATGTTAATCCAGAGTCAATACCAAGATTTTGTCGGTGAACAGTCTCTTGAACAGTATTTTGCTTTTCGGTGCCTTTTACTGTTCATGAATAGTGATTAAATAGTAACTCTCGTGATCTACTTTTGTGAGTGGAATTTTGAAAGCAACTCTGCACTGTCAGATATTCCTGATGTTGATTATGACTCATCTCTCCATCAGGTTGGGTTGCATGGTTTTAGCAGATCCTAGATCATATGGATCTTGACTATCTTGATAATCAGCCCATCTTGAGGAGGATTCAGGAATATTTTTTGATTAGGAGCTAGCTGATTCTGCTTTGAGTTGACTGGAGGCCTCATCAGATGTGTCGGAATCATCTTATAATTGATCTACTTCTTCAATTAATTTTTGAATATGTGCAAGCATGTCCTTTTTTGATCGGGTTGATTTTCCAGAAGTTTGACTAGAAGATGATTTGATGGTCTTAGGGGGAGAGATAGGGAATTCATCCATAACCATTTTATGAGTACGGGTTCAGTTCCATTTATCCCACCATTTGATTGAGTGGATACGGTAAATAATATCTTGTTCTCTGTGGTATTGCCATTTGAAAATCCAAGATACTTTGTATTTGGACATAAAAATAAGTTCAATAGGAAAGTCACTTTCTTGATAGGTGATTTTATAATGTTTAGAAAAGTAGGTGATTAAATATTGGATTTGTGGTGGGAGATGTTCTTTGGCTGGGCCATGATCACACCACCAATGGAAAAACCAACTGGGGAAATTTCTTAGGAATTTGGAATCCCAGCTGATAAATCAGGAATGAAAAAATGATTCATTTTGGTGTAAAAAGATATAATCTCAGGCATCAATATAATCATAATAGTTATATAAATAAGGGATCATGTTAACATCACCCGGGTAAGTGATTTTCTTTGATTAATACGAGGGTTGATTCCATTCTTCAAGAGTAAGGTTTTTGTGGATCCAAAATTTATGAGAAATAAAGGTTTGGTTGTCATTTTTATCAAGGAGAGGGGTAATAGTAACTGAGTGGGTATCCTGGAGAATGGAGGTATAATATTTTAGGTTTTTGTTGGGTAATTTGGGAATAAAATGGAAATTAGGAGAAAGGAATTGATTAATAATGTGAGGAATAGTGGGAAGCTTTCGAAGTGAAGGTTCAACATAAAATAAAAGATTGCGAGCAATATCAAAATAGGGAGATGATTTTGGGGAAGTTTGAGTGAGTGGGGTGAATGGTTGACTAGAAATCAAACTATATGGATTATAAGGTTTGACTAGGGCAATTTGGTAATTGATTTGGCTGACTGGAATAGGTTGAGATAGGTGGGTAGATTCAATAGGAATTAAGGTCTGATTTTGAGTTGATTGGGTGTGTTCAGTTTTGGGAAGATTTGGGTTTGGAAGAGGGGTAGATGACCCCTTTTTGCGAGACATGATGATGCCTTGGGTGAGAAACCTTTTCCTGCAGAAATTCACGGGTTAAGAAATCAGGAACGCAATTTTGATTTCCTTTGATGTATGCAATTTCAAAATCAAAAATACCTAATATAGCTTGCCATCGAGCAAAAATATGTTTTGATGCAATATTTTGAACATTTTTTCTAAAACGTATTTGGCACTTTGACATTCAATACGTACCAAAAATTTTTGATTAAATAAATCATCTTGAAATTTGGATATATATAGTACTAAAGATAAAATTTCTTTTTAAATAGTGCTATAATCGATTTGAAAAGAAATCCATGTTCCAGAATGAAAACGGTATATATATATATATATCTATATAAACAAATATAATATAAATAAAAACCTATTAGAATGTTGGATTGAAGTTTTGTGTCTGAGCCTTGTGCTCCATACAGGTTTTTTAAAATAGATTCGCTTTTCATTGATGCTAATGAATTCAAATGCATTTGTCTTTTAAGACATAATAGATTACAAAAACTTCAGCTCTAGCTTTTTTTGGCAAATTTCAAATTGTCTTTTCTCTACCATAAAGAAGGATCCTAAATAGTTTTAAGAATAATTTCAAAAGTATACAAGAAATAAACTACAAAACTCCTTCTCTTGCTTTCCCTCTGTAAGTCGCATTCCATGTCAAAAGTGAAAAAAAGTTCAACCAAACAAGAGATTAATTTTGGTATTTAATATAGTTTTTAATACATTTAACAATGTTTACCATTAAATATCATATTTAATTAGCTGTTACAAAAATTTTACAATTAAATTTTTATAATTTAATTATTTGTTACAAATTCATTCAAAATTTATAACTCCTATATTAAAAATTTAATTAATAAATTATTTAATATTGCCTTTAGAAATATTAAAATATTAAATATGGTTTTAAATCTAAAATTTTCAACAAAAGTTAGTATGAAAAAATAAGAAGGGGAATTAAAAACACTCATTCTTTTCTTTTTCTTTCCATTTTCATTTGGGTTACTTTTACCTTTTTAAAATATGAATAGCAATCTCATTAATTAATAAAAGTTCTCTTAGCTAAAATATGAACAGCAATCTCATTAATTAATTAATAAATGCTCTAAATTTAAATCTTTTAATTAACTTTCTTTAACAAAAGTTCTCTTAGCTAAAAAATAAAAATTTTATATATTAAAAAAGAAATGTTCCACAAGTCTAAGCGTGTTAAACCCTTTTACTTTTAGTAATGGATTTAATGGAAAAAAAATAATCGAAAAGGGAATTATCCACTTCCTCTTTGGACAAAGACTCAACAACGATTGGCTTGAGTAATCCTACCCACACACGCATGGTATCTTTACTTTACTGAGAATGAGTGCGGAGAATCATTTTATGAAAAATGGGTCAAAGCTCCGATTTCTCATACCCATATCCGGATAAAAGATCCGACTTAACCTAGTTTAGCTTGCTTGTCCCCCATTAGGAAGCCAATAACAGTGTCATCATTGCACCTAACGCGACTCTCTTTTATTCAAATATTTAGAATGGAGGCTCTCTCCGTACACCTCTCGTCAACCAGATTAAGAAACTAGTTTTCTATTAAAATAAAATAAACAATAAAGCAAAACTAAAATTTTAAAAATAAAAAAATTGTTGTTTCTAATAAACAATTTAACAGCAATATCTGATTTTATTTGTAAAATCTTAGGTTCAAATTACACAATAGTAATAATAATAAAATCATATATCAAAATTTTAATTTAAATCATTCGATAAAAAATAAAAAATTATATCTAAAACGCATGTAAGGTGAATCTAAAACCCTCAATAATTAACAGGGAAGCTCTAAATAGAAAATTAATTAATGCTTTTGTAAAAATTTTTCCTAACTTTTATTAGTTCAAAAAACTAATTCTTATTCTCTATCTTAAAAATTATTTTTTAAAGACAAAAAAAATATTTCTTCCAAAAAAAAAAAAAAAACCACAAAAAAGATGGTCAAAGTAGCCCAAATTTATTAAGAAAAAGAAGAAAAAACCAATTACTTATCCACATATCCAAACAAGCCCTTAAACCTACCTAAATGTACTAAAAAATAATTGCTTTTTCTTTTTTATTTTCCGCGTCAATACTATATCAAACTGAAAACGATTTTATTTCCAAAAAAATACCAAATCAAAAACGGTTTTGCTTACCAAAAATTAAAACTAAAAACGGTTTTGTATCTGAATATATCTTCCCATATAAGAAATTTAAATCCTAATACTTTAATTCCAATTCTATTAAATATATATATATATATATATATAAATATTTATTTTTTAAATAGAGTTTTTTCTTAAAATAAATATGTGAATCGATTAATTCTAATATCTTCCTAGACATTTTTTTTTTTGTTGATATAGATGGAGAAAAAATAGTAATTTTTTAACTATAACTGTATTAAGCAGTTTTCGCGTTTTTTTTTTTTTTTTTAATCTATAAATCTACAATTTTTTTTTTTTTTTACTTGGAATATAAGTATAGCATAAGTGAAAATGATTTAATTCTAGAAGACGACAAAGATAAATTAAAGAAACTTATATATTCCTTTATTCCAAGCTCTAAGTTAGAGTTAGTTATTATTATTATTATTATTATTATTTTTTTTGGAGGTGAATAGTTAGTTAATTTATTTGTTAGTTGTGGAAGTAGGATAACGAAACAAATGAAAAGGAAATTTCCCAAAGTCTAGCAAAATGAAACCGAGTGGACCAGATTGAATTAGCGGCGCATATATGAATAAGGTGAGGTTTGATAGTTAATTTTGTACTTTTGTCCCTTGCGTGGTTACTGCTTATTTCTCTTTTCCTTTTCTTTTTTTCTTTTTTTTTTTTTTTTTTTTTTTCTTCACTTTGATTTTCCTTTTCTTTCCCTCTTAGCGCGCTTCTCGATAGAGCTTTTTCTAAACCTGCGCATGTCGCATTCATCTTGGTCACCAACTGTTCGCCGAAATGCCTGAGCCATGCATTCCTTCACTGCACCTTGTTCTTGCTTGCACGCCTCGCTCTGTTCCTTCACTGAATTGAACCCACAAGTTTTTCCTTCAATTACCAGCATTTGGAGGAAGCAGCAGAGGTTTCTGGCCCTGAACTTAGTTGGGGAGACGGAAAAGAGAGGTTCTTTGTTTGGGTTTAATGGGAACACTAGGGGGTATGAAAAGGGTTTGTTTTGTGGTTGGTATGGGCTTGTGAGGCGGTGTAAGAACTGGGATGACGAAGGGGATGTTGAATTGGAGATGGAGATTTTTGAGTTTATGAAGAATTCCAAGAAGCCTGAAGCGTTTCCGAGCAAGAAAGAGTTGGTTGATGCTGGTCGAATGGATTTGGTGGAAGCAATTGTGAAGAGAGGTGGGTGGCTCTCTTTGGGTTGGGATTTGGATGAGGAGGAAGGAACTCAAGAAAATGGCATTGGGGATTCGGGTTCTTTAGCAGATTGTTTTCAAAAAAGCAATAACATGCAAGATTCAGGGGTTGTTTCTTTCTTCTCAGATGGTTCTTCTCATCCAGCCTCATCATCCGGTAGATCATTGTGAGTTTCCTTAAATTAGTTTCTGTAATATTCTTGCTGGATTACTATCATTCATTTTATAATTTGACATGTATATAATTTGGAAAAACAAATGTGGATAAGGTTTTTACGTTGAACCAAGAACCTGGTTTTAGAGCTCTCGGTGTACTATTTTAGTCAATGGCAAAAGTTTTGCATCATTATGTTTCCTGTTCATTTCTTCATATTGGTAAAGGGCGTAATCTTCTTGATATGTTTTCCAGCTTTACTATCAGTTTTTTGTAACATAATTATGGCCTTGGTCATCAAATTTTATTACTGTTTTCCATTGCTCCATTTCTTGATACTTTGCTTCTTGTTGACAAATTGTTGGGAGAAGGAAAGAAAGAGAGGAGAATGGAAGGATGGATTATATATAGAGATTTTATCCCTGACATACGAATTGCTTAGGTGTCTTTCAGCAATTGAATTAAAAATATCATTGAGAGGTGGATTAACTTTTATATATTTTTTATGCAGAGAAACGGAAACCACAAAAGATGAGATTGGGGTTGAGGGTATATTGAGTCGACTGCAGAAACAAAGAAATCAGACTTTTGGGCTTGGTCTGGGAGACAAAGAAGACAGTACCTTCTTGCAGAGTAATGATGTTAAAGAAGACTGGCATCCCAAATTATCAAAAGATTTGGTAAGCTGATGCTTATTTTTGGAGACTTGTTCAATAATCCATGTTTTGTATATTTGATTTTGAGCATATACATCTAACGTTAATATATTACAAGATTAATTTTCATTTAAAAAAAAAAAGAAGAAAAAAAAGTCTTCCAAATCAAGTCTGCATGATTGATATTCAAAAACAGATGAACATGTTTGCGCTTGAACTCTACTTAGTGGCAGTCCATACTACAGTATATTCATTAGGCTGTTGTCTTTGTCATTTAGGATTTGATGTGTGATTTTATTTCCTTTGTATGTAGAAAGTCTGAAACATAATTTATGATGCTTATTACATTGTAAAAGACAGTCACGGGCCTCACGAAAAGCAGCAGACTTTCCTCACTAAGCCCTGAGAAGACCTTATATGATGATTCAAAGGGCAGGGTTAGTCAGAAAAAATCTCTTCCTGAAATTGATGGTTTAACAGGCTCAGTTAAGCCAGAAATGTGGAGAGCTTGGAGCATTCAGCGGGCAGGATCTTCAGATATGGACTTTGAAGGTATTTCCCTCTCGCCTTTCTTTTTTTTTTTTTTTTTTTTTTTGTTGGTTCTTATTTTTATATTTGTCTTCTTCATAGTTTGGTTCAACTAACCTTAATTTTTTGATGTGGCCAGCTGCTGAATTTTCATCTGATGAGGTTGGCATGGGAGGGTCAAAGGACATTTCAAAAGATAAAATAATTGAAATAAGAGAGTCTACTAGTGTGCCTAATAATAGGAAGGAATTGAATTTTCAAATGGAGGAGATTAGCCACAATCAAATACAAAGTCGTCTTCAGGACCTGGAGTTAGAGCTCTCCTCTGTGCTTCACCCATTGAGGCCTAAAGCTAATGATATTGCAATAAAAGAGGTGATCGCTTACTAACTTTCTCTTGCTTACAAAAACCTCTCCTTGATGTGGAAAATTCACTATAGAAGAGAAATAATCCATTAATTCCTATGTGTTTTTGGTAACTTAAATTGTCAATATATGCTAAAAATAACATTTGTTTTCCCATGAAAGGCCTTGTGGTCTTTGTTCACACCTGGGCTCCTTACTAAATGGAACAAGGATTCCTTGGTTATGGTTGTTTCAGAATCCAAGCTTCCATCTTTTTATTTTATGCATGATTTTTCTTCTGTCATTTTTTCATTTTTTCATTTTTTTTGTACTTGTCTAAATATAGGTGAACAAAGATATAAATAACTCTCAGATGCATGTGTTCATTTTGTTGCAATATTAATTGATCAATTTGGAAGAAGCTTAAGTCTGTCACTTTGCCTTTGGTAACCCCATGAATTGAATTCATGAGCTGAAAGTTTTAGATGCTTAGGATGATGGGGTACAAAATAATTTCACTAGGATTTCACTACTTTTAGAATGATTAATAATTGAATCTGATTGCAACTACATCAGTTTGGATAATTAGTTCTACAGGCTTAGGGGTATGCTTGTCTACGAAATGCATTAGTAATAGGAAGATACTTATACGGGTCTTTTCTGTGGATAAAATGTAGCTGTTCACAACCCAAGGAAAAAAAAAAAAAAAAAAGAGGGATTAAGCTTAAACTTAAACTTGTTATCAGTTAAAACAATTTTAGGATAAAGCACTTTCATACTGCGACCGTAGTTACCATATCTTGAGCTGAGTTTTTTGGGGAGCTGGGAAACTTTTTTAACCCTTTGTTTATTTTTATCTAGGGTCATGAAAACTCCTCTGATGATTTGTGGAAGCTTTCTGATGCCTGGGAGTTTCAGGAAAATGAGATTATGAATGCCCAAGACAAACTACGTTCAATACGTGCAAAGTTATCTGTTTTAGAAGGAAAGATTGCACTAGCAATAATGTATGTGCAAATTTCTGTTTATTTAATAAAAAGTTACAGTCTCAAATTGATATTCTACTAATAGTTTCATGATTTCAGTGATGCACAGAAGGTTGTGGAGCAGAAACAGAGCAGGATTGATGACGCTCAAAGAGCTTTATGTCTTCTTCGTCCTACTTGCATAATTTGGCCTAATACAGCCACAGAAGTGCTCTTAGCAGGATCATTTGATGGTTGGGCCTCTAAGGTATGCTTTGTTCTTGAGCAGATCAGTTGTAATTGGAATGAAGATATATATAGTGTTCATTATTTTAATTGGTTGGCACCAATGCTTGATATTGGTCTTCTTAAATTCTTAAATCCTTAGAAGCAAGATCGTTTAATTTGAGAAGAATTTGCTTTAGACTCTAGACAAATCATACACATGCTAGAAATTAATACTTTGTTTTTCCTTGGGTTTCTGTGAGGTGCCAAATGCCATTTTTAGTGGCGGTTGAAGGTTTTTTGACATGGTGAAGATAGGTTTGTCATCTACGGTGGAAATTGTTGGACCATAAGATTAGGCCAAGAAAAGCGAGGAATTAATACCTGGATGAAGTTTTCAACTTAAAAATAAAAAAAATAAAAAAACAAAATAAAATAAAATAAAAAATAAAACCACCTTGATGAAGTAACTACCATGCTATCATAACCAAATGCACCTACCTGAGTAGTAAAAGTTCCTAAGATTTTAGTGCAGTAGTGGGCAGTTCCTGCATACTTGTTAATGGCTCTGCTACTGATTACGTTGTTCTTTTTGCATTGTTTCTAACTTCAGTGCTTTATTGCAGAGAAAGATGGAAAAGTCAAAGACAGGAATATTCTCTTTATGCTTGCAATTGTACCCTGGAGAATATGAGGTACGCCAATTTTGTCTGTTTAAAACTCATTGTCACATTGTAAATGCGATTTAGTTGATAATCATCTCAGCGAATTTTGAACATGTTTTACCAGATCAAATTCATTGTTGATGGTGAATGGCAGATTGATCCCCTACGCCCAACTGTTCGGAATAATGGGTATGAGAACAATGTACTTGTTATCCACTAAATGCGTATAGTCTAACAACAGGCGTGAGAAGATCTTGTACAGATTGCAAATGGAGTCTATCCTGCAGAAAGAATTTTTTTTTTTTCCCCTCTGTAAACAGATAAGAGTAGATTTGATTTTTTTGGTCTTTTAGACATAAAACAGATAGAGTAGATTACAGATGTTAACTCTCATGATTCTTTGGTGTACTAGGCTGGGTAGATGAAGCACCATCAATTTTCCCTCTTTCTTTTGATTTCTTGGTTTGAGGTGTACGGAAAATGATAAGATTCAGTCAAATAGTTTGTGGATTGGAGAAGTGTAACGTGGGTTTTAATCTCATTTGGATATCCATATAAACAAAAACTGGTGCCCGATCTAATGTGTTAAAGGATTGGTTTTGAGCCCAGGTTTGATGTAATTTGAGTTGTGAATTTGTGTATGTACATGCATGCATGAAGAGGATTAAACTGATAATACCAGTCTTATATGGAATTTGCAAATTGAATGCAAGGAAAAGAAAAACATATATATATATACACACACATATATATGGTGATAAATCAACCACTTTTAGAAAATAATTTTGTCTATACATGGAGAGTCAGAACAACTTTATTCACCAAAAAAAGGGGTCAAAACAATTTTGATTAAAATACTTAAAGAAAATTTTATTTTATTTGGATAAAAAAAAAAGTCAACGGTATTAATTTTTTTTATTTAGACAAAAAAATTCAACAGTATTTTCTTCATTATAAAAAAGAGACATGCTATAGGTATCAAATTTTGTTATTAAAACTTTAATAATTAATTATGCAACAGTTTTTTAATACTATTAAATTGATATTTATCTATATTGATAGGAAAGTAAACTATTTAAAAAATGTCAAATCATGATATCAAAATTTTTAATAAAAAAATTTGATCATTCTTATTTATCCTTACAAGAAAAAAACAGAAAGCCTAAAAACAATGAATAGTTTTGGCCCTGCCATGTGAAGCATAGGAAATCAAATCCAACGGTTTCACTCCAAGTCTGTACTAACAACAAAGGAAGCATCCGTAGCATTGTGTCTATCTATGCAGGCAAACTCGTACGAGCTTTCACCATTCTCAATCACACCTTCATTAATGTTGTCCATGGCTCAACTGCCAAAATTCTTATCAAATTCTCTATCTACCTCAAAAAACCCATCTCATTCAATTTGGTCTTCAACCTTTCCAATAACAAAGTATATAAGTTATATGTGTATAATATATATACATATAATTGTTTTTTTTTTATTTTTTTTATGACAATATATACAATTCTATTGGCTTGTACAATGTATTCAGTTCTATTATAATAGGTTTATACACTTACCATATAAATGGAAAAAAAAATTATAGAAATCATAAATCTAACTTTTATGGTGAGATTATCACAATAAAATAAACATGCAAAGCTACTATAATAAAATTATATTCTAATTTATGGTACGATTACAAGTACATCTTTGGCAACCCCACCATAGTATGTGTATGCAAATGCAAATTCATTATAGCACAATCCAATAAATTGTGGGTTAAAGCTTTGAAATCAAAGTACTATGCAAGAAAGTCCTTTTTGGAGTGCAAAAAGAAGAAGAATGCTACCTAGTCGTGGATTGGAATCCTTTCGGCTAGGAAATTACTTCAAAAAGGACTTTGTTTTAGAGTTGGCAAAGGTGACCACATTAATATCTGGGAGGATCCATGAATACCTAATAATCCATGGTTCAAGCCAATTCCTAAAGATGAGGAAGTACCAAAAGAGTACAGTATGGTTAACTCCTTAAAACTAGCAGATGGTACTTGGAATCGAGGAAAACTTACATAGTTGTTTGACCTCGATACGGTCAATAATTTCTACAAAATTCCCACCACTTACATGTTTTTGGAAGACAAATTTATTTGGCATGGATCCCACAATGGCAGGTTCTCAGTCAAATCAGCTTATTTGATGGAATTTTTGGATAATCTGCAGGCTTCCCATTGGTGGAAATACCTCTAGACCTCAAGGCTGCATGAAATATTAAAGTTCTTCATTTGGAAGTTAGCCAACCAAGGTTTGACAACAGCCTCCAACCTTATTAATCGTAACCTAGCAGTTGCCTTCAAATAGTGTGTTCATGGATGTTGGTGCCTTGAAACTGAAGATCATCTCTTCTTTCACTGCCATATAGTTAAAGCCCTTTGGTTTGCCTCCCCGTAGAGTGTAAAATGGGAGCCTTTAGAGGATTTGACGGTAGAGGAAAAGTTGTTTTTGCTTACTAACCTGGAAGGGATACTACCTGTGCATAAAAAGGACAAAGAAGTTTTCTTTCTTTTTTCGACCATTATTTTGAACCAAATCTGGAAAATAAGAAATAATTTCCTTTTTAATTTTGAGTTCATTTCTCTTGAAGGCGTCTTGCTGGAAGTGAAGTTTAGGTTCAACGAGACTAAGTTACTCTTGTCAAAGCTTTATTCCGAAGAGGTGTCACCTTACCCAATCTCTTCCTTGTGGCTCAAGCCATAGCCTTTTTTTTTTATCAAAATTAACTCTGACGCCTCTGTCAAGAATGGCTCTAGTGTTATTGGTCTCGTTGCTAGGCCATACATTGGTTAGAGATAGACTCTTTACCTCGTCTGTTTCTTTCTTTTGTTTCTCAAGAAAGAGGTCTCTACGACTACACTCACCAGTAGGCTGTCCTTTCTGGTTTCCTTTTGGTTATAAAACCTTGTTTCCAAGCCAAAAAAAAAAAGAACTTTCTTACTCTCTCTCTCTCTCTATATATATATATATATATATTTATGTCACTCTTTCTCTACCATTTCTCATTAAATGTGGGTAGGTTAAATTTGAGCAAATGAAGAGTGTGAATGTGTTGTAGAAACAATTGAATTTAATACGTATACAAATTCCAATGGCAAAAACAATAATTTGGATGCTACATTTTTGTTGAATTTGTCCAACAAGCTTTCTGCCATTTATGAGTTCAACTACCAAATCTTTAAGTTGAAGTTCTCCTACACCAATGGAGCAACCACATTCGATCATTACTACGACCTAGCCAGTAATTGTTGGGATTTTTGACATGTGGGATGAGCATTCTAAAGGAATAATATCTTAATGTAAAGTGTTAGGCTTGGATGATATATGTAAAATTGGTGGGCCTAAAAGTGTAATAATGAGTATAGGAACAATATTTCATTAGGAGACCTAAAAATTTATTTTCGGATATTGGAAGACCCTTTTTATGTTAAGTCTAGAGCTTGGATTTTAGAGTTAGGAATAACTTTTTTAGCTTTATTAAATGTCAGGCCTATGAGTGGTTTTTAAAGATGGAAATCAAATTTTAGTTGGAATGTTCATCTTAGTTATCTAAAAATAGTCTTATGGTCTCTTATACAGTGGATGAACATTAAAGTAGAAAATGTTAGGCCAAAGGAATTGTTAAGTGTGAGAGAGCCAATTGAAGTAAAAGTTTAATGCTATGAATTTTTCAATGAAAAGATATTATTGATTTTATGACTTTTAGGAATAAGAATCCTAGTCCTATTACGGTTACACATAAAAGAGTTGCAACTCTACTAGGATTAAAGGTCATTAAAGGCTATCTAAAGGAGTCAAGCTTCAGATTTAACACCTACACATCTGTCTCACGACACATACATTCAAACACTATCAATATAAATTCTCTTAAATCAACATTCAAGTTTTTCAAGTATTCAAGTTTTCAAAATCTCCAATTCTCCAAATTTTGTTTCAAATTTCTAGTTCTTTCTCTTTTCATCATTATTTCAATTGAATTTTTTTATTTGAGTTCTTTTAATTGTCAAGGCAATAAAAGAGCTCTATTTTCATGCACAATTGTTTGGAGAAATCAGATCTTGCAATTTATTTATTTATTTTATTTATTGCGCTTCAAATTACCAATAACTCAAAGGTTGGCATGTTCTTACACACTTAGGGAGATTGATTGTTGATTAAATAATCAACATACCTTTTTTGGCATGCTTGGTAGGACTCTCCAAAAGTTGAGTATGAAATTATGATAGATACAAGATCTTCTAAGCATTGGAATAAAGGTCAAATTTCTGAGACTACACATGGAGACAAGAACCGCACAATGGTCTAGACATCAGATGGAGCATGATCATGAAGAAGGTTCCCATGGACTTGATATGTTAATCCATGAGTTGTCACAAAAATGTAGGACAATCATAAGTTGATGGTTGGTTAACTTAAGTATGACCGTGAAGAAATAGCTGGTCAAATTTCTTAGACCATCTCATTTTTTATGGTTAAGTCTCTAAATGGATTGGCTCAAATGTTTCAGCAAGAGTTGCAAAAGCTCCAAACTTCACTAAGAGAGTTAGGCCAGCTGAACATGTGGCTATTAAGCAACAAGAGGCTAGAGAAGTTTATACTCCTCCACAAGTTACAAACCAACATCATCAATTAAACAACATGGCTAAAATTGGAGATTTAGCCATTAAGACCAATAGGCATCAAGAGTTCCAGTAAGGACTGGCCACAATGGCCAAGGCGTAGATCATAATGCTATTGAAAATATAGTGCAAGATATAGTTGGCCCAGCTATCAAATAGATAGATCGACCATCTTATGAGAAACCATATCTGGACTATGTTGACTATATAGAATTTCTTAGAGGTTATAGATGTCGTGGCTTCGCTTTCTTTTTAGGTGAAGAGAATCAATCTGCATTAAGCACATAAGCCAATTGTACAACCTAATTTGGAGAGTATGGGACCAATAATGTGTTCAAGCTTAAACACTTTTCCAATTCTTTGACCAATTCATCATTTTCTTGGTACATCATTTTTCAACTAGGATCTATTCAAAATTGGCAAAAGATGGAGCAAAAGTTCCATAAGTAATTTTATAAGATTGAGCTTAAGGTCTCTATAGCAGATCTCTTTCTTTCATATCAAAAGGATGGAGAGTCAATTGAAAATTGTATAGCTTAACTTAAAAGAGATAAAAATAAATGTCATCTGAATATTCTGAATGTGAATTTATGAAGATAGCTCAGTGTGGTCTAAACTACAAGCTTAATAAGAGATTTGAAGATATGGAGTTTAGAGATCATTTTTACCTAGTATCTCATGCAACTACGTACCAGGAAATTTTGAAGGAATAATTCCCAAGAAAGAATTTTTCAAGGGGCTTTTATTATAAAGATCCTAACATCAAAATTTATTTGGTCAACACAGATGATCATGTGGGTGAGGAAGAAACAGCTAATGAGAAATGTAGCTGAAGTGGTGGCAGTTAAGCCATATACTCATAAAGCTTTGGTGAGAACAACAACAACCTAAAAGGTTCCTCAATTGACCCTTGGTACAAACAAAAATAGGTTCAAGCTTTAGAAAAGTTATTCCTTTGATATTTCGAAAGCTGACTAAATTTTTAATCTTTTGTTGGTCAACAAGTGATTTGGCTATCTAAAAAGATTAATAATAAGGCCTATTACAAATGGCACAATGGATAAAGCCATAGAACCACTAAGTGTATGTTGTTTTGGAATGTCATTCAAGGACTAATTGAGAAATGAGAACTTAAGTTTTTTAAGAAAGGTAAGAAGGTGATGAGAGTGGATGATAATTTGTTCCTAGTAGCCAAGGTGAATATGATAGCAATGGATAATTCGAAGTTGACTTAACCTCAGATCAAGGTAGACTTAGGCCAAACATCAATTGAAAAATGATACAAGAAGGACTATATGAATAAAAGTGTTGAAAATGGTTCATTAGAAAAAGGTTTAGCCACAATCTAAGATTCTGTGTGCAAAATATAAATATGAGATTAATGCTGAGGAAAATGTACATTTTAAGAAAACAGGAAAGAGAACCTTCAGTAGTTTGAAGTCTCCACCAAAAAATTATATGTAATACCCCAACCGTAGAAAACACTCCGAATTTGAACTTTCGACCAAGTTTGATTAGGGTTGACTGGGATTGATCAAATGGGTTCTACTATTGACTTTTAAGTGTGAGAGGACTTTAGGTTTGACCAAGGCATCGTGATGAAGTACTAATAAACCTGAGTTCGTAGACTAGTAGTATGCCAAAATTGAAACTGAAATTAGAAAGTTATGGTCATAAAAAAGTGCAATCCGGACTGATCAATGAATGTGAGTTTGACTTTTTATTTGTATGGATTTTGATTTTGATTTATGTACCATGTGATACTGCTCGTTGATACAAGTCTACAGAATGGAAACATACTTAATTTAGACCTACTATGGAAAAGTTACGAATCTGTAAAATCGTCTTTTTTTTCAAGCACTGACTTTACCAGTAGTAAATATTTAGAGGGGTCCTTGACAAGTGCCATGTGTCACCACAAAACTATTTTTTGTTCTTTTTCTCTCTCTTCTCCTCCCCCATGCATGCATGTAAACAACTCTTTCTCTCTCTCTCTCTCTCTCTCTCTCTCCTCAGGTTTGGTCGAAGTTGATCAATCTTCGGCCATCCCACGGTGACACACATAGGCTGCTGGTACAGCCTAGTCACTGGCAAGGTCAACCGCTAAATTTCACAGCTAGCCAATTGGTGACAAGCCCAAATCAGGAGTTTGTAGTTGGTGGCGGTCCCTCTTTCTTCTACGGTTTCATCATTTTCCAATGTACCCAACCCTCATCGCCCTTGTCATCCGACAGCCCACTAAACTAGCTATGCGACAGTGCATTCCAATTATCGAGGATTGCTAGGCAAGTCGCCAACATGCTGTAAAATGGCCATGGAAGCTGATGGTGAACACACAGTCCGACCGCTAAATTCCAGCCATCTTGGGCCAAGTTCGCGATCCCTGCCACCTAATTTGAGCCTCGTAAAGTTGATGGTGGCCTCCATTTACCTCAATTTGAGCTCGTTTACGATGTACAAAGGGGAGGAATTTGGCAGCAGTTTCCAGCAAGAAATTCAACCATCACCAACGATGTGGAGCACAACGGAGGTTAGTTTAGTGTTTCTCATCCTTTTAGTTTTCCATTGATACTTTGTTTGTGAATTACGGTGATGTATTTATGAAATTGCCATTTTTGTAGCTAAGAGAATTTAATATAACTATTTTGTTATGTGTACTGAGTTCTCTTGGTTTATATCAATCCTTGAAATGTATATATATATAGATTTTACATTTAGATAATAAATATGTTTGGATCAATGGCTTTCCTTTCCAATATCAGTTTCCATGATTTTTATTCGATTTATATTTGTGCTTGTGCTTAGATATAGATATATATATATATATACACATGTGTGTGTGTACATACACACACATGTTTATTTGTTATTAGAGGGTATCACATTTATATTTATATATATATATATATATATGAAAAGGGTTTGCCAATTGTGACTAATCATGAGTTGCTTTTGTCAGGTGTACTTAAATAGTATAAACTAGTTTGGAATCCATATTATGCAAGAGGCATTGTTTTTGCTAATTTGAATTGAAGGATGATATAAAATCGATCGATTTCCAACATCGTATCCATAGTTAGCTCATTCATAATAGTTAAAAGCTCTAGCTCTGTATCAAGGTTATAGTCGATGTCATCACTATCATCAATATCTATTATAAGGGTTACAAAATATGTGTGTCTAACTCAATAATACCCAATTTTTAGTTATAAATGGAACCGAAGAAATAAAATATTATTTATTTATTTATTTTACTTATTTACTTAGTTAAATTATTATTTATTTATTTATTTACACTTTTATTAAATTATTTTGTTTATTTATTTGTTCTTGGTAATCTAGGTTTTAAATGTACTACTTAGTAAGGATGTTATAAGATGCTTATTATCTATTTGGATCTGATATTATATATATATATATATATATATCTCTATATATAGTGTCAAATTATGTTTAATCATATGTATATATACATATATTTATGATTCGCAAGATTATTTGTTATATTCATCTATATGTATATATTTATATAGATGTGTGTATATGTGTGCATAATTAAATATGTATATAGATTTATTCAGTTATTTTGGTATTATTAAAAATTAGATTTAAATCAATTATTTAACAAAATATTATTAATGGAGTAGTTTATCAAAATTTCAAAAATGGTTTAAGTGCTTATGTTTATTTAAAAGTGATTTTATTAATCAATCTATTGTTTTAATTGCGAAATAGTTTATCATAAATTTTAGCTTTAATAAAGTAAGTATGCTATTAAAATATGTTCGCATCCCATTATATATTTATGTGTGTGTATATGAATGAATACGTACATATGAATTTGTAAGGCTAATTATTATTAGTTATTGATTTATTTATTTATTTATTTATCTATACTCTAAGAGAATTAAAATGATGTTATCATAGTATATTTCCTTAAAATTATCTGGGTTTCACAAATATTTATTACTTATTTATTTATTTATTTATTTATTTACTTATTTGTTAAAAATATTTATTTTGCGATTTTAAAACAAAAAATGTAATTATGAGGAGTTGATGTTTGTAAGTATATATTTTTATGTGTCTAATTAGTCTGTAGAGATACCATACAGTACTGGTGTTCTATATTATTATATCTATGGATTAGCGCGCAAATTATATTTAGTCATCCATTGTGAGCTTTGGTAAGAAAGTGTAGGCATATATTTTGCGGTAATAGCATTAGCCACCCTCCCCATAACCAAAAGATGGTTGGTTTAGCCAATCCTACAGGTGCTAAGGTAAGCGAGGATAGGCAGATATTTCTATTGTGACGACATTAGCCACCCCCTGCCTTAGTCGTAGGATGATAGATTGTTTAGCACTAGCACCATTGGGACACTAATGGACTACATGCAAGTTCTCTTCTTTCCTCCCACCTACCAAGTGGTGTTTGGGATGGTAAATATTACTTGACAACACTAATATATCCTATGGTGTATCATGTGTTTTTTGGAGGTATACATATAAGTGTATATATATGTATATATATGTCTTTGTATATATATATATATATATTATATTATGTTATTTTCTGCTATAGCGTATCACACTGTACTATGGCCGCAATCCGACTCAGCATATCAATAGTTTAGTATTGTATTTTTACTGCCTATAAGACCAACGAGTTGGACGACCATTATAGGCAACCATTAATGGCCATATTGGTAGTAATATACCTATAAACAATAGTGGGACCGTGCATTAGTATCCTATATGGTATATTGGGTGTACATCTACCACGAGTGTGTGAGTTACGTAGGGTATTTATTAGTTTTACTTCTATTTTACCCATTTATGATTATGATTGATATTACTAGTGTTATTATTATTGTTATTTTTATTGTTGTTATTATTCTTATTCTTATTCTTAATGTTGTTATTATTATTATTGTTATTATTGTTGTTGTTATTCTTCTTATTCTTATTATTATTCTTATTATTATTTTTATTGTTATTTCTATTATTGTTGTTATTGTTGTTATTGTTGTTGTTGTTGTTGTTGTTAATGTTGTTGTTCTTATTGTTGTTGTTGTCGTCGTTGTTGTTGTTGTTCTTCTTCTTGTTATTGTTATTGTTGTTGTTATTGTTAAACTGTACAATTGTCGTATTTGTCCGAATAGATGGTTTAATGAATTAGAAGGTATTGTAGATTTTGGATAGGTATCATACCTTTCAGTTATGAGTAATAAATAGCCTTCGGGTAGGTATCATAGCCTTCAAGTAGATGTATTAGCTTTCAAACAGGTATTGTAGCCTTCAGGCTAGTATTGTAGCTTTCGAGCAGGTGTATTAGCGTTCGAGCAAGTATTATAACCATTGGTCAAGTATAGCCTTCGGACAAGTGTATTAGCCTTCGGACAAGTATTATAGCCTTCGGGAAGATGTGTTACCCTTCAGGCATGTGTATTAGCCTCCAGGCAAGTATTTAAATCTCAGGCTGATTACCTAAATTCTTTGAAATGTTGTGCATAAATATGTAGAAAATGTATGCCTATGTATATATATATATATATATTTACATCAGTTCTGGATAGTGGTAATGTTATTAAAACAACCATTAAGACCTTAATTGTCCAATTTAAAATATTGTTCTGTTATGTGCATTTTCTTAAATGTAATTTATTTTATTAGAAGTTGTCTTATAATTTATCGATTTTTAGTAGTACAATTTGTATCTAAATATTTTTAGATGTTAAAGGAGTATACTAAATGATATAATGTATGAGACCCAAGCTGTATTACTATTACTATTATTTTTATATTTGTATCTATGTGTTTAGTA
The DNA here is from genome assembly GCF_031755915.1 of Ziziphus jujuba. Classification (NCBI taxonomy): domain Eukaryota; kingdom Viridiplantae; phylum Streptophyta; class Magnoliopsida; order Rosales; family Rhamnaceae; genus Ziziphus; species Ziziphus jujuba. The sequence continues at coordinate 9,788,887 of NC_083390.1, forward strand.
TATTCATGAAATGCTGTAAAAATATGATATTATAATAAGTGGTAGATGTAGGAAGCCATGAGTTACATAGGTACGCAATTTCTATGTTGAGCAAAAGCTTGACAAGAGTTAAGACTATCTTGGGGTACAGGTGGTAAGCTTTGGAAGGGTACCAACATATATAAAGGTTTTTATGGTTTATTAATTTTTATTCATACTTGTGTTCCTATAAAGGTTTTTATGGTTTATTAATTTTTATTCATATTTGTATTCCTATGCTATTGTTATCAAAGTTCTGTAAATTTGTAGAAACTTGTAGTAAAGTGGAGGGAATAAGGTGAATGTTTTCTGTACAGGCTACATTTGAGAGAGTCTAGTTTATAGGGGGGATACTACCAGATTTTCTATATAACTTTCGATGGGGTTTCTCCTAGTCGGGGCCATCCTAGGGTTCTGATAGGTAACTTTTGGAAGGTCCTAACATTATGGACTGCATAGTCCAAGATCTGTATTTCAAAAGCTTGAACCAGGAGTTAAGAATGCATGGTCTATGGAGCAACATTAAGAGAAGAAGGCCAATTCCAACATCTGAGTGATTGTTCCAAGAAATGGCTAAATGAGGATATCTTTTCAAAATAATGAGAAACCAAGAAGTTTTATACCACCAATGATAGAGGTAAACTGATGGCATTAGTTAGGAATAAAACTTATCAGCCACTCACTAGCACATAGAAAAGAAGGTTGCAAAGATTGGCTACTAAAGCAAAAAGGTTGGCTAAAGAAGAAAAAAACTAGAGAAGGAAGGGAAATGAAATTTTAACTTTCACCTAACCTAAAAAGACCAAAGATAATGATATCTTAACAAATCAAAATCTAGAACTATTTAGATAAAGAAATGAATGGTGAAAATGAAGAAGGACGAATCTTCTAATAATAAGAAGGTGAAATGGTGTCTCAAAGAAAATATACACGCGTTAGATGAACCAAGTGCAAAATTGTTCAAGGTAATAAATATGATAGGAAAGATCAAATGGATGAAGATAATTTGATTGCATCTTCAATTGACAAAAAGTTGACAATAATCTTTGGATCTTTAGACCAAATTGGAGTGTAATATGATGTTGGTATTTCTATACTTTTTTAAAGCTTATCCTAACCAAACAAGTATTATGGAAGGAGATGTAGTTGACACTAGGGATGTCAGTCCTGAATTTATCATAGTGGAGGGAACAACAAAGTTGGAAGTGGCTAAAGAATGGCTAAATATTTGAGAAACCAACTAAAAAGATATAGCAACATGTTAATCAACTTTAAATTTGTGCCCATTTTGATGGAAAGCTAGTGAATAGAGCTTTGATTGACGATGGAGTCACAATAAGCATGTTGCCGGCTTCTATGCTTTCTAAATTAAACAAGGTTAATTAAGACCTTATTACTATGGAGATCACAATGAGTAACTTTGTTAGGAGAACAACTAAATCTAAAAGAGTTCATCTAATTGAACTCAAAGTGAGGGGCAAATCTATGATAATTGCATTCTTTATGGTAAATTCTAAGTCCTAATACAATGCTTGGTTGGGACATGATTGGATATATTCAAGCCAATGCATTCCTTTTTGCTACGTAATATTTTAGGGTTTTGGAAGAGTGAAAAAGCTAAGGTAGTACAAATTGATGATAAGCCTTTTCTTATAATAGCAAATATGATTAAACTTAGATATTATTATGATGATATTGGCCTAATCAAATTTTACAGGAATAGCAAATTTGGAAACCTATTGGAATTACAGAAGAATTCAAAGGCATTGAATATGATAGCAGAAGACGCTTATGAGGACATGGTTGAACCTATAGCCATTCAAATGTCCAAACTCAAAATAGAAGATATCAATGAATAGTGAGTACAAGGAAAGGAAAAATGGAGGCCGCTCAGGCCACCATCCAAAAGTTAGTGGCTTATTTGGTTAAGAGAGTGGAAGAAGATTTGGCTATAGGGTGGACTGAATGTATTATGGAAGATGACACATGGATAAAGAGAAATAGTGTTTAAAGATCTTTGTTTCACACCATCCAAGTTGGATGATTCAAGGCCAAGGTTTAGGATCTATTTATTGAAGTTAGCTTAGAAACAGAATAAGACCCTTAACCAACTTTTGTTAATGGTTTATTAGATTCAGATCTTTAAACTGAAATTACTGATTTGCTTAAAGAATTCAAAGATTGTTTTGCTAAAAGATACCATGAAATGCCTTGATAGAAAGATTATGGAGCACCCTTAAGGAAGGATTTAAGTCGTACAAGTAACCTCCAGGAAGAATGTCAGCCAAAATAACTTTTAAGGTAAAAGAAAATGTGTTGAAAAAATAATTAAGGCCGGACTTGTTAGAATGGTTAAGTATGTGGAATAGCTTTCCATTGTTGTTCATGAGTTCAAGATGATTAGAAAAATGCGAGTATGTATTGATTTCAGAGATTTAAATATGGCCATTCCCAAAAATGAGTATCCAATGCTGGTGACTGATTTACTTTGTAGAAAGTGAGGCCAAAAATGAAATTCTCTGAGTTCAATCCCACCGCCAAGATACATTAGAAAAGAGAGAGATTAAACCAATTGTTCTGTAACTTTCCCCTCAACAAAACCAATGCTTCTCCAAATAAATACAATGATATCCACCCAATATCTATACAAAAATAATCCTAAATAATTAAGAATTATTAAAAACAAAAAAAAAAAAAAACAAAAAAACCAAAAAAGCAAGAAACATTGTATGGGATGTAGATACATTTCTACTTTCATTTTGAGAAATTAATTTTTAAGGAATCAATTAATTTGGGATGGCTAAGGTCGACCGCGTAATACCTCAGCATTCGAAGGCTGAGGTTTGAGCCAGGGATCTTAAGACAATTGTAAACCCACTTCCACAATAAACCTTGATTTTGGTAGCTTCTTTATGAACATCTTGACTCAGAATTACAACTTCAGGTCTCATTTGATCACATGTGTTCCCTAAGCCAAGCTGACCATGTTCACCCCATCCCCATGACCTAATTACTCCATCTTCTGCTATTCAGTTGACATCACAAGCATTATTAAATAAGAAAATAGCATAATATAGATACATGACTTCTGTAATTTACCTGTGATGAGAGCAGAATGCTCAGCTCCAGCAGCAATATGCAAAACCTTTTTCCCTTCAAGGGCAGGGACTCTCTCTAGATTAGCTCCCCTTGAATCTGTGATTAGCAGCAATTGCAGCTTGGGTAAGATTATGATTAAAACTTAAGTCATCTTCATTATCAAGGTTAAGCTGTGTTCCTAATAATTTTCTCCCTTTCATAAGTGAAGGAAATATATACAAATAAACTGAAGCTAGTTCATTGAAATGTTACCTTGTAACTGCTTGACTGAACTCATTTTATCAGGATTGCTAAGGACTCCATGGTTGTTCCCGCCAAGCATTATGGCTTCTCCATCACCTGCTTAAGATATCCAAGATTGCTTTCAAACAAGATATACCATGTCTTTTCCAGGGGAAATCAAGGGAAATAAACAAATAAATGAACAAACAAAATTGGTAACAAGTGAAAATGCACAAACCAGTTAATAGCAAAGCATGATTCCATCCAAGAGCGACTTCTGTAAAGCACAATGATTCAGGTACACATACAGGGCAGAAAGCATTAGTAGTGCCATTAAACCCTTTTCCCCAAGTGTATAAACGCCCATCAGCTGATGCAAAACACAAGACACATAAACAGCCAGAGGATTAAAATTTAAAATAAATCAATTTTAATGAATTTTCTATGATCATTGCAAGAAGGTCATAGAACAATATTATCTATAAGATACATCTGGATCTCTACTGGTTCAAACTTTTTGAGCCATGAACTACTCTCGAAGTTCTTAGCTGATTAGTGGTTCCAGTAAGAATAGAGGCAAATACTCATAAGACTTTTTACATTGCATAAATTAAAGTATGATTTTCCCATTGTAGCCAAATGAAGTAAGACAAATTTAATAAACTCACTAGATAATGCTGCACTGTGATCTCCATTTGCAGCTATGCTTACAATTTCAACATCTTCCAATCCACAAGTAACTTCAGGAAGACAAACTGAATTAACCCTACCCTTCGAGATACCCAGTTGACCACGCTTCCCAGACCCAAAGGCATAAACTTGATCTCCAGAATGACCTGCATTAGAATGTTTTAGATGTACATGAACTGGAAAGAAATGGTTAGAATTAACATTCTCTCACATCCCAGACAAAGGAATTCTATTCCTTCAAACATCGAGCAAGGTCTTATAAAATTATCTTCATTTTTACTACTTAAAAACATCACCAGACCTTTTATTCTCCTGTTGCCACTTAAAATTCTTAATAAATTTGGTTCAACTAGAAAAAGCAGAAAATCAAGTGTCAATAAGATTTGCCTCATCAAGCATATCAAAAAGGATACTTTAACAAAACTAACTATTTCTTATTCAACCTTCTATGGTCCTTACTTGGCCAGAAGGAAGCTATAGAGCATGTTAGAGATCTATGCACTTTAATATACCATTTCTAAATAAAAAAGCATTGGTAGTAGTTTCACATACACCGCACTGGTTCTGCAATTACCTTTCAACAAGACAATTGAATGGCGCATACCACATGCTATCTGTTCAACATGTTTGTTAATAAAGTACGACACTTTAACAGGAGAGCAATGAAACTTGAAATCACCATGCCCAAGCTGACCAAATGAGCCATCTCCACAAGTAAAAACAGATCCTCCATCTGAACAATGCAAGTATGCATAAGGAACAAAAATAATAAAAAACAACAATAATAATAATGATAAAAGAAAAGAAGCAATAGGGAGAATTGAATAACGTCCAAATAAAAACTCATGGAAACTACCTTACAAGTGAAACTACACCAAATGTCAAAAATCGAAAGTGCAAAAGCAATAAAAGCAAAGCAATTCAATTGGTGGCAAATTCCAAAAGATTTATTTGATTATATATGAATACAGAATGCATCAAAAATTTTAAACTTCCAAGCAAAAAACCTGAAAGTGCAAAAGCAATAAAAGCAGCAAAGCAATTCAATTGGAGGCAAATTCTGAAACTTATGTTTGATTATATATGAATACAGAATACATAACAAAATTTAAACTTCCAACCAAAAAACCTGAAACTGTAAGAGCAATAAAAGCAAAGAAATTTAATCGGTGGCAAATTCTGAAACTTATGTTTCCTTATATATGAAGACATAACACACAACATTTTAAACTTCCAAGCAGCCAAAGAAGAAAAAAAAAAAAAAAAAAAAAAAAGACCTGAAACAAAGCCAGAGTGGTTCCACCCAGCAGAGACATGAGTTACAAAGCAACTTTCAGAAAAGACTACAGGCTTTGGATGTGGGTTATTAACAGTATCTCCATGGCCTAGTTGACCAGATGTGCCTCTTCCCCATGTCAGGACCTTTCCAACTGCAAAAGCGTTAGCGAAAAAAATAATTAAGCAAAAAATAGAAGTCGTATATATTTTTCCAGGAAAAAACCCAAATAAAGAATATAATTGAACAAAGGAAAGAGATGGGTGGTACCGGAGGTCAGGGCAATAACATGAGCACCACCGCAGGCGAGCATAGAAATGGGTCCGGCTGAAGAAAGAGAAGGGAGATGGAGTAGCTGAGGAAAGTGCTCGTCTTGGAGCTTGCACGTGCCAAGTTGCCCATCTGTTCCTGCTCCCCAACTCCATATTTCTTGTTTTTCTTCTTCATCTTCTCCCATAGTTAACACGCTCTCTGCTAATGCTATGCACTTCAAAAAGTACAGAAGCCCATATCCAAAGAACAATAAAAATCCTTCCACCTGTTTGACACCCTATTTGAAAAACTGTTTTTCGTTAAAACATAAATTTATTGTCAAGCCAAAAGTATGTTGCCATCGGTTTTTAAAATTTATTTTCAAAAAACAAATAAAAAATAAAATTAAAAAAATAATAAAAAATATTTTTTATAATTTTTAATAAAATTAAAAATATATTGATTCATTCTATTTGATATTTTTCATTTTTAGGTTTTACAGTACAGAATAATAATGATAATTTATTTTGAAATTCCATGCATCATTTTTTAAAAGTATGTTTTTTATTTTTAAAAATTATTTTCAAACACAATTAGTCAAACATTCATTATTTTATAAAACAATACAAAATTGATTTTGTTCTATATCTTGAAAACTATGTTTTGAAAATAAAAAAAAATAAAAAAACATGATAAAACAGACATTTTTCTCTCTCTCTCTCTCTCTTCTTCTTTTTTTTTTTTTTTTTTTTTTTTTCCATTTTGGGTTCGTTTTCCCGCTAGTATGAAAAACACCTTCATGAATTCTGTTTCCATTTGGCGAATTTTCAGTCGCCTAGTTAGCTAAACCCATTACCATTTCCACCAAAACAAATAAATAATTTAATAAATTAAGGGGGAAAAAAAGAGAAGAAAACAGCCATTGGTGTTAAGACAAGTAGCCTAAAAGACGAAAACAATAAATTATTGATCTAAACAGTTGTGTTGGAGCTTGTTGGGATCAAGGTCGTCTGTTTCTACAACTTAGAAACAAAAAAAGTAGGCCAACAAATGAAAAGCTGCATAGCTGAAAGTTTTGATTTCAACTCTGTTTACCATTTTTCTTTTTTTTTTTTCTGAATATCATTTTATCTTTGGAATGAGAAACCAAAGATATAAATACAATGGATGGGATTGCAACAATACCAGGATAACCAAATATCATGTAAACAATATCAATAACCTGCAATTGGAAAAATCCCAATATAAATGCTTTTATCAACAGAGTCTCAAACTCACTCCAAATTAGCCTTCAACGAGCCCCGCCCATTGCCAAGCTTGTTCTCACTGCAAGGCAGGGACATTTTATGGTGGGAGAAAAAAGGCATTCTCAATTGGCAAAACTATGGTTTCATCCATTCTTCAATCAAGACAAAGTACATCTATTACTTCTTACAAGGTAGATCTTGGATCTTCAGAACAAGGAACACATTGTAAACCAAACACAAGACAACACGACCTTCTATTTCTATGCAAACACTCGAAAGGAAAAAAAAGTCATAAACAGAAGAAAAAGACTCAGACCTACAGAAACTTGTACCTAACCTAATTCTCATGCTATTTTTACAAAAGAGGAGAATATAAGCCCTCTCTAAGCCTAAAGCTTTTATAATAAAGTTACAAAATATCATCATAAGCAATGATTTCTCTGCCCCTGAAAGGAACATCTAATGCTGAGGCCGAACTATCTTCTCCACTCCTGGGATTCACTATTGTTGAAGCAAGTTTGTTACCTCTTCCATGCCTACTTAGAGGCACTTCAGCCCTTAAAAGCTTCGACGAAGATGACCCATTATCCTTGCTGGCAACTCCTTCCCTCCACAGAGCTAGTGGATCAGTTGCCCACAATACCTTTACCTGGCCAAAATACCCAAATTTAACCAAATTTTAGTATCAAAAGGACAAGGAATAGCTTCCAGTTGCTCGGATTTGATTTCCCACACTGTGTTTAGCAAAAAAATAAAGAACACCTACAACTCAACCAAATTAAACAGTATTGAACTACAAGGTTACAATACAAAGCTTTAATTCACTGCATATCTTCTAAATGCCTGGATTAGATTTCTCATAACTCTTTTAGCAAATAAATCACCTAAAACGAACCAGATTAACAGTCTTGAACTAGAAATTGTACAATTTAAAGCTTTAATTCACTGCATAGCTACTAATTGCCTGGATTTGATTTCCCAAAACTATGTAATTGCCTGGATTTGATTTCCCAAAACTATGTATCAAAAAAAAAAAAAAAAAAAAAAAAAAAAAAAAAAAACCAACCAAATTAACAATCTTGAACAAGAAAGCATACAATGCAAAGCTTCTGTTTGCCTGGATTTGATTTCCTAAAACTCTGTTTAGCAAACAAAAATCACCTAAATCCGACCAAAGTAACAATCTTGAATTCGAAAGCGTAAAATACACAGCTTCAAGTCACAGCATAGCTTCTAATTGCGTGGATTTGAATTCCCAAACTCCGTTTGCAAACAAAAATCACCTAAACTCAACCAAATTAAACAGTCTTGAACTAGAAAATGTAAAATAAAAAAGCTTTAATTCACAGCCTAGCTTCTAATTGTCCGGATTTGATTTCTCAAACTCTGTTTAGCAAACAAAAATCGCCTAAACTCAACAAATCACCAATATTGAACTAGAATGTATACAAGCTAAAGCTTTAATTCACTTAATCTTTAATTTTTTTCCTGCATTTTCCAATTACCCAAATGAGAAACAAAGATAAAGATTATACCTTTTGGGAATGAATGGTGATCCCAAAAGAGGGGTCAAGGGAAGCGGCAATGGCAGCTTCAGCGGAGTCCTTGGATCGATAGGCAACGTAGCCGACCGCATCGCGGTCGATGCGGATGCGGGAGATGGAGCCGTAGATCTCGAAGCGGGACTTGAGGTCGAGGACGGAGCAGTCCGATGGAAGGCCCATGACCACCAGCGCCGGCGGCGGGGCTGGCTTCGCAATGGGTTTGTCTTCCTCGACTTCCACCGCCGGCGAAGTATGGGGATGAGGACGACGTCGTTTGGCGACGGAGGCCGGGACGTGGCGGGAGAAGTAGGGTTTGTCTCGCTTCCGGCTCATAGTCTTTCTTTTTTCCTTTGTGTTTTTTTTTTTTTTTTTTTTTTTTTTTTTTGGGGAAAATTGAATTTTGGGTTAAAGGGTGTGTGGCTGAGTTAAAGCGATTGAGCGGGTTATGTTTGTAAGTTGGACAGCAACAACAGCATTCTTAAATGACTTTTTAAAATATATTTTTTATAATGTAAAATATTTTTTAAAATAATTCGTAAAATTTAAAATTATTTTTTAATAAAAATTTCTATTGCTATATTTTTTATTCTATTTATAGTATGTTTATTTTATATAAATTGTTTATTTTTTAAATATTATAATAATAATATAAAAATATATATTATATTTAATTAAATTTATATAATATTGAAATAAAAATTGATTTTGATTCATAAAGAATCTATTGAATTTTTTTTTAAATATTATATTTTTAAAATAAAAAATATGATATATTTAAAAAAATATCTTCGTTATGCTCTAAATTTGGAATGGCACATAGATTTTAAGAATTATCGGACTTCAAATTTTTTATTAAAGAAATTATGATGACATCCTTTTTTATTTTATTTGTTTTTGCAAAAATGACCTTATATTTTTTAAAAACAAAAAAATAATCTTTCGCTTTTTTTTTTTTTTTTTTACAAATATACATATATTTATAAAAAGTTATAGGATATTACTGATTTCTTTAATATTTAAGTTTACAAAATTATTTATTTATTTATATTTAAATTACATAAATATATTAATTAATAATATTTTAATATATATTATTTTATTTAATAAAAAAATTTTGATAAACATTTTAATACATGTAATATTACTAATACATTGCCATTTTATATATGAATTTGACATGTGAATTTAGTGAATTAAAAAAAAATACAAACAGTAATTACATCGGCGATATTGCAACAAGTTTGAAATGAAATAAAATGGGATGTTTTCTTGTACTTTTTTAAAATACAAAAAATATGCAAGAAATATAATTAAAACATTGATAACGTAGCTATGCTCTTTGCATTTATTTGTCTTAAAATATTATAGAAATTATATTAAATTTTTTGACATCTATGATAATACTTTTAATATGTCAATTTTTATGCCCTCTAAGTTGGGGTATTATGATCTTCCCCATCCAACAAAAAAAATAAAAGTTAAAGGTAGGGAATGCTGATGTGTTGTGGGTGCTGATTCTTCGTTAAGATATTTACTTATTTTAATTCATAATTCCATCATGACAGCATCTTTAATTGCTTTGTAAATGGAGATTTACATGACACAAAAAATTAAAAGGAAGGATTCTATATGGCAAAGCTTTTCACTTAATAGAGGATAATTCAAGAGTTTTCAATTGCTTCATTTAATAGTCATGTGTATATATATATATATATATATATTAAATATAGGATCTTTCTACGATGCTAACGATTCGTATGCGGACACACCTAAAATTGATGCTTTTTGGATGCAAATGTCGACTTTGCTGAATACCATACACATCAAAGCCGACATTTGCATCCAATAAATATTGACTTTGGATACAGTCTGCACTGTAGTATTTTTCTATATTTATATATATATATATACTCCCGATAAAGATTATTTTTAATTTTTTGCTAACTCGCACCATTTAGCAGGTTTTCTGAAAGTAGACAATCATCCTATAATGTCTAATTTTGTTTTGTCACATCAATTTGACAAATATTTTTGTACAAACCCATAGAAGAGTACTTTTTTAAATAGTTATTTACATTTTTTGTGTGATAAAAAAATTGTTAGCAATTCATGAAGTCATTAGAGATACTATAATTTCTAATTTTACATTTTTAATATTGTAATAATAATAATAATAAATTAAGTCAAATAATAAATTTCTAACTTTCATCCACCCACAAAATGATGTGTTTTTCATTTACCAAAAATAAAAAATTTAATGTGTTCTTTTGTTTTCCAATATAAAGAAGGGGTTTTGTAAACCAAAAAGGAAACGGGTTACCCACAACAATAAAACTTGTCCCAAGATCAAGATTTAGCAAGAAAATCTCTCTTCTAATCCATAATTTGCATAAAGAATAGCAAGTTTGATAAAGGAGATAAACGATTCCCCCCAACCCCCTTCTCCCCCTCCCTATTTAACATTCCAACCCCAAAAAAGCCCAAAATTTTGAAACTTTGACCAAGTTTGACCAACTCAACCGTTTGTGGATCTCATATTTGAATTTTTTATAGTCAATGTTTTAGTCTGACCGATATACCATTGCGTAAAGCACACCGATATGAATTCATAGATTGGTGGCATGTCAAATTTTGAATTACATTAAAAAATTATGGTTCTAAAAAATTTTAGATATCAATATTATATCACTGTCCAAATCAATACCATATTTTTATCTGTTAGTGACTCAGGGCACTATATATACATAGGGAACCACGCCTTCGTTAAAAAAATTGCAAAAATACTTAAAAAGTTACCAAAACCCCTGTAGACCTGAGTGACCCATGGACAAACTTGCGACCCATTTCCTTCATAAACTGAGTCACAGTTGATTAACCTCCTTGATACGAACCTAGGACGACCTGCTCCTAAACCCGTATTATATTAGCCCGGATCTTAATTAAGTTAAGTTCTAATGGAATGGACCTCAACCCCTAACCAACATGTGGTTAGAAACCTTGGTATAATGTAGACGCCACAATAGGGGATGGAAAACCTATTGATAAGTCAAGCTAAAACAACCAATTCTCTAATGGTGTTTTAGGTGTTCTCAAAGAACAAAGAGATAATTAATCTCACAAGTATTTTCTCAATCAAATCAAAGTTGTATTATTATTGAAAAATAAGCCTTTAAATAGGCTTTTGAAATAAACAAAATAAACCCTAAAAACCCTAGGAAAAACCGGCCACACAATGAAGAAGTCTACCTTGGCCGAAACTTTCCTTTTCCTAAACTAATTTGGATTAATTAATTCCTTTATTTTGAATTAGGAATTAATTAATTTACAATGAAAATAATAAAATAATAACTTTCCTAAACTTATTTGTCCAGAAAATAAATAAATAAAAACTAAAAAATAATGGTAGTTTCCTAAAACAAAAAGTAGAATAAAATTAGGAAACTATAATACTAGCTTTTTGACTAAATTGACTTTGACCAATCTTTGACCAAATTGAGCTCCAAATCAGCTTCAATATGCTTTATAGGATGCCAAATAAGCTTATTATGAAGTTCCTCACGTTGCCCTTGCTTGGAAGTATGAGAAAAGGCTAATACAGTAAAATACAGTAAAGCCAGCAAGGAATACAGCAAATCCGGCCTTTCCTTCTCCTTGTGCGCAAACCACCTTGTTGGTCGGCTTTGAAGCTGCTTTGGCTGGTTTCTATGACTCATCCTCCATATGAATTGAACCCATAAGGATGGGGTTCCAATTCATACAACCCGGCCTCCTTGTTATCACCAAAAACTTCAATCTTTATCTCAAGGACATGGATCTGTGGAGGATTATTACAAGGAGATGGAGATGCTTATGATGAGATTGAACTTGAATGAAGATAGGGAAGCAACCATGGCAAGGTTTCTTGGTGGTTTGAATCGTGAAATAGCCAATCAACTAGAATTGCAACAATATGTGGAATTGGAGGAGATGTTGCATGTGGCCATTAAATTAGAGCATCAATTCAAGAGGAGGGGTGTAAGATCATGGTTTGGAGGTGTTTCCAACAGTGGAAGGTCCAATTCAAGTGGCTGGAGGAACAATCCCATCTATGACAGCAAGCCAAAGCCGAAAGTCAAAGAAGAAAGTTCAACCTGGCCAAGGAAGGAGTCTAGAACCAAATCTGTCCAAGCACCAAAGAATGAGGTAAAATTAGATCCTAAACCTTTTAGAACTCATGATGTTGTGTGTTTTAAGTGCTAGGGAGGAGGACACATTGATAGCCAATGCCCGAATAGAAGAATCATGGTGTTAAAGGGCAATGACGAGCTAGAATCGGAATGTGAAGAAAGTGAGGATGAAGCCAAGCAAGAGGAGGAGGACTTGAAGGATGAACCCGAAACCTTGCAAGCATCCAATGCTGAAGTAAACTTGCTTTCTAGGAGAGTACTTGCTGCATACAAAGATGAGGATGAAATTCAAAGAGAGAACATCTTCCACACCCGATGTGAAATTCAAGGTAAGATTTGTAGTATGATTATTGATAGTGGAAGTTGTACAAATGTAATTAGTAACATTGTAGTTGATAAATTAGGCTTAATAACTATTAAACATCCAAAACCTTATAGATTACAATGGCTTAATGATGGTGGTGAAATAAAAATGAATAAACAAGCCAAAGTAAAATTTAATATAGGTAGATATGAGGATGTAGTTTTATGTGATATTGTACCCATGATTGCTGGACATATACTATTAGGTAGGCCATGGCAAATTGATAAAGATGCTACTCATTTTGGTCGAGAAAATAGTATTGTTTTCAGGTTTAAAGGGAAGAAGGTAAAGCTGGAACCATTATCTCCTAAAGAGGTTTACAAAGACCAATTACAAATGCAACAAAGGAGAGAAGCCAAAAAGCTCAAGGAAAAAGCAAGTATGGCACCAACGGCTTAACCATCCTTTCAAGAAGGTAAGAATGAGGTTGTTGATCAAGGTAAGGTTTCTAAGGCTCATATTGAGTGGAAAGATCAAGGGAAATTCGAAAGAGAGGGGAAAGAAAGTGGCAAACCCGAGAGCTTGGAGAAGGAAGGGAAATTCGAAGGTTTGCGCCAATCCAAGGGGGAAAATAAAAAAGAAAGAAAAGAAAGGTTAAGTAGCAATTTTTATTTGAGTTTAAGGGATATTAATAATGTTATTGAGTGTAAGAAACCTTTGCTGGTCATGATTTATAAAGAAAATTATTTTAATGATCAAACTAACTTTGAAGAACTTGAATTGCCAAGTTCAATGATTTCTCTTTTGAAGGAATTTGGAGATGTCTTCCAAAATGAAATTCCAAGTGGACTACCATCCAATCAAGAGGGAAAAGGTGAGCTTGCTGTCCAAGGTAAGTCTTCTAATACTCAGGTTGTGTGGAAAATTTTTAATAAAACCAAGAGTGAGAAATTTGGTGCAAAAGCCGAGAGTGAGGAAGGTGAGATGGCCGTGAGTGAGAAAGGAAAAGGAAGACAAGAAAGGAAAAATATAAATTTTTATCTTAGCTTTGGTGATGTTAATAAAGTAATTATAAATAAGAAATCATTGCTGGCCATGAATTTTAAAGATACTTATTTAAAGATGTCTTTATTGCATAGAACTTTATCTGCATTGTTGAGAGCTTTACTTAGTGGTAATTTGAAAATTTAGGAAATGTTGTTTGCTAACTTTAAAAAGTGTAATTTTTACCATAATGAGCATGTATTTCTAGATTTTGTTGTAATAGTGTTTGAACCAGGAAAATTGGTTTGGTTGCACTTACGAAAGGAAAGGTTTCCTAATCAAAGAAAGTCAAAGCTCATGCCGCCTATGGATGGACTTTTTCAAGTTTTGGAGCAGATAAATGACAATGCCTACAAACTTGATCTACCGGGTGAGTATAATGTTAGTGCTACCTTAAATGTTGCTGATTTGTCTCCTTTTGCTGCAGGTGATGACTTCGATTTGAGGACAAATCCTTTTCAAGAGGAGGGGAATGATGCGAATCCGCCCGAACCCATACAACCGACAACCCGCTGGGGTGCCGATCTGTTACGGATGAAGGTGGGACCGATCACTAGAGCCCTAGCCAAGAAGTTCAAGGACAATCTTGCTGTCTTTATATAAGGAATAAGTCATAGTCAAGAGGGGTTGGCCATATCTAAAGAACCGAGGCCTGTTTTACTCATACAAGCAATAGAAGCCAAAACGGGCCCGGGTAGTGGTTTTGGTACATTTTGGAGTCCGGGAAGCATGAAATGGTTCCAATGCTTTATGGGTTCAATACATATGCCTAAGAGGTCATGGAATCAAGTTAAATCAGTCCCAAATGCATTCAAAAAGGGCTTGTACGGACAGCATCAACAATTTGGCCGAATTTGCTGTATTGCTTGCTGGCTTTACTGTATTTTACTGTATTAGCCTTTCCTTATTTTTCCAAGCATGGGCAACGTGTGGGACTTCATATTCAGCTTATTTGGCATCCTACAAAGCATTTAGAAGTTGATTTGAAGATCAAAGAGGTCAAAGATTGATCAAAGTCAACTTGATAAAAAAGGCTAGCATTTTTACTTTCCTAATTTGTTTTTACTTTTTGTTTTAGGAAACTACCATTACTTTTTGGCTTTTATTTATTTATTTTCTGGAAAAATAACTTTAGGAAGGTTTTTATTTTATTCTTTCCATTGTAAATTAATTAATTCCTAATTTAATATAAAGGAATTAATTAATCAAACTTAGATTAGGAAAGGAAGTATAGTTTCAGCCAACTAGGTTTCTTTATGTGTGGTGGCTGGTTTTCTTTATTTTTAGGGTTTTATTTCGTGGCTTTGTAGCCTATTTAAAGGCTTATGTTTCAATAATAATACAACTTTGATTTGATTGAGAAAATACTTGTGAGATTAATTATCTCTTTGTTTTCTGAGAACACCTAAAACACCATTAGAGAATTGGTTGTTTTAGCTTGACTTATCAATAGGTTTTCCATCCCCTATTGTGGCGTCTACATTATACCAAGGTTTCTAACCACAGGTTGGTTAGGGGTTGAGGTCCATTCCATTAGAACTTGAACTTAATTAAAGATCTGGGCTAATATAATACGGGTTTAGGAGCAGGTCGTCCTAGGTTTGTATCATTTCTTAACCCAGCATAAATAAATAAACAAACAAATGAATAATTTAATAAATCAATTATTAATAACAATTAACCTTATAGAAAATCATATGTACCTATCCATCCATGCACACACATATAAATATAAAATTATATAAAATTATGCAAAGATATTTTAATAACATATCCACTTTATCAAAGCTAAGATTTATAATAAATTATTTCACAATTCAAATGTAGGTTGTAGTCAAAATTATAGTACAGAAACATTTAGAAAAAAACCATATAAATTAATATCTTTTTAATTTTTCAACTTACTCAAATGAATAAATACAAACAGTTAATTTTGCATAATTCACAACTATACGTACACACTCACACACAAAAAAAAAAAAAAAATCACACACACATGCATATATATATATATATATATCGTACGATTGAGAAAAGCCACATTAAAAATTCAATGTCAGAATAATAATAATAATATTCAATTATACCTAATTTATTTTAGAAAAACCAAACCACTTTTAAATCACCCTTAGCAATCACATTTTAGCATTTAAAACTAAACTAACAAATAAAACTAATTAAATAAACATATTTCCATTTTCTATTTACAATAATTCATATAAATACATATGTTAATATAAATTTTATTAATATAAATAACATGCTGACTCTAAGTTTCAAAAAGCAATCCCAATTAAACAAAATAAGTATACTTACAAAAATTCATAAAAATAAATACATTTACAAAATTTATTAGTATAGACACCACAATCAATCAAATATTTATTATAAATATTTTATAGCTCAAAGATAGAGCTTAAAAAGATATACCACTCACACTATTAATGCTGTTTATTTTTGTTCCACCATAGAGTCAGCCACAGGCCTCATCCTGAATGCCTACAATACACCCAAAACATTACTTCTGCTTCCATAAATAACCAAGACTACCAATACATGTTCAAGGTCCAAGGATTAAATACCAACAGTCTAATTGCGCAACAAAGTCCAATGGCCTATTGTCTTAAAATTGGGATTTTTATACTTATACTCAATTTCATGAAATTAAACAATCCTTAGGTTTTCACTAATCATTAAGGACCTAAATACACTAAAAATTACTTTGGAAAACTTCCAACATTGGAAAATTTTCAATTTTTACAACAATTTCAAAATTAGCTCAAAAACAGTGAAATTTTAAATACTCAATCATAATTTGCATATTATATATCAAATGAAAGCTTGTAAGACAAGAATCAAAGATACTAGCAAACACCCGAAACTCGCCATCAGTGGCCAAAAACTAGTTGAAAAGTTTTGGCCAAATTTCAATCGATTATATGTTAGGACCAGTCCAAGATCCCTCACCGGAACCGCAGACAAATCTTGATCCCAAGAAAACCCTACCGGACCCTCCAATGGAAAATTCGGCAGAACCTCCCCTAAGGGTCGGACTTACCATAATTTTTCCTGCACTGAAAATATAGTTCTATATACACCACCTTATTCCTCCCACCTTGCTCTAATTTAACTCCATAAATTTGCAGCACTTCAAATGAATAACCGAGAATCAGTGCATAATTGATTAAATAATACATCCAACATAGTATACAGAGCGTTAATAAACTTCTAAATATGATAATTAATACAACAGAGTAGAAATAAAATTACATAATAAGAAATGAAGAAAAGAAGACTTCTTGGAGTTCCAGAAACGATCAAACTGTCGAGCTCGTCCTGATCGAACAATGTCTACCACCTAAGCCTAAGGGAACGAAATTTGAAAACATGAGATGCTAATCATCTCAGTGAGCGACTCAGTCTACTAACTACTAATAATTAAGTAATTTCGTAATAAGTAAATAAATAAATAATAATTAAATAAATAAATACATGAATGGTTTAGTAATAATGGTTGAAAATAATTTTTCTCTCAAAACTCTCACGGTAACTCAGTTGGAAATGTTCCCTTTTTAAAACATTTTCACAAAACCCGATGTTTTATGTCCCAAGATTTAGAAAATAATTAATCAAATAATTTACAAAAAAAACACAACAAATTAAGAATCCAAAATTAGAATAAAAATAATAATAGAAATGAAAATAAACTTTTATAACAATTACCAAAGATTAATAACATATCATCAACAAATAATATAAAGATATCAATGAACTCATATTAAGACAATTCAGGAAGTAATCAAATAATTAGAATAACTCAATTAATTGAACAATTAAGTAAAGGAATAATTTAATCAAAATAAAACACCCATTTAAAATAAATGTTAAGAATATAATAAAATGAAAAAAATATATAATATATTAGAATTGATTTCAAAATACCAAAACAATTTGAATAATAAATTCGTAAAATCATTTTTATAAAAAATTGCGTAACCTTTAAATTTAAATAATTAATAAAACAATGTTAAATACATTTTTATTAAAACAGATTTTTAAAATATTTCATATTTGAAAATCCTATCGTGAAAATCATTTGATGCACACACTATATACCAGTGGCGCCAACGGTATCTAGCGTCCCGAGGAGGTTAAAGAGAGAAATCGGCATATGGTCGCGTGGCATCCCACCACGCTGCTGCAAACAAGTGTCCTGGCCATGGCGAGGGGTGGCTACAGCCGATATCAACTTGCCGACCCTCGGTCCAATGGCAACCACAGGACAACCCATAAATCACCTGCGCTTTACTCACACCCACCTGCGCGCTAATCATATCCATGTGCGCACTAATCATATCCACGTATACAGAACACCAGTACGTGTGTAGTGCATCTAAAAACTCGTAAATCATAAAATCAATATTTATATAAAATACCATTGGGTCTATTTTATCCATTTAAACCCATAAATTTTTCACATTTCTTTTTAAAATCATCATCATAAATCCATCGCATAAATTCCATAAATTTCAAATCCATCAACTCTCAATTCCATCAATTCAAATATATGAATTTTCCCAATGGCATAAAGTTAAGTCTTTAATATTCCAATGTATAAATATTTTTAAACATAATAATTCAAACCCATATCTTTCTCAAATTCTCAAAATATTAATTTAAATCAACATATCCTTTAAACCCACATAAACTTCATAAATAATTAAATTCTACAATTCCTCAATCTATAATAAATTTAAAATAAATAATTTCCTTCAAATCCATACAATCAATCCACACCAAAGTAATATTAAATCACATAAATTCATAAAGTATTAAAATCATATAATTATGCACAATAAATCTAATAATAAACATAACAATAAATTAAAAGAATTAAAACCACAATTTCTTTAATTCACAAATATATTTTTTGGCACCAAAACACACATTAAAATTATCATAAATTAACAATACAAATTAAAGAGTAATTTTATTAAATCACTAACACATAAAACATAATTTCCAAATAATCAATTAACACAAAATATATAATTAATCACCCAAAATAATTTTGAAGGTGGGTCACTCACCTCGAGCATGCAATCCAGCCAAGATCCTCCATAGGATCAATTTTACGACTCACACGTACTCCTAGAATAACAATATTACACAGGATTAAATAAATTAATATTTTATTCGAATAAATAATATCCGATATTCGGGGGAGCAAACACAAACGACAACCAATATTCACAAATAATATATCAAAACGAAGCTTACAACACGAGGATTAAGGATTAACCCTTACCTTCCGGAGATCGGATCCGAGGTGGCCGGAATCTCACAGGAAGGTTTCAATCTTTAGGTTCTCAGCTCTCACAAACTGCCATGAATTGGAGGAAACCGACCTCAGATCTGGGTTCAACGAGTCGGAATTAGTGGGAAAAGGTGGGCGGTGCAACTGGAAACTCGCCGGAAAATCGATTTCCCGATGAGCCGCCGTGGTCACCAGAACCCATCACTGCCGGCGGCGCGTCCGGTGGCCACTGGTCGTGATTTTTGCTGGGAAGGTAGATCGGGGAATGGGTGACTCAACGGGACTGGCGGTGAGGCAAACGGAGGTCTGGTTTGGGAGAAATCGACCGGAGAAGGAAACAGACCGCTCGCTAGAAAACACTCCGATCCCGACGCTTCGCCGGCGATCTGGCCATGATTTTTGGCTAGCCGGCCGGTTTTGATGGGTGGGTCACGGTGATCAAGCGCGTGTACTGTTCTAGTGGCCGGAAATGGATGAACGGTGGTTGGCCGGTCCTTCCCCTTTTTCTCTCTCTTTCTGTATCCTCTTTCTCTCTCCTCCTTCTCCTTCTCTCTCCTATCTCCCCTTCTCAGCCAGTCAAAATGCCCGTGGATGCCACTGTACACTCACGGGTGGGTCCACTTTTTGTGACACATGGCATCACTGTTCACACACATACAAATCCATGAATAGTAAATGCTAGGGGTGGGCTCGGTGCGGATTGGTTCGGTTTTTGGGGTTTTTTTAAACCTAACCGACCAATTCGGTTTGGGTTGGTTACATAACCGAACCGAACCGAACCCAATACAAAAACCGAACCGAACCGAACCGACCATACTTGATCGGTTTGGGTTGGGTTTGCGGGTTGGGCCGGTCTGGGCTTCGTGTTGGGCCTCGGCCCAAATTGTATATATATATATATTTCGAATTTGGTATTTTTTGGACCAAAATTGTATAAAAAAATTTTTAGACCTTTTTAATCATCAATCTATATTTTAAATTAGATATTCTTTTCAAATTATTCTTTAAATTAAATAATTTTAACATACATCCATCCACCTAAACAAAAATACCAAATAAGTTAATTATTAAGCATCAAACATATTAAATAATACAACACATAATCATACAACTATAATACAAATCTACTACTACCACCACCCAATTATAAACCATACATCAACAAATAAAGTATATAACAAGTCTACAACCATTATTAGCTACAAAATAAAATACAACCCATATTTGAAATCTAAAATTTTAAAATAAACTTATAATTAAATAAACTAATAATCCATAAAAATAAAAATTAGTTTAAATATTGTTTTCTTCCACATTCTCCATTGCATGAAAAGCCACCAGCAGCAACCACAAGCTCACTACCTCAATAAACCAAATTCCATTCATCCTTCAACAAACATTAAAATTATAAATAAACATTAAACATTAAGCATTAAATGTAAAGAATTAGCAATCAATAAACATTAAGTGTATTACTAAAATATTATCTAACGTAAAAGATAATTGATGATTTGGAATTAACAACAAACTTACCAAGTAATCATATATCAATTAGGTGGAGGTAAACTTTGTTTTGTAACCCAAGATGCTCCTAAACAAATTAAAATATGATATTAGATTAATTAGTAAGCTAAACGAAGTTGTAAATATTACTAAAAAATTCTAAAAACTCTAAAATAGATAATAAAAATAAAATTACAAATAATAATAATAAAAAAAATTCTTACCCGATTCAATAGAATCATAATATGCGACATCTTCTATTGGTATTTCAACTCTATAATCATACGTCATAGGCTTTGATTGCAACCAATTTTGAGAACAAATCAAAGCCTCCACCATTTTTGGACCCAATGAACTTCTGAATGCATCAAGAATACGCCCTCCGGTACTAAAAGCAGATTCGGATGCTACTGTAGAAACTGGAATGGCGTATACATCTCTTGCAATTTGAGATAAAATTCGATATTTTGTCCAATTATTTTTCCACCAAGCCAAAATATCAAATTTCTCACTCTCCACATCCTCACATGGATCAAACAAAAATTTATCAACCTCATTCTTTATTTCCAATTCATTTTTTTCCATTTTTCTTTTTTTAAATTGTGATTCTTTCAAACGCCGACGATCATCTATGCTTCCATCATCCAATGAATCCATCATCATCCCACTTTGTTGTGCTTGCATTGATTGACCATCATTTGAATTTGATACTTTAGAACTCCCATTCATAGAATCAATTTCCTTATAGAAGTTGTAAAGGTTAACTAAAGTATCTTTTACATCCCTAGTCAAAGATTCAACCATACCACTTTCATAAGCATCCTCAAAAAGATATGATACATATTCCAGCTTATATCGTGGATCAAGCACAATGGCAATAAGCAACAACTTGTTGACATTTCCAAGTGAACCCCAATATTTGTCAAACTTTATCAACATTTTCTTTGCCATATCGGCCATCAAATGATTTTGACTATTACTCCATTCAACAAGTGCATTATACATCAAACTCAATTCATGAAAACATATATTAGAAGTAACAGTCAAAGAGGCACTAAACTTTAAGGTAACTTCATAAAAAGTAGCAAGAAATTTCACAAAAACCCTTGCACTATCCCAATCTTTAATTAGAGGTGGTCCGGCTCTCTTCCTTCCTACTTCATCTTCCTCAAAATATCTAAGATAATGTCCATCAGCATCTATCATCCTATCAAAACCTTTTTGATACTTCAAAGCCGAGTTCAACATCAAATAGGTGGAATTCCACCTAGTAGACACATCCAAAACCACGGTTTCTTTATATTCAATTTTCTCATTCTCTACACATTCTTTAAATTTGTTTAACCTTGAAGGAGATGATCGAACATATCTAATAGCATTACGAATTCCAGCAATACTATCATGGATTTCCTTTAATCCAAATGTCACAATTAAATTTACAATATGTGCAGCACAACGAACATGTAAAAACTCACCATCCAAAACATTTCCTTTCCAATAATTTAATTTTTCTTTCAAAAAATTAACAGCCACATCATTTGAAGAAGCATTATCAACCGTTATTGTGAAAACCCTTTCAATACCCCATTCAATCAAACAATTTTCTATAACCTTACCAATTGTCTCACCCTTATGATTTTGCACAATACAAAAATTTAAAATTCTCTTATGCAACTTCCAATCATCATCAATGAAATGAGCGGTAAGAGTCATGTAATTGTTATTTTGAATGGAAGTCCATGTGTCCGTCGTAAGACAAACCCTTTGCTTCCTCAATGAAAACACACTCTTCAAAATTTTTTTCTCATCTAAGTACAACTGAAACACATCTCTAGAAATTGTTCTACGAGATGGCGGTTCAAACTTAGGGTTCAAAGCATTACAAAACTTTCTAAACCCTTCTCCTTCAACGTGGCTAAATGGTAACTCATCCATGATGATCATTTCTGCACATGCAAGCCTACATGCCTCTTTACTAAATGTTGTACTCATAGAGACCAAATTGCTACTACCACTTTCAAATGAAAGAACTTGTTGCTTTTTATCCTCCATCCTATTAGGATATTTTTTGCATTGGTTCATCAAATGGTTTCGCAATGTACTAGTTCCACATCTCTTGGTATTACATGCATAATCTACCCCACAATGTTTACATTTGCACCTAGGATTATTTGGATCATAATCTGAAATTTTTTCAAAATGTTCCCAAACCCAAGATGGAGCCCTAGAAGGTTTTCTCTTTTGCGTTTTATAAGGTTTATCCAACTGTGAAGGTTGAGATTCAGCTTTATCTGATTCATTTAAATACTCTTCCAATTCATTAATATCATACAAATCATTGTGGCCTTCATCCATCTAGAACCTATTAAAAACAAAATAAACATATACATATATGTATATATATATATATATACAAATATATATACATATAGCTGTCAAAATCAGCAGGCCAGGTTATATTAACAACTTCACAGCAATCAAGTCACACATCACTTCACAATCTCCAAACTTCACAGCAAACAATTTCACAGCCTATGCTTCACTACACTTTCCAAAAGCAATTTTTGACCTTCCCACATGCAAAAATAACGAGAAAAAGGCTAAGTAACTTACCTCCAAATAATAGACAATCACACAATTGTTTGTGATCTTGGAATTAAACAAAGAAAAGGAATGCTATTCGATTTATGCAAGTCACGATAGGCTGTTTGATTTTATCTACAAAACAGGGGAAAAAAATATATTAGACCACAAAGCAAAATAAAAAAAATAAAATTGCAATACTAATTAGAAAAAACAGAAAAAAAATACACTTCTTCCATCCAAACTCCTGGTGTTAAGACTGATTAGAAAAAACAGCATTCCATAGTTTCCATGTATAATATTTTATGTATTTAAAATAGCATAGATTCTTTAAGTAATGGGAAACAACCACCAAAGGAAATTAAAAGAGAATAAATTCCAGAGAATTAGAAGCTTATCAAACCTGCCACATCTGTTCTACCATTTGGAGAGGAATTAGATTCACTGCCCAAATTAGTGCTGACTGCTGAGAGTTTGAGAAGCCTGTCCAACAGGTGATTCAGGCAAGCTGTTTGGTCCTTGAAGGTGACTGAAGAAGTAGCTTTCTTCCAATATATTCTGCGATTGTGAACAAAAAATGCAGGTTAAGGTTTTTATTCATATTTATCAAGACAAAAAGTTTTAGTTATGCATAAATAATTTTGAGTGACTTGAGGAAAAGAACCTCATATATAATTATATATAAATATATAAATAAAAAAAAAATATATATATATATATATATGCAGCTTGTACTTTAAGTTTAGCTTGTACATAATTATGAACATTATTATGATGAATTTATATAATAATTGGACAGATACTGCCAAGTCCACCATTCAACAAAATAAGCCATTTGAATCAAACAAACAACAATATAAACACTCTGATTTGCACAAGATTTTAGGGCATAAATATAAATGAATTGAAATAAAAAAATAATATTTATTTTCCATCATTCATGCAAATGACATAATTGAGTACAAGTATGCATTTTTAACCATTAAGAGCAAGAATCAAATTGGCAATGACAGATTGTTCAACAAAGAAATTAATTTTTAAATATTTTTAAAGTTCTAGATTCAAAATTACTATTATTTGATAAAGAAATTATACATAACCCAAAAAGTTTCCACTTAGTTTTCTTAATCATTGTTCTTTTTTATATCACTTATCCCCAACCAAATCATTCTGCACCTACACCATTACACAAGAAAAGAATAAACTTAAACATCACCGAAAAGAAAAAAAGTGAAATTTGACTATCTTTTAAGAGGAAATTTGACTAGTCTGAGTCAATACTCAATATTTTATTGGATTACCGGGTTTTAGACAAGAGCATGAAAAAATAATGAATTAACTGCCTTCTATGGCAGTCTTTAACTCTTTTTAAGCCAGCAAAAGCTCCGCTACTCACTCTTTTAAATAGATCACAGCAACTGGGTATTTTCTACTTTTCATTTTCAGTTCTCTGTATTTGCTTTCTCTGAATCTGTTTTTTTTTTTTTTTTGGGTGTTTCCAGAAAGTAATAAAAATACTATTTTTCTGTTTTTCTGCTTGTGTTTGTTTTTTCTCTAAATCAAAATCAGATGGTGCCATTCTCATCTTGTTGCTGTATCGATTGAGATGAGAGGAGCTTCTCCGAGTCCCGTGGAGCCCAGACTCCGTTTGTCTGCTTCAGCTAAGTCAGTCTCTTTCTGTCTCTGTCTCTTTGTTTTCTGTGTTTCATTGCTTTCATTTCTGGGTTTTTAGCTTAATTGGGTTGTGAAGGATGATTGCAATTTCCCGGAAAATTGTTTAATTTGTGCATAGGTGTTTCAGTGTTTGTGTAATTAGGATGTAGAGTGAGCCTCGTGAAAGTGTTGAGTGTTACAAGATTTGAATTGTGTGAGATGCAAAGATCTATTTAATTTTCCAATCCGAAGGGAAGCAGAAAGGAACGAAAAAAAAATAAAATAGAAGTTGCTAACTCGAAATAAAATAAAATTATGAAAGATTTCCTTTCAATTTCAATCAATCAATAATCACTATAATAATAATAAGAAATATAATGATTTTTACCTGCAGAGCTTGGGACTTGGGAGGGTGACGAGTGGTGGCGTTGCTTGGGAGTTCAATCGGGTGGTGGCTGGCCGGAGGATGCTGCCTGCGAGTGGCGATTGGCGACGCGAATGCTAGGGCTTCAATTTCGTTTTGTGAGAATCTGAGATTGTGTTCTGTTGAGTGCTGTCACTGTTGTGTATTGTGTTTTCATCTTGAAATCCAACGGTGGTAATTAGATGGTGAGAGATCAATGGCTTACAAAATTTCATAGAAATAATTTAATGAAAATAATTTTTGCAAAATGGCTCTTTGGTTATGAAACGGTTCGGTTCGGGTTGGGTGGGTTAAAATTCCTTCCAACCCGTAACCCGAACCGAAAATCTAACATTTAAATATGTATAACCCGACCCAAACCGACTAAACAATAAAAACCAACCCAAACCGACCCAAATTCTTCGGTTTGGTCGGTTTTGTCGGGTCAGGTCGGTTTTTGCCCACCCCTAGTAAATGCTGTCTCGGAAAAACTTCACAGGTCTGTAACTTTCAAACCACATGTCCAAATCAGAATTGCCGCTAGTCTATGAACTCGTATCGATGAGTACTTCACAATCATGCATGAGTCAAAGCTCAACTTTGCACGAACAAAAAGTCAACTCCAACATCCCTTGGATAGTTTGCACCTCAACTTGTTTTGCTCATAACTTTCAAATGGTAGCTCCGATTTCGATGTGCTACTAGTCTACGAACTCGAGATGACACGTACTTTGTAATGGTGCCTCCGTCAATGCAAAATTTCACCCAAAACAAAAAGTCAAAATTTTAACCCTCTCGGTCAACAGTTAACCTCAGTCGACGGGCAAAAGTTTCGACGTACTTTGGGATGGGGTGTTACATTATATCTCATAAACGACTTGAAATTTAGAAAAATAAAGGTCGTATTTGAAATTAGGGGATCCAAAATAGGGGGAATAGTGGTATAGATCGGAATGGGTAGGTTGGAAAACAGTTGTTTCTTCGAAAAATCAAAGTTAGCTGTTGTCGCCTTTAGCAACTCGATCTAACTTGGAGGCCGGGGTCACCGTCGATTAGGCTTCATCGGTCGCTAGTGTGTATCATCAATAAGTGGCCAAAAAAGGGTCAATTATGACTAACCCATGAGGGGGAGAAAGAGAGAGAGAGAGAGAGAGAGAGAGAGAGAGGTGTTTTGTGGTGGAAGAGAGAGAAAAGAAAAAGAAAAAGAGGGGAGTCACATGAGGCATCCATGGATTGGTGACATATGGCACCCATTGGGACATTTTTCAAACTTTCTCCACATGCTTTTGATAAAACTACCCGATAATTTCAGTTCCCAAAAAAATCAACTCAATTTTATAGACCCATATCTTTTCAACAGTAAAACCAATTTAAACATGCCACTAGTCTACAGATTTGTATCGATGAGCACTATTATATGGTATATAAGTTAAAATCAAAATCTATACAAATAAAAATTTAACCTCAAGCTCGCCCGATTAGTCCAAACCACACCTTGTTATGATTATAACTTTCTAATCTTAGCTTCAATTTTGACGTAAACTAGTCTACAAACTCGAGTTGATGAGTACTTCACCATAGTGCCTCAATCAAAGTGAAATTTCTCTTGTATTAAAAAGTCAACTATTGGGATCCACTTGGTCAATCCCGATCAACCCCAGTTAAACTTGGTCAAAAGTTAAAATTCATAGCGTTTTATCCAGTTAGGGTGTTACACATCAAGTTTGGCTGAGTTTTTTGACTAATTTTATAGCCACTGATGACATTTTTGGAAAGATGAGCTTAGATTCTTGTTATTTATTCTATAAGTTTTCCATTGTTGTAAAGTTTATAAATTTTGGACGTCATTTGATGATTTTTCCATTTTAAGGTCAATTAGTTAAATATCAAATAAAATTGGATTGTGTTTGGACAAAAATTGATCAAATTAGACAAAAATGAAGTTCGATTAGAGTAATTAGATATTAACAGGACCCATTGGAAGGTCAATTTCATAAAATTTGCCTTTGGGTGAAAAATCTCCAATTTTGGATTTCAGGTCTTAAGGGTGGTTCGTGGTATAATTAGACCATTAGGTGTCCAATTTATGTAATTTTATAATTGTACAAATTATTTTAAGACATTTGATATACACCAATGTTTTAGGTTTAGTTGTTGGAGCCTAAGAAATATTTAATTATATTATAAGCACATGTATTGAGCCAGAAGTCAATCCTGCAGAGGAGTAAAAGTGTATATCAGTGGTATCTATAAATAGTTATATTTTTAAATAGTTTTTAGCATGCTAGTACAATATAAATGATTTGGATATTTTATATATATATATATATGAGTTGATTTAGATGTTTATTTTATGCATATATATATATATATATATATTGGTTTTCACATATATATATATGTTATCATTTTATATGACTTTCGATAAAATTTTTAATTATTTCAAATTCTAATGAGTTCATGATGAACTTATGAATATTGGTATTAAAATATTTTGGTAATTAAACTGATATTTGAGTTCTTTTGAAAAATAATTGATTTTGAGAAAGTGAATTGGAAATTATATATATTTTTAAGTATGCTTAACTGTTTTATATTTTTAAGCAATTAAAAATAGTTTAAGATGATATATATTTCACTGTAGTATTTATGTTTTGACATGAAATAATGATTTGAAATTTTTTTGAATATTTAAATAAATAGTTAGATTTGAATATTAAATTATTCTTTATGATACAATATTATTGGAAAAGTATGATATTAAAAAGATTGCTTTATAATTTATTTATTTTTTTGGTCTACTATATAGTACCAATGTCTCTGCTCAGTATTATATTATAGTACATCGGTTTTCCACAATACCTATAGTATATTAAGGATCGTAAGATGGGTTCATCCCACAGGTTCATTATTGCCATGATACCTTTTATATGTTAATGGTCGTTAGGTGGGTTCATCCCACAAGTTTATTTTGCCATGATACCTTTAGGATACTAAGGGTTGTGAGATGGGTTCATTCTACACGTTCCTTTTCTTTTCCTATCTAGTGGTGTTTTGGGACACTGTACACCACTTAGCAACGCTAGGTATATTGTATGATACGTTATTTATATTCTTAGTACATTATTAGTTTTCTGATATTTATGGTTTTACCACACTTTCATAATTATTTTGTGAAATTATGTTTATATTATTTAATGCCCAATAGTTATATTATGATTGATATCATTTATAATATTTTTAATGGACATTAATTTGTAGTATTTAAGCATTCGTTTTATGATATTTATTTGGAGTACAAGTTTGAGTTTTGTAATTTAAACTGGAAACCTCTCAAAAGGGTGGAATGAGATGTCTTAAAAGAAAGATTATAGAAATAAAATATTATTTTTCTATTATACCATGCCACTTACTTAGATATCTTTATCTCACATTTTATTTGTTTTTAAATTCATTCTCCTACATCTAAGCATTTAACAAACAGTCTACTTTACGCATCATTCATTGTTTTGTGTTCCACAGCAGCAGCAATATTTATCTTTCCCTACTAATCTTTAATTTCCTATACTTATTTACATTAGTAGTCTTATATAATTTTACGTATATTCTTAGAATGCTCTGACCTAAACTATGGATACAGTTATGAACTTATTATGCATTTATAGTAATGGCCTATAGTATGATGGACTGTAGATGTTGACTATAGTTATGAACTTGCATGTTGTTGTTACTTTATCTTTAGATATTGAGATATTATTTAATATTGCATGTGTTGGTTTGTCCGCGGTGATGTGAGGTTCTATTTGGTTTTCCCTATAGATTGTTTAGTGGGACTGCACTAGATGAGACCACATAAGAGATCCTAAGAGAGTCTTTAGAGCTGATCCTATCACCCTAATTGTAAGTGGATGCCCATTGACATGAAAAATTAACTTATTGGCATATTTGGGCATCCAAACAAAGGCCATAAAATCAAAATAAGTACATAAATCCTAAATGCTAAGCAAAAAAAGCTTTACAAACCAATGCACAGATGACCAATCAAGACTTTTTAGAGTCTGCACACAACTTATGCATCACATTTCTAGCAAATATCCTTCCACATTCTCTTCTTCCTTAGCTAAGAGTTTTACCACCTTAGAAAAGATAATTGGCTCCTTGTTGGTATGGATGGTTAACATAAAACCATTATGAGACCTGGGCACAACGCTTGAAAAGCATTGGCCATTCTTGACGACAGCATCCAAAATGATTTCAACAACACATGAGAAAGGATAAGTCCATGCAGAGTTCGTTGTCCTGACAGGGCAACTAGTAGTAGCAGGCATAACCATAATACTTTTAAAGTCCTTAAACCCAAAGTTTAAAGACTTCATAGGATCATCCAATGAGAACAGCTTTCTTTCATGGATACACTCACTATGGATTGTTCACACCATCTCCAAAACTAGTGAAGCATACAAAAGGAATCTTTGTTTATCGTTAGTATGGATTGAAAGTGTACCTTCTAGGACACAAATCCAATTAAGAAAAGCAAAAAGATCGTCATCTTTATTGTCATCCCAAATTAGATTCTAAAGGAATGAAAACCAACTAGCTCTCGCAGTTTAATATTGAAAGAAAAGGTTATTTTTGTTCTCATCTAAATTACATCCATGAGGACAAGAAAGATCAACCACTTGTAAATGTAGAGCCATAAGGTTCAATTTAATTGGTAGACCAAAATATGAAAGTTGCCAGATAAAAATCTTGAGGTGATTGTGAATATTACTTGACCAACGATACTTCTGCCATAATAAAGTTTCCACATTCCTACAGTTTTCCAATCAATAAGAAAGCTTCACTTTAAACTAGCCATTCTTAGTACCAAGCCATACCAGCTTATCATCTAGAGAGTTGCAAGCCTATAAGACTTTCTTAATGTTCTCACAAGTGTTAGAATAAAAAATAGAATCAATAAGGATGTCTATCTTAGAATAAAAAATAGAATCAATAAGGATGTCTATCTACTTACCATTAGACAGTTTAATGAATCCATCATTCCAAATCATTAAGTTGTACCATCCTATTTAAAGAGAGGTTGAAAGTTTGGAATAAAAGACCTTCCAAAATATGAATTGAGTCATCATGACTAATCCTATAGCATAGTCTCTTTGCAATCGATGATCTTGAACCCAAAATGCTACTCTAGGCCTAAGAACAATTTTTCTACAATTTTTCTTCTTTCTACATCTCATAAATGAAGAGGTTGGAAATTATTTCACTTTCAAAGCCTACACTCACAGTCTTTCCTCTTCAATGGTAAAAGACCACCCAACCTTACTCAATAAGGCCTTATCCATGGCTTCAAACTGTTTAATACCCAAGCCTCCATCTGATTCATTATGTATACTTTCCTGTAAGTCATGGTACTAAAATGCTTTAAATTTGAATTATTATTTCATAAAAACAATCTAGTCAGGTTATTAACCTTCTTAGATTAGTCTTTAGGGAGCTTATAAGACTACATATACAATAAGGCATACCTGAGGTCATAGACTAAATCAAGATATACCTTTTAATTTAAGATAAAAGGTGGAAAGCCAATCTTTGATCCTAGATTACACCTTATTTTTTAAATTTTCAAAGGTGTATATCCTGTTTTTACCTAGAAATAACGGATTTCCTAAATACTTAGAATCCTTATACTGTTTTTACCCAGAAATAGCAGATTTCCTAAATACTTAGAATCCTTATACAACTCTTTTATGTTTAGGATTTGTTTATCTTCTGCCTTCATACTACCAATCACCGCTGTAAAAGAAAAACAACTCAATCTCTCAAATTTTACATATTAATCCATCCTTTTGCAATACTTAATGAGGACATCTAATGATATCACTGACATTATTCGAAAGAAACTCATGATATCATCCGTAAAAAAAAGGTCCAAAATTATTGGGCTTGAATGTCCAATCTTGATTCCATGGGTTTTTTTTTTTTTTTAACTCCAAAGTATTGACCATTCTCGAGAAAAGCTCCGAGAAAAATATAATTATCTTTCCATTTTGATGCTATTGTAAACAATCCCATTGAAGAGAATAAAAACTAACTCTGTTGAATGATATTCATTGATTAAATTAACCAGATTACTTGATAGCCTAAAATAAATTAGAATTTTGCATAAAACATGCTTGTTAACATGGTCATGTTCTTTTTGCATAATTAATTTAATATCCACTAAACAATTAGAGCCTAAATGCCTTTCAATTGTGTGCACCACTTTATGAATGAAGATTGGGTTTTCCCCAAGGCTGATTGATAAGCCAAAATCAATTTCCTTAACAAAGGTCTAATTTTTTTGGAAAGGAGCTTGGAGATGACCTTATAAATTGTATTACAAAGATTGATGGGCCTAATGTAATTGAACTTCAAGATATGCTTAATTTTAGGAACAAGAACAATAAAGGTCCTATTAACAGCCTAAAGGATCTTACCAAATCTAAAAGCATGGTGAACCAAAGTAATCACATCATCACCAGTAATGTTGCAAAATTTTGGAAAAGAGAATGCAAGAATCCCATCCGAACCAAGGGTTTTAAAGGGGTACATACTCTTAATAATGTCCAAGATTGCACTAGGTTAATAAACCACACTAATGGTAAGATGACTGATTGGTTGAAAATATCAATAAACTAGTAATTTTTTGGTCCCTTAACTTAATATAGTTCTGTAAACTTGCCAAATAGGAAACTCCCAATCACATCCTAACTTTCTAACCAACGACCGCAATCATTATAGAAAGTTACGATGAAGATACACCTTTGATTGGCTATCGTTGAAGCATGAAAATATTTTGAATTACAAAAACCTAAGGATAGCCAAAGTTCCTTGAAATTCTGCATTCATAAAGCTCCTATATGACTCATTCAATTCCCTCTGGATAGACTATTCTTCCCTTAACAAATTGTCAAAATGAATACAACTCTGAATACATGCCAATTGATCCTTTAAGTCCCTACTTCTAGTCTGACACCACCTTAAATTTCCATAATTGAATAGCTTTTATTGTCTTATACAACTTAGCAGAAAAAGAAACTCTACTTCCTTTATTCTTAGCAAGATTTTAAGCCTTGTGAATTACCTCCTCGCAAGTGAGATCTCTACTCCATGCCTCAAAGAATCAAAAAGGTTTAGGAAGGCTCAGATGGTCCAAAACCAAATTAAGTTTAACTGGTATATGGTCAAACCTTGAAGTTGTCAAATGCAAGACCGCAACTTAATGAAAAAAGATACTTCTATATGGATTGCTTCCTTGATTCCCAATAAAGTTCTAAGCCTCATGAATGATGGCCCTACAAGTGAGATCTCTACTTTAGGCTTCTAAGAATCAAAAAGGCTTAGGAAGGCTAGAATGATCCAAAGCAAGTTAAATTGAATCGATATATGGTCAAACCAATAAAACATAAAGTGCAGGACCACGGATTGATTAAACAAGATACTTAAGTTTGGACAAACCACAATCCTATTCAACCTCTCTTTGATGTTTGCACAGCCACTTCATTTAATGTACCAAGTAAAAGGGTTACTTGAGAAACTAAGGTTTGAAGTTTCTATGTTGAACAAAAAATTCCTAAAGAAAAATTTTGATTTCTGAGAGACCTTTTGATATGATTCCACCCGAGCCCGCTCAACCGATAACCCGCTGGGATGCTGACCCGACACAGATAAAGACCGGGCCAATCACAAGAGCTCAAATTAAGAGATTTAAGGATAACCTGGGAGCATTTATACAGGGGATAATCAATTCTCAATAGAGCTTGTCCATACTAGAAGGTACAAAGCTTATTCTAAGCATCCAAGTGGTGGAAGCCGATATGGACCCGGATAACGATTTTGGTGCAAATATGGACACCAAGCAGCATGAAATGGTTCCATATCTTTATGGATTCAATACATATGTCTAAGAGGATATGGAATCAAGTCAAGCCAGCTTCAAAGGCATTCAAAAAGGGTTTGTACGAACAACTTCAAATTTGGCCTGTTTTTACTACATTTTGTGCCAGCTTTACTGTATTTTACTGAGTTGGCTTTTTCTCTTTCTTCCAAGCAAGGGAAACGTGTGGGACTTCATGGTCAGATTATTTGGCATCCTAAAAAGCATATTGAATTTGATTTGGAGCTCAAATTGGTCAAAGAATGGTCAAAGTCAACTTAGTCAAAAAGCTAGTAATTTAGTTTCCTAATTTGATTCTACTTTTTTTGTTTTAGGAAATTACCATTACTTTTTGGTTTTTATTTATTTACTTGCTGGAGAAATAAGTTTAGGAAAGTTATTATTTTATTATTTTCATTGTAAATTAATTAATTCCTAATTCAAAATAAAGGAATTAATTAATCCAAATTAGATTAGGAAAGGAGTGAGAATTTCGGCCACCATAGGAAACCACTTTGTATGGTCAGTTTTCCCTTTGTTTTTTAGGATTTATTTCGTGACTTTGTAGCCTATTTAAAGGCTTATTTTTTAATAAGAATGGAGCTTGAATTTTATACAGAAAATTATTTGTGAGATTGAATTCTCTTTGTTCTCTTTGAACACCTAAAACACCATTACTGAATGAATGTTTTAGTTTTGACTTATCAATAGGACATCCATCACCTATTGTGGCATCTTCGATATACCAAGGTTTCTAATCACAGGTTGGTTAGGGGTTGAGATGACTATTATAACTTGAAAATAATTAGATCCGGGCTAATATAATACGGGTTTAGGAGCATGTCGTCCTAGGTTCGTATCACCTTTCTACCACCCAATTTTTTATATTGGTCAATAACATAATTGAAATCCCTTAAGCATTCCCTAAGTTGGCCACCAATTCTAATGGTATCTTCAAGGTCACACCAAAAGGTCTTGCTAAGAGTCCTCTTTGCAGAGCAGTAGACAAACCACAAGTTCCACCACTTCCTAAGCTTTGAATTAACATAAATAAAAACAATTCTTCTAGATTTGAAGGAAACTTCTGAAACAAAATCATCTATTGAAAAGAATGCCAAGTCATTGCAGCTATTAACAGTATTAACAAAGAAAGAGTGATCAAATCTCTACAATACATAGGTCATACACTCCTTGTTAACCTTAGTCTAACATATGAACAATCCTATTAGTGATTATTCTATTACCAACCCTCAAATGCTTCTAACTCTCAAGGTTATTCCTAATCTTTAACAATTCCATGATATGATTTACTTGAGAAGCTTGGTGTATGGTAAGGTTGGCAGCTCTATCTAACTTATTATCAAGATATTAGAAGTTTCCATCACTAGTACCACTATTATTACTCAAATCTAACAATTTTCACCTCGCATGCTCCTTAAGTCTCAAGTTGGGACACTTTGAGTGAGCTTTGACAGGGCTCAAAACTTTAGGTTGATCAACAATTGAGTGACCTATCTCATCAATGTTAAAGAAGACATTTAGAGTTGGTGTGTCTCAACTTAAGTGAATTTTAATAGGAAAGCTAGCCAGACTCCACTTCTAAACCCAAACCTTCAACAGAAGTTAGCCAAAATCCATAAATTTCTCTAATGAAAATATCTTACCTTATTTTTTATGAACTAATAACTAGGTTGGGCCCATTATGATCCACTTTGCGCTTGAGGCCCACAATACTATCCTTCTCAAACCTAGACTTTATAGCGTTGCTTTGAAGACTCTTAAAGAACAAGACCATTAATATTAATTTTAAAGCCTAATTTATTTTAAAACTAAAGCCACCTTTTATTTTAATAAATTGAGGTCTTTTGATTTTGAGAAAGCCCAAACTTCTGTCTTCTTCTTTTTTTTTTTTTTTTGGTAGAAAACTTGTATTTTCTTTAAATATAAGCCTAGAACATAATTTATACACACACATACACCAATTAAAAGAAACTTATTTTTTTTTATTTTTTTTCTTTTATCCATCGCAAAGAACAAAGGGATTGATAGAGAAAGCTTTAACTTCTCTCATCCAAGATTTTAGCAGTTTTCCACCAAATTTTGATTCTTATACTCAAAACAAAGCTTGTTTTCTATTCTTTCTAAACACCTAATTGCATATTAAAGAAGAGTTTGATTTTGGAACACCCATTTGATTTCTCATAGACTATACAAGCTAAAAGGTGAAATTCTCTATTCTTTTCTTCTTACCACTTTGATTATTCTAAAGATTACAAAAGATTTTGAGTTTGATGGTTTATTTTCTAAATTTAAAATTTAGCAAACTTGAAAATGAATGGGGTTTATGCTTCTAGCCTAAGAATAACTGAAGCTATAAAACATTATAAAAAACATACAAAATGATTGCATACATTATTATATTTTTTGCAATTAGGAATACTAGTTAAAATAGATTTAAAAAATGACATAACTAGCATATACAGCAATAGTTTATCTGTATTTTTTTGGGAATTTATATCCTATTATTTGTTATTATTACTTTAAAAATAATAAAATTTATTTACTTTACAAAATTCACTTATCCAATTGTACTTGACATTTTTTCCTATGAATTTTTAAATTACTTAGCATATACAAGTAGATGAAACTATTAATAATAATAGGTGTATAGTTTTATTATAGTTTAGTCATGGCAGAATGTATGTGTGTAAATGAAAAAATTATGCTGAAGTATGAAATGGTATAGTGTATCTAGTTAAATGGGATATATAGATGAGCATGGTAGTGTTTTGTATGGTTTTTGAATTATATTATTTATTTGCGTGACATGTGGCATTGAAAAAGTGAAAATGTATATGACCTTTTCATTCAGGAAAAATTTCAAAGGTTACTACTCAAATTTATCATGGGGATGTGTTTATTGACAATCCTTTTATGGCATATATTGGTGCGCGTATTGCACACTTTGACAATTGCAATATATATAAGTTAAGTATTATAAAGTTTGAATGTATGGTAAAGGAAATAAGATATAAGGAGTGGAAAGCTCCTTAATTCTTACCCTATAAGACCTATATTAAAGGTGGGTTGAGTATTCACAGATTTGAATGGGTTAGACTTTGTTGTAGGAAGTTATGCTTGTAATATATTGGATCTGTATATTGAGGGTGGAGTTAGTGAAGTTACTTTACTTGTAACAATTGATTTGGATACTAATCCAGAAATAGAACATGTTAAGGCACTTGATGGTGAAGTGGAAAATATAGTGTAAACCCTTAAAGATTTTGAAATAGATGATAAAGTGGAAGATATTGAGTTTAGCTTGGATAATAAGGAGAGTGATGAGCAATTTGATGATGAATTGCATGATGTTGCTGTAATGGATAAAGCAGATGAAAATTTATTTGAAGAATTGGATAATATAGAATTGAATGAGGCTTCAAATGTTACTACAGCTAAAAAAGCTAGAGTTGGGGGGAATATTGAGGTTCAAGATGCTACTGCAGCTAAAGAAGCAAGAGTAGAAGGAATATTGAGGTTGAAGATGCTGCTGTAGTTAAAGAGGTATACATACGTTTAGATGGTAGACATTTAGTGATAGAAGACTCAGAAGATAAGAACAATTTGAGAAGATCTATGGATGAGAATGATGATAGTACCAACTATAAAATTATTGAAGATAATGAGAGTACCAAATACTTTATATATATTGAGATGAAGTTTCTAAGCCTTGTAAGCATAGGAAACATTAAGTTAAATACTTTGTAGCAAATGGCTATAACTTGAGATTTATTAAGAGTGCTTTCTAGAGGATTATAGTGGGGTACTGTAAAGGATTTGAATGGTGGTAGCATGCATTCAATGTTCTGCAAGAAAAGACTTCAAATGAAGATTATAAAACAAATGCATACATACAACGGGGCATGTGATAATAAGATGATTAGGTCTAGATGGCTATCACAACAATATTTTGACGACTTTAGGATTGATCTACACATAAAGCTAACACAATTTCAAGATAAAGTGTAGAAGGATTTAATAATTAATATATCAAAGAATTAAGCATATAGGGCCATACGTAAGGCAATAAACAGGGCAAAAGAAAATGTGGCTAAGTAATATACCATGTTATAGGACTATTGTGCATAGATAATGAATATCAACCTTGATAGCACATGTAGAATGAAATTAAACAATAACAGTGGAAAGATAGTTTTCAAGAGATATAAATCTATTTCAATGCATGCAAACAGGGTTTTATGTGGCTAGAGCTCTTCATCAGGTTAGATGAATTCCACTAAAAAGCTCCATGTGGTGGGTAGTTGTTATCTGCTATAGGACTAGATCTCAACAAACAAATGTTCCCTATTACATGTGCTGTTAAAAAGTTAGAGAACAATGACTAATGGACTTGGTTCCTACAAAATCTCATTGGTGATATTGGTAATACAAGAGACTGTAGAGAAATCACTTTCATAAATGATCAACAAAAGTTATTTTACTTTATTGATAACATGTACAAATGTTCAATGAGATTATAGTACGTAGGTGATGCTTTGGTTGTTGCTAAGCCATGATAAAGCAAGTGCATTGTTTTGTTTATTTATTAGTTTTTTTTTAGGAACATCTTTATTATATGTCATCTAATATTGGAAACAAATTATGTAAGTTTTGGTATCTACATTAGAAGAATTCATTCCTAATATGGATTGCCGATTTTGTGCTAAACATTTGCATTTTAACTTTGTAATTTTTACAAAGGGAACTTATATAGGGGAACGATGTGGAACATAGCCACAGCTACAATAGCCCTTGATTTCCGTATAAAATGAACAATTGAGATAAGGTTGATGCAAAAGCAATTAAGTAGCTTATGAAATTGGACCCTAGCCATTGGAGCAAGCATTACTTTAGGGAAGATTTGAAGTGTGACCAAGTCACCAATAACATCATTGAATTCTTCAATTCTTGATTAAGGGGGTATAGGTGCAAACCTATCATTACCATGTTGGAGAATATTAAAAAAAAAAAAACTAATAGTAAGAATGATAAAAGAGAGGGAAAGCATGAGAATACACAATAGAATTGTTTGTCTAAAAGTGTTTGAAAAATTGGAAAAGTTAAAAGTTGATAATAGAGTCTGTAAAGAAACTTGGGCTGGAGAAGAGATGATTGAGATGGATTTATACCCTGACAGGCATGCTGTTAAGTTGAATGCTTGTACTTGTACATGTAGAAAGTGGCAAATAAGTGACATTCCATGTATTCATGTGATTTCATGCATGTATTCTAACAAAAAACATCTTGAGGATTTTGTGGATGATTATTACGAGATAGAAATGTAAGTGAATGCGTATGCAAGTATGATAGATCTATTAAGTGGAACCAACCTGTGAGAAGGAAAAAAGACGAGAGTACTACATTCACCTCCATTTAGGATGTAACCTAGCAG
The DNA here is from genome assembly GCF_031755915.1 of Ziziphus jujuba. Classification (NCBI taxonomy): domain Eukaryota; kingdom Viridiplantae; phylum Streptophyta; class Magnoliopsida; order Rosales; family Rhamnaceae; genus Ziziphus; species Ziziphus jujuba. Next base: position 9,827,575 of record NC_083390.1, read on the forward strand.
ACCTAAAAAACTAAGGATAAAGGATCCAATTGAGAGTTACCCTATAAACAAAGTGAAAAAATTATAAAAAAGTGGTTGATGCAGCAATGGTTGGGAATGGGGCCATAATAGAAGCTGTAAAATGCCACATGTAAATAGGTCAAACTCAGCTCAAAAGAGCATGAATGCTAGCAATGAATCTTTGATGTTAGCCTAAACAATTGTGGTTGCAAGCACACTTAATCAGACCCCACAAAGTCAAGCAAATTAATTGGTAAACCTTTCAATTATCTGATATATGGTGTTATTTTTCATTAAATTATAGCAGAAGTGTAACTTTCCATTATATTTATCTTAATGTAAAAACAATTAGTTTAATTAGAGACACTTCAACAACAAATTCTGGAAAAGATAAGGCAAATGAAGATCAAGAAGAGATAGAGGCAGGGGCAGTAGAATAGGTTGTGGAACAAGTTCAACAATTAGATGCTATTAATATGGTATTAGGACATGATACTTTCTTTCTTCTTCTTTTTTTTTTTCTTTTTCCCTAAACCAATATGGATCAAATAAAGTTATTATTTATTTCAATTGTTTATTTATATAATTCATATTATAATTAGTCTTATTGTGGGTTATACCGTAAAATTTAATGGAAACATTTTATAATTGACCAACCAAATAAACTGTTATAATTAACCAACCAATCTCATTGGAATTGAATGTTCAAATACAGAGTATATGTTTCTCACTTACAATCATGCAATTTAGGGTTAGAGAATCAAGTAATGCATTTACAACTTTAAAGGGCACATGTCAATTAGCTTAACACTTTGAAAACCATTTTGAATTTTTAAAAAACATGTTTAAGATGATGTGAATTACTTGCTCATGAATAGGTCAAAATCAAAACAATATATTTTGCATCAAAACAAAGAATAGATTTTTGGCTTCTTTTTAGCTTTCAATTTCATATCTAAATAGAATGTTTTGGAAAGTTAAATTGTTTTTTGAAATGGTTAAAATTAGCATAACAAATTATTACTATTGTCATTTAACAAACATGACCTAGTTTAATAGTTATAATTCTTAATTGTAATATGCAAGTACCACAAGTGTAATATGTAGGGAAAAAAATCATTAAATATATCTTAAAAAGACATACAAACAAGAAATGTTATTAACCTAAAAAATAGCACCCAAATACATTATTTTTACATAAATCTAGGTACATCAATTTTCCCATGGACAAGTTTTACATCCATTTCTCTATAACAAATTAAATATGAAAATGAAAATTGTCTATGAAATGAATAATAAAAGCCATAACTTATTAATTTTTCCCACATTTTCCTACAAATATTATCAAGTTTTACACATTTCTTCTCTAATTTCCTAGTACAGCTCACCCATTTTTGCAACTTATCCAAATCTTTGCTTCTCTTTCATTTTGTTCTTTAACCACAATTTTTAGTTTCCTAATTTCACATCCAATATCTTCACTTTTTCTCTTAATATGTTAGAAACATCCCTTCCACGATCATCAGTACTTGTACCTACCCATTTGAAGAAGTTGGAACCTCCTACATTTTATAAAATACACAAAAAGAATACATCAAACAACATAAACATTTCAGTACAAAGCAACATTCATGAAATTCAATATATATATATATATATATATATTGTCAATATGGGGCAAAACATAGCAACATTTCCATTTGTGTTTTTCCGCCAAAATCCATGCAAGTTAAAAGATAATCCAAACATAAAAAACACCTTCTACCAACCATTAAGCAATATGTACAAAGAACAAATTACGTCAAAATAACTTGAAAGCAACCACAACCAATCCGTTAAAATAACTTCAAAATAACTTCAGAATATGCATATTCATATTCTATATTTCCAAAATACTTCAACATATATAGAGGAAACCCAACATATACGGATGACAAATTAATCATATTACACCGACCAAAAAAAATTTATTTGTTAGCCATTGAATTTAATTGGCAATTTCCAAACATATGAACCAAAAATACACTATTTAATTATAAAATTGAGGGGTGAGGTTTATTGCAAATTGATAAAAATAAATAAATAAATAATAATAATAAATTTTTCTCAAGATTTCCTAAATCTAAAAAAAATTGATATTATTTCAACTTGACCTTAACATATAGATTATAACGTTAAGTGCTAACAACTAGTTAAAAATTCAGGAACGTACTAAAGAATATGCAACACTAATAATGGAAGAGTTAGACCATAAACCAAATACAAAAACAAAATGATAATTTAATTATAACTCAACCATATATAACCATATCATATAAGTGTCATGCATTTAAAACTACCTTGTAAATGGCACAACATAAAATCTTCTTCTAGATTTGAACTTGTACATCATGTTCTCATTACACTTTCTTTTTCACTTGGACATAAACATCTACAACAGCTTCACTACTAGTATATCAGAATCAAGAAGACGTTGCATCTAGCTTTTTCTAAATGTTACTCCGTTTTTACATTATAGGTTTTCTATTTTTTTCTCTTCATCTCCTTCATCTCTTGATATCAACCTAGATCGACTTGCGCCTAAACCCGTATTATAGCTCAGATCAAAAAATTAAGTTCAAGATCATATGATCACCTCAACCCCTAATCAACCTATGATTAGAAACCTTGGTATATCAAAGACGCCATAAGAGGTGATGGATATCCTATTGATAAGTCAAACTAAAATATTCATTCTCTAATAGTGTTTAGGTGTTTAAAGAGAATAAGGAGAATTCTTTCTCACAAATTATTTTTTGTATAATATCTAAGTTGTATTCCCATTGAAAAATAAGCACTTAAATAGGCTAAAGTTACAAAACAAAAATCCTAAAACACAAAGGTATAATTCGGCCATAGTGAAGGAAACATGGTGTGGCCAAATTTCATGACTTTCCTAAGCAAATTGGATTAATTAATTCCATTGTTTTAAATTAGAAATTAATTAATTTACAATTAAAATAATAAAATGTCAACTTTTCTAAATTAATTTGTCCAGCAAACAGTTAAATAAAAACCAAAATAAAAGATAGTTTTCTAAAACAAAAAGTCAAATTCAACTTAGCAAAGTAGTTGATTAGTTTGAAAACTAAGTAATCTTTGATCAATTTCCAACTTATAAAGGCTCCAAATCAGATCCAATGTGCCATGTAGGATGCCAAATAGGATTAATTATGATTCCCATACGTTTTCCTTGATTGGAACAAAGAGAAAGAGCTTAATCATCAAGATACTTCAATCTTAGCGGCAAAATATGCATTTTCGATCAAAAAATGTCTTCCATGTGCAAATGGCCTCTTTGGTTGCTTTTGCTTCTGCCTTGACTTGATTCCATGATCTCTTAGTGATATCAATTGAGTTCAAGAAAATTTAAACTCATTCCTTACTACCAAGAGTCCACAAATGCACTAAAACAGCTACCCGGGTCCATATCAGCCTTCACCACTTGGATGCTTAAAACAGGCTTCGAATCTTCAGGTATTGACAAACCCGTTCGAGAATTGATAACTCCTTGTATGAAACCAGCCAGGTTATCCTTAAATCTTTGGCTTGTGTCCTAGTGATTGGCCCGGTCTTCAACTATATAGGATCAGCACCCCAGCGAGTTGTCGGTTGTACGAGTACAGATGGATTCTTGTCATCTCTTATTATGGTTTTTCCTTTTTTTGAAAACCCTAACCTCTTTCCTTCTCCTTCATTTTTCCTCTTTCTCAAAACCTAATTTGTTGATTTTTTTTAATTTTTTTTAACCAAAATCCTAAAGGCCATTGTCGTATGGTAAGGAGGAGTAACACACATTATCCTAGCATGTCTAGACTAAATCTAGCCCCCATTTTTTCACCATTTTTTTTAAATTAAATTAGTCAGTCATGTGAGGATCATGTGCAGTTAAACTTAAGATATCTGGTATTAAATTTTGAAAATTGGACCAATTTGCAATGTTGAAACTTCAAGACCTAATTCATTGAAATCAAAACATAAAGGCTGATTAAGTAAACCTTAAACTTTAAGATACTAAAGTGCAATTTTCCCTTATAAAAAATGTATTGTCAAACAATGTGTAAATTATATGATATTATTTTAATGACGTGGCTTACCACATAGGTTTATCTTACCATGAAGTTTGTGTCTTTACTATACCAAAACTATGATGAAATTTTAACAATTTTACACCTAAATTATATTATTTTTTGCACTTTGTCCTCTACAAAATGAAACTCCTCATATTGTTTTATAAGCTAGTATTCCACAGTTAACTAAGTTGAATCAAACTATTCTACTTATAGATGACCAAAAAAAATAGACATTTCTATATATAAATTTGATAGTCATATAACTTTAGGAGAAATAGTATATTTGAATATTTCACTTTTTTTTAGCAGTGAATGAGATTACTTTTATTAAACTTATTAAAGAAAATTGTGTTCTTAAACTAAATTATATCAAGGGATATTGACTCTATTGCACACTAAACTATATAAGGATTTGCAAGATTGTGTATGAAAGAGAAACTCTTCCAACCCCAAAATCCCTTTCAAATGTTCCTTGATATTTAATTAAGTCGCAAAACAAAATACTTAAGAGAAAAGACAATGACTTCCGGTACCAAATTGAAAATGATGATGGTACCCTGATTATGCCAATCAGGAACGACGTTACCAGCCAGAATGCTTAATTGAGTCCATATGCATGACTAAGGTGTCCTTAGGGGCTAGGGTTGGGGTTGTCTATGGGGATGAGTCCATATTTAACGGTGCAAAGATTGCATGGGTGGAGATGGAGATAGATGATCAAACGGAAGCTCTCATCATTTGCCATAATTTTAAATCAAAAGAGAGAGAGAGAGAGAGAGAGAGAGAGAGACGGTATGGAAAAAGACATGCAGTATCCCTCCTAAATGGTAATGTGATGCATGTGATAAATCTGTTAATGAATTCAAAGGTAAAATGTTAATAGGATCAACTATGCACATTTAATGATAGTTTGAAGTATATAATATTAGAAAATAAAATTTACAGTGCAATGTTTCAATTATTATATAATTTAAGGTGCAACAATGTTAATATCTCATATAATAATAAAAATAAATAAATAAATAAATAAAAACTAGAAAAATAATATATCACATCAATACAAAAGCTTTTGTAGTTCAACGCCTCTATGAGACCTCCAAATTGTAGTTTCTTGGTCTCAAACAGATCCTCGATGAATCCTCCATTGACCTTTTGTTTTCTTATGCCGCTTGTGCTTATCTTTATTTTAGCCATTTCCGAAAAATCTTGTAAGCTTTTCTTCATAATATTACCTTAAAAACAAAAACCATGAAAGACTTAAAAACCTTTATAAGAAGACGGCCCGTGTATATCACCATTTTTTCCACTCTCCAACAATCTCGCAGTCTCCGTCACGCTCTCTCTGATTGGATAAATTATTCAGTGAAAATATCGCTTCCCTATGTGAACCAATAGTCCAACAGAAGTTCCCCAATCTCTGCTTCACTTTTAGCGGCTCCAAATGTCCGGTTGAGACCCCGATGCAGCGCCACAAGGTCACAGGGACTATCTCTATCACAGTATCACCCCACCAGGTTGGTAGAATGATGGAGCTGACGACTATGTTTTCCTTGTCGTAGTGGCTTGGGCAAGCTTTTTTCTTCCACATTATCTTATCAATGGCTGCTTCATTGTCAATGGCTGCTTCATTGTCACCATCAACAGCTCCATTGACGTCAAAAGTCTCTCTTGGAAAGACTCTTTTAGGATTTTCTCCCAAATTAGACCGCCATTGCACTTCCCATGGCAAACAATCTCTAAGCAGCTCAAATGAATGCTTAAATTTTCAAACTTCTCGCCGTTTGAGCCCTCTTGTTTCAAATTCTCCACTTCCCGTCACTGCCACAAGAGCTTCTTCAAATGGGTTTCTTGATACAACGGAGGACGATGACATTGTGCCTTCCTTTGAGGTACGGCCGGTCAAATTTGTTTTCTGGGTGTTGCTTTGGGCGTCTCTGTCTGTTGCTTGGTTTGCGGCTTCTGGGGATGCAAAAGCTGCTGCGGATTCCATTAAAGCCTCAAGCTTTGGTCTGAAAATCGCCAGTGCGCTTCGTGGCTTGGGCTGGCCGGACGAGGCTGTTGTGTTTGCCCTTGCTACGCTTCCCGTGCTTGAGCTTCGAGGGGCTATTCCTGTTGGTTACTGGCTGCAACTTAAGCCTTGGATCCTGACAGTGTTATCCGTTATTGGGCAAGTTTTCTTCCCCATTTCTCAAATCCTTTTTTTTTTTTCTTTTTTTTGGGGAGATTCTGTTAAGTTAGATGGGAATTTATTGTAACCGATGTACTTCGACCACTTTGGTTTATACGATTCCCTTCTATCTGTTTGATACAATGTGTATGCTTATAATAGAGGAATGGATATTTTTATGTTTATAATGAATAAAGCATGATCTCCAATTTCACTACTGGGGTTTGTTATTTGTTTTACTTTGTGTTTCTGATTTTAGTGCTGGATTTTGGACTAGCTATGCTTTTGTTATATTCAATCTGTTCTATGTGATCAGTGTTTTTTTTTTTTTTTTTTTTTGTTGTTCATTCTTATTTTATTTTATTTTTTTGGTAAATAATCTGATTTGTTTTGATTGTTTGTTTGATAAGATTGAAGTTAATAAACATTTTCCCTGTAATTGTAGGAACATGGTCCCTGTTCCCTTCATTATACTCTACTTGAAGAGATTTGCAACTTTTCTTGCTGGGAGGAACAAGGCGGGGGCTAAATTTCTTGATATGCTGTTTGTGAGGGCCAAAGAGAAGGCTGGCCCTGTAGAGGAGTTCCAATGGCTTGGTTTAATGCTGTTTGTGGCTGTACCTTTCCCTGGAACAGGAGCATGGACAGGAGCAATTATAGCTTCTATCCTTGATATGCCATTCTGGTCAGCTGTATCTGCAAATTTCTTCGGTGTTGTCTTGGCTGGACTTCTGGTAAATTTGCTGGTGAATCTTGGACTCAAGTACGCAATTGTTACCGGTATTATCCTCTTCTTTATTTCCACATTCATGTGGAGCGTCCTTCGGAATCTTAAAAAGTCTTTGAGTTCATTAAATTAGTATCTAACTGGCATTTGAAGCATTGTCATACAAGCTAGATTAGCAGATATTTTTGAAATTTTTTATCGTTTTAGTTTTGTATTGGCACATTTCAAGCTTATCTATAACTTCTGTCTGTCCACAATATTCATTGCTCATATAATGCTGCTCAAGATTTGTGTATCTACTGATTAAACGTGATGTTCCTATAATTAATTCGAAGGAATATGAAATGGATCACTCACTATAAGACTAAAAGCAGGTTAGTTATATTGAACTAGGTTCATGTGTGCAGGGTATATATTTCTTGTTTCCTTAAATTTGCGGTGTCCAGAAATCATAAATTGTTTTTGTTTTGCTTCCTTCAATTATGTAATGTATGTCTGCATTCTTGTTGGTTAGAGATGCAGGTACAAAATAAGAATATGATCATATCTATTGTACTAATTCCCATCTCCCATTTTTATGTCACATAATTTCCTTGGGTTGGATTTAATCATGATGCTAATTCTAATTTGTTTGCTTGAAATCTTTTGCTTAACCTTTGGGAATGAACTTTAGGTTCATGGATAAGAACTTATTCTTAACAATTTCATTGTTATTAGCAAAACCATATTTTGTTACCTGGTGGGAAATTACATTCATGGTTGAAACTCTCAAGAAGATAGAAATTTGAAAGAAGGTAAGACCTAGCTTGACATAGAATCTGCACTGCGAATGTTAGATGTTGCTTGGAAGCTTACTTGTTGCAGAGGTTTAGCAACTACTAATAATTTTTCAAAGCTATAGGTTGGGCTTAGATATTGTTTTCTCTAAAGGGATATGATTATTTTCTCCTATAAGTTTTAGTAATACTAACTTATTAAATTACTTGTGGGAGTGCTTAAAACTTAAGACTTTATATTTCATTATTTGACTGGTGGGGGTGCTGTAACATCGACTTTGTTATGTTCTTGACCATCAACATTTTATTCATGACAATTTCGTTGTTATTAGGAAAACCCTTTTCTGTTACCTGGTGAGAAATTATATTCATGGTTGAAACTCTCAAGAAGATAGAAATTCGAAAGAAGGTAAGACGTAGCTTGACATAAAATCTGCACTGCAAATGTTAGATGTTGTTGCTTGGTAGCTTACTTGTTGCAGAGGTTTTAAATAAGCTACTACTAAGAATTTTTCAAAGCTAGAGGTTGAGCCTAGATATTGTTCTCTCTAAAGGAATATGATTATTTTCTCCTATATGTTTTAGTAATACTAATTTATTAAATTACTTGTGGGAGTGCTTAAAACTTATTATATTTTATTTTTTGACTGGAAGGGGTGCTGTAACATTGACTTTGTTATATTCTTGACCATCTTATGGAGTTTTTTTTTTTTTTTTTTTTTTTAAAGACCATTTTCTGGGGGTTACTAATATCTTTAGGGGGTTATCTTTTGCTTACCATTATATCCTGTATGGTCGACTTTGGTACCAAGTGGGGATTGAAAGAACATATGCTTTTCTAATTTGGTTTCTAGCTTGACATTCTAAATCCTCCCACTCCTCGCCACAAAAGCATTTTTAAAAAAAAAAAATGTCACTGGATCCACAAGTCTACTTCTGTGGGTAGTGTTTCTTATGTATCAATTCTTATTCCTGTTTCAGTTCTAGTAAAGTTGGTTAGGTCATAAGAAACGACTTTTATTTTTTTTTATTAATTTTTGGAGAAAAGAAATCTGGCTAAGGGAATAAGATGTAAGAAATTGGGATATTGTTAGCTAGAGAACGCGGTTTCCAATTCCTTGGCTGTGGTTTCCGCAATGCCAATCGACTGAAGTGGACTCTCCAAAAATTGTTAGACTTTGTATGGGCCCAATAGCCTAATGTAAGTGCAGGCTAAGGCCGCTTAGAAAATGGATCATATATCTTCTGTTGAGGTTTCTATCCTGAGAGTGATATGCCGGAACAAATTATTTTGTGTTTGGGTCCTCAAGTCTTCATGACCTTCCCATAAAAAAAAGAAAAAAAAAAAAAATGATGGTAGTACTCCAAGGAAAAACCATTCCAAGCAGTGGAAACACAAAGTGAAAAACACCTTCACTTATCACAGGCAAAGACAGGAAACCCTATACTAGAACCAGTAGCCCCAAGGGGTAAGACACTTTCAAGTGGCAAAGCCGCCTTCAAGCTTCTAGACTGAAGATATTGATAAAGTAAGATATTGATACCGAAGAAACAAGTCGAAGCTAGCACACTTCTTGAGTGACATGGTTGTACTTCTAGATCCTTGACACCTAAATTAAAACAATAATTTGTGAAACCAGAAACCAAAACCTGTAAATGGTTAATACTCAATGAGCTTTCCTAACAAAGATTATAACTGTCCCATTACAATTATTAATATGTTTAGTACACTTTATAACACAAAATATTAGCAAGAGTTTCAACCAAATCCCCATAACAACCGAGACAAGCTTTAAGGTGTGCTTGAAAGTGCTTTTTAATAAGTATTTACTTTTGGTAATATTTATTTTTGTAACACTTTTATTAATAAGTACTTCAGAAAATAAATGGTATAATATTTGACCATACACAATGATAAACACTTTTATATTTATTTTTGATATTTAATTTTTTAATTAATACATCGAATATCTATTTTTTTTCTTTTCATTGTGAAGCAGAAGAAGCACTTTAGTGTTTATGTTTTGTCAAAAAGAACTTTTTTTTTTTTTTTGGGGGCGAAATATAATTAAAGATTCTTTTTTTTTTTTCCTTTTTTTCTTTTTTTAAAGCATTTATTAAAGCTTTAAAAGTACTTATAAACACGCTCTTCAACCATAAATCCAAGTCTTGGAAGATTTTTTGGGGTAAATTCTACATCTTAGAAGATGATTAATCATTCATTGGTTCAATTTGCTTTTTTTGTTTTTTTTTTTTTTTGTGTTTGTGTGTGTGTGTGTGTGTTAAACTATATTTTATGGGCCTTTATGTACTTTTAAATTGAAATCAATTTGTAGTTAAAAAGATATTGAATCAAACTTTTTAAATCAGAGAAGTCACAATGCGGTTGCAGTATAGCATTTTTTTTTTTTTATCTGATATTTGGTTGCAGTATATATAGTTGAGGAAGGCTTTATTAAACCAAACAGAAATCATTTTATTCTTAATTTTTATTTAAATTATGACAAGCTTAACCCTAAGATTGGTTCCTCACTCACAAACCAGCCTAATCCAAAGTTGTTGTTTCACCAAACCAAAACTCAACGAGATATGAATTAAATTTATTTTTCTGGAAATAAAAATCTGAAGAGAATTAAAAAATGAGAAGAAGAAAAGATATATCTTTTGCGGTGATAACCCACTCTAATTCGGAAAAGGATATAACGGATGTAGTTTTTATTTCTAGGTGAAGTCTTACTATTTACCAATAACATGTCATTTGGTAACATAATTCATTTTAAATTTTTTGGTTTTTGTTTTTTTATTTAATTATGTGTAATTTGTTTGTTTTTAAATGTTTATTGATGTTAATTAATAGTAGTAAGAGTTTATTAAACATATCAAATAATTATACTTAAATGAAAGTAAAAAAATAAAAAATAAAACAAAAAACCAATACTTTTTCTTCAATTAGTTTGTATATATGCTTAATAAATTCTACTTACTATCAATTAATACTAATAAACATTTGAATAAGCAAATTACCAATAATTAGATAAAAAAAAAAAAGTATCTAAAAGTGAGAAAAGCCTGATTTCAAAATCATTGTTTGAGAAAATTGCGTTGTCACTTGGCTATTCATTAACAATTATTAGGCATTTAGTTAAACAGTGAATTTTACGGCCAAATAGACAGTTTCCGAATTGTGATTTAACACAAAAAGTGTTTTGACCACATTGTGTACACGTTTAGAAGTGGTGTTAGTATCTTTCATCCGTTATCTTACCCAAAAAGCTTCCTTTTGCTTTCTTGTATATTGTTTTTTCTTCTTATGCACTCAGAATTTCACTTTCCATAAGGCGAACCACAAAATGAGTACCCAAATGCCTCACTCTTTTCCTCATATTTCCTTTTTGAAAATTCAATGGAAGAGTTGTTTGGAGGAACTAATGGAATATAGACAGATAAGCATAAAAAAATGTGTCTCCTTTTCCAATTTTCCACATTACCCAAAAGCTGTTTGTGAATTTGCCAACTTACTTTACTCCTATTGTTCCTAACTATTGTGATTCTCAAAGACCTTCCAACTTGAAAAGCCATTTTACGTAAACTATGCATGGATGAAATGATAGAATATTTAACCATTGTTTTATACAATATTCATATATTTTATTTTGAGTTTTTCCATTATTATAGATTTGTATGCTTTGTTTTTCTAAAAAAGTTCTATGAGAATCTATTTTTTAGTTGTTTTAGTTGGAAGCTTTTTCTTAAAAACAAATCTTAAGTAATTTTAAATCCTGATATAGCTTTTGTTTTTACTTATATTTTTATTTTACTTCTCCAAAAACACTTTTAAAGAAGTTATATTTTATTAATTTTGATTAAAAATGCTTTTAAAAATCAAACATTTTTTAAAAATTATCTAACTAATTTTTTTAAGAAAAAATAAATCTCAAAAAACTTATGGAAAATTTTTATCAGGCTTTAAATAATTGTCCAAATATTATTTTCAAAAACAGTTTATGGACTTCAAAAGTTAAAAAGTAACTCTTCAAAGCTATTTCAAACCGGGAAGCAAGTAAATACCTTTTCTCCCAATTTCCAACTCCACTCTCTAAACGACAAAACCAATCAATCCCATGCCAAATATCACTAAAACCCCACTAGTTTTTATTCCACTTATTTTATTATTTATATTATTAAAAAAATAGTGTTTGTTCCTTTTTCTTTTTCAAAAAAAAAAAACATGATGTGACAGGAAGAAGTGGTAGGCACGTGGTAAGTGGGACCCATGATAGTGATCGTACACGTGTGACATAAGCCAAGAAAGAGAGATGGAGAAGACAATCGTGTGCTGTCAAAATGCCAACAAGGCCCATCTTCAAATCTGGGGGCCCAACTCAATGGGCCCCCATTGCCCGCCCCATTACCTTCTTATCCCCCTGCGAACAGACTAAGAGTGAAAGCGACGCTTTGTTCAGTGGGACCCAATTCTTTTCTTCCCCACAAAAATAGCTTTAGCTTTCAACTCCACCATGGAGTTGATGCCACGTTTCACTTTCACTCCTGGCTATCTCCACCGAAAATCTCCATTAGGTGGGGTCCGACTCCATCGAAGTTCCGTGGTGCTTGCTTTTTTGGGTTTGCGTAGCAACCTAAGCTTCGACACGTGTCTTGAAAATTTTCGAACTTGTTCTGATCTTGACCGAACACGTGGAGCATTTTTCATTGTCCCCGTTTTTTCTTTGATTAATGCGATTGGGATCGTCGGCTTTAGGACTTGGGCGGAAATATCTAAGTTTGGAAGTGGATTTGCCACCTGGCATTTTGTCCACTGTCAACCACCCCTGTTCTCTTCTCTTTCCCTTCAACACCTCCAAACGCTTTCATCTTTTATAATATGTCATTCTCATGCAAAATTATGGATTGGTGAATCCGTCCCTACCTCAAATAAAATTAAAATTAAAAATAACAATAACAAAAATGATGAGATGTTTATAATGCTAGACCTATTAAAATAAATGCTATGACAAATGTGTTTAATTGTTTTTTTTTAATTTATTTATTTATTTAAAGATTTAAATTTTAGTCTTTTCTTTCAATTATAATCAATTTAATATTGATAAAAAAGAGTATCCATTTAAGAGATATTCTAACTACCTAAATAAATAGATCATTTTATTATATTGATGATTTGACTTTTAATTGGATTAGATTAATCGTTATAAATAAAACAGATATAATATAATTATCAAAATATTTATCAAATTTACTTTCTAAATAATATATATTAAAATATTATTAATTGATATATTTATATAATTTAAATATAAAAATGTAAATTTTTAAATAAATAAATCAATTAAACATTATTATATTTTTAACTATATTATTTAGTAAATAAATTAATAAATATTTTAATAACTCTAATATTATTGAAAACAATACCAATAGTTAAATTAATTTGGATTAGTTTTGGAGATTAAAAAATTAATATAATCAAACTGAACAAATTATATTATCTAAAATTTTAAAAACATATATTTTTAAGAGGTGACATATTTTTATTGATGGATTCTCCTTTTATTGTAATTTTAATTAAAAATAAGATTACTACTATCAGTATGGGACAAATAATTTTAACCCGATAAATCCATTTTATCATGGGCAAAAGAAAAGAACCCGAATTTATTTTTATTTTTCAAATCCAATTAAAAATCCAAACTAACCAACCAATCCAATTCAAATACAGTGGATTGGACTTAGACTAGATTGAATATTAATGTCACTTTAGATTGGATTAAAATTTCTAAAGCCAATTACTATAGGATTGTTGGGTTATTTTCTCAAATACGTTGGTTGGTTATGGATTGATAAACATCCTTAATTTATTTATTTATGTTTAAAATATATGAATATATTAACCAATGCTATATAAATATGAGTCACATAGTAAATAATTTTTATAAACATATATTTTGCTTGTGCCTATAACATTATTATTATTATTATTATTATTTTTTTATTTTTTTTTTTTTTGGGTTTCGTTTTGGGGGTAGGGGAGAGTGCGTAGTTGATTGATGAGTTTTTATGTTTGAAAATTCAGTTTGTTGAAATTAAAGTACAAAGATTATGACTAGCATTTGTACGTGATAAAATTTAAGAGGCTGTACAATCACTTCAAGTTATCTAAATTTTAAAGTATGAAAATGATATTTAGAAGACAATAACGTTATTCTATTGAGTTGTGATACTGCTTTACTTCAATGCTTAATGATAAGTAAAAGATTGTTAGTGGAGGAACGGCCAAATCGTAAAGCCATTAATTGTTACCTGCTATCTTGAATTTGAATTCTTACCCTTTCAATATATTAAAAAAATATATATAATGGCAATAATAATAAGTAAACGATTTCGTTGCCATATCTTCGTATGTAAGTTTTTAGACAACGGAGATTCCAAAAAAAAAAAATTTTAAAAAAGGTAATAATAATGATAATGTAAAAGAAAATGGAGATTTTAACATTTTAATGGTTAAAAGTAGTGTAGTTTTAGAAGTCTGTACGGAATTCCTTATTAGTGATCATTTTGAGAGTGATTTGGAATGTCTGATACTGCTTTTTTTTGTTTTTAAATAAAAAATAAAAGAACTTCCTATAATGTTTAGCTAAAATTTTAAAGGATCTTTTTATTCATTTTTATTTTTACAAAATAATTATTTATTTGGTGATTTTATAACAATTCTTTTTCTTGGGTAAAATGATTTAGAAAGAACTACATAAACAAATAAGTTATCTTTAGATTTAAAAATATATTTTTTTAATAATTACAATAATTTCTGATCTTCATTATCTATGACTAAACCCATAACCTCTCTCAGTTATGGGTGTATTTTAAAAAAATGATGGTTTGTTTTCAAAATTAGGGTCTATTTAAAAATGATTATGTAGAATGCATTTCTCCAAAAAAAAAAAAAAAAAAATGGTTTTCAACAAAACGTCAATTAAATGCTTTTTGCATAATCACAAAATTGTGTGTTTCTAAAAATAATATCAATAAAAATAGCTTTCACAGTTTTACCAAATCTTATATCAAAAATATTTTTATTTCTTTAAAAATAACTTTAGACATGGATGGAAATTTTATGTTTTATTTTTCATATCCAACCAGTGATATTATTTCACTTTATTTAAAAATAAAGAGAAAAAAAAATTTCTAGATCTCTTCTACACGGAAACGTAGTAAACAATTGTAAACACACGGCCAAACAATTCTTGAATTCCTCTAATTCTTTTCTACTTTTAATATCTATAATCACTTTTACAATTGAAAAAAAAAAAAAAAAAAAAAAAAAAGGTCCAAAACATAAGAAATGTCCTGGTAATATATAACAAGGAGGAGAGCATTTTATGATTGCTTAACTTTAAAACAAAAAAAAGAAAGAAAGAAAAAAAAAACTTCTTTGTGTTGCATGGTAATGTTTTGAACACTTTAAAGATAAGTGAATCTTTCCCTCAATGCCTTAAAGGCCATTTTTTTGGTTGTCCCACAGCATTATGATTAGCTTTGGAGTTTGTATTGTTGTTCCCCAATCCACCACGCTGTCTTTCAAGACGAAGTTTTTCTTTTTTGGCTAAAAAGCAAACCATATTTGCTACCTTTTTTTTTTTTTTTTTGGCCTTTCAACAAAACCAGAAAGCCACCCTCGTGCTAATGCTATGACCAAAAAAGAGTTGGGAAAACCCTGTGCCATAAACGACAGGCACCGCACGTTTGCTAATGGAATAAAGAATTAGCATGATTTTGTTGACCCTGTTTCTTCAACTTGGATTTGGTAAGTAATTTTTTTAATTATTATTTTTGAGTATTATTTGGTAAAAAGTTTTTGAGAAAACATGCAATGCATAATCAACATGAGCTTTCCAATATTTATATAGTTTCACTATTTCGTTTTTGGCTCTAATATATATGTCATAATATGGTTTTTTTTCTTTTTTAAATATTATCTAATGTTGAATTTTACTTTGTCGGGATTCGGGATTAAAAGAATTGTTTGGTACTGTTACGGTTTCAATTTTCTTGAATACCAAACATGTTGAATTCTTTCACGTGAATTAAGACAAACCAATAGAAGTCATACCCTGCTATTCTTTTATCTGTATAGGATGATGTAATGCATAAATTGGAAAAATAAATAATAATAATAATAATAATAATAATAATAACAACGGTAAGTTCATATTGTTTTAGACTGGTGCAATTTATAGCGTGGCACATTTCCTTGGGGCGATTCCCACTAGCATCAGCAAGATTTTCTATAGCAGAAGCAATCTTAAAGAATAAACAAACAAACAAAAAAAAAAAGGTTTTTGAAAGCTTTAAAATTTGAAATGTACATAATTATTTATAAAATCACCAAAATTGTCAACATCCTCACTCCTCAAGGAAGGCAAATAGAGTGTGTCGAAAGTCTCACCAATCAGAGAACTTATTACCAAATTTTTTTGACTTTCGTGAAGACTATTCACGAAATTTCTTATTTTGAATTACCAAATCTTTTTCATATTCTTCATTTTGAATTCATCCTGAATTTTTGTCATACTGTTACATCTATAAGAGAAAAGAAAATATAAAAATTTCTCTCAAATTATTTATTTCAGATTAAAAAATTGAATGAATCTCACTATACCTGTATATGTTTTTGGTGTGTGATTAGCAAGCCATAATCAAATTATATTAATTATTCTTTATTTATGTTAATATATTCAATTTTTGGCCGTCACTTCATATGACTGTGAGTGGGGCTTGTTCAATTTTGTAAGTAACGATTTTTTCGGTAGAGTTATCCGATTTTTGGCTCAGCCAAAAAATTAAAAATAAAAATAAAAAATCTTTAACTTTCTCAAAACAATCGGAGTACCAAATTATCCTAAGTCCTCAATTTGCATTAAGAATCCTCGCTTTCAAGCACATAGGTTATGGATTCAGATAATATTTTTCTAAGATTCATTAATTTTTTGATTTCCTAATTACTTAAAGTCATTTTGAATATCTTCGTAAATTCTAAATTGCATCCTACTTCATTATTATGATGCTATTTGTTTTACTTTGAATCTTCAAATTTTACTTGTAAAAGACAGAAAAATTTTGCTATTTGTTACCAGATCACCAATAAGATAATTACTAATATAACAATCATTAATTGTAACAGTTAATTGCATATTAATTTTTTATTTGTTAATGCGATAGATTAATTTAAAACTACTTAAATTGTCAAAAAAAAAAAAAAGTATATAGATTTCACTGTTGATCAGTGGTGACAAATATATAGCATTTTTGTAAAAGGAATAGTTTAAGCTTTATATATACTTTAGAACTCGCAAGTGTATGAATGGATTCTAATTCTAATACTACTTATTGTGTTTTGAGATTTCACCCAATAAATGTTCAGATTTACGATCTATTGAAGCTTTAATTTTCACCCGCAGAAGGGAAACCCATTAAAAAGAATAGCCCAAACTTTATTTACACTATAGATCTCAAATTCAGCCAACTTGCAACTTTGTTTGTAACCTCTTATCAGTCAATTTAGTATTGCTTTGAGAGAGAGAGTTGGTTGATTCACAGTTGGAACTGGGAAATCAATTGTGAAGTAATAATACTAATGCCAAATCCTCATCAGGATTCCAGAATATAAGCAAAGAATTAGAACTAATACTAAACATAACATCCATTAAAAGGCAAGAAGATTTGGATTTTATTGCACTTAACCATAATTACAACTGAGACATTAAGCACTGCATTACTAAGCAAAGGTAAAAGGTAAAAATAGCCTATTCCACATATGGGGTAGCTCAACTAAGGCCAGAAGTAGAAGGGCTGCTCTTCCAGTGAGAATCCAAGATTACAAGAATTTGCAGGTGGGTCATCATAACAGCTAGTTTCCATCTTAGGGAAGTATAATGGCGGCAGGAGGCTTTTGCTGAGATTATCATCTTCATCCTGAGAAAAATCTGACTGGTCTGGTTCAAAGACATGAGATGAACCAGCAGGCTCTAACAATGAAGAATGGTTTTCTGCATAATGTGGGCTGTCTGAATCAAACACATCACTTTTGGCTGAACTTGCATCTTCTTGCTTGCAAACCACCATTGGCACATTTGATGCATTACCAGAAGCTGTATTCTGAATTGGGTCTTGAGGTTCTGAATTTGGTGAATTTATTGCATTTTGGGTTTCCAAGTTTTCTTTCCCTTTCTCTTTGGTCAGCAATTTGTTCTTTAGGGAATTAACCTGTCAAAATGGGGAAAAATTTAAACCTTTTAGCTTCATCATTGGGTTACAACTTTATAGCCAACAAGAGTTTGAAAGAAAACCGAAGATAATTTATTTTTATTTTTTTACCTCATTCTTCAAATTTTCATTCTCTTTTAGGAGGTTGTCATAGTCAGTTTTGAGCTTATCACAGCTGGCTTTCAACAAGTCATAATCCTTCTCTAGTTGTTTGGTCTTGAACCGAGCCCGCCGGTTTTGAAACCAGATTGCAACTTGTCTTGGTTGCAAACCAAGTTCTTTTGCAAGTTGGACTTTTCTTTCAGGTTCAAGCTTGTTTTCTAACTCAAAGTTTCTTTCAAGAAACTGAACTTGATCAACTGTGAGCCTCCTTTTCTTTCCAGGTTGATGAAAGCAAGCATCATAATCGTCATCACCGTTTTCTTCTTGGTCTATCCTTTGAAAGAATGATCTCTCTGTTGAATCTCCTCCACTAACATTCTCAAAATTAACAATGGATTTTGAATCTGAACCAGAAAATGATACACAGTGATTAGACGGTCACAATCATATTCAGTTACTCTAATAATATTTTCAGAATAGTGGGTTTTGCTAGGAATTCTATGTATCTAAAACAGAGCTTAATTCCACAAGCCAAAAAATAAAATAAAAAATTCAGATCGACCATAGAGATACCAGATTTGCCGAAAACATAGAATATTAAAAAGAGGGTTCATGCAAAATCTCCAAATTTTCCAGCTTAATATGTTGGTTTCGCAGCAATTACTCTGTTCTAGCAGAGAATCAAGAAGCATATAGACGAAAGAACGTACTGACTCATGGTTTTCTTTAATCCAAGCAAAATTCTTCTAGAAAATCGATTTTCATCCCCCAGTATAAAATAAATGAAAATTGATATAGTTTTAAAGATTCGAAGTTGGAAAACCAAAGAAGCAACAATTCATATCAAAAGTCAACCAAGACGGACACATTACTGATATTGAAACTTGTAAGCAACACTATGCTTGGAGAAAAAGAACTTAAGAGAAAGACAAAGAAAATAGGCAACAATCCCAACACGGAAGAAAAAAAAAAAAGAGTTTTAAGTACTAAAAGACCCAGAAACCAAAAAGCTACAAAGAACCAAAAACTGCAATTAAGCTATCAAAATTACCATGAAAAGAAGGGGCAGAGCGGGAAATCCAAAGTGACTCAAGAACATCTGAAGCCAAAGGCCGTCTTTCGTCTTTAAGCAGAATGGTCATGTCTGAACTACCACCATATATTTTCCCACACGCCATGGCTTATTTTTTTTTCTTTTTTTTTCCTTTTCAATTATATATAAAATTCTTTTTAACTTCTTGTGTGTTTGAATTCCCAGCCCAGATGCTTAAACGGCCAAATGGGCTTTTCTCTAATGCCTGTGACGGAAGAAGCTTGGGGTGTGGATCACTGAAATGTGGAAACTGTGACCGAAACTTGAGCTTAAAGTTAAACCCACCATCACTCAGAAGTAGCGGTCGAAGTTCACAGCTTCAGATGGAAAATCCACCAAGCAGAGATTGGTGCATTTCTCGAGTTTCAATGGAGTAAAGGACTGCTCCAGAGAGAGAGAGAGAGAGAGAGAGAGAGAGAGTTTCTTCTATGGCTTCAGAGAGCTAGAGAGAGAGAGAGAGAGAGGAGAGATTCTTCTCTGGGTGGGAGAGCTTGATGGGGGTTATAAGGAGCTTGATGAAGGGACAGATATGTAGAATTACCACAATACCCCTGCTAATAAATAATTTTAGACCAAAAAAAAAAAAAAATACTTAAGAAAGCAAATAGGGTGACGTTTGAAAAAGTTGCTTTTTATTTTTATTTTTTTTACTGTTCTAGTTAGAAAAAAAAGTAAGTGAGAATAACAAAATATGGTTGCTAAATTTATATATATTCCGTATGTAGCTAAGCCAATCAATTAAAACTTCAAACAAGTAGAAGATAAATTTTTATAGTATATTTACTCTAATGCTCCTTGTTACCAAATATATATATATATTTATATATATATATATATATATATTACAGTGTGAACCAATCCCTCGTACATTATCAGTTTATTATCCACAGTAAACTGAAATATATTTTTAAAAAATTATATACACATGCCGTTTTGAATGATATTTATTTTTTATAATTATTGAATTATATTAATAAGTATGATTTAAAATTTAAAAGGTGATCACATAGAATTATATTAACACATTAAAATATTATTTAAAAATAATATATCATGCTAAAATTTAATAATTAATAGATATAATTTTAAATTTTAACTTTTAATATAATTCAAGTGCTAAAAAAATATATATCATTAAAATCCTTATATTAAAAATTTTATTCAAGCATAAATATATATAACTAAACTCACATTTGGTTTTTAATATCATGACTAATGTTAGGTTTTTTTTTTTTTTTTTTGATATCAGATATTTAAAATTATATTTATTGATTATCGAATTCCAACAGAATTTTTTTTATTTAAATAGAATTTTAATATATAACTAAACCTATATTTTACTATCTTTGAATTTAAATTCTAATTTTTAATGCAATTTAAAAATTTAAAAGAATATTTGACATTAAAAATATTAGATCATCCAAATTTGAATCTGATTTAATATACATAGATATTAGTTTTTTTTTTAATATATATATATATATATATAATTATTTTTTTATTTATAACATTTTTTGGTATGTTTTTTATTTGTAACCATTTGTTAAGATGAAAGTGCGATTTAAACCAAGACCAGATTAAAGGAAGGAATGATTTTCAACCATTCTAACTCCTTTACATTTAGAATTGAATTTGTATAAGGTTGACCTGATAATTTTAATAAAAATCTATTTTTACTAACTTTTTTGAATCACTTTAAAGTTAGAAATTCAAAAATCAATTAATAGTCTAATATGAATATAATAATATATTAAAATTTTATTTGAAAAATATGAACTTTGTAATGACATAATAAACTATAAATGCGTTTTTAAATCCCATCTATTAAAGTAATGCAATGATCTATAAAAGAAGAAACTCACATATTAAAGTGAACTAATATTTGGTAAGGAAGATATTAATGGTAAAAAAACATCATGTTTATTGATGTGAGCAAACATACGTGAGTTTGGTTGTTCTTACTTATATAATATTATTTTATTTTTCAAATATAAAGATTTATGAATTTTTTTTTGAATGGAAAGATTTATGTACTTTCAATATATATATAGTTTTAATATGATAAAAAATTTATACAAAAACATAGTGAGAGAAAACCATTTATAACCATTGAATTACACAAATTATGCATATCAAACAGCTATAAATAGCTATTCTTCGTAGTCTCTATCCATAACTCATTCACTATATCAAACTTGTATATATATAAAAATTATATGGTCATATATCTTGCAAGTATATATCCAGTCTACCATTTGTAAAATTTAAAAAAAGAATTATGAGTTTAGGAAAAAAGAAATTATGAGTTTAAGTTAATGCAGCTCTAGTACAAACTAAAAGCTAAGTGGTGCATAATTTTGCACAAGATAGAGTAATACTTAATTTGGTCTACTAGATGATTGTAGCATTATATTTTACTTTATTAGTTTTCAAATTACACAAATGGTTAATGTTTAAAAATATATTAGTGAAATTCTAAAATGCTATTTTAGCTAGATAAACCTTATTTATATAAAAAAAATTATAAATATATTTTTTAATTTTAATTATTAAAATCATTCAATGGCTTTTATGAACTAATTTCTCAAATAAATAATACTATTTATCATTAATGTTAATATAGTGAATATTGATTAATGACTTTATTTAATTTTTAACCTTTTAAAACTAAAACCTTAAATAGATATTATTGAACTCATAGAATTTTGTTAAATTAAATTGTCCTATCAAGTACCAATCTATGAATGATAATTATGATTGATGACAAATATTATTTATTTTTTCATATAGGTAAGTTATTTTCTCCAGTTACTCTCTTTTTGTGATAGTTTTTCTCAAAACATGAGACAAAGTCAAATAATACCAAAATGGGGAAAAGGTAACTTGGAGCGTCAAGCTGGTTGATTGATTTGCAGTGGTTAAAGTTGAGATATCAGACAAAGGAGGGAAGGAAAAAGCCATTTAAAAAAAAAAAATAGTAAATAGAGAAGCTAAGCAAAAATGTCAATCTAGCTAGGGTGAATGAGGAATCCTGCAAATCAATTAACAATCTCAATTTTATTCGCCAATTTGAGTTAAGAAGGTTGAAATAATTTGTTCAAGTTGTTGCAAACATGATTAGAAATAGATGGAAAGTGTGGAAAAAGTATTAATTAGATCCCAACATAACTTCATTGTCAAACTTTAACTCATATAATATATATATAAATATATATTTAGATTGTTGAATTTTTTTCATTGATGTTGACAATGATTTTTACCCATTTTCATTGTTAAATCAATTTCAGTTTGCATGAACGGAATATTTTAATCAGCAATATGTTACCTCATGACCGATCTCCATATATTCATTTACTTATCTTATAAGTTAGTATATCATTTTTATATCATTTTTTTAGGCAAATTTATTCTTAAAAAGTATAGGGATCCATTTCGAAATGCCGGACTACAATAAATTGAATTCAACTATTTAAATTTTTTTGGGATAAAACTTACAATAATATAGTTTAATTCAATTTCTTAGTTGCATTTTTTATTCAATTCATAATGTTTGAATTTGGGTTCTCAAATAAGTTTTAATTTATTACATTTTAATTTAATTAGATTTTTGATAAAGGATGATTAACAATTTAAAAATATTAAAATATAAGTTTTTGAAAATCAAATATCTAAATTGTAACAAATTGTATTTTAATATTAATTAAATTTGATGAAATTTTTAATAAAAAACAAAAAAAAAATCAATTATACTAAAATACAATAAATTGTAATTTGATTGTATTGAAAAGATTTAAATTTAAAGGTTAAAAATGTAATTTCATTAAACTAGAAGATACTGAGGTATGATTAAACCAATTTTTTAAAAAACCAATTAAAATATGTCAATTACTGTAAAAAAATATATATATATATATGTCACAATAGATCAAATTGAAATTTAGTCATTTTAAATTGATACTAGCTATTTATTATTTGATCCCTTCTGTATTCCAGTTCCTTGGGCAAAATAGTCCTGAATGCTCCCACCCGCGATTAAAAAAAAAAAAAAAAATACTATAATAATAAAAAACCCATTCACAATTTGTCTTGACCAAAACATTATATATGATTTTGCATTATAATAATCCAAAACCATATTAGAAAAAGAAAAAACACAAAGTAAGAATAATAATAATATATGTAAAAGGTGTAAAGTTTCAAAAAAGCAGTTAACGTTCATAATCCATACAGATTCACTAAAGTATTCTCTATTTCTTTTTTCTTTTTAAATAGTATTCTCTATTTAATTTTACAAAACAGTCCAAGATTTTGAAAACGAAATAGAATAGAAGAATTTGGTGGGACAATATAAAAATAAAATTTTTTTTTGGGGCTAAATCAGGAAAATAACAAAATACTTGCTTAAATAAGAGGATTTTTGGAATTGTACATAGAAATGAAAAGAAAGAAATAATATAAAAATGAAATGGCATTGAAAAGTGGTAGTTCTTGAGGGGATGGAGAAAGAAGAAAAAAGACAGAAACAGGGGCAAATTAGTAAAAAAGAGAAGACGTAGAAAGGAGATGAGAACGAGGGAGAGAGGTGAGAAAGAAAACAAAGCAACATGTCCAATCAGTCGTTTTCAGATGTGAGCTCGGAATTTCGGGGGAGGTGTTAGTTGATGACTCATTACCCTTTTGTGGACCCCTTTGTGGGTCCCACCGTCCTTTTTTTTTTTTAAAAAAAATTTATTTATTTTTTTCTTTTTCTCTCTCCTCCATTTCTCCACCTCCTCCTTCACTGCCACCGACCCGCCGCGTTTTAGTGCCCGCTCCGCATCTCTTTTGAGGCATACATCAAGCTTTTGCATTCTGATGGTTTTTTTTTTTTTTTAAAAATAAATATATATTATTTAATTTTTAATTTTTAAATTATTTTTAACTGTTTTAATGCATGTATAATGCTTATTGCAACAATAAAACAATAAAATTTATAGAAGATTAATTGTTATTTTATTACCTTATAGCATATTACGTTTGTAAGTACAATTGTACACTTTGATAGATGAATTCAATGAAAGTGAATATATAACAGTCATTCAATTAGTGTATAGCATTTGTTTAACTTTTTTTTTATACAATATTTTATTCTATTTTGTTTTGCTTGTGGATATTGCGTATGACAAATTTTGTTAAATTAATTTATTAGATAGAAAAATTGAATGACTGGATGAAACTAACAGAATAATAATAATAATAATAATAATTCATTGACAAAATGAGAAGTTTTTATAGTATGCAAGATAAATTCTGAAAAAAAAATAGTATAGTTCATGTCGTTATTGTAAAATTTATTTACCCAAAATTTAAATGACATTTTTCGTTTGCTGAATTTAAATGATATTTTAACATTGCAGAGCAGAGGGTGGATATAATGAATCGTTGAATCTTGATGTCTATTAACAATTTAAAACTTGGGGTTTTGGAAGATTGTTCTCTTCTTGTCCTAGTTGACGTGGCAGAAGCTGTAGAAATAACAGCCAAACCATTTAGCCCAATTTAAAATCGGCCATGTTCATTAATCATTATGGTCTCGGTCAAAGGCCCAATCATCATGCCTAGCTATTAAGTCTCACAATCCAAATGCGTTTCCGTTAATCGTTATATACAGCAAACTCAAATGTCAAGGCAAAATGGGTGCTTTATAGCTTGTATGCTGTCAGACTAGCATTAGGTTGTTAATATTGATTTTTTATTATTATTTATTGGATTATTTTAAAATTGATATTTAAAAGTAAATTTTATAAAAATTTAAAGAATCATGAAATTTTAAATTTCACCTTAAGCAATTTAATAATTAATAAAATAAATTTTGAATTGATTTAATGTGATTTTGGTTGTATAGTATATACAGATTTATTACATCGCATACATATTTATCATTATAATATTCATCTTTTACATCAAGCAATATATTGTAGAATAAAAGCTTAGGTAATATATTATCTAATGTATTTTTTAGCATAATTGCAAACAGATCAAATTCATAGGTTCAATTCTTGTTGGATGCACTTGGAATTTTGAGTTCAATCGCTGCTCATGAAATTTACACATATAGCTCACCCTTATAGCTTATGGGGCATGGCACTTCACTCGCACAACACTCGTTTAAAACATCCAAGAACATCCACTTGTTCTTCATTGGCTAGGGAGAGATAAAGGCTAGATGATTTAAAATCCTGCTTAGAGATTGCAACTATAGTTAGAGTAGGATTTTCCATCCATCATCTCTGCCGAGGGCTTGTTTTACCTTCAAATTATGACGGATCTGTTCGATTGTAGTCTCCATTAATTCGTCAACTAAGGACAAGATGACCATATGCTTTTATTTACCGAATGTTCTCTTTAATATGGTCTATATATATATATATATATATGTATGTGTGTATAAAAAGGCTCAAATTAGAATTTTAATATCTATTTTCGCCAAAACCAATCATTTCGAAATATATAGTGAGATATTCATTAGCCATACAACATATTGTAAAATGTTGCTTTTGATGAAATTTTAATATTAAAGAGTATCTGATCTGAACTGGACTGTATATAGGACTGTATGTGTATATATATATATATACATTTATGAAATTTGGTAGCGCTTGTATGCCGTTAGGTGTTTGCAATAAGTTGCTTGTTGATGTCCTTTACATAAAAAGTATATAATACAGTAATTTTATTCTATTGGATGTCATCGCTGTGCAGATCTGGTTTTTGACCTTTAAGAAAATCTCTCAGTACACGTTACTATTCATGGTTGTTTTAATATGATAAACCCATGACGCGCTGCTATTCTGGCTTCCGATGCTTAATAAAATATTATTGATATGTAGATATTACAGTATCTTGGCAGGCAAAAGGCAAGTCAATAAAATATTATTGATATATATATATATATATATATTACAATATCTTGGCAGGCAAAAGGAAAGTCAAGGCTGGTGGGTGCCTTTATAGCCAGGGTCTTATCGTTTGAATTCTTACAACAATATAAATATAAATATATATGCACACATTCCAAGGTCAAGATGAAAGATAATTTTCGTAGGGTTGGGATATTTAGCATTAAGTTGGGGTATGGGTTTTCTCAAGTTTGAAAGCCATGGCCTCAAAGTTGAACGGCTGAGTATTAATGAGAGTTTTGAAAGTTTATATATATATATAAACACCATCATTCAGATTGAAAGTACGTAGAGGACTTCAAAAGACTAAAGGGATCCACCACAGCAGCTGATCATGTCATACAGTTAATGTTTCGAAGACTTAGATGTCCAACTACGACTGGACTCGATCGATTCAAGAAATGATTCATATACTATATATTAATTAATTAATTAATATATTTTTCATATATTATAATGATATAATAGGAATATTCTGTTGTAGAAGGATCAGATTCACTATGTAACATTAAAATATAATGTTGGACAATATTTTGGGATGGTTAATTTTGCTTTAAGAATTACCATTCTGTCATCTAATATATCTACAAAGTAAAACAAAATTGGCCATCCCAAAATGTTGTCTAATATTAAATTCTTATGCTGCAGAGTGAATATGATCTTCTTTACAACAAAATATATAATATTAAACACAGCATGACTATATCTTTTTAAGGTTTCCAAGAGATTGATGCAGAAGCTTTTATCAAAACTCCAGATGATGCATCTTATGTAATCTTACAAATATAACCGATCTATTGAGTGAAATGTTGCTTAATTATAACCTTATCCTAAGTACTATAGGAGTAAAAATTGGCAAATCACATGTGAATTCACTGTAAAGATAACCCCAAAAAAAAGAAAAGAAAAAGCTAATGTTTTGCATTTTCTCCAGCTCCTTTTTAATGTTAATATCATGTGCTAGATGTATATATGTATATATATATATATAGACGACCATCCACAATGCTTTTTTTATTATCAAAAAAATCACAAATAGCCTGGTTATCTGTTTATAAAATACAATTTTAGGTGCTAAATAAATATGAATTTTTTTTTTTTTTTGGTCAAAAGCTAACCCTCCATTTGGTTGATGATGTTATCTTCTACTATTGACTTAAAGGATAGTACTGGAGGCTATTGATTTGACATAAGCTTGAAATTAATTTTTTCTTCAGCTTCTATCGCTAAGTCTTCTAGCATATCTAAAGTACTTACCTGATATGCTATCTTTTCCAATAGATTTTGTGCTTGTATTTTTGGTTCATCGGAAAAAATAATTTATTGGTAGATGAGTTAAGAAAATTCTTCTACCATCAATAATTTTAAATAAATTATTTTCTTTCAAATCTCTTGCTGTTTCAATTAAATGTTTGGCATTGTCGATCCAGTATCCTTGTGGATGAACACCTTGTGCTAGGATTAAATTATCTATATGTTGTTCCTTTTCTATTTCACTTTTTGTCGTTTCAGTTAGCAACTATATTTGATAAGTTCGAAAAAACTTTTCTTTATATTGCCATCCAATGGTGCTTGTGATTGAGAATGTTAAGTATCTTATTCTTTTGTGGTTTTTTTACCACATGATAAACTATTGATTTGAACATTTGTGGAAATTTTTTAAGTTAATCAAAAGGTAAGCTTTAAAAGATTATTAAATTAGTAATTCCCCATTCAATAGATGTTAAACTTCAAGGTTCATGATTTATGGAAAAATGGAGTTTTGGTTGAAGATTATCAATAGTATTTATATTAGTTACATATTCAACTAATATATTCTTACTGATTTTTCCATGATCAAGGATCATTTCTCGGATTGACATAAATAAATGCCAAGGTAGAGCTTGTCTAGATTTTGCATGTAAACATATTCTTTTAATTTTTTCAAAGAAAGGTAATTGGTTATCACTTTCCATAAAAGAAATTAAATTAAGAAAATTATTAATTTGTTTGTTAAAAAAATCTTCATTCCAATTAATTTGGGTAATAATTTGGAAAGATATTTCTTTTAATTTATTATTCTATTTTTTAATTTCATTTATTTAAGTAGTTTTTTTTGCTATTCCTTAAGCTAGTTTGCTCATTTGAACTCGGAAAGCTTTTCTACTTTACTATTTCCTTAGATATGGTTTTCCGTACTTCATTTAAATCTTCTATATATATTTTTTGGTATTCCTGGATTAAAGAAATCAGGAATATTTGGAGAAAGATTTTGTTGTATTCCTAAAACTTAATTATTAACTTTTCTTGTAATATAATCTTGATAAGATTTCTTAGCTTCTTCTAAATCATTAAAACTTTTGTATAAAGCTCCGTTGTATGTATTTACTTGTGGACGATAGGCTTCTCATGAAGTGAAAATTCCTGTTTGGAATCCTTCAAATACCACATAATAACTTTTAGGCCTTGAAGCCTTTACGACTGTTAATCAGGGTTGCTTACCCTTGTTCATTCTCGTTAAGATAATCACCAAGAAAACTTTCATATGTTTTTAGATGTTCTATTTCAAAAGTATACATATAAATGTAATTGTAGATTTTTTGTCTACAACCATCCATTATGCTTTTCTTATTAACAAGAAAATCACAAACAGCCTGGTTATTTGTTCTTAAAATAAAATTTTCGGGTGCTAAATAAATATGAAATCTTTTTATTCCAAATTTTATAGCTAATAATTCTTTTTCAAATATAATATAATTTTGTTCATTTGGTCTAAATTTCTTAGAATTATATCCATATAACAATTCTTCTTTTTGAAGTTTTTTACCAAAGGGTTTTCTCTTAGTAATTTTTTTTTAATACATAGTGGAATATCTTTTTCATTCCATTTTTCTGTAGATATTGCTTTTAATATACATCCTCAGCCTAAATTAGAGGCATCTGTTTTAAGAATTAATCTATCTCCCATTTGAGGAAAAAAAATTGCTGGTAGGTTGTTTTTTTTTTTTTTGCTATTATTTTATTTACTAAATCTTTATCTTTGTTTGTCCAATAAAATTCTTGATTTTGTTTTATTTTTTTTAATAAAGGTATCTCTTTTTGAGATAAAATTTGGATAAAATTTCTTCCATAATTTAAAATTTCTAAAAATTGTTGTAATTGCTTTTTATCTTTTATTTCATTAGGAAATTCTTTTAATTTTATTATTATATGTTTTTGTAACTTTATTCCTGATTTATCTAAGGTTATTCCTAAAAATTCAATAGATTTTTTTTCTACTATCATTTTTTTTTCCCTAAGATAATAATTCCATGTTTTTTAAATTGATTTATAATTATTTTTAGATGATTATAATGATCTTCTTTATTTTTTGAGAAAACTAATAAATCATCTATATTGACAACACAAAATTGTTTAAAATTTTCAAAAATAGAGTCCATCCATCTTTAGAATACTTCTGGGGCTATGTTTAATCCAAAATACATTACATTCCAATGAAATCATTTTCCTGGTATACTAAAAGTTGTCAATGGTTTTGATTCTTTTGTTAGTTTTATTTGTCGGAATCCGGATTTACAATCAAATTTATTAAATATTTTGTTTCCTTTAATTTGATTAATTAGAACATCTTTTCTAGGAATAAAATATCCATTAAACTCTATATTTTCATTTAATCTTTTATAATTTATTATTAGTATTGCTTTTCCTCTAATAATTTCAGCATGGTTTCTTACCATAAATGCTGGATTACCATGTGGATTTTTAGTTTTTTCTATTAGTCCCTTTTTTTGGTAATTCTTTTAGTTGAATTTTAAACTCATTTATCTCAGTTTCTGTATAAATCACTGGTTTGACCCTAATTATTATATCAGGGTTTTTTAATTTTAATGAACAAAATCGAGATGATTTATATTCCATAGTTTTAATGGATTTTCTCCAAAATTTTCTCTAAGAATATTATAAACCCAATGGTTTTGAGCTATTTCATCACTTATTTTTATTATTTCTTCTTTTTTATTGGAAAGAATCCTTTCGATAATTTGTGTTTATGGTAATATAAAAATTTTTATTTCAATTTCATCTTTTCCTTAAGTTATATATATATATATATATATTTTTTTTTTTTGGTTGAAATTTGTAGGGAGATATTTTTCCATAAAGTTATTTTCTCGAATAAAATCTCCATGCATATCTGGAAAGGCTATTATCTTTGAAATAATAAATTTTTTATTATTCATCCATATAGCTATATTTTTAGCTTTGTATTTTATTATAGATGATTGATTTTGGATTTAAGTAATTCTTATAGATGTTTTCATTAATATCCAGTTTTTTGGTGGAATAGCATTCGGATGACAAGAGCTTATTGTTGCTCCGCTGTCTAATAGAATACGAAGATCATAAGGTTTATATCCTTGAAAATTTTCTTAATACATATTGTTGTTTATATTTACTCATTCCACGAGAAAATATTATTTCTTGATTTTTTGATTTATAGTGAAATATTTCATTCATTTTTATTTTCTTCGTTTCTTAAGTAATTTGTTTCTAGCATAATGGATATCTTGCTTTGATTAATTCTTGATTGAATTTCATCATTTTCGGATGTTTCACCTTCTTTCTCATTTCCTTTTAAATTTAAATGTTTGAAATTTTCTAGTTGTTCTGAAACAGTAAAATCTTTTTTCCATTCTAGAGACCTCTTATCTCTAAAATACAAATTGTTTCCAGATAATTGAATTTCAATAATATTAGATTGTAATTTTTTAGATTTTCCTAAAAGATTAGTTATTAACCATGGTTTTGGTATTTCTAAATCATTCAAATTTAATAATTTAGGTTTTATTTCATCCTCATATGGTTGAGGTTCATATAATTCAACTATACTTTTATCATATGGTTTTATAGGTGTTTCAGTTGTTTCTGTTAATTTATAGATTGTTCTCTATTGTATAGATAAAACTTGTTGTTCATTATTCATACTTAACTTTTTTACCCGAATTTTTATTTTTATAGAATTTTCTAAATTTTTATTAGAAAGAGACATGAAATAGTTAGGTCTTATGTTAAACCATACTACTACATTAACAAGATTAGATGGTATTCCCCAATTAAAGCTTGAAATGGATCTTTTAATCTATTATTAAAGACTATTGCTTAAATAGGAGTATCTAATCCTAATCTAAAAAGGCAAGTAATTTTTATTTGGATTAGTTCTATATGCATATATTTTGCTTTCGAATATTTTGTAACCCATATTGAAATTTTTTGTTTATTTAACAGGGGTATTTTAGCTGTTCCTTATTAGGTATATTTAGCTTGTGTGTTTCCACTAAAATATTCAGATATTCTTGCAGAAAACATATTAAATTTTAGGATTCTATAAATATCTTTTTCTTTTATTTTTAACCTTTTATTTATTTTTTGTCTAAACGGTTAAATTCTTGTTATGTTATAGAAATAGTTTTTCCTACAGCATCTTTTAAAGTTATTGCTTCATTTTCTTTATCATCTATTTCTTCTGGTTAAGCATAAGAATTAATTCTTCCTCAGAATCGGAAGTATCTTCTTCGGATTTCATTTTATAAAGTATTCATCTTCATCTGAAATTTCTTCTCTAAATAATACTTCAAGATCCTTTAATTCTAATTTTTTAATTATGTTTTTGTCACTTTTTATTTTTTTAGGATATTCTGGTGCATAATGATCTTCTTTATTACAAACAAAACATTTACATTTCTTTTTTGGTTATGAACATTTTTTCTTTCTTATATATTTTTTATTTTTGGAAAAAGTTTTCTTTTTTCTTAAAGGTTTCCATTGATATTTTCTAGGTTTTGTTTTCATTGTTTGTGGTTTTGTACATCCTATCTTCCAATTTTCTTGAAGAATGTTATCACAACATTTTTGATTAATAGGACTTTTTACCTGTTTTTTAGCTTTCAATTCTAAACATCTTTCATTAATTAGTCTTAGAACAAAGTTTATTCTTAATTCTAAGCTATCTAATTTTGCTATTTTCTTTAATCAGTCATCATAAGTTTTAATGGCTAGTTCATCCCATGGGTTTTGTATTTTATGAAAAAATTATTGGAACCAATAATTGGTTTGATCATAAGGTAAGCTATAAAAATTTTTTCTATATAATTTATAAAAGTCTTCAAAATATCCTATATTACATAGTTCTAACTTAGAAAACATATATGTAGTGTCTGGTATTGTTGTTTCATCTACCACACCATAAGATTGTTCTTTTACTAATTTACTTAAGGCTTCTAATAATTCAGAGTATGTTTCTTTTTTCAACATATTCTCTTGTTGATCTTTTCCTAAAGTCGTAGATTTCCATTGTTTTAACCAATAGAGGACTTCTCCTTGAAAAGTTTCTAGCTAAATAATCTAAAAATCTTTCTTTTGTCCATAATGTTCGATAATTATTTATTAGAATAGATATTGATTGTGTCCATTCATCTATAACTTTTGCTACTTGTTTAAAAGGAATATTATCTAAATTTAAATAAATTCTTCCTTGAACTATAGGTTGTTTATTTAAATTATCTCTTCTTTGTGTAACAGTAGAATGTGTAGACTCACCTTCTAACTTTACTCCTGAAGTTTCTCTTGCTTTAATATACAATTCTTTCATTTTTTGTTCATAATTTTTAAATTCTTCAAGTGGTTCTTCTGCCTTTCTTTTTCTAAAATTTTTCTCATCATCTATTAATTCAGATGAAGTTTCATTTTTAGATTTTGAAGTTTCTTGTAATGAATTAATTTCTTCAGAAGTTTGTTCTTCTTCAGATCCCTTTTCTAAATTAAAAATATATTCAAAATGTTCTAAAAGTTCTTTTTGACCTTTTTATCAAGCTTGGTTCTCTTGGTGTTGGGTATATGCATAAAAAAAACATTTCCAAAAACTTTTAAATTATCAATTGAAGGTTTAAAAACATACCATAATTCATATGGTGTTTCAGACTCAATTGCCTTGCTTGGAAGTCTATTGACGAGCCATTATCTCTTAAGTATAAGTTTCTCATATTGCAAGCATCTTGTCATTTTTATAATTCTACGATTTTTTTTTTCACTTACACCATTTTGTTGTGATGTGTATGGTGTAGTGCATTGATGCACATTACATGTTTACAAACATCTCGGAAAATGTGAGAAGTATACTCACCTCCATTGTTGATTCTAATGACATTGATCATTGTTTATGCTTGGTTTTAACAAGGGCCTTAAATTCTTAGAATATGAAAGCTGCTTCTGATTTTTGCTTACAAAAATAAATCCAACACTTTATGAAGAAATCAACTACGTCCTTCCACTATGTGTTGCTTCATTCTTAAGACCATATACAACCAAGTGTACAAGTTGTAACGTGTGTTTTGATCTGTTAAGCCTTGTTAATGGAAAAGGAGTCCTTATTTGCTTGCCAAATTTACATATTTGGCACATATATTCATCCTCTTGGATTAGTGGTAAGCTTTTACAATATTTTACGCACATGTTTGCTTTAGAGTTGCATAGTTGAAGTATTTGAACCTTTTGTGCCATAACTTTGAAACATCATCAACATTAATTCTCAAAACGGGTTGATTTTGAAACTCAAAATAAAAGGCTATTATCGTTCATATGTACCAAAAGTATCACTTTGTCATCCTTTGTAGTTTCATGACGCTCATAAAAAAATATTAAAGTTTAACATTTCTTCATTAGTTATGATACACTTAACGAATTCTCGGATAAGTTAAGAACATAGAAGACATTGGTGAGAAGTGTAGTACCTCTTGATGTTTTGATGATAATATCACCTCTTCTTTTTGCCTGCATGATTTCTCTATTTGCAATTTTGATTTTTATTGCAGTTCTATTGTCGAAATTGACAAATAAATCTTGGTTATGGTTCATATGAATGGTATATCCACTATCAAGTATACATACCTCTTTACTTATGTTGCTAGATTACATGACGTGTTGGTTGGCAGCTTTTTGAACATGTCTAGCATCCTGCTTCTCTTTCGACATGACCAAGCTGTTTGCATATCTTATATTGAACATTT
Source organism: Ziziphus jujuba (assembly GCF_031755915.1). Classification (NCBI taxonomy): domain Eukaryota; kingdom Viridiplantae; phylum Streptophyta; class Magnoliopsida; order Rosales; family Rhamnaceae; genus Ziziphus; species Ziziphus jujuba. Next base: position 9,861,804 of record NC_083390.1, read on the forward strand.
GGTCACAAACAATAAATCTTAGTCATGTGATTTTGTTTCTTATAATCGAAGCAAGGTCCATAACTCTTCTTTTCTCCTCCTGTATTCATGTTGTCCTTAACTTTGTTTGCTTCTTAAATGGTTGAACATTATGAATTTCTTTGCCTTTGTGCTTTGTTGCAAGAGCTACTTTGGTTGTTGTTGACTCTCCATTTTATCTAAAGCTTATTCCATGGTTTGTAAAGTATTAAGCAACTCGGCAAATGAGATTTGACTTAATCTCTTGTTTCTTCAAGTGAACAGATCTTAGACTTAAACTTCTCAAAAAGACATATTAGGATCTTTTCCACAATCCTTTAATATGGTAGTTTTTCACCAAGCAACCAGATTTGATTAACCACCTTCATCACTTTGTTACCACAATCCTTCTTGGGTTCATTCTTATCCATCTTTAAATTTTCAAATCCTTTTTTAAGATTGAGAATTTGCATCTACCCTGTCCTTATGTTGCCTTGAAACTTTTATTGTATTTAGTCCCAAGCTTCTTTTGGTATTGAACAAGTCATGATTCTTGTAAAAATGTCATCCAACATAGCAGATTGTATTACCGTGAGGGCTTTGTATAGTCTTGCATTTTCTTCACTATGCACCTTCATTTGACTTATAGAAATTCCTACCACTAAGGGTTATGGTTCATGATCTCCTCCCACTACTTTCCAAGGATCAAAAGCATGTAAGTAAGCTTTCATCTTGATAGACCAAACCAGATAGTTTTTTCGCAATCAAACATCGATGTTAAAGGTGCAGAAAAATTAGAAGAACCCATTGAAATCGATAGGAGTCTTTGGATTATAACTCATGAAACTTCTATTAAAAGATTCAAACAAGGCTCTAATACCAACTTAAAGTAAGGTAAAGTTGTTTCTAAAGAAGAAATTTAAGAGTTTTGATGTGGGTTATGGTTTTTACTGAAGCTTTTGGTCTTGAGTTTGTGTTTTGCTAAAGTAATTGTAGAGTTGATATGTAAAATCGATATATTTTCGGTAGTTTTTGCTCTTTATTCTTGAGATTTTTGTACACAAAATAGTGAAACAAAAAGCCAAGTTTTCCATTACACAAGCATGCTAATATATCACAACAAGTAGGCTATGTAAAAGCAACTACACAACTAAACTAACTAACAAATTAGACATAAGTGCTAAAAGTGAAGCAATCAAGTAGTATGAATGCAATGTCAGCATGTTGGTACAATAAAGCTTCACCATTTGCCTCTTTTCCATAGCTTTCTTTATGTTAAAATAGTACATTTTGATATGAACCTAGGTCGACTTACTCCTAAACCCGTAATATATTAGCCTGGATCGAAAATTAAGTTCAGATTTTAATGGTTACCTTAACCCTTAATCAACTTGTGATTAGAAACTTTGATATATGATGAAGATGCTACAATAGATGATGGATGTCCTATTGATAAGTCAAATTAAAACACTCAATCTCTTTAGTGTTTCAGGTGTTCAAAGAGAATTCTTTCTTACAAGTATTTTTTTGTATGAAAGATGTACCCGAATCGAAAATTAAGTTCAGATTTTAATGGTCACCTTAATCCTAATCAACTTGTGATTAGAAACTTTGGTATATGATGAAGATGTCACAATAGATGATGGATGTTGTATTGATAAGTCAAACTAAAATACTCAATCTCTATTTGTGTTTTAGGTGTTCAAAGAGAATTCTTTCTTATAAGTGTTTTTTTGTATGAATGATGTACTGAATATTATTAAGATAATAATCCTTAAATAGGTTTGAAAGACAACATAAAAAGCCCTAAAACATCGTAGACAAATCGGCCATAGGTTTAGGAAACTTAGTGTGGTCGAAATTCTCCACCTTTCCTAATCTAATTTGGATTAATTAATTCTTTAATTTTGAAATAGGAATTAAGTAATTTACAATTAAAATAATAAATTATAAATCTTCCTAAAGTGATTTGTGCAGCAAATAAATAAATAAAAATCAAAATAGAAGACTAATTTCCTAAAATAAAAGTCAAATGTTCAAATTAGGAAACTAGTTGACAACTAAGTTGTTTTTATCCAATAACCAGCTAGTTTAGGCACCAAATCAGCTCCCATATGCCATGTAGGATGCCAAATAGGATTATTATTGGTTCCCATATGTTTCCCTTGATTTAAATAAAAAGAAATTACTTGAACAAGAAGAAAAAGCAAAGCCAGCGCCAAAATGGGTGATTTTCGGCCAAATGGAGTCTTGTGCGCAAATGCCTCATTTGAATGATTTTGGTTCTGCCTTGGTATGATTCCATGGTCCATTAGTGAGTTTAATCATGTTCACAAGTTAACAAAGTAATTACTTGCTGCCTAGAACCCATAGATGCATCAAAACAACTTGTTGGTTTCATTTTTGCCTTCGTAATTTGGATGCACAAGATGGGCTTTGGATCTTCGGGTATTATCATGCCCTCTTGAGTTGGAATCACACCTTGTATAAATCTAGCTAGGTTTTCCTTGAATCTCTTAGCTTGTGCCCTCGTGATTGACCCCGTCTTCATTGTTACAGGATCAACATCCCAGAGGATAGTCGGTTGTACGGGTATAGGCGGATTCTTATCATTCCCTTCCTTTTGAAAAGGATTTGCCCTCAAATCAAAGTCATCACCTACAACAAATGGAGATAAGTCAGCAACATTAAAGGTAGAACTCACATTATACTCACCTAGTAAGTCAAGCTTGTAGGCGTTTTCATTAACCCTCTCCAAACTTGGAAAGGTCCATCTTCTTGCGGCATAAGCTTTGACTTTCGTTGTTTTGGAAACCTCTCTTTTCTTTGGTGTAACCCAACCCAATCTCTAGGTTCAAATGCAACCTTTATTCAGCATTGATTAGCATTCTTTACATATTGTTCCGTCCTCCTCCCAATGTTTTTTTGTTTTTTTTTTTTGTTTTCATGACTCTGCTTAACAAAATCAGTTTTTTGTTTTCCATCTAGATTAGCATGTTCATTTAAAGGTAAAGGTGTTAAATCTAATGGAGTCAAAGGATTAAAATCATAAACAATTTTAAATGGAGTATATTTGGTAGCTGAATGCATTGACCTATTATAAGCAAATTCCACATGTGGCAAACATTCCTCCCATGTTCTTAAATTTCTTCTAATTAAAGTCCTCAACAATGCAGACAAGGTCCTATTTACTACTTCAGTTTGTTCATCAGTTTGTGGATGAAAAATAATTAAAAATAAAAGTTTAGTCCCTAGCTTAGCTCAAAAGTTTTCCACAAAACTTCGCATCCCTATTCGAAACAATAGTAATAGGCATTCCATGTAGTCTTATTATTTCCTTAAAGAATAAGTTAGCCACATTAGATGCATCATCAGTTTTATTACATGCAATAAAATGTGCCATCTTAGAAAACCTATCAACAACTACAAAAATTAAATCTTTTCCATTCCTAAACTTAGATAAACCAAGAACAAAATCCATAGACAAATCAATCCATGGATGAGATGGAATTGGAAATGGAAGATACAAACCGTGAGGTTTCAATCTTGACTTGGACTTTTGGCATTTCAAACATCTCTCACATATTCTCTGCACATCCCTTTTCATATTAGGCCAATAAAAATATTCTTGTAGTAAGGATAAATTTTTAACAACTCCAAAATGATCCATTAAACCTCCACCATGACCTTCCCTAACTAGTAACTCCTTAATGCTACAATTAGGTACATAAAGTTGATTTTTCCTAAACAAATATCCCTAAAAAATGTAAAATTTATTATAAACATGCTTAGCACAATTTTTAAATATTTTAACAAAGTTACTATCATGCTTATGAAGTTATTCTAATTGTTCAAATTCAAGTAATTTAGCATCTAAGGTAGAAAACAATACATACATTCGGGATAATGCATTGACAACCACATTTTCCTTACCTTTCTTATAGCTGATGACATAAGGAAAAGTTTCAATGTATTCAATCCACTTACCATGCATTTGGTTGAGCTTCCCTTGACCTTTAATATGTTTCAATGATTCATGATCTATATGAATCACAAATTCTTTTGACATCAAGTAATGTTGCCATGTTTCCAAAACTCTCACCAAAGTATACATCTCTTTGTCATAGGTTGGATAGTTTAATGCAGCTCCATTTAACTTCTCACTAAATATGCTATGGGCCTTCCTTCTTGCATCAAAATAGCTCTAATACCTACACTCGAAGCATCATATTCAATTTCAAAAGTTTTAGAAAAACAAGGTAACACTAATAAAGGAGCATTAGTTAATTTTTCTTTCAACAAATTAAAGGACTTCTCTTGTGCTTCGCCCCATTTGAATCCAACATTTTTCTTTATCACTTCGGTCAATGGTGCTACAATGGTGCTAAAATCCTTGAAAAATCTTCTATAGAAGCTATCCAAACCATGAAAACTCCTTACCTAGGTAATAGATGTACGTTTTGGCCAATGTTGTATGGCTTTCACCTTGGATTGGTTCCTGCAGCACTCACAAATCCTAAAAAAACAAGCTCATCTTGACAAAAATCACACTTTTTCATATTAGCTAACCTTTCTTTCCTAAGAATATCTAAAACTTGCCTAAGATGTCCTACATATTCATCAAGATTTCGATTATACACTAAGATATCATCAAAATATACAACCATAAATTTTTCCATAAATGGATGTATGACATGATTCATTAACCTCATAAAAGTACTAGGTGCATTAGTCAAACCAAAAGGTATTACTAACCATTTATACAATCCATATTTAGTTTTAAATGCGGTTTTCCATTCATCACCCTCTTTCATTCTAATTTGATGATACCCACTCCTAAGATCAATTTTAGAGAACATGCAAGCATCATACAATTCATCAAGCATATCATCTAGTCTAGGAATTAAATGCCTATACTTAATGGTTATGTTATTTATAGCCCTACAATCAATACACATTTGCCATGTTCCATCTTTCTTAGGTACTACTAAAACAGGAACAGCATATGGGCTCATACTTTCATGAATATAACCTTTTGTAAGTAATTCACTTACCTGGGTTTGTAGCTAATTTGTCTCCTCCGGATTGCTTCTATATGCGGGCCTATTAGGAACTACAGCTCCATAAATAATCTCAATTTGGTGTTCAATCCCTCGAATAGGTGGTAAACCACTAGGAATTTCCTCCAGAAAGACATCATTAAATTCTTGCAAAATAAAAAAAATAGAACTTGGAAATTCAAGCTCTTCAAGGTTAGCTTGATCATTTAGGTAAACATATTTACAAATCATGACTAGCAATTGTTTATTAATCAAAAATGCCTTTTTAACCTCACCTAGGCTAAGATAAAAAATTTTCTTTTTCTTTTCTTTCATCTTTTTTTCTTTGCTACTTTCGATTTTCTCTCTCACGCTCATGCTCTTGACTTTTTCTCCCATTCTCTTTCTTTCGGCTTCTTCTCTTTCTTTTCCTTCAAATTCTGTTTAGAATACTTACCTTGGGTGTGGGGCTCAGTCTTGCCCTCTTGGATAGGTGGTAAAGCCGTGGGTCCCATGCTAAACTTCTCTTTGAGCCGATCAACCTCTCTCCTTTATTGCATTTGTAATTGGTCTCTAAATACCTCCTTTAGAGTTAATGGATCAAGCTTAATTTTCTTTCCTTTGAATCAGAATACCATGGCATTCTCTCTTTCATGGTGTATGGTGTCTTTATCAAATTGCCATGGCCTTCCTAACAAAATATGACTAGCATGTATAGACACAACATCACATAATACATCATCCACATATTTATCAATGCTAAATTTTACCTTGGCTTGTTTGTTAAGTTTCATCTCACAGCTATCATTAAGCTAGTGTAATCTATAAGGTTCGGGATGTTTAATAGTTGTTAATCCTAATTTCTCAACTACCACATTACTAATTATGTTAGCTTAACTTCCACTATCAATTATCATACTACAAATATTATCTTGAATTTCACATCAGGTGTGGAAGATGTTTTCTCTTTGCATTTGATCCTAATCTTTATATACGGTCAAATCCCTCCTTGATACCAAACTCAATTCAGCCTTTGAAGCTTTGAGAGTCTTGGCTTCTTCATGTTCCTCATCCTCAATTGCTTCATCTACAAATTCAATTTCAGCTTCGGATTCCTCATTTTTGGACTCCAACTTTCCATTGCCTTTTTAGCACCATAATTCTCCTATTCGGGCATTGGTTGGCAATATGTCTTCGTCTTTGGCATTTAAAACAAACAATATCTCTAGTTCTTGAGGATTTAGGATCAGATTTACCTTCTAACTTCTACATATCGTTGTAACTCCACTTGGTTGGCTATTTCTCGATTTAAACCTCCCAAAACCATGCCATGGTTGCCTCATGATCCTCATTCATGCTCAATCTCATCATGAGCATTCCATCTCTTTGTAGTAGTCCTCCACTATCCTACTTCCTTGTGATAATGATTGAAGCCTTTGATGCAGCAACCTATGGTAATGAGTCGATACAAATCTCTTTCTGATGGCTCCTTTCATTTGTCGCCAAGTAGAAATTAATTCATCGCCAACACTCCTTTGGGTACCTTGCTTATTAGTCCACCATTGGAATGGATAATGTCCAAATTCCAAAGCAGCCAATTTAACCTTCTTTGCCTCGGAGTAGTTATGGATGTTGAATATCACCTCCATATGCTCCTCCCACTCTAGGTATGCCTCCGAATCACTCTTTGCCATAAAAGGTGGTTTATTGACCTTAATGTTGCCAAGATCATCATCTTCCTCTCGAGCTTGCCTCCACGAGTTTGCCTTCCTTGGAGTGCAAAAATATCTTCAAACTCCTCCTTAAGGTTATCTCCAAAGTTACCTCCTTTGAATTCCTCCCTAAAATGTCCACGACCTTTTCGACCTTGATCTTGACCTGCTTGATGTTTCTGTCTTAGATTCGGCCCACCTTAGGAATTCTCAATTCTATCAATTCTTTGATCTAGGTGATCAAATTGAGCATTCATCCTTTAAAGTTGTTCTGAAACAGCCATCATGTCGGTAGGTTCACCTCCAAGTTCCGTTGCTCTTAATTCACCTTTGTATCCCACGGATTGCTCTTCAAGATTTATTGATGAACCATCTCCTCTCCTCATTCTTGGATCTGTCATGTTAGTAAAAATAATGCAAAAATCCTTACCAAAATTACTCCCTCACGTGTTTCACTCAAACAAGGTCTCGACACTCGTGTTTGCATACTAGTTTCGACTTTTAACCTTCTTTTAAGCTTACACTCTCTTGTGTTTTTCCACTCAAAGGATTATCTCAAAGTTCTATTAAAACACACTTAAAACAGCAACTAGATCACAAGTATGCTATAATTAAGCTTATCAATAAAACAACAACTAAAACAAGCAAATACTGAGTGATTGATGAAACATAGTCTTGGCCTAACTAATCAAAACAAAGATAAAATTAACAAAGCCAATTTTCAGATTTAATAAGGGATAAATCAGAATATTAAGGACCAATAATTCAATGACAAAATCTAAAAAAAGAGATTCAAACAATGAACAAGAAACAATTCGAACAAGATATAGAATAGTTGGTTGTAGTTCTTGTAATTTAAGTTTTTGTTTTAAATCATTTACCAATATATGAACAAGATTCAAATCTCTCTCTCTCTTTTTCTTTTTTTTTAAATATATGAATACAACTAATTAAGATCAAAACAGAAAAGAAAAATCAACAATAAACCAAATTACTATGAACAATTATGCAAAACAACCAACAAACTAGAAAGCAAAAATTTGGCTAAAACAAGGAAAAATTTAGCTCTGAAAAAAAATATGGTTTTTTTATTTTTTATTTTTTATTTTTTAATGTAGAATGTGAATAGATCGGAAACAATCTTAATCTAAAATTGCAGATTAACACAAAAAAAAAAAGAAGAAAACAAAACAAATAAGATAGATCAGACTTGAACAAAATTCAACTCTGATACCAAATGATACAAACCTAGGTCGACTTGCTCCTAAACCCATATTATATTAGCCCGGATCGAAAATTAAGTTCAAATTTTAATGGCCACCTTAACCTATAATCAACTTGTGATTAGAAACCTTGGAATATGATGAAAACACCACAATAGTTGATCGATGTCCTATTTATAAGTCAAACTAAAACACTCAATCTATTTGTGTTTTAGGTGTTCAAAGAGAATAAAAAGAATTCTTTCTCACAAGTATTTTTCTGTATGAATGATGTACTGACTGTTATTGAGATAATAATCCTTAAATAGGTTTGAAAGACAACATAAAAAAACCCTAAAACACCATAGAGAAACCGGCCATAGGTTTAGGAAACTTAGTGTGGCCGAAATTCTCCTCCTTTCCTAATCTAATTTGAATTAATTAATTTCTTAATTTTGAAATAGGAATTAATTAATTTACAATTGAATAATAAATTATCAACCTCCTTAAAGTGATTTGTACAGCAAAGAAATAAATAAAAATCAAAATAGAAGACTTATTTCCTAAAACAAAAGTCAAATGTTTAAATTAGGAAACTAGTTGACTAGTTGACAACTAAGCTATTTTTATCCAATCACCAGCTAGTTTAGGCTCCAAATTAACTCCCATATGTCATTTAGGATGCAAAATAGGATTATTATTGGTTCCCATATGTTTCCATTGATTGAAATAAAAAGAAATTGCTTGAACAAGAAGAAAGAGCAAAGCCAGCACCAAAATGGGTGATTTTCGGCCAAATGGAGTCTTGTGTACAAATGCCTCATTTGAATGGCTTCGGTTCTGCTTTGGCATGATTCCATGGTCGATTAGTGAGTTTAATCATGTTCACAAGTTAACAAAGTAATTCCTTGCTTCTTGGAACCCATAGATGCATCAAAATAGCTTGCCGGATCCATTTTCGCCCTCGTAACTTGGATGCACAAGACCAGTTGTGGATCTTCGGGTATTGTCATGCTCTCTTGAGTTTGAATCACACCTTGTCTAAAGCTAGCCAGGTTTTCCTTGAATCTCTTAGCTTGTGCTCTTGTGATTGGCCCCGTATTCATTTGTACAAGATCAGCAGCCCAGCGGCTAATCTGTTGTACAGGTACAGATGAACTTTCATCACCTTTCTAGCTTGACATTTGTCTTGTAATAATTGGCTTGTTCCAAGATACAATATGAGCATAACATGTCAGAAGCTCCTTTCAAGTAGGTGAAGTAGATCAGGTAGCTCAAGCTCATCTCTAAAACCGACTCTTCAGCTTGTTGTCCAACACAATTTCAAGCTTTCTTATGCCATAAACAAGCTAAAAACACTTAAAAGCAAGCTTTATAGCTCACTTATACAACACAAAACTGATAACAAAAAACATGAAAACACATGCGAAGCCCTTAACTTTGACAATTTGCCTCAGGGTTACATTGTTTTGTTACTAAGGATTACTATAATTTCTAATAAAAAACAATAATTAATAACTTCAATTTATTCTATTAATTTTAGAGTAATGTTACAAGCACCAACTAATTTACTAAGTTATTTATCAAGTAACATGTATCATTATTTGATTGGTTTACATATTAATATAAACGAGATATAGATAAATTAACTTTAAAGGGATAAGTGTAATTAAATATAAACAAATCCCATAATGCCACATGCGAGCTTGACAAACAATTTGGTAGACTAGTTGGTGTCTTTTGTATTATTCTTAATTTTATTATAACATTAAGAGCTATTAGCAGCCAAGCATTCCAAACTTTATCGAGGTTGACACATTGCATCCTAAACTTTTTTTTTGGGCATTTTGCACCCCAAACTTCTTTTTTGCTTGCACCATTGGTTCTTTTGTTAAAAATGCATAATGGAATGATCAGGTGCCATACACCTGCACATTAAACGAGGTAGATCAGGTAATTTTACAACTTTTAGGTTCTGTTTGAAACTCAGAAAATGTGGAGGAAAAAATTTGAGGGGACAAAAAAGGGGAAAAAAAAGCTTCGATCCATTTTTATGAGTTTTGCTTTCCTAAAATGTCAGTTAGAGAGAGAGGAGACAAATAGAAAGAGTTACAGAGAAAGAGAGAGTATGAAAAAAAAAAAAGAATAGAGACAAAGAAAGAGGAGAGAGAGAGAGAGTGATAGACAGAGAGATTTACACAGAAAGAGAGAGTACATAAAAAAAAAGGACAGAGAGAGTTAAAGAGAAAAAGAGAGTACACAAAAAAAAAAAGAGAAGAGAGAGAAAGAGACAGAGAGACTACACTAAAAAAACAAAAGAGGACAGAGACAAAGAAAGAGAAGAGATAGAGAACTTCACTCCCTCACAGCTTTGAGATTGTTGGTGTTATTGAGAGTGGTTGTTTGGAAGAAGAAGAAGAAAAAGAAAAAGAAGGGGTTTTGGGTTTGAAAGAGCACGTGATGAGTGAAAAATGTGAGGAATATAAAAGAACAAACATGGATGTGGAAGGAAGAAGAAGAAGAAGAAGAAGGAGAAGGGATTTGGATGAAGAAATTCCTCGAATGAAACCCTAATTTCTAAATTGAGAACAGTGAAATTACCTGATCTATCCTCGTTTGATGAGCACGTATGAGACACTTGATCATTTTGTTATTTATTTTTAACAGAAGAACGAACGGTGCATGCAAAAAGGAAATCTGGGGTGCATAATGCTAGAAAAAAAAAATTTATGGTGCAATGTGTTAATCTTGATAAAGTTCGGGGTGTTTGGCTGCTAATATCCCTAGCATTAATTTATTTAGAAAAAAAGATTAAAATTTTAAAATATAAAAAAATATTTTATGTATTAATAATATTTAATGTGGTTAAATTTATAATATAACTTTGATATAGATACATATAAATAACAAATTTTAGCTATTCAAGAACTTGATTCATTATTCAAGATCCACCCACGAGCTTCATTTCTTGTTGAAGATTAGCTTGTTTTCTTTACGAATCGAGCTTAAATGAGTTAAAATTGAGTAAAGCTTGAGCCAATCACAAGCTACTCGAATCTCTCTCTCTCTCTCTCTCTCTATATATATATATATAAAATAATTATTCAATCTGGATATATTAATTTTATAAAATCAGAATATATTGCAAAAAAATCAGGTTGAAATGAAAGTGATCGATTTGCCTTGAATGATTTAAACTATATCCTGGCTTTATAAGATGAGGGTATACTAACTAGATGATTTGAATCTTATTTTCTCATAATTAGACATGTAAAAATATATTATTGTAATATAATTATATACTTAATCGTTTCCTCAACTCACACTCTACAATTTGTCATTCTCGTGCACAACAACAAAACATGATTTAGTAACACTTTAAAATGTTATTAAAGGTATACTTGACTTCGGTAACATTTATTAATTAATAACATTCCTTATAAGTGTCATAGATACCCATATAAATGAAAGTTATACTAACACTTGAAAACGCCATTAGAAAAGACAATAAATGACATGTGAAAATGCCATCATGTTAAACTAATTAAGTGATCTAGTGACATTCAAAATTGTTTCTGAAGATGAACAGTGACATTTTAGAGCTTCATTGAATCTTAATTATTAATTGAATTATAAAAAATAAAAATAAAAAATGTTCAGGAAAATTTAGTGGGATTAGAAATTGTAACTGTTCTATGAGATTATAATAATTTTATTATGTTATCAAAATGTATTAGTGATAGCAATGGAAATCACTTTTTGATATATTTAGATCAAGAAAAGATATAATTGTTTGCCTGAGAATTCCAAAATTTCATTTTAATTTAGCATTGAATTTTTATTGGTTACTTCAAAGACAGTGAACCTTATGGTAATATACTCAATTACAAATAAGAAATAATAAAAATTAAAACTTAAATTACAGATATTGCAAAAAATCTGTAAAACGTCTAAAATCAACAAAGAACAAATTCAGACCTTCGCTCTAAAATATAACGTTTAACCATTCTACCTGAAAGACTTTTTCAGTTGGAGATTTTCTTCCTTCTTGTCAAGCGTATTGAACCCAAATCTCATCCATTTAACTCTGCAACAAGGCTTAAATAACATTAGTTCATTCTTAGTTTTGAGACGTTTCATATTAGAAATTGGTGATAGCATTGATTTTCTATTGTTGTGGTAGATTTTGTGCTTCAGGTGCTGAAAGAGGAAAAAAATTCAAGCTTTAACACTAGAAAAAGAAGATGATTTTGGGTGGACCCCTTTTCATTATGCCGCACATGTTGGCAATGTGAAACTTGTTAAACAATTTGTGAAGAATGATAGTAAGAGCCTTGCTTACTGAAAGAACAAAGAAGGTATGTCTGTCCTTCACATTGCTGCAAAGAAAGGATATGTTGATGTTGTTAGTGTACTGATCAATAGTTGCCCAGAAGTTTGTGAGTTGTTGGATAACAACAGTCGGATGGCTCTTCATATTGCTGTGGAAAATAGACAGGAAGTAGTGGTGAATTCTTTGCTGAAGTCCTTGATATTTCAGGATCTTATAAATGAGCAAGATAAAAAAGGAAATACAGCTTTGCGTCTAGCCGCTATTCAAGGACATTTCATAATTTTGAAAATGTTGACGGATGACTCAAAAATCAATAAAGGGGCTACAAACAATGACAAAAAGACATTTGTCGACATAATCCTATCAAACAAACAGCTAAAGGATATTGAAATTGTAAGTTTTCTTTCACATATACTAAATTTTAAACTATATATATGAATGCTTGGCTAACATTGTTTAATTAATGCATATAACTATATTGGCTTATTTTTAGTTATATAATTTTATCATATCCATATTTAAGTTATATTAATTGTTCAACCAATAAAAATAAAAATATATGGCCGTTATTACATCATCTTGGTAAACATCTTTATGTTAGTGTTTAGTGCTAATAGTCTCTATGAGCTGATCTTCCTTTTAAAGCCAGTGTTGATTTCATCCATCCAAATGCATATTACTAACATTATATAAATTAATTATATGTGTCCAGTTGGAAATCATGCTGTTGTTGGAGATAGAAATTGGTTTACCACCAAGTTTTGGTAGAAGAAAAAACAAGAAATACAAGAAGCAGCAGAGATTAGTGATGGGGAGAAAAACAAAAAAAGGATATACAAATTGAACAAGCAGAGATTGATGAGAAGAAGAAACAAAAAAACGAAGCTGGTGGCCTGAAAGAGCTTGATGAAGAGATGGTTGTTTCAGAGGAGGAGGAGACCTATAAATATACGTTGAAATTTGAAAATAAGTTAAGGGATTTCTCCGCCATCAATTTAGTGATAGCGAAAATCATAGCAAAAACCACATTTGCAGCTGCTTTAACAAAGCCTGGTGGATACAATGAAAAAGGCTTACCAGTTCTCAGGGGAAGAAAACAATTCGAACAGTTTTTACAATTTGACATATTGGCTTTCATTTTTTCCATTGCCTCCTTGTTGATCCACTATTTTATCCCAGTATTTGGAAAATTTGTAGTCATTATATTGCCAGTATTTTCGACAACATATGTTACAACAATTTTACTTTTCATGATGGTTCTTGCTTTTGAGCGTTGTATAGGACCAGTAGTCCTCGCTGGTGCTGGAAAGCAAAACCACTACAGCTTCGGAAGATATCATCTTCCTTCTAATATTTTCAGCATCTTGCTTTATGGCTTCTTCCTCATTATTATGTTTTATTTTCTATTACCATTCCCAATATACATATTTTTTAAGAGAAATAAGCCTTGTAACAATGTCAGAACTCGTTTTGGACTCTGGAGTTGAAAGACTTTGTATTCTATGTTGGAATTCCCTACGTATGTGTTAGCCATGCGTGCTATTCTTATTTCATATACATCCCAATGCACTCCGCTATTAGTTTATGATGTTTAGAATTATACTGTTGGAATAATAAACCAAATTTAATATTTGCTTTCTCTAGGATATATAATAAATATGTATGGGAAATGTAAGAACATATTTAATATGGTTCATGAACTATGAAAAATGTGAATGCTTATATATCTCTATTTTTGTCTATTGAATCAGGGTGTGGAAAATATAAATAAAAAAAGGTTTATGTATTTGCTTTGTTTTGGCTCTCCTTCTTGAACGTGTAATGCACTGCACTGCATCTTTATAAAATAAAAAAATAAATTAAAAACCAACATTTGGTAATAGAGCTCATGGCAAAATATAAACAATTGGGCTTCCCTTATTCCCCGCTTCAACGGAGAAGATTATGATTATTGGAGCCATCAAATGAAGGTGCTGCTAAAATCATTGAAGTTATGGAGTATTGTGGAAGATGGATATGAAAAGCCAGAAGATGAAGAGAGTATAACTACAATAGAAAGCATTTTGTTGAAAGAAAAAAGAGAGAAAGATAGCAAGGTTCTCTTTCAGATTTATCAAACCATTGAAAGACCAATATTTGAAAGGATTACAAAAGTAGAAACTTCCAAGCAAGCCTAGGAAATGATCCAATCAGCATATAAAGGAGAATAAAAGGTGAAAAAAGATACGTCAGTAGGCTTTGAGAGCAAAATTTGAAAAATTAGAAATGAAGGAGAGTGAAAGCATTTCAGATTATTTCAATAAGGTTACTTCTATTGTGAATCAAATGCCTTCTAATGGGGAAATTTTAGAAGATCAAAAGGTTGTTGAAAAGGTTCTTCGAAGTTTTCCAGAAAAAATTGATTTTGTTCTCGTTGCAGTAGAAGAATCAAAGGATTTATCTACTGTTTCAATAGAGGAGTTATTTGGCATTTTAAAGTCTCATGAATTTCAAGTAAATAAAAGAACTCTTACTTTATCTAGCCAGATTTCAGTTGATCAAGCTTTTAAATCACAAGTTACAAATACAGGAGGGCAAAATTTCTCACGAGTTAATTTTCGAGAATGTGGTAGAGGGGGCAATACTAGTGAAAGAGGTTCTAAATTTCATGGAAGAGGGAAAGGGGAGTCTAAACAAAGATGATCCTTCAGTAGAAAATATAAATTTGCCAGAGAACACACCATAAAAGGAAAAGGTAGTAGATTTAGCAGAGGAAGATGAAAAGGCTCTAATTTGCATGGTCACAAGCCTGGACATAAAGCAAGTGAATGTTGGAATAATCCAGCTAATCAAAGAAAAAGGGCTGGGTTCATTCATGATAAGAAGGAAGGTAAATTTAAAACTTTGTTTCTTGCTTGCTATGGTGACATAAATAATGTTTGGTATTTAAATAGTGGAGCAAGTAATTATATGACTGACAATAAGCATCTGTTTTCATCATTAGAAGAATTTGAATGTCGTCAAGTGATGATGGAAGATGCAAAATCCTATAAAATATAAGGTATGAGAGAAATTATTTTTAAAACTAAATTTGGAGCTTTGGAGAAAATGTTAGAAGTTTACTATGTCCCTAGCTGACAATGTAATTTGCTAAGCACTAGGCAACTTTTGAAAAAGGGATTTGATATTCACTTTCATGATAATATGTGCATTCTAAAGAAGAAAAGTCAGCTTGTTGCTAAAATTCTAGTGGCTCCAAATAATTTATTCCTTCTTACACTGGAAATCTTTAATATTGATTGTTTTAGATGTGTTGAAGAAGAAAAGTCAAAAATATGGCATGATAAATTTGGGCATTTAAATATTGGAAGTCTAAGGTTGCTATCAAAAAGAAAGATGGTTAAAGGCCTACCTGAAATTGATCAGATGATTGGAGTATGTGAATCTTGCCAGCTTGGAAAGCAACATCGTGAGTCTTTTCCTTCAAAATTTTTTCAACAAGCTAGAAGACCTCTTGAGCTTGTCCATTCTAATTTATGTGGTCCAATGCCAGAACCATCTATGGGAGGTAATAGGTTCTTCATTTCTTTTATTGATGATTTTTCAAGAAAAGTTTGGACATTTTTTCTTAAAGCAAAATCAGAAGCATTTCAAGCTTTCAATTATTTTAAAGCTCAAGATGAAAAGTTTTTAAGTTATTGGATTAAAACTTTGAGAATTGATCGTGGTGGAGAATATCTTTCAAATGAGTTTGAATTATTTTGTAAAGAGTTTGGTATAAAACTTGGGCTAACATCCCGTTATTCACCATAACAAAATGGTATTTATGAAAAGAAAAATAGAACAATCATGGTAATGGAAAGGTGTATACTTAAAAGAAAAAGGTTGCCTTCAGATTTATGGTGTCAGGACCCGTCCAGAATTCCTTCTCCGGAACCCTAGACAAGCCCTGATCCCAGGGAAATACCACCGAACCTTCCAACGGAAAATCCGGCAGCACCTCCCCTAAGGGTAGGACTAACCAAAAATTACCTGCACTGAAAACACACTTCTAAAAACATCCCCTTATTCCTCCCACAATTCTACAATTTGTTTCCACGAATTTACAGCACTTTAAATAATAACAGCAGCAACCCAGTGCATAAATAAAAACTACACGTCCAATACAGTATACAGAGCATTATACAAATAAATGTGGAATTTATAAAATGACAGATAAGGAAGCAATACAAGATAGAGAGGAAAAAGAGAAGAAAAACTTCTTGAACCTTCGGCAACGAACTGAGACGTTGGACTCGCCCCGGACAATCAACGTCTCCAACCTGGACCTAGGGGAACGGAATTTAAGAGTGTGAGATGCTAATCATCTCAGTGAGTGACCCTATCTACTGAACACTTTTAATGATAATAAAATAATAATAATAACAATTAAAGGAATTGAATAAATACCAACAATTAATAAATAAATAATAATAAATAATAACTGTTGGAAATAATAATTTCCCTCAAAACTCTCACCAATCACTCCGTTTGAAATGTTCCCCTTTTAAAACAATTTCACAAAACCCGATGAACATACTTCCCGAAAACCAAGGGATTAAACCATTTGATAAACAATAAATAAATAAATACATACCCCAATATATAATTAAAATATAATAAATTATAGTAAAAAATTTTGAACACCTTTGGGGTTTAAAACATTATTTGCAATTTACATTTGATGCACCACACCATATACCGGTGATGCCCTCCGATACCCAGCGTCCCGAGCACCGACTGGCGGGGGGGGTTAAAGAGAGAAACCTGCAAATGGCACTTCGGCGTCCCGACAGTACCGCTGCTGACACCATCACCCGGCCAAGGAGGGGGGCGGCTGTGGCCAATAACAAACTTGCCTGCCCACGGTCCAATGGCAACTCACGGGTGAAGTAATAACCGCGCGCTAAACCACATAATACCTGCGCGCTACCACGTGTCCATACACCAGAACACTAATACTGTATGAGTGCGTCTAAAAATGAACATTATTAACCAACCGTACCGTTTTCCAAAATTACCGTGGGAAATACATTAAATTCTCACACTTACCATACCACATATTTTTATTTAACAAATCGGTACGAACCATTGATAACCAACAAACCACAATTTTCTCGAAGTACGAGATGCAACCATAAAAATACCGCGGGCATAATTTATAAAATTTAAACAAATATTTTCGTAAAATATTTAACCCAATTATGCCCGGAAAATCAAAATTAAAACCACGTACAAATACTACCAAAATACACTTTGCTCATGCATAATAAATTAAACCACAATACAATTCATAATTAAATCACACCACATGAGCATAATTTAAATACCAATTTAAATAACAATTAAACATAATTAATTGCCCAAAAATGATGTAAAATCTAGACACAAACAATTACTGAAAATACTTGCTCATGTGTAATAAATACCATTTAATCACAATAAAATAATAATCGGGAATTTTCTAATGACCCCAAAATTTCATTTAGCACCAATGGGTAAATATATATATAAAATAATATTTTTTCCTGATTGTATTTAAAATACACCACATGAGAACAAATTACAGATATCAAATTAATACCACATAAATACAATTAAATACTCCAAAAATATTTTTAAAGGTGGGTCACTCACCTGGAGCACGCAATTAAACCACGATCCACTATGGGATCAATTCCATGACTCACCGGTGCTCCTAGAACACAATTCACACACAGTCAAATAAAATAATATTTTATTCGGGTAAATAATACCCGGTACCCGGGGGGGTCAAACACAAACGTTAACCAAAATAGTCGAATAATATACCAAATCGAAGCTTGAGCGACGAGGATTACAAATCCGGTCTCCATCGACCCTAATTCCGCCGGAGGTGGCCGGAATTTGGTCGGGAAGCTTCGGCCGGTTTTAAACTTGAGGGATCTTTCAAACGGTGGGGATTTTGGGCAATCTAACCCCGAAAATGGACTCAGAGGGGTCGAAAATGGTGGAATAGAGGTATGGGTCGGGCTGGGTTGGCCGGAAAAACATAACTGGCCGCCGCCGGCTTCACCGGCCCGATCTGGGCGCGTCCGGCTGTGACAGGCCGGGAAATTTGGGGGTCGAGATCGCGGCGAGGTGGGCTTCCCCGGTGGCCGGCGCATGTGGCATTCCGGCGACTGAAATCCGATCAAAACGCCGGTCAACAGAGAGAGGGTGAGAGAGTCAAAGGAGAAAGAGAGAGAGAAGGCTGTGCGTTTTGTCTTGCCTCTGTCGGGCTCGGGGAAGAAGAAGGGAAGGGAAAAGAAAGGGGGTGTTTTTCCACGTGGGGAAAAAAGAAAAAGAAAAAGAAAAGAAAAAGGAAAAGAAAAGGAAAAAGAAAAAGGAAAATAAAAATAAAAATAATTAAATAATTAAATAACAATATTATTTTTTTTTAAATAATAATAAAAATAATTTGATTTTAAACATGGTTGACATGTGGCATTTTACCATGGTGACACATGGTCACCTTCAGTAAGTCACACGTGGCACATCGTTATACGTTTAAAAATAATATTAAAATGATACAGTATTTGAAAAACTCTATAGGTTCATAACTTTCAAACCACATGTCCAAATCGGACGTGCCGCTAGTCTACGGACTCGTATCGACGAGCACTTCACAACCATGCATGAGTCAAAGCTCAGCCTTGTATGAATAAAAAGTCAACTCCGGCATCCCTTGGACAGTTTGGACCTCAACTTGTTTTACCCATAACTTTCAAACCGTAGCTCCGTTTTCAACGTGCTACCAGTCTACGAACTCGTGCCAACGTGTACTTTGTAAGGGTACCTTAGTCAACCTAGAATTCCAACGGGATCAAAAAGTCAACTTTTGACCCCTTCGGTCAACGGTCAACCTCGGTCAACGTGCAAAAATTCCGACATGGTTCGGGACGGGGTGTTACATATGGGCAGAAGTTGTATGTTGTGCTACTTATTTAATCAACAGGTCACCAACAAAGGCTTTACAAAACTACACTCCTCATGAAGCTTGGTATCGATCAAAACCAAGTGTTCATCATTTGAGAACTTTTGGAAGTCTTGCATATGTACATTTTCTTGATGCTATGAGAAACAGTTGGATGACAAGGCTGAAAAATGTATTTTTGTGGCATATAGTGAAAGAAGCGGAGCTTATAAGTTGTATAATCCACATACAAAGAAGATTGTAGTAAGATGTGAAATTTGATGAAGCATCATCATTTTATGACCTTGAAATAGATGGTTCACTCAAGACACCATGTGTTGTAGTTAAAGATGAAAGAAATTCTCAAGATTCAGAAAATGAAGATTCTTCCCAATGGAGAAAGACAACGACTATGCATGAAATTTATGATGCCACTCAGCTAATAAATCAAGAAAATATTTTGTTTGCCTTTTTTGCAGGAGAAGATCCTATTTCTTTTGAAGAAGCTGTCAAGGAAGAAATTGATGCAATTGAAAGAAATAACACATGGAAACTCATTTCTCTTCCAGCAAAGAAAAATACTATTGGAGTTAAGTGGGTGTTCAAGACAAAGATCAATTCAGATGGTTCATTCAACAAATACAAGGCAAGAGTAGTTGCCAAGGGGTACAATCAGAAGGAAGGTG
This sequence comes from Ziziphus jujuba, assembly GCF_031755915.1. Taxonomy (NCBI): domain Eukaryota; kingdom Viridiplantae; phylum Streptophyta; class Magnoliopsida; order Rosales; family Rhamnaceae; genus Ziziphus; species Ziziphus jujuba. The sequence continues at coordinate 9,881,725 of NC_083390.1, forward strand.
TAGATTTCAAAGAAGTTTTTGCACCAATTTCAAGACTTGAAACTGTTCAGCTAATAATCTCTCTTCCAGCTCAAAATAATTAGGAAATTTATCAAGCGGATGTTAAATCTACTTTCTTGAATGGATATCTTGATGAAGAAATTTTCATTGAGCAACCACCTGGTTTTGTGAAGAATGATGAAGAGCACAAAGTTTATAAATTGAGGAAGGCCTTATATGGTCTTAGACAATCATCTGGAGATGGGTATAGTCGAATTAATTCTTATTTTGAAAAGAATGGCTTTCAAAAGCGTCCATATGAGCATACTCTATTTGTCAAAAACCATGGCAAAGAAGGTTTCATCATGGTGGGTCTCTATGTTAATGATCTCATTTTCACAGGCAACAATATGGAATTATTAAATAGTTTTAGATCATCAATGAAAAGGGAGTTTGAAATGACAGATTTGGGAAAGTGACGTAGGAAGTCACAATTGGAATCACCAAGGAGATATTCTCAAAGTCTTCAAACTATTCAGAATTCAACTCTGGCCCAATTTCAAATTCTTTCTAACAGAAACGGAAGAAAGAAAACTCAAGTTTAATATTTAAAAAATAAAGGTCTCTCCTCTTACATTCAATAGGCTATTCCGTATATTTGTTTTCCACCACGCAGGGTGAGTAAAAGGAAAAGAAATAAAGCCACATCAATAAGAAAAAAAAAAAAAGGAAATAAAACACAACATTTGCTTATTTAGATAAGATATAGACAGAAAAAGAAAAGAGTTATGCAGCATGTATATCTGGTTCTCTCAGCTTCATCATTCCCTTCAACTGTAAGAGAGCTCGACCACGAGTGAGGAAGATGAAGAGCAATCAGCAACACTAAGGGGATGATATTAAAAAAGATCAGCAACGTTGAAGGTGTGGGAAATCTTTAGATGTGAAGGGAGCTTAAGTTGGTAGGCATTATCTCCAAGTTTCTTCAGTATGTGACAAGGATCAATCTTTTTAGCTTGAAGTTTGTTGTAGGTTCCAGTAGGGAATCTTTCTTTCTGAAGATGGACCATGACAAGATCTCCAGTTTTAAAAGTCTTATGGTGGCGATGGAGATCAATATAGCCTTGTAACGAGCATTGTCAGTATTCAGATTATTTGTGACTTGGGTATGAATATCATGAATTTTGTTTGCTAATGTGTCAGCTGTCTTGTGAGGAGTAAAAGGAGTGAAAGTAACGTCGACAATGTGCTTAGGTGGTTTGGTATAGACTATAACAAAGGGGCTGAATCTGATGGAACGATTGACCATGTTGTTATAGGTGAACTCAGCTTGAGGCAAGTATGAATCCCACTGTTTTAGAGAGTCACTAGCAAGGTGATGAGAATCTGCCTGAGCCCGCACAACTAACAACCCGCTAGGGTGCTGACCTGATACGGATTAAGGCCGAGTCGATTACTCGGGCTCAAGCTAAGAAGTTTAAGGACAACCTTGCTTCCTTTATCCACGAAGTAATTCATTCCCAAAAGGGCTTGTCTATACCCAAAGATCCAAGACTTGTTTTGAGCATACAAGTGGTGGAAGCCGATATGGACCCGGATAACGATTTTGGTGCATTTATGGATTCCGGGCAGTGGAAAATGGGTTCAAATATTCTTGAATTCACTTGATATCACTAAGAAGTCATGGGATCTGGTCAAGACTAAAGCTTTGCTGGTCATTTAAGAGGTGTGCGCATGAGAGAGAGAATGGCCAGGTTTTGCTATATTATTTGTTGACTTTACTGTATTTTGCTGAGTTGGCTTTTTCTCTTTCCCCCAAGCAAGGGCAACGTGTGGGACTCCATAATAATCTTATTTGACATCCTACAAAGCATATAGAAGCTTATTTGGAGCTCAAATTGGTCAAAGATTGGTTAAATTCAACTTAGTAAAAAAGCTAGTATTCTAGTTTTCTAATTTGATTTCTACTTTTTGTTTTAGGAAATTACCTTTACTTTTGGTTTTTATTTATTTATTTGCTGGACAAATAAGTTTAGGAAAGTTATTATTTTATTATTTTCATTGTAAGTCAATTAATTCATAATTCAGAGTAACGGAATTAATTAATCCAAATTAGATTAGGAAAGGGTGTGAAATTAGGCAATTTCATAATTGGATTCTATGTTGGCCGAAATTTTCTAACCCTTTTTAGGGTTTTATTTTGTTCATTCAAATCCTATTTAAAGGCTTATTTCCAATGAAAAATCAAGCTTGATTTTTATACAGAAATTCATTTGTGAGATTGAATTCTCTTTGTTCCCTTTGAACACTTAAAACGCCATTAGTGAATGAGTGTTTTAGTTTTGACTTATGAATAGAATTTCCATCACCTATTGTGGCGTTCTCATTATATACCAAGATTTCTATTCACAGGTTGGTTAGAGGTTAAGGTGACCATTAGAACTTGAACATAATTAGGTCAAGGCTAATATAATACGGGTTTAGGCACAGGTCGTCCTAGGTTCGTATCGCAAGGCTATGAAGCTTGGAGCCAAGGGTACGATTTACAACCTCCATTTGGCCATTTGTTTGAGGGTGGTAAGTCCTACTAAACTGAAGCACGGTATTGAACTTGCGCCATAAGGTTTTCCAAAAATGATTAAGGAACTTGACATCCCGATCAGAGGTGATCGATCTTGGTATGCCGTGAAGTTTCACAATTTCTTGAAAGAACAGGGAGGCCATATAAGATCCATCAACATCTTTCTGGCAAAGGAGAAAGTGAGCCATCTTGGAGAACCAGTGAACAATAACCAAAATGGAATCAACTTTGCACCGTGAAAGAGGAAGACCAAGAATGAAATCAAGTGAGATATCTTCCTAAATGTTGTTGGGGACTCATAGGGGAGTGTAGAGACCGATATTTTGGTGATGGCCCTTGGTAGTTTGACAAACAACACAATACTTGATAAACTTAATGACATCCCATTTTAAGTGAGGCAAAAAATAATGCTCTTCTGGTAGGGAAATTGTCTTATCCCGTTCGGTATGAGCAGCAAAACCTCCGCCAAGGAGTTCTTTAATAAGCTAAAAATGAAGAGAGTTTTGAAGTATACATTCTTGCAGCCCTTTGAAAAGATACCCGTCATGAATGTGAAAATCTCCAGCTGCCTCGTGCAAACGGCACTTATGCCAAATATGGCCAAGATCAGGATCATCCGGTACTGGTCCTTAAGTGGAGAGAACCCCATAACCTCAAGTTGTAGTTTGTTGAAAAGATGCACCTTGCGGCTGAGAGCATCTGCTACTCGGTTATGTTTGCCAGCTTTATGGTAGAACACATATGGAAATTTCTGAAGGAATTAGGACCAGCAGATGTGCGTCTTATTGATGTGCTTCTACGAATTGAAATATTGCAAAGCTTGGTGATCACAATGAAGAACAAATTCCTTTTGAACCAAGTAATGTTCCCAATGCTTGAAAGCTCGCACAATGGCATATAATTCTTGCTCATAAGCGGACCACAGTTGACGGGCAGGGGATAAATTTTTGCTGAAAAATTCAATAGCCCATTGTTCTTGCATAAGAACAACTCCAATTCCGATGGAAGATGCATCCGTTTCGACTTCGAAGACCTTATTAAAATTTGGAAATGCCAACATAGGGGCTTCGATAAGATGTTTCTTCAAAGTTTCAAAGCTTTGCTATTGGGTAGAGCCCCATTGGAATTTTCCTTTCTTTAGACAATCTGTTAGAGGTCCGGAAACAGAACTAAAATTCCTAACAAAGCGCTTGTAGAAGGTGGCGAGTCCATGGAAGCTTCGAACTTTAGTTGCTGTTGACCGGGTTTTCCAGTCTTGAATGGCAGCCACTTCGGAGGGGTCAGCCTTAATGTCATGTTTTCTGACTATAAATCCTAGGAAGATAAGTTCTGTACTCATGGAAGAGCACTTTTTGAGGTTGGGATACAAATGGTGATCCTTGAGAATCTAGAAAACTTGCTTAATATGTTCCACGTGGACTTCATTGGAATGGCTGTAAACAAGGATGTCATTGAAGTATACCATCATGCAAAGTCCAATGAGAAGCTACAAAATCTGAGTCATCAGGCGCTTAAAAGTGCTTGGGGCATTACACAAACCGAAAGGCATGACTTGCCATTCATAGAGACCTAAAGAAGTCTTGAAAGTGGTCTTCCATTCATCTCCGGGGCAGATACATATTTGATAATACCCGTTGTGAAGGTCCAACTTTGAGAATACTTGAGCCCCATTCAACTTATCGAGCATGTATTCTAAGCAGGAAATGGGGAATCGGTATTTGGTAGTAATTTTGTTGATGGCCGAGATGTCAATACACATTCTCCATTCTCCATTTTTCAATGGAACAAGAAGAGCTGGTACCGCACATGGATTAAGACTTTCTCAGATGAGATTCTTTTTCAATAAGTCTTCAACCATTTGCTGCAAAATTTGAGCTTCTTTCGGCAGCATACAGTAATGAGGAATATTGGGGAGTCTTGCACCTGGAAGTAGGTCAATGGCATGTTGAATATCTCTCATGGGATGTAGGGAGTCAAGCAGCTCATTTAGACAGATTGTGGCAAAATCATCAAGGAGTTACTGAATTGGTTGAGGAATTTGAAGACTTGCTGTGGCTTGAATTGAAACAACAATACCCAAACAAAATTGTGACTGCTTTGTTTGTAACTCAAAATGCTTCTCAGAAATTGTCAGAAGCATAGGACCTTGTTTGAAGTTTGAGCTGGTGGGAGTCCATGTGTGGGCAGGGATATGAGATCAGGTTGCGGCTTGGAAGGGAGTAGAACAATTTTCTTTCCTTTCCATTGAAAGGAATGAGTATTTTGTCGGCCATCATGCATCACGGAATTATCGAATTTCCATGGTCGGCCTAAAAGGATGTGACATGCATCCATCTCCCCGACATCACAAACAACTCATCAACATAATGCTTCCTTATGTTGAAATGGGCTTTACACAGCTCAGTAACCTTAGTTTCAATCCCTTTCTTAATCCAACTGACTTTGTAAGGATTTGGGTGGTTCATGGTGGGAAGTTTCAGGGCTTTAACTAAGGATTTGGACACTATATTCTCACTACTCCTGCTGTCTATGATCACCTCACACACTTTCTTATTGATAGTACTTTTAGTTTTGAAAATGGAATGGTGTTGAGGCTTCATAGGGTGTTTAGGAGAGAACAAAAGTTTCTGTATGATGCAAATTACTGGTTCCCCTTGGTCCTCATCTACTAACTCGGTTTAATCTCCCACACTAGCAAATTCTTCCCCTGAATCCTCTTGATTTTCCACTAGGTTGATTTGCAAGCATAAGGATTAAAGGCTCTATTGGATGGCTGTTGAGATTTGCCAATTGGTTTTAACGAGTTTTCAATGGGTGTAGTCTTATGGTGAGGTAGTTGAGAGGAATGGGGTTTAGATTTGGATGGGTAAAAGTCATTTGGTGGCTTCCATTTAGCTGGGGTCTTGATGGCTGCTCTCTCAAGTTGTTTCTCAACCTTAAAAGCCAAATTAACAGCTTCACTGAGATTCTAAACAGGGCTAGGTTCCAATCTCTTTTGAATTGGAATAATTAATCCAGCCACATATCTAGCAACAAGTTGTCCCTCATTCTCATTCAAATTCACCCGAGCACTCAGTCTATAAAATTTTCAGTATACTCACTAATGGAACAGTTACCTTAGTGGCAATGGTGGTATTGTTGATAAAGGATTTGCTCAAAATCAGCGGGGAGGATTCTAGCCCACAACATTCGACATAATCGAGACCAAGATTGAATCAGACCCTTCCCTTATTTCCATATGTTACTAACTACTTGTTCCTCCCAAGCTTAAGCACCTTCATGGAATTTATAAGCTACCAATTTAACTTGTTTTTCCTTTGGTATTGACATATACTCAAAGAAAGATTCAACAGTTTGCAACCAATCAAGGAAGTCCTCAATGTTTAGAGACCATCAAAATTCGGTATATCTACCTTAATACGATAATTGGAAGCATTTTGATCTCGGGCATACCTGCTGGTTGTGGATTGAGTACCGTGACCCAGTGCCATGGCTTCTAGTTCATCTTTCGAGTATGAATTGAGTGGAAAAAGAGTACGGGGTTGGACATTGTGAAAATGCTGTCGTTGGACTCATGGGAATCGAAAGGGTGGAGAGTCTTGAAGGTCCGGAACTTGAAGATTTACCAGTTGAGCAGGTGTTTGCTGAACTGGAGTTGTTGTGGATCTGTCACCGGAATGGTCAGGCAGATGAGAAGTAGCAGTCCCATTGTTCTGCACAAAAGTAGAGCTAATCACAGAGCAGAGCTACCAATTCTCATTTGAGAGAGTATCAAATTTTTGGTCTAGTTTGGCAACAGTAGATAGAAGAACTTTTGAGTGATTTTCTTCGCTGGGATTTCAATGCGAGCTTTAGCTAGAATTGGCCATGAACACTCCGAGAGGGTACTGAAGCTCTGATACCAATTGATGTAGAAAGTCACGATTGGAATCACCAAGGAGCAATTATCAGGTCTTTAACCTATCCAGAATTCAAGTCTGGTCCAATTCCAAATTCTTTCTAATAGAAACAGAGGAAAGAAAACTCAAGTTTAATACTTCAAAAATAAAGATCTCTCCTCTTACATTCAGTAGGCTATTCTTTATATTTGTTTTCCACCACGCAGGATGAGTAAAAGGAAAAGAAATAAAGCCACATCAGTAAGAAAAAAAAAATAAAATAAATAAAAGGAAACAAAATGCAACGTTTGCTTGTTTAGATAAGATATAGATAGAAAAAGAAATGAGTTATGCAACATGTATATTTGGTTCTCTCAGCTGCATCAGAAAGCTACATCATTTTTTGGGAATTGAAGTTCATCAAGGCAGAGAAGGAATTTTCATTTCTCAGGAGAAACATGTAAATGATATTTTGAAGAAGTTTAAAATGGAGCAAGCAAATCCTGTTTCAACTCCATGTGTTGCTGGATTGAAATTAACCAAAATTGGTGAAGGAAAACTTGTAAACCCAAGTCTTTTTAGAAGTTTAGTTGGTGAGCAGATTTATGGAGAATCCATATTCAAATCATTTGGAAGCTGCTAAAAGACTTTTGAGATATGTTAAAAGGACCATTGACTATGGTATATTTTATCAAGCAAATCTTCCAATTAATCTTATTGGTTACACTGATAGTGATCTTGCTGGAAGTATTGATGACAATAAAAGTGTTGCTGGTTATGTGTTCAACATTGGGAGTGGAGTAATTTCATGGATGTTAAAGAAACAGCAGGTGGTAGCACTTTTAACAACTGAAGTAGAGTGATGTGATTCCGCCTGAGCCCGCTCCACCGATAACCCGCTAGGGTGCTGACTCGACACGGATGAAGACTAAGCCAATCACAAGAGATCAACTTAAGAGATTTAAGGACAACCTGGGAGTATTTATACAGGGGTTAATCAATCTCAACAGAGCTTGTCCATACTTGAAGATACAAAGCCTATTCTAAGCATCTAAGTGGTGGAAGCCGATACGGACCCGGGTGACGGTTTTGGTACATTTTTAGTTCGGGAAGTATGAAATGGTTCCAATGCTTTATGGATTCAATACATATGCCTAAGAGGTCATGGAATCAATTTAAATCAGCCTCAAATGCAATCAAAAAGGGCTTGTACGGACAACATCAACAATTTGGCCGAATTTGCTGTATTGCTTGCTGGCTTTATTGTATTTTACTGTATTAGCCTTTTCTCATACTTCCAAGCAAGGGCAACGTGAGGAACTTCACAATAAGCTTATTTGGCATTACCAACATAGCCAAAAATTACCATTTTTAGTTTCCTAATTTGTTTTTACTTTTTGTTTTAGGAAACTACCATTACTTTTTGGTTTTTATTTATTTATTTTCTGGAAAAATAACTTTAGGAAGGTTTTTATTTTATTCTTTCCATTGTAAATTAATTAATTCCTAATTTAATATACAGGAATTAATTAATCAAACTTAGATTAGGAAAGGAAGTATAGTTTCGGCCAACTAGGTTTCTTTATGTGTGTGGCCGGTTTTTCCTAGGATTTTTAGGGTTTATTTTATTTCTTTCAAAGCCTATTTAAAGGCTTAGTTTTCAATAAGAATACAACTTTGATTTGATTGAGAAAATACTTGTGAGATTAATTATCTCTTTGTTCTTTGAGAACACCTAAAACACCATTACAGAATTGGTTGTTTTAGCTTGACTTATCAATAGGTTTTCCATCCCCTATTGTGGCATCTACATTATACCAAGGTTTCTAACCACAGGTTGGTTAGGGGTTGAGGTCCATTCCATTAGAACTTGAACTTAATTGAGATCCGGGCTAATATAATACGGGTTTAGGAGCAGGTCGTCCTAGGTTCGTATCATTTGGTATCAGAGCTAAATTTTGTTCAGGTTTGATCTATCTTTATTTGTTTTATTTGTTTTTGTGTTATTCTACAATTTTAGCATTAGGTTAAGGTTGCATCCATCCCATACACGTTCTGCATCTGAAAAAAAATAAAAAAAAATTCATTCCTAGTTGAATTAGGATTTCCTAGTTTTACCTTATTTTTTGTTTCCTAGTTTGTTGGTTGTCTTTAATCATTGTTCTTTTAATTTGGTTATTGTTGATTTTTATTTACTATTTTAGTCTTAAATATTGGCATTCATCTATTCAAAAAAAAAAAAAAAAAGGAAGGGTTTGCAGCAACATATAAAAAAAAAAAAAATCACACAATTTGAATTTTTGATTGGGAGGTCACGGGTTTGGTGTTTGTTTTGGAGTTAGAATTGCAATTTTGGTAATTATTCTTGCTACTGCAGTTGTTTATGTTCTGTGAGTGAAAAAAAAAAAGAAAAAAAAAAGAAGAGGTAAAGCCGAATAAAAAAGAAAAAAGAAAAAAATATTTCGGTTTGTTGGAGTTTGATTTGTTTGCTGGAAATTTGTTGGAGCTGCTGGTTTTTTTTTATTATTTATTCAATATTTGAGTTGCTGGGAAATTATTTTTGCTGCTGGATATTTGGATTTTGGGTGCTTAAATTATTTGGATTAAAATCAGTTAAAGGATTTGATACAAAACTTGAATTACAAAGAACAACGACCAACACTATTCTATATTTTTGTTCAATTTGATTCTTGTTTGTATTTGAATTTCTTTTTCTGGAATTTTATTCTTGAACTCATAATCTACTACCATCTGGTGCCGTTTTTAAAAATTCCAACGTTTTCCCATTATTTTGTGTTTTCTTACCTGGAAAGCCGAAAAATTAGGATTTGTTGGATTCTTTCGGTATTGCCTACTTTTTGCTTACTGTTTGTTGATAAGTTTAATTAAAACATACTAGTGATCTAATTACTGTTTTGTGGGTGTTTTAATTAGAACTTTGAGATAACTCATTAAGTGGAAAAGGCAAGAGTGTGTGAGCTTAAAAGAGGGTAAAAGCCGAAACAAGTGTGCAAACACGAGTGTCGAGTCCTCATTTGAGTGAAACACATAAGGGAGTGAAATTGTAAGGTCCTATTTTATTTCTATTGCATTATTATACTAACATGACAGAATCAAGAATGAGGAGAGGAGAGCCACCCTTGAGGATCAATAAGGAGGAGTCCGTAGCATTCCATGGCGATGCTCGAGCTACCGAGAGTGGAGACCAAATGGACATGAGAGCTGTTTTGGAGTCAATACAGTGGGTTAGTGCTCAAGTTGAGCATGTGAATCAAAGAGTGGGAAGACTAGAAGCCTCACAAGGAATGCCGAATACAAGAAATAGGCAAGAATTCCATGGAGGGCGAGGCCGAGGATGAGGAGGTCGCGAGAGACCGAGAGAGGAATTTGATGAAGAGCCATTCGGTGGAGACTTTGAGGAAGGTATGGATGAAACTTTTGCTATTCAAGATAGAGCTGGCCATGGAAGATATAAGAGGGAAGAAGCAGATGACAATCTTAGCAATATCAAGATCAACATCCCACCACTCATGAGAAGAAAAGATGGAGATGATATTCGATTGCCATAATTATTCGGAGGGTAAAAAGGTGAAGTTGGCAGTAATGGAGTTTGGCCATTATGCACTCCAATGGTGGACGAATGAGCAAAACACCCGAAGGAGAGTTGGAGATGACTTGATCACTACATGGCGCCAAATGAAGGGAGCCATGAGGAAGCGGTTCGTGCCATCACATTATCATAGGTTGCTGCATCAAAGGCTTCAATCCCTATCTCAAGGATGTATGTCCATGGAGGATTACTACAAGGAGATGGAGATGCTTATGATGAGGTTAAACATGAATGAGGATAGAGAAGCAACCATGGTAAGATTTCTTGGTGGTTTGAATCGTGAGATAGCCAACCAACTAGATTTGCAACAATACTTGGCGTTGGAGGAGATGTTGCATGTTGCCATTTAGCTTGAGCACCAATTCAAGAGGAGGGATGTAAGCTCATGGTTTAGAGGTGTTTCCAACAGTGGAAGGTCCAATTCTAGTGGCTGGAGGAACAATCCCATCTATGAAAGCAAGCTAAAGCCGAAAGTCAAAGAAGAAAGTTCAAATTGGCCAAGGTAGGAGACTAGAACCGAATCTGTCCAAGCACCAAAGAATGAGGTAAAATTAGATCCTAAACCTTCTAGAACTCATGATGTTGTGTGTCTTAAGTGCCAGGGAGGAGGACAAGTTTAAGCCATTTTGCCACAACAATTCAACTATATCAGTTTCTAAGTATCCTGTTCTACATGGGAGAACTAAACATATTCAGACTCGATTTTATTTTCTCAAGGATCTTATCAAAGACGGCATAATCCAAATTGAGTATTGCAGAAGCAGAGACCAGTTGGCAGATATTTTAACAAAACCTCTTAATCAACAGCTTTTCAAAGAGATAATGACTAAGCTTGGAGTTAAAAGAAAATTTGGTTTACAGGAGGGATTGTTCGAATAATAAACTAAATTTAATATTTGCTTTCTCTAGGATATATAATAAATATGTATGGGAAATGTAAGAACATATTTAATATGGTTCATGAACTATGAAAAATGTGAATGCTTACATCTCTATTTTTGTCTATTGAATCAGGGGTGTGGAAAATATAAATAAAAAAAAGGTTTATGTATTTGCTCTATTTTGGCTCTCCTTCTTAGACATGTGATGCACTGCACTGCATCTTTATAAGATAAAAAAATAAATAAATAATAAAAACCAACATATACTGCCTTCTATTAGGTACTTATGTACCTTATAGATTGGAGAAATTGAATTTTAAGCCTTCATGATTAAAATATTGTTTAGGATTTTAAGTTTCAATTTATTGCATTTTGATCCGGTCCATTTGTTTTTTTTTTTTCACCGAATAATAAAATGCAAAATTTTTCTAACTAGAAAGCGACAATTACAACAAATTAAAATGAAGAGGATTTAAATTGCAACAATCACATGAGGTGAGGTTGAGTCCATTGACCACCTCTTCATAGTAAAAATATCCAAGTGTACAAAAATGTAACAAATTAAAATTTAAATGCTTAAATGACAACCTTTTCAATTTAAAGGCATTAAAATATAATTAATGAACCATCACAATAACATAAACCCGCAAATATCATTCCAAAAAAATGAAATAAAATGAAAACAACAAGGAGATTTAAATCAAATGGATAAAGCAAAATGATAGGTGGAATAAAATATTATATTTTTATGTTCAAGTTGGCCTCTCTTTGCACTACACAAAAATAGTGATCTAGCAACAGTAATTATGTCACGCTACAAAAAAATAAAAAAAAAATAAAAAAGGCATCTGCAAAAAGAAAGTTGCAACACGGAAGATAAAGCATTGGCTGAAATACCAAACACATACGATGCTTTCAAAAAATGTTGAAAAGAAAACATAGCTTAATAATAAAAATAAGCGACGCTTTTTTTCGGCATCACTGGATAGATGATTAAAAACACTAACTGACGCTTTTATAGACAAGGCATTGGTAAACTATATTGAAGAAGCATATAATATTTTTCTATTTTATTTATGAATAAAAAGATTAGGCGATGCTTTTGTAAGCAAAAGCGTCAGCTTTTGTCTGTAATTTTAACATTCTATTGCATTTTAATTTTTTTATAAATGTATCTAAATATTGAATATATTAATTAGCAACACACAGAAAAAATAATTAATCTACTTATTTAATTTAATTTATTTGATTTTAAAATTAAAATTTTTTATTTTTAATTTAGAAAAGTAAGATAATATAATTATTTTAAATTTAATACATAATAGGCGACGCTTTTGATGAGTAAAGCGATGCCTAATGATTTGATATTTCAAAAAAAAAACTGAAGCTCCTTAATTTAACAAATAGGTTATTAATATTGCAAAAATTAATTAAGTTAAATGGCAAACAAAAAAAAGTAAACATTGCAAAAAAAATAATAATAATAATAATTAGGCGATGCTTTCATTGCAAAAGTGTCGCATAATAATATTGAAATAATTTAAAAAACAATTGTCAATTTTTACTTCATTTCGCTAACTAGTATGTTAAACAATACTATCTAGATCTTCACAGACTATTTTTAATCTTTTAAACAAAGCCATTGAATCAACAAAAAATTCTTTATTCTGCAAAATAGATAACAAAGTGACAGTAGTAGTATTGTCTAATGGATACACTACTCTATTTAAGTTTTCACAATCCAGGTAGACATCGATATTTCAAGCTCTAATTTTTTGTATTTTATGTACCGTGTTAATTTACTAACCACTTATTCTTCAATTTATCTATGTATATATATATATTTACATAATTATATGCATATTAATAAAATTTGAAAAAAAAGGGAAAATAGGCAACACTTTTGATTGTAAAAGCGTCTTTAAAAGTCCAACAATAGCTGATGTTTTTTAAGCATCACTAAAAATAAAAAGAAAAGACGATGCTTTTCTGTAAAAGCATTGACTATTATTACTTTTGCCAGCGCTTTTAGTTAAAAGCATCGACTTTCTTTTTTTTTTTTTTTTAAGTTTTACTTTTATTTTTCTTAAATTTGAATTGTTAATAGACAGCTTCAAATTTAAGAAAAATAAAAGCAAAACATTAAAAAAAAAAAAGGAAAAAGATAGAAGAAAAGTCAATGCTTTTAACTAAAAGCGTCAGATATCACTTTTGTTGATGCTTTTAATTAAAAGCGTTGGCTTTTTTTTTCCCCCTTTGTTTTGAATGATGTTTTAATTTTGTCAAAATTGGATTGTTTACAAGCTAGCCTCAAGCAAAATAATTAAAAGACAACAAAATTAAAATAAATATTTGCATTACAAAATAATATTTTGAATAAATTAAATATTAACTCATGTAATATTTTTACAATTTGGTCAACTACTTTGTAAGTTTTGCTTTTATTTTTCTCAAATTTGGATTGTTTAATAGATAGTTCTGAATTTTATAAAAATAAAAGCAAAACTTAAAAAAAAAAAAAAAAAGAAGAAGAAGAAGAAGAAGAAAAAGAAAAGCCAATGCTTCTAATTAAAAGCATGGACTATTATCACCTTTGCTGACGTTTTCAGTTGAAAGCATCGACTTTTTTTTTTTTTTTGTTTGAATGGTGTTTTAATTTTTTTTATTGGATTGTTGAAAAGCTAACTTCATAATAATTTAAAGACAACAAAATTAAAATAAGTTTTTGCATAACAAAATAATATTTAACATAATTAAATATTAACTCATGTAATATTTGTACAATTTGGTCAACTATTTTTTAAATTTTGCTTTTATTTTTCTCATATTCGGATTGTTGGATAGATAGCAATGAATTTGAAAAAAAATAAATTCAAAACTTAAAAAAAAGAAAAAAGAAAAAGGAAAAGGAAAAGGAGGAAGAAGAAGAAGACAACTGATGTGATTCCGCCCGAGCCCGCTCAACTGATAACCCGCTGGGGTGCTGACTTGACACGGATGAAGACTAGGCCAATCACAAGAGCTCAAATTAAGAGATTTAAAGACAACCTGGGAGTATTTATACAGGGGGTAATCCATCTCAATAGAGCTTGTCCATACTTGAAGATACAAAGCCTATTCTAAGCATCCAAGTGGTGGAAGCCAATACGGACCCGGGCGACGGTTTTGGTACATTTTTGGAGTCCGGGAAGCATGAAATGGTTCCAATGCTTTATGGGTTCAATACATATGCCTAATAGGTCATGGAATCAAGTTAAATCAGCCTCAAATGCAATCAAAAAGGGCTTGTACGGACAGCATCAACAATTTGGCCGAATTTGCTGTATTGCTTGTTGGCTTTACTGTATTTTACTGTATTAGCCTTTTCTTATTTTTCCAAGCATGGGCAACGTGTGGGACTTCATATTCAGCTTATTTGGCATCCTACAAAGCATCTAGAAGCTGATTTGAAGCTCAAAGAGGTCAAAGATTAATCAAAGTCAACTTGATAAAAAAGGCTAGCATTTTTAATTTCCTAATTTGTTTTTACTTTTTGTTTTAGGAAACTACCATTACTTTTTGGCTTTTATTTATTTATTCTCTGGAAAAATAACTTTAGGAAGGTTTTTATTTTATTCTTTCCATTGTAAATTAATTAATTCCTAATTTAATATAAAGGAATTAATTAATCAAACTTAGATTAGGAAAGGAAGTATAGTTTCGGCCAACTAGGTTTCTTTATGTGTGGTGGCTGGTTTTCTTTATTTTTAGGGTTGAATTTCGTGGCTTTGTAGCCTATTTAAAGGCTTAGTTATCAGTAAGAATAAAAACTTTGAGTTGATTAAGAAAATACTTGTGAGATTAATTATCTCTTTGTTCTTTGAGAACACCTAAAACACCATTAGAGAATTGGTTGTTTTAGCTTGACTTATCAATAGGTTTTTCATCCCCTATTGTGGCGTCTACATTATACCAAGGTTTCTAACCACAGGTTGGTTAGGGGTTGAGGTCCATTCCATTAGAACTTGAACTTAATTAAGATCCGGACTAATATAATACGGATTTAGGAGCAGATCGTCCTAGGTTCGTATCAACAACAAAGACGAAGAAGAAAAGCCGATGCTTTTAAATAAAAGCGTCGACTATTATCACTTTTACCGATGCTTTCAGTTAAAAGCATCGGCTTTTCTTCTTTTTTTTTTTTTTTTTTTTTTTTTTTTGGTTTGAATGGTATTTTAATTTTGTCAAAATTGGATTGTTTAAAAGCTAGCTTTATGCAAGATAATTAAAAGACAACAAAATTAAAATAAATATTTGCATAACAAAATAATATTTCAAATAAATTAAATATTAACTCATGTAATATTTTTACAATTTAGTCAACTATTTTTTAAGTTTTGCTTTTATTTTTCTCAAATTTAGATTGTTTAATAGATAGCTTTGAATTAAAAAAAAAACTTAAAAAAAAATAAAAAAGAAAAGTCGACACCTTTAACTAAATGCGTTGACTATTATCACTTTTGTCGATGCTTTCAGTTAAAAATGTCGGCTGTTTTTTTTTTTTAATAGTTTGAATGGTGTTTTAATTTTTTCAAAATTGGATTATTTAAAAGCTAACTTCATGCAAAATAACTAAAAGACAACAAAATTAAAATAAGTATTTGCATAACAAAACAATATTTCAAATAAATTAAATATTAACTCATGTAATATTTTTACAATTTGGTCAACTATTAATTAAGTTTTATTTTTATTTTTCTCAAATTCAGGTTGTTTAATAGATAACTCCACATTTGAAAATGATAAAAGCGAATCTTTAAAAAAAAAAAAAAAAAGAAGAAGAAGAAGAAAAGCCAACACTTTTAACTAAAAGCGTCGGCTATTATCAGTTTTGCTGACGCTTTTAGGTAAAAAGCATAAGCTTTTCTTTTCTTTCTTTTTTTTGTTTGAATGGTGTTTTAATTTTGTCAAAATTGGATTGTGTAAAGGTAGCTTCATGCAAAATAATTAAAAGATAACAAAATTAAAATAAATATTTGCATAACAAAATATTGTTTTGAATAAATTAAATATTAACTTATGTAGTATTTCTACAATTTGTTCAATTTTTTTATATTTACATACAAAAGCAATTAAAATACCATGCATATATACTTATTAAGATGAAAGGTTTGAGATCATAATTGATGCCCATTCAGCTCTAAATTGTTTGGCATCCTCTTGTGACCAAGTGACACCCTCAGACTTCTTATGAAAAAATTATGCTAAAAAATTATTAACATATATACAACTCAAATAAATATTAATTATTATAATAAGTATATGAAAATATTAAAATTACCTTGTTTTTAAGTTTTGGCGGAGTACATTTCTTCTAATGATATCCTTCATTATCATCATAATATATTAACCACATTTGGTATTCCCAGGCTGCACAGGAGTCTAAATTTGCAAACATTAATTTAAATGTAACATTATATAAGAAGTACTACATGTGTAAGATAACATGTTAATTAACAACTAATAATGCTCACTTTAAATATAATAATTAGCTTTGTATTGTTTTGACATCGAAGGTTTTTTTTAGGTGTCTTTCCTTGGTTCCATTTCGATGAATGCACTATATAAATATAAATATTGTATAATTATTTTAATATTATGAAAAGTATATTAAATATAAATACAATTAATTAAATAAATTTAATAGTTAATTAACTTACTCATCAAACAAAGATCTAAAGTCCTTATAATATGATTCTTATGACTCTTCAATGAATCATAAAGCCATACTACTGTTCTATACAAATCAACAACACCTAACATCTAATAATTGCTAAAAACACCCATAAATTATTAGTTTATATGTGATTTGATTAAATTATTTATGTAGCAAAATAAATTATAACTTAACACTAGTATGAGAAGAACCATAAATGACATTGTCTTGCATGTTGCCATCTACTCGATATATTTGTCATTCATTCATGATGGTTTTTTATGACCAACCCATACAATGAGAGGAGGATGAACAAAGCAATAATTCCCTTCAGCTTGTGTTTCTATCAATCTGTTATATACGTGCCTACAATATCCATGTATAAGTAAATATGATTTTTTATAATGATATTTATAATTAATTAAATTGAAAAATTAGATATAAACACTTTTAAATTTAAGTTACCTTATGTAAAACAAGACACACTCGAAAGAAAATTCGTGCATGTAACAGAAGTCGGTTATGTCGTTTTTCAATATGCACAAATCTTGTCCATACCCTATAGTTCCTTCAATCATATGAAATATCCATAAATAATCGCTCTTGACATCCTTTCATCCGACGTAGTAACCCGAGGATTGGTGAGGTAACTATTAAGGCATCACCATCACCACCTTGATCATCCTCAACATATGTCTTCTTCGAACTTCCCTACAAATATCAACAAATAAAATTTGAATTATAGCAAAAACAAAATTATTTAAAACATATACATATTAATTATTATATACAATTGCATCAAACAATACCTTATCCAATGACAAAATAACAAGATCTCTAAACCATGCAACAAATGCACCTTTTGCATCGCCAACTTGTCTAATATCAAATGATAGAACAGGCAAAGTGGCAAATCCTTCAATCACCTCATCGACAGTGACTTTCAAATTTCGAGCACCTAGCATAGCACCATAGTACATATCCATTGGGATAAAAAGAACCAAAGTGGCACGGGCTGCTATATTTTTCAATACTGCCTTGTGCAAGATTGCATTTAATACCCTGCATTACAAATAAAGTTAAAAATTAATTAATATGGAAAAATATATATGTATATTTATGTACTTCACATGGAAATAATAATAACAAAATTAAACATACACATAACAAAATTAATAAAAATATTATTATTTAAACATATATATTAATGTTAAAGATAAATTTGAATTTTTTTTTTTTTGGGTCAAAATACCTCTGAAGATGTCATAGGTGATGGATAAATATGAGGAGCATCAAGCCTAGAAGTTGATGGAGTCCCTTGATTGATAATATCATCGTCATGTACTGCACAATCTCCATATGATAACCCGAGTATGAGTACTAGAATGCAATGCCTCTCCATGCAAAGACTGCTATCCAGGTGTATGAGGCTGCGACTGTAAGTTAATACCACATGTAGGTACTAACTCACTAATCTTTTCAATGTTGCCTTTCTTTTGAATGATGTCCAAAAGCCCACTAACCACCAACTCTAGCTTGGTAATTCTCTCACTCTCCTCCGACTTATCCTTTTTTTGTGAACTTTACCTAGGGGTGTAGAAAAAATTAGTCACCGTATAACCTTTATCTCGATCCCTAAGCTAACATTATACTCCTCGATCCCTAAGCTAACATTATACTCCTCGATCCCCAAAGCCTGTGTAAGGATATGGTCCAGAAGTGAAGACTCAATTTCTCTTTCCTCTGCCCTCTTTCTTAGGACATTCTACAATATATATATATATATATATATATATTAAATGATTAAATAATTAGAAAATTACAATATTATACTAAATAATAATATATTGTGCATGGCAACAATAATAATAAATTTTATATAAAAATATCATAAATAAAAATACTCACAATTTTTCCACTAAAATTTCAATTTATTCATTTGCGTTTTTTCCATTTTCCCTCATATGTGCCCATGTCCATAGGTCCTCTCGTTCTATGTAATCTTGGGTGTCTCTTTCAATTTGCTACAAAAGTTACAAATAAATATTAATAATACATGTGATTAAAATAAAAAATGCATATAGTTAAATGCAAGTAAACATAAAATACGTACCATGGTTTTCTCCAATCTCGCATATCTCATTGCACCCATTCTATGTGAATATTTGTTTAATTTTTGTCTTTGAGATTGTTGGTCACTTAATTCCTGCAAAATTATAAATACATGTACATATTAGAAAAACGAATAATTAATATTCTAGTAAAAAATTAAGTTTATTTTTATATAAATAATGACAACACAATTATATACGTAATTTTAAGTTTAAATAAATAAAAATATACCTTGAATTTGTCCGTCAACCTCTATTTTACAAACTCATCCATACATCTTGAGTTATAAATTGATATATTTGGGATGGATGTTTAAACACTTTGGGTGTGTCAAAATATGGTCGAACATATTTTGTGTACAATAACTCTTGAATCTTCTCTATTTCACACCACAATCGTTGAGAGTTCCCTTCTTAAACCTTTCATCTTTATTAGAATATTGCTCCAAAGTTAAAACATATTTAGTAACATTTATTAACAAATGCAATATGACCAATTATATCCCAAAACAACAGTGCATACAAAAAAAATTAATATAAGTTACTAATAAATATACTAATAAATTTGACCAATAATAAATTTACTAATAATAAGTTTCTAATGCATACAAAAATAACATTGATTAACAAGTGAAATATGATTGTCAATAAATAAAATGCATACAAAATTACTAATAAATTTAATTATAATTTAAATTAAAAAGAAGTAATAACAATTCATAATTAAATATGCAGTAATCAAATAATGTATTACCATTATCACATCCCATAGGTTATTTTTCAATTTGTTTATTACGGTTTTCCAGTCAAGCAAACTAATTGGTATTGTACTTGATATGAACCTTGGTCGACTTGCTCCTAAATCCGTATTACACTAGGCCATATCGAAATTAAGTTCAGATTGTAATGGTCACCTTGACCCTAATCAACTTGTGATTAGAAACCTTGGTATATGATGAAGACGCCACAATAAGTGATGGTTGTCCTATTGATAAGTTAAACTAAAACACTCGATTTCTATTGAATGTTTTAGGTATTCAAAGAGAACAAAAAGAATTCTTTCTCACACGTAATTTTCTATATGAATGATGTACTCTATATTATTCAAAAAATAAGCCTTCAAATAGGCTAAAGTCATAAAACAAAACTCTAAATAATTAGGTGAAAATCGGCTAATGATAAGGAAAAAAAAGGTGTGGCCGAATTTGACTAACTTTCTTAATCTAATTTGTATTAATTAATTTATAATAAAAATAATAATGTATATACCTTATTAAATTAATTTATCCAAAAAATAATAAATAAAAACCAAATTAAAAGACTATTTCCTAAAACAAGATTCAAGGTTCAAATTAGAAAACTAGTTGATTAGTTTTCCAACTAAGCTATCTTAGTCCAATCACCAACTAGTTTAGGCTCCAAATCAGCTCCAATATACCATGTAGGATGCCAAATAGGATTAGAATTAGTTCCCATATATTGCCTTTGATTGGAATGATCAAAGCTTGCTTGAACAATAAGAAAGGCCCTTCCTAGTGCCAAAATGGTGAATTTCGGCCAACATGAAGACTTATGCACAAACATGGTAATTGAGCAGCTTCGCTTCTACCTTGACATAATTCCATGATCCCTTGGTGAACTTAATCATGTTCACAAGTTAACAAACTAGTCATTTGCTGTTCGAAGTGCAATGATGCTTACATGTTTAATTTTAGTTTCTTATTAATCTTTTATAAAATGGTGGGAATTTTTTTTCAAATTTCCATTTCTTTTAAAACTGATGTTTTGATTTTGATTTCTTATTTTTCTTTTAGAAAATAGTTAGTGTATTAATTTTCATGTATATAAACTTTTGGAATCAAACCATTATCTTATGAGTTAAGGAAACCTTTTATTTTAATAAGTTTTGAGAATCTATTTGTTCATGGTATATGTTCAGGTGTATTTAACAAGATCGAAAATTCTCTTACTAAACTTTTGGTCTTGGAATTTGACTTTGGGGTTGAATGGAAGTTTTGAGATGTAACAAAGGCTACTTTTAACCTTTCCTTGTAAAAGCTTGGGAAATTACTTTTGTACCCTTCTCATTTTGTTTATTTAAACCTAACAAATTCACATGTTTTAATCAATTCTTCTTATTTTCTTCACTAAACCGAAGACATCCATGTAACAATTAATGTGGGGGAATTGGTATGAGGTTGTCAAGGTAATTATGAGCAAGTGTAAGGTATTGACAGGCTATCTTACTAGCAAAGGCTACATGGTATCCAATTTTACGCTACTTGAATATTGAACAATGATATTTAAACGTAAAGATAATCATTATTTTAATAACCAAGGTCTTTTTCAGAGTAATTGACTTCAAGGTTCAAAAGAACTTAAGGATAGTGTGTTCTAGTGTGAGCAATTTTATGATGAATGACCTCATAGGAAGTTTGAACAAAAGCCCCATACTGTTTACAATGCGGTGGATAAATTAGAAACAATATTGGTAAAGTAAGAGAGTGGAGAGCCAGTCGGGGCAAGGCATTATAAATGGTATTAGAGCCTATATCTAGCTGAAAGTGTGCCAGCAAGGACGTCAGGCCAAAGAGAGTTGTGTTACAAATGGTATTAGAGCTTGTATCAGGCTAAAAGAGTGTCAACAAGGACGATGGATCCAAAGGGGGTAGATTGTGACTACTAGTGTGGGCAAATTGGTGTAAGGCTGCCATGGTAAGTGTGGGCAGGAATGAGGTGTTAGCAGGCTAGCTTACTAGTAAAGGTTATCTAGTGTCCAATCTCACACTACTCGGATGTGGAACAGTGAAGATTCAAATATAAATATAATCACTTTCTTAACAATCAAGCCCTTTCATTGCAATTGGCTTCAAAATTCAAAAAAACTTTGAGGTTAAGTGTCTAGTAGGACTAATCTTAGGATGGATGACCCACTCGAAAGTTTGAACAAAACCCTCTCCAAACTCTCTTAATTTTCCTTCTTTCAATTTTCCTTCTCTTCCTTTTCCTTTCCTCACTAGCCCCAAAAATCAAACACTCATTTCTTGAAAATTTTGAATCCTTTTCTTCTTATTGTTCAAACTATGAGTTCCATTTGGATGTATGGCTGATTTTTAAAGTTTATTTTTGTTTAACAACTTATGTTTTTCTCTCCTTGCTTTTTGAAAAACTTCTTTGAATTTTAGATTGATTTTTGTTTAGTTTCTCTAGATTTGCTTGGAATCTTTGTTTTGTACCTTGACTAAGTTAATTTCTAACATCTTGCTTGCTTTCTATGTTAAATTTAGAGAAGTTCTTGAGTAAAGTTCTTGGTTCTTGTTTGAGCTTTGCAAATGGAATTAAAGTTTATATTTTGGGTAATTGTTGTTGGAATGTGAACCTCTTCTTGTTTGTGATGATCTAAGAGTTTTTAAACAAAGTTTGATCCATCTTTTGATCCTCCAGAAAAATGTTAAGACCACATGTTTCATTCTTAGATTTTTGTTTGTTTTCTTTGAAATCTTCGAGTTGGAATTGCTTTCATGATTTCAATGAGTTTGTTTTTAGCTTTGATCTAGTTTTGCATGTAGTGGATCCTTAAGTTTTCAACACAAAAATTTCAAATCCAAGAGTGTTCTTGTGTAAGTATGTGGATCTTTATGTGTTGATCCATATAATTCTGAGTTGGTTTTCTTTTAAACTTTAAATAAGATGTTTATATATATATATATATATATAATTTTTAATTTGATCTTGACTTGTATGTTCAATATGATGTTTTGAAGAAAAACACTTGGTCTTTGAAAGCCTTTAAAAATAAGAACCATGCCCTTCAATAATCAAAGTTCTTTTATGTTTACCTTAGAATATAAGTTCAATCTTGTACTAGGTTTTTGGTATTTGTGTCTAAATTTTAGGCCTTATTTTGCATTTAGTTTTTTTTGAGTTAAAAGATGGAAATTTTTATTGTTTTCTTACTCTATCAAACTGGATTTTGTAGCCTTTGATCTTAATGAACTTTCTTTTGGTTTGTTTAAAGTTGTCTTGAAAGTTTAGTGCATGTTGTAAATTTAAGTTTTGAGTTATTTTTGTGTGTTGCAAGTTAATCTCCATTTAGTTTTCAAAACAAATATTCTTGACTCGTTGTTGTACTAAACCCAAGAGGATTAGATCCAAAAAAATTATCAAAAAAAAAAGATTAATTGTTTTTATATGGAGATTCTTGGAGATTAAGGTGAGCAAACCTGAATGTTTATTTCGTTATGTTTGTATATATGGTGGTTGGATGTTGAAATGTTGAGAAGCTTTAAATTGTTGGATTTGTAATTTGGGTAAGCATATTAAACACACTGTGGTTGTTTAACTATAAATGGTTGTGGCTTTGATGTTATAAGAAACTTTGGAAATTGTTAATTTGTTTTAATAACTTGGTTTTGAAGCTATTGAAGATTGATTTTAAATGTGAACATTGATGCCGAATATGTATATATACATACATATATATATATATATATATATATATATGTGAATTGTGTTTTAATTACACATTGGATATTAAGTTCTTTATCAAGGCTTGAGGTTGAGTGAAGTTAGTGGTACCTTGGTTTTGTAGTTAATTTTATATTTGGATTGATTGGTTTAAATGGTTAATATTGGGACCAAATTAATGATTTTGAAACTTTAAATTTGGTTTAAGTAGTTGGCCAAATGGTTTTGAGTTTAATTATAAGAGTTTGATTTCTTATGGTTTGAATGGTTTAAATTGGAAAGGGATTTGAGTTTCTTTAAGAATTTCGTGGTTAAGTATAATTTCCCTAATTTTTGGAAGATTTTCTTTTGGTTATTTAAAGTTATTTTATTTTACAAGCTTAAGATTTGAATTATCTTTTAATTTGGAAGAGTTTTGGAATTTTCTTACTTTAATCCTAATATTAAGAAATTCAATTTTTTCTAAAGCTAGTGACAATCGGATTTAGATATTAATTTATGGAACTTTGTAAAACTACATCAGACTCAATGATATTGAGGTTAAGTTTTATTGTTGGTTCTATTGTATTTTAGATTTAATATTTTCTGAGTTGAGATTTTGTTGCTTAAGGTGTATGGTATTGTGGATTGAGTTAGATTTGGATTTGGTTTGTTAATCAATGATAAATGCTTGGTGGTGTTGGAAAGTATCAAACTTATTAGTTAGGAAATTTTGATAGAAAGGAAAACACTAGAGGAAGTGTTGTATTTTGTTGAATTTATGTGTAACCAACTTATGATGGAAGAAATGTTATATAGTTCTCCAGTCCTTTGTAATGTATTGTGTAATTTGAATTGGTGAACCTTGGATTGAATGCAAATTAAGTGTAGGTATTAGATTAGACAAGAGAGCACCTGCATGAGTTTGGATGAAAGGTCCTTTCCTAGGATAGGAATTGCTAGAAACATATTGTGATTGGTAACTTTTCTAAACCCTATCTATTTCCCAATATATATATGTATATGTATATATTTGGTGAGGTGTAATTGCATTCATATATTCATGAGCATGTTATATAGTATTTGTATGTGAATCATATTGGATATGATGTGCACTTTCTGATTTACAATTTGTACTCTTATTATTATTTTTGGAAAATTTAAATTGAATAGTACTTATGTAAATGTATAGGGTTATACGTGCATACTATACCATGCAAGACATGCATTGAGCATATCATAATGACCCATTTTATGGAAATGGTTTTCTAAAATTGAGTTTTGAAAACATGCATTAGTCTTTAATTTTAAAAATATGTTTTCAAATGATTTAGGGATATGGTAATTGACTTGATAATTCTAGATATAGATTACGATTTGATTATTTATGACTTTATTATGGAATTAATTTCCGATCTCTAGAGTTAGTCTAACCTTTAAAAGGATTAGAAACAAAGTTATCCTATGGCACTAGATTGATCACCTGGGGAGAAAAATAGAGCTGTTCTATAGCCTCAGAGTTGATCACTAATTGGAGATGGACAAAGGTTATATTTAGATTCAATTTGGTCACCAAAAACCGAAGTCAGGATTATGGTTAAGGACATGGATATGGAGTTGATATAGATGAAACTACGGTTGTTTACACACACTAACATAAGGTTTTTTTTTCCTAACATGCCCGAATCTGTTGTTGGCATGTTTTAGTTAAATGATTCACATATAGCTAGCACATGCTGATTTGTTCTTTGTATATGTTAGGTGCACCTTAGCATAAGATATCAATGGTTTAATGGAACCCTAGACCTTATAACACGTGCTGGTGTGATGTTTTGGATTATGTTTCTATTTTTAGTGTTGTATTATGAGATTTTATTGTCATATTTGGACTTAATAACTTATTTTGAATACTGGTGAGGTCAAGTATGACTTAGACTAGTAATTTGATTGGCATTATTTTGGTGATTTACCAATATTGAGGTAAGATGTATTGTAGTGGTGGGATTTAATGACTTGAACTGGGAATTTAATTGGAATTATTATGTCATATTTTGTTAAGTTTAACGTATGCTGTATTAGAAATTACATGGTTTTTGAAGCTATTAATGTTATCAATTTCCTTGTGCTTTGACAAAGTTCTCCCCGAGATGGACAAAAATTTGATGATTTGATGAACATTACTAAGTAAGAAATGATGTTTGGATGAGATTTGACCCTTTAATGGTGTTAGAGGTGCTAATGTCATTGGGACTGGATATTGGGAAGGGTCGGGTTCTGGTATACTAACTTATTTTGAAATTCAAAATTTTTCAAGGGCTTTAAAAAAAGAGCTTTTGAATATTTATGGAGCTTAAAATATTTTTTTGGGACTTCTTCAATTTTTTTAAGGCTTCGAAAAGGTTTTTCAAATTTCTCATATTTTTCTAAGGCTTCGTAGTTTTTTTAGGAGCTTCTAGTGTGTTTTTTTTTTAGCCCTTTAGGTTTATGGAGCTTCAAAAACCTTGTTTCAGGCTTATTGAATTATTTTGGAGCCTCTATAATTTTTCACGACATAAAAAAAACTGATAAATTTTTTTGAATTTTCCAAAGCTCTGAAATTTTTATTTTTTTTTTTTTGAGTACCCAAATTTTTCTAGAGCTTTGACAAATATTTTAAGGAATTTTTGAATTTCTCTAGTGATTGAAAATCGTTTTGACTTTTTTAATATATACTAGGTGCATGCAATGTGCTTCACACATTTACTTGAGTAAATAATCATGCTAAATTATTATTGGAAATATTAATTATATCGGCTCATGCAAATTTTGTGCTCGAGGTCTTTCTTATATCACATTTAGTTGCAGCACAATGAACTTACAAAAAACATAAGATATTAGACATCTTATAACTCTTAAAAACTTACCGAATATTATTTAATTAAAAGCTTTCTTTCAAACACCAAGATATTCTATTTGAGAAAATCAATCTAAAATTAGTACTATCTCTAGTTAGAACCAACCAAAAATTTTATGTTCACTTTGTTAAAGAGAAAATAAAGTTGTCCAACATCAGAAATGCTACTAAAACTTTGAAGAATATAAATAGGAGATTATAAATTTACTTTACTATGTTTAGTGTACTCATAAAAGATAAGGATAAGTTATTAGAAATGGAAAACCTGCAGGTTTATTTAGTTAGAGTTGAGTGCTCTATGACTGAACGCTAGCCTTTTACATCCTGACAATATCAAAAACACCTAAAGGTGTATTTCACATAAAACATAAAATCGGTTAAATCAAAAGCTAGATTATTTTATTTCATAAAACATAAAACAATATAAAAAAGGTACAAATGGATTAAATCATAGACAACCAACAATCACATCCAAATTTACAAAAAATTTAACATATTATATATTTATTGGATTGATTATTTTTAAACACCGAAATCAATAACTAATCCAAATGAATTTTAAAATTTTCAATCCAATCTAATCAAATCTAATTGGATTAAATGTTGGTTTCATTGGAACTGTTATAACTTTGTACACCCCTATTGCACACTCAGTGGGATTTAATCAACGAATTTCAGATTGTTATTCAAGGAATGAAATCAACTTGCTATAAAAGGAAAAATTCACACTTAATAGCAAAAAGAATATTCCTACAAGGACATCCCAAGAGTACTAGCTGCTTTCCTTGCCAATGACTCAAGTTCGAATCCCCTATCGCCAAATATAAGAGAAAAAATAAAAATAGCAAAAGAATAATAAACCTCCAAACAATGCAAAAGAAGCCCTTTAGTATTCTTAGTCTCAAGAAGAATTCATACAAAAGGCATGCTTATCATAAACATTGTTTAGATTTTATTATTAAATCTGTCAAATCCTATCTCTTAATCTATACACTACTCAAGCATATGAAATGAAACACAATATAAAAGGTATTCTAAGTTGCAAAATGAAAATATAGCAGAAGAAAAGGAGAAATACAAGAAAGATAAAGATTGGTAGCACTAATAGATTCTTAATTTCTTCATGAATGCCACATTTAGAACCACAAATATGGAGAGTATGCAAGAAAATAGTTACAAGACCTAAAAACCATATTGTATTTATTTGAGGGCCACAAATATGAAGGATGAATATGTAAAATCAACATTAATTAATTTGAGAGCAAGCAAAATAAAATTAACTAAAAACCATACCATATCTATTTAGAACAACATATATAAAAAGTAAATTTGTAAAATCAACATTAATTTGGAAAGCAAGCAAAAAATAATAGAAAGACCTAGAAACCCCAATTGAGAGCCACAAATATAAAGGATAATTATGTAAGATCAACTCTCATTAATTGGAGAGCAAGAAAAATAAAATTACATAAAAAATCATACTATATCTATTTAGAACAGCAAATGTAGAGAGCAAATTAATAAAATCAACACTAATTAATTGAGGAGCAAATAAAAACTAATAACACCACATGCTTAAAAAAAATAAAAATTGAAAAAATTACTTAGGGTTCATCTAACCTTTTATTGGCACTTTTAGCATAACTATATATATACGGAAACTTTGAAACTTTATACATTGTTAATGCAAGCATTTGGTGCCAAAAAATAAAAAATAAAATGACAATACTAGCCCATTTAATAGCCAAAAACAAATAGAGTTATGTTTTTTTATTGTAGTTATGCATATCTTTTAAAGTTGAAAGGTATTAATACCTAGGGGTGGGCAAAATCTAATCCAACTTGCTCAATTTGTTCAATTCAATTCATTTTTAGCGGTTTGATTGGATTTTTATATAAATTTGATTGGATTGGGTTCAAAAATTATTTGGATTGGATTGATTTAGGATTGAAGATATAAATCCAATCCAACCCAATCTAATCCAAACCACATATTATATAATTAAAAAATTATAAATTTTTTATATATTTTTTTATTCTTATATATTAATTTTTAATTTTTTTTAACATATTCCTTACTTTTTAATAGTTTTGTAACATATTTCCAATTTTCAATTCCCAAATGAAAACATGAAGCCCTAAACATGCTTGCCGCTGCCACACTAGGTCCACAACCAAGTTCATTCTATGCTCTTCAAGACTTGGCACCATCGTACTTTTTGCATCAAATTTACATTATATATTAATAAACTTATAAGTTTTAAACCGATTAATTAATCTAAATCAAATCGAATCATAATGATTTGGTTTGATTTGGATTTAAAATTTTTAATTGTTTAGATTTGATTTTATATTACGTAAACCGAACAGTATAAATTAGATTGTATTTTAATCCAAAACCAAACCAATCTGGCCATACCCCCACACCTATTAATGCCCATTTCATTTCAAAAGGTAGGGGTCAAAATGCAACAACCCTAATAACTTAAGAGGCATTAATGCAAATTAGCCAAACAAAAACGAAGAGTAAATAAATAAATATTTTATGACGCGGGAAATCTCATTCAAGCCTCCAGTGAACAAAGCACCATTCCAAAACATAATCCCCAAATTCAATACAAATACCAAAAAAACAAAAATATCGCAATCGATATGATTTGGTAGTGATGAGCTCCTTCAGACGCATTGCAAAACACCCAACCATTTCTTTAATTGAATCATCCACCACCATCAACGCGCTTAAGCAAATCCATACCCAACTGCTACATAACGGTCTTCCTAACGACCATCATCTTTTAGGTCAATTTGTCGCCTCCATTGCCTTCCACAACCCCAACAATCTCCACGTTCCAACCATGTCCTCAGCCAGTGTACCAACCCCACCCTCTTCACCCTCAACTCCATGATAAGAGCCTACTCCAAGAGCTCAACTCCTCAAAAAAGCTTCCATTTCTTCAAACGGATTCTCCGCTCCGGTGAGAATCTCTCACCTGATGACTACACTTTCAATCTATTGGTTCGCACGTGAGACTGGACCTTCCTTATATGGTGCTGTTGTAAAACATGGGTTTTGAGATTGACCCGCATATTCAAAGCGGGTTGATTTTCATGTATGCGGAGTTGGGTTTGTTGGGTTCGTGTCAACAAGTGTTTAGAGAAATTCCTGAACCAGATGTTGTGTGTCAGACGGCTATAGTAAGCCCCTGTGCGAAATGTGGCAACGTGGGTTTTGCTAGGGAGTTGTTTGATGAAATGCCGCAGAGGAACCCTGTTGCTTGGAATGACATGATTGCAGGATATGCATAGTGGAAGTCGAGGGAGGCCTTAAATTTATTCCGTTTGATGCAAACAGAAAGTGTGAAGGTTAATCAAGTTTCTATGGTTTCAGTTTTATCAGCGTGCTCTCGCTTAGGGGCACTGGATCAGGGGAGATGAGCACATGCATATACAGAGAGAAATAAGTTGCCAATGACTTTGACACTGGGGACTGCACTCATTGACATGTACGCAAAATGTGGGGACATGAATAAGGCCATGGAAGTCTTTTGGGTAATGAGGGAAAAGAATGTATATACTTAGAAAGTGCTATGACTGGTCTAACCATGAATGGATTTGGGGAGAAGTGCCTTGAACTTTTTTCCTTCATGAAACAAGCTGGAATTCATCCAAATGAAGTCGCATTAGTTTCAGTCTTAAGAGGTTGGAGTGTAGTTGGAATAGTTGACGAAGGCCGTGAGCATTTTGACTCTATGAGAAGATTGTATGGAATTGAACGTCAGCTAGAGCATTATGGATGCATGGTTGACTTATATGGTGGAGCTGGGCGTTTAGATGAAGCCTTAAACTTGATCAACAGCATGCCCATCAAGCCTCATGCTGGTGCTTAGGGAGTTTTGTTCAATGCTTGTAGAATGTATAAGAATATGGAATTGGGTGAGCTTGTCTCAAGAAAGATAGTAGAGCGAGAGGCCAAGAATCATGGAGCATATGTGCGTTCGTCAAAAATATATGCTGATTCCAAAAATTGTGATGGAGGCAATATCGTCCGGCAAACCATGAAGGCTAAAGGTGTAAGAAAGCTTCCTGTCCTGGTTGTAGTGTCCTGGAGGTTGATGGTGAAGTTCATGAGTTCTTTTTTGGGGACAAATCCCATCCTAAGTACAGTGAAATCGAGTTGATATTAGGAGAAACCTCTTGGCAGCTGAAATTATCAGGCTACCTGGCCAATACTAATCCTTTTCTCTTTGAAATCGAAGAAGAGAAAGAGGATGCTCTGTGTAAACATAGTGAGAAAGTGGCAATTGCTTTTGGTTCGATCAGTTTCAGGGAAGGTATGCTAATTAGGATTGTAAAGAACCTGAGAGTTCTTTGGGATTGTCATGATGTAACAAAAATGATATCTAAACTTTTTAACAGAGAAATCATTGTAAGAGATATGAATAGATTTCATCATTTTAAAGATGGTGAATGTTCATGTAAGGGTTATTGGTGATAGACAAATGTGTAATCTGAATCCCCTTCAATGGAGAAAAAACGTCTTTAATCATTGATTAATTCCAAATCTAAACTGATTTTTTTCCCTTTTTTTTATTTTTACTTTTGTGTTAGTTTCGGTCAATCTTCTACAGCCAATTGTTAATGAACAGGATGCTTCAGAGGTGATCACATGGTATTTACTATATGGTTGTGTCACACAAAATTTATGATATGGTTAGAAAATCATAATCAATGAATCAATATTTCAGATTCATTGCAGGACCATTTTTGTCATTGATAAATGCACATTTTGTATCATATTCATTAAAATATAAAGTCACGTCATACCTTAAGAGGTGCCAAACACAACTTTCATTTCAATCTTGCTGGTTGTTTCCTCATGCATTATCAAATAAATCCAACAACACCACTTAGATGCAATTTATTTCAGTTGTACAGTGTTGGTATGACGTCCATAAATATTTTTTCCAATGTTATAGGCTGTAGGACTTTGTTAAACTTCTTTATAGTTATACCTTAATCTTCACTTCCTTTTAAGGATTAATGGTAAAATTACTATTTCTTCAGATAATAAAACTGGTGTTCGAGAGAAATGAAAGTGAATGGATGAGCAATAGAAAGATAAAATGCCACTTGGTTGTTTAGTAAGAAGAAAAGTGGGAGAGATGAAAAAGGAAAGTGAATAAACTCATTAAAAAAAAAAAAAGTTCCTCCAATTAGGATATGGAAGATAAAAACATTTGATAAATGTCAAACAAAATAGGTGTAATTACCATCAAATCCCTTTTAAAATTTTAATTAGGTTTATTATAACTAATAGTAATGGCTAAAATACTAATTTATATTATTATTATTTTTTTCTTTCCTTCCATTTGTATCTTTTTTCAGAAAATATATATATATATATATATATATAATTCTTTTCTCATGACAGTCCCGAAGATTATGCACAGAAATATGCATATCTTGAATTGTATATGTGTTTAAATAGTTTTTTTATATATCCAATATGTGTTGCCGTCCAACATAATTTAGGATTTGTTGGTAGGATATAGGTATATATATATATATATATATATATATATATCTATATAGATATTACTTATATTATATATGTACGAGCAGAAAAATTAAAAGAATATGATATGATAGTTATCATCCTCATGAAGCAAATTTTCGAAGGAGTTAATTTAATTATAAAAGGTGAGACCCGTTTTTTTGAGAACTACATATGTAAAATCTTTATGGAAACCAAACAATTTTTGTCTGTTTTTTTGGGGGTCACCTCGGCGCTGGTAGTTTAATTCAAAAGAAGGTGGGCATCTAAGGTGAAGAAGAGGTGGCAATTTGACTTCAAATGACAAAAATATCTTCTGCGTCTCCCCTCCAATTCTTCTTTTTTTTTTTTTTTTTAATAAAATAAATGGTGCTTTAAAGTAAATAAATTATTGGTTACATTGAGGAAGAAGATCTTTCTTGGAATTCCAAATATGATATGGAAATTGTTTCAATTTGTCTTTATTCCCAAATATCTATGGCATGGGCTATCTAAATGTATAGTAGTATGTTATTTTATTTATTTTTTTTTTTCCTCCTTTTTGGTAAAAGTATAGTCGTGGAGGTTAGAATTTTGCGTCAATCATTCTAGCTTAATAAGACAAACTTGGTTCTGTAGACCTAATCAGAACGCACACTTTGCCAGATTGAAATAGCATGCAAAACTGGACAATTAAAAAAGGATTTTGAAAATAGTTAATTGAGTATTAATACCTTTAGTTTTTTTTTTTTAAAAAAAATTTAACATGTTACAATTTAATTTTTAAATTTTAGTTTATTATATTTTAATTTTAAAATTTTTTTTACAATAATGATAATTAACCCTTCGATGGTACTAAAATGTGAACTTTTAAAATTAGAAAGTGTATATAAATTGTAAAAGTAGAATCAAATTATATTTTACTGTTGATCTTGTGAGAGTTAGATGAAATAAAATTGTTAGCCAAAAAATTTAATGAGATTAAAATATAACAAATTAAACTTCAAAGTGAAAGTTTTATTTTTTTTATTTTTAATTATTAGGTATTAAAGTAAAATTAACCTTATGGCAAACCAAAAAGAAGGAGACGTTTACCAAGAAATCTTTATACGTATGTGGAAAATAATATATAAGACTTAACAATATGTGATTATCCTTACTATCAACCATCAAAATGTTACATCTTCGTGACGAAAGCTGCGTTTATTTGGTTGACCAAAATGTTATTGCATCTTCTGCTCTTGTGAAGAAACTTTGATCACGGGATGGGTGGCTTGCTTCTTTTAGTATACATATATATATATATATATATATATACTTATATTAATGGCTTTCTTTTTTTATTTTTATTTTACATATATATATATATATATATAAATTTTATGGTGAAGACGGTCCGCATGAGGACCGCAATATTAGTGATTATTTTTCATAGTATTAACGACGATTTTTTAGAAAATCGTTACTAATACTATAAAAAACCGTCACCAATACTGTGGTCCGCATGAGGACCATCCGCACCATAAACGGACTATATATATATATATATATATGCGCACACACACACACACACGATAACACTCTGTTGCGGCATGAATTCCACAACAAGCACAGCCATCAACCATTTTCCAGATTATTTAATAAAAAAATGTATTTTAAATGGAAAACCGACTATCTGTAGCATGGTTGTCCTATTTGTTGGTAACATTTAACTTCTTGCAATGTGATATTCACCTATTTTCTTAATTTTATAAAATGTAGAGATTTTAAAATGTATTATTAAGCTATATAGATGTTGTAAAATATTAAAATCTATAAAAAAAAAAAAAGTAAAGTTAATCCTTTATAATTTTAATTAAATCTGATCCATGTTTAAATTTTAATTTTTAAAACAATTTAAAATCGAACATATATATATATTGTAAAATACTAAAATCTATATAAAAAAAAAAGTTAACCATTTATAATTTTAATTAAATCCGATCCATCTTTAAATTTTAATTTTTAAAATAATTTAAAATCGGACAAATATAGTTATGATAGTTTTCAGAATAATTCTATAATATGAAAATTCTAACATATATAGTATTTCTTTTTTATCAAGATTATAGATTTAGACTTAGTTAAATAATAAAAGTCTATGAGTCCTGATATTTATCTTTAGATGTATTAACATTTATTATTTAAATTTAAATCCAAAATTTATCTAGACGGAACATGGAAATGCTTTGCACTATCATAGACATGTTCATTATTTAAGAAAATCAAGATTCTCTCGTTAAAGAATTCAATGAGAGAATTCTTTTATATATATACATATATATTTAATTACAATTTTTTTTTTTTAATCAAAGAACACAACCTAATTTTAATAAATGAGGCATATTTATATATATGACAGCAAGTGTTAAGAATTAAATATCAATTCCTAATATATATAATGGATAAACACATTGTAAGCATTTCTACTTTAATAAAATTGGATTCTCTATTAGAGATTGATTTTATATATATATATATATATAGTCGGTTTCAAATAAAATTCATCTTTGTTTTTAAATTTTATTAAACTAAGAAACACCATTGATGACCATTAATAAACCACAACTATGATATAAAATTCAACCAGTAATTCAATATAAATTTAATAACATACTAAAATTCTATTTAGGAAAAATAAATTATATCAAGATCCAGTAATTAATTAATGTAATTTTAAATCTTAACCTTTTATGTGATTCAAGTGTTAAAAAAGAAAAATCTCATATTAATCCTTATACTAAAGACCTTATTTGAGCTTGTCTATATATATATTTATATATATATGCTAGTCTCAAATCCTTAATATCAAGATTAACATCAAAACTTTTTATATATATAGTTAGGCTTAAATAAGTTATTTAATATGAAAACTAATATGAAATTTTCTTTTTTCAACTATTGGATCGCATTAAGTGCTGAAATTTAAAATTACAATTATTAATTCACTACTAGAATTGCATTGATAAATAACGCAATAAATGCATCGCACAAAATAAACAACGATATATCGCACGGCGTTGTCGAACGTCATGTCGCTAAAGCCATAAGACAATAAGCGATGCAGTATAAGAGTCGTCTATTTTTGAGTTTTTAGCGAAGCATATTGACTTTTAGCGACGCATTCTTTCAATCCACTTATAGAGACGCATTATTTAGAGACGCTTCATCATAATAACTCTAAAAATATATTAGCGACTGTTATATATAGCGTCGTTAAATATATCTGTCGCTAATGAGTCGCCTGTTTAGCAACGCATCTATGCTTTTAGCGACCCTCTCAGCAACGTGTCAGATTTGATGGTCTACTTATAGTGATGCATTATTTAACGATGCTGTTCAGGAGAGTCACTAAAAAAACTATTAGCAACTTATTTTAAAGCATCGCTAAATATATGAGTCGCTAAAAATAGGCAATTAAAGGTCGCCAAATATGTTAGATGACATTGTTATGTGTTAATGTGTCCCCCCTTCTTTTTTTTTTTTTTTTTTACTTTACTTTTTTTTTTAATTTTGTGAAAAGTGATTAAAATAGTAAAAATATAAAAATAATTAAAATACAAAAAAAACTAAAACTAGGTTCATCCAAAATAATTAGAATACAAAAATTTTAAATAAATATTTTTTCATAACAAATTAATTATCAAATAAATTAAATATTATCTCATTGACATATTTTTACATAATTTATAAACTATTGTATTTTTTCATAACAAATTTAATATTAATTAAACTTCCATAAATGTACACTCATTGAGATGGAAGTTGATGTCCTTTTGTTGATGATATTACACCCTCATACTACATATGGAAAAATTAAAAAAGTTATTAACACTTATGCAAAATAAATAAAATATTAATCATTATTAAATTTGTAATTTAGTCAATGAAAATTTAAAGAATATTACCATCGTTTTTAAGATTTGGCGCGATGTATTTTTCCTAATTAAAAGTGGAAAATACATAAGAAGCGGATCAAAAAAATAATTAAATGAATAATAATAAATATTATAAATATTACTTAAAACATAAGTTAATAAATATATGTACCAATTTATTTAGAAGATATTGTTTATCCATATACCCTTACAGTCATTACAAACATTGTCACTCTCACATTCATCCTCACTATCATTTTCGTCGATACTTGGCAACTATATGACAAATGGATTGTGAGCCATCGTAGTATCTCCAAGAACATCTTTTTCGACAAAAGTACGATGTTGTGATGAAGTTAAAACAACAGACCATCTCGAATCAAGTTGATCTTAAACATAAAATACTTGTTGAACTTAGCAAAAAAATGTGAAGCAATATCACAAACAAAATTTCTACAAAAGTAAGATTAATAAAACCCAATGAACCTAAACCTGCGGTTAAAATGAAAAAAAAAAAAAAAAAAACCCAACCCACCACCTGTCTCCTCCAACCACAGAGAAAAAAGAAACTCACCTAAGCGATGGAGACGAAGAAAGAAGAAACCCAGAAAATCACGCAACACAAAGAAATCCAGCTTCTCGGCTAACGACAACATAGGCAAATGAAAAATGAAATTCAAAATAGCCCACTCTTCAAGTCTTTCTTAGTTTGCTTCCAAATTTAATATCTATTAGATAGAATACTTGATGTAGTTTTAAAAAATAAAAGGAATTCAAAGGCACGCATAAAAATTTTAAAACGCACCAAAAATTTTCAAAAAATGGAAAAAACGTGCATTTTCTCTCAATTTTATTTTTTTTCTTTGATTAATTTTTTAGTTTTCATCTACAATTAAAAACTGAAAATATTTCTTAAAAATATGAAGCAAAATATCAAAGATTGTTGTTTATTTTTCTATTTTTCAAATACATCTTTATTCTTTATAAAATTTGCATGTCTTTTAAAATTTTTGTTTTTTTTTTTTTTTAATTGGGAGAACATGTGAAACATTCTCTTCAAGAAGGGTTGCCTGTTCTTGAATTGTGGGATCAAGCGATGCATTATAGTCGAAAAGCATTGCATGTTCCAATTTTTATATTTTCTTTATAATCTTTAAATGGTTTTTTAATTGTTCATCTACAAATATATTCATGTAGCAATCCAATGAACATAAATTCCTTTGATCTCAAAACAGAAAATAATTTTGTCAATGCTTTTCTCAATTATTCACATATATGTGTATAAACGAGACACAAAATATCTCAAGATCTAATTTAAGATGGGATACCGAATATAGAATTCTAATTCAACAAGCATTTATTGACCAATTTATCTACATAAGTATGTTAAATGAGCTTAACTTTCATGTATTTATGGTCAATGATAGCTTACTTGTTTTTAAAAATTAAAAGTCTATTAAATTGTTTTTTTTTTTTAAAAAAAATTGAAGGAACAGGCGACGCAATTCCATTAAAACACGTCGCCTATTCCATGTTTTATTATTATTATTATTTTTTAATCTTTAATTAGTTTTGTTGATTGCTCATCTACAAAT
This sequence comes from Ziziphus jujuba, assembly GCF_031755915.1. Classification (NCBI taxonomy): domain Eukaryota; kingdom Viridiplantae; phylum Streptophyta; class Magnoliopsida; order Rosales; family Rhamnaceae; genus Ziziphus; species Ziziphus jujuba. The sequence goes on from NC_083390.1 coordinate 9,918,844, forward strand.
TAAAAAAACAAAAAGCATATTTGCAAAATTAAAAAAATTACTAAAAACAACTTTCAAATTCAAAAAAAGTTAAAAATTGGTTGAGTAAAAAGGCGATGCAGTTGCTGCAAATGCATAGCCTTTTCATCTATTTGGTGACTCTTTGTTAAAAGAATACGTCGCTTAAAATTATATTAGCTAATTCTTGTTGTATTATTACATCTAAGTCATTTGGCCTATTGGTGTGGTGGTTCCTTCAGAGTGTAAAAGGTCCTGGGTTCAATTTTTTTTTTTTCTTTTAGTTAATCTAATTTTATTTCAACTACAAATAAGCAGTGAAAATATTAGAGCAACATAATTGAACTATATTTTTTTTTTTTTAAAGATTTTGGTAACAAGTGACACACAATGAAGATTGTGCGTCGCTTGTTCTTTTTTTTTTTTTTTCTTTTAGTCAATCTAATTTTATTTTAACTACAAATAACCAGTGAAAATATTAAAACAACATAACTAAGCTAGTCTTTTTTTTTCCTAAGATTTGGTAACAGGCGACACACAATCTGTGCGTCTGTGCGTTCTACTTTTTTTTTTTTTTGGTACTTTTAGTCAATCTAATTTTATTTTAACTACAAATAACCAGTAAAAATATTAAAGCAACACAACTGAGCTCCTCTTTTTTCTTTTTTCTTTTTTGGTTCTTTTGGTTAATCTAATTTTATTTCAACTTATTTCAACTACAAATAACCAATGAAAATATTAGAGCAATATAACTGAGCTCCTTTTTTTTTTTTTTTTTTTAGTTTTTTTAGTCAATCTAATTTTATTTCAACTACAAATAACCAGTGAAAATATTAGTGTAACAAAACTGACCTCTTTTTTTTTTTTTTTTAAGATTTTGGCAACAGGTGACGCACAATGAAGATTATGCGTCGCCTGTTCTAATTTTTTTTTTTTTTGGTTGTTTTTATCAATCTAATTTTATTTCAACTACAAATAACCAATGAAATTATTAGAGTAACATAATTGAGTTTTTTTTTTTTTAATATTGGTAACTGGTGACACACAATGTGCGTTCCCTATTACTAACTGAAGACGTACAATGTGCGTCGCCTATTACTAGAGTTGTCTATTACAAACTGGAGACGCACAATGTGCACCACCTCTTACTAATTGGAGACGCACAATGTGCGTCGCCTATTACCAAAATCTTTCCAAAAAAAAAAAAAAAATAGCTCAGTTATGTTACTCTAATATTTTGCCTAGTTATTTATAGTTGAAATAAAATTAGATTGACTAAAAGAACAAAAAAAAAAAAAAAAAAAAGAACAGCGACACACAATCTTCATTGTGCGTCGGAGCTCAGTTATGTTACTATAATATTTTCACTGGTTATTTATAGTTGAAATAAAATTGGATTGACTAAAAGAGCCAAAAAAAAAAAAAAGGAGAACAGGTGATGCACAATCTTCATTGTGCATTGCCTGTTACTAAAATCTTTAAAAAAAATAAAAAATCAGCTCAGTTATGTTACTCTAATATTTTCACTGGTTATTTGTAGTTGAAATAAAATTAGATTGGTTAAAAAAAACTTAAAAAAAAAAAAAAAAAAAAAAAAAACAGGCGACGCATAAAGGAGACTGTGGGTCGCCTGTTATCTATATTTAAAAAACAAAAAAAAAAAAACAACTCAGTTATGTGCTTAAATATTTTTACTGATTATTTGAGGTTTTCAAGAAAATTAGGTTGATTTAAAAAGAAAAAAGAAAAAAGGGGGGAAACAGGCAACTCGGAATGATTTTTGTGCGTTGCGTGTTACCAATATCTTTAAAAAAAAAAAAAAAAGAATACTATTTAAGAGATTTGCAAAAATAAATTGTATATGAAAAATTATATAATTGAACAACAACCTCGTATAATTAAATTTTGTTATTATGTAAACATAGATAAAGGGATGGTTAATCATTTTTCATAAGTCTAGCATTTAAATGATACAATTCAGATAAAATATACACACAATATTAAAAACGACTTTGTTCACGTTCATATTTAATAACTCTTAACGAATGTGTCGCGTGTTGTTGTTTTTAGTGACCGTTTGACATCGGGATACATCATATATTTATTGAATTTTTACTGACGCGTTAACCTTAGAATTGTGGTTTTATTTTTTCAGACGCATTTGTTTCGTGGCGTCGCTAAGTGAGTGTCACTAGATATCAATTTTCGCGTAGTGATTATTCAATCCAACAAAGCCTACTTTGTCTAAATAAGATTTTAGTATATCATTAAATTCATAATTGACTGCTTTTAAAATTTTAAATTTTAATCTTGATGTGATCTAGAACTAACTCTTAGCTTACAATGAGGACAATTGGTGACATGTATATACATATAAGAATTCTAAAATTAGAACAATCCTGATAGTAAACTATGAGGCCTATTTTATTGGCATTAAAATTGTTTCAATAATTAAGATTTAAAATATTCTTAGGATTTATTTGAGTTCATGCAAGTTCATTTTACTCTATTATTACTTTTGTATTTTACTATATTCATATCATTCATCAATACATTTTTAAATTTTACTCCTCGAAACAGACCATTGATTAATGACAAAAGTCTTTATGATTTTTCTATTAAGATGTTAATCAATGACAAAAGTCATGATGATTTTACTATTAAGATGTTGTAAGAGGATAATAATTGTATACATATATAAAATCAGACTCACATCAAGTTGACTTAATGATTTAAACATCATGACCTTTTTTATTAATTATTAACTTAATAAAATTTGAATGTTTGTAATTTAATGAAATAAATTTTTAAAAAATGATGAACGATAATAAAACAATGAATATTGAGTAATTTATCCAAAAAAATGAATAATGAATAATAAAATTATGCACATAAATTAAGGGACCAAATAAATAATTAACCACTCAATAATATTTAATTAACTTCTATTATCTCAATTATTTTGCCATACTTATTATTTATACTTAAACTTTTACATACATTATAATTCAACAAGAAATATGATTTTAAGTCTATAGTTATTCTTTTTAAGTATTTATTAAATTTACTTGGTCATGTTTATTATCGGTATTCCTATATATTATAAAATTATCATTTTTTTGTTACTATAAAGTTTATATTGTGAATAATGCATCATTAATAGATTTAGTACTTTTAAAATGGTTTCAATATTCTAAGATTTTAAAATATATAAATTATTTTGGTAACGAAAATATATAAATAAGTTTAAATATAATAAATATATAAATAACTATAAATATAATAAACATCATTTTAAAAAAATGATAAAATCCAATTAACAAATAGAGAAAAAAAAATATTCATTAAAATAGATTCTAAAAATTTAAAAGTAATCTGTGTATTTATGCTTAAAACTTCTAAGCATGTTAATAAATATAGAATTTTAATGCCATATATATTTTCTTTATCAACAATCAACCATATTACTATATAAACTATAACTTTTTTAGTTATGTCATATTTAACGATATTATTATTTCAATTAATGTATTATTAATGTTCTTTTACATTAATTTTAAATTTTAATATGCAAAATTTTATGTTTTTAATATATGATATATAATTTTCATAATTTTATCAAAATTTCTATCGATATCGATAATTTTATAAAATTATACATTTGATATTTCCATCGACATCGATATTTTCATCATTGGTTATAATCAAGGAATTTGATTATTGATACGCAGACCTCATTGGTTCTGTCTCTTTAGTCTTTAGATGATATCACCATATCAACATCTATAAAACAGTATTAAAATACTCATTTTTGTATTTCACAATCCCAAAGTCATAAGATTGATAACAATAATAATTCAATATTCAATTTCAGTTTAAGCCAAAACATAAGAAGATAGATACTGCTGTGAGAATATGTTGTCAACAACAGAGTTGGGCATATTTTATTCAAAAAGACAAAAAAGAAAAAAAGAAAAGAAAAAAAACGTCTTCTTGTGCATATATTGAGGAGCTTTCAAAGGAAAATGCAATTTAATTTGTTTAGGATTGAAGAAACTCAATTTTATTGGTTAAAAAATGCAAGATTGAAGGAAAAGAGACTAATCATGATTCATGTGTTTTCACAAGTCAATGGCCAAGTCCCATCCTCTACAGTTGGATTTAAATGTAAAATAAATATTTGCACGGCCATCGATATTTCCCTGTTATTCTAAAAATATTGAAACCAAAGAGTGGATGAGCGTTTACTTATGCACCGAAACAGTTACCAAACATCAATGAAAGAAACATTGAAACTGTAAATATATATTAGTTAGTCTCTCTTAATTTATCATGGATTCCATATCACAGTTACTGAATTTTCACTACCTAATTAGACGGCTTTTTATTTGCTATGGACCGTTAGCTTTGTCACTTCGATTTTTTTTTTTTTTTTTTTTAAAGACATATGTTATATTAGAAGAAGATTGAATCCAGATTTGAAAATTAATTATTAGAGGTCTTTATCATTTTGATACATATATAAGAGTAAACATATTATAATTTTGAATCGTTAAATTTTCACCAATTGTAATGAAAAGCAATTTTTATATTTTAATGCCCCAAATATAAATATATATATATATATATATATGAAGTAAATTGTGGCAAGGGAACAAATCACGTGCTTATCCTACAGCCGCGCTCTTATTTAATTTCTAGTTTATCATTTTTAATAAAGGTTCCAAGTTAAGTTGCAAGGTATCTAATTTCGTTGGTTACCAAAGGGACTTACAAAAGAATCAATGATCATTTCTTTTTGGATTTGGACATAACTTTAACATTACTGTCAACAATTCCTTATTAAGAATAATTAGTATGTTTTAATTAGAAAAATTAGTTTGTTATAAAGTGATGAAAACTTTATCATAGATGCAAACGTATCCCCGACTATTTCTTTGGGACGAGTAAAGGAACTCCTAGAGTTCAAACTTGGAAAAAAAAAAGAATAATAATAATAATAATGAAATTGCAAGGGCACCTTGGGATGAGATATAGAGCTTTTGTTCCACTACGATTACTGGCCATTCTTTCTTGAATTTATGCTCTCACTACACATTTTTTAGACCTCTACTTTCTACATAATTGCTGGGTGATCTTAGTTTACCCAAAAAAGATTAAAGAGTTACAAAAGGGAAATTCAGAAGCAAATTTTTATTTATTTGTGGCATTGAGAGATAGAGAAATCCTATTTTGTTCGGGTCATTCAGCCAATTAATGGTCCTCAACCAAGTTTTCAAAAGCTAGCAGTAGTTTCAAAGTTTAAGGCATCTTTTAATTGAGTGTTTCTTTGGATGCCAATCAAAAAATGATTTTGAAATATAGAAATGAATGATGTCTTTTCATTGACAATTGAATAATAAAAACACTATTATTTTCTGAAATAATAATTTTTATCCGAATCCTTTCATTTCATCCTTTCATTTCCAGTCCAATGATGAAATATGTATGTATGTATGTATGTACGTATGTATGTATGTATGTATATATGTATTATATTTATTGAAAATGATCAAACTAGGTATATAATATTAAAAAAGAAAGTTGATAGGTACAAATAATCAAGGGTGTGTGATTCTGTTCAGAAGTGAAGAACAAAATAAAGCTAAAAACGGTAACACTATTGGGGGGAAAGGATAAGAATAGGGATAACAACTTAACAAGGTTCGTAATTTAGGAATAAGAATCTTTGCCTTATGAATTTTTTATGATTGTATATTTGTTGTTCATATCAAATTGCTTCGCCTACAAACACAAAAAACAAAAATAAAATAAAATTTTAGGAGTCTCTAGAAATTTATTATGAGCCACATATAGAGAATATGTAATAGATTCCATCAATCTTTGGTTATAATCCATTTATCGGAATAGTATTCATCGTATTCTCTGAATTTTTGTCTATCCTTTGTCTATCCTTTTTAAGGATGTTTTTTGCTTTGTTCTATCTCCATTGACTTCATGGCCTCCACTTTGGCATTTTTATTTTATTTTATTTGCTTTAGGAAAAAAAATGATAACATTATCAGATGTTTGATGGTGAGAAAATTATATAATACGGTGAATGGTACAAAAGATGTCTATAAATTCCTTATCGGGTAAAAGTATAGAAGGAAACATTACTTTCTTTCTTCCCAAAAACACTCTCTCTTGTGGAAAATTATAGACACAAAATTTTATTGTTGCAATGGAATTCGTTGACCTTTTATCACCATCACAAGGTGCATTAGAATGAGGAGTAATTGGTGGATTTCAGACCCACCAATAGGCAATGAATTGAAGGATGGAGTAGTTGATGACTCTTGGGAATTTTCAAGGCTATTGAAAAAATGTCAGCCGAAACAGAAACGTAAAAGCAATGAATCAGGATTCACACAAGGCACAAGATTTCACCACATCATCTTTTATATGATGATCATTTATCACATATAAAATAAATTGAACAATACCTATAATTTAATGCAACATTAAAGTAAAATATATAAGTTATATATATAATCTACAAAATAATTATTTAATATTTAATTATAAGTGGTATGGTACACCAAATTACCTATACAACAATTATATTTAAGGTTTTTTCTTTTATTCATTACATTTATAAACTTAACTATCTATAATTATGAGTAACATTATATAACATAAAAATAAAGTATGTTTTTCCTTAAAAAAATGTCCAATTACGAATGATCATTGAATTGTACATAAGATTTTTCCCCAAAAAGAAGAGACTTTGGATGGGCAGGGCATCCGAATGATTAATGATAATAACGAGGACTAAATGACAAATTATATTAAATTATTTTTAAATAAATTATGTTATCTGAGCTAGCCGTGTTTCCAGTGTGTAACTGCAGAGCCACACGAGAAAAATAGGCAGGTAGACTTTTATTTAAGTCATTTTCTTTCACATTCAAAGCTGTCTTTCGTTATTTGTTACGCATCTATCATTCAAGGCCTAATTAAATGCAATGTTTCTCTTTCTTTCTCTCCATCTTCTTACACATTTTCTGCGGCCCTTTTCTCTCCTTTCAAACAATTTTTTTCTTTTTTTTTTAATTCAAAATTTTCGAGTCATACTTTAGGACCAAAGAAAAAGAAAACAACAAAAAAAACTGTTGAGCTCTTAACAGGGAAGATATGAGAAAACGTACGCATATAAAATCTGTAAGTACAATAATTTCTGAAATACTGAACAATTTGTTCCCACTGTTCACATTTATAATTATAATTATTTTTGGATAGGGGTTTAATTTAAAGAAATTTCAAACACCACTAGTATAATCTTAAAGAGTAATCAAGATTAGTTAAAGCGTAAAATTTTGAATTACTTTGCTAAATATTGATTCAATAAAAACTGGATCTTAGCTCAACTCCACTTATGTTATAACATAACAGGCTAAAAGAATTTGAAATTTCGATTTTCTAGTTTTCTTTTTATCACTAAATTATTAATATGCTTTTTTAATTTTGTGAACTGCTTTTGAAATCAAATATAACCATTTTTTTTATAATTATTTTGTATATATTTAGATTAAAGGTTAATTGCACTTTGTTATTTCTAATTTTTAAAATTTTGTAATTTAGACCCTAGCTCAACTTTTCGACTCTATAGGACTTAACTGTTGTCTTATATGATCACTCATCAATATTAAATTGTATTAATTTTCAAGTTAAAAGATACTATAATATAAAATATGAAAATTATTTTTAAAATTTTACATTTTGATAGCTTTTATTTTAAAAAAAAAATGATATAGATATTAAATTATATCAAATTTTAAATTAAAAAATATTAAAAATAAAATTTTTTTAGAACTAATTTTAAAATTTTATACTTTGATATATTCTATATCAAAATTTGATATAATTTAATATTAATTATATGAGATAGCTTTTAAGCACCGTCACTCAAAAGTCAACAATGCTCAAATTACAATAATTAAAAAAATTAAAAATTTAAATTACTAAATTAAAAAATTAAAAGTCGTAAAATTTTATAAGTCTAAAGCATAAAAATCCAATTAACCCTTAAATTTATAATATAATCTATTTTATTAACCAAATTTAAATGAGTTAAAATTGGATCAATCTCGAATGGTTGACCATTAACATCCCTTTTTTAGGGGATTTAAAAAAAGGGACTTGATTGAGCATGAAACATACCTAACTTTCATTACGTAGCTTAGGTTATTATCCTTTCAATCATATTTAAAATTATGAATAAACAGAATGTATGTCTACCTCAAAGGTTGTTGTAGAAGACTTATTCTTGAACATAGCTTCCACGTTGCAACATAAAGTTACTATCATCTTACTTCTACACAATGACATTTTGAATGTGGATACTGATCATCTTGTGAAGGCTCGTGTTGCAGTCAAAATTCAATGCATTAATTGTAAAACCTCATCAATAGGCATTTGTTAGGCTTCACAAATTATGGCCCTTATCCTTACAAAAACAAATATGGGTACAATTACTTTGCCATCACTTTCTTCTTTAACTTGATCCATTCAAATCACATGTGCAATGTTATATTCATTGATATAGCGTTGCAGCTATTTCTATTTTGGTTCATAAAATATATATGTATTTATGGATGAGACTAATATTACCATTTAATTTCTTTATTAGTTTTTATAGCTTTTAGATCATTTCAAAACTAAATTTAAATAATATTGATCTTCTAGATTTATTTTATCCAAATATAATTTTGATATTATACTAAATTCAAAAGTGATTTAACATCTAACAAAGGAAGTTTTAATGTTAAAACTATTAGACCGATATAATATGAGCCTAACTATTTAATATATATATATATATAATTAATCTCATCAAGAAATCCTAATAGAATAATCATAGTATTTTTATTATTAACCTTTAGTTTGCTTTAGAAACTAAGATATTAAATGAGTTTGATAAAGTGCTGAAACTCTAAAAAAAAACAATTTTCCTCAACTCATTTAAAACCCAAAATACTTTTATATCTCAACTCTTAAACAATTTAAAAACTTATAAATGATATATCATGATAGAAAAATTATATATATATATATATATAAATATCAATTTTTTTAATCAAAAATTCCTAATTTAGTTAAATCAAATATATTGATGTAGTAATTATTCATATGATGCATTGATAATTATTATTTGATTTTAAATCTAAACAGAAATATGACAGCTCATATCACTTGTCACATAAACATATACTTCATTTAATAAAACCAAGGATTTTCTCGATATAGAATTTTGGTATATATGTACATAATGCCTTTTTTTTTTTCTTTTTTTTTCTTTTTTTTTTTTTTCTTAGATGCATTTTTTAAGATCTAGAAAATAAATTTAAAGATGTGTGGCCTTAAAATAGAGAGAGCTTTTGTCTTATCACTTAAGGACAAACATATATATTTGCTGTTGCAGTTTCAACAATTTGTGTGTATAGATTTTGTGGAATTTCAAACCTCCAAAAAGCGTAAATATCAATACCCTTTCCATTCAGTAATGTCTGTTTGGAATGTATATTGACCTTTCATAAACAATACTTACAGACGAGGCAGTTTTTGATTGGCTACAAGTTCACGATGAAATTGCTTATCACAAACCCTTATTTACTTATTTATTTATTTCAGTATAAGGGAAACCCCATATTTCTTAATTCTTATAATCCCCTTTTTGTCTCTTCTTGGTGAGATGAAACAGTTGCCTAACTTTTTATTTTATTATGTGGAGTTCTCTGGTTTAATGAGTTGGCATGTCTTTTTTTTTTTGGGCTCAAATAATGAGTTGGCATGTCAAAAACTGATACAGTGAACCAGGAAATAATTTTGTACTTACTTTCTTAGGAATATTAATACTACTTGCTGCCAAATAAAGACCTCCTCATGCTTACAAAAAGTGACTTCACAATGACCGAAGCCTTGTATTATAATTGTACATTAAAGGGGGTAGTAAGTTCCTGTCAATTTGCATACATATATATATATATATACTCTCCTGTAAATTTGCATACAAAAAAAATGCAAATTTGCATATATATATATATATATATATATATGCATAGAAATGATATAGTAATAAATTTATTAAGAAAAACTGTGAAGGACAACCATCTATAATCATCAAATTTGTATAATTTTTATGATATAATGATTGTGGATGGTTATCCTTAAAATTACTTTTTCATAAATCTTTTGTCATATCAAAACAGTATATAACCATCTATAATTATTAAATTTGAATAATTTTTATGATCTAATGACTAAAGATTATTGTCCTTCACAAATGTTTTTTTTATCATATCAAAATCGTATATATATATATGCATATAAATAAATATATATTATATTTGTTTTTACGGTTGTTGTCTAATGCATGGTAAAGCTAAACAAAGCAAAAAGTGACCACATGCACTTTGGTTTTAGGTCATTAAATTTCACTTTTTAAACATTCCAATAATACTTTTCCTTATATACAATAAACATTTTAATACATAGGCATGTTGGAGAAAAAAAAAAAAAAAAAAAAGAGAGACAAAATTAAAAAGATGAGTTCTCCATATATGAAGAGGTAAATATGTTGATTATGTAAGTTAGAAAATCTATAGTAATAGAATTATTAAACTATTTATTAAATGATATAATAAATTAATAATGTGCTAATAATTAATTGTTTTGTTTTGTTTGGATTCACTTATTAATATTTAAATTATATTAATATTTTATCAATAATATTCACACATATTATTTGATAATTAAACGTTGTTTTTACTTAATAATTTGACACTTGTAACATTGCTATTAAAAAATATGCCAAATAGTTTTCAAAGAAAAATATTCTATTAATTCTATTATTACGATTGCATGGAAAAACACAAGCAATGTTTACCATTTATTCCTCAAAACCACGAAATTATAACACAATACATTAAAGGAGCAATGCACCTTAACTCGAAATGTATGGTATGAAATTTAGCAAAAAGAAATGCATAGAGTGAAAACTATAAATAAATAAATAAATTATGGTCATCCCTAGATGAAATTCATTATAAATGAATGAGTATTGCCCGTTTAAAAAAAAAACAAAAACAAAAACAAAACAAGAAAAGAATGAGTACTGACATGATGTACACCAAATTTTATTCATAAGATCATCATATATATGACGTGGTGGTACATAAATGTTTAACAAATAATTATTTTCTAAATTAATAGGAAATGAGTCCAATATCACTTTGGCAGATCTATCCTAAAACTTTAAGAAGAATCCTACATGGTTCTGTTTAGAGGAATCCCATTAGATAATCCTTATGAAAACTCCAACTGAATCTCATTGAACTATATAGAACTAGAAATGGGCAAAATCCAATCCAACCCATTCAATCCGTCCAATTCAATCAATTTTTAACGGTTTGGATTGGATTGAGTTTAAAATATTATAAATTGTATGGATTGGAAATATAAATCTAATCCAATCCAAATAATATATTATATAATTAAAAAATTATATATTTTTTATTTTTTTATTTTTTTATATATCAATTTTTAACTTTTTTTCCCATTTTATATATTAATTTTTAATAGATATATTTTTTTTTACATCCCAAATTCCAAATCGAATTGTAAGTTGTAACCCTAAACTAAACATTTACCTTCGTTGCTGCCCACCACCAATCCATCACCATAACCATTAACCACACCAAGCTTCGATTCAACCATCTACTCCTTTGCTTCAAGACTCATGGCTTCAAGATTCACGGCAGCTTCAGCATCTGTTCTTCTGCTTCAAGACCCACGGCAGCTTCAGCATTTTTTTCCTAAATTATATTTATATTTATATTTATTATTTATATTTTATATTTGGAAAATTTTTTATTTGTATTATATGTTTATAAATTAGAAAGTTTCAAACCGATTAACCAATCCAATCATAAATGATTTGGTTTGATTTGAGTTTAACGCTTTAATGGTTTGAATTGCATATTAGTGAAACCAATAAGTATGGATTAGATTGTATTTTGGTCCAAAATTGAACCAACCCAATGCCTACCCCTATATAGAACTAACATGTAATATAAAATGATACTTTGATATATAAAAATAGAACTATAATAGCATGTAAGTTTCCAAATACAGTTAACAAATACAATTAATCATGCTACATGTTATTACCATATATACGTATTAAGGTTACTATTGTTTCTACAATTTAAATTAGAGTATTATAAAAGGTAATTATAAATTTAGGTCATACAACTGATATAAATAGATCTAGATAAAAATAAGAATAAACAAGGGAAAAATAAATATTGTTATTGCTGTGAAATACAAAAGTAAAAAATCAATGGACATTGTAAATATTCCATTAACTACTTGGACATATTGGAATAAATTAAAAACAAATAAAATATGAGATAAAGATATTTTAAACTATTCTTTCAAGACCTCACATTCCATTATTTGGAAAAGTTCTACTTTTTAAAACCAATATAAAATTATGTCATTACAAGTTTAGATCAAAGTATTCTAAAAGATAATTATAAATTTAGGCCATACAATTGATACAAATAGGTTTATATAAAAATAAGGATAAATATGGAAAAGATAAATATTATTGTTACTATGAAATACAGAAGCAAACAAGTGATGTGCAAGGTAAATAATTTGCTAACTGCCTAGATCTAAGAGAACAAAGTAAAAACCAATAAAACGTGATATAAATATATTTTAATAAGTGATATAATATAATAAAAATAATAATTTATTCTTGTGAACTATTCTCTCAGAACATTGCATTCCACTATTTGGAAAAGTTCCCATTTTTAAAACCAATATCAATAAACTTAAATTTATAATCTCAAATCATTTAACATATATACAATTATGGACAAAATTTCAATATAATACTATAACTAAAAATATCTAATTCATTTAAAAGCAATCAAACATTGAGAAAGAATAATCAACACGATAAAAATAATCCAAATGAATTAATTAACAACCACAATAACCATCAAAATAATATAAAAAAAATCATCATTTAAGATCCAACAATTAATACTAATTAAAAATAGGACACCATAAACAATAAATTAAATGTAAAATCATACCATCAAAATAACTCATATACTTAAATGAATATAATTAAATTAATTGAAATGTAACTAGATCGATAATAAGGTCATCCTAAACAAACATCAAGACTGATAAAATCCCTGTGCTATATTAACTACTGGATCTACATACATTTTTTTCCTCTTATCTCGTGATTAATGCAGGAGATAAGTACACATATCTCCCTTTTGTGATGCATATATCTCTCTTATCACATAAACAAAGTAGATGACTGAGTACGAATATTGCGCTTTTGTCAAGCCTATATCTCTCCCATCACATGGACAAGGTAGGAGATGAGTTTGCATATCACCCTTCTATCTAACATACACCTTTCCTGTCACAAACAAGGTAGAGAATAAGTACACATATCATCCTCATGTCATGTAGCCAATTAGTATATTGAAACATACATACATTCCATAATTTTATTTGCCACTATTACACAATTAGATTCTTGACACCTATAATAACACTAGTAAACCAAACTATTTTAAAATCATAATCCAAACATTTTGTTAAACTAAAAACATGTGAAAGCAAAACTTTTAGCAATTGGAATAAAATTATAAAATTCATACTTTTAAATCCAAAATTAAACCAAGTCCAACTTCATAAATTTATTTTTAAAGCCATAAATTAAACATTGTTATAAATCTCAAACTATTTAATGTAATTTTCTTCTGAACATATGCATGATCTATATGAAATTCTCAAGATCAAATGGTTTTTAAAAAAAAAAAAATCCATATATATATATATGGTCATAAATTAAACCAAGTATAACTTTATGAATTCATTTTCAAAATCATAAATAATTTCATAAATAAAACAACATTATAAATCTCAAATTATTTTTAGAGACTTGTGTACCATATAATATAACTTATTACTATTAAGTAACATTTGGTATCCTAAAGCACCATAGGACAGAGTATGAGGAGAAAAAACTTTCAACAACCCTTTAGCATTTTGAAGACGTTGTGGATGAAATCATCATTATCACACTTTGCAATAAATGATGGATAATACATGTAAAGTAATCGTAAACAATATCTAATATTTCCATTGGTATTATACTGTAGACTAATCAAATTAAAACTCAAACAGTTTAATATTTATAAATAATATTTATAATATTATAATTTTTTGTTTAAAAAAAATATTGTATCATAAACCAGAATTTAATATAAAAAAACTAAACCATTTATTTAAATATTTTAAAGTTCCAAAACATTTATATGAATCTATAGCGTAAATACCCATAGTATAATATATATTACCATGAAATTATTTTTAAGCTCTTTTAAATTTAAAATACTTCAACATGTTTAAAAATATACAATTTTCAATCCACTTTCTCAAACCAACTATTTTCCAATTGAACCAAAACATCAATTCAAATACCAAAATATTTAAATACAAATAATTCACAAGTTCATTATAAACCTATTAGAATTGACAATCATTTAAAATGTTGCTAAAAATAATATAAAATGATAACACATATATGTAAATATAAATAACCATATATACATAGACAAGCGTTTAGCTGTTAAACCATATATAAAATATTAAAATGATATATATATATATATATATATAAATATATATTTATACTATATGCCTCCACACTTATTTAAAAAGTAAAATCACTCATAGATACTACCGACTTTGCAAAGTCACTTTTAGGTGCCATACATGTGCTTATAATAAAACAAAATATTTCTTATAATTCAAAAATTAAACCAAAAACATTGGTGCAAATAAAATGTCTAAAAATAATATATACAATCTAAGATTACATAAATTGAACAATTAAATGTCCAATTCTATTGCAAATCCTTATTACCTAGCATCCAAAATTGGAGCTTTTACACAAAGGTAAATTGTATGAAATTGAATCTTTTAATGCATCCTAATAATATTTAGGAATATATTTTCAATCTTAATTCAATTTTAGGTTGTCAAAAGACAGTCTAACTTTACCTTGTATTAAACTAATTGATCCATAAATGGATAATTACTCAAACAATAACCAAAATTAGCAAATCATAAACCAAATCGAAGCTTGTTGAATGGATAACAAGATGGTAGACTAATCTTAGTAAAAAAAACACTATAGGGGACAAGAAAACTAGCTGGAAACTTTGACCAAATTTGACATCATTAGATCTTTTAAACCATAAAAAATCTAGATGAACAGAGGCTAAGAATAGGTTCAAAAGGATAAAAATAATGGGTTAGGTGTATGGATCAGCTTGAAACGGCAAATATATGATCAACTTGCCAGAGACCCACAACGGCATTGTCTAACTACGCCGACTCAATCCGAGCATGTCTAGCAGAGTTAGGTGGTGAAAATTGGAGAGCTTCTTTTGCTTTCAATGAACTACAATCTAAGTTGGCTCATGTAGGTGATGGCTATTAGAAAATAGGTCAATCCGCAAAGATTCGATTAGTTATGATGGAGGAAGTAGGTCGACTCGAGTTTGTTTGAGGTTTACTAGGTTTCACAGGAGTGATGGATTTCGGGGCAAGTTGGATATTTTCAAAAAATGTTCTTTAGGCACACATTTCCAAATATATATAGGCCTTTGGGTCAATCAATAAATAAAAAATCAAAACTGTTTTGAATATTAATATAATACTAATGGTTAAAAACTTTACTGAACTATAATTTTTTAACCGTAACACAAAATTAAGCAATACTAACAATATATAAATTTGTGTCGATGAACATTTTCAATGATATATCGGTCAAACCCATAACTTAACCATATTAAAAGTTGAAGCAAAAATTTAATATAATCCAATTGATCAAACTTGATAAAATTTGAAAAATTTAGACAATTATTAAGCCGAGTTGTTACAATTCTACCAATTTGGCGGACAAATTTGATAGCTCTGGCATTTGTTAATTAATATATATATATATATATACACGTCATTGCCAATAGATATCTACTTTGAGAACCTTTTAACATTGGCAATTCTAATGGTTCAGCCATTAATTTGGTTCAATTCATACCTGCATGCACCAGAAAACAATGGTCAAATAATCAAACCTGACAAGGCCAAGAATTATATATTTTAAAATAATAAGTTCAGTCCTCTCAAGGAAGTAACAAAGCTTTAGAACATTTTTTATATGTTTGTTAGATATTACATACACCGTGATCGTAACACTAAGCCAAAATTAAAGGGCAAGTGGACGGTGGTGGGTATGTCCTTATAAAGCTAGATTTTGACTCACTTTCAGTCTTACAAGAAGACTACCCCTTTACAGCCATACCTTTTTGTTTGTTTATATAATATATATATATATATATATAAATTCTACCATAAAGATATTTTTATGAAATTTGATATGGATGCCAACCTTCCACTATATATGTGACAGAAAATTTCTCCGATAATATGTTATGGAGCAGTAGCATCTACATCAAATTTTATTAGGATATTCTAACAGTAGTTAAACAATATATATAATATGATTAATAAATAAATATATAAACACACCAAATCAGCAAGCTACACTGTGTAGTGCAACTTGGATTCCATTTTCTAGTGTACATTGCCATTTTAGTGTAATTTTCTTGTGATTATATGCAAGATCTATATGAAATTCTCAAGATCAAACGGTGTAAAATATATAATAGATATATCCTTATATATGTGGTCATAAAGTAATTCACATCATCATCCACTTAACAATTTTTTCCCCTAATCCCTAAGTCAAGTGGATTAAAGGGGTGGTGTTTGCAACGCGTGTATAAAAGAAGATTAAAGAATAAATTCTCTTTTATATATATTATTGTATTATAACTTATAGAATAATAACAATGACTAGAGTAAGGGGCCAAAAATATGATCATCATCTACTTTTAACATTGCTATTCTGTATAAACCTTACATACCATAATTAGGAAGATATGGCATCCACGACTTTAACATTCAATAAGATTTCTGGTTCCTAGCCAAATAAGACAAGGGGGTTGCATATTTAATTTTCTTGCTCCTTTTTCGTTTTTGGTGGGAAGGGTTTGATTCTCTCTTTTTTTAAAAGAAAATATATCGCTCTTTTTAGAGTTTTGCTATCGATAATCAACGATAAAATCTATTGCTAATATAATAATTTTTAATTAGTTTTTAAAATTTTTTGTTAACTTTTTAAAATTAAAAATTTAATATGAAAAAGTAAATTTATAAAGATAGTTAATCAAATAATCATGCAAACATGTGGATTCCATTATTAATGACGGCCAACAATAAGTGGTATTTATATCTTTTTAGACCAATCAATCCTAAAGGAGAGAAACTGTTAACCCTTTTTTTCTCTTTCACCATGTGCATGTTGTAGTATAGAATGGCTAAGAAAATGTCACAAGTAGAATGGAAGAAAGGAAAGGGGTATTATTCTGACTTGGTAATTAAATTTGAGAGGTATCAAGTCATTTTCTAAAGGGTCTAGACCATTCTCTCTCTAACTCTGTTTCTCTCTCTCTCTCTCTCTCTCTCTCTCTTTCTTTCTCTCTCTCCACCCCTCTGCTTAAACAACCCTTCCGCTCTCACTCCCCCTACCCACCAAAAAACTCTATAAATCTCCCACCACTTATAAATCTTCTTTCTATTCAAAGTCCTCTCAAAACTTTGGATCCAAACCAATTAACCCCAAGTTCCAAAAAACAAAAAAGAAAAAGGAAGAGGAAAAAAGAAAAAAAAAAAAAAAAAGCATGGTGGGTTCCTCTTCTTCTGTCTCTCTTTTCTTTTCTTCTTTTTGTAATTCCCGTCTTCACACTTTCTTTCTCTTCTCTGTTTTCCTTTAATAGAAAAACTATTATACTGTATATAAATAGCTAGCTAAAACACACTAATTGCTAATTGATTTTCTCTATATGTAGGAAGCTGAAAATCAGAAAAGCAACGTATGGGAAGGTTATGTGGATTGGAAGAACAGACCTGCAGTCATAGGCCGCCATGGAGGCATGCTTGCTGCTTCCTTTGTATTGGGTCTGTATCCAAATTCTCAAAACCCTATCTTTAATATTTTCATTTTCTCCTTTGAATTGGGTTTTTGGTCTTAAAAGTACATATATATATATATATTTGGTCCGTGAAAAAAAAAAAAAAATTTATTAAATAGTCGCTGTGTTTTTTTGGTGAAATTTTGTTGTATTTGAATGTAGTGGTGGAGATCATGGAGAATTTGGCATATCTAGCAAATGCAACGAATTTGGTGCTCTACTTGGCAACGTATATGCATTTATCTCCATCGAAATCGGCCAACGATGTGACGAATTTCATGGGAACGTCTTTCCTTCTTGCTCTGCTTGGAGGTTTTCTATCTGATGCTTTTTTCACTACTTATCAAATCTACCTGATAAGTGCAGTCATCGAGTTTCTGGTACTGATCATACACTCTCTTTTCTTTCCTACATTTTTTTTTTTTCTCTTTTTGCACTGAAATTAAAGCTTTTTGTTTCATTGTTCTGTTTCTCAATTCTTTAACTTTGTTTTTATTTTTTCTTTTAATGGGTTTTTTTAAAGAAAAAACATAGTACGTTAAAGAATTTTATTACTTTTCTCAAAGGAATCTATACACCCCCACGTGGGCCTGTAACAGGATCATGGTTTTTCACGGTGCGAATCAGAGCCTGTGATAAGAACTTTTCAGGCTACAATTAGAATGGTTATTTGGTTATGGTGGTGCATTTTCTTGATCTTTTTATGTAATGCATTATATAAGGGAAAATGACAAGTAAAATTAGCAAAGTTTTCCAATAAGAAAATTTCTACACATCAGAGTTCGTAAGAAAAATAAAAATAAAAATCACTCGTATTGATAACAAAAAATGCTAATGGGAGTATGGAACAGACTCTTATTGAGGACACTTTAGAGTGTGTGTAAAAATGACAATCATAAATAAATTAAAATTTTGTTATTATTATTTGTTTTCGGCAGAGGAGGAGGAGAATTAAATAAATGCTTTATTTAGGTGTTATATAATTTTGTTCTTTTTTAATCTAAATAAAGACAAATAATGTTAGTTGGGAGATTTTTGTGACATAGGAAAAAAGGTCACGAAGAGCCATAGCATATTCGTGTCGACGAAAATACATTTAATCATGCCCAATTTAAATCATGTGACACACATAAATTAGGTGTCGGGTCATTTGGGACCCAGTCACACTGACTCATACAACGTAGACAGTTTTATTATCTTAAAAAAAAAAAAAAAGGGTACGCCTCAGGACCCATTTGTCCATTTACTTATTTTCCGTGCCCAGACAATCAGAAACTTCGATTACTCTATTTTCACTACTAGAAACCTATATCTCCATCTTTGTCTTCTATCTTCTCCATCTTTGTCTCTTCTACTTTTAAAGATAAGCCCTCAAAACCATCATCCAATAGTTTACCACCTCACTTCCACATGTCAATCTAATAAACTGCCACGTATATGACTCCTCTCCCTATCTTTCAATCTCTGTCTCACCTATGAGACATACATAGTCAAAGGGTATCTAACCCCAAAAACTTGTATGGTCATTTTCTTAGATATGGTAATTTTGGGTCTAGTAGATCTAGCCATTGAATCAGGTCCATGTGTTTTTCCACAAGTAATCTGTTGGTATAGATTGGAAATCTGAAACATACCCAGGTGTCCAAAGTACCACTGGATTAATATAAACTTTTTTCTGTATTATATTTACACAGCTTTTCGTCTGGAAGTATATAAAACCCACATATGGCAACAATTTCTTCTGTTTTGGTTCATGAACCACGTGTGTGGTTACCATTTTGATAGATCACGAGAAAAGGCTTATCAAATTAGAACCAGACCCATATTTCAATTTTCGTTTTGTTCCTTCTTTTTTCTTCCCCCCACCCCTCTCTTCTTCAATATTTTAGGGCAAACACATTTTCGATAGCGACATTTCATAGCTAATGCAAATCCAACAAGTCCCAATCTATTCCAAAACAGTTCATGGAACTTGAAGCGGGGTTCAACACGTGGTCCGGTGACCCACTTTTGTGGTGCATAAGCGCCTAATTAGAGCTTGACTCTCTTTAGCTTCCATTTTGTTTGTCCACTAGAGCAAAATAGCTTGACCCTCATTGAGTTGTTAACATCTGTGAAATGTTGTGTTTTGATTGGATTCAAATACCCATGTGAAAAGAAAAGATTGAGAAAGCAGTGTTGCTTTCTTAGAACCACCTCAAAATTGAGGATGCTAAGAGTATCAAAAAGGGGGGGGTGTATATTTTTTTGATTGTTTATTCTAGCTATTTGGGAAACTTGGATACTTCCATTAATCATTTTTTGAAGATATTGGTACATATTATAACTCCCACCCTATTCGTACACCAGGTCAGGATTCAACGAAAGGCCACAACCTCAATACGCAAATATATGCATAGTAATTTTATCGTGGCCAATGGAGCTCTACTTATATTGAATGGCAACATACTTATTCTCTGTTGGATAAGCATTAAAATAATGTATACATTTAATGTCAAATAACATGCTACGAAAAATCCCTGTCAAATAGCATATTGTCTAACATTTAAGTGTGCATACTATACTATAAAGACGATAAATCATTTCTATAGTAAAATTATATATGTTCAATATATATACATGAAACTATGGTGTAGACCGTTTGCATGTGAATTGTATTAAAGTCAATGATTTTTAAAAAAATGTTGGCTTTGCTGTTTTGTACACAGAGCAAAGCTAACGTTTTTTTTTTAGTTTTAATATGGATCCGCATATCTATAGAACTATCCTATACATATATATATATATATATATATATAATACCAATATATTAGTGGTAATAAGTATCTTTTGTTAGAGTAATAGATACCATTTCAAATATTAGGTTGATTATAAACTTTAAATTTTGCCTAGATTATATCATTAACTATTAATTAAAAAATTGACACTATGTGATCATGTACCTGTTATATAAATTTTTTTTCATAGGATCTTTCGGATCACCCATTGAGCTTCTAGAAGCCCACTTTCCACATTTGTTGAAACTTATCCAAGTTAGCTGATTTGAAAACTTGTTTTATTACGCACTAAACAGGCTTAGCTAGTTTTTCAATACATACATATATATATATATATATTCATGTTATGAACAAATTTAATTTTGAAGTTTTTCTTCTTCTTCTTCCTTTTTCTTTTTTTCTTTTTTTTTTTTTTTTCACAGGGCCTAATTATACTCACGATACAAGCTCATTCATCATCCTTAAAGCCACCGGAATGTAACCCATTAATAAACCCATTAGACTGCCAAGAAGTTACCGGAGGGAAAGCAGCAATGCTATTCATAGGTCTCTACCTTGTTGCTCTTGGTGTTGGAGGCATCAAAGGCTGTCTACCTTCTCATGGAGCCGAACAGTTCGATGAAAGCACCCCACAAGGAAGAAAACAGAGATCCACCTTCTTCAATTACTTCGTTTTCTGCCTCTCTGTAGGTGGACTAATTGCAGTCACTTTTGTGGTTTGGATTGAAGACAACAAAGGCTGGGAATGGGGTTTCGGAATCGGCACTATCTCCATTTTCTTATCCATCCCTGTTTTCGTTGCCGGTTCGTCATTTTACAGAACCAAAATTCCCACCGGAAGTCCACTCACAACCATTTTCAAGGTAAGACAAAATTGTCCAAACCGAACTGAACTTATTATATTCATAAAAATTGGATCCATTTGATTCAGTCGGATTCAATTTGGTTTAATTTATACCGTTTCTAATATTGTGCCTAAAACAAATCTTTAGTGAGGAACTGGACTCTTTTTTCAAAAAAACATTATTGCAGGTTTTGGCGGCGGTTTTGGTTAGCCTTTTCGTGACTAGAAGTCCGAGAAATGCTATTGCGAGCATGGCAACAAATCCTCCTTCTCCATTGACAGACAACATCAAAGAAACGGAAGAAGAAAACAAAACCAATACAAAAGAATCAGAGAAAACCGATGGAATCCCAACAGAGAGCCTCAAGTTTCTGAACAGAGCCGTGGTTGCTAATCCAGTCCATGAATCACTATCTTGTACTGTTGAACAAGTTGAGGATGTCAAAACCGTTCTCAAAATCCTCCCAATATTCGCTTGCACGATCATGCTCAATTGCTGTTTGGCTCAGCTTTCCACATTCTCAGTTCAACAAGCAGCTTCCATGGATACCAAGCTGGGTTCTCTAAAAGTCCCACCGGCTTCTCTTCCGGTTTTCCCTATCCTTTTCATCCTCATCATAGCCCCAATTTACGACCATTTCATTATACCCTTTGCTCGTAAATTGACCAAATCCGAAATGGGAATAACGCATCTTCAGCGTATCGGAATCGGCCTTTTTCTCTCCATTGTAGCCATGGCAGTCGCCGCACTCGTCGAGATAAAGCGGAAGCGAGTCGCTTCCGATTCCGGACTAATCGATTCCCCATCTCCGTTGCCCATCAGTTTCCTTTGGATTGCGTTTCAGTATCTTTTTCTTGGCTCCGCTGATCTTTTCACCTTGGCTGGATTGTTGGAGTTCTTCTTCTCGGAAGCTCCGACGACGATGAGATCTTTAGCCACGTCTCTTTCGTGGGCTTCTTTGGCAATGGGTTACTATATGAGCTCCGTGATCGTTTCCATAGTCAATGATGTGACTGGAAATTCAAAGAATCGGCCATGGCTGTCTGGAAGAAACTTGAACCACTATCACCTTGAAAGATTCTACTGGCTCATGTGTGTTCTTAGCGGATTGAATTTCTTGCACTATCTTTTCTGGGCAAACCGATACAGATACAGAACAAGAAGAGCAAATTAACAACCGTATCGTTTTATATATAGATATACCTACCTTGCATGCAAGCAAATCAAGGTATAACTCGCTGGGGTTGTATGTAAGTTGTGCTTTGAGAGAATGTTTGTCCTGGCCAGCTACTTTGTCTTTGATTGCTATTGAATGCAAGAATTGGAGAGATTTGGGATTTGAATGGTTTGAAAATCGGTTTGAATGAGAGTTTGAAAAGAAAATGTAATATTGTATATGTAATATTTAATTAGCTAGCTAGCTATACGTATATTTTGTAGTCATTGTTATTTCCATGGTAACGTTTAGTTTGATATATGTAGCGTTCGGGTTGATGTTGTTATATATATTATATCAAGCTGTTGTTTGCCGCTTTTCTTATGCTGCTTTTCTTCTATTTTTGTTCTTTTATATGGTTAACCTTTTTATTTTTTATTTTTGGTTGGTCAAAGCAGAGTCAAAACATTTTGTTCCTGAACAAAGTTTTGAAAGCAAAAGACTAAAAAACTTAATTATATACACCGTATTCATATGGATGATGTGATGTATAATAGTTAGACGCTCATAATAAATATTTGTAGGGTCTACCTCTTTTATTTTGAGATTGTGCACATAGGTTGATGGATTTATGTTTCATCGTTACCCTTTTTGTATATAGAACCTAATAGTCAGTATGGAAGAGGGTCCAATTTGGGTTCCACCAATAATCCATCTAATGATATGTCTTCTGTTTTATTGATTAATACATCTCTTTAACTATTTTAAAAAATTAAGAAATCATTGGTTGGTTTATGTAGGTTTTTCTCCGATGCCGCACGTCGAGTTAATCATTCATTTATTTGCTAATCAAATCCCACATTTCACCAACAATTTACTGAGATGACCAAACCATAATGAGCAGAGAATCATGGAATGTATACAAAATCCAATCAAATCACATATAGCACACAACCAATTATAAACCATCTCCAAAAGCAAAACCAAAAAACCAACGACTCGAAAATAATCAATGGACAAAAACCAACGACTAGAAAATAATCAAAGGTAGAGTAAAAAGGGTGTAAAAATAACAAAAATAACATAAGAAATGTCAAAGGGTTGGAGGCATCAATATGGCAGCTATTGAATTAGAGATTTGTTTGCTTTATTTTATTTTATTGGTCACTTCATGGACAGATTATGTGCATTTATATAAAATTAAAAATTTTTTGCAAATTATATACATGTTTAATATAACAATAATACAAGACTCACCAAAATTTTTATCAAATTTATTGACCAAGTGAAGTTTAATATTTAATGGAATTTTTTTAATTTATTTTTTATTTTAAAATTCACATATCCATACTTAGGTAATATAATATACTAATCAATAATATTTTAACATATGTCATTCAATAAATATTTTTGCACCTATAGCGTTGCTTTCTTTGTATATATATTTTTTTAATTTTAGGGGTCAACATATAGTCAAGAGAAGAGAAACTTTTATTGAATTGCACTATATATTTTTTTTGGGCAAATACTTTAAATGATAGTTGTTTTTCCTCTTGCAAAACGTAAAACATTAAATAAATAAATAAATAAAAACTAACTGCAATATTAAAAAAAAATCAAATAACTAAAACTAGCTAAGTGAGTCTTTTTTTTTTTTTTTTTCCTTTTTGGTGAGTAGCTAAGTAAGTTAGGTTGGTTCAATGACATACCTCTCATTTTTTACACACTCGTGATCGAATACCCCTCTCCCCCACTTTGAATTAAAATCTTATTTGTAATAAACAACACTAAATAAATAAATAAAAACTGAAAAACTTTTCATATTATAATTAAAATGAACTTCATCATTTTAAAAGATGTTTTTTTTTTTTTTTTTTGTCGCATATCATTTATCATACATGTATGTTTGAATATCTATAAATAAATAAACCATTTAACATTATCGAATGGAATTAGGGGGTGATTCATAGTACAGCAGCAATCTCGCCTAAAATTTAACATTTTTTAGCTAAATCTTCACATTGCATAACAAATTAAGAAGAAAAAAAATTCTGCGTTCAACTTAAAAAGGCCTCGGGCTATTTTTATTTTTTTCAATTTTTTTTTTAAATATCCAAATTCCACTTTCTAATTCCCATTTTTTCCTGGAAAAGATTTTCACGGATCTCACATTCGAGTGATAATTTGAAAACGACCAAACCAGGTCTAGCATTAAATCATAAAATATAATAGAATCCAATCAAGGTACATTGGAGACATGATACAACCATGCATGACCAAAAATACATTGGAGACATGATACAACCATGCATGACCAAAACTAACATCTCCAAAAGCAGAAAACAAAACCAACGGCTACAAAATTAATGAAATGTCAAACAAAAAGCGGTTAAAAAAATCCAAAAAAGAACATAATTAGCTATTCAATTTTGTGGCAGGTTATAGAGTTAGGTATTTATTTATTTATATATTAGGTTACCATATGGAATTCGAAAATTTGGAAATATTATGAGACAAACTTCAATAGAATAATGCTAAGAGGTAATAAAATCAGTTAATTAATGCATATGAATTACATTTTATAAAAATAAAAAAAAAAGTCAATCAAGTACATTAAATATGCAATATAAAGCATTGCTCTAGCAGCAAAGTCGGTTTTTTTTTTTTTTTTCAGTTATTATCCTTTAAAATTTTGAATTAAATTCTATAACAGACAATAAAAGCCAATAAAAATCTCCCTAGTAAATTTTGTCAGTGACTGGGTCAGGCACTTCATTGCACTTTTACCCAAACAGCTGGGCTTGGAACTCCAGCGTGGACAACAAACAGCATATAATAACCAGGTGGGGCTACTGTACCCGTGGGTGGCCCACCAACCGTGATCTTGTAAGCAAACGTGGACAGTTGTGCCAAGCTGACCACTTCCATAACCAACATCCGCTGGTTCATACCCAAAGAGTGTGTCGAAAACGACGGCGTCATGAGCACGACTGAGATCCCAAGGTTTGGACGGTGCAAAGCAAGCACGAACACCACCGAAAACCTTTGACCGTAGAATACGATCCTCTGTCTTGATCCGACGGAGATGATCGAGGGCCGTAGCGGAACAAACTGTGGGTCCAAGTAATATGGATGGAAGGCCTCCAAGCTTAACTCAGTTGGGTAAGGATACGCTGTGAAGTTATACAACTTATGCGGATTACTTCCACCCACTAATATTCTGCCATCTGGCAATAACACCGCAGTGGAGTGGTACATTCTGGGGATTCTTGACGGGTTGAGGACCATGAATCTCCGCTCCGGGTCGGGTTCGTAAGTGAGATAGAGAACCGGATTAAAAACCGGGTTAACCGCATCTTCCCAACCCGCCGTGCCTTTGGTGGCGCCGTTGATGATGATTACGTCGCCGGTGGGTAAAAGCACCATTTCGGACATGACCCGGGGCATGGGCATTTCCTCCATGACCCATTTTGGTTTCGGGTCGGTCACTCGGATCCTTCCGCAGGTATTCGACGCGGAGACGAAGATTCTCGCTCTGTTGGACATGTTAAAAGCACCGGGCGGTGAACCACCGCAGATCATAACCTGGGCCTCGGGCAGAACGGTGCCGTTTCTCCTCCAATCCAATCTGAGAGGAAGAAGCACCGAAGAACCAGTGCTGGGATAGTTCCTTTTAAAATCTCCTGGAATGATCGGAAACTCTCTGACAACGGAATTACGATTGTAGTCAAACAAGATTGACCGCTTGTTCGCGAAGATGAAGAGGTTTCCGTCGGGCAAAAGATGCAAGAACGGATAAAGATTGTTCTCCTCGTACGGATCCCTGGTCTCCTTCAGAAAGCTCAAATAATACAGTTTCGAAAACGACCCGTCGTTCGCCGATTTCTTGGGGAAGAACTCGTAGGAAAAAGCCAGCCTCCCTCCGACAATGATTGTCCTGCCGTCCGGCAACACTTGGTTCGTGGCGTACCACCGCCGTTCCCAGAGTTTCGTGCTCAGCTCCGTCCAATCCGAGCGGTTGTCATCGCTCGGCGGGAACGTACGGACCTTCCGAATGCCTTCGCCGTAACCGCCCGTCTGGACTAGAACCCCATCGGGGTTTACGGAGCCCGACGAACACCACGTGTCGGTGTGTACAGTAAGCGGACGGAAGGTGTTCGAAACGATGTCGTAGAGAAGAGAGTGTGCCGTGCAGTCCGTGCCTCTCGGAGAGCGAATGCATTTGTCGTGCGGGAGTGAGAGATTGGAGGGACCCACGTCGGTTCTGTCGAAGATGACGACCTTGTTGCTTTTGAGAAGCTGCATGTGCATGGCTGAGACTCCGACGCTTGAATGGAGAAGAAACCAGTGACCACCTGAGATTGTATCCAATGATGGCGTCGTTTTGGCCGAACCGTTAAAGACCGACGTGGAAACCTCGAACAGACAGGAAAGACCGATGAGGTAGAAGAAAAATGAGGGTGGTCGAAAAGGGTTCTTGATGAACGACGCCATTAATGGTCGTTTTCTTGGTTTTCTTGCGGCTCTTTCTTTTATATGTTATTTGTGGTTGGACTGTTGGAAATGATTGCTGTGAGAAAAGGAAAGGCGTTTTAAATTTGTTTCTATTGGAGGGTGAGAGGCTTAGCCAGTGATCAGTGAAACTCTTTTCGAAGTGATTAGCGAAGTACTACCACACACGGCTACATTCTCTTTTATATGTCCGATCCTAAATATATACCAGCTTTGCTTGTCCAATACTACTTTTATTTATTTTGACTAATCCAAAATCGTGTGTGTGTGTGTGTTTTTTTTATTTTATTTTATTTTATTTTATTTTATTTTTATTTTTATTTTTTTTATTTTTATTTTTTATCTCTCTCTCTCCTGGTTGTTGCTGCTGCTGTTGTTAATCAAAATCAAGGGGTTAAATAGGTGTTTATAAATGGTCATATTGAAAAAATAGTTTTATACTTGGACACCCTTAGCACTTGACATAGTATTATATTCATCAGGCTTGAAGTGATATAAGTATTATAATAATAATAATAATAATAATAATAGTAAACCACTGAAGGTGATAATTTAGGGGAAAAAACTAGTCGAACCATCACATGTGAAGAATTGGAAATTGTGGTTCGAGTTTTGGTATATTCCTTTTGCTTCGGAAAGTCTAATGTTACAATGCTACGTGATCAAGAGATCTTTTTTTCATTCATAAACCACACACATACAAACATATATAAATATGACAGCGCGCGCGCGCACACACACACACATCATTTTAAATAAGATTTATTTTGTTTTATTAAATTAAAATTTATCTTCAATGATCATTAAATTATATCAAAGATCAGAATATAAAATTCAAAAAGTAATCAAATATAGGTTTAATTATATAGTAAAATCTTATTATAAAAACTAAATCATGTTGAGAATCGATAATTAATAAATATAATTTTAATTCTCAAATTTTAATATAATTCAAAGGAAATTCTTATGTTAAACTTTATATTAAAGACTTGACTATATGTATTTATATGTCAACATTAGATATTAATATTTAATTATTGTAAATAGGAGCAGTGATTAGTTGTACTATAGATTAATTTTATGAATAATTGTGATTGATTTTATTTCCTTATGTTATATAAATTTGTATTTTTATATACCTCATTAATGGGGGATAATTAATATATCACAAAAATATTATTTCAAATTTTTAATATATATAATATCTAATTATTGTAAATAATAGCAGAGATTAGTTGTACCATTGATTAATTTTTAGGAATAGTTGTAATTGATTTTATTTCCTTATGTTTATTTATATACCTCATGGAAGGATGATAGTTAATATATCACAAAAATATTATTTAAAATTTCTAGTTCCTAAAATATAAGAATAGTTTTTTTGTTTTAATCGAATATATATTGTAATAATAATAGGTTTTTTTTAAAAAAAAAAAAAAAGGGGGGAGGGGGGGGGGGGGGGGGGGGGGGGCGGCAAGAGACAGAGTTGCATCACCAAGCCTCGAAACAAAGGCCCGAGATCATCAGTAATGGCCATCAACAACTAAACTGTCTCAAAGAGACTATAGTATGTTGATATGGACTTTAGTTCTTGTCCAAATCCTAGATAAGAGAATTTATATATACATACATACATATATATACGGAAATTCTACGGTGAGGACAGTCCATATGAGGACCGTAATATTAGTGACTGTTTTTCATACTATTAACGACGGTTTCTTAGAAAATCGTCATCAATACTATGAAAAACCGTCACCAATACTGTGGTCCGCATGAGGACCGTCTGCACCATAGACGGACTATATATATATATAATAGATAGGTAGAGGAAGAATCCTCTGGTTTTGGATTTTAAAGCTTTATTAAATAATGGATGGTTCTATGGCAAAAGATAAATATTACCAAATAAAATATTTCTGATTTATCTAAATTAGAAATACCCCAGCTAACAAGAGACCTTATTCTATAAGTATAGCTATAATGTATTTTTTGATATTTGTCAAATTGAATTTTTAAAATTCACCTATGAAATAAAATGAGTTTGAACAAATTTGTTTAAAAGGTATGAATTTGATTAATTAGTTAGTTACTTATCGGAAGTGCTTGATCATATTTAATTGGATTTGAAATGTGTGACTTATAACAGTGTACATTAATATAATTTATATCCATTATGTGATACATTCTATTTAGCGATGGGAATCTATTATACTGTGTCAAATCATATCGTATATCTATTGTCATATCAAATTAGATATTCAGATAGACATAAGTACTCTTCGTGTGTTTCAGCCAAAAAATAAAATAAAATAAAATAAAAAGTACTCTTCCTGTGTTAGAGCCAAACCAATCAAACCATGGGGGAGGGTTTGGAATTTGGATGCCAATTAAATAAGATGAGGCCTAATTTAGTCACATATATAATATATCCAAATGCATAATTTTATCTTTTTTTTAATTACAAACTTAAGGGATTTTCACCCAAATTCATATTTGAATCCTGTACTTAAAGGTATATTCTCAATAGTTTTAATACTAAATTAAGCATATAAGTACTGTATACAAAACTTAATCACATGTTGTAGTTAAACATACATTTAGTCACATATATTTAGTAATGAAAGGTTGTTTGAGTTATGCTATTTGTATCATGAAATATTGTAATCAAAACATATATTTGACTCACTATTTTATATTTAATGACAAAATGTAATTTGAAACAAAATGTTATATGATTTTATCTAAGACAATTGAATATTATATAAAAAAATATATTAGCTGTATACAATCCTCATATAGATACATGAATGAGAGAGAGAGAGAGAGAGAGAGGGAGGTAATTGATTCTACCTTCTTAGTTTTTATACATCCAGAAAAATTCAAACCGTCTTGTGAAATTCATAAAGTTCGTAAACTCCATCAATCCTATGGGTCACTGCATACTTCAAGGAAAACCAGAAAAAAATAAAATAAAATAATAAAAAAGAAGGTTAATTTACAATAATGGCTCTTAGCACCTTATATTAACCGTTTCTATAATATACATATATATATATATACAGTCCATTTATGGTGCGGACGGTCCTCATGTGGACTACAGTATTGATCCGCATGAGGACCATCCGCATCATAAAATTTTCATATATATATATATATATATATATAAGAGTATATTATGGTGCACACGGTGCACATGCGGACTGTAAATATTGATGACAGTTTTTTTAAAAAAAAACATCGTCAATATTCTTTCTGTGTATGAATATTGACGACAGTTGAATATTGACGATGGTTTTTGAAAATACCATCCATCATCAATATGCATGATCCGCATATAAACTGTTTACACCATAATTTTGTTCTATATATATTTATATTTATATTGTGTAAATATTGGAAAAAAGTATAAACAGGAGGTTTTGCATCATCTGTCATAGTCAGCACTCAACGGACTATATTTATCAAAATTAAACACTCAATGGACTATAAATTAACGGTTTCATATATATGTACTTTGAATTTTGATATCCATCAAGCAAATCAATTAATTTGTTTGTGAAGGTAAAAACTAGAGTTTTACTGTTATCATTAGTGAATATTAACCGTCTACGTGGTAAACTTTTAATCGAGAACATTTAATTTTATTATTATCTATATTAAAAATTTAAAAATAAACCATTTAATAGTAATAATTTAAATTATATTATATAAATTCTATTACAGTGATCATTCAATAATAATAATAAATAACATTTTTTTCTAAAAATTAAAGCAATATTATCGCATCAATTTGCAAGTAAAAATCATTAATTCAAAGTTATATTTTCAATAAGATAAATTAATATTTAGTACACTGACATGGAAATTTGATAAGGTATACACAACTAATCAAATATTGCCATGTCTAGGGTGGGTAAGACAACTTTCTTTTTTTAAGACAACTTTCTTTTTTTAACAATATTAAACTCATTATACCTGAGGAAGGAGGGGAATTTTATCCAGATTAAAGTTTAAACTTCAAAAGCCAAAGGTGTATTAGGTTTCTGCTAAGCATAATTTTTGGGAAACAATTATGACTTTGCTAAAACTTTATTTTTGAAAGTTTTTAAACAATTATCTAAATGAACTCGGAAAAAAAAAAATTCTAACCAAAGCAAATAAAAAATAATTTCTCATGAAGCGTTTTGGAAAAGCAAAAATAAAGATAAAAACTATATAAAAAAATCACTAACATTAAATGTCACTCATTAAAGTCCTATTTGATATAGCTTCTTCTGCAGTGATAGACCCAGAAAATTTTTTCAAGGGGCATGGTTATATAATATGGTTTGCTTGTTCTCTAATTATTGATGGAAAAGATACAAGCATATAGAAAATGGAGTTGTTTTTGTAATATTATAGTCCATTAGTTAAACTTATTAACCGAACTAAATAGAGTTAAATACTTTTGTTTTTTTCCAATTTTTTCATAGGATTTTTTTTTTCTAAATTTTTTAAAAAGAAAAATATGACTTTAATACTTAAGCAAATATATCAACCACAAATACATTAGAAATCAATTTAACATAAATAAATATACTACTCGAGGGAAGGGAAAAAAAAAAAAAACAAGGTTAATTATAGAGGGTTTAATCAAAGAAAATAAATAGAAAACTAGAAAAAGAAATTACAAAATGAATCCATAATCACAATTAAAAGATTGAACTCCTCTACAAATAAGCATTATAATTGAAGATATTAAAAACATTTTAGCTTCTTAGCTTCTTGGAATTTATCTTTTGTTCTAAGGGGTATAGTTTGCTTCGAGTGATTCTAAATCTTGGACTGTAAAGAGTCCCGACTGGTTGCTCTCTTTACTTGAAGAGGAATTTGTGTAGTTTTATTTCTTTTTAATAAAGTTTGGTGATTTTAGTTTAAACAAAAAAAAAAAAATTATATCTGTGTAGAAGTATATTAAAAAGATATTATAGTTCTAAAAATTTATTAATAAATATTATAGATATATTAAGAGATTAAGATTGTAAATAAGTGATAGAAATATTAATAGGAGAAAAATGGGAAATGAATTGATATTAAAAAAATAATAATAATAAAGGGGGGAAATGAATTTAAAAAAGTCATGAATTACGGACGGTGTGGGAAGAATGTGAGACACTGAGACGGGGCACACTCATATTTTGAGAGGCTAAATTGGTAAATGAAAATATATTATTAAAAAATTTTTAAAGGCCAAAAATACTTGGGGCAGCGTGTGGGTCCGCCCATATTCTATGAGAAACACCTTTGGAGAAGAGGAAGAATAAGACGTCCATGTGCTATGAGAATTAATAGCCAAAAATATTCGGGGCATATGTGGGTCCGCCTATATTTTATGAGAAACTATTTCGGTTGTTATTAATGTTTAAAATTTTGATATATATTTAGAAATATTAAAAATTTAATTATAATTTTTTTTTATAAAAATATTAAAAAATATTAAATATTTATAAAAATTTATAAAAAATATGGAAATCGATAAAAATTTGTTTAAAAAAATAAATTTTTTTATTAGAATTGTAAAATTAGTTTATTTAATTAATCAACTATCAAATTAATTATAAAAATTATTAAAATATTAAATATATATATATATATATATTATTTTTTTAATCAATTTAATTTATAATAAATAGTAATGATTATAAATAAATTATTATTAATAAAAATATAAAAAATATATATTTTTATATATAAATATATATATATATATATTATAAAATTATTAAATAATTATTACAATTACATTATATTTCATAAATATCTTTTTCATATTCATATAACTCTTAAATATTTGAAAATTGTTGATTCCTTCCTCATTTTCATTTTAAGATGTAACATATAAAAAGTAATTATTAAAATATATATTTCCTTATAATTTTTCATTTAATTGTTAATATATCAACCACAAGAATCTTGTATTAAATATGGTTGTCTATGATATTTAGTATAATATGTTCTATCATTTTTTATTTTTAGTTACTTAGTATTATTAATTTAAATGCTATCAATACCAATTCTACATACTATTGTATTTTTATGTTATTATTTTTCATTTTTATATAGTTAATTATTAACTTGTAATTACGGAATTCTAACGAAGCTATCTTATACAAAATGTATAATAATTACATATATACTTTATCAATGAATAGAATATATTAAGATTATTCAATTCAATTTATTCCATTTTATGTATATTATTAAATATTTAAAAGACAATTAAAAATTTTAAAAAAAAACTATTACTAAAGTTAATTTTATAAAAACAATTACTAAACATCAATAATATTTATGAATTTTTTGATAAAAATTTTTTAAAAGATTTTATAGATATTTCCAAAACTTCCATTAAAATTTCTGAAATTTCGATGAATATTATGGAGTTTTTTAACCAAAATTGTTAAGGGTTTAATATGGATATATTGACAAAAATTTCAATAAAAATTTCATAAAATTTTAAAAATTTCGATGGATATAATGAAAATTCTATCTATTTTTATTTAAGATCTATTTTTTTTTTTTAATCCTTCAAAAGAACAAAGTGAAATTTTAACGAAAAATTTAATATTTAAAACCTTGGCTCTCACCTTTGGAAAATAGGAAAGAGAAGAAGAAGAAGAAGAAGAAGAAGACAACCATGCTCTATGCGAATTAAAAGCCAAAAATATTTGAGGGGCCCATGTGGATCTGCCCATGTTACACAAGAAACACTCAAATAAGGTTGTTTTATATTTTTAATGGTTTTATCATTAGTTCAAACTTATTAAATACCTATTTAAACAATTTATATCAAATAAAGTTTTATATTTTCAATGGTTTTATCATTAGATCAAACTTATTAGGTACTTATCTATATGAACTTGAATGTTACAATATTCAAATTCTAAATTTGGCATATCAATTTTGTCTATTTTTTAGTTTTACTGCAAAAATAATTTTTTTTTTATCATTAGAATATAATTATCCAAGATTTTTTTTCCTCCTTGAATGTATATTCCCAAGTCTTGTTTCACATATAAATACTTTTCTTGCAGGAAAGTATATAACCATTTATAATAAACTTGAACTTTTAGTAAATATTATTTTTTATTTATATTTTTTAAAATAGAATAAAAATGCAATATATATGTATATAGTTTTGATTTGGTGTGAACAAAATTCTCATTTTATGTTGGATATTTAAATGATCTTTAATGACTCTATTTATTACTATATTTTTTTTTTATCATATTAAAAAAAAAAAACCACTCAAAATTTTTTTTCAATGGGTTTGTCTTAACACTCTATTAAGCTAATATGGCAAAAAATAAAGTACCTACCAAGATCACTTTTTATTTTTGGAGACTGTCAGATATTTTGAAGTTTCTCTAAAAGCAAATTTTTCTTTAAAAGGTCAATTTTTACAAAAACTAAAAAAATAATAAAATATATGTAATTAATTACTAATCATAATAGACTTCTACACATTACTATTGGAGAACAATTTCAAAATTGACTTTATATTTATGTCATTTAAATTTGACAATGTCAATTATATGCTATATAAACAGTAATGCATATTTATCAGTAGATATGCTCTTAGTGACGTTACATATGTTAAGGGTTGCTAATTGTCCAACTGCGATTTTAATATTAACTTACTAATCAAGTAGCACCTCAGCATTTAACACATTACTAGTTGTCTACTTTATATGAAAATATGCTCTCAACAAAATGACTGTGTATATATATAGTAAACATCTTTTTAGTTCTATCCTTTAATGGAATAACCTCTATCTAGTTATAAAATTTTATCCTAATTTGGGTCAGCTATAAATAAGAATAAACTTCAAATTTGAATAATTATACTTCTTTAATCTCATCTCACCGAACTTTGCCTCAACAAAATAATAATTATATATATTGCAAAACATATATGGTACATTACATTAAAGGTTTAAGATATCATAAAATATTTATGTAAAGTTGTTTGTGAATTACTTTTTAGAGTTGTTAATTTATGAACATGCAAGTATGTAATAACTAGCCGATATGGACACTTTATTATTGAAGCCAAGATATTTAAATACCAAATTAAACTATTTGTAGATTCTTTCCTAATAATGAAAATATAAAACTTGATTGCTTGAAAATTGCATATATTGTATTAGATAATAAAATTTCAAACTATACATCCAATAAGTTATAATCTTCTTATAATCATACACTTAGTTTGGTCCCAACTCTATAATGCTCCCAATAGATATATATATATATATATATACATATACAAAAGCGACCCCCACATATATAAAGAGCGTGCCTAAACAAAAAAATAATGGTAGTTTCAGAGTGCGTAATGCTTACATTTATTATATTCCTAAACTAAAACGCTTGTGTGTTAATAATTCCAATCCCTCTTTACAAAATTGAAATTGATTGGATCCCTAAAATTTATATAATATATATGTTCTTTAAATCTCTTTTTCCTTAATGGTTAGGTCTAAACAATGTATCTTGTTGGACCATGTTCATATCATGTTTTGTTGTATTCGTGTCAAATTTTTTTAATCCGAACACGATCTATTAAGCTTTAATATTGAGATATATAGATCCAAACATATTTATTAAATATTTATATAACCTATTATACAATCCGTTAACTTGTTGAGTATGTATGCTAAATTTTGATTAGGTATCAAAATGATATAATAAAGCCTATTTTTTCTTTAAAGATACCCTATAGTAATAGGTCTAATGGGTCTACGTGGTTCCAATGGATTCCTCCCGTTATCACTCGTTTTCCTAACAAGTTTTATCAAGTTATACTGATATGGATCCAATCTAATATTATAGAACTAAATCTGTAAATTATTATGTAAATTTGTATATTATTAACATATTACCTACCATTATGCCTAGCCTATTAATGGTTTGGGTTTTTTGTTTTGGACAAGTTATATTAATAGATAGTAATTCTCTCATAAATTCTTTCGAAATTCATTCACAAAACATATATCATTTTAAGGATACAAGGATAGTATTTTTACACACGTATCCAAAATGAATCGCATACTTATTTTTTTCAGATGAAAAAAATTATACTAACGTATAGTATAGGGGTATTGATGCTTTCACGTGGGCGCAAAATAATTCCGCATTCATTAGCTGACTAGTTAATGCTGAACAGTGATTTTCATTAGCAAGTTTGTGTTTAGATTTTTATCATAAAAATTTGTAGTAAATGTCATTAATTTTTTTAATAATTTGCAAAATAAACAAATAATATTATTCAATAAATGATTATATCAGTCAGTTAATGCTATCTTTCAAACTTTATTTTTACATCTTATATTTTTCTTTTGGATAAAAACTTTACGTTGTAATATTGCAAACTACTTATTTTTGCACATTTCTTCTAAAAAAATTACATAATTTACATTTACTTTTTGTTAAAAATAAAAATTATATTTCCTTTGTGATTGAATTCATCTCAAAAATAAAAAAATAAAAACCTTATTGTATGAATTATTATCCATTATAGGGGAAAATTTGGTGAGCTATAACCTCACCCTCTCAGTATTTTTTTTTTTTTTTTTTAATCCTTTACAATACTTTTTCCTCATATTCTGATGTCTTGAATTCATAACATCTTAGTTATATGTGTAAGTAACTTACCAATTGAGTCAATCTTACTTTACTCCCTTTCAAGTTTCAAAACACAATCACTTTGCCACCATAAATTTTGAAACTCAGCGCTTAGCAAACCTTTCAATTGATTTTTGAATAAATCTACTTATAAAATATCTATTTCACCGTTCTTTATCAAAATAAATATTAAATTAGTATTTTATCATTTATTTTATAATAATTTAATAAAATAGATATTGCATTTTTATATCAATCTAAGAATATAAATATAAAGACAAATAATTTTAGATTAAAACTCCTAAACCTACACCTACAGATATGATAACCAAGTGGTTTTCTTATGTTAAGAGAAAAATAAACAGAACTTTTCAGAAATCAATTTAATTATGAGAATATTTTATTTACACCTCTTAAGATTTAGGGTAAATAAAAAAAGATCTTTTAAATTTGTAATAATATTACTCACACCAATTTAAAGAATTTAAATTACCTTTATACCCTTATTTAATTTAAATTACTTTCAAAATTCTTTTTTTGGGCAATAATTAATTTCAACACTTCAAAGTTTTGTTAATCTGCACTTTAATTAATTTTATTAAAACTACGTAATAATTTTTCAGATTTTAAGAGTAATTTGGTTTTTGATAGTTGTTTATTTAAACATGTTTTGACAGTACAGTTTGATTCCTCAATTTCAATTAAAAGTAACGGTACTTTTATTTGTTCTAGAGAATTGATGAATGATTTTTATTTTTAACTCCTTTATTCTATAGTATTAATGTCATTGAAAATATAGATGATAAGTAACTTCCCTTATCTAAGAAAAGAAGAATGTTGAATGAAACCTATATTTGGCACTTGCGATTAGATCATATTAACTTTAACGGGATTCATATTTTGGTTAAAAGTGGAATTTTAAATTTCTGGATTTTTGAACCTATACCAGTATGTGAGTCTTGTTTGGAAGATAAAATGATAAAGAGGCCCTTCAAGGCCAAATGAAATCGTGCCAATGTACAGTTGAAATTGGTGCATACTTATATATGTGGACCATTGACTGTTCAAGCTAGAGGCATGTTTAAGTATTTTATCAAGTTTATTGATGACTACTCAAAATATGGTTATGTTTACCTAATGTGCTATAAGCCGCTTAGCTTTAGAAAAAATTCAAGAGTATAAGGCGGATGTAGAAAAGAAATTAGGGTTCCATATAAAACAGCTTCTGTCTGACCAAGGCAGTGGATACCTGTTTATTGAGTTCAAGTATTTCTTGGGTCAAGAGGGGATAATTTCTTAATTGTCATCCCCTAGACCACCTCAGCAAAATGGAGTTGCTAAAATAAGAAATAGAACTTTTTTGGATATGGTAAGATCAATGCTTAGTTATTCATCTTTGCCTGAGTCGTTCTGGGGATATGCCTTAGAAATAGCTGTATACCTACTGAATTTGGTTCCATCTAAATATATTTCTAAGACACCCATAGAATTATGAAAATGACATAAACCAAGTTTAAACCATATTCGAATTTGGGATGCCCCGGTACATATCTTAGCACAGAAATTTTAAAAATTGGAATCTTGTTCAGAAGCTTGTATGTTTATAAGCTATCCTAAGGGAACAAGAGGTGGAATTTTTTATAATTCAAAGGAAAAGAAAGTGATTGTGAGTACCTATGCTACTTTCTTAGAGGAGGATTATATGGTGAATTTTAAACCTAAGAGTACGGTGATTCTTGAAGAGCTTTACTCAATTCTAATCGGAAACAATGTGAAGGTGTTATCAAGTATAAAGAGTTACTTGAAATAACAATTTGATATGAAGAACTTGGGTTAAGCTAACTATATTCAAGGGATCAAAACTTTACGAAACTAGAAGAATAAGATGTTAGCTTTATCTCAAGCTTCCTATATTGACAAAATAGTGGCTAAGTAAGGCTTGAAAACTTCTAAGAGGGAATTTTAACCCTTCAAACATGGAATATATTTTTCTAAGGAGCAATCACCAAAAACTCATGGGGAGAGAAAGTATTCATTAGTAAGAAACCTTATACTTCGGCAATAGGTAGTTTCATATATGCCATGCTGTGTGCTAGGCCAAATATCTGTTATGCAGTGAGAGTAGTAAGTCGTTTCCAATCAAATCATGGAGTTGAACACTGGGTTGCAATAAAGTATATACTCAAGTATCTAAGGAGAACGAGGGATTATATACTTATATATTCTAGTAGGAGTCTAAAAATCCTTGGTTATACAGACTTAGATTTCCAAGGGGATATTGACTTAGAAAATTTGGCAGACCTTTATACTAAGACTCTACCATAGTAAGTATTTGAGAAGCATGTAGATAGTATGAGTCTGAAAAGGGTTCCAGACTTACTTTAGAGTGAGTGGGAGTTAATTACATTTGTGCTTTAAGAGCAAAACAAGTTGTAATTCTATTTTTTGGTTTATTAATATTTTTAAAGTTTTTTGCACATTATATGTTACGTATAAGATCCAGATTAATTATGTAGTATATGATCATATAGATGAGTCCATAGAAGACATGATCCTAGGTTCTCATAATAAATAAATTGTTTCACAATTGTTAAATAAAATTGGGCACTTTATTTAGACTGCAATATTTTATGAAATAACCTGTCTTGGTTATTATAAAATATTGGAATGAATTATGTTCATTTTGAGATGATCAGGAGAAATTTAATTAAGGATAAATTTTTGTAAACGGAATTAAATCTCAGACAATATTAGATATGTTATTTTTTAAAATTATGAGTATATTATAAATAGGTAATTAAGTGACTATGGTTTTTTGAGTTATTAATAAGTGAGGTCTATTATGAACGACCAATATCTTGATGGTTTGGAAATTATGGTCTTTTGATTATAAGTACTTTTGAAATATACAAAATGAAATTTATATAAAATATTCTCTTGACATGTTTCAGTACTCGAATATTGAAAGTCACGTGCATTGGATCTGTCAGAGAAACTAATAAATCAAGAGAATAAATAACTAAGTGATTGTCAAAAATTGTTATCAATTAATTATTGATAGTTTACAAAGGAAAAATACATTTAATATAAATATTATTAATCTTATAGTTCAAATATGGGCTTTTAGTAGAGTAGCACCGGATTAGATCATTGTCCCAAGCTTACTTAGAGCGAGTGGTAGATTGTTGGATTTAAGTTTTTAGGACAAGTTAATCCATTAATCAGGAGCCTTGATTAGTAATAGGCTATAGAGTCTCCAAACTAGCTCATTAAATTATAGAGCCCATTTAACTAGTTACTAAGATATAAGAAGGAGCCCATTAATTGGGCCTAAGGTATTATGAAACTCTAGGAGGATAGGGTTAACAGTGTATAAATACATTACTTACTAATCTCCAGTCACATAAGGTTTTACATATTATTTTTCTAAAAATTGCGAATCATAGGAGAAAGTAAAATACCTTGAGAGAAAAACAGAAACTGTGAGGTTTCAGAGTATTTATCAGATTAATCTTCTTATTTTTTTGTGATCAAGTGCACCCACACACAGATTTGTCATGTAGAGAATAACTTGGAAGGTTCTGAGGATTCAATAAGAAATTTTTTGCACTATTAATAATGGATGGTGAAAATATATCTATCACATATTATATTCAATTGCGCGATTCCTAGCTTCCGTTGTATGATTCCAACATGACAAAGTATCCAACCTTTTAAATAAGCACTGCTTCGCCTTCAAAGAAGCTGCTCTGCCTCACACAACTTCCACTTCCATCTTCAGAAACATGGTGATACTTGCCTAAGAACTCAAATGGATATGACGCCATTAACAAAGTGAAGTACCAAAAACCAACAAGCATTAAACCAAAATGGTTTCCAAAATTATTGACCACATTTTTATTAAGGAGAGAAATTAGGAGTACTTTCATCCTTATACGAGAATGAAGGGCAGAAAAGTTGCCTGTGACTTTTGGGAAATTAGGCGAACATTTGATAGGCAAAGTAGGATGCAAATTATATCCACTAGGATACAGATGATATACAGGC
Source organism: Ziziphus jujuba (assembly GCF_031755915.1). Classification (NCBI taxonomy): domain Eukaryota; kingdom Viridiplantae; phylum Streptophyta; class Magnoliopsida; order Rosales; family Rhamnaceae; genus Ziziphus; species Ziziphus jujuba. Next base: position 9,960,026 of record NC_083390.1, read on the forward strand.
AACAAATGAGAGAGAGAATAGAAAGAGGAAAGAGAGAGTTTGATATGGGGAAAACAATGTTTTTTAACTAGCCGAGAGAGAGAGAGAGAGAGAGAGAGAGAGTGTGTTTGTGTGATTTGTTAAGGAAATGAGTCAGTATATAAAATGAAATTCCCTAAACTCGATTTTGCCATTCCTAAGAGGAAGTTCTGTTTTTGTGCATCATGGTATCCTAGGAAGAGTTGCAGAGTGGTCTTAAGTGAGCGTGGTTTAACTGTTTCCACTCTAACAGAGAAAGGTTGGTGCCTGTTGACCTATTGGAAAAGGGGCAACAAAAAAAAAAAAAAAAAAAAGCTGAAACAGTAAAAAATAATTAAAATTTTAGTGTTATTTTGTAATATAAATATAACTATGTTATTAGAATGATTAATTTCACTTACACAAAGACCTCGTTAGATTTGCCTCTATTTTAAACCATATTTAAAACTTCTATTTTAAATCATATTTAAAGGTTTATAAAAACTCTTGATGCTTCTAATTTCCCTTAGCAGTTGTTTCTCTTTCATGGCATTGTAAATAACTTAAATGCTTTCAAAATTAAAAAATGATTTAATAAATACTTAAAAATTTAATAATATAAACACACTTATATTTATTAATATTTTGAGAAATAGTGTTATAATAAAATAATTATTTATTTAATTTTCTTGCTTAACTAAAAGTTATCATAATTTATTACATTATTTGAAATTGTGCATCAATTTTTTCTTTTGTTTTATTATGTGCATAGATATATTTAGATACATGGAATTTGGCAACTAGCTAAATATGATAATTAATTACGTTATTTTACAACAAAAATATAATTTTGTTTCTTTACCATAAAAAAATTTGAATAAATATTTTGCATAAATCATTTTTTTAACCACAAAATTTCATAATGATAAAAAAAAAAAAAACTGTAGTATTTCATAATTGCTAATACAAATTAATTATCTTATTTTATGATAACAAGATAACCAGAAATTTTGTAAGATATTTTACACAAAACTATTTTTATTTTTTATTTTATATACATATATATATATATATATATATATATATACATATGTATCATATATTTACAGATATTAAATTTGATTTTATTAAATAACTAATTAAATCTTAAAACCATTTATTTATTTATTTATATCCATGTTATGTATAAACGTGTAACATCCCGTCTTGAAATGAACCAAAATTTTTCATGCGTTGATAACCGAGTTTGATTAAGTTGATCGAATGAGATCCATAGTAAATTTTTTTACTGTGGTTGGACTTTTGCGTTGACTGAGGCACCATAATGAATTATGCATCGACCTGAATTCGTGGTTATAGGCAAAAGAAGTCGTGATTCGAACTGTCCAAGTGATGCTATGTTTGACTATTTATTTGTCTAAAGTTCAATTTTGACTTGTGTATGGTTGTAAAGTTTTCATCAATATGAGTTTATAGATTAGCAATCCACTTAATTTGAATATTTGACTAAAAAGTTACAGACCTTTAAAATTTGATAAACTTTTATAGAGTGAGTTTATTAGGTACCAAACTATATGTGTGTGAAAAACGTGTGCATAGTGCCCATCGACATTGTCTTCATATGTCAAAGAATTAACCAATTCCATGAATGCATAGTAGCATCCACGGGTGGTTTTATTGGTAGAAAGGGGTGTGAGAGAGGAGAGAGAAAATTGGCCAACCTTGATTAGCCGTGCTCCTGCCACCATCAGTGTGCACGCCTTGGACCACTGTGTTGATTGCCTCGATGCAGGTCAATCGGCCAAGCTTCACGGCTAGTAGGTCAGTGATGCATTGGGATCAGTGAGTTTTTTAGCAACAGTGCTACTCTCTTTGCCAGTCGATTTCTCTTAATCTAAGCATCCTCTTATTACACCGCCTTTACCACCATGTGTCCACCCTCCAGCTGACCTAGCCACAAATTTTCACAGTCAATGGCCATCGAACGCACCAACGCTAGCAATGTTTTTCGACGCTGGTGACTTTTTTCGGTGATGGTGAGAGTTGCCAAATTCCTTAATTTCGGTGAGTTTCCAACGTGTCCATTGACCTTCTTTGCCACCCCCCAACCCCCCCGCCCCCCCGTGGGGGCCTCTACCCTTCCTTTTTGACCTCCTTAAACCTGAATCTGAGGTTCTTTCTGTCCAAAGCTTGCTAGATTGGGAGATCCAGAGGTAGTTATTTACTGAGCTTCCTAGTTAAATCCCTATTACCTTCGGTTCAATCTTCAAGACGTAAGATCCGATCTGTAATCATCATGTTATAAGCTTCATTTGGTATATAATTTGCATATTTTGGATAAAGTTTGTGTTAGTTTTCCCATTAAAATATTGTTTTAATCGATGTTATGTGTTGTTGATATTTTAGGTACTCATGTGAACTGTGAGACTGATACTGTAGAGGATCTCCAGTGATCCATGCATTTCAGGTGAGTGGTCATTTTCCAAAATTTATTTTCGGACTATTGCATATATATATATACATATATTTTGTTTTATTCAAAATTCTAAAAAATATTTAAGTATGTTTTAAAATTTAAGAAAATTATTACTTAATTTTATTGTGTAGATTTTACGTGATTTAAATATAATTGTTGTATAAAATTTATATTTATGATTTTAAAGAATTTATTGTTAAATTTATTATGCATACTAAAATATGTTTATGTGTATTTCATTATGTATGAATTTCATGTGTTTTAGTATGATTTTTGCATAAATCAATTTTAAAGATTTAAGAAAAATAATCATAATAGGTTTTTGTGTATTTAAATATTTATGAAATTGAAATTATTGTGGTAATAATTCATTTTATAAAACTATTAGATTTATGTTGTTGTTAAAAACAATATGGAATTTTATGGGTTTAGAAAAATGTGCTAAATCTGATAGTATTTTATAGTTTTAGGTGCACCATACAGTATTAATGTCTTATATTATGTTTGTGTTTAGTGCATATATATGTATGACCATCCTATGCAAGCTATTGATGAAAGAGTTAGCAAATATTTTACATAGTGAGCATTAAACACTTCCCTATTTGCCTGCAGGATGATAGGTATTAGCATCAGCACCTTAGGACACAAAGATAACCATTTGCATGTTTCTCCATTTCATCTCATCATAAAGTGGTACTTGGGATGCCGTGTACTGCTTGACACTACTTGGTATGTAGTGTGGTACATCAGGTTGTTTCCTAATATGTTTTTCAAAACAAAATGTTTTAAAATGTATTTTATTTTGTTTTATTATTTATTTCAAATTGATGTTTTAAACTAATCAAAATATTGCTTTTGTTATGTGATTAATTTATTCAATCATAATCCTATATATTAATCTTAATTTTATTTTTATACTAAATTTTTCTAATACAAATTTTATTTATGATTTTATTTTACCTTATGATAATTTATTCTAAATTTAATAATTGGTTACCAAATTAATTTTAATTTTAAATTATTTATTTTTTTCCATGATTTTTGAAAAACATAAAAATGATGGATTTTGTGAAAGCAGTTTTGAAAGGAGAAACTTTTCAAACTGAGTGAAATAGTGAAGATTTTGAGGAAAAACAATAAACATTTATTTTAAATATTTATTTACTTTTTCGTTTATTAATTTATTCAATTATTTATTTATTTATACATATATTTATCATTATTTATTTTGTTTGCAATATTATATTTAATGTATTAGTTGGGCACCATTCACTGGGATGATTAGCATCTCATTAATATTATTATTATTATTATTATTATTATTTTTTAAAAAAATCCATTCTCCTAGACATAGGTGTTAGTAAGCGTTGACCGTCCGGGAGCGAGCTCGACATCTTTCGCTCACTGCTAAATCCCAAGATGACTTTTTCCTTTTCTTTCATTTATTGTAATATTTCTTTCTTAGCTCCCTATATTTGTGTTAAATTCTGTACTTGTTCTAAACCTAATATGCTCTGAATACTGTGTTCGATGATTATTATTATTTATTTAATATAAAAAAAATTTAAGTGGTTCTATTTACATTAAAAAACATACCAGTTGCATTATAATGTTGATAATTTTTTAATTTTCTAACAATACCTATAAATTAAATACCTTACATAGTCTAAAATATTAAAAAAAAAAATTGTTAGAGATACCAATTCTCTTTTATAAAATTCGATCAAGAATAGAAAAATGATGAGCTTTTTTTTTAAGGGGGGAAAAAAAACAACTTGTCGACATTATAAGTAGCAATTTTGACTAAGAATGGAGTCAATTTGATCTTGCCCATATGATTATATTACATGGTTACCCATTCAATATAATTGATCATGTTGTATTAAAAGTTTTTCTTAGGATTCTTCAACCATTGTTTGAAGTTATTCTAAATAATGATATTGATTTTTCTTATGGAAATTTCATGAAGCTTTCTTCTCTATCTCTCTTCTCTCTCATCGATCAATTCTTACAATTTTTCTCTTTCATTGTTGATATTCATGCAATTTCTTTCTCATCATCGCCAGTCACCATTACAGGACTAGTTGAACTTTCTCTTTTATCATTAAAGAAATTTCAAATAAATAAAAGCTGAAATAATTTTTTCTATGGTCTTAATGTCCTCTGTTACATAAAAGTTATAAGTATGTACACAAATTCCCAACGGTAATGAATAAGCAAGGAAAGAATTGATTTCTTAGAAGAAAATCATTCCTAAACTAACAAAGACTTATTGGGAAATCTTTAATTGTTTTAATCCCTATGATATAGCAGAGCATGTTGCCAAATTTGAATTTGAAGGATGAGTATATTCCAATGGCTTTCTATTAGTTTTGGTCCAATCAGTGATGATGATTTATTCTTGATTGAAAGCTATATTTGAGAAGAGTTTATCAGGCACCTTTATGGTTGGTAGTGAAATTACGTGAACGCCAAGCTTGAAATGAAAATTTAAAAGTGATTCTTTAGGTAATCCCTTGGTAAAGATATCAGCAATTTGATGTGAGGTAGGCATGTAACAAACTTTAAGAGTACCAACAATTACTTTTTCCTAATGACATGGTAGTCAAGTTCAATATGTTTGGTATGGGCATAAAAGATTGGGTTATATGACATATAAAGAGCACTTTGATTATCACATGAAAGGAAGTGGTTGTTAGGCAAGTTGAATGCCAAGGTCATTTAGAAGGTATTGATGTCAAGTAACTTCAGCTGCAGTGTTGGTTAATGATCAGTATTCAGCTTCAGTGCTAGACTATAAAATGGTGAGTTGCTTCTTAGATGCTTAAGGCGCTCAATTAGAGCCAATGAAGATTGATACGAACCTAGGTCGAGTTGCTCCTAAATTCGTATTATATTAGCCTGGATCGAAAATTAAGTTTAGATTTTAATGGTCACCTTAACCCCAAATCAACTTGTAATTAGAAACTTTAGTATATGATGAACACGCCACAATGGGTGATGGATGTCCTATTGATAAGTCAAACTAAGACACTTGATTTCTATTAAGTGTTTTAGGTGTTCAAAGAGAACAAAGAGAATTCTTTCTCATAAATATTTTTCTGTATGAATAATGTATTGAATATTATTGAGAAATTTAGCCTTTAAATAGCTTTTAAAAACAAAATAAAAACCCTAAAGGATTAGGTCAAAACCGACCAAGCATAGACAATTCCTAGTGTAGCCAAATTTCAACTTCCTTTCCTAATTTAATTTGAATTAATTAATTTCTTTATTTTGAATTAGGAATTAATTAATTTACAATTAAAATAATAAAATATCAAATTTCCTTAGTTAATTTGTCCAGAAAATAATCAAATAAAAACCAAAATAAAATATAGTTTCCTAAAACAAAATGTCAAACTCAAATTAGGAAACTAGTTGACAACCAAGTTGTCTTTATCCAATCACCAGCTAGTTTAGGCTCCAAATCAACTCCAATTTTCCATGTAGGATGCCAAATAGGATTAATATTGATTCCCATACATTGCCCCTTATTGAAATAAGTCAAACTTGCTTGATGAACAAAAGAAGTCAAAGTTAGCATCACAATGAGTATTTTCGGCCAAAAAGAAAGCTTATGCACACAAATTGAATGTGGGTGCCTTTGTTTTTGCCTTGATATGATTCCATGGCCTCTTAGTGATACCAATTGAGTTCATAAAGTGTTGAATCCATTCTTTGCTGCCTGGGGTCCAAAAATATACCAAAACAGCTTGTCGGGTCTATTTCCCCCTTTGTAACTTGGATACATAAGACAAACTTTGGATCTTCGGGTATTGTCATGCCCTTTTGAGATTGAATCACTCCTTGGATAAAGCTAACCAGATTGTCCTTAAATTTTCTAGCTTGTGCCCTAGTGATTGGTCCCGTCTTCATTTGTAAAAGATCAGTACCCTAGCGGGTAGTTGATTGTACGGGTACAGACAGATTCTGATTAAATGTGCAATAGCCAAACACGGGGGGCTTGTTTAAGCACATATAAAGATTTGTATAGAAGGCAGACATGGTTAGGAAATTTTGGATGTACAAAACCAGGAGGCTGTTTCCATGTAAACAAGCTCATTAAGAACACCTTAAAGAAACACATCTTGAACATCAGGTTTCTTAAGAGACCATTGGAAATGGACAGTAAGTGAGAGGACCACTCGAATACTAGTGGGTTTAACTACAGGGCTAAAAGTTTTACCAAAGTCCAAACCAGGAAGTTTTTTATAGCCTTTAGCAACTAAGCGAGCTTTGAATTGATCAACGCATCCCATCTTCTTGATATTTTATATGATATACCCATTTGGAACAATGATATTTGCATTAGAAGGCGAGGGACAAAGGACCATGTTTTATTTTGATGAAGAGCATCAAGTTCATCTTTCATGGCAGCAATCCAATTTGTAAATTTGAGAGCAGTCTTTAAAGTCTTAAGTTCTGCAATAGAGACAATGAAAGCAAAATTGTTATTAGAAGATGAACAAACATACTCTTTTAAGTAAGCGCTAGGAGGGGGGAGCATGTTGGTCAAATGGGTGGAGAAGTTGAACTTTGATTTTTGCCTAAAATGAGTATAGGAGTTGAATGAAGTTCTAAAGTAGGAGAATAAGAATTATGATTTTGATTAAATATGGGTGTGGACTCCACAGGTGGATTACAAGAACTGCCATTAGAATTAATCAAAACACATTGGGATGAAGGCTAGGTGAAATCCAAGTCATCGGTTTTGTCCTGACTTGATGGAGCATTGATTGAATAATTTTTTTCTTGAGTGGCCTCATTAAAATCATCAAGAAAAGAGCTTAAATGTGTTTAGGTAGGTCTTGGCAAGGTGGTGCAAGGAATGTCAAAATATTTTTTTGAAACCCATTCATCTATAATGGGAAAAGAAGTAAGGGAAAGATTATATGAGGGTAAAGGAGTGGACCTATCATGTAACAAGTAAGGAAAATAAATTTCATTAAATACAACATGTCTAGATATATAAACTCGATGTGTGTGTGGAAGACATCGATAACCTTTATGTAGTGCACTATAGCCTATAAATACACATGGCATGGTTTTTTGTTTTTTTGTTTTGTTTTGTTTTGTTTTTTTGTTTTTTTGTTTTTTTTGGAAAACTTATGCATAATTTGAGTTTTCAAATAAAGAAAACATTGATAGCCAATACATAATCCAGAATAATTTGGATTTTTACCAATAAGTGCAAAATATGGAGTTTCCTTACCAACTTATCAGATAGGTAATCAACTAATAAGATATACTACGGCTAAGAAAGCATCTACCCATAATTTTAATGGTAAGTTTGCATGAAAGAGTAAGGTAAATCTCGTTTCAACAACATGACGATGCTTGAGCTTAGCAAGTCCATCTTGTTTTGGTGTGTTAGGGCACGAAAGTTGTGCAATGGCACACTAAGACAAATGATTTGTAAAGGCGGTGGATGTGAATTCTCCACCTCCATTGCTTTGAAAAATCTTGATTTTCCTATCAATATGTTTCTCAACAAAAAATTTGAAATTTAAGAAAGCAAGTATAAAAATTGGATTTATTTTTAAGTGGATATATCCAAGTATAGCGAGTGAAATCATCTATAAAAATAACATAATATTTAAATCCTTGGGAAGAAATAATAGGGGTGGGCCCCTATAAATCACTATGAATCTTTTTTAAAGGAAAATTTGAAATAAAGTTAGATTTATTAAAAGAAAGTTTACAATGTTTTCCAAGTTGGCAACTGCTGCATAAAGTATTTTTGGTCATCCAATTGGGAACATTAATGACTTTCTTTTTCTCTAAAGTTTGAAGGAATGTTAAATTTGAATGCCCAGTCTAGCATGCCAGATTATAGAAGATGCTCCTTCAGATTTGAATGCAATAAAAGCTTCAAGATGTCCTTCCCCAAGAGCATATAAATCTCCTTTCCTATGTCCCTAGGCCAAAATATGTTGATTGTGATCCTTTATGACAAAACCAATAGAGCTAAATTCAAAGTGCAAGAATTATCATCAATAAGTTGACTAATTGGTAATATATTCTTTTTGAGTTTTGACACAATTAGTACATTATTTAGTCTAAGATGACCCTTAGAGGTTTTAATTAATGCTTTACCTGTGTGGGTAACAGGTAAAGCTTGCCCGTTACGTACAAAAATTAAGTCCCTGTCAAAATAAGCTTTTAAGAAATTTAAGTTACCTCCTTCATTTGTCATGTGGGCCGTTGCACCAAAATCGGTATAGATGTGTGGATCACTTTCACTGTTTAAATTCATGGTTGACAAAGCTTTATGAGTATTTTCTTCTGTGGCATAAGCATACCGATACTAACATTTCTTCGAAAGATGATTTATCAAACCAGAAATTTGACAAGCATCTTTTATGCTAGGTGGGTTGTTCTTATCTTTTCCAATTGTTATTGTTATTGTTGTATTTTGGCTGAGGTGGAAAATTTGAGGATTAATCGGTAAATTTATGTTGATTGGAGGAACCTGATCTTTTTCCTCTAGAATAGCTTCTTCCTCCACGTTGTGCTCTTCCTCTTCTTCTTCCTCTTCCACTCATAAAGGCTTGTTTTGATCAAGCTGCTGCTTTTCTTTCATAAAATAACATGTTCATGATTCTGTAAAGACATAATAAATTGGTAAAAGTTGGACATGGAGGCTTTGATAACATAGCAACTTGAAATTCTTTATATTTTTGTCCAAGTCATCTTGAGACATGAAACATTTTATCAACATCAAAGAGAGGCTTGTCAATAGCATCCAACTTATCCCAAATATTCTTAAACTTCCTGATGTATTCATCAAGAGTTAATGACCCCTTGTTTAGAGAGTAAGGTTGGCTTTGAGCTATGCTTCATTTTCCTTGGTGTTAGGTAGCAATTGCTCCTCAAGAGATTTCCATATTTCATAGGCTGTATCCCCATCAATTGATGTACAATTTTCCACAGTCATATTTACTAGACGCCATGTTTTTAGAAGCCCGTCGTTGTTAATCCAAGTATCTAGAATTGGGTTTGTCACCATTTTGCTAGATTCTTCAATTTCTGCTAGCGTTTTTTCTGAATTTTCAATATGGTATAAAATACCAAGACTACGAATGAGTGGCAGAATTTGAGATCTCCAAAGTAGAAAATTTGAATTAATTAATTTGATAAAGATCAAACCAACACATTGATGAAAAGATTGACTAGTGAGTTTTGGCTCCTCATTGAAAGACATTTTTGAGAAACTAAGCTTTGATACCATGAAGAAATTTCAAATAAATAAAAGCTGAAATAATTTTTTCTATTGTCTTGTTGCCCCCTGTTACATGACGGTTATAAGTGTGTACATATATATATATATATATATATATTTATACAGATTTGAACAGCAATAAACAAGTCAGGAAAGAATTAATTTTTTAGAAGGAAATCATCCCTAAACTAATGAAGACGTAGACTTATTAGGAAATCCTTGCTTGTTTTAATCCCTGTGATATAGCAGAGTATGTTGCCAAATTTGAATTTGAAGGATGAATATATTCCAATGGCTTTCCATTAGTTTTGGTGCAATCAATGATGATGATTTGGTCTTGATTGAGAGCTATACTTGAGAAGAGTTTATCAATCATTGCCAATAATTATCGTTGTTAGTGTTCATCTTGCTGGATCGGCTGAAGTCTCTCAAATCCTCTCTATTTCTCTCTCATCCTCTATGTTCTCATTGTTTTTGGTGACTAAGTCACCAAGAATCAAATCTAATTTATCTCATTGTCTTTGGTGGTTGCTCGTGGTAGGCACGTGTTCCTCCATTAAATAGCTCAATTCTTTGCCTTGAATTTTGCAGAGTACATTTTTTTTTTATTAATAGTAAAAAACTAATTTTTTTTCCCTCTTATATTTTTTGAAGCACCAAACATGAAAAAAAAAAAATTATAAATTTTTCTAGAGTTTTTTTTCCTTTTTTTTTTTTCTAATCTATTTTCTTCTCGATTTTTTAAGGGATTTAATTTTAAGTCATTAAAGGTAAAATAGGTACTAACTATTAGTGTAGCTAGTACAAATAAATTTTAAAATGAATGTATATAGATTGCAATGCAACTAATATGTTTTATAGTGTAGATAAAACTACTATTTTTCAAAAGAACAAACTATCAATAAAAAATGTCCATTTTTCTAAAATTTTCCTCATAAGTCATCCACGCCTTTATTATAGATAATATATACAACTATAGCAGGACATAATTGTCCATTCAATGCTTTGACAGCCACCATGGGTCTTGGGGGCATGTTCCATCTTGCATTTTTTTTCTCCCAGTTTTATAATTCTAATATTTTCTTATTTATCGGTTAACCCAAAAAAGTAATACAATTGTACACTCCTTGTTTTTGAAAATTTCCTTTTCTTTTACATTTACTTTAGTTTCAATCCATTTGCATCTCTTAGAGTATCTCAAATTGTTGTCTATATTGCTTTTAATATAATATAAAAATTGATATTATTTAAATTTAAGTGATATAAATATACAGAAGTTTAAAATTGATCTCCAACTCTTTTATGAAAAACTAATCATCTAAAAAAAAAATTTACATTTTTATTACAATGTTTAATGAAATCTCTAAAAGTATACATTCACTTTAACAATCTCTATGCCACATTAGCTTGACATTCATTCTAGACACTTCTATTAGAGGATATTTCTTTAAAACATTGTCCATATTGCTTATGCTATGTGACATGTTTATTTTCACACTCCACATCCTATTTGGAAATACTCTTATCTATATGGAAACTATTAGAGATATTAAATAAATATACCAAAATGAGTACCAAATGTCATGTGTCAATATTTGATTGATTTATATTTAATTATGCTTATCTCTCTCTCTCTCTCTATATATATATATATATTTATTTTTCTTTTAACTTTTACGTATAATTGCTTACAAGTAAATTATTTAATGCATAAATTAGTTACAAAAATAAATATAATTAAACTAAAATTAAAAAAATGCTTATTTATATTAGATTTTTTTTTAATAGAAGTTCAGCTGCATTTTTTTTACATTTTATTTTTCATTTAGTTATATTTTTATTTGTTTTTCTAGTTTGAATATTTTTAATTAAAAATTTTTAAATTTTAGCAAATGCAAATTTTCATTTTCTATTCTTTCCTCAAGGAGTTTATAAAAGAAACTTACTTTTTATATAAATTTATAATAATTTTGCCAAAAATTTATTGTACATTATCAAACCATTCTTGCCAAAGCTTTGACAATTATACTTCTAGCCAACGATAACTAAAGCAAAGATTTAACCCCCTCAATCTAATAAAAATATAATCAGTTTGATGGTAATATAGCTAAAAATAGTTCTTTTTTTTAATCCTTACTAATAAAAAGATTTAAGCTATTTTTACTATGGCTAATATGGTTATTTTAAAAATATTATTAACGAAAATTTTTATATTTTGTCTTTTTTTTTTTATTTTTTTTTTCAATTTAGAGGATATTCATAAGGACAAGATGCTTATTTATACTATTATACCATGTTTGGTGTTACGCTGTAATGTAATATTTCATTTTTGTATTTTACATATGATGATATTGTCTTTTATTATTGTTTATAGTAATAATAGATAACGGATATTGATATTGATATTGCTGATTTTGTTTCCGAGAAATTCTTGTTGGAAACGAAAGAGGATTGCATGAGATTGATATATACTTTATCCTGTTTTTGCATAAATTACTAGGAAGGAACAATTGAAGGACACTTTTGTTTCTAAGTCTCCGAAAGAGTTTGAAAAATCTGTTACACAATCTTCTCAACTTCCTAACCAACACAGTGTGTTGTTAAATAATCTTTTAATCATTCAAAGTTTGAGGTGAAGAAGATTGCTTCCAAATCTCCAGTTCTACATTCTAATTTTTTTGGTTCCTTGGATAATAATGTAGGATTTAATTCTCTTGAAGCAAGATAACCCATTTATTAGAAGACTTGATTAATAATTGATAGGTAGGATCCCCAAATTAACTCATTAAATAGCAAAACCCTTTTAGCTGGTTATTAAAATACAAGAAGGAGCCCATTAATTAGGTCCAAGGTGTTATTAAATCTTAGAAAAATTAGGATTAGCAGTCTATAAATATACTAGTTACTAATCTTCAATCACATAAAATTTTATTTTTCTACACTTCTACAGGTAAGTGATGGGTAATGAGAATATATCTATCACATACTTCATTTGACTATGTGATTCTTTGATACAAACTTAGATCAATTCGCTCCTAAACCTGTAACAAATAAATTATGGATCGTTCTAAGACAAGTTTTAATGGAAACATCAACCCTTAATCAACCTATGACTAAATGATGATGCCATAATAGGGAATGGAAAATCTATTGATAAGTCATGGACCTAAACACCACAAGCAAAGCTTGATAAGTTTAATAGTTCACAGAGAACCAAGAGAATAACTCTCATAATTATGTTGAAAATTCTTCAAACTATTTTATTCAACTAAAAGGGATGCCTATTTATAGGCAAAGTACAAATTCTAGTTTCTTAAAACAAAATTGACATTAAACCTAGTTTCTTAATCTTAATTTGACTAATCAATCTTCCTTTAATTGAAATTAGGAAAGGTGATGTAATTTAAACCTAAGTTCCTAATCTTAATTTGACTAATTAACCTTCCTTTAATTGAATTAGGAAAGATGATTTAATTACATGATTAAAGCAAATTAGGAAACTAATTTGACACTTGTCCTAATTTAAAACAAACACAAAAATAATTAAGATTCTTAATTACAATTTGTAAACTAATTAATAATTTCGACAATAAGAAAAGTCAATTTAGCCTTGAAGCTTTATCAAATCCACACAAATGCCACATAGGATGACATGTGACACTACCATATCATCCTATGGTTGCCACATCACTATGCCACTTCAACAATATGCCTCATCATCACACCAAGTCAACAAAGGCTTTTCTTCATGAATTTGACCATGTAATCCTATACATTGGACCATCTTTGATTCACCTTCAGTAGTGAATTTTCTTTGAGAGATAAACACCTCCTAGATTAAACCATTTAATACGTCTTTGAATCTTTTAGCTTGAGCTTGTGTTATTAGTCCTATCTTCAATTGTATAGGATCTTTGCTCCAGCTTTTTATGCTCCTAGGCAGGTCCTCATCATTCCTTTCCTCTTACAAAGGATTTTTCCCCAACTTAAAGTCATCACCTGTGAAGAAAAAAGATAACTCAAAAACATTAAAAGTAGCATTAACATTATACTCACGTGGCAAATCTAAACGATATGCATTGTCATTTAGTCTCTCCAACACTTGAAATGGTCCATCTCCTCTTGGCATAAGCTTAGACTTGCATTGGGTTGGAAATATTTCTTTCTTTAAATGCATCAAAACAACACCTATACCTATTCTTGAGGCATCATATTCAATCTCAAAAGTTGTTGAAAAGTTAGGCAAAATTAATAAAAGAGCATTAGTAGGTTTTTTATTCAACAAATTAAAGGACATTTCTTGTTCTGCTCCCCAATGGAAATATATACTCTTCTTGATAATCTCTGTCAAATGTACAGCAATGGTACAAAAATTTTTGACAAATCTTCTGTAAAAGCTAGCCAACACATGGAAGCTTCTAATATTTGTGCTTGAAGTTGGTGTGAGCCACTCTTGAGTGGCCTATACCTTCTATTGATCAACTTTAATGCCTACAACATTTATTACAAAGCCTAAAAAGATAAGCTTAGATTGATAAAAATTACACTTTTTAAGATTAGCAAACAACCTCTCTTTCCTAAGAACTTCTAAAACTAGCCTAAGATGTTTTATATATTCTTCTAAATTCTTACTATATACAGAAATGTATTAAAATACACAACCATAAACCTACCAATAAAAGCACATAAACATGATTCATTAATCTCATAAAAGTGCTAAGAACATTAGTTAATCCAAACGGCATAACCAACCACTCATATAATCCATTTTTTGATTAAAGGAAATTTCTACTCATCACTTTCTTTCATGTGTATTTGATGATAACCTCTCCTAAGGTGAATCTTAGAAAACATGCATGCACCATATAACTCATCAAGCATATCATCTAACCTTGGAATATGATGCCTATGCTTAATAGTTACATTTTTAGTACCCCTACAATTAACACACATTCTCCATATTCCATATTGTTTAGGGACTAATAATACTGGAATAGTAGATGGACTCATGCTTTCTCTAATATAACATTTTCCTAACAATTCACCTACCTGACATTAAAGCTACTTCATTTTCTCAAAATTACTTCTATATGTTGGTTGGTTAGAAATTGTTGCACCAGGAACAAAGTTAATTTGATGCTCAATCTCTGTAATTGGTGGGAGTCCACTTAGTATCTCTTTGGGAAGGATATTAACATATCCTGCAAAAGAGAAGCTGTAGAACTAGGAAGTACAAGATTATCAAGGTTAGTTAAATGATTCAAATAAGCTTCCTTGTATATCGCTACAAACATAGGTCTTTTACATAAGAAAGCTATCTTGATCTCATTTGTTTTTACATAAAACCCTCTTTTCTTTTCTCTTTCTTTTTCTTTTCTTTCTACCTTACTCATGAACTTACCAGACTTACCCTTGGAATGTGCTTTGGCCACATGGTTAAAATTACCTATAGGGGCCGTGTGATCTCTCTTGGCCTTGGAAATGGTGGATTCAACCTTTTGTTGTTGCTCAACCTCTCTCCTTCATTGCATCTTTAGTTGGTCTTTAAAAACCTCTTAAGGTGTTAATGGCATTGGCACAATCTTATCAACTTTGTAAGAAAACACAATTTTGTTTTCCCAGACATGGTGTTTAGTATTCTTATCAAATTGTCAAGGTCTACCCACTAATATATGTCCTGCATGCGTAGGTACAATATCACAAAGCACTTCATCCTCATAATCATCAATTCTAAATTTTACCTTTATTTGTTTGTTAACTTTAACTTCTGCACTATTGTTTAACCATTGTAATCTATAAAGATCAAGATGTGTCATAGTTGTTAAATCGAATTTTTCAACCATAACAATTCTAGCTACATTAGCACAACTTCCTCCATGAATTGTCATACTACATACCTTACATTTGATTAGGCATCTAGTATGGAAGATGTTCTCTCACTGTACTTGATCTTCATCTTATAAGTTGTTAGGGCTCTTCTCAAAACTAAACCTAAATCTGCCTTCATCGGGTACTTGCGTTAAGACTCCTCTCCATGTTTATTAATGTCATTATAACAGCCCAGACCACCCACATGAGATATTGTCCTATTTGGGCATGGGAAATCCTCTTACAACCTAACCTTCAAGGTTTTAAAAGGTCTCTCAAGGGAAAGATATCTATACCCACTTATAAGGAGTGTTTCGTTCCCCTTTCCAACCAATGTGGGACTTCACAATCCTCCCTTCTTGGGGCCAAGTGTCCTCGTTGGCACATCGATCCAGGTACTAGCTCTGATACCATCTGTAACAGTCCAAACCATTCGCATGAGATATTGTCTTCTTTGGACCTGAAAAATCCTCTTACAATTCAGGCCTCAAGGTTTTAAAAGACCCTCAGTGGTTAGGGGTCCCACCCCTTCACCTGCCAGCCCTATTGGCCCAGGCCTCCAGACCCAACTGAGATATTGTTTGTTTTGGAAACTAGGTGGTGAGCCCAATCCTAGCCCTTACGGTTTTACGTTCTCTATCAGGAAGGTCTCTCAAAGAAAAGGTATCTACACCCACTTATAATGAGTGTTTCATTCCTTTTTTCAACCGATGTGGGACTTCACAGTTGTCCTCTAGTAATCGCATTAACTCATCATCTAACTCATATTCTTCATCCTCAGACTCAATATCCCCATTATCTTTTAGTACCATGATTATTTTATTTGGATATTGGCTTGCAATGTGCCCTCTACCCTTACATTTAAAGAACAAAATATCTTAATTTCTAGATGGGATAAGGTCGAGTTTACTAATCTATTAGGCTGAACTAAGGGTTTCGGCCATCACACTAAAATTAAGCTTATTTGATGCTTTTTCCTCTCATTTCAGCCTAGATACTTTCCCATAGGTGAGATTCGATCTCCAACTTGCTGAACTTGACCTCCATTTATTCATTGAATCCCCTAGTCGTGTGATTATAATACCTTTGTCTTTAATTATTGCTCAATTTTGATCGCCATATGCAACATGTTATCCATCTCTACATAATTGTGCAATTTAACTTGGTTGGTGATCTTCTTATTCAAGCCCACTAAAAATCTTGCCATGGTAGCTTTAGGATTCTCCACAATGTCAGCCCTTATCATGAGAACTTTCTTATCTTTGTAATAATCCTCCACGCTCTTACTACCCTATGACAATATTGAAGCTTTTGCTAAAGTAGTCTATAGTAGTGACTAGGGACAAACCTTTTCCTCATGATTTGTTTTATATCCTCCAAAGTCTCCACTAGATGTTGATATGCTCTTCTTCGGGCTATGGGCACCTTGTCCCACCACTTAATGGCATAATCTCCATATTCTAGAGTAGCAAGCTTAACCTTCTTACCTTTTGAAAAGTGTTGACACTCAAATACCATCTCCATACATTTTTCCCATTCTAACTATGCCTTTGGATCACTCTTGTCTTGAAGAGGTGGAATATTCAGCTTAATACCGCTAAGTCATCCTTTCGATTTTGTCTTGTCCTCCCACATGGTTGTCTAGTGTAGGACTCATATTCCTCCTCCAATTATTCCTATAATTCCTTTCCATAGTTACCATCTTCAAACTCCTCTCGGTTTATCTATGTCCTCCTCCACCACGTTCTCCCTGTGGTACATTCCGAATAGGTTGTCGAAATGTGGATGCTCTAGAATTTCGCAGCTACTTACAATTTGAGTTTCTCCATTGTATATCTCCCATTAAGGTGGTGAACACATTGGCATCAATCTCTATCTTAAAGCTTAATGACTTCTCTTTGTCTTTGTTAATGATAAAACTAAAGAGATCCTTACTAATTCACTCACTCACATGTATCACTTTATTATGGTGTCAATCTCTCGTGTTTCACACAATTAATTGGCTTTTAACCTTAATAAATTAACACTCTAGCCTTTTACCACTAAAGTTAAATATACTTGGTTCTCTAAAAAAATGAATTTAAATTAATTCAAGTTCTGCAAATATGTCCAAACTATTCTTAACAATAAGACTAAGCAATGGCAAAGAAAGCAAGAATTAAACAAGAAACAATAATATCTAGAATTTGGCCAACTAAGAGTGAAATAAAACAAACTCAAGTTTTGAATGATAATCTGATAAAGTAATAATAATAAAAGGTTACAAAGATCAAGTTGAACGAGTTTGAAGCAATAGAACAAGAGATAATGGAAGAGAACAAACCTTTTAAAATTAACAAAGTCAACCACAATATCAAGTAGCTCAAACAAACATGAATTTCAATAATTTTTTATTTCTTCCTTTTTGTTTTTTTTTTTAAAGAACAATAGCAAAGTAAGATTTTTTATGCTACTAACAGTTATCAATTTGTTCTTCCACTCAAATTTAAACAACTTTTCCAAAAATCACACAATTAAAATTTTTAGTGCAATTATCAAAACTTTGATGCTTGATGCATTTTATTTTTCAACGCAAGGACGAATTTGGACAGCAACAAGAACAAAGCAAACAAGAATAACAATATTAATGATCAAAGAAAAATAAATCTTAGGATGATTGGTAAAAGAATGAAATAAATGATTTCTTTTTATTTTTTTTAATATGGATGACAAGGATGACAAGAAGAAAAATATGAAGTAATTCTTACCTAATGCAAAAATTGCAGAACTAAAAGATCAAAAAAACAAAAACAATAAACATAAGACAGATCAAAGTTGTACTTAGAAAACTGGACTCTGATACCAAATTGATACGAACTTAGGTCGACTCTCTTGTAACAAATAAAGGATGAATCGTTCTAAGACAAGTTTTAATGGAAACCTCAACCCTTAATTAACCTATAACTAAAAACTTTGGTATAGTGATGATGCTACAATAGGAAATTAAAAACTTATTAATAAGTCTAGGGTGTAAACATCACAAGCAAAGCTTGATAAGTTCAATAGTTCTTAGAGAACTAAGAGAATAACTCTCACAATTATGCTGAATATTCTTAAAACTATTTTATTCAACTAAAAGGGATGTCTGTTTATAGGCTAAGTACAAATTCTAGTTTCCTAAAATAAAAATTGATATTAAACCTAGTTTTTAATCTTAATTTGACTAATAAACCTTCCTTTAATTGAAATTAGAAAAGGTGATTTAATTAAACCAAGTTTTCTAATCTTAATTTTACTAATCAATGTTTTTTTAATTGAAATTAGGAAAGGTGAATTAATTACATGATTAAGGTAAATTAGGAAACTAATTTGACACTTGTCCAAATATAAAATAAACACAAAAATAATTAAGATTCCTAATTATAATTTGGAAACTAATTAATAACTTGGACACCAAGAAAAGTTAATTTAGCCTTGAAGCTTTATCAAATCCACACAAATGCCACATAGGATGCTATGTGACCATGCCATATCATCTTATGGTTGCCATGTCACTATGCCACTTTAGCAATACATCACATCATCATGCCAAGTCAACAAAGGCTTTTCTTTATGGACTTGGCTGTGTAATCCTATACATTGGATCATCCTTGATTCACCTTCAATAGTGGATTTTCTTTGAGGGCTAAATACCTCCTAGATTAGACCATTTAGTACTTCTTTGAATTTTTAGCTTTAGCTCATGTTATTGGTCATGTTTTCAATTGTATAAGATCTTGGCTCCAGCTTGTTATGCTCCTTGACAGGTCCTCATCATTCTTGGCCTCTGCTATATTATTTCAATAATTGGTTTCAGAGCCATGTTAAATCAATGTGATAGATGGAATCTATATGTACATTTTATTTATATATGATGTTTATCAGATATATAGCATATAAGGTTCTAATATTCATGTTATTTATGATTTTGGTATTATGCATGAATGATTGGTTTTTGGCTTTAATCCTTGGTAGATTTTTGCTTATATATATATATATTTTTATTGGAGATGTAATAAGGAGGATAATCATAATTTTAGGTTTCCTCATTGATTTATTTTTTTAGCAAATTTATTTATTTGTTTTGTAATAAAATTAGATTTTTGGTAAAATATATGTAAAATATCTGAAGGAAAATGCATAATCATCATTGTTCATCAGTTTTCAAGATATTCTAGACATCGGTTTCAAATGCAACCACCATGGATGACAGTACACAAAGCGACGAAGCCAATGAGCACCAGAAAGTCATTGGAAGCCGTTGGACATGCCCGTATGAGCCGAAAGCTACTGCGATTAAATCTCACATGTGGGTGGTTTGATTGAGTTGATTTTTTATGGGTAGCTTCCTCTAGTGATGAACTACCTACCTATAAAATTTCATAGTGATCGTAGTTTTCTATGATCAATAGTGATGTTTTTAGTACTCGAGCTCATTAGGAAATAAGTTAGAGTTTTTTGGTTTTGGGCTTAAAATCCTAGAAAGGTAGTTCTAGCTTGGGTCACACCCTATGGACTTGCAAGATCTGCAAAAAATAAGAGGAATAAGGTAAAAATTCAAGTTTGGGCTTTGTGGCCCTAATTGGGCTTGTAATTTTTCTTTCTAGTAAAACATGGATTAAGGGCATGTGTATTATTCAATTTTATTATATTTATTTAAATTATATGGATATAACATGTTTATATGTGCTTGTATACCATATAGAATAGGTGGTGTCATATTATTGTATCAAATGATATATACATATGCGTAATAATATATGTTATATATATATATATATATATTATATTATTATAGAAAATCCTTAAATTAATTTAATTATAAGATATTGAATGGGTGAATGTTAAAATTAATTTGATTAATTTAACACGTATAGGCTCCATTAAGAATTTAATAATAAAATAGACATGTGATGCCTCAATGGATAAATATAACTGGATTTTATTGTATTGAACCTAAATTAATTTCAAAATCTTAATAAGATTGTACTGTCCAACATAAAAAATGTTTAGATATTAAGAGAATTTTGAAATTAAATTAATGGTTAATACATTCAATTTTAATAATATTAATAATCCTCCCAATAAGGCTCCATCAATATTATTAATAGTCCAAAGAATATTGAAACAGTGATTGATTTTTCTAAAATCAATTTTGAAAGGTATGTTTTAATGTTATCTAAGAAAGCTCTATTTAATAAGGAAGGTTTTTAAGAAGTCTGAGACCCATCTCATATTTTCTAGAAGCTAAATTAGTAGGTCATTGTACATGCCATGTTCAAAGTTTAGTTTATTACAAATTTCTTACCCAATGTAAGTATTTGTAATGGAAACTAAATTGTTGTTACAATAAATATAAGAAATAAGTAGTCAAAGAATCTGCATATTCATATGTTTGTTGTGAATATTACATGTTAATATATGTGCATTTTTTTTTTCCAAAAAATGTCAAACTTAAATCCCATAAAATAATTTTATGTCAAATGCCTATGGACAGAAATAACTATTTTGTTATCCTTGAGTTAGAGAGAATCAAGTTTGTCCTACTACTGCTAATGCGTTTAAGGAAAATAAGATGAGATATGCAGATTATAATTCCCGGTTATATTTTTGCCAAAGTTGTTAATCATCTACAAAAGAAAATATCCAACCTAGAAGACGCATCAAAAATAATGAAGATTCTAAATAGGATGTTTGCTAAGAGCAGTAGTATTGCTAGACAAGCAGCAATAAATGTAGTAATGTACTCTCATATAACTAGAGGATGTATCTGGAAATATTGTCTCATGACGATGGGGCACTTCAACCATGCAGAAGTGATGAGGGCTAATGTCAGGACCCGTCCAGAATTCTTCCCCGGAACCCTAGACAAGCCCTGATCCCAGAGAAATACCACCGAACCTTCCAACGGAAAATCCGGCAGCACCTCCCCTAAGGGTAGGACTAACCAAAAATTACCTGCACTGAAAACACACTTCTAAAAACATCCCCTTATTCCTCCCACAATACTACAAATTGGTTCCACAAATTACAGCACTTCAAATAATAACAGCAGCAACCCAGTGCATAAATAATAAACTACACGTCAATACAGTATACAGAGCATTATACAGATAATGTGGAATTTATACAAGGACAGATAAAAAGCAATACAGGATGGAGAGGAAAAAGGGAAGAAATACTTCTTGAACCTTCGGCAACGAACTGAGACGTCGGGCTCGCCCCGGACAATCAACGTCTCCAACCTGGACCTAGGGGAACGGGATTTAAGAGTGTGAGATGCTAATCATCTCAGTGAGTGACCCTATCTACTATACAGTATAATACCACGATAATAAGTAGATAAATAATAATTAATTGGAAATAATAATTTCTCTCAAATAAATAATTAGTTGGAAAAGTTCCCCTTTTAAAACCTTTTCACAAAACCTTTTGTTCGTAATCCCCGAAAATCAAGACATCAAATAAATACCAGAAACGGTAATAATTATATTTTAATTCCAATACAGTTTCAAAACATTTTATTTTTAAAATCACAGTTCTGAAAATCATTTGATGCACCCACTATATACTAGTGGCGCCAAGAGTACCCAGCGTCCAAAGGTACAGCCAGACAGGAGGTTATAGAAAGAAACCGGCATACGGTCGTGTGGCGTCCCACTGCGCCGCTGCTAACCTGGTGTCCCGGCCATGGAGGGGTGGCCTACCCTCATCCGATGGCAACCACAGGACAACCTCATAATATCACCTGCGCACTACTCACACCCACCTGCGCGCTAATCACAATCGTGTGCACACTAACCATATCACATATAAACAGAACACCAGTACGTGCACGGTGCATCTAAAAATCATAAAATCCACATATTGAATTTATATATCAAAACTCACACTTTTGCATAAACACAGCGGGTATATTCCATCCGCTTGAACCTGGGAAATTCTCCACAATTTCTTTATAATCAATACCATAAATTCCATGATTTTCAAATCCACCAACTCCCAAATCCACCAATTCAAATATTCACATTTTCCCAATAGCATAAATAATTCTCGAAACATAATAATTAAATCTCATAATATTCCATGGGCATATTTTATAAAAATTGGAGTCACCAACATAAACAAATATTTTCCTTGAAATATTTGAAAATCAAATCATGCCCAATTTAATATTAAAACCACCCGAATTTCAAAATACGCAAAACCATAAAATAATTTCACATGGCATAAATTTATATAATGCACATTTTCTTAAATCCAATAAATTCACCAATGATTCCACAATAAATCAAATAAATATTTGGCGCATAGAAATTAAATTCCAAATATTCAGACCACACACAATAATCACAAATTTAAATTTCCAAAATTAATTTGAAGGTGGGTCACTCACCTGGAGCACGCAATTAACCCACGATCCACTATGGGATCAATTCCACGATTCACCGGTGCTCCTAGAACAAAATTCACAGACAGCCAAATAAATTAATATTTTAATCGGGTAAATAATACCCGGTACCCAGGGGGGTCAAACACAAACGTTATCCAAAATTGACAAATTATATGTCTATGGAAAGCTTGTGAGATGAGGATCACATTACCGACCTCCATTGAGTTCAATTCGACCGGCGGTGGCCGGAATTTGGTCGGAAAGATTCGGCCTGTTTTAATCCCTTCGTATCTTGCAAATCGATGGGAGTTGAGTTAATTGGAGCTCAGAATCGGACTCACAGGGTCCAAATTAGTGGGAAAGGACCGGCTGCACGACCGGTGGCTGCCGAAAAATGGCCAAACCAGTGGCACACCGGCCGCCGGCTATGGAGGCCAATCTCGGCGCGTCGGCTGGCCATTCGGCCGGATATTTGGCCGCCGGTGTCGCCCAGCTGCGGGCTTTCACGTCGGCCGGCGCGTGCGTGGTTTCGATGGCCGGAAAAAGTGCAGCAAGGAGAGAGACAGTCGATGGGAAGGAAGAAAGAAAGAAAGAAAGAAAGAAAGAAAGAAAGAAAGAAGAAGAAAAAGAAGAAGAGAAGGAATCGGGCCCCTAGCCCTTTTTTTCCCACGTGGGGAAAAGAAAAAAAAAGAAAAAAGAAAAGAAAAAGAAAAAGGAAAATAAAAAGAATAAATTAAAAAAATAATTAAATAATATTAATAATAATGGTATTATTTAAAATAATAATAAAATAATATGATTTTACACATGGTTGACATGTGGCTTCTCAACATGGTGACACATGGTCACCTTCATTAAGTTACACGTGGTACATCGTTACGCGTTTGAAAATAATATTAAAATAATACAATATTTGAAAAACTTTACAGGTCCATAACTTTCAAACCATATGTCCAAATCGGACGTGCCGCTAGTCTACGGACTCGTATCGATGAACACTTCACAACCATGCATGAGTCAAAGCTCAACCTTGCATGAATAAAAAGTCAACTCGGGCACTTCTTGGACAGTTTGGACCTCAACTTGTTTTGCTCGTAACTTTCAAACCGTAGCTCCGTTTTCAACGTGCTACTAGTCTACGAACTCGTGCCAACGTGTACTTCATAACGGTACCTCAGTCAACCTAGAATTCCAATCGGGTCAAAAAGTCAACTTTTGACCCCTTCGATCAACGGTCAACGTGCGAAAATTTCCAACATGGTTCGGGACGGGGTGTTACAGCTAAGGTAGATAAAAAGGTGCAGATCGATATGACCTTGGAATTTCCACCTAACAGCTTCAATCAATTCAAACTAAACTATAATATATATACTATGAAGTTTTCTACTATTGATCTCATGCACCAGCTTGAGAATGCTAAAAAGATTCTCGTGAAGCTAGCAAATGCATATCATACTGAAAGTTCTTCTAAACCTAAAGGCAACCTAAAGGTGGAAAAAGAACAAAAAGCATAATGGAGCAATTTTAGTGGCCAAATCATCTACAATGAAGAAACCCAAAGGCAAGTGCTTCAACTGTGATTAAAAAGGTCATTGGAAAAAAGATTGTCCTAAATCATATATGAGTAATTTATATGTAGTTAAGGCTTGTTTAATGGAGAATTATAATGATAAATGGATCACTGATTCAAGAGCCACTAACCATATTTGTTACTTTTTATATTGGTTCAAACAAAGCAGCTTACTTAATAAAGGATAAAGAAACTTGAAGTGGAGAAATGAAGAACTTGTCTCTGTGATGGCAATAAAACTAGTGAGTTATCATTTAAAAATAAAACTTTACGTTTGCCAGACTATTTATTTGTTCCAAAATTTAAGAAGAATTTAGTTTCTATTAGTTGTTTATTTAAACATGGTTTGACTATACATTTTAATTTCTCTGTTTCAATTAAGACTAATTGTATTTTTATTTGTTCCAGAGAATTGATAAATGGTCTTTATTTCATAACTCCTTTATGTTATAATATTAATGCCATTGAACATTATAGAAGATGAGCAACTTTCCTTGTCTAAGAAAAGAAAAATGTTGCATGAAATATGTCTTTGGCATTTGCGATTAAGTCATATTAACTTTAACAATATTCATGATTTGGTTAAAAGCGAAATTTTAAATTCCTTAATCTTTGAATTTGTACTAGTATATGGATCTTGTTTGAAAGGTAAGATGAAAAAGAGATCCTTCAAAGCCAAAGGAAATTGTGACACTTTACAATTGGAATTGGGGCATACTGATGTATGCGGACCAATAAGTGTTCAAGCTAGAAGCGGATTTGAGTATTTCATCACATTTACTGATAACTACTCAAGATTCCAAAGTTTTTGATAAATTTCAAAAGTATAAGGAAAATAAATTAGGTGTCCATATTTAACACCATCAAACTGACCAAGGCGTTGAATTCTTATCTAGTGAGTTCAAGTCGTTTTTTGGCTCAAGATGGGATAATTCCTCAATTGTCATCTCCTAGAACATCTCAACAAAATGGAGTTACTAAAAGAAGAAATAGGACTTTTTTAGATATAGTGAGGTCAATGTTTAATTATTAATCTTTATCTAAATCATTATGGAAATATGTCTTAGAAACAGCTATACACCTATTGAACTTAGTTCCATCTAAATTTGTTCTCATAACATGTAAATGGCACAAATCTAGTTAAAACCATATTTGGATTTGGGGTCATCAAGGCAATGGAGTATGCCAAGAAATTTAATTGCAATTTTGTTTGGCTCGAAAGTGCTTCTGCTTATATGGTATCAATTTAAGCGACCCATTCTATACAGGTTCCTAGTATTTATATTCTAGATGGTCTATTTGCTTGACTTTTACCAATTCTATTGCTTTTTTATCTCCTTACATCTATCGTAAAGGAACATGGTTACTGATGGTTTATCTAAATTGGCAGTTTCTGCTTCTAAGGATTGTTGGTCATTTCAGCTTCCTGCTTCTTATGCTTTTCATCATATTAATGATTTGTGGGGTGATAGATCTTTTAGATTTTCTTAATTTTTTGGCTTTGGTTGTTCTTATGGTTTTGTATTATTTTTAAAATTTTTATTTAGTTTGTAACCCTCATACTCTTTTTCTTGTTTGACATTTTGATTCAGGTTTTAATGAGGTTGGAAAGGATTTTAGGAGGCTTTCTTTGAGGTTTTGTACCCCTTGATGGTGGGTTGGTTTCTTATATTGAACTTTTAATTTCTTTTTTAATATATTGAGAATTGATTGTTTAGAGTCTTTTTGGGAGGTTTTTACCTAGTTCTGTTTTAAATTTCTCTTACATCCTAGTCTACTTTTTTCTAATCAAAATACGAATAAAAATAAAATAATTTGTTGTAATTATATTATATTTTTATTTTTATTTCCATTGTGTTAATATTTAATTAGTAGTATTTACCATTTTCATTATTATTGTTGTTGTTATTAGTAATATTTATGATTATATAGTTTCGTATTAATACAAATGACTTTTATCTTTAAAATATCATTATTTGTTCATTTTATTTTTACTATTCAATAATTATATGTTATCTATATTTTTTTAGATTATTATTATTATTATTATCTTCAGTTTTTAATTTTTTTATCTTTCTTTTTTATTTGGTATAATCTTGTTTCATCTTCCATGAGTTTTCTTTCTTTCTTTTTGTATTTTTTCTTCCTTTTCTTTTGTTTATATTTGTTTCTTCCTATCATGTTTGACTTTTATTTTCTTTTTTTGACAATACAACAATTACATTTAAGAATTATTTGGATATTCAAAATAATATATACAATTTGGATAATTAATATTAACAATATAATAAGTTAAGCAAACAAGCATTTTTTAAACAAAATATTAGACAAAGAAATAATATAATTTAGATCACTTGGACTAATTGAATAATCAATACATTATTGGAAATATTTATTTGTTTTTATTAATTACTATAAAGAAAAAAATAGTCCAATCATGTTAACACCAAATGCAAAGCTGGATTATCCCATCCAATCTTAATTCTAATTCCAATCTCAATTTCAATTCAATCATATCCTCCTTAACAAACAAGGTCCAAAAGTACAAGAATGACTAAAGTTGGCTAAAAAATCAAACTATTTTATTGGCTTCCCTAAAGATATGAAAAACCTTCACTTCTTAATCTCTTCCTCCCAACAGCTCCTTTGTACATCTTGTCCTAGAAAAACACCTAGACTTTGAATTTTTGACAAAGGCTGACTAAGTGTACCATATAAAAGTTTTAGGTTTGACTTCTTATGTGGTCAAAAATTTTGATTTGATCAGTATACCATAGCGTAGAACTCGCCAATACAAGTCGAAGACTAGCAACCTGCCTAACTCTAAGTTACAATTAAAAAGTTATGATTTTAAAAATTTTTAAGTAACAATATTATATTAATATCCAAACCAATTCCAAATTTTATCTGTTAGTCATCCAAGGGCCTATATATTCATGGAAAACTTTATCTCCATTAAACAAATTAGAAAATATCCCCCTATTTTGGACCTTCTAATCTTAAGTCTAGGCTACATTTATCAAAATTTTTCACGATTTGAGAGATCCATTAACATAAAATTTGAGCAAAACTTTCCTAGCATTTTTCGACCATTGGTAACATTTTTGGACCAAGGCGATCTTACCATCTTGTTACCCATTCCACAAGCTTTCCATAGTAAATTTGTAAATTTTTGACATTTTGAACATATTTCCATTTTTTGATCAATTAGTTAAATGTCAGATAAATTATATTGTTTTTGGATAAATTACGATCAAGTGGAAGTTGAATTTATGTAATTAAATGTTAATAGGACCTACTGGAAAGTTCAATTTCATAAAATTGACTTTTCAAATGAAAAATCTCAATTTGGGATACTTGATCCTAAAGGTTTGCGATATAATCGATCTAATTTATATAATCTTAGAGTTCTATAAATTATTTTAAAATAAGTATAGGCATTTGTACTAAGCTTGGAGACAACCATATGAAGGAGTGGAAATGGACATCATCAATATCTATGAGTGATTTATGTTTTTAAATGATTTTGGACATATAAGAATAATAAATATATGGCTTGAATATTCTATATAAGGTTCGATTTTAATGCTTATATATACCTATATGAATATATGTTTTTTGCTTATACGCATTATTATTTTATGTGACTTTTAACAAGATTTAAATGATCTTAAATTCTATTAAGTTCATAGTGAACTTGAAAATCTTGGTATTTGAATTGATATTTTAGTTTGTTTGGAAAATAATTGTTTTAACAAAAGAAAATTGAAAATTTGTTTATTTTAAGCATATAAAAGTGTTTTATGGTGATATATATGTTTATATATATATATATATATATTACTGTTGTATTTATATTTTGACATGAAATAATGATTTCAGATATTTAAATAATTTGGTGGATTTGAGTATTAAATTTCTATTTGTGGTACCCTATTTGATTGGGAAAAATAAAAAATATGATCTTAAACGAATTGTTTATAAATACTGCATTGTTTTAAAACGGTGCACCATATAGTACAAGTGGTTATGTTTACATTATTAGTAGGCTTAGTCATCCTATGTGTAATCTCAATATGAGAGAACAATGATCGAGTTGTATATCATTATCTAGGAATGGTAATTGAGTTGCATTCCACTCTCTTGTGATCATAAGATAATAAGTTATCATGATATGAGAGAATGATGATTGAGTTTTATGTCATTCCCTCATAATGATGATGAATTGCGTGCCACTTCTTTATGACTTTAGTTCCTTCATATTTCTTTACTATCTGATGGTGTTCTGAAACATCATATACCATCTAACAGTGCTAGGTATATCATATGGTGCATTGTTTATTTTTCTTTTTGATATACATATATTAGTGGTTTCCCTACATTTTTATTATTTTTTCTATATTTATGATTATATTGTTTAATGTCCAACATTTTATTTATTTTCAGTTGGTTATTAATAATTTAAATTTTTAATTATGAAATGTTCATTTTTATAATATTAATTTAAGTCATAAGTTGAGTTTTGTGAAAAAGTTTTAAAAATAAAACTTTTCAAAAGAGTGAAAGGTTTTGAAGTTAAATTATTATTTTTATATTATTATTTTATATCATTCACTGAGCTTGTCTTATAGGTTCGTGTTTTCAAATTGCTCCCCTAGATCTTAGCTAATGGGTTATGCATAATATGTCTAGCATTTTTGTCATCTTTCCAATATATTTATTGTAACAATCCAGTCCACCCGCATGCGATATTGTCCAGGTGAAGGGGTGGAACCCCTAAACCACTGAGAGGCCTTCCCATGAGGGAACGTAAAACTCTGTAAAGGTCCAGTGCACTCGCATGCGATATTGTCCACTTTGGGCCCAGCTCGCACGGTTTTGTCAAAACGTGTCGCAAGGGAATGGAATCCACACCCTCTTTTAAGGCATGCTTCGTTCCCCTTTCCGACCGATGTGGGATCTCACATTCATCCTCTTATATTTTCATTGTCATCATTCTACCGTTGTTAATGTATCTTCCTTTCTAGGTACTTATACTAGAATTATCATTTATGTTGTTCTTATTTAATTTTAATTTGCGCATTTTTTTAAGATTATTCTTGTGGATTGACCTAATATGTATAAACTCTTTATTTTATCTTTCTTTCTTCAGACTCAAGTTGGTACCCTTGATGTTAGTGAGGTCAATTTTATAGAAAATATGTTAGAGATGTTATGAATATTTTACTAGCACTGTTGAGTTTTATCCCACTTATAAGAAGGTTTTATTGGATTTTCAATAAAGAATTTGGTACAGCTTCATTGGGCAAGACCACTTCAAAAGTCTAAAAAGGACCTTAAAGGTTGTCCCATCATTCTTGCAGCTCTTAATCAGAGCATAACAAGGGTGAGAAATACTAATTCGATTTAGAACCCACCCCAGAACAACCATAAAATCCAGTTCAACTAGAACCTTCTTGCAACTAACATTTCAAGCCAATTTTTTTTTCTTGCATATTTTTTGCAGTGGGAGACTATTATAATAGGCACTTATGTCATAGTTTTACTTTCGAAGATAATATTCCTCTTATCTTTTTTTAGTCTTAATTACAGTTATTAATTTATTTATCAAAAAATTACAATGATTTAATTTATTATAACATTAGTTTTAACTGTTCTATAATTATGCTAGCACATCTTCATTAACCAATTTTTTCTTTTACAATCATATATACATATATGGTCAATGCTTAAATCAAGTCTTTAATATCAAAATTAAAATCAAGATTTTATTTTTTTAACCCTTTAATCGTCGTATCAAAAGTTAAGATTTAAAATTATATTGATTAATCATCAAATCCTAATAAGTGCACTTTTTCTAAATAGGGTTTTAATACATCACTAAACTTATATTTGACTACTTTTCCAATTTAAGTCATATTCCTAATATAAGAGTTAACTTCATCCAACTCCCCAAAAGTTTAATTTAAATACAATTTAGTCCATCTAGTTTTAAAAATATCATCAATCTCCCCTTAGGTTTCAAAAAGTTATCATCTCTCCCTTGTTGTTTTATTCACATACCTTAAAAAAATATTATTTACACCCTATTAGAGGTGCTGCTTGTAATTTTCAAAACCTGAAAGATAAAAATATAATTAATGCGAATCTCAAAGGATCCAGATGTAATATTTTCCCAATATAAAGGTTAATAAAGGATGACCTGATATTAAAATTATAAAGTCATTTTGATATGAGTCTGGCACTATATATATATATATATATATGCTAAATAAATTATGACATTAGGATACATGATTCACAATATAAGGTACATATTTTTACAATCGCGATTACCAAACTTTGGGGGATTAAGTGATTATTTTTCAATCCTCTAATGACTAAATGAGTTTCCATAGGAAGTGGATGAAATTTATAATTTATTTAATATATATTATATCCATTTAATTTAATTTTAATAAATTTAAAATTTAAATAAGATTTTAAAAGTTAATTTCTTTGTTAGAGTTTACAATAATGTTAGCCACATTTTGATATAAACTCGAGGCTAATGTATTCAAGACCAAAAGGGTGTTTTTGCTTTATTTTCATGTTTATTTTAGGTACTTGTGAACTTGTTTTGTTTAGGACTTTTAAGTATGTGTTCAAGAACACCAAATGGCTTGTAATTTAGCTTCAAAGCTAGATTAGGGCACGATTAAGGAAGTTGCTCAAGGAGCTTGAGAAGCTTAACCTACTTGGAGGAGCTTGGTGATATGATATGCTCAGATTTGGCCTTGCGTTCAACCACTTAAGCATGTAACATGTGTCAAATCATAAGGGAACTATTTCAACATAAAGCAAGGTATATGAGAGAAGCAAATGCCAAGCATTCATTGGACCATAGTGATGGCATTGCAATCACATTACCAGTTACTTCACTTTAAAGCTCTTAGCTTTTATTTGCCCATATGGAAAATTTCTTTGCTTTATTTTACACAGTTTATGTATTGTAATATATTAGCATATGAATGAATGAAATCTAAGACTTTTTGGCTCATTTTTAATATTGCATATATAAAAACAAAATCATGCACCAATCGGTTTGAAGAAGCAATTCAAGCTGCATAGTTTGTTGAATATTTAAGAGCCAAAAACTTCAACAATATTAGATAACCACAAGCCAAATATCTTTTTTCTTCTTTAGAACTAACCTTGCCTCATTCCAAATTAATATTAGAGCTTTGTTTCAATCCTTTGTTAAACAAGTCTTTAAGTAAGGAACCAAAGAACACCCATTGATTTCAATGACTTCCTCTCATTTTTCTGCACTTTTATCACCAATCTTTAGTGGAGAGAACTGTCTTGTTTGGTCTATAAAGATGAAAGCTTATCTTTAAGTTTTGATCTTTAGGAGGTTTTAGAAGCAAATTATGAACTTGAACCATTAAGGGTAGAAGCTCCAATCAATAAAGCCCTATAGTGAAAAAAAATGCAAGTCCTTATATAGTACTAATGGCCATACAAGCTATTGTGACAGTTGACATCTTCATCAAAATTATAACTTTTTTTACGCCAAAAGATGCTTGAGATAAAATTCAAGAAGAGTTCCAAGATATATTAGAATAAGGCAAATGCAAATTCTCAACCTTAAAAGAGAATTTGAAAACTTAAAGATGGATGAAAATGAACCTATGAAGGACTTTGCAAATAGAGTGATGAAAGTTATCAACCAAATTAGGTTGCTTGGTAAAGGAAGTTTTATTAGATCAAAGGATTGTTGAAAAGATCTTGATTTGTTGTCCTGAAAGGTTTGAGTCTAAGATATTGTCATTTGAATAAACAAGAGATCTAACTAGAATCTCTTTATCTAAGCTGCTGAATGCCTTACAAGCCATAAAGCAAAGAAGAAACATTAGGCAACGAAGTGAATCAACCTCAACCGAGGCAACATTTGCAACAAGGAGCAAAGGCAAGGTAGTTAGACAAGGAAAGTGTAAATAAAGGAGGAGAAAAGAAGACATATGAACTTTGCTTCATTTCCCAAAAACAAGGTCATTAGGCCAAGGTTTATTGGTGGAAACAAAATGTTCAATGCAAAATTTGCTAAAAGTTCAGTCGTGGAAAGAGTGTGTAAAAGAAAAAATGAGAAACAAAAAGCAAGACATTTTCAAGGACCTATCAAAAACAACAATTCAAATATTGAGCATAAGCATACTTTTATAGCATCATGTAACTTAGCAAGTGCAAGCAAAGATGCATGGATTCTTGATAACGGTTGTACAAATCATATGTTATAGCATCATGTAACTTAGCAAGTGCAAGCAAAGATGCATGGATTCTTGATAACGGTTGTACAAATCATATGGCCTGAGCTATTTGTCAATTAGAAAATAGAATTACAACAAAAATTAAGACAACAAATGGCCAAGTGATGCAAGCTCAAGGTAAAGGTGCTATTGTTATCAAAACCTCTAAAGCTACCACATGTACTACCAGTGTTTTCTTTATTCCAAATTTATCCAAAACTTATAAAGTGTACCTTAACTCACAAAAAAGGTTACACTTTAATGCTTTTAGATGAAATTTGTGAGATCTCAAAAGATGATAAAGTAATATTAGTGATACATATGAAAGATAATAGCTTTATGGTTGAATTTAAGCTCCAAAAGCAATCGGTTTTGAGACCTAATTGATAAAGTTTCAAAACTATGGCATAGGATATTCTACCATTATAATTATGCCACTTTGAAGAAGATATATGCTTAACCAGTTTTGGAAAATATGGCCTAAATTCAAGAAGATAAAGTTGTATTCCAAAAATATCAATTTGGCAAGCTTACAAGAACACTGTTTCCATTAGCAAGGCTCGGCAGTTTCAAAAGTAAACTGCAACTCATACACTCAGATATATGTCAACCTATAAATGAAGCAACACAGGTAGGCAAAAGATACCTTGTGACCTTTATAGATTATTACTTAAGGAAGTGTTGGATTTACTTCCTCAAGGAAAAATCAGAGATAACAGCCATATTCTAAGAGTCCAAGACGCTTATGTAGAACCAAGCTTAAACTACCATCAAAGTGCTTAGAACTAATAATGGAGGTGAATATACTTTAAATGTTTTTCAAAAAATTTGCAAGGAAGCAGGCATTGTGCATCAACTTACAATACCATACACATCACAACAAAATAGTCTGAGTGAAAAGAAAATAAAACTATTATGAAGATGACAAAATGCTTGCTGTAAAAAAAACTACCAATTCCTTAAGCAAAAATAAGAGACAACAGCCATATTCCAAAAGTTCAAGACCCTTATAAAGAGTAAAGCTGAAACTACTATCAAGATGTTTAGAAGCGATAATGGAGGTGAACACACTTCAAATGTTTTTCAAAAAATTTGCATAGAAGCAAGCATTGTGGATCAACTTACAACACCATACTCATCAGAACAAATGTATGAGTGAAAGAAAAAATAGAATTATCATGGAGATGATAAGATGCTTGTTGCAAGAAAACTACCTACCAATTTCTCAAGCAAGAATCAGAGATAGCAGTCATATTCCAAGAGTTCAAGACACTTGTGGAGAACCAAGCTCAAACTACCATCAAGGTGCTTAAAACTAATAAAGGAGGTCAATACACTTTAAATGTTTTTCAGAAAATTTGCAAAGAAAGCAACCATTGTGCATTAACTTAACACCACACACACTACAAAACAATGATGTGAGTGAAAGAAAAAATAAACTATTATGTAGATGATAAGATGCTAGCTGCCATAAAAATACCTACCAAAGAAGTTTTAGGCTACAGCTATAAACACAAATGTATATCTTCTTAATAGACTTCCAAGTAAGGTAATTGATTCAAGAACTAAAAATGAATTGTGGTATGGTTCTAAACCTTCAGTTGCTCATATAAAATTATTTGAAAGTATGTTTTATATGCATGTTCCCAAAGCAAAGTTGTCCAAACTAGACAAGAAAGCAAACATTAGTATTGTTATTGGTTATAGCTCGATTTCAAAGGGCTATAAAGTATTTGACTTGTCTAAGAAGCAATTTGTGGTATACCATGATGTTATTGTTAATGAAAGTGCTTATTGGAATGACCATGAAGTGCAATCAAGGACTTATATTCAATCAAGAACACCTTCACAACAACAAAGTGATGATGATGTTGCAATAAAAGATTATAATGATGATCTAGCTAATGAACATCGTATTGGTAAATGAGTAGAAGATCACTTGAAGAACTATTTGAGAGGGCTAGCATGGTGGTACAAGATCCTACAACATTCAATGGGACTACATAGGTTCGAGAACGGTAAGACATAGGTTCGAGAATGGTAAGATGTAATGAAAGAGGAGATAAGCTTGATTAAAAAGAATAAAACTTAGAGTCTAATTCAAAAACCAAGGGATGGGTATGTAATTAGAGTAAAATGGATGTTGATATCTAAAATAAACCCTTATGGAACGTTGAACAAGTAGAAAGCAAGATTTATTGTTAAAAACTATGTGCAACAATATGGCATTGATTATAGTGAAACATTTGCTCTTATGGCTAGACATGAAACAATTAGACTTCTTCTAGCCTTTGCAGCAAATAATTCATGGAAAATATACCATTTAAATGTCAAATCTACTTTTCTAAATGGTATATTGGAATAAGAGGTTTATTTAGAACAATCTAAAAGGCCTTCTCAAAGATGAAAAGATGGAGAAAGTCTACAAACTACAAAAAGCTCTATACAATCTTAAGCAAGCACCAAGAGCTTGGTAAAAAGAATTGATTACTTTTTAGTAAGTGAAGGATTTGTAAGAAGTGAAAATATGAACATACTCTTTACAACAAGGCCAAGTTAAGATAAGATGGTAATCTTTTGCATGTTGATGATTTACTCATAACAGGTTATGATAACCAAGCCATATAAATGTTCAAAAGCAAAATAAAGCATACACATATCCGAAGTAGGACTAATACAATATTTTCTTATAATGGAGATCAAGCAAAGAAACAGAGGTATATTCTTGTTCCAATAAAAATATGCTTTAGACTGCTTGAAAATTTCAATTGGATAATGTTAAGCATGTTGATACACCATTAATGCAAAATGCTAAGTTTGAACTTGATAATGGCTTTCCTAAGATAAATAAGTTGGTTTACAGAAGTTTGATTGGAAGCTTATTATACTTTTGTGCATCAAAACCTGATATTATGTTTGCTGCAAGTATACTTTCAAGATTTATAAGTTCACCATCACAAAATCATTACCAAGCAGCTATAAGAGTCTTAAGATATATTAAAGGCACAGCAAGCTATGGTCTTTGGTACAAATGTGTAGATGAATGCAATTTGGTTGTCTTTTGTGATAATGACTGCGCATGTAGCTTGAAAGATATGAAAAGCACCTTTAGATACTTTTTCATGTTAAATTTAGATCCATTTTTATAGAGTTCACACAAGCAAGGATCAATAGCACAATCCATGACTGAGGCAGAATAAATCTCAGCTTCAGTAGCATTAAATCAAGAATTTGCCTAAAGAAATAGCTAGAAGATTTGGGATACAAGTAAGAGAATCCAACCATCATCTATATAACACTTTAGCAATTGCAATAAACAACAATCCAGTTCAACATAGAATAATCAAGCATATTCCTGTCAAAATCATAGCATAAGAGAAGCCAAGAGAAACAAGGAAACAAGCTTGATGCCTTATTCGACTTAAGGCTAACTTGCTGATATCCTTACAAAACCATTGCCAAAAGAAAGATTTGAGAAGCTAAGTACCATGCTGAATGTATTACCTAACATTGCCAAGGAGGAGTGTTAGAGCTTATGGCAATATTTACCACATTTTGATATAAACTCATGGCTAATGCATTCAAAGCCGAGGGGGTGTATTTGTTTTATTTTCATGATTGTTTTAGGTTTTTGTGAACATGTTTTATTTAGGGCTTTTAAGTAGGTGTTCAAGAACACCAAATGAATTGTAATTAAGCTTAAAAGCTAGACTAGGGCATAGTTAAAAAAGTTGCTCAAGAAGCTTAGCCTACTTGGAGGAGCTGGGTGACATGGCAAGCTCAAATTTGACTTTGCATGCAACCAATGAAGTATGTAACATGTGTCAAACCATGAGAGGAGTGCTTCAACATGAGGCAAGCTATGTGAGAGAAGCAAATATCAAGCATTCATTGGACCATAGTGATGACATTGCATTCACACTACCAATTGCTTTATTTTAAAGCACTTAAACTCTCATTTGCTCATATAGATGGTTTTCTTGCTTCATTTTACACTAATTTCTGTATTGTAATATATTGACATATCAATTAACGAAATCTAAGAATTTTTGGCTCTTTTTTGATATTGCATATACAAAAACAAAACCACACACCAATCGATTTGAAGAAGCAACTCAAACTGCATAGTTTGTTATACACCCGAGAGCCAAAATTTTCAACAAGATAACCACAAGCCAAAAGTTCTCTTTGCTTCTCTAGAACCAACTTTACCTTACTGTATTCTTTTCCAAAATTTAAGTCTCTACTTTCTACCAATGTTTGATGCTGACAAAGCCTTCCAAAACTTATATGTTTGAACTTTGTAGTATGATATCATTTTCATTTGTTTCTCCAATTTAGATGGACTACATAGTTCAAAGTTCACAGCTATTGTATTAAAGAAAAAAAAAAATTGTATAGCTATTGTTCATCATCCAATCTCAACATTTGATCAAATAACAGAATTCACACGGTCAATCTGAATTTCAACTATATTTTGATCATCAACAGCAAAGAGGTTCATGATCCCAGAGTACTTGCAAGCTGCAACGCCAAATTGCTTTTAGCTTTCTCATATAATATATATATATATATATATAAACAAAGTATATTTTACAAGGATCTGCTTTTTTTGCAGACCAAATTTATCAGCCATTCTGCCTTCTTGATCACCACTGGATGAGATTATTTATAAAGTCGGCAATGAATTACAATTTATAAGATTGAAAATATTAACCGAAACACCAGCCTGCATAAAAGAAATGCCTAAGACCTGGAAGAACCAGCAGCCATTGATGAACTTCTAACTGCAACCTTGACTGCACCAACAGCACTAAGCTGTCTCATCTCAGGGCTCATCTCATGTTCTTCCTGCTTCTTGCAGGCTTCTTCTGTCTGAACGCCCACAAAGTATGCAATCTGAACAGCCATAAACACAATAAGACAAACAGAAACTAAACAACGATTATACAGCATCACATTTCTTTACCTTCTTTTATTCATTTTTTTGAAAATTTAAACAGCAGGAAACATTCCAATTATGCAGGAAAGCAAAAAATTTTAATCATGCATAGCTTAATATAGTATCAAATAATGGGGTTCATCTGCATTCCATTACATCAGCTAACCAACCTAGAGGCTATAACTATT
This sequence comes from Ziziphus jujuba, assembly GCF_031755915.1. NCBI lineage: Eukaryota > Viridiplantae > Streptophyta > Magnoliopsida > Rosales > Rhamnaceae > Ziziphus > Ziziphus jujuba. The sequence continues at coordinate 9,998,030 of NC_083390.1, forward strand.
CACAACCAAAAGGCATTGCAGATGATGATTCCGACCAGTATGTCTTTTTTTATCAAGTTTTAGGAAATTTTGTCGAGGCCCATAAAAGATACTACACCCCTTTATTGAGTGTTGCAAGTGTATCTTTTATTATGTCGGCCAATCTCATACTCTTAACATATTTTGTATAGCACAACTGAAAATGAAAGATTCTATTGGAGTGGATTGTTCACTTTGGTGGGGCAAAAGCATAGAAACATTAAGTTTGTGTAGCATGTCCACATCAAACAAGATCTTTATTACTATTGTAGAACATAATTTCATAATGCAGCAGGTCCTCTGTATAAAGTATAAATTACAGCATCAAATGGTTAAACTTTTATAGGTGAAAGAAGGGATACAAGAAAGAAAGTAAGCAAGCATCAAATACGCAAAAACCAACTGCAACAAAAATATTTACAGCTATTACTAACCCTTCTAGCCCAGTAAATTAAATGTCCAAGACTCCAACGAAGGATTCCTCAAAGTTCATACAGTTATAAAACATGAGTACATTATCAACACCAAAATATTCTATGGTATATAGCCATAAGCTTCGGACAAAAACAATAATATGGATATAGAAGTTTACATATCTGTCTACATGCAAAGGAAGCAGGCCGGTGAATGATCAAATGAAATGCATGAACTAGCAAGCCAGAATCATATCAAGCTACCAAAATACATCTTATTGAGGAATAAATAATGCGAGAACATACCTTGCCAGAGGCATTACGAACAGGTGACATGTGAAGGATATTCCAAAATGAACTCCTGTCCTTCCTGAAATGATGCAGCGATATATTTCATTGACACAGAAGAACAAAGTGCTGAACTTTTAGAGCACAAACGATAAGTAAAGGAATCAGAATTGACCTGTAATTCAAGATGCGTACTGTGCATGCTCGTTCCATTTTAATACTTTCCTTTATCTGGGTGAAAAACAAGTAAGACAAAGACAACCAAAACTAAATAGAACATCTTATCTTAATTTAAGTTATCAAAAATTACATACCAGAGAGAGATTATAACAGGAAAGTAAACTCTTACCTGACATAAAGTCAATGAATCTGTATCCAACCCACTTAAAAATCTATAGTTGTGACCCAAGACTTCATGTCTGGCATAACCTATAGGGATAAAACAACTTGTATAAGCAACTACCTAACTTGCCTGTTCAAAATGTTCTACCTTTGCAACTTTGCAAACAACTTATATAGGAAACCATCTCAATGGCTTAATCCAAAATATCCAAACACAAATGGTTCATATAATAACTATTGTAGTATATGTTGAATGTCATAAGCACCTGTCAACTTTAAGAAGGCATCACTTGCGTATACTACAGGCATGTCCGGTAAATACGGATCAATCCTGCAAATCAAAACATTTATGTTAAACCATACAGCAGAAAACGCAAGGTAAAGTAAGAAAGATGAGAATTTTCAACAACTCACAATACAAAGCTTTGTTTGATTCTACCAAGAGAAATATTTAAGGATGAACTTGGAAGGCCCACCCCAGATAAGCTGCATCTCTTCCCACATACCAGTTTGCCGGTTAACTCGCTGTAGTGGGTTAGCACAGACAAGATGTTATTAATGGCTGTCACAGCTCTTCTCTTCTCCATATCACTTGCCTCACATGGCTCCTCAATTTCAAATCCTGCATAAGCACATCCTAAATAAAAACCCAAAAGATAGTAAAAATATGAGAATGGATGCATAGTACGTAACTTCATTCCTTGTGAACAAGCATATAAAAAATGTAACAAGGCAGCTTTCTTGATATGACATAAGAACGTATAAATGAGTTCAATTCAGTGGAAAAATGTCAACTGGTTAGTTTTTGCAAGATGAAGAATCTATAAACTTGAAAGTGATAAAACAAACCTCTATTAGTTGTATCTACAGGAGACTCTCGAGCCAAAACATGATCCAATTCCAACAAAGAATCCGAGCACACTTCTCTTCTACAAGAACCATATACAACATCATGCATCCCAGTAGAACCTTCCTCACACAAATCAACCCCATTTCTTCCAGACCCACTTCCCAACCTCCTCGGTTTCCTCAAAATCGGGACCTGAACTCCAACAAAATGAATGACCCTCCCATCTTCCTTGTTGAAAACAGGACACATATGAAACAACATCCAAAAGGGTGTCCCATCTTTCCGATAATTCAACAAGTGGATTTGAATAGCTCTCTCTTCCCGAATAGCCTCCCGAATTTCCATGACTGATCTTCTACTAGTCCCTGGACCCTGAAAAATCCTACCATTCTGGCCAATAACCTCGGTTTCCGTATAACCAGTCATTTTCAAGAACCCATGGCTCGCAAAAACGATTGGGTGGCCAGACATACAAGGGTCGGTGATTGTGAAATTGTCAGGCAATTCGACCAGAGCTTCCCGAACGCAGAACGAGTAGGAGCTATGAAATGACTGTTCAATCAAACCCACTTGCGATTCCATCTTCTTATTCCTTCAATGTTATCTCTGTCTCTGCTCGCTTTGCTAAACAGTCTCAATCCCATGTGTCACGGTATATAGCAAGGTTTGCCGCTTTTTTTTTTTTTTCTGGATTACTCTGTAGCTAGAAAAAATTTCTATAAGAAACCTAAAAAAAGATATAAAAGCGAACCGCAAAAACAGAGCAAACCCAGAGATTTTCAGGTGATTATCATTTACGAGCCCATAGATTGTCGCAGATTCTGTTTAGTGGTATAAAAACAGTACCCATTAAAGTAAATTGAAATAAAACCAAAAGGGTTTTTAGCAAGAGAGAGAAAGAGCTAGAGTGAATGGGAATAGCCAAAAAAATTAAAAATATCTCAAACAAATTGTGATGGGAAACGAACAACGTTTATGGAGGAATACCCATCAATCGTTTTTAGTTTCATCAATGGAAAATTAAACTGAAAAACTACGATAATTGATGGCAACGAAAAAAATAAAAATAAAAAATTAGAAACCGTACATGACTCTGCAGCGTCGAAGAACAATAATGATTTTTTTTTTTTTTCTGTTTTTTTTTTTTTCCTCTGTTTCGTTTTGTCCGGGTTCTCGACTGTGAAACTCGCTGGTCTATTTTATAAAAATCAAAACTAAATCCTTAAAAGACTTTCCCCTAACAACAATGTAACCTTATCCATAAAAATGGTTTTCTTTTTTTTTTTTTCTTTTTTTTTTCTTTTTTTTTTTTTTTTTTTGGGTCAAAAAAGGATATGTCAAAGTTAATTAGAAACGACTCCGTGGCAGAAAAAAAAAATCATGCATTTTTTTTAAGTTGTATAAAAAATTATGGGGGTTTGCTATTTATTACTCACCATCCATACAAACATGTTTGAAATGAAAAATGCTAGTTTTATGATACATACAGATTTAATCTATTTAATTATATATTGATTTTTTAATCAATTTTTAATAAGGAAAACAAACCCTTTTTTTTTTTTTTACAACAATCAATTAAATTATCATTATTATATGCATGTTACACAAACAGTGATTATAAATAGAAACATAGTGATATAAATAGTATTTTTGAGAGCATCATATTGTTAATTTTCTACCTCCGTTCTCACATATCATTTTATTTGTCAATCTATAATACCGTCCCTTCTAGATTGAGTAATTCAAATTCTTCATTTTCAATTTTTTTTTAAAATTCATATGCTAATAATGTCATATATGATTATGCAATTCAAATTAGATTTTTAATAATAAATTTTTTTTTTCAGTATTTAAACCATATAATTAATTAATTTAATTTCTGACAATATTTATTTTTTAAAATAAAATTTTAATATATTACTGAATTTATATTTAATTATTTTTAAATTTTAAATCCTAACTATTAATGATTAAATTTAATATATAATGATTAATAAAAAAAATTTCATTGTAAAAATATTTGCATTAATTCCCTCTATCTCAAATCCATAGTTTTCCAATTATAAATCTAAGTGGTTTATAAATTAAGCTAATCTCATTTAATTATGGATAATTTGAACTTGTAATAACAATTTTTAAAACTAATTAGGTTTGCCCAGTTCCACGTGGAACTTTAACACAAAACCAACGTGCGGTAATCATCCATTTCCTTTTAAAATTCAAGTTTTAGATTTTTCCAAGACAGTTGTTTTGGTAAGAAAAATAATATATTAATGCATATAAGTAGTACTTGATTTTCTTTCCCAAAAAAAAAAAAAAATATATATATATATATATATACTTTTTAGAGATTCCAACTAGATAATATGGTCCAATGAAATAGCAGATTTCTCATTAAATTTTCCTAGCAATAGTAAAAATATTTTAAGTAGAAATGTAAGTTTTAAAATCCAAACTTAGTTTGAATTGTGTTTTTACCCTTACGGTATATATGGATCCAAAAAATTAGATTCTCACCAATGTAAGAAAATATGTGGAAAAATTGTTTCATTTATATAGGTATCATTTTGAGAATTTAGAAAAAAATAGTTTTAAATTTTTTTTAAAATACATATTTATCCTTAATTTATTATATAATATTAAATTTAATTATCTATCAATCCCAACTTTTCTATTACTCACCAAACAAATTAAGAAAAAAAATAATTCTTAAAAAACTAAATTTCGAAAATCAATTTTCCTCTCAACTTTGACACCTCCCAAACATTCCTTTAGCTAATCATCAACTTCCTTTAACATTAATTCAAATCACATTTTTTTTTATTGGAATAAATAAAAAAGTTACAAGTATCTGTTAATACCAAAATAAAACAATAAAATTAACAGTTCAATAGTATCAAATCAGATTTATTTAGTTTGTATACCTTATTTATTGTAATGATTACCAAAAACAATTAAAAAAAAAAACTCAATAGCAAAGTCAACTATAGTTTTTTTAGTAGTCAAGTATATACCAAACAAATTTTAAAATATTAGGTTTAGTTACACCAATGGCTTCTATAATTTTAATATTTTTGTATTTTATCATCTGTGGTATGGAGCAGCTTATAAAAATTGTGAAAAATGCACCACCGGTCCAACACACTAAAACAGTTAAACTTTGAATTTTTAGGTACTAATTGATATTAACTAGAACAAATTTTCATTTTGATTATTGTGAATAGGAAAAGGGTCATGTGCCCCGCTTTAACAGTTAAAAGATCACAGTTTGTAGGCTTCGGACTAGCCTTGTAAAAACTTAAAAATATTATTATCCTTATGTACTTTTTTTAAAAAAATATAAAAAGATAGTGAAATGTGAATATTCTTATCCACTTTTACTAGAATTAGATACTAATATTTTCCTTGGCGAAAAGAGAAGACAGAATAAACTATCTAATTTCTTAACGATATAAATAGAAGTTATGAAAACCATAAAAAATCATAATAATAATAATAATAATGAAAATTGAGAAAAAGTCAAAAAAAGAAAAAACCAGGATGCTTCCTACCCTAGTCTTTATTGGCGAGAAGCCTCGTCCAACACACTAAACTACACAAATCAATTTGGCAAAAAAAATAAACTACACAAATCAGGTCTCCTTCACCTTGCCCAAGAGTGGCATGATCCTCACTCAATTAAATACTTGTGGGTCCCGAGACCCGACTTTAATCAATTATTGGTGAAAGTCCATCGCGTTAGTCGAGTCAGTGTTAATCAAATTTAGGGCCCACATCACTAAATATTACACCAAATTATTTTTCCTTTTTTTTTTTAATTTTAAGATTTTTTGGCACCACTATCGTATGTACTTCCTACAATTTGACACTTTTCCGTATAACATCAAATCAACATTAAAATCCTTTTAAATTTGTGTACTCAGTTTAAATTTTTCACACCATAATTTTTAACTTAAAGCATAATTTTTATTCAAATTATGTCTAAGCTTGTGAAAGAGAAATTTTCTGATTCACAATGTATGTACACTTTAATAATTAAAAAAAATTTAATGTGAAAACTATGGAGTAATGCTATAATGTTTATAAATTTTAAAGAATATTAATGCAAATCAAGTTCCATATAGGATAATGAATTAAAATGACAGAAATAATTTCATAATTGGGCAATAAGGGCAATTGGAAGGGCGACAAGGACATAGTATTGGTGTATACGCAAGGGTACAGATTAAAAATAGGAAGTTGGCCATTTTGGTTTTCCCAGGGTCCAAATCGTTGTCAAACACAGGTTGGTCAATTATATGAATGGTCCAGACGCATTGAAAGCAAAAAAACAAAACATAAAAATAAAATAATAATAATAATAAAAAATAAAAACAAGAAACAAACACAGACCAAAACATTGATGCTTATCCAATCCGCACCGTCATCAATAGCCCGGATTTATCTGTGTGCTTAAATCGTAACGGGCTTTAAGTCTGAGAAAGTGCCCTTGTTTTGTTTTTATAGTCCATTATGTATTATCTTTGTGTAAGTTCACATTCCACGTGGCATGTTGGCATTGGTGTCAATTAAATTAGAAGTGTCTGTACCACTGCGTATCGCCACGTCTCCACGTGTCCCTTGCTCACCTTCATTTTTTGGATTTAAAAAAAACATTCTTTAAACTTGAAAACCTTGTCAATTTTCCATAATAATAATAATAACAACATGGTATATTCAATTTGGAAACATAATTTATTTTATCATTCTTGATTATTATCAATTAAATTGTTTAGATAATGAAAAAGTAAATTAAAAAAGTGAAAAAATTATATCATCTTCCACCTATTCCACTAAGTAATGATGGCATAGGTGTGAATTAGTTTTAAGCAAAAACTTTTTAAATATCAAAATATCTTTCTGAATTTCAGAAGAGTTTTTTCTCATGATTAATGCATAAGGTTACTGGTCTTCTCTTTTCTTTATGGGAAAGGTTTTGCATCGTTTTCTTGAACATGGAAGAAGTTATGAACATATTCAAGCAACGCTTGCTGTTGATGTTTGAGGAAAGCACTTCTTTGGCGACTTCAAAATAAGATTGTTATGGCGAGGATAAAATCTTGCAATTATGTCTTACAGTGCAATTATTAGCAAAATAACATTTTAATAAGCACGCTTTCATTGATATGATGACTTTTCTTTGGGGTAGCTCTTGGCCAATTCGTTTTTGTGATTTGAGTGATAGAACTTTTTTATGTCGTTTTGCAAATACTCGTGAAAAAAGAAAGAATTATTAAAGGAGCTCCTTATCATTTTGACAATTCTTTGGTTTTACTAGAGGAGGTTAAGGGGTTTGTGTTATCATGAGATTTAACTGTTTCACACACTGCATTTTGGAGTCGATTACATAATGTCCCACTACAATGCATTACTTAGTCTGTGGATATGCCCATTGGTGAGCAATTGAGGGACTTGATCATGATGGATTCTAATGAGGATGGCCACTGTTAGGAGAAGTTCATGAGAGTTCAAGTTAATATTGATATCAAGAAACCATTATATGGAAGGGGGTATGCTGATTTGTATAGAAGATTCTAAATGTTTTTGGGTTAAGTTCCAGTATGAGAGATTGCCAGATTTATGTTTCAAATGCAGATTACTGGGACATGTCTAAAAGGATTGTGATGTTGCTATGAGTGGCTCTAACACTCAATATAGTGCCTGGTTGTAGGCCTTAGTGATGAATATTTCCGATAAATTGACTAAATATTCACATTTGAAACATCAAGCTTCTATACAGGTTGTTCAACGCCGAAAGATGAAACTGGAATCTTCATCATGATCAGTTTCTAGTGATGAGAGTGCTAGGATTGAGGCGCCACCTATGAAGATGGATGATGGTGGTTCTACAAAGGGTTGAAAAGTCAAAGAAGTTTCGTTGGCGGTTACAGAAAACCAGTTACAGAAACTATCTTTGATAAGCAATTATGTGGATTATTTCTTACATCACCAAATGGGTAGCAAGATGACATGGCTAATGTTCCACATAATTCTATGGCTTCAATTTCAAAAGGAATGGGTATTCTCAATCACAATGATGTGGCAATTAATAATAAATATGCTAATGTGGCTATTTTTGGGGCTGAGTGTGTTAAGCAGACTATATTCCCTTTGACGAATTTGGCAAGAGGCAAAAAGATTCTTGGTTATGCAATGAGAGTTTATAAGAGTATTGGGTATAAATGTAATAGTTTCTAAACATGTTTCCTTTGTAAAGCAGAAGAGGGGCAAAGTGACATTATAGACTTCTGTGAATGACGATTCTTTAGATGCGGTCGGGCACTTAGAGCTGCCCCACCATGAACTATGAAAATCTTAAGTTGGAATGTCTAGAGGTTTGGGAATCCTCGGACATTTAGAGCATTTATCAAGCTACTCAAACTACAAAATAAAACAAAGATGAAAATATGTCAATTAAAACGAATTCATGCAATGGTAAGTACGGGAGGTTACTTTGGTGATTGATAGAGTGGGTCTGAGGGAAAGATTGGCTATGTTTTGGAAATCCTATGTTGGTTTAAGTATTCAATCTTTCTCTGTGGGGAATATAGATTCTGTGATGACTCATCCAAGTAAGAGTTATTTTCATCTCACTAGTTTTTATGGTCATCCTGAGGCTTGTTAGAGGCATCTTTCTTGGGACCTTCCAGTTAAGCTCCTTATCAAATTTGGGAGATTCATCATTGGCGACTTTAATGAAATTCTTATAGACTATGATAAGAAAAGGGGTTGCTAACGTACTGCTACTTAAATGAGTCAGTTTCGGGAGGCAATTTGTGATTTTTTATTGAGGCAAATCTCTTTTATGAACTACAAATATACCAAGAACAACATGATGAGTGGTTGTGCTAATTTGCAAGAATTTTTGGATCTAGTTTTGTCACTATTGAGGTTGGCTTCTCTTTTGATTTTGTAAAGGTGCGACATATATTTTCTACTATGTCTGATCACCAAGTAATTCTTTTAGGTTTGGAGTGATTTGATAACATGCGAATTAAATATGGGAATAAGTTTCACTTTAAAGCTATTTGGATTGGGAATCAGATTATCATCAGATTGTGGAGGATGCGTGGAAGTCTTCTTGTATGGGGACTATGAAGGTGTAGCATGTTTTAGCAAGATTGGACTCTTGTGTAGATGGAATCAATTTACATTTAAAAATATCCAATTACAGTTAAATAACTATTATCGTGTGTCATCTAAACTCCACGACAAAAGACCATTTGATAAGAATATTAGTGAATTGCGTATTGTAGAGCAAGGAATAAATGTTATATTGGAAAAGGAGAAAATAAACTTGAAGCACGGTCCAAAGTATCTTTGTTACAGCAAGATGATCGTCATACATGATATTTCCATAATTACGCAAACTTTTCGTTGGCAACGGAACATGATATATGAAGTAACAAATAAATTAAATGTTGGGATGCTAATCTATTTTTTTTTCCTATGGTACTTGCAGACTATTTTCATGAACTATTTACTTCTTCGGGGTTTATTGTTGATGAGGACGATTTTTTTAGTATTCAAGGACATGTCACAAGTTCTATATTTCTTTGTCAGGCGAAGATTAGTTTACTCCATATGCATCCATCTAAAGCTCCAAGATCAGATGGAATGCCTGCAATGTTTTTCCAACATTATTAGGATATTGTTGGTCATATAATTATAGATACATGCTGATACGAACCTAGGTCGACTTGCTCCTAAATCCGAATTAAATTTAGCCCGGATTGAAATTAAGTTCATATTCTAATGGTCACCTTGACCCTTAATCAACTTGTTATTAGAAACATTGGTATATTGAAGATGCCACAATAGGTTATGGAATGTCCTATTAATAAGTCAAGTTAGAACACTAGTTCTCTAATAGAGTTCTATGTGTTCTAAGAAAACAAAGAGAAATCTTTCTCACAAGCAATTAAATTTATTTTAATTAAATAAAAATCAAAACAAAAGACTATTTTCTAAAACAAAAGTCAAATTTCAAATTTGGAAAGTATTTGACCAGCTTTCCAAATAAACTATCTTTATCCAATCACCAGCTGGTTTAGGCTCCAAATCAAATCCAATATGCCATATAAGATGCCTAATAGAATTAAAACTGGTCCCCATACGTTGCCATTGATTGGAATAATCAAAACTTGCTTGGAATGCCAATAAACTCCTTCCCAATGCCAAAAACAAGCAAATTCGACCATGTTGAAACTTGTGCATCTTTGGACATGCTTGAACACCCTTGCTTCTGCCTTGACATGATTTTGTGACTTCTTAGGAAGCTCAAGAATGTTTATAAACTTACAAACTCATCCTTTGCTGTCCGGAATCCTCAAATGTACTAAAACAACTTTTCAGGTCCATTTCTGCCTTCACAACTTGTATGCTCAGACGGGCTTAGAATCTTCTAGTACAATCATATCTTCTTGAGATTTAATTACTCTTTGTATGAAACTAACAAGATTGTTCATAAACCTCCTAGCTTGAGCCATAGTAATTGGTCCGGTCTTCAGTTGTGTATGATCAGCATCCCAGCATGTAGTTGTTGGTACGAATATGGGTCAATTCTCATCACATGCCTGGATGTTTTAAATAATCAAAGGAATCCTAATCCTATAAACCACATACTGATAGCTCTAATTCCAAAAATTGCAAATCCGTTATAAATTGTTGACTTTAGACTTATAAATTTATGTTCGGTTGTACATAAAATTATTTCTAAAACAATTGTTAATAGGCTTAAAAGCATTTTACCTTCTACTATATCTAAAGAGCAAAGTGCATTCATGCCAAAATGACAAATTTCATATAATATTGTGGTGGCATTTGAAACAATGCATATGATAGAGAAGCAATCTACTGGATTTGACTATTTTGTCAATAAAGGTTGACATGAGCAAAGCATATGATCCAATAGAATGGTGTTTTCTAAGAAATTGATGATTAAGATGGGGTTTGATAAGAACTGGGTTGAACTCATTATGCTACGCATTAGTACTGTTACTTATTTAGTTTTCGTCAATGATTCAAAAACTTGTTTGATTAAGCCTAAACGGGGATTACGACAAAGGGATCCTCTTTCTCCTTATTTATTTCTCCTTTGTTCTGAGGGTCTATCCTGTCTTCCAAAAAAGGCAGTTGTGAAAATCTCTTGATGAGTTTGCAAGAATCTCCTTTCAGTCGTTCTATTTCACATCTCTTCTTTTCTAACGACATTATTTTATTCATTTGAGCATCCAGCCAAGAGTATGTGATCATTTTACATTTGCTTGGAAAGCATGAGATGACTTCTGGACAAAAGATTAATATCGGAAAGACAGTGTTAACTATAAGTCCTAATATGCTTTCATCTATTTGGAATTTGATGACCCAATCTTTTAATGTGACTGCTACTTATGGTCATATTAAATATTTAGGTTTACTAACGCTTGTAGAAAGGAGGAAGCATGAATCATTTCAGATAGTTAGGAACATATTTGGAAAAAACTAAAAGGTTGGAAAGAATGACTTCTTTCACGAGATGGTAAAGGGATTTTGATGAAGGTTGTGTGCCACAATCCATTGCTACCTTCCAATAAGTTGCTTGAAATTGCCTAAATGTTTTCTTAATGAGATTATTAGTTTGATCTAAAGATTTTGGTGGGGAAATTTTGGAGGAATGCAAGGTATTGAATGGGTTAAACTGTGTGAGACTAAATTTATGGGTTATTTAGGATTCTGTTCTTTGGAGGAGTTTAACCGTGCTGTTAGCTAAGTAATATTAGCGACTTATTCAGAAGTCTAACTCGTCGTTGTGAGGGGTTTTGAAAGGAAAATATTTTTTGCATTTTTCTATGCAGGATGCTGCTTTAGGTCGGAAACCTTTTCACCTTTGAAGAAGCTTTTTTTGGGAAAGAGAGTGTTAGAGATGAGAGTTTGGAGAATTAGAGATGGGTGTACTGTTCATATATATAAAGATCTATGGCTGCCTTGGATGGGTTTTTAAATGTGTTATCTCAACATGTTTTTCACGATGATGCTATAGTTAGTGAGCTATTAACGGCTTCAGGTGGTCAAAATTTATCACTGCTACATTTTATTTTTGACTATGACAAAGTTACAATTATTAAAAGTTTATTGTATGTGGGCAGAGGAAAGCAGGCCATTTTGCATGGCATTTCAATAGTAAAGGCATTTATTTGACGAAGTCAAGTTATTGGACAGCTTAGAAAATGGGAGTCAATGCTTCCATTGCGAGCCCAAATAATGATGAATCACAAAGTTGGTGAGAGCCTTATGGAAGTTGGGTGTTCCAAATAAGGTGAAGTTATGTCTTTGGCAAGCTTACCATAATGCTATTCCATGCTTCTATAAGTTGTTTCGACAATGTATGCAAGTCTCTCAAATTCGTCCAATCTGCTTAAGTGCTAATGAAATTACAATTCATACTTTATAGGCGTGTTTTGTGGAGCGAAGGGTTTGAAAGGGTGCAGATTTTTACCATTTGATTAAAAGGGAATATTATGAGTCTTTTGCATCACTATATTCTTATATTTTATTATTTTTATCTGCGGTGCAATGTGAGAGATTTACATGGGTTGTTTGGACTATTTAGAATAGAAGGAACAATTTTCTACATGGGCAGTTGGTTAAGAGTGATCAAAATCTTCTTGATTGTACAATTAGTTTACATCAAAAGTTTTGATCAACAACTCAGCCTATCTTGGAGCAATAACTTAGTTATAAATGAATTGCTTGGTGTCCGCCTACTAGTTCGGAGCTAAAGATAAATGTGGATGCAACGATTCATGAAAAGGTTGGTCATATTACAATTGGTGTTGTTGTCCAAAATGCAAATGGTAAGCCCATGGGTGCTTTAGCTTCACCATTTGATGTTCGTTATAGGGCTTTGACGACTAAGTTAATGGCTGTTTATGAAGGAATATTATTTTGTGTGGCAGCGGGCTTTATTGGGAAAATTGTGACTGATTCCCAAATATTGATCTAGTTGTTATCGTATTCTAGTATGTGTCTAGCTAATAATTGCTTTCTCATAAAGGAAGTTCAATCTTTCATATTAACTTATCCTAATTTTACATTGCATTATGTTGGTAGAAGAGCTAATATGGTAGCACATAGGTTAGCTAAACATGCTGTTTGTTTGTTATTTTATAAGGCTTGGTTGGAGAAGGGCCTTTAATGGTTGATTCTTTCCTTCAGACTAATGTAAAGTCTGTTTCTGAGGTTTAATGGGAATGATTTTCCTATTTCAAAAAAAAAAAAAGTGAAAAATAGATCTTTCAAAATAAAGTTATCAAAAGTTTTTATTTTAAATGTAAAAACTATTATAGATTTGAGGAAATGTATAGTTTTCTATTTGAGTTAAAATTGGATTACTTTCATGTTATATTCTTTTTTCATAATAATTTTATATGCTCTAAAATAATGATAATTTCACAAACTTATTTCATAGTTGAAACTTTTATTATATTTACCTTTCCATTTTCCTTTCCTTTTTTTCTTTTTTTTTTTTTTGTTTGCAAAAATATATTTTATAGTTTTTACTATCCAGTTTTACGTTGACAAATTCATTAGGTCTAGATTTTTTTTGGGTTAGTCTTTCAGTTAAAATTCTAGTATAGGGATAGACCCAAATTACCTTTTATGGAGCTCATAAATGAAAATAGACTAGTCAATACAAGGACTATGATAAAAGGTTAGACCTATTTATTGATTAAGCTTGCTTGGAGAGTAATTTTAAAGTCATGATATAAATGTGAGCTTTAGATAACACTTAGAACAAATAATTCATTCTTTTAAAGAATATATTATACACAGGATCATCATACAACTCGTTAGGTAAATCATGTGGCTCAAAAATCCTTGAATAAGAAGTCTAAACATGTATGCTGCCAATGCCTTGATAGAGTCGTACCCAAACCCAACTTGGCTAGGCTTAGTAAAGCCCATATGTGAGTCAAAAATGCTGTAAATATTACTCTTAATTTGTATAATCGTATGATAATATATTCAAAGAAATAAAGATGATAAATTTATGAAACATTAAATTAAATAATAAACATATAAATATCAACAAATAATATGATAAATTAATCAAATAATAAATAAATTGTAAACAAATGGATAAATATAAAATAACAAAATAATATAATCAAAGGTTAGAAAGATTAAGCATGTGTAGTGGAGATGCACATCGAAGACACTGTCTTAAAGTCATAAAGTCCTCCTCTTGTGTAGATATTAATGGTTCTCTATAGCTCCAAGATACAATCCCGTTTCATAAGCTTAGCCCCTCGATGAACACGATCACCTCAGAAATAATTTTTAAACCAAATTAACAATATCGCTCGCAGTTGTTCTCAAATAATTTGTTTTATAAGTAGATTAGAAGATAAAGATTATTGTCATATCAAGACTTTTAGAATTGCACCAGTCATAATAGCATATTACATAGAAACTAGGATACTAGAATGGTTGTCTTTTTAACCTTAGAGTATGCATATCTATATATTAGCCTTTAAAATTTATTCAATAATAATATTTATTATATAGGCTAACGGCTAATATTAACACATAATTAGTATTAATATAAATTAAATACAAAACTATAACCACCATAAAATAGTCAGTTTATTATAATATTAATATATATATATATATATAACTCCTAAAATAATAGAATAACACAAGATTAACGTATACAAAATCATATAATGTTTATGAAAAACACCAAATTAATTCAGCATAAATTTAACATATGACAATGCATATAATAAAGTTTCAACAACCAATCGAATGAATATGACAAGGATTTGATCTAACAATACAAATAATCAATTAATCGGTATGCATATCCAAGTAAATAAAATATAATAATTAAAAAATAGCAGCAAAATATGGAAGAAAAACCATATAGATTAATAAGTATAAATATAAAATTATATATATTATATATAGCGAATAAAGTAGATATATACAAGGAAAATAATTCTGTTCACAAAATAAATAAATAAATAAATAATATATAATCTAAATACTGAAAATATTAAATAACCAATAATATTAAATCATACAATTAACAAATAATACATAAAACTAAAAGGAAACTACCATGACTGTAGATTTTTGTAAATATTACTCTTAATTTGTATAATTGTACGATAGTATATTCGAAGAAATAAAGATGATAAAATTATGAAACATTAAATTAAATAATAAACATATAAATATAAAAAAAAAATTAATTTGAAAATTTAATAAAATAATAAATAAATCATGAACAAATAGATAAATATAAAATAACAAAATGATATAATCAAAGGGTCAGAAAGATTAAGTCTGTGTAGTGGAGAGGCAGTCGAAGACGCTGTCTTAAAGTCATAGAGTCCTCCCCTCATATAGATATTAATAGTTCTCTTTGGCTCTAAGATATAACCCTATTTCATAAGCTTGGCCTCTAGATGAACACGATCACTTCAGAGCTAATTTTTAAACCCAATCAACAATATCACAGTTGTTTTCAAAGAATTTATTTTATAAGTAGATTGGAAGATAAAGACTATTGTCTTGTCAAGACTTTCAAATTGCAACACTCAATTGCATATTACATAGAACTTAGAATAGTATAATGGTTGTCTTTTTAACCTTAGAGTATACATATATATATATATATATATATATATAGCCTTTAGAATTTATTTAATAATAAAACATAATAAATAAGCTAACAGCTATTAGTAATAATATAAATTAATTTAAATATGAAGCTATAGCCACTATAAAAAACAATCAATTTATTATAATATTAATATATATATATATATATATATATATATAGAACTCCCAAAATAATAGAATAATAAAAATAAGGTTTCCAATAAAAAACACATTGCAAACCTACTTCACATGATCATCTATGCCCCAGAGCTTCAACCATCCAGAAATAATTTTTTTTTTTTTTTTACTTCCTAGGAAACTGGCTCATTCTTTTGTTAAGATATTGTTGATAATTTTGATAGAAGGCTCAATCGAAAGGAAATACATATTTTATCTAAAAAAATACATTATTTTAAAGCAAATATAATCCCAAGCTACTTATAGAACATATAGTTGGGGTTTGATTGACACAAACTTTATAATATAGATTTGATTTAATTTATTTCATTGTAAAAATGACCCATTCTGAGGTTTATAAAAATAACCCATTTGGAGGTTTTTAACTTAATAATGATAAAATAAACTAAATCAAGCTAAGGATGACCATAGATTTACATGAATGTAGAGAGCTATGCCTTACTTTTTATTTCCCTCAAGCCTAAGTTCATACTTAGGTCACCTCATTTTTGGAAAGCCTATCTCTCTGAGGACCCTTTAGCCAAGTTCTTTGTTTGGTCTATTTACTAGGCCCAAGTCTTTGACCCATCTCTAAAAGATCTTTTTATTGCTATTTTATTATATTTTTGTTATTTTAAATATATATATATATATATATATATATATATATATAAATATATAAATTCTTGTATATGACTGCTCATATGTATATGTATATATACATACATATTTCTTACATTAAAATGAATTTATTTATACATGATTTTACCCTTGCATTAATCATTGTGCATATTTGTATTTAAAATTATATTATATCTTACTGATACATATATCCCATTTAGATTTCAAAATGTGTAAATAAATAAATATATATATATATATATATATATATATAATCTTTCTGTAGTCAAAACCGACCTAACAAAAATGGTGCGATCCAAAAACATAGAAAATTGCTCAGCCATTGGATTTCTACGTATCCAATGAATGGCTCAGATACTTTTTGTCACATGTGAGAAAATTGCACTTTCAAAAAAATTTCCTTCAACCTTCCTGCTTAAAAATATCATTTCCTTTCTCGCTCGCATCACTGTTTCACACAGACTTTACCATTTCAAAATTCTCAAATAAAATCCACCATCTCCACCGTTCCAGCCCTAGATATTCTTCTATTGCTTCTACCGTCCGGACCTTCTCCTATACAATCCAAAATCCATTTAGAGCTTAGGCTAAAGGTTAGTATTTTTGAGCCATTGTTTTTTTTTTTTTTTGAGCCTTTGTTTTTTTTTTTTTTTTAAGTGTGAACAAAAAACTAGATAAAAGAAAAAAAAAAAAAAAACAATGACATCGATGACCTGCAAAACGTCACCGGCTTAGGTACCAAACAAGTGGGCATTTTCCTCTAGATTAAGAGCTGCTCTTTCTTGGTGGTCCAAAGCAGTCTTGATATGGCCGAGAGCAAAGTCCCGGTAGTGACTGTATCGGATATGAGGTTGAAGAGTTCCTACTTGGAAAGTTTCGATTAAGCTGTGAGGGATGACCAAGCGATCATAGAGGAGTTAGAATGGGGGGGTTTCAGAGAACAAGAATTGAGATGACGGTGTTGTGAGTTGAATTGAATGCTAGAAAGAAAGAGGTTTGAGGATGTAGAGTTCCGGAAGTTTTAACACTTTTGTAAATTTTTTTAATTTTTTTGTTATTTCCTTTTTTTTTAATTCCTTTATAACTTTTTAATATTTTTACACGTATCATTCAAAATAATAAGATTCAAACTTAATAAAAAAAATTGAAAACCAATTGAAAATTACAAAATTGAAAAGATAACAAAAAAAAAAACATTGGGAGACCAAAGCCAACGCTTTTATATCCCAACAGCATTGGCTTTGGTCCCTCAATTTTTTAAAATTTTTTTATTTTCTTTTTTTTTAATTCCTTTGTAATTTTTATATTTTTACAAATATCATTCAAAATAATAAAATTCAAACTTAACAAAAAAATTGAGAGCCAATTAAACATTATAAAATTGAAAAGATAACCAAAAAAAAAAAAAAATTGAGGGATCAAAGCCAACGCTTCTACATCCCAACAGTGTTGGCTTTGGTCCCCCAATTTTTAAATTTTTTTATTATTTTCTTTTTTCAATTTCTTTGTAATTTTTTTATATTTTTACAAGTATCATTCATAATAATAAAATTCAAACTTAACAAAAAAAAATTGAGGACCAATTGAAAATTACAAAATTGAAAAGATAACAAAAAAAATTTGAGGGAGCAGGAAAGGAAATGATATTTTGAAGCGGGAAGGTCGAACGAAATTTTTTTGAACTTGCAATTTTCTCATGTGTGACAAAAAAGTATCTAAGTCGTTCATTGGATAAGTTGAAATTCAATGATTGGACAATTTTCTACATTTTTAGACCGCACCATTTTTGTCAGATCTCCTGACCATTGAAAAACTCTATTTACATAAATGTTTTATGTGCAACTTATCTCTCAAAAGTACAATTTTAATATCTTTTATATAAAAGAAAATAATATTTTATGTGGAAATTGAGTTTTCCAAAGAGAAAACTTTCCTTCAAATCTTTCGTTCCCTTTAAAGAAGGAAAAACTCTTTTACCTTCCCAAGAAACCTTTGCCAACTAGAATGTTGCTGTAGCTGATGGGGAAAGAAAACCTAGAGAGGAAAGAAGTCCCATTTAATACTCTTCCCCAGCTCAAATCAGGATCAAAATTGCATCAGACCTGTCCAAATGACCATTTTTATGCATTAATCCTCCATTTTTTATCATTCTTATTGCCCAATATAGAGGGCAAACCATACCTACTATCTTACTCCTTTTTTAATCACCATCATTACTAAAGTTTTATCTTTATTTGATTGATAAAATATTTTTCTTAGTTAAAAAAGTAATTTAAGAGAATGTTTAACTCCACTATTTAAAGGGGAAGCATTCCTTTCGGTAGGGACTCTTTTTTTTTTTTTTTTTTCTTGATACATACTTTAAGCTTTTCCAAACATCTAGAGTAAAGTTTAATATAAGCACAAATCATTTGCATGGCTATTCGGAAAACCCCATAGGACTGGCAGACACTTATTTTCATTCATGAGAAATTCATGCTTTCCTCAATGGCCATAATGTGATAAGCTACCATCCTTAATTAACTATTTTAGGAAGGACTATTCTTGACCATATTATGTCCCCGTATATTCCTAATACCATTTTCTTCTATTATACTTAAACATGGACTTGATATGGCATTTTTTTTTTGTCACATTAACATTTATATACTATATAAAAAAGTAATGCATTTGTCTTTTTAAAATATTTTATTCTCTACTAACTCTCATTGGTGAGCAGGGCTTCGAATTATTTGTTCCTTTTTCTGTTTTTTTCTAAGTTAGCGTCTAGGTGTCTTTTCTAAACAACCAAGCTGAAGGATATCTGACTTGGCTCAAACCACTTAAGAACCCAAGTGGTTCCATTTGGGCACATGAAAGGACTATTCGTACAAGCTCATATCTAGATGCACGCATGAGACCCAAATAACAATTTTAGACCCCAATAGTTATCTTATTTTAACATAACCAAAAAGAAAGTTGTTTTGTTGCCAGGAATGGTGGGAGAGAATCTCCCAACTTCCCAAGCTTTGACTCTTTACTTTGTCTTTTGAATAATTCAGCAATCACTCCTAAAATCTTATTTTAGATTCAAGTATTCATTAAGGAGGGTGTATTCAATCTAGAGTTTGAAAGATTTTAAAAGTGTTTAAAAGTTTAGAGGTATTCGATTTACATTTTAAAAGAGTCTATACTAATCCAATGATATTTAATTCAGATTTTAATGGATTTTATAAAAGTCTATTAAAATTCAAGTGTATTCAATTGGAACTTTGTAGAATTCTTTTGAAATCTAATGGTATTCAAAAAGTCATTGATTTTAAAATATTTTAAAAAATGATGGATTTTAATGGATTTAAAAGGATTTTAACAGTGCAATTATGAAGAAAATTATCAATATGAAATTCATCCTTAATCCCAAAGATTTCGTTGGATTATTATAAATTCTTTATGAAATCTATAGAATTCCATTACAATCCATCAAATCTTTTAAAATCTATAACTCATTTTAAATCTATTAAACTCTAGATTGAATACATCCCCCTAAGATTCAAAAGGAATTTTACCAAAAGGATAGGATTGGGCCTAAGGACTTGATTGGACCATAATATTAATTTTCCAAATTAATATTTTTATTTCATTGCAATATTATTTTTTGGGAGATCAATTAAATAGCATTGGTCTTACATTGATTGGAGATGATAGAGAAACAAAACTTGCACATGTATAGATTATGATTTTGAAGTTGGTTTTTTGAAAAGTCCCACATCAGAAGGGTGTGAAGCAACTCAAAGTTCTCTACATTTATAAATTGAAACTCCATTGCCTTTAAAAAGGATCTCTACACACCTCCACAAATGACTACAAGAATATAGACTAATTAGTTTATTCTCTTTAGAATTTACTTTCTTTAGTTTATTGTTCTTACTTGTTTCTAGTTGAAATTTTATTTTTTTTAAAAGTCCTTTATTCATTAAAGCAATCGGACCTTGTAAGATTATTTATGTTCTCCAATAATCAACACAATTGTCTGAGGATTTTGATTTAATTGGCACACATTTTCTTTTATTTCTTTAAACTATTACAGATTTGAAGTGGCACGCTCTCAAATTTAGGAGACGATAGATTGTTGGAAAATTTCCGATATTATTCCAACAGGACTAGAGGACACCTTTAGATATATCTTTTAAATGGCAAGGAATCGTGAAGGAACCAAAGGTGAAAATTGTGATTATTGAATTAAACAAAGGAATGAAAGAGGAGATGTATGCTGCGGCTTGCCTATATAAAAGGGTGTCATTTCCCCCATATCAAACCAGAATCACTCAACTTTAAACCCCATGAAATTGCAACCTTTTTGCATATCTATAGTAATATTCACTATGACTACCATGCAACCATCATAATCATCTCTATTTACTCTCAAGTTCTTCAACTACTGAATCATTCCTTTTATAAGCCTTCATTAAATCTAAATGCCATAAAAAAGATTGTTATTGGTCTTTGCTTCTATCACCTTTCTTTATTTATTAATCCTTTTCTACTCACTATTAATTTCCTTGTTTGGTTATTTAATTTTATTGGATTACTATTATAGCTTATTTGTTTATGATTATGTGTGTTGTAACAATATTGTAGATTCTTTCACTACCTTGATTTAGCATTAAAGAATTTAAGGGAAACATCAAGGCTCGTTTCAAAGTAGAGGCACCAATTCCAAATATTGCCGAATTAGGACCCAACTTAGTCTATGTTTACGTTTTTTCTCCCAACAATAGTTTAAAATTTTTGCATGCTTACCTCTGTATTTTCATTTTTAACATAAATTTCTTTTGAATTTTACATTATTTACAGTTTCTCTCTTTCTTAGTAATATATATATATATATAATTTAACTAGAACATAATTAAAAAAAAATGTAATATATTTTTAATTTAATAAAAATAATAATTAAAGGCTCAAAAATTTAATTGTTAATGAAGGTAAACTGCACAAATCCATGGAAAAAATTAGGTACGTGCTCAGTTTGGAGTGGACTAGTTAAGTTCCAAGCCTGTTCTATCTGAAATATCTTTTGGACTTTAAACATATATACATAGATATATATATATATATATATATTAGTAATACTGTAAACATATTTTTTCAATTAGGAAATGAAGGGTTGGTTTTGATAGAAAACATAATAAAGTGGACATCAATAATATGACTTGAACAGTTGAATCTTTGCCGTTTGGTTAGGCTTGGCCAGTGGTAAATAATTGAGATTATGCCTCTAGCTCTAGGTTCAAACTTTGACCCTCTTGAAAATCTTCACTCCTATTGTAATTGAATAAATAAATAAATAAATAAATAAAATAAAATAAAGAAGAAGCCTCCTTTTATACAAAAAAAAGAGTGTGTGTAAGCTCCTTAGTGAGTTTCTCTCTAACACAGTTTAGAGCTTTTGCTTATGGTTCTAACTCAAATCTTATGTAGCGGTGTGATCAAAATATCAATTCATTAGCATTCTTCGGTTTCGTCCCAGAGACGATGGATACTAGAGAAAATTTCGATATTGAATGCAGAAGTTTACCTCAGCTGGAGCTCACGGCCGCAGTAGCTGAAGCAGTTAGGAAGTCCAGCTTAACTTTGGTGGGCAAGCTTATCTCTGAATGCGTGCTCAAGAATATTACAGTCCAAATGATTGTTAAAAGGATTTGGGTCACGCAGGAGCCGATCCATGTGGATCAGATCGGACCAAACATGTTCCTTTTCTATTTTAAACGGGTGTCAGACAGAGACAGATTTTGGAACCGACGTCCATGGACCATCAACGGCGATCATTTGGCCCTCAAAGAATGGAGCCCTGAGATGTCTCTGAAGGACTTCAATTCCTCCCACTCCACCTTCTGGATTCAAATCCATGGGCTGCCCTTACAATTTATGACTAAAGAAAATGGCTACAAAATTGGGGGTCTGTTTACAAAGGTGGTTCGATGTGAGGATTGCTCCAGAAAGAGCTTACTGGGTATGAAATTCCTAAGGCTACAAGTGGAATTGGACACCTCCAAACCTCTACCCACTGGTTTTTTCCAAAAAATAAGCAAAGGCAAAACCTGGATACAATTTTAGTATGAAAAATTAGGGGATTTTTGCTATAACTATGGTATTCTGGGCCATTTACAGAAAGATTGTCAACGGAAGGGAGATGACTCGACCGGAGAGGAGGGCGATAAGTATGGCGCATGGCTCCGAGCAGACGATAGTGCTTTCACGGTGGTGACGGAAGGCAGGTATTTTCGACAAATTGAAAACCCTAGATCTGACTACTTTGATTCATACTCTAATGAGGAATTGGGGATCGAGGAGAATGTTCGATAGAAAAACCTAAGAAATGAGAAGATCCAAGTACCAAAACCATCAGATGCGACCCGAATATCAACGGAAAAGGGAAACATCCTGACGATGGTCATCGGCGAATTTGAAATGGGTTTCAGTACACCAGAGTTGGTAGATGACTGTACTAGGAGCGGGGTTCACACTGTTCAACACCCTGATCCTAGGGAACAGGTAAAGTCTACAATCTACTTCTCTGGCATTGCGGGTAGGTCTTTGTTAACCCTTCCTTCTTCCAACCAAGGAGTGGTTAGTGAAGAGTCTGATAGCACTTTCAGTTAGAAAGAAGGTTCTGCAGATAGGGTTGGGTTGGTGAATGACTCTAGACAACAGATCATACCTCCCATACTCACAAGAAATGTTGATAGAGATTTGTTAGCTTTTCTGGTTTTTAGCAGTGGCTTATCCAAAGGATTAGAAGGAAAAAGAAAAACTGTGGTGGGCCATAAAAGAAAGGCATGAACAAGTAAGTCCAAGCCCATTTCTAAATGCCCAAAGACTGGTCAGGTCGAAGGTTCAAGCCCAGCCTTTTCTAGTATCAGGCCTAAGGATGATGGTCCTTTGAGTTCTAAAGCTGAGGCCCAGCATGGAGCAGTCCTGACAATCCCAATGGCAGAGAATGTTGAACAAGCCAAATTGGGTTTAGAGAACATCCTTTGTGATCCTACTTCTTCTCATGTGTTATAAATTGTTGTCGTGCCCAAAGAGAATCCCCATACTGATGCATCATCAAAAGTATTGTCTATTCCTTCTTCAAGCTCACTTTCTCCTAGAGTTCGACTGAAAGAATGGGCACGTAGAAGAAGCATGGGAGAAAGATTCAACTCTTGCAATACCGATGTCTTATCCAAAAAGTCTTTACCAGATCAATCTATGGTTGAGGAGGCAGGCCTTATCAAGTCCCCATTTAGCCAATGAACCTTATAACATGGAACTATCGAGGACTGGGGAGACCCTCGACAATTAGAGGTCTTACAAGTTTAGTAAGGAAATACTCCTCAACAGGGATTTTCCTCTGTGAAACCAAATCTTTAACAAACCGAATAGAATCGATCAAGAGAAGAATCCCCTTTGACAATCATTTCGTGGTAGAGGTAGAGAATCATAAAGGAGGTTTAGCTCTTTTTTGGGCAAACCAATGGAACTGGACAATTATTTCTGCCTCACAATGGATTATTGGTGTTTTAGTGAGTTCTAATTCAGGAGGAAACTGGATGCTGTGGTGTTGCTACTACCCAGCTGTGAGAAAATTACAGAAGGAGTTCTGGGAGGAACTCAAAAGAAAAGTGAGCGCAGGCCTACACTCGTGGGTCTGCATTGGCGACTTTAATGACGTAATTAACCAGGAGGAGAAATTAGGAGGTCGGTGCATATAAGAGAAGTCAAATTGTTTTCTCAAGAACTTTATGTTCAACTCAGGTGCTCTAGATATCAGCTATAGTGGCAATACTTACACATGGTGCAATTGGCAGGGAGGAAGGGCAAACATAAGAGAACGTCTGGGTAGGGTTTTAATAAGCCCAGAATGGAGAACTTCATTTGAACAGGTCGAAGTGATTCATCTTCCTCACTGGGCTTTGGATCATATTCCAATACAACTTAGTCTGTCGTTGGATCATCCAACCAAACCATGACCCTTCAGATTTCTTGAAATTTGGACAAAGGACCCCAGATGTAAAGAAGTAGTGGAAGAAGCTTGGAAAAACGCTGACACAGGATGCCGTATAGCTACAGTGCGATATAAACTTCTCAATACTGCTTTAGCACTAAAGAAATTGAACAAGAATACCTTTGACTTTTGCCAAACTAGAGTGAAGGAATTGGAAGATCAAATCTAATATCTCCAAAGTCTAGCTCCAACAGAGAATATTATTTTGGAAATTAAGAAAAGTCAATGGGAGCTTGATGAATGGAGGAAATGACAAGAGATTCTATGGAGGCAGAAGTCCAAAGAGTTATGGCTCACAGCTGGAGATAGAAACTCGAAATTCTTTCACGCTACAACAATTGCCAATAGAAGGAGGTTATTCATCCCTGCTTTAAAAGATGATCATGGAAATTGGAAAATGTCCCGAGAGGATATAGGTAAGGTGCTTATTGCCGAATTCATAAAGCTTTTTATGGCAGAAGATTTACGGAGGAGCAAGCAATTGGGCGATTTTTTCCAAGAATGCATCTCCCGGGAAGAGAACTAATTTTAGAAGTTATCCCTTCTGAAACAGAAATCTAGAAAGTGGTGAAAAGCATGCATCCAACAAAGGCCCTAGGCCCTAATGGAATGCCAGCGATATTTTTCCAAAAGTACTAGGCAATTGTCGGAGGTGATGTTACTCACATGATTCAAAATTTCTTCCCCTCCGGTCATATCCCGAAAGATATTAATCGTTCCTACGTAGTGTTGATTCCTAAAGTGCAAGGTGTTTCAGAATTCAAGCATCTGAGGCCTATCAGTTTGTGCAATACGTTATATAAAATCATTTCTAAGATACTGGCAAATAGACTCAAGCCGTTGCTCAAAAAGATTATCTCACCTAATCAATTAGCCTTTGTTCCCGACAGGTGGATCGAAGAAAATGTCTTATTAGCCAATGAAATTTTTCATTCCATGAAAATCAAAAAAGGTGTGAGAGGCATAGTTGGTATTAAAGTAGACATGCAGAAGGCCTATGACCGAGTGGATTAGGTGGTGCTATCCAGAATTTTAATCTTGGTTTCTTAGAGAAATTTGTAAATCTCATTTTCAATTGTATTTCGTCGGTCTCTATGGAGTTATTACTAAATGGTAGTGTTTGTGACAAAATTCCCATAGAGAGAGGCTTGAGACAAGGGGACCCACTCTCCCCTTTCCTTTTTATTTTAATGGAAGCGTTACTGTCTCGGATGCTTCATAAATGGGAAGCTGACAACAAATTCCACAGAGTGAAGGTTGGTAGATTCTCCCCGCCAATTAACCACTTAATGTTCACAGATGACATTATAATTTTTTGTAGAGCTAATATAGAAGAAATTAGACATGTACATCGATGTCTTCAACTATACTGCAAGTGGACCGGTCAGAATTTTGATAAAGACAAATCTGGTGTTTTGTTCTCTCACAATATCACAAGGAACACTAAAGCAACTATCAAGAGTTGCCTCAGCATGAGAGAGCTAGATAAGAGGGCAAAACATTGAGGCTTGCCACTGTTTATGGAGAAAAACAAGAACAACAGGTTTGAGGAGCTGCAGAAGCAAGTAGAGTTTAAATTTCAGGGGTGAAAAGCGAAGATGTTGTCCCAAGCAGGTCGTGTTACCCTAATCAAACATGTGATTACGTCAATTCCGATCTATGCCATGTCTTCTTTCCTTCTTCCGAAAGATTGGTGTGAAAATTTGGAGAGAATGGCACAAGCTTTCTTGTGGAGAAATGAAGAGAAAGTGTCCAAGGGTTTCTATCCTGTGGCATGGAAGAAAGTGTGTCAACCTAAGAAGTCTGGAGGGCTGGGAATTAGGAACCTTTGGAACTTCAACAAAGCTTTTGTAGGTAAGATTGGATGGAACCTAGCCACAGAGGAAAGTAAATTATGGGTGCTAGCTCTAAAGGCAAAATACTTTCCCCACACGTCATTCATGCAGAGCAAAAAGAAAAGAAATTGCTCGTGGCTATGGAAGGGTGTTTTCTAAATCAAATCATTATTACAGTGGGGTCTATGCTACCGAGTAGGCAAAGGTGATGCTGTGAATTATTGGGAAGATCCATGAATTCCAATCCTTCCTACTTTTAAACCTAAGCCAAAAAATCCAGATAACATTCCTTTTGGAATGGTGAACTCCTTAAAATTGAATAATGGAGTATGGATGAGAAACGTTTAGAGGATCTTTTCGACCATGCTTTTATCAAGTGTATTAAGCAAATGTTTTGGGCCCTGTCCGATCACCGAGATAAGGTCATATGGACAGGTACAAGATCAGGTGTGTTCTCTGTCAAATCAGCTTATAAAATGGAAGAGAAGATGGAGGAGTGGGACAACAGCTGGTGGAACACTTTATGGAGAAGTAGTTTGCATGAACGCACTAAATTTTTCATGTGGAAGTTGGCAAATGCTGGGATACCCTTGCGATCGAACCTTACTGCTAAAGGTTTGCAATTAGAAAGTACCAAGTGCATGCATGGTTGCCAATGTACGAAAATTGAGCTTCATGTATTCTTCCACTGTGAGGTTGCTAAAAGATTCTGGTTTGTGAGTCCATGGGGACTTAGATGGGAGGGAGTGATCAGTTCTGACCTTTTAGATCTTCTTCATTGTTTAGCCAATCCATCGGATTTTCTTCCAATTCTTTCAGAGGATAAGGATGAATTCTTCACCTATAGCGCAATCCTCATGGAACATATATGGTGTCTACGCAACAAGAAGCTTCATGAAGGAACTTTAACAGCCATAGATTTGTCTCCGCGAACTATAATGGCTCGGTATACAAAACTGAAGGATGCTATCCGGCGAGATGGGAGGGATCAATTTCATAATCGGATCACCATAGAAATTGGTAACACAAAATGGAAACCCCCCCCCCCCCCCCCAAGAGGTGTAGTGAAAATGAACTCTGATGCAGCTGTGCGTGAAACAGGCAGTCATCTTGCTGTGATCGCATGGCATGAACAGGGTAGGATCCTCCATATTCAGACCTTCAAATCAACTGCGAATATATCTGAAACAGTTGAATTGGAAGCAATCTTAAAGGCCATACAAATTGCAAAGGGTTTTGACTGGCCCAATGTTATTCTGGAATCAGATGCACTATCAGTAATCCAAGCCCTTAAACACAAAAACAATCAATCTCTTCACTGGGCTTCGGAACCTATCTTCAAAGATGTCATTTTACTCGGTTCTAATTTCATTCACTGTTCCTTCAGCTGGGCCCCTAGGAAATCAAATATGCTAGCTCATTATGTTTGTCAATGGGCAACGAGCCAAGAAGTATACGGGCCTATCGACCCGAATTGGCTCCCGCCTTCTATCTTTGCTTTTTGTATGGCTCGGGAGAGTGTACCTGAGAAAATCTCTCGAGCCTAGGCTTTTGCTGTTGTACAAGCCTTATTTTTTGTTTCAATGAATCTCCACTGTTATCCAAAAAAAAAAAAAAAAAAAAAAGGTCTGTGTAAAGTACTTGCTAGCAAAAAATAAAAATAAAATAAGGGCCCAAATTCTGATAATTTATAGGCCTCCTCTTGTAATTGAATAAATAAATAAAATATAATAAAAAAAGAAGCCTCCTTTTATAAAAAAAAAAAAGTGTGTGTAAGGTACTTGATTGCAAAAAATAAAAATAAAACAAAGACCCAAATTCTGATAATTTATAGAACTCCAACTTGAAAGTTCCAATGGGCCAAAATCTGAACGAGCCCAATGGTGAGAATGGAATCGACGAGGCCCAACTGGTTAGGAGTGGGGATTCAGATGGGAACAGGGTGAAGGCCGGTAGTTGTATTAAGAAGCCGTTTGTGGCATGATCTGCATCTGCAGCAGTGTGGATCCACTCCATTTCTGTAATCTCCGGCGTTATCGCCGATCAGGTACCGTTCAAGTTCTCATCCTCCTTCCTCTTTTTCTTTAAATTTATTTGAAAAATCATCCAAATATTAGGTTCTCAACGCAATATAGATCATTTGTATTTAAAATGAAATATATATATATATATATATATATATATATATATATATATCGATATTATTCATTTAGACGGCCTCAATCTGCGATAAATATGTAATCCATCAGATCAAATTTCACTAATTTGGGATGCATTGTCTCAATTAGGTTTTAGAGTTTCAAGAATTGCATAACCACCACCTGTCTACGTTTGCTTTTGGTTTTCTTTGCTTTTTATGGGTTTAATTCTATCTATGACTCTTGAGATTACTCAAATTCTTTCCACTTCTCAAAATCCAATACCAAATCTGTTGTGGTTGGGAAAAACAGTGTGAGTGAAGTTGGAAATTAATTGGGTTCGCTGTTATTTGTCTGAAAAGTTACGGAGAAAAAAAAAAAAAAAAAAAAAAAAAAAAAAAAAAAAAAAAAAACTTCATTATCAAATAGAGAACCTGTTGTAACTTTCTAAGAGGTAATTCAGATTGAACTCTATTCAGGTTGTTTAGTCGTACTGTTAGATTTCCTTTATCTAGCTAGTTTGTTAGTGGAATTTTGACTTGAGTGTCAGTTTTTTTCGTATTTGGTATTTGGTTTGCTTGTATCTGCAGACAAGGAAACGAGCTTCAGTTGAAGTAGAAGTTGTATAAATTTTGTTTGTAGCTTGCTTGTCTAAAGCAGTTTGATTTACTTTGGCTTCTAAATTGTTTTCACGGGATATGGTCTGGTTGTCAGAATTCATTTCAAGTTTTGCCTGAGCTTTGGCTTCTGTTTTATATCATTTGTTAGATGTCTATTATGAGTTTTAGCTTGAAATCATAAATTTAATGTCATTGGATCCGTAATTACCTTTTTGAGATTTATATATAAATTGGTTTCCAGTTTACTATTTAAATTTCATTGATATTAAACTTTCAGTTGATGGTTTTCTAATTATATCCGGCAGTTCATATTACTGGTAGTTAACTTTTATCTTTTAGGTTGAGGATTATATTTGAAATGAGTTTTCATGAAACAGGTTTTCCTGTTCCTAGCCAGGCTGACAGCTGAGCTGCTTCCTTTTCCCTTTGGAAGGAAAATTAACACATCCCACATTTCAGTTTTAAGGCATATTTCTGGTTCTGCTGATACCTTTTTGGTGCAACAATGAACTTTCTGCTGCGGTCTACTCATCATGTAGCTGCAGAACAGCCATCTCTTCAAGAAGCACCTGCTGAAACACCACAAACGTCAAAACCTGCAGTAACTTTGGAGGGTCTTATAGCTGAAGATCCATATCCACAATTTTCCACAGTTGAAGAGCGAGATGAAGAGACTGATGGAATTGTAGCTGAAAATGGCAGCATTGCAGGTGCAGAAGCTAAAAATGAGTCTTCTGTTGTTGCAAAGCATTCGGATGTTTCAGAAGAGGAAGGATGGATTACCATTCCATACAGTATGGCCTCGCCGTTGTAGTCTTATAGGAAACTTGTCCCTCTTGATATGATCTCATAATAAGTATGATCAAATGCTGATTTGTATACAAAGGTCTATTTCTATGTATTTATAATGCACAAAATTTTGATTTGGAAGAGGATGTAGTATTGATGGGGTATAACAATTAGTTGACTGCTGAAAAAAATATTACATAGATATTTAGTCAAGGTAGTCCCATGAAATCTCTATAGTCTTTTGCTGAGCCAACAATTATTTGGAACTGGGGCTCTTGGATCTAGTGCTGGAACCTCATGAGCAGTACTCTTTCTTACCACATGCCCTTAGTAGGAGTATGAATTATGCTGTGAACCAGACATCATTCCTACTTTCAGTTCTGGTTGCTGTTGGGAAAGATTCTATACCATCTCTTTGGGGAGTATAATATGCATCCTCCTTGAGTAATATCTAGAACTTAAGCTATTATAAATTTTGCACTTAGTTTCTGCATTTGACTTGCTGAAATGAGTTGTTTGCATAAATTGCGTGACATGGTTTATGGTATTCTATCTATAATTAAACGATGCTAAGTTTTGGCTATACTCAGATTAGTTTGATTGTGATCTATGAGTGATATTGGGAAGCTATTATAAATTTCATGTTTAGATTACGCACTGGCGAGCTGGAATAAGTTATTTACGTAAGCTATATAGCATGGATTTTATGATGCTATTTTCTTCTATGCATAATACTAATTATGCTCTTGCAGAGAAACTCCCTGGTAATTGGAATGATGTGGCGGATATAAATTCATTACGCAGTCTGGATCGCCCCTTTGTTTTTCCTGGTAATTGTTTGTTGAGTATCATGTTTCTTTCATTCCTGAATGCATGAATTATCTTTCTATTTGGAAGGTATTGTGGTGGTTAAATGAGCTCTGGCCCTTATTTATCCAGGTGAACAGGTTCACATACTGGCTTGCTTGGCAGCATGTAAGCAGGACACTGAAATTATAACTCCATTTAAGGTTGCTGCAGTGATGAGTAAAAATGGCATAGGGAAAAGCCCAGATAAACGAAATGGAAATGTAGAAGATGATAGTAATCCACACTCCAGAAAAGAAGAAATGAGTCCAGGTGGTCAGTCTGTTCATCAGAATGGTGAAAACCTTTCAGAAGAGAATCAACACAAGAATGTTCCTACTGGAGAATCCCTTCTTAGAATGGAAGATCACAAAAGGCAGACCGAAATATTATTGGATAGATTTGAAAGGTCCCATTTTTTTGTTCGAATTGCGGAGTCAGGAGAGCCGCTTTGGTCAAAAAAGAACACTAAAAAGAAGTCTACAGAACCTTCTGTGATGGATGGCCAAAAGTCTATTGAAAATGAAACCCTGAAAACTGCAAAAGACACATCTCACATTAATGCAGTTATAGACAAAGGAAACTTTGATCCCAATCTCTCTGGTGGGGCAGCAAGAAATACTGTAAAGTGCTGCTCTCTGTCCAGTGGAGACATAGTGGTATGTCTAATAGAGCTTCTAGGTTATTGATAATAATAGCTTCTTTTCTTTTCTTTTTTGTTGTTGTTATGATTATTATTATTATTATTATTATTATTATTATTATTATTATTATTATTATACTTTCTTGATGATAAAATTGCAGGAAGTTATTTTTTATCTTTGCATATATTATACCTCCTACATTTGGAAAGTTTAAGTTTCTTTGATTCTTATTCACCAACCACCATAAAATTTGGATGGTAGATGTAAATCATTCGATATGATCTTTCTATGGGCCTGACATCTTTCTAAGATAAAAGAGTTTGAATATTCAGCTTTATAATTGGTTAGTATTTCTACAATTTGTTTTTGTTTAAACTTTTACCATGAAATTATATGTTAAAAATTGTCCGATAAGATTTGCATACTTCTACAGCGCTGAAATTCATATTTTTATTTGTTTATGTGTTTTGGTTGGTTATCCTGTTACTTAGATATGAGAACTTTCCAGTCCGAAATGTTAATGTCCATCCCTATTGTGGTTGGGTGAACCAGTTTTTCTGACTGCTGATTCTCATGCCATTTTCTTGTTTGGAAGGGTGCAGGTGCTTTTACAGGTGAATGTTGGTGTTGATTTTTTGAATGACCCTGTCATTGAAGTTCTTCAATTTGAGAAACACCGTGAGAGAAATTTGACTTCTGAGAACCTTGAGAGTGCAAATCAGGACCCATGTGGAGAACTGTTAAAATGGTTGCTTCCTTTGGATAACACAGTCCCTTCACCTGCTCGTCCTTTATCTCCTCCTCTAAGTTCCAATTCAGGATATGGAAACACAACTTATAAATCCAGTTTTAGTGCGTCATCAGGTTCTCAGCTCTTCTCATTTGGCCATTTTAGGAGTTACTCCATGTCAGCACTACCCCAAAATACTACGCCTCCTGCTGCTCCTGTCAAAGCTGCAAGTTCTAAGCCAAGCTTCAATCTTGAAGATTGGGATCAGTATGAATCTCAAAAGATTTGGAAGACCCAAAAAGCTGGTCCTGAAGGGCTTTTATCTTTTAGAGGAGTTTCACTGGAGCGAGAAAGATTTTCAGTTTGTTGTGGATTGGAAGGAATATATATACCAGGAAAAAGGTGGAGAAGGAAACTGGAAATTATACAACCTGTAGAAATTCATTCTTTTGCTGCCGACTGTAATACAGATGACCTACTGTGTGTCCAGATAAAGGTAGCAATTATCAAGTTTCCCTTTACATATGCATATTTTATAAGTTCTTAGGTTTGTCTTTCTTGTTGCTCCATGTGTGTAGCCATCATTTTTGTTTTTGGCAGAATATTTGTCCGGCACATGCACCAGATATTGTGGTATACATAGATGCTATAACAATTGTTTTTGAGGAGGCTTCAAAAGGTGGGCAACCATTATCATTGCCAATTGCATGTATTGAAGCAGGAGATGACCACAATTTGCCAAATCTAGCACTCAGGTTCTTCTTTAATTCTTACTTTTTGAACTTTTTTCCCTTGTCTCTCTGTAATTTCCAACACCCCCCCACAAAAAAAAAAAAAAAAAAAAAAACCAAAAAAAAAAAAATGAGAGAGAAAAAAGGGCTACTTTTGGCGGTCGTTGTATTAATTGTTGATAGAAAAAAGTTTAGACTAACTTTGTGGGTAATCCCTTGCTGTTGAGATGAAGTCAATTTAGGACTGATTAATATGAAATTTGTATTCAAATAGGAATATGCCTTGCTTGTTTGAGAAATTAAGAGAATTCTTGACCTCGTAGAATGAGCTTTGCCATATACTGATAATAACTTGGATATATCAGAAAGTTAAGAATATATATTAGCTTAAATTTTTTAAAATGATTAATAAAAATATAAGGCTGTTCTAGCAATATAGACATGATATTATCTAAAGCTTAGATGGGTAGAAATTATCATTTTTAAAATTAGTGTGGCTGTTCTAGCAATATAGACATGATATTATCTAAAGCTTAGATGGGTAGAAATTTTCATTTTTAAAATTAGTGTGCGTCTAGTTGAAAAACGAGCAAAGCCTAGGGGCTGGCAGAAGAATTATCTCAAAACTTAAATGTACAGCAAAAACAAAAATTGGAGATGTTAACATATTCACCCCCCTCACAGTTAGTTTTAAATTGCTTTCCAAAAGTTTGTTCATGAACGTAGGCATTGAATGTTGCTTTGTTGACTTTCAAAATGAAGAATTTCTGTCATGTGATTGCCAGCATTAACATTTATGTTTAGTAACTACACTCTCTCTTGGAGAAAAGAAAGTTATTATTAGTTTATTGATGGGTAATTTGAGTGCCGATTTGCTGCTAGCTCAATTCGTAAAAAAGTTTTCTGTCATATCATGTTTCAAAAATGGTTTCCAACTCTTAATGCTGTTACTACGATGTAAGTAAGCCGATGGCTATTAAAGAAAGCTGCAATAGCTCCTTCCATGAAATAAATAAATCCATTTATGATGCTAATGCTTGTTGGACAAGGCAAATAATACTAGATGTATGGTAGAAAAGAGACCAGAGGGTTCTAAAGGGGTCAGTAGCTAGTAATCCGGTAAGTTGTGATGTAGTGAGGATTGAAAAATCTTAGTTTGTTACAATGTGAATGTCCTCAAAATTTGTTAACATCAACTATTCCAACTTAGATGGCACTTGTCAAATGCATAGAGATGAAAAAATGATTTCCTTAAGTGTTATTATTTTCTTATCCGCTATGCTAAAAGCAAAAACTGAAAATGAGTACATTATTTTGGAGGGAAGGAACCTAAAAAGGTGCCTTTCTTAAATCGTTATTGTTTTGTCCAATAAAAAGAGGGAGGAAATTCTGGGAACAAATTGATGGGAGAAAAGCTATCTGATGCCTAAAATCAGAAAGGCAGACCATTCTTTTCTCCTTCAACCAGGTTCAGAGAATTTCTTTATTCATTGTTCTGACTGGGTCATATGACTTCTTACTCTTGAGGGGAAAAAGTAGAGTAAAGAGAGATCTCCAGATCATGCAGGTTATATTATGAAGTCAGTTAGCAGGCAATTGAAGGGCCCAAACCCAACAACCTTGTTTTAGTTATATATTGAATTGCCAAATTGTATTAAGAGTTGCCAACTGTAGTAAATGTTGTATTTGGTGCCTGGAAAAAGACAAAAATACTGAAGTTTGTGGTTAGTGTTTGAAATCTATTAAATTGTACACTAAGTACATAAAAGGTTCTATCGGGATGCCATCACAAGTTCATTAACACCTTAGAATTTGTCATGGCAGGCAGGGTGAAGAGCATTCTTTTATTCTTAAACCAGCAACATCCATGTGGAAAAACCTTAAGGTTAATAATGAAAAAAAAACCCAGCCATTGCAATCACAGGCTGGAAATGTGGCATCTAGTTTGCGTCTTCCCTCAAAGACTGTCGAAGGAAAGAGGAGTGCTTCTGGGGAGCAATATGCAATTATGGTTTCTTGTCGGTGCAACTATACAGGTGATTGGCTCCCACTTGTTATATTGTGCTATTTAAATGCCTTAAGTATTCAGTTGTTCCTTATCTTCTTGTTTGCATGTAGAGTCAAGATTGTTTTTCAAACAACCAACAAGTTGGCAACCACGTATCTCAAGGGATCTCATGATATCTGTTGCATCTGAAATATCTGGACAGCATATGTCCAATGAAGGAGCTTCTCAGCTTCCTGTTCAGGTTACAGAGAATTTCATCTCCCATATGTGCTTGTCTCTCTGTGTTTTCCTTGTTTCATGTACTTATGCCATTAATAATTATTATTTATCTGAACGGTATAACTTGTTAGGTGTTAACTCTTCAAGCTTCAAATTTGACTTCTCAAGATCTGACGTTGACGGTTCTTGCGCCAGCATCATTTACTTCTCCTCCCTCGGTGGTCTCGTTTAATTCTTCACCCACTTCACCAATGAGTCCATTTGTTGGTTTTCCTGAGTTTACAGGAAGATTTAGCAGTGATAAGCGTAGTACTGCAATCCAGAGGATGGGTTCAGCACCTCTTGCATCCAATAAAAAGAAACAGAATGATAATGGCAGATCTCGGTCAGCTTCTTTTGATGAGCAGGTTTCTCCATTGTCTGATGTCCTTCCCAGTAGTGGACTGGGTTGTACGCATCTATGGCTACATAGTAGAGTTCCATTAGGGTAATTTAGAATTCCTTTTTTCTTGATACATGGTCATATCTAAATACAATTCCTTCCATTAGGATGTTCCTTCGAGGACATCCAATAAAATTGAAACTATAAATGGTTATGTTAGTTATTAAAATTTGCTCTGATCACATCAGATGTGTTCCTTCTCAATCGACGGCCACCATTAAGCTTGAGTTACTTCCGTTGACTGATGGCATAATTACACTGGACACTTTACAAATTGATGTCAAGGAAAAAGGTAAGCATCCGCCTGTTTACCTATTCATGCTTATTCATATTCTAACAAAGATAAAGGGCAGGTTGGACATTGATTGACAGGTCGATAAATGGTGGCTTGTTCTACTGCTTAAATATATGCATGATTCTTCATGGGCTACAAACCAATGAATGTAGACAATCATGTATATAGTAGTCTTTTATCATGGTTATCAACAATCTCGCCACGAATCTATGGTAGCTTTGAAAAGGAAACCTAATCTATCAAACTTCTATTGTAACATTTGATTGTAGTTTTTAGATACTGAACCAAAATTTAAAGTAGTTATAGTCAACTTAATGGTAAGTCGATCCATACTTACTGGAGCTGTATGATTATCTATAGAGTTTATACGTAGAATTACAAAGCAGGTTTGGAGCATTACTTTTTCTTTTCACTTCCCCAAAACTTTTTGTATTTTGGATCGTCAGTCCAACAAGTCAATAATCGATTATCAACTGAAATTCTAGTGTTTTTGGCATAACAGGTCTTACCTACATCCCTGAGCACTCACTCATGATAAATGCAACTTCCAGCATATCGACAGGGATTATATAGACGAATTGATTTCAAAATGCTTCTCTCAATACATTTTACCTGGACTATGGAAGAAATTTTGAAGTGCTAATCCTTTTGTTGTCCAGTATATGGCTCTTAACGACAGGCAACAAGGTATTCTTTCCTTTTTGCTTTAGTGTGAAGTTGAAAATTCCATGTCAAAGTTATTTTAGAAAATATGACCTCACATTTTGTATTGTAAACTAAGGCCTTGAAGATGTCAATTGTTATGTACCCTTTATTGGGAAAGACTGTACTCTTTGTAGATGAATCTCAAGAGTGTGAATATACTCATTTAATACTCGTGAAGTAAAGCAGAAGAATCATATAGCTTTTTCCATTAATAGATGGCGTTTGTGTGACCCAACCTTTCTCTTTTCCAATTGCAGCCTTCAAACTAAATCATATCTTTTTATCCTTTTTATTTTTGGCTTATTATCCTTTTGTCTCATTGTTTGTAATGTTACCTTTTCAAGTAAGATGTCCATACTGTGATTTCTGGTCATCTTCTTGATTGGGATAACGTGGCTTTTTCCGCTGGATTTGGGTCTTTGTGGTTCATGAAAATTGTTGACACAAAAAAAAGAATGAATGATTGTAAGCATATTGGCAGTGGAAAGTGAACAAATGTCTTGCTCTCGGATGAAGTTTTTAAGCAAATAGCTGTAAGTCAACCAATTTCTGTTGGAATAGTGAATTTCCAGGTCAAGTTTGCTTTGATAAAACTGGCTCAGATCAACTTAAAATAATTTTTAATTTAATCAAGTCATGATTGGGATCGAATTCTGACCATGCTTACCTTGGCTCTTTTTTAATTAATCACCTAATTAATTATATAATAATTAATAAATTTTAAATTCATAAAAGGAAAATAATAATTTAAACCCAGGGACGAGCATATGTTGTTGGAATATAAATTATTATCTAGTAAACTATCACATTTTATAATGGAAATTGTTTATAATGAGCATATTGTGATATCTCAAGAAATATTTAAATTAATAAGCATGATTAATTAGCATGATGGAAGTCAATCTTTGTGTGGCACGCTGGTACTAGAAAGTCAAATGGTGGTTTCTTAAACTCACAAGCTAGCTCATAAACAAAGACTCTTTGTGATAATCGCTTTAATCTGCATAAATTTATATATAATATATAACACTATCAAAGAGTATAATTCACCAAAAAGAAGGAGTATAATTCGCCATTATAGGACATCTTTCCAATCATAATGTTGCTCTGTTTACTTCGTTTTCATGAATGAAAGTTTTTGTTGTCTTTTTCTAGGGTTTATCATCTACTTACACCTCATGTTTCTTAGCATACACCAAAAACATCGTTGTCCGAAAACTATAAATTCAAAGAAATTATAACTTTCCCTTTTTTTTTTGTTTTTGCTGAAAAAAAAAAGTATAACTTTCCTTAATTGCCTAATCCTTTGCCATTGTATGAATATAAAGTCCAAAAGGATCCCATCTTATACATCATATATTTTTTTTCAGGAAAAAAAAAAATCATATTTTTTAAAAATTTTATTATAGTTTTAAAGAGTCACTCAACAATGATGTTTGGTAAAATCATTTGTGGTACCAGCACTTTATTGGGTTGGGTATACGTACATCTTGATAACTTTAATAATTGTAACTTTTATGCTCAACTTTTACAATTAACATATGAAAAATCTAATAAAATGTCATTAAACTACTTCTAATTTTTTTTTTTTTTAGGAATAATAACATTTTACCACTTTCTGTTCTTTACCTTCCATGTTATTAAAATCTGTTATGTTGCTTTTGAATTATTACTTTCCTATCAGTTAGACCTAATCATATATATATTTTGAAAAATGAATTTGATGAAACATATACAACCTATATAACTTTATTATTTATCATATACAAATAACTCATGTAACTTTATTTAAAAGTTGTTTCAATATGCATCATTGTCCAGAAACACGAAATTCAAAGAAATTATAACTTTCCCTAATTAACTACCCCATTGCCGTTTTTTATGAAATAGAAAGTCCAAGAAAATCCAATCTTCTGCATCATATATCTTTATTAAAAAAAAAAAGAGAAAAGAAATTATAATAGTTTTGAAGATTCACTCAAAATGATGTTTGTTAAAATGATTTGTGGAACCAGTACTTTATTGGGTACATGCCATAATATTTAAATATATAACAGCAAAAATACATAAAAAGTATCAATGCGTATAAATCATTTAACAAAAATGCAGTAAAATTTCAGTCAAAAAATATATAACTAGATAGTTTATAAATTTGGTATGTACATTTGTAATACATTATAGATTAAAAAATATAGGACTAAAAGTACAAGTAATGAATATATATTAAAATCAATTACTTTTAATATACATGATAAAATATATCTATCAGTAAGATGATAGTAGTTTAATATGTTAACAAATAAAGAATAGTAAATAATTTAAAGACAAAAATAAAAAAAAGAACTTTTTTATAAACATTTTTTGGTTCTTGTAAAAAAACAAATAATTGAAAATATTTATCTTTTCCAAGAGATGTGTTTTTTTCATGTGTATAATATATTTAATATGTGTTTTCAATATTTATATTAAAAAAAACATGTTTTTCTTTTTATCTCCTTACATTTGAAAATAAAATGAAAAATGAAATTTTTTTTTTTCAAAAATATAGTATGTACATGTATTATTCACGTTTTATTTTCATAATTACTAACTATGGTATATAAATTATAACTTCTATGTTAAAATTTTACAAGTAATAAATGAAAAATCAAATAAAAGAAGTCACTAAACTACTAATAGTTTTTTTATTATGGATAATTACATTTCATCGCCTTAATTATACTATTTTTTTGCATTTTACCTCTTAATACTCCAAAACCTCTTTAATTGCCCTTGAACTATTACTTTTATATTATTTCCATCCAATATATTTTGATTTACAAATTTAATAAAATGAAATATATACAATACAACTTTTAAAAGATTTTCATAAAAAAAGAAAAAGAAAAAGACATTTAAAAGACTATCTTAGTATGCATGATTAATTTGCTATATTGTACTATTAGACTAAATTAAAAGGAAAATAATAATTCAGCCTGAAATTTTGAAAGCTTTATAGCTTGACAAACAAAGTATAAAAAGTAATATAGTTGAACTTGAAGGAGTAATTTGTAATTATTCATTTTTAATAAATTGCATATGAGACTTACAAATTTGTATAAATTTG
Source organism: Ziziphus jujuba (assembly GCF_031755915.1). Lineage (NCBI taxonomy): Eukaryota > Viridiplantae > Streptophyta > Magnoliopsida > Rosales > Rhamnaceae > Ziziphus > Ziziphus jujuba. The sequence goes on from NC_083390.1 coordinate 10,037,586, forward strand.
CAAGATTCTAAACAACTCATTGGTAATGCTAGGATTTAAGTCACCAAGTTATCATTCCTTCCCTTTTGCACAGAAATGTATTGCAATCCAAACAAATAAAAATAAAAAAATCCAAATTCAAATTTTCACACCCATTTTTTAAAATATAAAATTATAAAGAACCTGTTAATTATAATTATGAAAATTATGTCCTGACGTGTATAATAGATAATATAACAACATCCAAAATATATATATTTTGTTCCAATAGCAATATCCAAAACATTACTAATTCAAAAAAAAAAAATAATAATAATAATAATAATAAATAATATAACCAAAATATTTATACATAAATAGTTTAATTTAATCAAATCCAGTCCCATTCAACAAGTGCGCCCTCTAATAACAGTAATTTTTATAGTCGCATTAATATGGTACTACAATTATAAAAAAGTAATTTATATTCATACTTATATGGTTTAACATTTATGTTCTTTTACGTTTAATATGGAGGGATAAACTTTCCAAAGATATGCGTATTGAATATTTTTCGCCAATTTATCTTTGACAATGACCCTCTTTGGAATGATTTATTTATTTTTTTTCCTTTGAAAAAACCTCTTGCGTCGTAATAAAATCTTCTAAATAGTAATAAAAATACTAGCCTCCTAAGTTTTTCTCCTAACTGAGGTGGATAAGGAAAAAAATAAAAAATAAAAAATAAAAAATTTGATGGCCATATTTTTTTCCTACCTTTTGATTTGGTTCACATGTATATTTTAATATGATTTTCATAATTAATTTTAAATACATAATTGATTAATAGATTTTACAAATTTAATAATTATTGATGATAAGATAAGTGATAATAATAAATTTATTAATTACTTAAATAATTTAATTCTAGTAAAACAAATGGACTAATAATAATTCTGCACATGTTGTTGATAAGGATGAAATAATCTACTAGCTTCTTGTACTTTAATCATTACAATGATGGAATCAAAACAGCCATGGTAAATAGAACATAAAAAAGGAAAACTAACACAGAAATCTAAATTGCTTTTTCTTCTTCATTTTTTTTTTCCATTTGCATAAATATTTAGAAACATGTTTAAGAAATTTATTTTTTTATGGGAAGTAAAACTATAAAAAAAAATTAATCTAAATTTTAAAAAATCAATTTTATAATTATATAGTTCTAAAAATGGCATAAAAAAATTTGATTAATCCAACTGTCTTATCTTAAAAAACAAAAAAAAATCCAAGATATTAAGAAGCACCTAATAAAACCACCAAATAATTAGAAATAGAGTTTCTTTGTTTTTTTTTTTTTTTTTTAAATTAAAAAAAAAACCAAAATTTAAATAATTAATAATAAAAATAAAATGAATACAAACAAAGATGCATGCACAGCACAGATGATATCAATCTGACGCGCGCGTTTGCCTCCGCCCACCCAAGCTAGACACGTCACCATCAAAGTGGGTCCCGCCCTTCTTTCTCTCTCCTACCCGAACTGCCCAAATTTTTTCCACTTCTCTACCTGCCCGAACTGCCCGCTTTCACCTTTTTTATATTTTTTATTTTATGTTTTTTCCTTTTCACTAATCGAACCGCACCCAATCAAGGCCTAGTCTAATGCTATGCCAAAAAAACAGCCCTCAGTACCATCACCGGCACAACGGGCAGTTCGGGCAGCTCATTCCTCCCTGCCCGTTTTCTCCGGGCAGCTCGATTTGCTTTTTCTAGTCGTCGATTCGATTAAAAAAGAAAGAAAGAGAGAGAGAGAGAGAGAGAGAGAAAGATAGATAGAGAAAGAGAGAGCATTCGGTAATTCGCATTTCTGGGGGTATTAATAATTATTATTTATATATATATATATGATAATATTATTTTTCCAAATTATTATTTTTTGCCCAACTTTAAACTGGTCAGCTTGTTGGAGTCCCATTTTCTGAGATTTCTGTATCCCTGAACAGACATTTTCTGGGTCGAACTGAAGCTTGTGATTTCCTATCTGCTGAAAAAAAAATAAATAAATAAAAATACCCAAGCCTTTTTGTTTTTGTGTTTTTTTTTTTTTCCTTCGGTTGTGAAAGTTTGTTTGGTTTTTGGACAAGTTGATCAAATTTGAGCAAGGATTCGTTAGTAGTGATCTGCTTATATGTGATCTAGCTCTTCTTTCAACTGTTTTTTTTTTTTTTTTCCTTACTTATTTTTATTTTTAAAGCTGATTTTTTTGGGTTTTGAAGGGGAGAAAAAAAAAAAAAGGCTTTGAATTTTGTGGGTGAAATGATGGTTTTTTATGTGGTTTGTGTGAAGAAAGTTTGACTGGTTTGTGGAAGTGGAGGGGGATATTTGGGGTTTGTTGGGGGAGGTTTTTGATGGTATCTGGGTTTGATTCTTTAGGGCTTGTTTGATATGGGATTAGGTGCTGAGAATGGTAAAGTGGAGTCTTGGGATGTGTGTAAATCAAAGGGAAGGAAGAAGAAGAAGAAAGATGAAGTTTCAGTGGAAGAAGAGGAAACTGGGTGTTGGATTAGGCTGAGGTTTATTGGCAGCTGCATTTCTTCAAGATCCAAAGTTGATAGCTCAATCAGTGGGACCAGCACTCACTATGGTAAATCTTTTTTTTTTTTTTTTTTCCTTACTATTAAGTTTTCCAATGGTTATGCCTTTCAAGTTATTCTTCGAAACTTGTTTTTTGGTGGTTTTGGTTATGTTTGACTTTTCCAAAGCCTAAAGATATTGTTTTTATGTTCTATTTGTTTTCATTTTAGGCTTGTGTTTTGTGGGTGAAGTTTTTATCTTTTGTAGGCGGTGCATGTTTAGTTACCATTGACAAACAAATTTGGTCCTTAAAATCTCTGATAATGGAAAACAAACATTCATTTCTGCTTGAGAATCCTACTTATTTGCTGCATCAAAACTAAGGTTTATCTAAGAAGCTTCTCTCATGATGGATTTATATAAAAGCTTGAATTGTCCATTAATTTTATTGACTTTGCCGACAAAAACCTAGGTTAGTTTTGGATGTAGAGGCTGTTTTCAGAGAAGTAATCTAACTGTCGTTTTTGATTTTCTGTCAGAGGAAAGCATACCCGAAATTAGATAAATAAAAGTTATATTTAAATTCTTGTTAAGGATTGACTTCCTAATTACAGGTGGATGGATGTTGAATTTTATGATTTTTGTGCTCTTTTTCTTTCTATTTCTTCTTTCTTTTGACTTGTCATACACCTATCAAGTTAAAACCTTTGCACTTATAACCTGCTTATATGTTGTTTATAAACACCGGGATTTTATTGTTTGTCTTTCAAATAGAGTACCTATCATATTGTTTGGAATGCAAGGAACTAAACATGGTAGCAATTTAGGAGCTCAACATAGAGTTTACAAATCTGTTCAATTTGATATCTTGTAGATGTGACTGGGATGGTAAACTTGCAGGCCGAACCAACTGAAAACGAAATACTTGTGTAGGAGGCTTGGAGCTGTCTCAACTTAAATCACTTGTCGTTACGAATTAAAGAATGTCTTCTATAGAATATTTCTGGTCTCCTTAGGAGTTGAATATTGTTTTTTTGTGAATCCAGATTATTAATGCTTATGTCAACTAATTTATCTATAACTATGTTGCTAACTTCAGTCCTTTAGTTTCTTGTTGAGAACACATATCCAGTTACAGAACAGTTGATTTTTTATTTTCTTGTTTTTTATAGATTTTGTTGCTTTGCTTAGCTCCTCATACTATTTTCAACTCATGGAGTTGGGGATTATCTTCTTGTGTGATTGAGTTGATAAAGTGTGTCTTCTCTATCATATCAAATTTGTGTATGCTTAAACCTCTAATCTGCTTAGAGGTGACACGAGTGCAATATGGGTTGTTAAAAGATAAACTGGTTTATTATTTAAATCAGATTATATCTAATATCTTAATTTGTTTGAATTTTCAGAAACTAAATCCACAAATGATACGAGCAGAGATCAACCAACAGCTGCAATAGTCTCATCCACAACCACCAGTAATGCGGAGAGTAACTCATCAATGTCCAAACTTGAAGAGGAACTTAAAGTTGCTTCAAGGCTTCGAAAATTCACGTTTAATGATCTTAAGTTGGCCACAAGAAATTTTAGACCGGAAAGTCTTCTTGGTGAGGGTGGTTTTGGTTGTGTGTTCAAGGGGTGGATTGAAGAAAATGGAACTGCTCCAGTAAAACCAGGCACAGGGCTTACTGTTGCGGTTAAAACTCTCAACCATGATGGGCTTCAGGGTCATAAGGAATGGCTGGTATGGAACTTTCATTATCTAGATTTTTAGTTTTTGGATTATCTCTTTTCATTATTTGGGATTTTTAATTCCAGCTTATTGTATGTGACAGGCTGAAGTGAATTTTCTTGGTGACCTTGTTCATTCCAACTTAGTTAAACTTATAGGATACTGCATTGAAGATGATCAAAGGCTGCTAGTATATGAGTTCATGCCTCGAGGGAGCTTGGAGAACCACCTATTCAGGAGTATGCATCTTTTAATGATTCAATTACCTTTTTTTCATTCATTCCTCTGCTTTGTTGTCTTTTGGTAAAGAGAAGTCTTAACTTCTCTTACTAATAATTTCAGATCATTTTACCTAGGTTCCTTTATCCCACATTTGTTTCCTCTCCATTACCCACATGTTTACTTTAAAAAATTGCTTGTCTACAGTAGAAATGATAAATACTTTTTTGTAATTAATTGATGCAGAATGGTTAAGAATTATCTGTATCCCTCCATTATTTTACTTACATATTGGCTATATTAGAGAAATAACATTCACAGGGGGCATCATGCACAAGCACAGCATAGCATCCGGTAATAGGCAGAAAATATTGCTAAAGTGTACGCTGTAACTTGAGAGTAGCCTAAAATTCTGCTAAGCTATGTGCTTCAATTACTCTTCTCATGCTACCAAATTGAAAGTAGCTTAGGAAAATTAATGACTTGGATATGTGCTCAAGGGACATAACATGTTGAGTGATTGCAGTTTTAATCTATATCTGAATTTTTGTGTTGATTGATCATAGTGATTTTTTCACAAGGATAGTTTGAACCTAACAGGAATGTGGCCTTCTTCTTTATCTTATTTTCTGATGTAATTATGCTTATGTGCAGGGTCATTGCCTCTTCCATGGTCTATTAGGATGAAAATTGCATTGGGCGCCGCAAAGGGTCTTGCTTTTCTTCATGAGGAAGCAGAAAGGCCCGTGATATATCGTGATTTTAAAACCTCCAACATCTTATTGGATGCGGTACAATTCATCCATCTAACAAAATATTGTTCATCTCCCTTCATGTTATTCATCTTTCTAATAAATGTTATTTCAGGATTACAACGCAAAACTTTCTGATTTTGGACTTGCCAAAGATGGTCCTGAGGGTGATAAAACCCATGTGTCTACCCGTGTGATGGGAACTTATGGTTATGCAGCCCCAGAATATGTCATGACTGGTGAGCATAGTGAAACTCATTTTTGTGGCTTGTTTCTTTCTTAAGCTTCCAGCATATAATTTTTATCCAAGGAAAAAAAAAAGGGCTTCCAGCATATAATGTTTGTTTTTATGGGAATATATTAATGAGTAGGATGTTAGTATATTTTATCATTTTCATATTCAGTTGTTATGATATTGATATTGTCTGATGCCCGTTCCTTTGCTTTTTGTCCAGCACGTGTCCCTCATATACTAATGATTTTGTTTGGTTCTTTTAAAATCACCTTACTACTAGGAAGCTTAAAGTACTGGGAATTCTTTTGCGAAGTTTACCACTTGCATAGAAATAAACAATTCTTATTTTGGTTTTATATTAGATTACTTCTTGTTGGCTCACAGCTGATGGCATTAAGTTGATAAATTACAAGTTCTTTTTATAACTGAAGGATTAACTGATTTTTTTGTACATATTGCATAGCAGAGTTTTGCTATTTTTATTGTCTATGGACTCTTATTGTTCCACGGTCTTGTTAAATATGGCTGTTGAAAGTGTTTTTTTCTGTCCCCCCCCACCCTCGGGCGGATGATCTGCTAGTATCCATTTATTATGAGATTGTGTGATTTTTTGGCATCTTTGATCATTCATTTTACCCAGTTTTGATATAGCAAGGGACTTACGGAGAGGCACTGTGAGGGACAACATCCACAACCATCATATCTATATGATATGCGTGTTCTGATAGCTGTGAATGACTGTCCCTCATAATCCCTTCCCATATGTCCCTTGCTATATCAAACCCATCATTTTACCTGTTTTAGTTTGTGATTATTGTGTTCTCTAATTTTATGTCTTGACCGTGGAGAAGTCATACTCAACATGATAACATGTTGATATATGTTATATTAATTAGCTTGGTTGAAAGTTTAAATTGCAATTGATGCCTAACTGCTGACAGTACATTTTTATTTATAGTATCTTTTCCTCCTTATTCTTGCTCAAGTAACTTCATTTATATCTGTTGCAGGACATCTTACATCTAGGAGTGATGTCTATAGTTTCGGTGTGGTTTTACTTGAAATGTTAACTGGTCGAAGATCAATGGATAAAAACCGACCTAACGGTGAGCATAACCTTGTAGAATGGGCTCGACCACATCTAGGGGAGAGAAGAAGATTCTATCGGTTGATAGACCCTCGGCTTGAAGGCCACTTTTCAATAAAAGGAGCCCAAAAGGCCGCACAGCTAGCTGCACATTGCCTCAGTCGGGATCCAAAAGCCAGGCCCTTAATGAGTGAAGTTGTTGAAGCCTTGAAGCCATTGCCAAACCTTAAGGACATGGCAAGCTCATCGTATTATTTCCAAACCATGAACGCAGACCGTGTAGGATCCAGCCCGAATGCTAGAAATGGTGTCAGAACACAAGCAGGATTGCTGACGAGGAATGGGCAGCAACAAAGGAGCCTTTCAATACCAAATGGTTCCCATGCTTCTCCATATCACCATCAATATCACCATCAATCTCCAAAACCTAAGGGCAAACAGTAGGGTTGGCAGCTGTCTTGTTTCTTTTCTCCACCCCATCTCAGCATTCATTTCTTTTACCCTTTTTCGTTCCTATCTTTTTTTTTTTTTTTTTTTTTTTCTCTCTTCCTCCGTATAGATGTATCTCTTGTTAAAGCATTTCTTCTTGGACAACTGAAAAAAGCAACAGAGAAACATGTTTGCTTGATGTTGTGCTTAGAGAGTGGTGACAAATCCCAGTAGGGGATAAAAAAAAAAAAAATGTAAGGGTAGGAAGGAGAAAGCTTGTTGAGCAAAAATGTGCCTTAACCATCACATTGTTTGAAAGTATTAAAGATTATTACCTCCCCTTACTTTTTTTTATATGTATACTTTGTCATCTTCTTATTATTCCTTGGTTAATACAACTCCTTGTTTTCCTTTATACAAAACTCATCTTTATTCAACTATTTAGAATGCTTCACTCCACAGCCTGAAAATGTCTATATTTGGTTGTTTTACACTTTGAGAAGATTAGTATGGGGTTCAAGCTCCTTGGTGTTGAACCCCACAAAAAGGAGAAGATGGAGATGATAGACCAGGAACAGTGTTTTGACGGAAAAAAAAACTTATAATTTGATGCACGGTTGACAAGGTGCCGCCTCAATAAATATATTATAGGCTTTGTATGTTTTATACCATTTATAATTGGACTCTCAATAAATGTATTATAGGCATTGTATGTTTTATTTTATTTTGATGTTGCATGTAAGTGTAGGGTGTTTTTTTGGGTTCACATTGTATGTCATTGTATTTAAAAAATTCTTCCACCTCGAGGAAGAGATTGACCCGATTCTCCCAAGCCCACTTTTTTCTTGTTTGTTTTTTAAAAGATCCGAGACATAGGAAATACAAACAAAAGAAAGCGGGGAAAGGGAGAAAGTGGAGTGCTTGAGAAAGACGAGAAGAAAAACAAAACGTGGATTGAGCAGGGTTGGTTGGATCACATTCAGATAGCAGTATGGTTTATTACTTTAATCTTCAAAATAGTTGGATAACAAAATAACACTATCGTCATCTTCTTGACACATCACCTACACATTAGCTGGTAGACAACGAAAAGTTTCTACATCATCCACAGAAAGTGAGATATTATCTACACTCAAAACGTATTTTAATCCTTTCTTCCACTACTAATTAATTCTTTGTTTTTTTCCACCCCCCCCACCCCAAAAAAAAAACAAAAAAACAAAAAAACTAAAAAGACAAAAGATGCAATAGTAGTTGTGAAACCCAAGGAAAATAATGCTTCTCGCTAATTTATTCTTTCCCTTCTTTTTCAATTTCTGGTATTTTTTGGATAAAAGAGCAATTAGCCCTTTAAAATTCAAAAGGGATGAGTATTGAGTCAAAGCATGAAACCATTTTATTCAATAAAAGCTGCCTCTCTTTTTGTAAGATTAGATATCAAATGACACCTAGAATTCAACCATTACTTGTAAAATATAGATATTTATTTTAATATTCCATAATTCAAGTTTCTTAATCTCTTAAAAGAGTTTCTTTTGTACAGGGACAGTTCCCACCATTTCCTTTGACAATTACCTAAACTTCGACTTCCCATCCCAATATATATATATATATATATACATATAATGAGTGTCTTATTTATTTACATTTTTTTTTCTTCCTGTATTGATGAATTCCTTCCAAAAAGTGAAGTCCATTCACTGTGACATTGGTTAGCAGTTTAGTCTGTATTTTATGCAGCTTTCCTGGTCAGCTGCTCCATGAATGTGCTCTCAAAGATTTTGTCAGCGTTTCCAACTTCAAATCCATCTCGCCTGTGATACTCTTTAACCTGACCAAGTAATTAAGAGTTCTTAGAAGTGGCATAAAGGTACTAAAAGCACATTTCAAATGAAAAACTAGAAAGCATGAAAAAAAATAAAAATAAAAAAATAAAAACAGAAAAGTTGGTTACCTCATTGTCAGGTAGATTCTTATATTGAGGCAGCACCAAGCGCTCAGCAAACTCGATGTAGGAACAGGGAACTAATTCTGTTGTACCATTGGAAAATTTGAATGAAGTCGAATCCGCAACAGTTGAGCTTTGCAGCAGAAGACCATCAGGACTCACTGGTAATGGAAAAATGAAGAACATTTAAAAATAACCAACTTTCATTGTTACATTCTACTTATAATGATAGTAAAAATTTACATTCAAAGAAATTTCATTTGTCTAGGATTCAGTTTCAGCTTGATGCATCTTGTGCTAATTGAATTAATGGTATTCATTAATTTCCAATCAAATACTTTTACTAGCACATTAGTAGTTTCTGCATATATTATATCATTCTCTGATGTATATTAAAACCTTAGAAAGAACAACCTTTCAGATTCCCGCCTTCTGAATTCAACTTAAATCCGCTCTCTTCAATGAACTGATTGAGGCTTTTGATATCTCTTAAATGAGACTTCAACCGATGAGTGGAGATAGTGACATGGTTCACTGCATACCCATTGACAAGGGTCCAGGCAGCGTATTCACTTTCCCTGTTCCACAAATCAAAAGGATAAGCTCCTACCAACATGTGCAAAGTTTAATCACCAACAAATAAATACAATCCTATAAATAATAACAATATGCAGCTGACAATATCCAAATCCAATATTCTGAGAGCAAGAATATGAAATTTTGCTCATAAAAATTGTTAATTATTCTCAAAGTTGAAAGAAACTTAAGTACCTAGCCAATTGTTGGAATTCAGAATATGATGGTCTTCCCCATGTTAAAGATCCAAGTGCACTTGCTAGAGCAGCATGCTTATTTCCACTACCAGATAATTCAGTATACTTTTTGATTATTTCCTGAATGTTGAAATGAACAGCATCAAGCAATGAACAGTAACAAGTCTAGTGTGCATCTTTTGAACAGACGAGGAAACAAAAAGAGAGTTTCATACGATGGAAATAACCATCATAAATGGTCTTACACAAATTTGCATTTCAGGTAGATTATATATGTTGATCATGAACCTCAAAGTTGAATCAATTTGTTTTGATTTATGCTCTTCACGAAAAGAGACGACTTTAATTTATAGTCACAGCCATGATATAGCAAATTCTATTTTCTTTATAAACTAAACTTAAAATAGGAAAAAAAAAAAAAAAAAAAAAAAAAAAAAAAAAAAAAAAACTCGATATCATAGAACAATTGCTTTGTATAAAGAGCATTGGTGCAAAGTGCATACCATTCTCTCATCTAGTTTTTTAACATAGTTTCATACCTGAGTTTCTGGACTCATTTGATCTACAAGAAGCTCAGATATAAATATCCTTGGAAAAGGTCCAGCAGCACGGCTACCATTTTCAGAAACAGTAGTACTGGGAGGAGAAAACCATTGTGCTTTCAATTTCTTGGCAGGAAATCTTAACTCTTCCTTGGGGGTGTATCCAAAATCCAAGAAAAAGCTTGCCATGGAGTCAATCCCATAACCATTCACCTATTGTTCCAAATTGAAGGAAATTTCGATATCAAAAAAAAAAAAAAAAAAAGGGAAGAAGATTGAGCTAACAAGCGCAAATGCCTAAAACAAAAAGAAAATCTTAGTAAATAGGTACACAATGGTAAAAGAAAAAGGATACCCCAAATGTCCTAAATGCAAAATGATCATAGCAAATTTGGTCACCATCAACAGAATGAACAAGTTCCAAAACTGCTTTCGCTGTTGGATTCCTATTTAAGTACACGGATTCCATACTTGCCAATACACTTCTGAAAAATGATTCACCTCCCTGCATAAAAAATAAAATATAAAATAAACAGCATTGGAAAAGCTTAAGACTGTTCAAATCAACCAGCATAAAGGATGAGTTAGGTTCTAAAGAAGTACAAAATCAGAATTCCTAAGCATTTTACGATGATTTCATTTAGACACAAGAATGTACAACTTCTAAGAAATTCAATGATAAACACTTGAAAAACCATCTCATCCATGAACCAGACCAGTGAATCGACCAGACCTTAAAGTCATCAGCTAGAGAGTAGAACCCAGAGCCTAAATTCACTACCTTAGCATATATTATCACAAAATCTTGAAATTTCCATAGAAAAATGCATTAAGCATATCTACAAAGCCACAAAATGTTAGCTATGTGAAGTTACAAACATCATTGCCTACATATAAGCTTGTTTGCTAGCTTTAAATGCGAATTCCTGCATCTAGAAAAAACTAATAACAAAAAATAAAAACTTCAACAAATTAAAAGATATATCAATTAAGAAATAATTAACCAATACAATCCAATTCTATTTCAAACCAACTGGACTTGAGTTTCACGCTGATGACTTATATGACAAAGGAGAATAAAACCCAAAAAGCAAAAAGAAGAGGGAACCTGGAAAGAAGAATCTTGAAACCCATTATCGGAAATTGAGCAAGAAACAGCAGAGAGGTTTCGTTTCTGGCTGTACATGGAAATAGCAGGAGAGGATGATCCACGGAGCGAAAAGAAATTGGTGGAATTGTGTAGGGAATGAGAGGACGAAGAAGAAGGAAAACAAGAAGAAGAAGCGAGAAAAGGGAAATTTTGGTATCTGGTTTTGATAGCTGAAGAGTAGAGAGACGCCATGGTCGAAAGCTTCATGAATTTTGTTTTTTAGTTTTGTTTGATCGATGGATAACACAGACCTCTGTTCTGTTTTGCTTCCACACGCTTCTATTCTGTAGTCTGTATCTTATTACAGCAGGTGACACTGACACGTCATACATATTTTGTTACAAAACCTGGAAGGGGGGAATAACAAGAGTGGGACCCACAAAGATCTTGGAGCTGTTAAATGGGCCTTCCTTTCTTGATGGGCCGGGAGCTTGTTGCGTGATAAAGCTGGATGATGATCCACGTGGCACTTTTATTATTTGTTTTTTTGATAAATGTGGCAGTGTCTTTAACATGTTAGGCTTCCAAGAATGGAAGGCTTGGTGATCCTTATCCATAATACGAATCCAACAACCATCCAGCTCATCCTTCCCTAAATTGTCTAAGTCTCGGTTATTACTTGTTGGGTTGGGTTTTAATTTGATAATTTGAAAATGGGTAACGTTTCTCTTTAAAAAATAAAACAGAAAGAAGACTAACAAATTATACTATTTGCCATTTTTATTATTATTATTATTATTTTTTTTTTCTTTTGGGACATAAGTTGGTCAAATGTACTGGAATTACATTTTACATATATAGTCGGGCTCGGATGAGCATATATGGATTTGATTACCTAGAAACATTGATTTACATGTTGCATTAAATTTAATATATTAAATACATATAATTCAACAATTTCAAATATTTATTGAGTCCATCAGTGTTGAATTCAAAAATTATTATTAAAAAAGCACATTGTGTAATGTAGTGGCATTTTTATCTTTTTTTTTTTTTTTTTTGGACATTTTTTTATACTTTTTTTTTCTATATTGTAGGTAGCCCAATTGATTAGATTATTTTAATAAATTGAATAGGTTTCATTTCTTTTTATTTATTTTCCTCTAATTCTACTTTATAGAATAATATGATTTCAATATTTTGATAATGATTTGATATTCATAATAAATATATTAAAAAATCATAGCTTAAAGCAAAAAGAGAAAAAAAAAAAAAGGAAAGTTATTTTAGATTTTGTTAGAAATTAGTTAACCAAAAATAATCTCTATAATTAAAACAACATAAAATACTAGTTAAAAAAATATTATTTATAAATAACTATAATTTTTTGTTTTAATTAGATAATTATTCTGTTATTAATTAATTGTATTCATTGTAGTTGTAAATGATCATTATTTTTTAAAATTTGTTATTAATAAGTATATTTTCTATTTCAAAAAAAAAAGTATTATATTGTAGATAAATATTATAACTATATTTAATAAATATGATTGTAAATAAATAAGAGATGAAAAGAAAAAAGATAAGTGAGAAAAAAAGCATTAAAACTAAGAAATAGGAGGGGGAAAAAAAAAAAAAAAAGAAGAAGAAGAAGAAGAAGAAGAAGAAAAAACGGTAAAACTAAATTTGGGGTGTGTGGGAGTAAAATTAGGAGGGCATATTTTCAGTTTTGCAATTTAATAAAAAAATATATTAAACATTTAAATAAAAAAATTGAGGGGTAGGTCCATACTTGGTCCAGTCCATGCTTGGAGTCTATTTAATTGAGAATACTTTCACTTGAACACCAATGTATATACATATAAATTATAGAGATTCACTAATTGAGGATTGGACAAAAACTAAATTACCAAATTTGATCAAGGTCAAAGGTTAATAGTAGACAAAGGAAAAAATAAAATTATCCATCCACAATTTTGGATCAGATTCTCGTTAAATATACATTGTTATAATATGGAAATTTATATAATATATAAAATAAAATAATTAGTGACACGTGTTATTTTTATATTCTTTCAATTTATCCTCAAAATCATCAATAAAAGAATATATTTTTTTCTTTTATAATTTATAATCTTATCAATATATTAATCAATATCAAATGGAATATCATAGAATAGTTATTTAAAAATACGAAATTTTTTATTTTATATTAAAATATATATGTTTTTACTATTATAATATTATATAATAGATTGAAACAGTATGAAATTTTTTATCTCTTATGAATGTATTAAAAAATATATAAAATAATAAATAACTATATATTTATTATTATAATATATAAATATAATTACCACAAACGATAAATGAACAGTAAGTTGATCAGTTGAATATCATATATCTCAAATGTAAAGTGAAAGAATAAAATATGTATTTTTTATTATTATAATATTATATATGATATTAATTATATTTGCATATATATATATATATATATATATATACGGTTCCTTAATCAAATATATTTTAAATATTTTTACATATACGAATATGATTATAAGATTATATATTATATATATTTTACTTTTATATATTATACATATTGTTGTAATAATATATATTATATATTGAAAACTTTGCTATAATGAATATTGGCATGCATATTAAATGTAAATCATAATCAAATTATCTGTAATATTGAAATAAAATATATACAATACTCCATAAATTATATATAATTTGATGCTGATTTGTATCATAATGTACAAATTGACATATATGGTAGTGAAACTATATATAGATACATCTCTTTTTAAATCCAAATTATTGTTAATTAAATAATAATAATAATAATAATAAAATAATTATATTATATTATAAGGGTTTAATATAGAAAAATTAATTATTTAAAAGAAATCAAATAAAACATTTAAATTTGAATTTGAATTTCATCGATGGAAAAAAATAAATAGATAAACATTTTTAATTTAAATTCTATAAATAAATTATCGTATAAAGTAAAAATGTGTTTATAGGATAAATGATGATGCTAATTATAATAATAATAATAATAACAATGACAATAACAATAATAATAATAATAATAATAAAATTATATTATAAGGATTTAATATAGAGAGATTAATTATTTGCAAGGAATCAAATAATGCATTTGAATTTGAATTTGAATTCCATAGGTGGAGAACATTGTATAGTAATTGGAATTTAAATTTGAATTCTATAAATGAACCAAAAAAAAAAAAAAGGGTATGAAAATGATATGTATATGAAAAAAATTAGATATATAAATATTTTTGAATTTGAATTCCATAAATGAATAGTATTATATATAAAGGTCAAATTTTTAGTTCTTGATAAACTTTTGCAATATAGATTGAAAAAAAAAAATTAAAATCCAAATATACTTAATAATAATACAATTTTTAAATAAGTTTTTAAATATGACCAAACAAGTTAATTTTATCAACCAGATTACTGTTAACAAGATGCAGTGAATATTTAAAGTTCGAATCTCATAGAAATTAAGAATAAATAGAAATTAGATATACTGAAACAAAATATATAGTATAATTTAAAATTTTATATGTAAACGTACATGTAATATATAATAACATCGAAGATTAAATATTATTATTTAATTATTATTTATGATATTATCTATATATATTATTTATATTATATATAAAATTAAGATAATTAGTAAAAAAAAAATTTCACTTGTTATCATTATATTTAATATAATTAATTATTATAGATTATTTTTAAAATAATCTAATGTGATTATACATACCGTGTAGCGCATAAGGATTAATACTGATTAATATGATTATAATGAGAGAGTTTCTTCTTTCTTTTCTTTTTTTTACGTATAATGAAAAAGTTTCTAAGACTTCGCTGTATAATTAAAATCTTAATATTTACACTGGTAAAGTGATATATCATTATTACAAAATAGTTTAATTCCCTAAGGGTGCATTTAGTGCGGTGTATTAAAGTTTTATATAGTATTATTTTATCCAATATAGTATTTGATAATGCAAATGGGTTGAATTATCTAATACCCTTCTCCACCCTTAATACAACCTGCAATGTATTAACCAATACACCTCAATGAATTGTATTAACTAATACAAAACTCATACACACGAGAGAAAAATCAGAAAAAAGCCAAACCCCCCACTGTCTTCTTCCTTTTCACTCCCACCATAACCATAACCACAACCCCCAAGCCCCCCCATTGTTTGCATAATCAGCGTCGACATCGGCGGCTCCTCCATTTCCCACTTCCTTTGTACTTATTCTCCCAATCCCACTTCCAATTTTCGAGGGAAACAGCTTCGTCGGCAGCCGCATGGCCACCGTCAACGTTACCAGCAATACTTTCGAGGCCCGCACCTCTATCCTCCACCCAAAGGATTTCCATGCCTTGAGCTACACCAAGCTCCTTAATCTTACAGTCAACGACCCCTCTTCTTCTTCTTCTTCTTCAATCAGAATCTGGGACGGCAAGAAGTTTGTGTTCAAGACCTTGAGCTTCAACTGCAAACTTCCATTCATTCAAAAATGACAACCACCAAAGCCAAAGCAATTTCCTTTAACTTTTCCTTGAATTTCTAGGTTCTTGATTAAGCAAAAGCATGTTAAATAAAAAAAAATGGTTTAAGAATTTTGAGTGAATAAAATTTGGATTATCAAGAATAATAGAATTTTTTTTTCATTGATCTAGATTAGATGACCAGAAGAATGATAGATTGGGGTTTTTGAGAAGAGACGATCCCCCCCCCCCTCTCTCTCTCTCTCCTTCTTTCAAGCATGGTGAATATTTTTATTTTAATAAAAATAAAAATATATAGTATAATACATTATAATACCAAACGTAGTATAGTATAATATTATACAATTCATTCTAGTCCAATTCATTCCAATCTAAATTCAATACATTCCAATACAATACAGGATACCAAACAAGCCCTAAGTATTTTTCTTTTGATAAATATTTGTTTAATAAAATAAAATAAAAAATCCAATTGTTATTATTATGTAATATTTCAGTTTATTTCATAATGACTACCTTTTATTTACCAAAAAAAAAGAAAAAAAAAAAGAGTATCTCTTATTCCAATAGAAACCATCACCCATGACAAATAGGCTTACTCTTTCAATTTGATGATGTTTGTCAACTAGTATTTATTTATTTAAATCTTTATTGGGCCATAATATTTACCAAAGGTTTGTGATATATTATTATTATTATTTGATAAACTGGAAGATAGGGATTTTAATGTTAGGCTTTAAACTTAAGAGCAAGATATGAGAATACGCCCTGCCATTCCTGACTTAAGGAAGGAATGGAATAGAGAGTTATTACCAATCATTTAAATTATAGAAAAAATAAATATTTTGTATAGAGGGAAGGGAATTGTAGTATCTTGTCTATGGTGGATTCTGGCTAGGAAATGAAATAAGTAATTAATCAAAACAATATAAGAAAAAGGTAATTAATCAAAGTGGTGATGAATTGAATGATGTTGTCTTTAGATCTGATTTTGACCCAAAAGAAAAAAGAAGAAAAGAAAAAGAAATGAGCTATTTATAACGGTACAAATGAAACTTTAAATGCCTACTATATGATAGCCATTTATAACGGTAAAAACAAAAGCATTTATTAAGATGAGCTTCATTTTTATAAACAATTTGAAATGTTTTTAATCTAGTATTTTCCATTTATTTGTTCCTTAAATTTGTAGCTAGATAATAAATCTAATTTAAAATATAAACCAATTATATACAATTTAAGTAAATCCTTTAAAAATCAAGTAATGTTGGCTCAATTGATAAATCATTTGCACCTGTGACTAAGAAGTCATATATTCAAAACATTGGGGTGATAAAAGAAATTATTATAGTGATAAAAAAAATTGAAACCCAAAAATATATAAACCTTATCTTATTATTATTTATTATTATTATTGAAACATTATAAACCTTATTTGTGATGGCCTACCCCCATAAGATATATTGAATTTAAACTTTTGAGCAGTTTGACTAAAGTTAATCAAGTTTGATCAAATTGAACTTTTAAGTGGGATCAAGTTTGATTTTTTCTTGGAGATGAAATTTGGTTTTAACTCTTGTATATTTATGTAGAGCTCATTAATATGAGTTTGTAGACCAGCGACACATCTAATTCTCAGTGACAGATTGAAAGTTATAGCTCTGTAAAGTTACACGTATGGTATAACTTTTACAATATCCAAATCTATGAATTTTGTCCTATAGTAGAGCCAAGGTCTCTAAGGCCTAGAAATTAATGCTTAGGGTTTCTCATATCTGAAAATTTTTACGAGAGACAAGAATTACCAAAATACCCCTTAGAAAACCCAAAAAACTGTAAGAAACATTAACCCTAGTAGAAAACCACTTTGGACTTGATGTGTAAAATCAATTCGCAAGTGCATGAATCGTTTTCAAGTAATAAAGTAAAAAAATAGGGTTGTCGTACCCAAGGGATTAAGAATTAAGTGCCAAAGATAATTAGGTTTTGATAATATTTGAACAGCAATTAAGATGGCAATTGAAAATTAAATAAACTAAATTAAAAAAAAACAAAAAATTTAAATTAGATCAATTTCAAGTAAGAGAGTGAGTTTAATAATTATGAATACTAGGGCATTTGATTTCACCACTAACTATTCCAATTCAATTACTTAAATATGTGAATTTAATTAACTGGTAATTTTGTTAACCATACTTAATCACAAAATTAATCAAAAGTAGTTTCCACTTACAATTGATAATATTCATATAACCTAATTCATTTCTTCCGATCTATAAATTAAATCATGCAAATTCATTAAGCATAGATTATGCAAATAATATGGCATGAGACATAACTATTTTCCAACCAATTATGCATTCATGTAAATCATTGGAGATCCATAATGCTATCCTTTTCCAAGCTCAAATATTATTAAAATCATTTATTCCGTCCGGCCTATGAAAGCATTAAGCATACCAATGATTTATTAACAAAACATATTACTAATTAAATAAAATTCAACATATATTAAAATAATTAGACTTTCATAGTTAGAGCTACATTATAGCCCTAGCTATGAAATTAGTTCATGGCAAAAATAATTTCAACATCCATAATTATAAAGAACATAATAATAATGTTCACAATTAAAAAGAAAGAAATGAGAATAAAAACTATTAAAGAAATCCTCCTCCAAAAGCTCTCCAAGTTGTAGCCTTCTTCTCCAAGCAAGCCCACGTCTCTATACCCTCTCCAAACTCTTCAATGGATCTTCTAAAACTCTAAAAGTTTAAAATCCTAGAACCCTTAAGAGAACCTTAGAAACTCCCAAATTTTGGTTTGTTTCTATTTAAGCTTCCTAAAAGCTCTTAAATAACTCTCTAAACTTGTATATCTCCCTTCAATGTGGTGGGGGCTATATATATAGGACCTTGGGAACCTTTTTCTCTCTTTATTTTCAATGTGAGAGTTTTGGAAGATATCTTTTTTAGGCCATCAAAAGGGTTTGACGAATTTTGATGTGTAAAAAGGAAACTTGATATTACTTGCTCTCCAATACTTTCCTTTTCTCTAATTCTTTCTAAAAAAATAGTTAATTAGTCTAATTTACCCTAAATGAAGCATGTGACATGACATATGCCTCATTAATGATAAATTAACTAATTATATCCGCTTGTTCTAATCTTGGCCCTTGGATTGCCTTGATTCTCTCTCTTAATCCATGGTGGATATTTAACTAGAAATATTCTTTTTTATAAATTTCAAACTTTAAATGATGATATCTTTTTAGTCGCACCTCGAAATCCAAAACTAATGTAATATTTGAAATCGTGAGGATTCATATGACATCCACTTCCATCATAAAATTCCCTATAGAATCTTTATAGAATTTTTAAAGAATCTTCTTAGAATCTTTTCAATGCTTGATCCGTTCAAACTCAATCTTGCTTTCCACCATAATTCGACCCAAGGAATCCATTTTTATGGTTGTTTTCTTAAAATTCTTCTTTTTTCACCTAGATTAAGAAAAATACATAATTAAGTATTTTTTCATAACAAATTAACACAAACTAACAAATATTAAGCTATAATATGACATAAAATCATCAATATTTTAAACCTAACAAGACTACCACCCACCACCACGATTTCACTCCGTTTGACCCATCTCCTACCATATTTTTGCTACACGTGACACCTAATTGAGGGGCCCACAAGACTTCTGGAAACTCCATAAAATTTCACGGTGATTGGATCATTGATGTGTTGGCGGTGGTCATTTAAATTTTGACAGTTGTATTTTTCTGCTAGTTGGAAAATGACATCCTTTCCATTGGATTTATACGACACACGTTGGCCAAGAGGATTGCCCACCCTCCGATATGTCAACGCCTAAAATCTAAGGCTATTTCGATCGGCGATGTGCTGACAATTATTGTCACCAGCAGTAGAGTTCCGGCCAAACCCTGGTCTAGCTAGTTTCCGGTTAACCTAGACCCACTAACCACCTTACCCTATCTATTTTGACTCTCTTGAATCAATACCTGACGTCCATTTGTTTAGATTCTTTTTGTCTCGGAAGATTCAAGCTTTGTAGTAGTTTTTTGGTGATTTTCTGGCTCCCAACGATGAAATTCTAGCAATGTGAGTGCACCATCATAATCTTTGTCTTGTTGGCTTTCCTACAATATACTATTTCCAAGTTTTTTATATTGTTAGATAGTTTTCTAATTTTTGATTTAATCAGGTAAGTTGGGTAATTAGTGGATAAAATTTTGATTGTAATTGGACGACCTAGGATTAGACTCGAGTTGTAAAAGTGTAATTGAAGTTTGTTAGGACATTTTGAAAGCCTTAATTTCAGTAATTGGATCCTCGATTGAAAAACTCCAAAACTCCTAGGGTTAGGTTTTTGGAAATCTTGGGAAGTTAGGTTCTTAGCACTAGAAATCAAGATTTTGAGGTTGTAAGGGCGAATTAGGCCTTGAACACACACACACAATTTATTTTATTGAATGATGATGCCTAATTGGGTAATTTTGAAAATATTTTGGACATCGGAATGGAGATTTGAGTTTATCTGACTGCGGATCAGAAGCGAGCTATATTTCTTTAAGTGAACTTTATTTTCTGATGTTTGGGGTTATAAATATCATTTATATTATTAATGCCTTTTTGGAAGTATAAATTTATATGATTTCATATTACATGATAAATGCTTTATATGATTTGTTAGTTTCTATAATGACTGTGGTAACATTTTGGTAGTAATATGGTTTCGTATGTTATTATCTATATATGAGGGTACAAGTATTTTGGTATTTATGGTTTTATTAATGTGATGGAATAGTGAAAAAATAATATTTTGGTTTATGATGAATATAGTTTTGAATTTATAAAGTTTTGAATTTTTGGTTGTGTACCATTAGTATATTTGTAGTACTGTATATGATGGATATGATTATATGTGCTTTATATATTTTGTCATCCCCCACTATGATTACATGATATAGAGGTTCTTGTGAGATTTCACCTTCGATACCTCTGAGATGCCAAGGGTTGTATAGAATTTTTCCCTCCACTAAGGTCTACAATATTTAACAATGCTAGGTATGGGTGTATGATAGATTTGGTAAAGATTATGGTATATTGAGATATAATATTTATGGTTATTAATTTTTATATAAATTATGAGTTATTGAAGTGTTATTTTATTCATGAAAACTTATGGAGTTGATCGGTATTACTTTCTTATCATATGATTTATTGAAATTGTTATGTTTTAGGGATAATTATGAATTTTGTGAAAAATGTTTGTTAAAACAACAAAACTTTCAAAGAGTGAAAGTGAAATATTGAAAGAAATTTTTTTTAATAATAATATTTATTTTCATAATATTTTGCATGTTTACTCATTAAATTCGTTTTATAATTTTATATTTATAAATTATTCCCCTAGGCTTGATAATTGGTGCATATTATATCTAAGCATCATTCATTATCACCTTCGTATATTTTATCGCTCTCGCATCTTTATCTTTATTACATTTCCATTGCAGATGTACTGTTCCTTTTTTGCACTCCTATGAGACTATTGTTTATGTTTGTTTTATTTATCTTCAAATGCATTTACTTCTTTTAGTATGTTTTGATGAATTAACCTAGTATACATGCTTTTATTTTTATACTTTTTTCTTGGATCTTGAGTTGAAACCTTTAATGGATATGATAATAGGTTACATTAATTCTATGAAAAGCATTTATGTTTTTCTATTTTACTATTGATCTATATCTAATTTACGGGAAAGTCCCACTAAACTCTTTGGTACCGATTCAATAGAATTTTTCTAGGTAGAGCTATCTCAGGTATCTAGAAAGGGTTTCAAGAGCGATGCTGTCATTATCAAACAAGCGGTAAACTCTACTATAATAGCCACCTTAATATATAACTAAAATATAAAAATCTATCTGGCAAAATGATAGTTCATAATATTTATTATATTTATATTAAAAAAAAATAGTTGAAAGCCTAAAATATGAAATCCTTTGTAATTTCCTTTGACAATTATTCAATCATATCAAAATAATGGAATTGGTATTAACTTTATGAAATATTCACTTTATTTTATATATATATATATATATATATATATATATATATATTTCATTAACAACAATGTTTTTATTAGATATCTCAAATCCACCATCTTTTCAGATGTAAGTATAAGTGGCATAACAATTAAGCTAACTCCACTTAACATAATGAGTACTCTTATAAATACTTACATTTTGGATAACGACTAAATATATATATATATATATATATATATAGAGTTTATAAATTAATAGGATAATGTTACAAGTACCAAAATATTTACCAAATAATATATTTTAAAATATTACTAGTTGACATATTTATATAACATAAATATGCAAAAATGAACCTATAAGTAATTAAAAAAATAAGCCAATTAGATATTGTCACATCATTTGCTACATCATTTGGTAAATAAATTTGATAAATATTTTGATAACTCTAGTATTATTGAAATTAATATATTTAGAGTGCTATAAGCACTAAAAAATTCACCAAATAGTTTACCAAATGATGTGGAAAAGATAATATATCATTTTTTTTATTAGTTAACAAATAAATATATATCTATAGATATAACCTAGATATAGATAAGTGAACATTTTAAGAGATAAATGTAACTTAATACCTAATTAATAGAATTAAGTCATATCATTTGGTAAATTATTTTATAAACTTTTTGGTCCTTCTAATATTATTGTTAATATGTATGAACCTTAAACATATATAAATATAAGTACAATATTAGTTACACCAGTTAATATCCAAAAAATTGGTAAACAAAGTGATGCATATATTATTAATTTATTAGTTTATAGTTCATTCCACATAGCAAAAAGTTTTTCTTTTTAATATTGATTATTCATATATTAAAAATAATATAATTAAATGAAAAAATTTAAAATAATCTAAAATTGTTTAAATTAGAATATGAATATGTTGAAAAGAAAATTATACTGACGGTAAAGAAATTTATGTTGAATCGAGCCAAGGTTTTAGAATGATTATTCTTTATTATATTCATTTGGATTGTTCTAGTTTGTCAGAGTACTTTAATATTTTTTTTTTCCTTCTTAAAAATCAATTAGCAAGAAGTTTGTATGGAAACATACAAGCCCCTAGCATCTCAATTGAGAAAAGCATAAGAGATATTGGGATGGATTGACCATCGTTAAGACCCCTAGATTTTGAGTTGAGTAGTAATTCAATATAATATTAGAGATCAAAATCCTAAAAATTTAGGTTTAAATTATACTATCAACTATTTAACTGAAGTAACACTTATAAGTTGTAAGGACGAAAATAAACTATAAATAAGGAGAAATATTATACAATGGCTAGATATGCATATTAAATTTACTTTTTAATAATTTAAGTTTTTTAATTCAATGATAATTTAACAATTGCTATTCCTCAACTTTATCACTTTTTTGAATTTTACTTTAATTATATCTAATTTGTTTAAATGGTGTTTGGTATTGAGTTGGTTTTTTTTTTTTAAGTTATTTCTACTTAATTTTTAATTGTTTGCAATTTGCTTATTAATTTAATTTTTTTAAGTGTCTTAATCAACTACAAATTTAAGCTTAAAAAAATTATTGAAAAACAATTTGACTTTAATTACTCTAACTAACATTAATACATATTTAAAGGAAATAACTTTACATAATTAAACAGAAAAAATCAAAAATAGGAAACCAATGAATTATCATATACCACCTTAATTACTTTTTGTATTTATTATTAGACATTATAATGTATTTTAATGTATTCTAAATTAAAACAGATGAAATTTCATTGAACCGATCTCATCCAACTTATAACTTTAGAGGTATATTTTTTATCATTGAACCATGCCTACGAATGCCACCTTAGCCAATCTCGTCATAAGTGCTTTGTTAGTTGTCTGTTATTTTTCACCTTAAGCATCAATTAGCACGAAGACTTGTACAGAGAGGCAAACAAGTGCCTAGCTCAGTGGGACTCATAGAAGATGGTGGGATGGAGTCGATGGACTGAGGAAGTATGTGTTTCACGTTTTCCCGCCGCGTGGAATTTTCGATGGTGATATTTTTGGCGTGTAAACTATTAAAAAAAAAAAAAAAAGTTGCTGATCATGATTGGATATATACACAATACTGCTTTTCTATTGGACACTAGGTGGGTCCGGATGACTAGTCAGTGGTCAACAACCACTTTGGAATCGGACAACAGATCAGCATGGTAGAAGTTCTGATAATGGTTCATATGGACCTCCTTTTAAATTACTATATTTTCGTATTTGCTAGGCTCTTATGAATTTGAAAGGCATATTTAAACATTGGCCATTTAAGAAAATCAGAAATTAAAATAAAGATTTAAATAGTTTTCCATCCAAACGATTTTGATGCTAAAATGACTATACAATACGTATGTACAGATGCTTTCCAATACCATAGACGCTAAAAACGTTTACAAACTTTCTAATACACTAAAATATATACAAACTTCATCTATCAATTATTATTATTATAAATTGGAAAGGAAAATTTTAACATTATGATTGAATTTAGAATATGAAATTATCTTCAATTGTTATTGTTATCTAGGCTTTTAAAAAAAAAAAATCTATTTATCATTTAATGTAATAAAATGATGTGAAATTATTTATTATATGCTTGAAAAAATAAATTGATAAACGAAGTTGTTGCTCATTTGAGAATAATTTTAAAATGGTTAAGGTCACTTTCAAAACAAAAAACAATAATGACAAAAACATTAATTATAGTGTTTGGTAAAAAAAACATAAAATATTCATATTTTTTTTATTTAAAAAAACTCAAACTTGTTTGGGAATAATTCGTAGAACTTTTAAGAGCAATGCAGAGGGGCTAAAAGCAATTGCTGTTTCCTGAGGTGTTTACCAAAAAAAACAAAATCTAAAAGTGATTTTTAATGATTTTATTTTAAAAAAAAAATCATATATTTAATGATTTTGAAAAATAACCTAAGTGATTCCTACAAATCATTCTCAAACTGTTTCGTAAGTCATATAACTCATTAATCACTTTCCTAATTAGCTTATACATTATCTATAATGTTTGGCAAAAAATTATAAAATCAATTTTTGCTGATTTTATTTTTAAAAAAAAAAATGTGTATTTGGTGATTCTATAAAAAAAACTCAAACCTATTTGGGAGTATTCTATTTCCTAGGGTGTTTGCCAAAAAAAAAAAGGAAAAAATAAATAAAAGTGATTTTTAATAATTTTATTTTAGAGAAATCACATATTTAATGATTTAGGAAAAATTACTTAAAGTGATTCCTACAAATCATTTCCAAAGTGTTTGGTAGGTCATATAACTCATTAATCACTTTCCTAATTAGCTTATACATCACCTATAATGTTTAGAAAAAAAAAATTATAAAATCAATTTTTGCTGATTTTATTCTTGAAAATTTTTGCATTTGGTGATTCTAGAAAAAAAAAAACTCAAATCTGTTTGGGAGTATCCTAGAGCTTTAAAATCATTGCATAGAGGCTAAAATCACTTCTTATGATGTTTAATACAACATATATATATATATATATATATATATATATATGTATGTATATAATAGATTTTATATTAGAGAAATCACATATTTGATGATTTTAAAAAAAAAAATCATCTAAAAGTGATTCGTACATGTTGGGTAAGTCATACAACTTATTAATCACTCGGCTGACTTTAGGGTTTTTCTTTTTTTAAGTTTTTTTAATCTTTTTGTCGTCATCGAAACTCTTTTCATTGTATCCCTATAAAAGCTTGTATCGTTTTGTTCATAAGAGAACTAAATCAAAAGCTTTTGCAGCTTTACATTATAAAGTAATGCTAAGGACATTAAATCATGTGTTTAACAAGTTACTATCTTTTTTGTTTTTTGTTTTTTATTTTTTATTTTTTATCACTGTTTACTTACTTATATGCTAATATAATATTGATGATCAATTGATAAATATAATTAAACATAGTAATATATGGTTGTGATATATCAAATAAAAGTTGTTACTTCTTTATAAAGATTATAACATTTTATTTACTAATATAATATTGATGATCAATTGATAAATATAATTGATAAACATATATGGTTATGGTATACCAATAAATGTTGTAACTTCTTTATAAAGATTTTAATATTTTACTGTTTCACCAAGAAAAAAAAACAACTTTTTTATATATTTAGACATTTCTAACATCATTATAATTGAGAAGATAGCTCAAGAAAAATAATATATTTATATAATTTATAAGGGTAGGTGTCAGTTTTTTTTTTTTTTTTTTTGAATAAAGGGTAGGTGTCAGTTTGGACAATTATTTATTAATTTTTTTTAACCTAACCAAAAAATGCATAAAGACTAAATCCAACTGATTATTTTGATTTGATGCGATTTGATTTAGTTGGATTGAATAGTTTATTATTATTATTTTATTATTTTTAAATGGTTTGAACTTAAATATATTATATTAAATAATCTAAAAACATATTAAAAGATTAAAACTTAAAAAATGATAATTTATATAAATTGAATAAAATATTAAAATCCTAAAAAATTAAATGTATATTATAAACTTATATAAATCCTTAGTGTATATTTAAATTGAACTTTTAAAACAATTTAATAATCAATAAAAAAAAAATTCGATATGAGAATTCATATATATAGATGTATGTAGGTATACCAAAAAGTAATCATGTTTTGGTGTGATCATAATTATATATAAATTTAGAAGAAAAATAACCCCTTTTTTTTGGCTCATTAGAGGACGAAACTGTCAAATTGGAAGGCAACTTGTGAGTTACTACGACTATGACATATCCTCAAAATATAGAAAAAATAAAAACTCCAAAGTTTGTCCGAGTTACGGACATCACCAGAATTACAAGCAAAATAAATGTGAGGAGAACAAAATGTCGAAAAAACCCCCGAATCGGGCCCAAAAAAAAAAAAAGGCTGTTCCGTCAACGGCAGTAACGGAAAATTTTATGATTTTGGGTCCGTGAAATTCCGTTGGGAGAGGCGAAGAAACGTCTCGCAAAGTGCTAGGAATCTTCGCCGTTTTTGCGTTATTAAAAATGCCTATAAATTCCTGAACCTTTCTTCCGATTCCCATTCCAAACACACTCAACACAGTTCACAAGGATTTTCTGTTATCTCTTTTGTTCCTCACTTTCTCAATCCAGCGCTCTCGAACTCCGCCTTCTTTTAGGTGATTTACCACTATGTCCTCAATTTTGCATTTCTCATTTTCAATTTTTCCAATTTTCTTTGTTTTTTTCGAAAAGAACATGGTAGAATTAGGAATTTTCATTCGCGAATTGGTGTTTTCCGGTGAATTGAATTATATCTAAATATATATATATATATATATTTGCTATGAATTAGGTTTTCTAATTTTCAATATGCGCGTTTCTTGCAACAATTCTGGTTCCAATTTTTCGCTATGATTTTGTTTTTCTTACTTTTTATTAATTTTGAACAGCCATTTGGAAGCGTACGTTGGTGTTAGATTTTGAGTTGTATGTGAATTTGTTTTATTTGCTTGGAATTTTTGAATGGAATAGTACTGTGCTTCTTATCTAAGGTACAATATTCTTATAATAATGGAGGATACGTTGAAAATAATACTTTGTTAGTTTTATTAGTTTATACTTTCTTCGTTGTCTTCTTTTCTCATCCACAATCCTGCGGTTTTATTATATATAGTTGCATTTATTTAATTATTTATTTTGGTTTTCCAGCTTTTCCAGTACTAGGGGAAGTGTTCTCAGTACGTGTGAGCGATGATGTTAAATAATTCGTGGAAAATTAAATTGTTCTTGAGGTAGAAAGAGGTAGAGAAAATATTAATTTGATCTTTTGGCAGTTTTTATTTTGCAGGAGAAATAGGAAGATAGTGAGCTAATTAATCGAAAAACACAATATTAAAACTAAGGCTTCTTTATTGTCGAAACAGTAAAAAAAAAAAAAATGTTTTGAATTTAGTGAATTATATGGGAAAAGAAAATTGAAACGTAAGGGGTCAGTGAAAATTGATGAAATTATCATATTGAATTTTGTGAATGGATTTGTAGTCTGTGTCTCTATAAGTTCTAATTTTGAGTTATATGAGATTTTGAACGATGGAAGGGACAAAATGTCCATTGGTTAAGAACTTCTATGAGGTTGCTTCGCTTTAGCAAGTTAACTGTATTATTCATCAAAAGTTGTACTCTTCTTCTTCTTCTTCTGTTTTTTGGATTGATACAATGCTTATCTGTTGAGTTGGTGATTTACCGTTGACTGGTCCTTTCTTCAAATTATAGCCAAATGTTTCATTTGATGCCCTCATGTATCTTATCCTAATTTTTATCTTTGACCTTTTAGTTCTTTTTTGGGGAATGTTGAATAGTCGGCTCCGTATTTTGTTATATATGCATGTCAACATCTAGTTAGGAATAACACAACCTTTCAGATTCATTTTATTATTCCTATCATGCCTTCTTGTTTGGATTGACTTCTAAATACAGGCTGGTTAATGCCTTTTATTTTCAATTTTTTGTAATAATCTTCTTCTCCTTCTTCATCTTCTCTTCTCTTTTTTGTTTTCATTTTGTTTAGGGTCCTTTATTAAGTTTCACGTTGATTTTAAAAGGTTATTCCCTTATCCCCTGATCCTGGTGTGTTCTAGAAATTTTATGAGTATGTATTTCTAGTGTTGGTTTCACTCTCACTACTGGATATTTTGAATTGTTTGCAATTTAAGATCTCTCTGTCTTCGCAGTTAATGGAATAGTGGGTATTTTTATTCTTACTTGTGAACCAATTTTCCTTAAAGTAGGAGATTGGACGGAACCTGTATCTTTTGGAACTTGTTCATTGTAAAAATTTATTTTGTGGAGGTAAAATTGCAGTTAAAATGGTACTTCTTAATTTGAAATGTTACTACCTAGGTGAATGTGGTGATATTGAGAATTGAAAATGTTTTATAATGTTGACAGTTTTTATTGCATGTTTTCAAAACATCTATTGATTTCATGACAAGATCACCCGGAGAACTATGTGTAGTTTATTAATGTACAGGTATCGTGACCTTTGAAAAACTGCATGCAAATTGTTGATCTTCTTATTGTTTGTATAATTGATAGCACAAAAAATGGGACAAGCTCTTGGTTGTCTTCAAGTGGACCAATCTACGGTAGCTATTGAAGAATCTTTTGGGAAGTTTAGTCAGGTACTTGAACCTGGTTGTCATTGTTTGCCCTGGTGTGTGGGGAGACAGGTAGCTGGTCACTTGTCCTTACGTGTGCAGCAGTTGGATGTTCGTTGTGAAACAAAAACGAAGGTTTGTTGGGCAATTAGTTATCAAGCATATTTGAATTACTATAAGTTATATAAAATTTGTAACATATATTAACTACCTGAAAATTTGGTAGAAACATGATATTTTATCAAAGCCATTGAGTGGGTGGCATTATGAATTTTTTTTTACATGAATTTGATCATTTAACATTTTTAACGATGTTAAAACAATTAGTTAGTATTTTAATTGTGCCATTTTAAGTTTTCGGTAAGAATTACAAACAAATTAAGAAGCAGTTTTCTTTGACCTTTGAAAATATTTGATTGTTTAACAAAAAATATAAGTTTTCTGTGCATAGATAGTTTGGAGGCAGAAAGCCTGCTTCTTTACATTAAAAGCATGTATATTTGTATGGTAAATAACAATTTATAGTTTTTGACTGCATTTAATCAGTAGTTTCTGATTAATGGAATGTATCAGGATAATGTTTTTGTGAATGTGGTTGCGTCTGTTCAATACCGTGCTTTAGCAGAGAAGGCTTCAGATGCTTTCTATAAGCTCAGCAATACCAGAGCACAGATCCAGTCTTATGTTTTTGATGGTATGAATTGCAACCTAAGCTTCAAATAAGATAAAGGAAGTTAGTGAATTTCTGTTTTTGTCTGCCTTTTGGTTTATATTTCATATCCATAGCTAGATTTTAGACTTCTAGTTATATTTTGAAATTACAAAATGCCTTATGGTGGAGAATTGTGGTTGTTGTTCTTTGGTTGATGCATGGTGATTTGCAGCTGGGAGCTTATGATGTTAAAACTTCCGTTCTAGAGCACAGCACAGATTAATTTTTAGATTCATGCTAATTATTGGAAAATAATTTTTGATGTTTCTGTTTTGTCAAGGCCATTATCATCCTTACGAATTTTGAAACCAGATATTTCAGACTTAATGGTTTTCAGAAAGTAAAATGTTCAGTGGTATCATTGATGCTCTGAAACTGATAGTAATTTCATCAAAGTAGTGGTTGATGCAAGTTTTTTTGCAGATTTAGATTTCAAAGAATGTAACTTGTGAGTCATTACAACCATTTTCCTGGGTACCATCTATTGGGTTCGTATGAACAACTTTCAAAATAATATGTAATTATTCATTACAGTCTAATTTCTCACGGAAGTCGATTGCAATTCTTTTCTTCTTCTAATTCATGAAGCTTTTAAGAAACATAGAGGAAAAAGAACATTTGAACCTTTGGTTTCTTTATTTCTTTTTCTCTTTTTGCCTCTCCTTGTTGTTTACAGTAATTTTAATTTGTAATGTCACAATGGCTGAGGTTTATGGTCTGCACTTCTTGCTAATGCTTTGCATTTTACCCTGGTGGCAAATAAAGTTTACATGCTTCTGAAATATCTGTCTGCTGCTCAGTTATCAGGGCAAGTGTTCCGAAGTTGGACCTTGATTCCACCTTTGAACAGAAAAATGATATAGCCAAAACTGTGGAAGACGAACTTGAAAAGGTAATATATTTGTCTGCTTTGTTTGGTTCAGAGTTAAGCTACAAACGTTTGACTTATTGTACCTTTTTTTGTATGCATAGGCAATGTCGCATTATGGGTTCGAGATAGTCCAGACACTCATTGTTGATATTGAACCAGATGAGCATGTGAAGAGAGCAATGAATGAGATCAATGCAGGTATAACTTGTGATTGACTCTCTCAGGATGCTATTTTCTTTGACTTTCCCTGATAATTACAAATCAATCCATTAGAAATATTATTAATTTCATATAATTGTCATTTGTTTGGCAATATTACAAGTTTCATTTTTCCTGTTAAGCAATATTTATAGCAAGTATTTTCACATGTGATGTCTTTAATTTGTATCATTTTAAGACAAATATGAAGTAGAATTACTCGGTCTCTTCTGACATATGAACACCATACCATTCAGCATGGCTTGTCATTTCTAAGACCAAGGATAATTTTTATAGAAGATGACAAGGAAATTAACTGATTTTTATCTTCGTCTCTCCATAAAGTTTAACGTGCTTATTATGGGTTCCTGACCAACAGCTGCTAGATTAAGGTTGGCTGCGAATGAGAAAGCTGAAGCAGAAAAGATATTGCAGATTAAGCGAGCTGAGGGAGAAGCAGAGTCCAAGTATCTGGGTGGGCTCGGTATAGCTAGGCAGCGCCAGGCCATTGTAGACGGACTGAGGGACAGTGTGCTTGCATTCTCCGAGAACGTTCCTGGAACAACATCTAAGGATGTCATGGATATGGTCCTTGTGACCCAGTACTTTGACACGATGAAGGAAATTGGTGCATCTTCGAAGTCCAGCTCGGTTTTCATCCCACATGGCCCTGGTGCTGTGAGAGACATTGCCTCGCAGATAAGAGATGGTCTCCTTCAGGGAAATTCCGCTAATCAGGCTAATTAGTGATATTTCTTTATGGTTCTATTAGCACCTAAAGCCAAATAGAAATTTTCTTTTGCTTCCTTTTTAAGACGTTGCTTGGTGTGAATAAATAAATTAGGAGATTTATTTTGCGTGTATATTTCTATTACCACCTTTAGCCAATTAGTGTTTTTCTTTAGCGCAACTCTGAAAGTCGAGAGTATTGGTATACAGGATTGGTGTCTGATTTGTGCATTCCTTTTTAATACTTTGCTTTATTATGCGCATATAAGTATTGATGTATAAATTAGATGCGAGATTTAATGAGAGTATGTACCAAAGTATTTCTAGCAACTAGTGCTACCACTTGTAAGTTTGTCGTTTTAATCATGAAATATTATTGTTGGTTTCTTGTTTATTTACAATTGGTTACACGGTTTGGGCAAGTGTCAGTCGAGAGAAAACCGCAGGCAAAATGTAGTTTTTAACATGCACTAGAAAGTATGAATGGAAGGGCTTTTTATTTATTTGTTTATTTTTTGAAAGTAAAGGGCTTTTTTATTTTTCACTTTTTATTTTAGGAAAATAAGAATAAAAGGGCTTTGATTAAGAATAAGCATTTTTTTATTTTAAAGGAAAAATGCCAATTTCCCATTGCGAAAGGGCAATCTAATCTACAACCCTTTCAATGCCCCTCAAACGGCTCTTTTAACTTGTAAGCCCTTCATAGGGTTCCTAAACAGATAAATTTCATAAGCTGAAGACTTAAAATACAAAGACCAAAACCTACATTAATTACAATTTGTTCTCCATTTTTTTTTTCCTTAGTGTCCAGTATCCACTACAAGTTGTTAAATCAAAAAGTTACACACTCAACAAAGAAACTACATGGTGCTGAATCGCATACCTAAAAGTAATATTCATATTTGCTTTTTCCCATCAAACAACATAAGTTTCGTTGTTCAAGATATTTCAGGACATAAAGGCAGAAAATAAAACTACAGATATTTGATTTTGAGCACAAATACTTCAGTCCAAGAAAAAACCACCAGTAAGTAATCAAAATTCCATAATATTTTTTTTTTTTTTTTTTGGCTAAAATGAAATATGCCCTCCATTAACAATGGGATTATCGAAAATCGAAAAAGGAATTTGACAATGGTCTGTGCCCATTATTTTATACAACCCATGACCACCAAGATATGAAGAAACCAATAGCACATCAACAGAAGTTCATTCGAGAAGACATTGTGCAATTCTACCTACCTTATTGCCCTCCACCATGCAAAAACACAACCAACTTCCCAGCAGTAGCACATTGTTGATTACTCTAAGGCTTGAGTGCCAAGGCTAGACCAATCTTTGCACTCTTTTCAATTGCTCTAGTGTCAACCTCACCCGAGATGGTGAATAGAGATTTCGGACGCCACTCATGCTGAATTAGAGCACTTGCCCTCCCATAATTGTTCACACGAGCCTTCACAGTGGTCAATGGGTCAAGTGCATGTTGTGTGCCAATGGTGAGGGTGTTTTCATTGCTTGAGAAGCTATGGGAGAGCTCCGCACCAACAGCAGTGTTGGTCAGTGGGCTCACGGAATGGTAGTATGCAGCAGTAAGAGTGTCAGCTTTATCATTCCTGTATTTATCACAAAACAAATAATCAGGGGAAGCACACTGATCTGAACATGCACGTGGGACCACGATCAGCAAGTCCTAATTTTGAACAGAAATAACTTCAGGTAGACAGAAATAAACCCTTTTTTATACATAAAATGGTTACAGGAAGAAAACTCACAATGTCAGGGAAGCAATGAGGTCAGAATGTGTGAAATTCAACCCTGCATTGAACTTGGTGAAGTTCCCAGAGGTAGTATCATATGAAAGATCCGTTCCAACAGAAAGAGAATTGTTTCCAACCACACCTGAGAAGTTGATACCAGGCTTTGCAGTCAATCCAATACTGGTGCTAATTCCAGCATACTCATGCTGGTATTGGAGCTCCAACTGTTTTTAAAATCACATAGATTAGATTAGAGAGCGTCAATATGCATTTATTTATAAGCCAGTACAGTGTGCCAATCAAACAGGTTCACACCGAAGTAGAGATGTTTCTCACCTTGCCAGATCTCTGATCAGGAACAATAAAGCTAAAGATTGCCTTGAGTCCAGGTGCAGCTTCATCAACAGTAATGGTTGTGAGAAGCTACATGTTCAAATACTAAGATTAGTCGACAGATCAAGAACTCAAATTTATATAGTCATTATGAGATAACTTTCCATTATGCATATCTAGTAATGGGTTGTCTACTAGTCAAAAGAAAGTTCACTTCCAAATGAAATAAACAGTCAGCAGGGAAATATGTCTACTTGTATAATACAAATAAGAATTCTAGTACAGCTTATTCAAAACAACTTTCTACCACTTGCCAAATTACATACAAGGACATTAAGCATGATATAATTAGTTAAAACACTGAGACAAAAAATTGTGTATATAATTGAATAAACAGGTGAAGAAACATGAACATTATGAAATGTAACATCTGCAGCCAAAATCATGAGATAATTATAACATATTAACTTGTCTTCACAGGCATGCAATAATTGCAACTATCAAAATCTTGAAAACCATAATGATCTGTCGCTTCTATCCAAGGGCATCACTACCAAATGTGACTGCATGAGTATGTGGCTTCAGATTAACATAAAAACTAATTTATATAAACAAAACTTAAATCAATAAGGTGACATTCCAGATGAAAGACAAGAAAAGAAGAAAATATGTGGGACTGGCTTTTGTAACTCACGTTGGAGTTGGTGTCCACTTTGACATCAGTTGTGATGTTCTTGTTCTTCAACTGAGTGCTCACATCGGCCAAAAACAGCTCACCTTTCTTAATTCCAGTTGAAGTGATTGCCTGAGAATTGAGAAAGTGCAATCAATTAGATAACCAGAATATAAAACAAAGTCAAAATTAATTACAGAATAAACGTACATACAAATTCCTTTATAGAAGCAAAATGAATTCAAAAATATTACCCTAACCGAATTACTAAAAATACATAAAGAGTGAAGAAAATTACAACATAAATTATGTCATTGATAATAATACGTTAGCGTATCATATTCACCAAATAATGACACAACTGGACATACAATGAAATGAAATAAAAATGAAACTACGATTTCCTTGCTTTTCTTGTCCATTGAATTACAGAAAAACATTAAGGTATATATATATATATATATATATATATAATCAGCATATAGTCGATATATATTTACAAACTTTCGTGGCTACTCTAGATGCCATAACTTTGAAGCGAGATAATAAACTTAGAACGAAATCTAACACAAACCGTAGAACTTCTATTTTCCTTTCTTTTCCTGATTTTCTCAACAGCCAAGCATACCAAAATGAAACAAAATAAATAAGCCTCGTATGCACTCCCAAATTTTAGGCATCTATTTGGTAAAAAAAGAAAAATTGATAAAAATAATAATCGAAATGAATCATAGAAACTTACGATTCCACTGGAAGTGTAAGTAGTGACGGTGAACTTGTGGTCGCTCTGGTAATCCTTGTAAAGAAGATCTGAAAATCAATATATTCCACGATATAATTTAGAAAACAGAGCATAAAAATGAAGAAGAAAATAAACGAAAAAAAAAATCAAAGTAATTAATGTGGTGAACCTCTGGCTTTCTTGCCGATGTCGGAGTAGAGACCTGGACCTTTCCCCATGGTAATTTCTCTTCTTCTTTTTTTCCGAGAAAATTGAGAGGAAAATGAGAGAAAGTTATTGTGTTCGTGTGCTTTTGGCTTTTAGTTGGTGAGAGGGAGAGAAATGGTAGAGCACGAAGGAGCTAACCCTAAGATTTTGTTAAGGTGAAGGAATATAGACCGTTGGATCATGAATTTTGGGAAGCGATTGGCGTGGCTTGCCGCCGTTGATTTTTGAGAGTTTTTGTTTAATGACCTCGAGAATCGGAACACAGAGTAAGGCTGGGCATATTCGCCTTTTCGGTTCTGTTTCCTGTTGACGTGTTGCTCTTGCGTTCAGAAAACATGGTTTTTTTCTTTTTTCTTTTTTTTTTTTTTTTTTTTGTGTGCAAGGTAATTTCCGTTTCGTTACAATCTTGCTCGGTGCCCACGAGCTTCCCGATCAATGATTTTCCTATTATTAAAATAATTTATTTCTCGGAAAATTTTGATAAAACTCATCTAAATTTTGGATACCATATGGTTTATGAACCTTTCCAGAAATCACAATTTTACCGTTAAACTTTCACGTGAGAGATCCAAAAGGGTCACTTACTAAGTAATATAAATATATTCTTTCTGCTTAAACACTTACTAAATAATTAGTCTAACTAAATCTTATCTTTATTATAAGTATATAACATTTTTTTCTTCTCAAAATTCAAATGAGTCATTCAGCCAAAAATAAAATCAAACGAGTTGAACTCAAAAATAAAATAAAATAAGTAAATGTCTTTTTCAGCAATTGGAATTGTTTTTATTAACATTGTAAATATATATATAGTTAGACTCACGTATAGATAATTTGAAGATTTTAATTTCAAATTTTTATTTATTAATTTTTGTATTACATCAGTTATTGGTTCTTTTTCAATATTATAGTCTTTCTTTAAATTCTAAATGCAAGTACTAATAGCATTCTATAAAATAAAACCGTTGAATGCTTAGAATTAAGCAAGTATCTAAAACTCTTTTCCTTCGCTTGCTTCTATTGGAAAAAAAATGGATAAGTTTTATCAGCAAATCAAAATAACATATTTCAATTTTTTGTTCATCAGGCGATATCTTGATTTAAAATTTAAAAAATAGTCAAATATCAATTTATATTATATATAAAATTTATTCAAGAAAAATGAATCATTTTAATATAATAATTAATAAACATAATTTTATGATAAGTGATAAATATTTTAAATTTCAATCTTAGTGTAATTTAAAAATTAAGAAATAAAAACTTTAACATTAATATAGATACTAGAACCATATATGACTAGGTTCAAATAAAATTTTTAATATAAAAACTAACTTAAGAGTTTTTTTCAACTTTTGGAAGTTTAAAATTATTTCTTAAATATGATTTTGGTATGTTATTAAATTTATATTTGATCACTATATTTTGGTATATCATTAAAGTTATATTTGATCATTATTTGAATTTTAATTAAAACTTATTATGATCTAAAGGCTAATATAGAGTAAATCTATATTCTATATAATATATAAAAAATAAAAAAAATATATATGTGACACATGTCAGCATATTTTATATTCAAATTTCCTCCAAAAGTACTATTTTTTTTTTTTTTATTATCCGTTATTATTTATTATATTCATTATCTTACCATATATGAATATAACCAAATATATATAAAATTAATTTTCGATATAACTTTCCATAACTATCAAACAATTAATATTACTATATATGGTATAATTTTGAAATAAATTTAAAATAATTAAATATTTTATTTTATCTTATTTATCAAATATAGATTTGATTACAATTATTTTTTATAATTTATTATCAAAAAATGTATGATAATTATATATGACGGGCATCGCACTCGTTATGTATCTAGTAGATGTTAAAATCATTAAATTGTTCTAATGTGAACCCTACACACACATTCTCTCTCTCTCTCTCTCTTTATATATATATATATATATATATCTTTAGTTTATAATATAAAATTATATTTTTACTATTTAAAATGGTTAAAAAATGGTTGGGTCTGTTTTTTGGCTTTAGTTTTCGTGCTTTTTATTTTTCTAATTAAATTTATAAAACGATGTTGTACCACTGTTAAAAAACCAAAACTGTTTAGTACTTTCAAATCCCCTGAAATTACATAAATAACCTTTTAATTTAGACTTCAATGATTTAAAGTAAGTGTTAAAATCGGTAATTTATGCTTTCGTATCCTTTCAAAGTTAAAATTGGTAGTTTATGTTTTATATTTACTTCGTCTTTCCTTTTTTAATCTTAGTATAAAAAGAAAATACAAAAGAAAGAATCAAAGGATTTGAAGCATGTACTGAGGAAGGAAACAAGACAGGGAAATTGACAAATTTCCTTTCATAAAATGCGATCATTACAAGATGATGAGAGAAAAAAATAAAAAAAAAATTATTGATTGTTTTATATCAATTATTATAATTATTACTTTCAATATAGATAATTTATAATAAAAATCCATTATATTTGCAAATAGATATAAAAATAAATAACTATGAGAATTTACTTGCAAATAATCACCTTCTATCTCATTCTTTCATTTGCAGCTGATCCTTTTTCTCTTCTCAAATTTCCAACTTGCTTTATGTTTTCTCTTCTCTCACTTATCTTCCCATTTCGCATTGTTTCTCTTCTTCTTTTTTTTCTTTTTTTTTTTTTACTTTTTTTTCATTTTGATTGTCGATTCCTTTGAATTCAACAACAACAAATTTCAGAGCCTCTTTTATGGAGATTGATTTGAATTTTTATCGGGAAAAAAAAATTAGTAAAGCACTTTTAATAGCAAGAACTAAAAAAAAAATAAAAAATAAAAAATTAGTTTTTCACGATGGTTTTTTGAGAAACCATCTCTAAAACAAAAAGTCGAGCGTCGCTAAAAAAATTTCTAATAGCAGATATTTTTACAGAAAAATGTCTACTTTTTTTTTTTTTTTGGTGACGGCGTTCTTATAAAATTGTTGCTAAAAATATATTTTTTTATTTTTTATTTATTTTTTAGTGTGTTCCTTCTTTTCCCTATTTTTTTTTTAATTTTCCTTTTTTTTTTTTTTTTTTTGAAAGGTCATTCTCTGGCGTGATTCTGAGACAGTATTCAAGAACCAAATCTTCATGTTCATCGTCAACTACATCTACATCTTCATTTGGATCTTCTTCATCATCTTCTTCTTTCTTATTCAGCTCAAATGGGTCTTGTTATGATTCACAGCTGATGGGGGAAAAAGGAAAAAGAAAGTTTTTTTCTGCATGTGGTTTTTGGTAAAGTCAGAGAGACCTAGAAAAAGATGAATTTTAACACTATCCCTTTCCATCTCTAATTGATAATAAATTTTTTATTCCATTTATTTTTTCCCTTTTGAGCGTTGTCCTGGAACAGAATGTACGTAGAATTTTTTTTTTTTTTTTTGGGGGGGATTTGTTTGGTTAATTAGGTTCAATGAATTTCAATACTCGCTTTGTTCTTTATCTCTATCTTCTCAAATTCATAAAAGTGATTATTTTTATTTTTATTTTATTTTATTGGGGTTTTTGTATACACAGTTCAAGGAGTTGGCTTAGGCTTATGAGGTTCTGAGTGATCCTGAGAAACGTTAAATCACCAATATGGTGAGGACGCACTTAAGGAATGGGTGGTGGCGGTGGAGCCCATGACCCATTTGACATCTGCCAATCTTTTTGCAGCGGCGGTGCTTTTGGAGGTCAAATATATATATATATATATATGTATGATTAACATTGTTACACATCAACACACTTGCAAAGTACGTGGGCGAAACCTAGTATATATATTTATATGTAATTATGAGATTTGTAATTCTATTTAAGGTTAATATTCTTCACTTTCAAATAAGGTTTAGCTATTATTTTTGCCTTGCTGTTAATTAAAAATTGT
The DNA here is from genome assembly GCF_031755915.1 of Ziziphus jujuba. Classification (NCBI taxonomy): domain Eukaryota; kingdom Viridiplantae; phylum Streptophyta; class Magnoliopsida; order Rosales; family Rhamnaceae; genus Ziziphus; species Ziziphus jujuba. The sequence continues at coordinate 10,076,954 of NC_083390.1, forward strand.
AGGATAATGTTACCGACATCTTTATAGAGATTTTAGAGATTATTTTAAAAGTGTGCGATACTTTTTGTAGTTAGATCAATTTCTTTCTTTATTATTTTTTTCAACACCTTGAAGATGGTTATGAAATTAATATATGCATTTGTGGATCAAATAGTCGCTATTAATAATTATAGATAAAATTAGATTAAGAACATGTGATCCAATTATAATTGTTTATTTTTAAAACTACTAAAAATATGTTTGGCGTAAAAAATAGATATGAGAATATAATAACTATTCTATATAAATAACATTTCAATTATTGATATATTTTAATTTTAAGAATATTTATTCCATAGGAATACATTTTTCTATTTTAAAAAATAGTTATTTATTTTGAAAAACTCAAAATTGGTATTCCTTTATTTGAAGGATAAACATACTTATTATAGTTAAAATATATTTGAATAGATTGATTATTCTACATCAAAATATATAAATAACTATAAAATTTGATTTTAATTGATTTTTACCAAATTTGATATTTTTGAAAAGAACAAATATTTATAAAAGCTGAACATTAAATGAAATTTAAATTAATAACCAAAATTATTAATAGGAATAACTATTCCTTTTTATCTTTTTTAATTACTATGAATAGGTATTCCTATTTCATTTAAAATAATTATTCTATATAACAAATGTGCTCTAAATTCAGTAATAATGACTAAAATCCAATAGTTATATGATTGGACCATGCTTGAGGATTTTTTTGGGCATTCAAGATGGCCCCGTCCAGGAAAACAGTACTAAATTGATATCCAAAGCTCAGTGAGACCTTTTTATAAATTGGATATAATCTAATAGCATAAAAGAGAAAAATAATTATTTTTAATAGGAATTCTGAAAATCATGATCATATCAATCAAGGGTTTTGATTCGAAAGAAAAGAAAAATAAGAATAAGCATACATATTAGGTTAATTTACCAATGTATACTAAAAGAAATAAATGAATTTAAAGATAAATAAAATAAAATATAATAGTCTTATAAAAAAGCAAGAAAAAGACAATAAAGTAGTAGCAAAAATATGAAGATACGATAACAGTGAAATACGCGAAGGTGATGATAATGGAACGGTGCCCAGACATAGTATGCACTAACTATCAATCAAGGTTTAGGAGAAATAGCTTTATAAAAAAATACAAAACTATAAGATGAGCTCAATGAATGAATAAATATGATATTACAAAAATAAATATTATTTTTAAAAATCATTTCTCTCAATATTTCACCTTAACTCTTTGAAAATTCGCTTGTTTTGACAAATAGTTTCACAAAATCTTAAATTTTCTCGAGCATAATAATTTCATAAATCGTAAAATAAGAAAATTTAAAACATAATATATCCTTCATCTTATAATAAAATATTATATTTACTAGATATGAATTATAATTATCGGTAATAAAAAATGTAAAGAACCATATACTATAATATAGTGCAACAATAATATCTTTGTGTACTATATCTATTACCATAACATGTCACCTAATCGCACTAGCATTCCAGTGTATCGTTGGCTACCGAAGGTGTAGCAAAGTTGGACCTCCCATCTAACTTTAAGAAATAAGTGATTACGCAGGGATGGTTAAATAAGCATGCACAATCATAATCCAACAAATATATAATCATGATATAGTGTGGTACACAATAATTTACAATCCCAATATACAACTCATAATTCAATATATATAATTTATCAAATAGTACCGATATTCATCATATTCAAATACTTCCTCAAATATCTATATATGCATATAAATTAATATGGTCATATATCCAAATTTATTGATGCCAACTCATTCATTTAATATATCATAATATAATAAATCAAAATAATTCTTTCACAACATGTTGTGAAATAAAACATATAACTTTAACTAATTTCAGAAATAATAATAATAGAAAGATGTATAAGGCATCTTTGAACTTTGATATTAGCATAGAGCAACAATGAAGCAACAATTAATGGAAAACTTTTCACCAGAAAAACAATTAAATGAAAAAAGATTGTGAATATAAACACCTTTCAATTAACTCCATCAACCACATGCTTTATAATGATCTAAACCACAACAAATACGGTGAGATGGAAAGAATGAAATTAAAAAATGAAATATAATAATTGAATATATTAATATGTGGTTTGGTAAGGTGTTCATTTTTTCTATTTAATTATGTATAACTTATTTATTTTTAAAATAGATTAATATCAACTATAATTTATTAGGTATCTTAATTAATTAAAAACTTAAAAGGAAAAAAATGCATAGACATAAAATTGAAAACATCTCAAATTATATTCAATTATATCTTTTTCTTTTTTTTTTTTAAGTTTATAGTTATTTGAAATGTTTAATAAATTTTAACTAAAACTATAAATATAAAATAAATAAGTTGTACACAATTAAGAAAAAAAAAATTCAAAAACCAATCATTAATCAAATGAAACATTAATCTTTTGGGATTGCTATACTTATTATCTTAGTGATAATTTGTGTTACTTATGGGGATGGTACACTTTGTTTTGTCTTTTTTTGTGTGGGGGGAAGCATATGGGGATAGCATACATTGACCCTTCAAATTAACGTAAAGATGTTGCCAATTCTCTGCCGCCCAAACTGGACTTGAATGGAATAATGAAAAAGTTATTGTATCTCTTAACCTTCCAAAATAAATAAAGTCAGTTACCTTTTCGGTTTTTTGACGAAAAGATTCTTACTTAAATTTGTGCAGACCAACTTTGTCAGAAAATAATTTCCAACAACTTTTCTTATTAAAAGAAGTTCATAAATTAGAAGACCAAAAATTAATTGACAAAAGGGTCTAGAAATTTATTATTATTATTAGTATTTTTTTGGTAAAAACTCGTACATAAAATAAAAGAAGATGTTTACACTGAAAAAGATGTACAAGTAGTGTTAAATTGCCATTCAATTTTCCCAAAAAGTAGATATTTTAAGAAAAAGAAACTCTACAAGACCAAAGAAGATATTTCATAGAAATAACAATTGGCGCTCTTTCTTTTTTTTTTTTTTTCTTTTTCTTTTTGAGGACGCCAAAATAAGTCTAAATATCACAGAAAAAAAGGCCAAGAAGGATTTTATTTTTTTAAAATTTGAATACAACAAAAGAAAGGAAACAAATTGAAATTACGTATTACTTTTGGTTTGTAAAATAGAATTTTTGGGTTAAAAAAAAAAATGTTTGGTCTTGTATTGACGTCACATTTGAAATATGATTTAAGAGGGACACTTTTTTTCACCTTTTCTTGTATTTTATTTATAAAAACATTAAAATAAAGGATCTAGATCAAAAAGCACAAAGCTTTATCCTTGCCACGTCAGTAAAAGTTCAAGTCTGAAAGGAATTTCTTCAATACAAAAACAAAATTAGCAATTATTATTTATTATAATTATTTGATCCCTTTTCTAATAAAGTAATTTGTGGAACGCAATCTCTGAAGCTCGTCTGTATTTGTCCTTCGGAGCTTGGTTTTGGCTCCGACCATGTCGACCGTTAACATAAAGCCTCTTCTTCATCATTGTCGTAGAGAAAACCCTAAGCCCTCTTACAGATCGAAGCTATTCAATCCTTGTTCCTTCGATTGCTATTCTTCCAAGAAGTTCGTCTCCCATGGCCGAAGCTTCTTCTGCGATTTCAAGCCTCCCAAATCTCCTCCTCCTATCAGAGCCACTTCCAATGTCACAGCTGTCGTTGAGACCTTTGAATCCACTGATGTCTTCTTCAAGGAAACTTTTCCTCTCAAAAGAACTGAACTGGTTTGTTTTTTTTTATTATTTATTTATTATTTATTTTTTTCTACTTACTATTATTATTTTTTAAATTAATACTTTCGTTTTTGTGGAGTTTGTTTGGTTGACGAGAAAGTATTTGGAAAAAGGAATTTTCTAGCTCGTACTTCTTTGGTTATTATGGAGTAAAGTGAGTTATCAAATTTGAAGCTTTTTTTTTTTTTTTTTTTTGGGTTAATTTTTTCTTGAATTTTAAATTCGTTCTGAGTTGCATGGATGTGCAGTGCTTGATTTTAGCTGATTGATTTGTGTTGCTCACGCTAAAAATTATGAGTAGTGATCGTCTTTACTTTAGTTATTTATTCTCTCTGTTTTCGATCAACCAAGCAGAGTTTTGAATGTGAATTTCTTTCCTTGTGCTTGTTTTTTGAGCTAAAGTTTCTCTCTAGTTAGATAAAAATAAAGCAGGATTTGAGATTTGAATGTGATAGGAATATTGGTTTGATCAACTTGGAATTGTAGGTGGAGGGAAAGATCTTCATCAGATTAGGTCATGGTAAGAATGAAAGAAAATGGCAGCTCACCGTGGGTTGTAGTCTTCCAGGAAAATGGATTCTTCATTGGGGAGTTTCTTATATTGATGACATTGGCACGTATGTGTTCGTTTAATATATGATTCTTAATTTCTTTAGTCATGCTGGCAATTGGAGAGAAAACACACAAACAAACATTGAAATTTATTTGCTGATTAATATAGAATTTTAGATAATTTTGAAATATAGGATACCTTAGTTAGATTTCTGATCAGATAAATTATTGATTAATAATGTATCATTCTACACTAGCAGTGAATGGGATCAACCTCCAAAAGGAATGATACCCCACGGTTCAGTGCGTATCAAGGTACATATTGGTTTCTCATTCAAATACAGACCTTAATTTGATTGTAAGTGTGAAGCTGAATATAAAGTAATTTCCAGGACTATGCGATAGAGACACCCCTGCGAAAATCATCATCATCTTTTGAAGGTCAGACATTTCAAGAAGTGAAGATTGATTTTGATTCCAAGAGTGCGATTGCTGCGATAAATTTCGTTTTGAAGGTTCTGGTTTTCAACAGTTACTAGTTGAAAATGTCAGTTTATAATGTTAGAATCGCTAAGCTCATTAGTAATATAGTTTTATTAGTTAATGTTCTTCCTTTTTGGGGGTATTTTGATGGTGCAGGATGAAGAATCAGGTGCTTGGTATCAACACAGAGGGAGAGATTTTAAAATACCACTTGTGGACTACCTGGAAGATGATGGCAATATGGTTGGAGCAAAATGGGGCTTCGGTGTATTGCCAGGTTGTAGAAATCACCACATGTTGTGAGTTTTATTTGGGGTTCTAAGGAATCATTTCCATGTTTGTATTCATCCTTAAACTGATTTATATATAACAAAGATGGTGTATTGCAATATAGAGAGGTTTCCCCAGTCAAACGTTTGAGTTGAACTTGTCCAATATGTTACAACATAATGAACATTTGTCAGATGGAAGCAGTTTCTAAAGATCCACTTAACACTATAATAAACTTAACATTAATAAATTACTGTTGAGTTTCTACCTTACATCAGATGCAATTAGTTGCTGAAAATGGGCATTAGATGCTGTTTAATTTTATGATTATTTTTTTTTTTTTAAACATTTTCTGTTCTCTTCCTGCCTCTTTTTCTACTTTAATTTGTTGCTAGCTTCTGCAGACTTGAGCTGTGGAGTCATAATTGATATTAGCTAGTCAAATATTTGAGACTTTTATCTATTTCTCAACATGTCTTTCTGTGTTTGTTCCATAAGTGGATCAATGTGAAAAATTGAGCCTACTGGCTGTCTTATGTTAATTTTTAGATCCATGCATCCCTACTATGGTTTGGGGGAGGAGGTGTGTCATGCATGAGGGATTTATGATGTGCACTTCTTCTACAAGCAGTACCTTCCTCTTCTATCCATATTTGATTACAAACTGACAGACAAGTTCCTGGTACTTTTTAAATTCTAGGAGCTCTGGGACAACTTTCAAACATATTCCTCAAAGCAGAAGAATCTCATTCTAAAGATGAAAGTAACAACATTGAACCGAAAGAACCTGGAAAAGAAAGCAGGCGCCTAGAAGGGTTTTATGAAGAAATGGCTATTGCAAAAGAAGTTCCTGTTTATAACTCAGTCACTGTTTCTGTTAGGAAATGTCCTGAGACAGACAAAAATCTTCTATACCTGGAAACAGATCTACCTCGAGATGTAGTTGTTCACTGGGGAGTATGCAGGGATGATGCACGAAAATGGGAAATTCCAGCTGCCCCACATCCACCAGATACTGTTGTATTCAAGGACAAGGCTCTGAGGACTCTATTACAGGTAGGGAATGATTTTCTCCTTGAAAATTGATTTAATTTATTTGTTGCTGAAACTTTGATGTTCCCATTTCTTTAAAAACATAAGCCCAAAACATAAGCCCCATAGATATTTTACTATTTCTGACATACCACTAACTGCTATTATACATGATTTGTAATTTTTCTATTCTGTAACATGTTTAGCACTGGAGTCTTTCTTCTTCTTCTTTTTTATTTATTTATTTATTTATTTTTTAAATATTAAAATTGTGATATAGATTCTTTTATGCAGAACCACAATAACAGATTTTCAAATGAAAAACTTTGTTTAATTGTTAAAGAATAAAATAAACTGGGAATTCCTAAATTAATATGGGGCAATCTTTTGTTTTCTAAATCATGTGATTATTTACTTCATTTTTGTTTGTATTACCTGCATCATTATCCTATGTGCATTGCAAGGATGCTGTGATAGTGTTAGTGTTTGAAGAAGATGATTGTGTTCAAGTGGGGCTGCGGCATTGTATTTGCGAGCTTGCTTTTGCTATAGAATTTATGTATGCAATATGGTGATTTCGTCATTTATTTTATTGCATTATTCTTATCTTTTATCTTTCCCTCTTCTTTTTTTCTTTAGAAACTTTGAAATATGCCTTTGGTTTTGTGTTTCGTCAAGAATTTACCATCAAGCTAATAAAAGATGGATTTTGTCTTTGTTTATATTTATTTATATTTTGTTTCTTGTTCAAGGATTTTGGTATGGTTTGGTTCTGATGTAATGGGTAACCTTTTGCAGTCAAAAGACGGTGGAAATAGATGCTATGGATTGTTTACTTTAGAAGAAGGACTTGAAGGATTTCTTTTTGTTCTCAAGATAGATGAGAATACTTGGTTGAAGTATAAAGGAAATGACTTTTACATTCCCCTTTCAAGCTTGAGTATGTCCACTTCTATTCCCAAACAGGAAAAACCTGAAGGTGCACAGGTTCCTGGAACAACTGAGAAAGAGAATGAAGGAAGCTCTGTTACTGAATATACCAATGGAATAATCAAAGAAATTAGGCATTTGGTAAGTGGCATTTCCTCTGAGGAAATTCTGAAGACCAAAACCAAAGAAGCACAAGAAAGCATTCTTCAAGAAATTGAAAAGCTGGCTGCTGAAGCCTACAGTATCTTTAGAAGCTCGATTCCAACTTTTACAGAGGAAGATGTGACAGAATTTGAGGAACCAAAACGTCCTGCCACTATCAAAATATCCTCAGGGACAGGCACAGGGTTTGAAATAGTATGCCAAGGGTTTAATTGGGAATCGCATAAATCTGGTAAATGGTACTTGGAACTCAAAAGTAAAGCAGAAGAGTTATCTTCACTTGGTTTCACAGTGATTTGGTTGCCACCACCTACAGAATCTGTGTCTCCTGAAGGGTACATGCCAAAAGATTTGTACAATCTAAATTCCAGGTACCGTATGAACTAAAAACAATTAATAATACTCCCATGATCCTGTACCAAAGAACTTTATTTATCTCTTAACTCTTTTGTCCATTTCATATCTTACATAATTTGAACTGACTCTTCCTACGTGCAAGTATTTTAGAGGTCTACATTGCTTGGTGCTCATTTGGTGAATGGCTACAAACAAAAGATTACTTTATCGATTATTATAAGTATTCCTTTTCTGTTAGTTTTCATACTGTTTTCTATATTGCTGTTTTGACATGCTACAACATAACAGATATGGAACTATTGATGAGTTGAAGGAGATTGTAAAGAAATTCCATGAACTTGGCATTCGAGTTCTTGGAGATGTTGTTTTGAATCACCGCTGTGCACACTATCAAAATCAAAATGGTGTATGGAACTTATTTGGTGGTCGTTTAAATTGGGATGATCGGGCAGTTGTGGCAGATGACCCACACTTTCAGGTATCTAATATGCAGTTATGTTTTAAAACTTACTTGCACCTGCAGTTTGTGTGTTTGTGTTTCATATTCCTGGCAGAATATTGTCAATATATTCTCAGAATAAGAAAGAAGTACCTTCTTCTGTTTTACAGGGTAGGGGCAACAAAAGTAGTGGTGATAATTTCCATGCTGCTCCAAACATTGATCATTCACAAGACTTTGTGAGGAAGGATATCAAAGAATGGTTGTGCTGGCTAAGGTTAATACTCTATATGCTCTAGTTCATAAGATTTTTAGATTTCCTTTTCACAGCTGTTGTAAATAATGTATGTGCAAGAGACATACACATGTAGATTATTATTAGGCAGATCCTCTAGCTAGATCTATTCTGTTTCCACACACTCACGTACACACACAAAGAGATGTAATTAAAGACTTGAGTTATTGTGCAAAGCAAAGTGGAGTTAATATAAGATCACAGCAATTAAGAAGCAATATTCTGTGATACATTCTTACCACCATGTTAGAGGAACAAATGCATTGATGCCTTCCTGTGAAGATTTGTGGTTGACTTTTTGAGTTTAGAGGTAGTTCAGAAACAATAGTTTTTTTTAGACTTACGTTTCTGATAGTTCTGGGAAAATGATATGTGTCACTCTATGATCACCTTTTACGTCAAGAAATCTACAAATGGGCAACTATCTTATAGTGGTTCTGTTTCCTCTTTCTATTTGGTAGTTTATATCTTGTAGATTAATCATCTAATTTTGTCATTTCAACAGGCAGATGGTGCTTTCTTGTCTTCAGTTTTTTAGAAGCTGACCTGTATAATGTGTATTGCTGTGAAATATGTGAAAGAATGCTCTCTCTTGTATTTCTCATTCATATTCTAATAATAATGTCAGATGATCCTTAATGCTTTTAAAATTTAGCAGTGCCTTACTTTTGATCCTATTCAAGTGAATTTCGTTTTGTGCTCTGAACTTATATTATTATTCACCATAAGTATTTGATTGAATTTTTGAACTTAGCATTTTAATATTTATGAGTGACCTGTCCAGGAAAGAAGTTGGGTATGATGGGTGGAGGCTAGATTTTGCGAGAGGATTTTGGGGTGGTTATGTCAAGGACTACCTGGATGCTAGTGAGCCCTCCTTTGCTGTTGGTGAGTACTGGGATTCTCTTAGTTACACATATGGCGAAATGGATCACAATCAAGATGCACATCGACAGAGAATTGTTGACTGGATTAATGCTACCAATGGCACTGCTGGTGCATTTGATGTAACAACAAAAGGAATTCTTCATGCGGTAAGTATGCATTTATCTTTTGGTAATTCTTATGATGCGACTGACAGTTCTATGTTTTTGGTTATGTTCCTCTTCTGGAGTAGCATATGGATATCTGTATGATAATGTATATGTCTATAGATATATAGCATATATATATGTATATATATGTTTATGTGTGTCTGTATATGTATATTTAGTTATTTATATGAAAATTGTTCATGTCAAAGCAATTCTAGCGCGCTTGGTTTTGTTGCATAAGATGTTCATAGCAAAATATAGTGTTTTTAGCTCTTATATTTCTCTTGCTCTTTTTATCCTAATCGTAGACTCATTGTTCGTAAACAAGAAATGTTTTCTGTATTGGTGGACGATATATTTACAGAGGATGTCTATTATATTCAGGCATTGGAAAGATGTGAATATTGGCGATTATCAGATCAGAAGGGGAGGCCTCCTGGTGTTGTTGGATGGTGGCCATCTCGTGCTGTCACCTTTATAGAGAATCATGACACTGGTTCTACCCAGGTTTGATCATGAATTTTCTTGATCATTTTATTTGAAAAGTTATACACATCTAAGTAGGGCAGCTATCTGAATCCCTCCTACTAATATGCTTTAACCAACTGGAAGCAGACATTCACTTGGTCCCTTATATAAAGGGGTATTATTCGATTTTGTTGTTGACACTTGAACAAAAATCGATGGATTACTTCTAGTTTTTCCCTTGTGATGCTAAGACGTGTCTTGTAATTCATCGAAAGATGCCCTACGTAGATGCTCTTCAGAGTACTTCTATTGCTCATTTAGAACGTTTCCTAACATCTAGCTAACATATTTTTGTTTTTTCTATTCTCTCTTGAAAGGGGCATTGGAGGTTTCCAGGTAGAAAGGAAATGCAAGGATATGCTTACATTCTGACTCATCCAGGAACACCGTCAGTATTTTATGACCATATTTTCTCTCACTACAGATCTGAAATAGGAGCTCTACTCTCTCTTAGGGTCCGGAACAATATCCATTGTCGGAGTAGAGTAAGTATCAATCATGCACTTACATACTTGTTTTAATGTTCTTCTTCCTACCCAAAAAAAAAAAAAAAAAAAAAAGGAAGGAAAGTAGGAAGAAAAACTTGAGCCATAACAGTTCGTATAACAGTTGTCATCCAGAGCAAGAAAAAAAAAAAATATTTAGTAGGAACAGAGCAAGTACTAGTTATTTGAAGGCAAGAATCTGAAAACGTCCATACAATTTGTTTTGGCTGAGACCCTTTTTGTGAGGTTTGGAACTTCAACAACATAAGACATTTTTCTATTTTGTCTTGTGTGTCTGACCGATAGATACTGATTTTCATCCATTCATCATATGATTCTCTGTGTAGATGATGTAGTCAGAGCATGTCAAACATTGACTCATTTTTTATACCATGTAATCCAGGTTCAAATCAGTAAGGCGGAAAGAGATGTATATGCAGCCATCATTGATGAAAAAGTTGCCATGAAGATTGGGCCAGGTCATTATGAGCCCCCTAGTGGGTCCCAAAAATGGTCACTAGTAGCCGAGGGAACAGACTATAAGGTCTGGGAGTTATCCTGATGTTTTTTGACTTTTGAGATATCATCTGTATCTTTGAGCATATAAAGTCGACAACAAATGTTTCAACAAAGGAAGTTCTCCATAATTTGTATCTAAAGCAAACTAGAGTACACGATTTTAGAATAATGTACTTGCTTTGTGATGGTGGTGCTCCGCTGGGAACTTCGAGTAGAATGTACCATGCGTTCTCTTTTTATTTTTTATTTTTATTTTTTTTCCTCCTTTCCCGGAGAAACAAGCAATGCCTAAGAGAAGCAGCTTTGTTATATTAAGGGCTGCTTTGGCAGTGCAGTTGCGGTGAAGCAGCTTGGTTATATTAAGGGATACTTTGCCAATGCAGTTGCGGTCAGTGCTTTGCCAATTTGGTGATGATGAGCATGGTCTTGTGTCCGGAAAGGTAATATACCATCACTATACTTATACATTGTAATTTATTATGTATGAACAAGCTAAATTTTTATCATTCACTGTGCATTGTTACTGTAGAAGTTTGTAAATCAAATATCAATAATAAAAAATGATATTTACTCAATCCTAAGCTCTTAATATTCCTTTACCTTTTTTTAGTTCCTACTTTGTGTCTTATTTTTATTTATTTATTTATTTTTATTGGCAACATCCCAGCCAAAGTGGCAAATCTTTTGTAAGGAACTTTTTAGGCTTTTACCAAAATCAAAGTCAGCTGCGTTAATTGCAAATCCGAGGAATATATAATATATTTAATATATCTTGAATGCTTTTTATCTTTTCCCCCAAAAAAGGTAATGAATTAGCAGTTCTATATTGGATAATCATATGTTATTTTTTAATTCTAAAACATCAAAGGAAATTAGCATTATCAAAATGCTAACTGAATTGTTGGCAATTTTAAGAGTAATGATTTGTCACATACCAAACTATTGGATCTCATTCAAGGATATGACACGACACTTTTTTTTTTTTTTTTTTTCTTTTTTCTTTTTTGACATTAGATATGACACAATACTTATAATTCTGATTTTCCATCTTTAGGATAACAGAGAATAGCGGATCCTTGTCCCCAACGCAGAATTAGGCAAAGAGACAAGCTGTAACCATAGGGATTTCATCCTCTCCTATTTTATAAATAGTAATACCATTTGATAGAACTACTAACAGAAATAACAGCACCAAAAAATTCTAGCATGATAACAGAATTGATATTTGATACATATAATAATAACTGTCTACTAGTTAATCTTAGATATACTTAGCTAGCCTATCACCACACACATTAATTAAGCATATAATAAGTTTTTAAATTTGCTGGTTTTTTAAAAAACTAAAATAATACCAAAAATAGAAAAATAAATTGAACAAACAAAATTAAGTGGTAAACCATTATTCAAGGCTTAAATATCTCTTGCTTTTCACTAAATTTTTCTTAAAAGGCAATACTTGATCATATTAAAAACCAAATCCCTTTTTCCTTAAATACTAAGCCATTTTCATCCAACCAGCCTAGGTGACCCTGATTACTCTTTTTTTCAGAAAAGAGTTCAATCCTATTAGGGCTTGGGTTGGCTAAGTCCCTCCATCTAATTTGAATTCAAAGTTCAAGGGCCTTAGCCTTAACCCATAGTTTCATCGTAAAAAATTAAAAAGAAAAAAAATCAAAAAAACAAAAAGTTTACTTACAAAAATTTATAAACAGGGTATGCAAAAAAGAGAGTTATGGTAGGAGTAAATGCGAAATTCATTGTTTTCTTTTTCTTGGCATTTGCCATATTTTATGTGAATGCTCATATAGCTGAATTCGACGAATACTGGAAACAAAAAGCTGAGCAAGCCAAAAAAATTGCCCATGATGCTTATGACCCTCATCCTGAGCTAGTCACGGAGCAGTTGAACGAAGATGTTGGCATGTAAGTCTAATTCCATCCCATCCTCCACATATATAAAGCACAAATTACATGTAATGAGATGTTAGGCAATGAGGATGTCTACCATAACCAAAACATATTTATATATAGTGTATATATAATCTACAAATTACATTTTATGAGATGTTAGACAGTAAAAGTGTCTACCATAACGAAAACATATATATATATATATATATATATATATAGCGTTACATTTAGAAATTTTATTTTACTGTTCGACACCACATAATTTATCCTAAGCATTAGTAATATCAATAGATAATTATCATATGGATTATATTTAATCCAGGAATATAACTTTGTCCAACAGAATATTCATGTTCATCTAGATGTAGTGATGATGACAAATGATAAGGATTCGTGTCACTCATAACACTTTCATCATGGCTATATTCATCCTGTTACCAGAAATAGGGCTAATATAGGCTAATTATATCAAAATTATCAGTCCCTCTCCGTAAGAGACTAGCTACCAAAAATAAAATTTAATATACCAATATGTACTATGCACACTATACGTAACAAAAAAGAAATATATATATATATATATATATATCTACGTGTAGTATGTAATGCATGGAGGGATTTGGTGTGCAGACTACTGTCAGGGAAGAACAGCACAAGAAGAAACTTATATGGCAAGAATAAAGGAGGACCATGCAAGAGCACCAACCCAATCGACAATTGCTGGAGGTGTGATAAAAACTGGGCATCGAATAGGAAGAAGCTAGCAAGCTGTGTCCTCGGATTCGGCCGGAGGACCACCGGTGGCTTGAAAGGCCCGTATTACGTGGTCACAGATCCATCGGACAACGACATGGTGAACCCGAAACCCGGTACTCTTCGCCATGCCGTGACAAGGAGAGGACCACTTTGGATCATCTTTTCAAGAAACATGGTGATCAGGCTCAACCAGGAGCTTCTGATGACAGGAGACAAGACCATCGACGGTAGAGGTGCCGATGTCCATATCGCCGGCGGTGCTGGAATTACCATCCAGTTTGTGAAGAACGTCATTATCCATAATATCAAGATCCATGACATTGTTGTAGGCAATGGTGGCACTATCAGAGATTCTTGGAACCATGTTGGTTTTAGGACCCAGAGTGATGGCGATGGTATTTCCATCTTCGGCTCTTCCCATGTCTGGATCGACCATGTTTCCATGTCCCATTGTACTGATGGCCTTATCGACGCCATTATGGGATCCACTGCCATCACCATTTCCAACTGTCACTTTACTCGTCACAACGAGGTAGCGTGTAAAATATAGAAATTCTTTTATATATATATATATATATGTATATGTATGTGTGGGTTTGATAATTGATATGTTTATGTGTGTATATATGTAGGTTATGCTGTTCGGTGCAAGTGACAGCTACTCAGGAGATCAACTAATGCAAATTACAGTGGCGTTCAACCACTTTGGAAAGGGACTGGTTCAGAGGATGCCAAGGTGTCGATGGGGATTCGTCCATGTCGTCAACAACGACTATACCCACTGGCTCATGTACGCCATTGGCGGTAGCCAGCACCCTACCATTATCAGTCAGGGCAACAGATTCATTGCTCCTCCAAATGAGGCTGCTAAAGAGGTATGCATATTTATCGGTCTAATATATAGTATTATATCATCAATACTAAAGACCTACTTTTAAAAATAGACTTAATCCAATTAAATTAGTGCAAACAAATCTAACAATTATGATTAGAGACTTCAAAATATAATATTATCTGATTGATCTTATAAAAGATTCGTTGCTATTAGTTTGACATAGGAACCATATAAAAGAATATATATATATATATATATAATTTTGTTATATTGAACTTATATATTAACTATAAGATGAATGAGCTTAGCCAATCTCGTTCCAAAGAAAAGATTGGTGATTTCACAAAAATAACGTGTAATCATAGACCCATGCATACAATAATGAACATATAATCAATTTCTAAAATACCAAAATATATATATTTATATATATAATGAATTTCTATTCAAGTCGACTGATAGTCAGAGGACTACCATCATAACCTCTGGATCCGCTTTAATTAGATCAGTAATGCTAAATTATCTAAGTTGATATATAATAATTAAGAACTGAAAAGAAACACTTTCTAATCTATTAAGAAAATCTATGTAAATATAAATAAATAAATTTTTTAAAAAATAAATATAATTAAATAGCAATACGTATATATATATTTTTTTGAAAGAACAATATGTGTATATTTATAAATATTTTTTTACAATGTGTTTGACAATATATGCATATATATATATATATATATATATATATTGTGGTGGTGGATAAATTTAGGTGACAAAAAGGGATTATGCTCCCCAAAGCGAGTGGTCAAAATGGCGATGGAGATCTGAAGGAGACGTAATGATGAACGGAGCATTCTTCGTACAATCAGGAAAACCACTCAAGAAAGATCGATTCACAAGGCATGATATGATCAAGTACAAGCCAGGAACTTTTGTCACCAGACTTACTCGCTACTCTGGAGCCCTAAAATGCGTTGTGGGCCGTCGTTGTTAAACCCCATACTATTAGATTTTCCAATTCCATAGCTATATGTTTCAAATTTCTTAATTATATATTTATATATATATTTTTTAAAAAAGAAAAACCTTAATATCTCAGCTCGGCGGAGATGATAGATAAGAGGGTTAGAAAAGAGGAATCCCAAAAATATATATACAGTAGTTGTAGTTGTTGATGATGCTGCATGTAATTTGCTTCTCTTTCTTGTTCTTTAATTTATTTATTTATTTATTTTCTTGGCTTTCCTTGGGAAGTAGGATGAGGAAAGAAAATACATCATCGATGGGGGAAAGGGTGAAAAAAAAAAAAAAAAGTCATTTGAGGATTTTAGTTTCTTGTTTTTTTTTTTTTTTCTTTTTCCTCTTCTTTTCTTAATTCAATTAATGTATTCAAAAAGAAACAGCAGTTAAAAGGCAGGAATTTGTTCCATTTGTCTATGGAATTTCAAGGGGTTATTCTTTTCTCCACGTTATATACCTATTTATTAAATAAGGAGATTCAATAATTGTTTGGTGCAGTCTTTGTTCATTGAGAAAGATTTTGAGAAAGAATTAGTTATGATCCATTGAATCCTAATCACGAAGGGATAAGTTTACTGTTGTAAAAAAAAAAAAGCAAAAAAAAAAAAAAAAAAGAAGAGATAAATTCACCGTTAAAGTTATAATTTGACCAAATTTAACAAGAGGCTGCAACTGTATTCTCTTCCACTAAATTGATTTAATTATATGATCAAATTTGTTATTATTCTCTTCACTAAATTGATTTAACTATATGATCAAATTTGTTATTATTCTCTTCACTAAATTGATTTAATTATATGATCAAATTTGTTATTGTTAACTAATTTATAAGAGGAAATGACCATTGATAACATGTGATAACCCCAGTCTTTCCATCCCAATTTACAACAACAACAACAACAATAATAATAATAATTATTATTTTAGGACTTTGCCTCCTAAACTGGTTGAAACAGTATACAATTGATATTTTTTGAAATATTTCATCAAAACTGCAACAAAATAATCATGTTCATGGCATATGATATTAGTACAGGAGCAATGATAGTTTCTTTTGTATCTATAGCCATCCCTCTCTTCCCTTTCCCTCTTGATCAAACTAAAAGATTGAGAAGATTTAAAAACTCTAACCTTTTATTGTCTTTTCTTGTGTCAGGGACATTCGAGGTGGCTTCCCAAGATGTGCATATTTTGAAATGGAGTTTGCTTAAATGGATTTTTTTTTCCCTCTGATAAATGGTTACTTTCTGAATCAATAATTAAAAAATAACACATTTTTTTTTTAAAAAAAATCAACTGTGGACAAAAAATATCCTTTGTTAAAATTGAAAATCAACAAATTTTTTTTTTTTTCCCTTTTCCTTCTTCCCCCTTTCTCACATGCTTTGGGTTTCACTTTCATCTTTTTTACATCTTTCTCATTTTTGGAGCTAAACTCAAGTAAGGATTTTCTCTTTTTTCTTTCTCTTAAAACTCAAATTTATATTAAATGAATTTGTATTTTTTAAGGATTTTTTAGTATGGATATGTAATAAATTAATTTATAAGCTGTTATATTTGAAGTTAAAGATATTAGGTTGTACATGGTGTGATGGAGGAAAAATATTGTAGATCTACAAATTCAGGGGGAAAAAGATGAACTTCTGCCATCTTCTGTTAGTTTGCCAGCTTTCACTAGTTTTTCGCTCTTTTCCACCAATTCAGTGTAGAAAAATGTTAGATGTGGTGGGGGGAAAAAAAAAACAGAATCAATTTTTTTGAGACTATTAATATATTTTCTTAATATTATTCATATTTTTATAAATTTATTAATTTAGTTTAATGTTATTCATTTAATTTTATAGTGAAATAGAAGATGAGATATTGTAATTGCGGTTTTATATGATAAACATTGGTGAGAAATGATGGTGGTCTTTGGCAGTATCAAAATGGTAAAAATATAATAGTTTTTGTCAATAAAAGATGCACAAAATCAGTTAAAAGGATGAGATTTTTAATTCTACTGAGATAGACCGAAATAAATATTTGCTGAAGCTGAAACGGATATATGGAAAATGTTTAGAAAAGTTTGATTTTACAGAAATACCCAATGATAGGGATGTGAATGCTTTCTTCAAGAAGTGAGGAATGGAGGGATGAAGATACAATCTCCATTATATGTTGAGGTAATTTCTAAAGTTGAACGTGTATCTAGAAAATTTCATGAAACAGCCTTTGCTTCAGATAGTGGGAGTAATCATTTATCTTTTGCTCGTCCTCCAGTTGGTGTTCGTCTACCACAAGTTCCTAAATTTGAACCTATTCAGGCTACATTTCATGACATTGTAGTTCATAAAACTTAGTTTAGAGATCAAGTTAATGTCCGTGGTCTTGGATATCATTTAACATCCATGAAGGAGTTGATGTTGGAGGTGATTCTGCTGAACGGTTTCCTAACTAAGAGGAGCATGAGCTTTTGCATAATATTAATAATTATGAGAACTGCAATGCAAAAGGGGATGATATTAATATTCAGTTGCATGATGTTGATCATAATGATATAGAATTTGAACATGAGTTGCTAGACAGTAATAATGATACGTATCTTGAAATGAATAATGAAGGAGTTTGTGATGTTAGGGTTTATTGTGTTACAAGCGGCCACTTTTCATTAAGCAACAGAAGTGGTTTTAAGGAGTTGATACTGCAGGTGACTCTGCTAAATGGTTTCCTAACTAAGAGGAGTATGAGCAATTGCATAATATTAATAATTATGAACTGCAATGCAAAAAGGGATGATATTAGTATTTAGTTGGATGATGTTGATCATAATGATGTAGAATTTGAACATGAGTTGCAAGACAATAATGATGATATGTATCCTGAAATGAACAATGAAGGAGTTCATGATGTTAGGGTTAATCATGCTACAAGCAGCCACTTTTCATCGTGCAACAGAAGTAGTTTTATGGCCATAATTTCATCAAAGTTTAGGCTGCTAGAACATTATAGTTGGATAGATATTTTGCAACAAATATGAGTTACAAAATAAATTGAGTGCTTATTGCATGTGTGAAAATAAAGAGTTTAAGATGACACAGTCAACTACACAACGTTATGTGATTGTTTGTTTGGAAAATACTTGTAAATGGCGACTACGTGCGACCAAATTAAAAAAGGAAAAATATTCAATGAAATTTTTTGATAATGTACACAGTTACTCATTAGATATCATGCATCGAGAATATAAGCAGGCGAGTAGTCTAGTTATCTACCAATGTATCAAATTTAAATATGAAGAGATTGCATGTGTTTACAAACTCAAAGAAATTCAATATATGACTTTTTGGAAAAATATGTGGTGAATATAAACTATAACAAAGTATGGAGAGCTAGAGAATATGCACTTAACAGTGTTAGGGGATCTTCATTAAAGAATTTTCCTAAGTTTCTTGCCTATTATTATGAGTTAGAGTTGAAAAATCCACATGTACCAAAGCAGACAACAATAACCATTTTATATATTTTCTTTACGGCGATTGAAGCATGCATTAGGGGGTTTATATCCTACATAAGACTCGTGTTAGCTGTTAATGCAACTACTTGGAAAGAAAAATACAGAGGATACATGTATATTGCAGTGGGTATGGATGACAATAAGCAAATATATCCTTTGGCTATCAGCATTGGAGATGGAGAGAACGAGTAAGTACGTACATGATTTTTCCAAAACCTCTAGGATGGTATTGGAGATTTCTGTTTGTCAGTGATAGACACCCAGCTATTGAAAAGGCAATACGCAAAGTCTTTCCTAATGCATACCATGGCCTATGCACATACCATATAAGTAGAAATATTAAAGCTAATGGACATGTAAAAGATGATGATACGATAATGTTTTATGCTTGTAGCTAAAGCATACTTGGTTGAAAATTTTTAGTTTTATATAGGGCAAATTGAGGCAAAAGACAGTACGGTTGTATAGTACATCCGAGCATGTGACCCTACTAGGTGAACACGTTCTCTTTCTCCATATAAAAGATACACTATCATGACCACCAGTATCATAGAAAGCTTGAATTGTATTTTGTTAGATGCTAGAGAGATGCCAATAATAACATTGATTGAGCACGTAAGAGATTTGTTGCAAAAGTGGTTTTATGAATGATGAAATGCAGGTACAAAATTGACAAAGCTCATGACTGACCATATGGAAGAGCAACTCAAACTCCACAATTTGGAGTCTATTGAACTGTGTGTGAAGGTCGTTAATATGTATATGTTTGGAATGTGCAAGTTTGAAGGGCACAGTTAACCTCCAATAAAAAACATACTCATGCAAAGTGTTCGATCTTTGATCAATATCCTTCTGATCATTGTATTGCTGCTTGCAGAGAATGTAAAATTACTCCTTATTGCATGTGTTCTCATTATTACACTGCGGATGCATATGGTGTAGCTTATGCTGAGTCCATTTACCCTGTTTTAGATGAAAAGTAATGGCATGCTCCGGATGATGTGTCAAGTTGTATTGTTCTTCCACTGAGATGGACGTGTAGGTGAGCCAGTAGACTGTGGATGCAATGCATACCATCTTAAGGTAAAGAAGTTATTGGACATAGATGTAATCGATGTGGTAGTGTTGGACATTATAGGCAAAAATGTATGAATCCATAGTCTTATGATATACAAGAGAGTAGCAGAGTCAATGAAGATGCTTCGCATAAAGGATTTTTATTTTAATGTGTTATAGTTATGCATTTTGAATTTATGTCTTTTTACAGTTATTTTGTATTATAGATATATATTGTATTCGATGGTAATGATTTACTATGTTGTGATAATGATGTAGCACGTATTTAGAAATTTTAGTTTAATAAAATAATCCTAAATTAAAAGAGGCATTGTGGAAAAACTACAAAGTACCAATATTTTGGTAAAAAAGAAAACTCTGATTACAATAGATTTTGGAATGTGCACATGATTTTGAAAGGAAAACAAAATGTATTAATTTTTTTTTTGAAGAAGAATTTATAAAAAGTTAATAAACATGAAAATTGATTGGTAACACATTGAACAAGCTATAATTGTAGATATTAAATGTCAAAAGTTTAAATTGTTATATAATGTTAGAGATTTGTTAATTTTTAGATGGAAGCCTTCTCGTCTATGCAAAAGATCATAGTCTTTTCTTTCTTATTTATTTATTTATTTACTTATCCATTAGATTAACCTTTGATTGGTTAGTAATTTTAAAAGTTATGAATTATTTGTTAAATCCATATTTATCTTAATGGTTAATTTTCAAACTAAATAAATAATAATAATAATTAAATTTAATATATATAAAATAAGTATTTAGAATTCTACATATACCTTTTTTTAAAAAGAAATGCAATTTAAGTATACTTGTACCAATGTATGAAATTGAAAGATTTTATATATTTTAAAATTTATTAGACTTTCATTCAGCGAGTTCATGATACATTTTATCTTCCCTCTCATTTAATTTTTTTTTTCACCCAATTAATTTAATAAACACTTGCACATACCAATAAAAACCATGATTTTCAATCCAATCCACCAATCAAGATTTTAAACCCTTTTCTTTATTGTTATTATTTTATTTTTTTCTTCCCTACATAATTGATAATTTTCTCAATTACAATGAAAGAAATTAGATAAGATAAGAAAATTGAGTGAGATTTTGAAATTAGAAATTAATTTTAAGCCCATCTATTAGTCTTCCTTGACGGCTATCAAAACCATCAATGAGCTCATAAATTGTCCACTAAAAATCAGTGTAATCAAAGAAAATGACCATTACCCACATTCAATCAAATATTAATATTTAAAATAGGACTAATAAAATTCGATAGAAAGAAATTAATAGAAAACAAAGGAAAAAAGTTTCGAGACCAGGAGATTTTAAGTGCATATTAGGCCTTGAAAGATACGTACAAGAAATTACAATACCAACATTCCATCTCCTTCCAATTTTAATATTTCCATCACATCTAAACATATATAAATATATATATATATATCTATCTATATATATATATATATCTATCTATATATATTTATATATGTTATATATATATATATATATATATACATGTGATGTGTATATACATATGTATATACATGTATGTATATATATATATATATATACATGTGATGTGTATATACATATGTATATACATGTATGTATATATATATATATATATATATATATACATATATGTATATACATGTAAGTATACATATATGTATATACTTACATGTATATACATACATGTATATACATGTATGTATATACATATATATATATATATATATATGTATCTAGTTAGACCAAGCTAAGTTATTCAGTGGTTTCTCAAAAGCCAAGGAAAAGAACAAAAGATAATTACATGCACAAACTCTATTGACAACTGCTTTAAGTATTAAAACTCTGGTTATGACATAGACATTTTTTTAAAAAGACACCTAAAAGAACTCACAATCGGGGAGGACTAGAGAAGCGATAAGGGACCACATGTGTAGAGCTGCAGTAACCCATTTCGTAGATATTCAGATCCAGGTCGATGTCCAGCCAATATCTGTTAGGTCTGAGCTCTCATATGTGTTTGTCCATTCTAAAAGAAGCATAACTTGTATCGTAGATAAATTGTATTTAAGTCAAATCACTGAGAATATATACATGTTCAAATACCTAGTAAAATTGCATGCTTTTAAATTGCCCTAGGGAAAAACTGCCTGTCCTTTTATCTCAAGTTAATAGAAATTATCGAAGATAGAATCAAACTAGCAAGCAAGCATGCATAATCTCTACAACTAAATGTTCTTTAAAGTACACCTTACATACAAAATTAAAACTTCTAGAACTATTAGAAGTGATATTGCTCAAGAATACACTACCTAACTCATATACTAATTTCTTTGTTATGAGCCTCTTAAGCATACTTCCTTCTAAAGAATACCATGTCCTCTTGTGTGAAGTTCAAAGGTAGTTTAGCATGTAAAAACTCCATACATTTGAGCACAAAAATGCCACTGTTACCACTGAAAAAATTATTATTAGAACAAAACAAAAAAATAATTACAACCATATTCAATATGCTGTCGGTCTTTCAAATCCACATGCCCTAAAAGCCAATACATATTTTGCTTATTCAAGGGTATCAATACCTGTCAAGAATACATGAAGCAATTAAGAAAATAAAAAAATAAACAGTGAACATTAAACAATTTGTACATCTTATTGGTACATGAACATACTGATGAGAATCCACTTGTACCCGTACAACAGACTATTCGCTGGGGTGCTGATCCTGTACAAATGAAGACGGGACCAATCTCGTAGGTACAAGCTAAGGGATTCAAGGACAAACTGGTTAGCTTTATACAAGGTGTGATTCAAATTCAATAGGACATAACAATACCTAAAGATCCAAAGCCCGTCTTGTGCATCCAAGTTATGAAAGCAGAAATGGACTCAACAAGCTATTTTGGGGCATCTATGGGTTCCGGACAGCAAAGAATTACTTTGTTAACTTGTGAACATGAATCACTAAGGGACCATGGAGTCATGCTAAGGAAGAACAGAAGCCATTCAAATGAGGCATTTGTGCACAAGACTCCATTTGACCAAAAATCACCCATTTTGACGCTGACTTTGTTTTTTTCTTCTTGTTCAAGCAATTTTTTTTTTTTGTTTCAATCAAGGGAAATGTATGGAAACCAATATTAATCCTATTTGGCATCTTACATGGCATATGGGAGCTGATTTGGAGCCTAAAATAGCTAGTGATTGGATAAAGATAGCTTAGTTGTCAACTAGTCAACTACTTTTCTAATTTAAACATTTGACTTTTGTTTTAGGAAATAGTCTTTTATTAGGTTTTTATTTGATTATTTGCCGGAAGAATTCAATTAGTAAAGTTGATACTTTATTATTTTATTGTAAATTAATTAATTCCTATTTCAAAATCAAAGAATTAATTAAATTATATTAGATTAGAAAACGAGGTAAAAATTCAGCCACATCTTAGTTTCCTAAACACTTGGCCGGTTTTTACCTAGTCTTTTAGGATTTTATTTTGTTCATTTAAGGCATATTTAAAGGATTATTTTTCAAAGAGAGAGGAGCCTAGATTATTATTCAAAAATTATTTGTGAGAAGAATTTTCTTTGTTCTCTTTGAACACCTAAAACACTTAATAGAGATCAAGCGTTTTAGTTTGACTTATCAATAGGACATCCATCACCTATTGTGGCATCTTCATCATATACCAAGGTTTATAATCACAAGTTGATTAAGGGTTAAGGTGACCATAAGGATCTAAACTTAATTTTTGATTCGGGCTAATCTAATACGGGTTTAGGAGCAAGACAATCTATGTTTGTATTATTTGGTATCAGAGCCAAATTTTGCTTAAGTTTGATCTATCTTATTTGCTTTATTTATTTTTGTGTTATCTGCAATTTTAGTATTAGGTTAAGGTTGCTTCTATCGTTTTCAAGTTTTGCATATATAGAAAAAAGAAGAACAAAACTTTCTACATTGCTGAATTTTTTTCTTTGTTTAGCCAAATTTTTACTTCCTAGTTTGTTGGTTGTTTTGTAAATTAGTTCTTAGTAATTTGATTTATTGTTGATTTTTTTTTGCTGTTTTAATATTAATTAGTTGCATTCATATATTCATAAAAAAGAAGAAGAGAGATTTGATAATATATTGCATAAAACCTACAAATTTTTGCAGTTTGTTTTTGTTGGCGTTTGGTTTGGCTTTGTTGAATTTTTGGCATTGGAATTGCAATTTTAGTGTTGTTTCTTGCTATTGGAGTTAGTTTTTATAATATGTGAGTAATTTAATAATAAAAAAAGAAAGCTGAAGATATAAAAAAAAAAAAAAAATCTGCACAAAGGCCGATTTTGATAGAATTGTTATTGGGGATTGTTTGTTTTCAGGAAACACAATTGTAATTGCTAAGTTGCTGGATATTTGAATTTTGAGTGCTAAAATTATTTGGATTAAAATTGGTTAAAGGAATTGAGATAAAGACTTAAATTACAAGGACTACAACCAACAACTTTTCCATTTTTTGTTCGAGTTATTTCTTGTTCTTCGTTGAATCTCTTTTTCCTAATTTTATCCTTGAATTTTTGAGTTTTTAATATTCTGGTCTACTCCTTATTGATTCCAAAAATTTCTTGTTGATTTACGCTACTTTTAGTTAGTAAGGTCGAGACTAGGGTTTACCAATTCACTCGGTATTTGCTTGTTTTTTGTTGTTGTTTTATTGATAAGTTTAATTAAGGCATACTTGTGATCTAATTGCTGTTTTGAGTTTATTTTAATAGAACTTTGGGATATTCTTGTGAGTAGAAAAAGGCAAGAGAGTGAGCTTAAAAGAGGGTCAAAAGCCAAAACTAGTGTGCAAACACGAGTGTCGAGACCTTGTTTGAGTGAAACGCGTGAGGAAGTGATTTTGGTGAGAATTTTTGCATTATGTATACTAATGTGATAGATTTAAGAATTATTAAGAATTAATGAAGAAGAATCCATGGGATATGAAAGGGATTCTAGAGCTACAAAAAATGGAGGTGAACCTACCAACATGATGGCGGTTTTGGAACAACTTTGAAGGTTGAATGCTTGCTTTGATCACCTAGATCAAAGAATGGATAGAATTGAGAATTTCCAAGGTGGGCCAAATCCAAGACATGAACACCAAGCAGGTCGAGGTCGAGGTCGAGGAGGCTGTAAATGTTTTAGGGAAGAATTCAAAGGAGGTAATTATGGAGATAACCTCGAGGAGGAGTTTGAAGATATTTTTGCACACCAAGGAAGGCAAACCCGTGAGAGGAAAGCCTAAGAGAAAGATGATGACCTTGGCAACATTAAGGTCAATATACCACCTTTCATGGGAAAGAGTGATCCTGAGGCATACCTAGAGTGGGAAGAGCATATGGAGGTGATATTCGATTGCCATAACTACTCCAAGGCAGAAGGTTAAATTGGCCTCTTTGAAATTTGGTCATTATGCACTCCAATGGTGGAATAATGAGCAAAGGACCTAAATGAGAGTTGGAGATAAACTTATAACCACTTGATGATAAATGAAGGGAGCCATGAGGAAGAGATTTGTGTCGACTCATTACCATAGGATTTTGCATTAATGACTTCAATCTTTATCACAAGGAAGTAGGATAGTGGAGGACTTCTACAAAGAGATGGAGATGCTCATGATGAGGTTGAGCTGAATGAGGATCGTGAGGCAACCTTGGTACGATTTTTGGGTGGTTTGAATCGAGAAATAACCAACCAATTGGAGTTACAAAAATATGTGGAATTGGAAGAGATGCTTCATGTGGCTATTAAAATTGAGAACCAATTAAAGAGAAGGGGTACAAGCTCACAGTTTGGAGGAGTTTCCAATAACGGGAGGTCTAATTCAAATGTTTGGAGAAGCAACCCCACATATGACACACGACCAAAATCGAAGCAAGAAGAAGAAAGCTCCAATCTGCTAAGGAGGGATACAAAGCCGGATTCAACTCAAGCACCCAAGTTGAAAGGTAAATTTGATCCTAAACCTTCAAGAACTCGTGACATTGTTTGTTTTAAGTGCCAGGGTCGCGGTCATATTGCCAACTAATGCCCGAATAGAAGAATTATGGTGCTGGAAGGCAATGGAAAGTTGGAGTCAAAAAGTGAGGAATCCGAAGCTGAAATTGAATTTGTAGATGAAGCAATTGAGGACGAAGAACAACATGAAGCCAAGACTATCAAAGCCTCAAAGGCCAAATTGATTTTGGTAGCAAGGAGGGTCTTGACCATGTATAAAGATGAGGATTAAGTCCAAAGAGAAAACATCTTCCATACCCGATGTGAAATTTAAGGTAACATTTGTAGTATGATAATTGATAATGGAAGTTATGCTAATGTAATTAGTAATGTGGTAGTTAAGAAATTAGGGTTAACAACCAGTAAACATCTTGAACCATATAGATTACAATGGCTTAATAATAGTTGTGAGATGAAAGTGAACAAACAAGCCAAAGTAAAGTTTAGCATTGATAAATATATGGATGTTGTAAAATATGATGTTGTGCCTATGCATGCTGGTCATGTTTTGTTGGGAAGGCCATGGCAATTCGATAAAGACACAATACACTATGGTAGAGAGAATGCCATTGTATTCTGATTCAAAGGTGAAAATATTAAGCTTGAGCCCTTACACCCACGGCTTCATGACCTATGGGCAAGACCAAACCCCACATCCACGGTAAGTATTCTAAAAGAAAATTTGAGGTAAAAGAAAGAGAGAAAGTTGAAAGAGAGAAAAAGCCGAGAGCATGAGGGTGCAAGAGAAAACTGAGAGTAGCAAAGAAAAAGAGAGGAAAGAAAAGAAAAAGAAATTTTTTTTATCTTAGCCTAGGTGAGGTTAAAAAGGCAAGGCAATTTTGAGTAATAAACTATTGCTGGTCATGATATATAAAGATTTTTACCTAAATGATCAAGTTAACCTTGAAAAGCTTGAATTGCCAAGTTTTATTTCTTCTCTTTTGCAGGAATTTAATGATGTCTTTCCGGAGGAAATTCTTAATGGTTTACCACCTATTCGAGGGATTGAACACTAAATTGATTTTATTCCTGAAGCCGCAATTCCTAATAGGCCTGCATATAGAAGCAATCCCGAGGAGACAAAAGAGCTACAAAGCTATGTAAGTGAATTGCTTGAAAAATATTATATTCATGAAAGCATGAGTCCATGTGCTGTCCCTATTTTATTAGTACCTAAGAAAGATGGATCATGGCGCATGTGTGTAGATTGTAGGGCTATTAATAATATAACCATTAAGTATAGGCATCCAATTCCTAGAATAGATAATATGCTTGATGAATTGTATGGTGCTTGTATGTTTTCAAAAATTGATCTTAGGAGTGGGTATCATCAAATTAGGATGAAAGAGGGTGATGAATGGAAAATCACATTTAAAACTAAATATGGATTGTATGAATGGTTAGTAATGCCTTTCGGTTTAATTAATGCGCCTAGCACTTTTATGAGGTTAATGAATCATGTTATGCATCCATTTATAGGAAAATTTATGGTTGTATATTTTGATGATATTTTAGTGTATAGCCGAAATCTTGATGATCATGTAGGATATCTTAGGTAAGTTTTAAATATTCTTACGAAGGAAAGGTTATTTGATACGAACCTAGGTTGACACGCGCCTAAACCCGTATATTAGCCCTGATCTCAATTAAGATCAGATTTTAATGGAATGACCTCAACCCTTAACCAACCTGTGATTAGAAACCTTGGTCCAATGAAGACGCCACAATAGGCGATGGATATCCTATTGATAAGTCAAAACTAAAACACTCACTTACTGATGGTGTTTTAGGTGTTCAAAGAGAATAAAGAGAAATTCAATCTCACAATTAATTTTCTATAAAATATTCAAGCTGCATTCTCATTGAAAAATAACCCTTAAATAGGTTCAAGACATGAAACAACAACCCTAAAAAGGTAGGACAAAACCAACAACCAAAGAATAGGAAACCTAATGTTGGCTAATTCTCACTCCTTTCCTAATTCAAATTTGGATTAATTAATTCCTTTATTTTGAATTGAAAATTAATTAATTTACAATGAAAATAATAAAATAATAACTTTTCTAAGTTGATTTGTCCAGAAAAATAAATAAATAGAAATAAAAAAAAGGACTAATTTCCTGAAATAAAAAGTTAAAAACAAATTAGGAAACTAAATAACTATCTTTTTGACCAAGCTGTCTTTGACAAATTTAAGCTCCAAATCAGCTCCCATATGCTTTTTAGGATATAAATATGATTAATAATGATTCCCACACATTGCCGCTTGATTAGAATAAGTCAAACTTGCTTGAACATGAAGAAAAGTCAAAACCAGTGGCTAAATAGCACATTTTCGGCTAAATTGAGATGTTATTCGTACAAGCTGGTTTTAGATGCTTTTGGTTCTATTTTGATATGATTCCATGGCCTCTTAGTGATATCCATTGAATCCAAAAGTGTTGGATCCATTCGTTGCTGCCCGGAGTCCATATTTGCACTAAAACAGTTACCGGGGTCGGTAACGGCTTCCACCACTTGGATATTTAAAACAGGCTTTGTATCTTTGGGTATTGACAAACCCTTTTGAGAATTACTACCTATATTAAAGCAGTCAAGTTGTCCTTAAATCTCTTGGCTTGAGCTTTAGTGATTGGCTTGGTCTTCATTTGTAGCGGGTTAGCACTCTAGGGGTTGTCAGTTGTGTGGGTAGGGGCAGATTCTCATCATTCCCATCCTCTTGAAAAGGATTTCCCCTCAAATCAAAGTCATTACAGGCAGAAAAAGGAGATAAGTCAGCAATATTAAATGCAGCACTAAAATTATACTCACCTAGTAAATCAAGTTTGTAAGCATTTTCATTAATCCCCTCAAAAACTTGAAAATGTCCATCTCCATGCGGCATAAGCCTAGACTTCCTTTGTTTGGGAAACCTCTCATTCCTTAAGTGCAACCAAACCAAATCTATAGGTTCAAAGATAAATTATTTTTGGCCTTGATTAGCACACCTTGCATATTGCTCATCCTCCTCTCAATATTTGCCTTTCTTTTCTCATGAATCTGCTTAAAAAAATCGGCTTTTTGTTTTCCATCTAGATTAGCACGTTCACTTAAAGGTAAATGTGTTAAATCTAATGGAGTCAAAGGATTAAATCATAAACAATCTCAAATGGTGTATATTTAGTGGCTGAATGCAATGATCTATTATAAGCAAATTCAACATGTGGCAAACATTTTTCCCATGTTCTTAAGTTTCTACTAATTAAAGCCCGTAACAATGTAGACAAAGTCCTATTTACTATTTCGGTTTGTCCATCAGTTTGTGGATGACAAGTAGTTGAAAGCAAAAGTTTAGTTCCTAAACTTAGCCCATAAATTTTTTAAAAAATAACTTAAAAACTTAGCATCCCCATCCGAAACAATTGTTCTAGGCATACCATCCAACTAACAATTTCCTTAAAGAATAAGTTAGCAACATTAAATGCATCATCATTTTATTACATGCAATAAAATATGCCATCTTAGAAAATCTATCCAAAATAACAAATATTGAATCCTTTCCTGTCGTTGACCTAGGTAAACCAAAAATAAAATCCATAGATAAATCCACCCAAGGAAAGAAAGGAATTGACAATAGAAGGTACAAACCGTGCGGTTTCAACTTGGATTTGGCTTTTCGGCACTTCAAGCATCTTTCACATATTTTCTTTACATCTCCCCTCATGTTAGGCCAATAAAAGTGTTCTTGCAGTAAGGATAAAGTTTTTAAAATACCAAAATGACTCATTAAACCATAATCATGACCTTCCCTCACTAACAATTCCCTTATGCTATAATTAGGCACACAAAGTTTGTTTTCCCCAAACAAATATCCCTCAAAGATGTAAAATTTATTAAAACCATATTTTGAACAGGTCTTAAATATTTCTCCAAAGTCACTATCATGCTCATAAAGTTTTTTTATTTGTTCAAATCCAAGCAATCTAGCGTCTAAGGTAGAAAAGAGTACATACCTTCGGGATAATGCATTGACGACCACATTTTCTTTACCTTTTTTGCAGCGACTGACATAAGGAAATGTTTCAATGAATTTAATCCACTTAGCATGACTTTGGTTAAGCTTTCCTTGGCCTTTAATGTGCTTCAAATATTCATGACCCATATGAATCACAAATTCTTTTGGCATGAGGTAATGCTGCCACGTTTATAAAGCTCTTATCAAAGCATACATCTCTTTGTCATAAGTCGAGTAGTTTAGTGCAGCTCCATTTAATTTCTCACTAAAGTATGCAGTGGGTCTTCTTTCTTGCATTAAGACAGGTTCAATACCTACACCCAAAGCATCACATTCAATTTCAAAAATTTTGTCAAAGTTAGGCAAAATTAATAAAGGTGCATTGGACACTTTTTCTTTCAACAAATTAAAAGATTTATCTTGTGCTTCCTCCCATTTAAAGCCAACATTCTTCTTCACAACTTTCGTCAAATGTGCTGTGATGGTGCTAAAATCCTTGACAAATCATCTGTAGAAACTAGCCAAACCATGAAAGCTCCTCACTTGGGTAATGGAGGTAGGTTTCGGCCATTTTTGGATTGCTTGCACCTTGGATTGATAAACTTTTATACCTACAGTGCTCACTGCGAATCCAAGGAAAACCAACTCATCTTCACAAAAATCACACTTTTCATGCTAGCAAATAACCTTTCCTTCTTAAGAATATTTAAAACTTGCTTAAGATGTTAGCAAATAACCTTTCCTTCCTAAGAATATTGAAAATTTTCCCAAGATGTTCTACATGCTCATCTAGATGCCTACTATATATAAGAATATCATCAAAATAAACAATAACAAATTTTCCAATGAATGGTCGCTTAACATGATTCATTAATTTCATGAAGGTACTAGGTGTATTAGTTAAACCAAAAGGCATTACTAACCACTCATACAATCCATACTTAGTTTTAAATGCGGTTTTCCATTTATCACCCTCTTTCATTCTAATTTGATGATACCCATTCCTAAGATCAATTTTAGTAAAAATGCATGCACCATATAATGCATCTAACATATCATCTAACTTAGGAATTGGATGCCTATATTTAATGGTAATATTATTTATAGCTCTACAATCTACACACATACGCCATGAACTATCTTCCTTAGGTACTAATAAAACAGGAACAGCACATGGACTCATACTCTCATGAATGTAACCTTTATCAAGCAACTCATTTTCCTGCTTTTGTAGCTTCTTTGTTTCCTTGGGATTACTTCTATATGCAAAACTATTTGGAATTGTAGCTCCTGGCACAAAATCAATTTTATGTTCTATTCCTCAGATAGGTGGTAATCCTTTAGGAATTTCTTCTGGAAAGACATCATTAAATTTCTGTAAAAGAGAAGAAATAGAACTTGGTAATTCAAGTTCTTCGGGATTAGCTTGATCATTCAAATACACATCTTTAAAAATCATAACCAGTAACGGTTTCTTAGTCAAAATTGCTTTATTAACATCACCAAAGCTAAGATAAAAATTTTTATTTTTCCTTTCTTTCCTTTCTTTGCCTTTCTCTCTCTTGGCCACCACACCTTTTCCTTCACTCTTGGGTTTCTCACCATATCTCTCGGCCTTCTCAATTTTTTTCGCACTCTTGGTTTGGCCTTGATTTTTCCATTCAATTTGTGTTCTAGAAACCTTACTTGGTTAGTCTTGCATGGCTTGGACTCCTTGGATTTGTGTTATTTCTGTGGGTGCCATGCTAGTTCTTTCCTTGAGTTTTTCGGCCTCCCTCCTTTGTTGTATTTGAAGTTGGTCTCTAAATACCTCTTTAAGAGTCAATGGTTCCAACTTGACCTTTTTACTTTTAAATCTAAAAACAATAGCATTCTCTCGACTATAATGTATAGTATCCTTATGAAATTGCCGTGGTCTACCAAGTAAAATATAACCTACATGCATAGGTACCACATCCCATAAAACAACATCCACATTTTTATCAATGCTGAATTTTACTTTGGCTTGTTTAGTTACTTTCCATCTCACCACTATCACTAAGCCATTGTAATCTATATGGTTCGTGATATTTAATTATTGCTAAGCCTAATTTATCAACCACAACATTATTAATCACATTAGCATAACTTCCACTATCAATTATCATGTTTCAAATCTTACCTTGGATTTTTCACATCTAGTGTGGAAATATTCTCTCTTTGAAGTTGCTCCTCATCTTTGTATACGATCAAGGTTCATAATGTCCAAGCTTAGTTTGGTATGTGAAGCATATAAGGTTTTGGCTTCATCTTTAAATTCTTCCTCTTCTTGCTCGGTTTCATCTCCACTTCCTCACTTTTAGATTCTAACTCACCATTACCCTTCAAAACCATAATTCTCCTATTCAGGCATTGGCTAACGATGTGTCCTCATCCCTGGCACTTGAAACACACAATATTATGAGTTCTAGAAAGTTTAGGATCAGATTTACCTTCATTCTTTGGTGCTTGGACAGATTCAGCTTTGGAATCCCTTTTTGGCCGATTGATGCTTTCTTCTTCAAGTTTCGGCTTTTGTCTTGCTTCAAAGGTGGGATAGCTTCTCCAAGCACTTGGATTTGAACTCCTGCTGTTTGAAACTCCTCCAAATTGTGTACTTGTGCCCCTCCTCTTGAATTGATTCTCAAGTTTGATAGCCACAAGCGATGTCTCTTCCAATTCAACATATTGTTGCAATTCTAATTGGTTAGCTATCTCACGATTCAACCCACCTAGAAACCACACCATAGTTGCTTTTCTTTCTTAATTCATGCTTAACCTCATCATGAGCATCTCCGTCTCCTTGTAATAATTCTCCTCGGACCTACTACATTGTGTTAAAGATTGGAGTCTTTGATGCAATAACTTATGTTAATGGGTTGGTACAAATCGCTTCCTCATGGCTCCTTTCATTTGTTGTCAAGTAGTAATCAATTCTTCACGTACTGTCCTTCGGGTATTTTTTTCATTAGTCCACTATTGGAGTGCATAATGTCCAAATTCCATTGTTACCAATTTAACTTTCTTAACTTCCGAATAGTTATGATAATCAAAGATCATCTCCATACGCTCTTCCCATTCCAAGTAAGCCTTTGGCTCACTTCTTCCCATGAAAGATGGTAAGTTGACCTTAATATTCACAAGATCATCATCCTCATTCCTTGACTGGTCTCCCACAGATTGGCCTTCCTTGAGGTTCAAAAATTTCATCAAACCCCTCATCCAAGTCATCTAAAAAATTGCCTTCCCCGAATTCTTCTCTAAGTCGCTCTTGGCCTCCATAAGCATCAAATCTTGTATGCGCCCCTCCTTGTGATGTTTCTAACTATCTATCCTTTGATCTCTATGATCAAATTGAGCATTCATTCACTGCAATTGCTCTAAGGCGGCCTTCATGTTTGTGTGCTCATCTCCACTCCACGAGGCTCGGGAATCTCCTTTGAATCCTATGGACTCTTCTTCATTAATTCTTAATGGTGGATCTCCTCTTCTCACCTTTGAATATGCCATGTTAGTATGAATAACACAAAAATAAAATAGAACCTCACAAAATTCACTCCCTTACATGTTTCACTCAAATAAGTTCTTAACACTCGTGTTTGCACACTAGTTTCAGCTTTTGACCCTCTTTTAAGCTCACACACTCTTGCCTTTTTCCTCTCAAAGAATTACCTCAAAGTTCTAATTAAAATACCAAACAACAATTAGATCATAAGTATGTTTTAAAGGCCAAAGGAAGCTTAATCGATGGTATGCTAAGTGGATTGAGTTCATTGAGACTTTTCCTTATGTCATCCAGTACAAAAAAGGTAAGAAAAATGTGGTTGTCGATACATTATCCCGAAGGTATGTATTATTTTCTACCTTAGATGCTAGATTGCTTGGATTTAAACAATTGAAAAAACTTTATGAGCATGATAGTGACTTTGGAAAAATATTTAGGAGCTGTACAAAATATGGTTTTAATAAATTTTACATTTTTGAGAGATATTTGTTTAGGAAAAATCAACTTTGTGTGCCTAATTGTAGTATTAGTGAATTATTAGTGAGGGAAGGTCATGGTGGTGGTTTAATGGGTTATTTTGTTTAAAAACTTTAACCTTACTGCAAGAACATTTTTATTGGCCCAAATGAAGAGAGATGTGGAAAAAATTTGTGAAAGATGCTTGAAATGCCGAAAATCCAAGTGCAGGTCGAAACCACACGGTTTGTATCTCCCAATTCCGATTCCTTCAATTCCTTACGTGGATTTGTCTATGGATTTTGTTCTTGGTTTACCTAGGCCTATAATAGGTAAGGATTAAATTTTTGTTGTTGTGGATAGGTTCTCTAAGATGGCACATTTTATTGCATGTAATAAAACTAATGATGCATCTAATATTGCTAATTTATTCTTTAAGAAAATTGTGAGGTTGTATGGTATGCTTAAAACTATTGTGACGGATAGGGATGCTAAGTTCTTAAGTTATGTTTGAAAAACTTTATGGGTTAAATTAGGAACTAAACTTTTATTTTCAACTACTTGTCATTCATAAACTGATGGACAAACTGACGTAGCAAATAGAAATTTGTCTACATTGTTAGGGGCTTTAATTAGTAAAAATTTAAGAACATGGGAGGAATGTTTTCCACATGTTGAATTTGCTTATAATAGATCTTTGCATTCAGCTATTAAATATACATTATTTGAGATTGTTTATGGTTTTAATCCTTTAACTCCATTAGATTTAACACCTTTACCTTTAAGTGAATGTGCTAATCTAGATGGATAGCAAAAAAGCTAATTTCGTGAAGTGGATTCATGAAAAGACAAAAGCAAATATTGAGAGGAGGGCCGAGCAATATGCAAGGAATGTTAACCAAGGTCGGATTAAGGTTGTTTTTGAACCTAGAGATTGGGTTTGGTTTCATTTAAGAAAGGAGAGTGTCTCGAACAAAGAAAGTCCAAGCTTATGCCACGTGGGGATGGATCTTTTCAAGGTTTGGAGTGGATTAATGAAAATGCTTACAAGCTCGACTTAACGGGTGAGTATAATGTTAGTGTTGCATTCAATGTTGCTGACTTATCTCCATTTGCTGCAAGTAATGATTTTGATTTGAGAGAAAATCCTTTTCAAGAGGAGGGGAATGATGAGAATCCATCCGTACCCGTACAACCAACTACCCGCTGGGGTGCTGATCCTATGCAGTTGAAGATCGGGCCAATCAATAGAGCTCAAGACAAGATATTTAAGGAAAAAATTGTGGGCTTGATATGAGAAGTTATCAATTCTTAAGAGGGCTTATCAATATCCAAAGATTCAAAGTCTATTTTAAGTATCCAAGTGGAGGAGGCCAATATGGACCAAGGTAGCTATTTTATGCAATTATAGACTCCAGGTAGCAAGGAATGGGTTCAAAACTTCTTGAAATCAATTGATATCACTAATAGGTCATGGAATCAAGTTAATCCAGAAGAAAAAGCAACCAAAGAAGCTATTTATGCATGGAAGGGATTGTTGGCCGAATTTGCTATACTTGCCGTTGGCTTTGCTGTATTTTGGTAATTAAGAATTTTCTCTTTGTTCCAATTGAGGGAAACGTATGGGAATCATTATTAATCCTAATTGGCATCCTACATGGAATATGGGAGCTGATTTGGAGCCTTTATAACCTGAAAATTAGTCAAAGATAGCTTAGTGGACAAACTAGTCAACTAGTTTTCTAATTTGAATTTGACATTTGTTTCAGGAAATGATCTTTTATTTGTTTATTTACTGGAAAAATCAACTTAGGAAAGTTATAATTATATTATTTTGATTGTAAATTAATTAATTCCCCGATTCAAAAATAAAGGAATTAATTAATACAAAGTAGTTTAGGAAAGGAATGTGACAATTGGCCAAGTTTGGTTTCCTAATCTCTATGGCCGATTTTGACTATTCTTTTAGGGTTTTATTTTGTTCATTAAAAGCTTATTTAATGGCTTATTTTCAATGAGAAATCAGCTTAGATATTATTCAGAAAAATATTTGTGAGAAAGAATTCTCGTTGTTCTCTTTAAACACCTAAAACACATAATAGAAAAAAAAGTGTTTTAGTTTGACTTATCAATAGGACATCCATCACCTATTGTGGCGTCTTTGATATACTAAGGTTTCTAGTTACAAGTTGATTAGGGGTTGAGGTGACCCTAAGAACTTGGACTTAATTTTTCAATATGGCTAATATAATACGGATTTAGGCGCAAGTTGACTTAGGTTCATATCATTATCTCCATTTGCTGGTGGAGATGACTTTGATTTAAGGGCATATCATTTTCAAGAGGAGGGGAATGATGAGAATCCACCCGTACCCATACAACTGACTTCTTGTTGGGGTACTGATCCTATATAAATGAAGATGTGGCCAATCAAGAGAGCATGATAATACCCAAAGATCCAATGTCCATCTTGTGCATCCAAGTTACGAAGGAGGAAATGGACCCAACAAGCTGTTTTGGAGCATCTATGGATTTCGGGCAGTAAGGAATTACTTTGTTAACTTGTGAACATGATTAAATTTACTAAGGGACCATGGAATCATGGCAAGGCAGAACCAAAGCCATTCAAATGAGGCATTTGCATAGAAGACTACATTTGGCCGAAAATCACCCATTTTGGCGCTAACTTTGTTTTTTTTCTTCTTGTTCAAGCCATTTTTTTTGTTTCAATCAAAGGCAATGTATGGAACCAATATTAATCCTAGATGGCATCCTACATGGCATATGGGAGCTGATTTGGAGCCTAAACTAGCTGGTGATTGCATAAAAATAGCTTAGTTGTCAACTAGTAAATTAGTTTTCTAATTTGACAATTGACTTTTATTTTAGAAAATAGTCTTTTATTTGATTATTTGCTAGAAAAATTAACTAAGAAAAGTTGATACTTTATTTTTTGCTTGTAAATTAATTTATTCCTATTTCAAAATTAAGGAATTAATTAAACTAAATTAGATGAGGAAAAGAGGTAAAAATTCTGCCACACCTTAGTTTCCTAAACACTTGGCTAGTTTTTACCTAGTCTTTTAGGGTTTTATTTTGTTCATTCAAAGCCTATTTAAAGCCTTATTTTTCAATGAGAAAGGAGCCTAGATTATTATTCAAAAATTATTTGTGAGAGGATTCTCTTTTGTCTCTATGAACACCTAAAAACTTAATAGAGATCAAGTGTTTGAGTTTGACTTATCAATAGGACATCTATCACATATTGTGGAGTCTTCATCATATATCAAGGTTTCTAATCACAAGTTAATTAGGGGTTAAGGTGACCATAAGAATTTGAACTTAACTTTCGATCCTAGCTAATTTGATACAGGTTTAGGAGCAAGTTGACCTGGGTTCATATCACATACGATTGCATTTTATCTAGGAACACATATTTAGATAAACTAGCCTTAAACTTTTTATAAGACATCTCAATGTATCCCTATAACAAAATAAATTATTAGTTATTTATCGTAAATTATCATAATGCACTTTGTCGTTCCCCTTCATTATTAATATAAAATCCACTATTAAATAGCTAAACATACGACAACCATTAAAACTTATTTACTTACCCAAAATCTACCACTAATTACCTTGAAACTAGGATCAAAGACATTCAGAAATCGATTGGCACATGCTCAGAATAAGTAAGGCATAATTTTCATATGCTGCATTGAAATACAAGTTAATTTTAGATTGCAACCATGAAATTTTAGCAAACTAATAAATAAAAAATCTCGACCCAAAACATACTTATATGGCGAATTAGCCACCATTCACTGGTTGGAAGCCTAATTAAAAAATCTTTATCCACACAAAAAAGGTCCATGTTCACCTCTATTGTACGATCAGACATCTTCCTATATTGGTCAAACTTTTATGCAAGTTTAATGGGTACTGATCTGCATCGGTCCAAGTTCAAAGTAAATGATAGTTGAGACAAGGTGCATTGTAGTTTTTTTTTTGTATGCATCCGACATTATATGGAGTAGTAATAGTAGTTGCAGCCTTCCTATCATGTCTCCCTATGTCTATCAACTATTTAGCAATTGCTATCTTCCTAGCACGTCTCCCGGTGAGAAAATTTGATGGAAATACTACATTGACAATCTCAACATTTTTTTCTACATCATCAAAAACTGATGGATTTGACTATTTATCATTAAGGGTGATATCCCATCCCAACTCTTCTTTCTTTTCATCTTCTAATCTGACATCACCTTCAACTTTTGCTTTTATACCATCTCTCAAATCAACAATGTCATCACCTCTCAAATTGTTCAACTCCTCTAAATGAGGGTCTAAATAATCATTGTATGGCCTTTGGTTATCATTGTTATCCTAAATGAGTAAATAATAAACACACTTAATATAAAAATATAAGAGTAAAAAATAAACATCATTATTACCTGAACTCACATTCCGTGGTGCTCCATTAGCCTATCAAGTTTAGTCTTCAACTTTGCAAGCTCCCTGAACATAGAGATTCTTAAGTCTTTAATGTCTTGGTGTACTCCAGCCATGTCGCCTTTAAGGACAGTTAATCTATCTTTCAAAGACACCTAAACAATCATTAGTAATAGAGTTGATAAAATACAAAAAACAAAAACTATGACTTTAAAGCATTTTTTGTACTTAAACAAAATAATAATTATTAATAGGTACAATAATATAAAAACATTCATGCAATTTATACAAATCTCATCATGGGATGACAGTTGCTATGGAATCGATGTATCAACACAATCATGTTCACCAACTCCCATAGCCGAGGATAAAGGATGACATGCAGATGGTGTAGCATAATTACCATGATCACCATGGTCTGTAGGTGTATCATTTAATCGCCTCTCTCTTTTCACCTTATCATTTTTCACGAGACATATTTTCATTTTGTACTTTTTCCACTGATTTTATGTGGAATAGCCCCATGTTTTTTAGCACTATTGTCTTGTGGTGGCTTACCTCCGACAACAGTTGTTAAACCATATGAACTAGTATCCTGATGTACATCCCAAACAGTACAACAACCACCAAGTACTATAAAAGAAAGAAATAAATAAATAAATAAAATATGTATATTTGTAAATATATATATATATATATATATTAATAAATAAAAGGTATAAAGGAATAAACAAATTCCATTTGTTCTTCATATAACATTTGTAATTATTCCATTTCTTCTTCCTTTCTTTTTATCGAGAATATCTATAAAATTATGAGATTAATTACAAGTTCTTGGCTCTAAGAACTAATAACATGAAAGATGAATAATATATCAAGCTTTGCACATTTCCATCCTCACTTTCTTATCAACCAAGTGAGGGAAGATTCAAAACACAAATTCGGTTGCAACATACTATTTTCAAATAAAGGAAGGATGAACAAAAGATGTGCGGTTCGATCTTTATGAACATGGTGGACATTTGAAAAAGGGGCTTATCATCAAATGATTATTACATGGTGGACAATGGAATTGATCACCAAATGCAATACATCCCTAATATACTTCAATATAATGCAATACAATACAATAGAAATGATTAAAAAACATAAAAGAGTCCATGAAAACACAAAGGATTCTATAAATGAATATTACTGAGTTGATGAAATATATATATATATATATATATATATATGTATTATTTTTTAAATCACGATGATGAAATATAGATGCATAAATATGCCAATTGAGAACTTGAGGAAATAAAATATCCGACATCTTATTTCAAAAGGTTTCAGCTAATAAAAGAATTGTCTCAAACCCACAAATATGTCAAACAATAAATACATAAATGAATAAATAATTAAATATAAATTGTTATCAAATAAACTTTAATTTACAGTCTTACAAACTTACCATAAAAGCTAATGGAAACCCATAAACACTATATGTGTTCAACTTGTTAATTGCCATAGACTTTCTATGCTTAAAAGCATTTTTTA
Source organism: Ziziphus jujuba (assembly GCF_031755915.1). Classification (NCBI taxonomy): domain Eukaryota; kingdom Viridiplantae; phylum Streptophyta; class Magnoliopsida; order Rosales; family Rhamnaceae; genus Ziziphus; species Ziziphus jujuba. Next base: position 10,116,978 of record NC_083390.1, read on the forward strand.
GTGATCTGATGGTAGTTATTTTCGCTAGTGTACCCCATGAATATTTGTTGAAGTATTATAAATCATCCACCATTTCCAAATGCTTATGGGGTATGGTAACCATGCTTTACTTACCAAGCAGCACTATCTTAAGGAAATACAATAAAGCCAACTTCAACCTATCATCATTGCGTTCATCGTAATCTTTACATTTTGCAGTCATGAAAGCTTTAAGTATCTGCGAGTTTATAACTTTTCGCTTTTCTCCAAGTTATGTGTCACTAATACACGTAGAATGGTTAACTTGCCTATTGGGTTCATAACTAAACTCTAGACCTATAATTAATGTGAATCTCTATGAGTAAATCTAGTAGTAGAACCTCCAAAATTAGACACCATTGTATCATTGTCATCAGAAATACATTGCCTATATAACATGTTGTTTACAATGTGGCCACTAAAATGTATCTCATTGGCCTTCAAGAAATGGCCAAAATTACTATCCTTGAACTTAATATCTGACACAGCTTTCCGGAAGTTCGACCTACAATTCACCTTCATTCTAAATATCTCAGAGTCCTAAAATTTTCAAATAAATATTATTGCTCTTTTGAATCCATTTGTCTGAAAAACAAATACAATTAATTAATTATAAAATATACTTAATTATTAAACAAATTGAAAGGAAAGAAAACATATTAATTAGGTAAAAAGGAAAATCTAGAAAAATTTATGCCAAAGGAATGGTATTTCGAAAGTTTATGAAAAAAATTCATGCCATAACAAATGTTTATTCATCTGTTACAAAGGAATGGTATTTCGAAAGTCTGTGAAAAGATTCACACCATAGGAAATGTTTATTCATCTGTTGAAAATCATTTTCCAACTAGAGGAAATTAATTTTTGACAGGAGAAAATTGTTTCCAATAGGAGGAAAATTTTTTCGAATAGGAAGAAATTTTTTCCAACAAGTGAAAACTTTTCAAGATGCTAAGATCTTTCAAACATTTTCCAACAGGTGAAAAATATAAGCAAAAAATAAAATAAAGTCCTATAAAACCAAAGACATACATTTTAAGAAATAAGGTTAAAAGATAAACAATTTATATTAATGTGAGATAAATTGGATTATGAAACGCACAATAGGATTAAGGCAAGGATTAAGCCAAGTGTATAATTATATATATGCAATGTCATCATCTGTATGCAACTTCAAAGAAGTCTAAGAACATACCAGCTATTATGATACATTAAAAAAAATGGAAGAATATTTTCTACATTATCATACTTTTAGTAGAGGATATTCCATCCTCTTTTTTCTTATATATAATTTATATCATAAATATCTACATTGTTATCCAAAAAAGTATTAGATAATTCCACTTAATCTTTGAAAGACTATTTTATCATTTAGAACTGCTTCATATGTAGTTAATAAAGTATTAAAGTTATTCGCCTACCAACTTTTTTGTTATACAATGCATACTGCTGAAAAACCTCTATCTAAATGAAAACAAAAAATTTGTGGGGAAAATTTTTATTGACATCAGACAGTATGGTAAACTATATTGGTTTTCCAAAAAAGAAAAAAAAAAAAAAACCACCATTATCAAATAAAGTGTCGACCATGTAAATTACAAGAAATAACACATACAATTTTGTGTCAATAAGAAAATACCAACAATAATGTAACGTCCTCCATCATCAATATGCAACATCAAAGAAGTCTAACAACATACCAATTATTTTGACACATTAAAAAATTAAAGATATTTTATACATTATTGTATGTTTTACATTATTGAACATACCAACCATAGGTTCCATCTTTTTTTGAGTTTTATGTATAATTTACATCATGAATAACTATATTTTTGTCACCAAAAAAATAAAAAAGTTATATGCAACATTGCTTCCCAAGGAACCTATGGTTCCAACAGTCCTCAAACATGATTCAAGGCTCACATTCAATTAAACAAAAAAGCAGCATCCTATAAGATATAATTTCACTCTCTTACCATGCAAAACAAACATAGATGTCACACCAGAAACTATTTTGGGCCAAAGAAACCAAAAAAAAAAAAAAAAAAAAAAGAATATGCATACCGTATCTTTGAAAGTGTGAAATGCACAACGCTAAATACATATTATGTTCTTGGTTGCTTTGTGGACTTCTAACTTGGAATTTGAAGATACACATTTATATGACAAATTATAAGGACATTTCATAACTTGACTTTATTTTTATATTGTTAATCTATAAACTAAGAAGAAAACTCACTTCCAAGCCCAAAAGTTATGGACAAATTCCAACAATATGCATTGGACTTAAGACATATTTCAACTAGAAAGAAGATCAAATTTACATAAAATAACAAGCAAACAGCATTCCTTAATTTTGAAACGAAAGCAAATAGCACTGTTAAGGCAAAACAACCAAGTTCTTAGAAATAGCTAATAGTCCATATCATCATATCTATTACAAGGATAGATGAATCACATTTTAAAAATTCTCAACAAACTCATAATCCATATAATGCGGGATAAATAGAGGTTCAAAGATGAGCAATTTACATTGATGTAGCATCAACAATCAAAAAGTTATCTGTTCTGTTTAGAAAAGCAACTTACATTAATGGGGGATAAATAGCCACCAATGCTTCTCTCTCTCTCTCTCTCTCTCTCTCTCACACACACACTCTGTGTGTGAGTGAGCTTAAAATTCTTGTTTCTGCGATTTTCTCTGCATTCACTTGTAACTCTATGAAGTCAAGTTTTATCCTTCATTTTGTCTGCTCGGTCCCTCACATGTTCCTTCAATATTGGAAAAAAAAAATCAACATTATTAACAAAAATAAAATATTTATATATTTTTTTCATTAAAATAAAATAAATTAATAAAAAACCGTTGCAATAGGGATGATGGTGGTGTGAGATAGCGACGAGGATGACGATTGCCTCTAGCTCTTGGTGGGATGATGGTGGTGTGAGGATGACAACGACGAATGGGAGGTTGGTGCAAGGTCGACAATGGTGTGAGAAGTCTCTACCTTTGGGTGGCTGTCCTCTACCTTTAGGTGGCTCTAACTCTCAATCGAACGATTGCCTTTGGCTCTTGGTGGGCGATGGTGGTGCGAGGATGACAAAGGCAAACGGGAGGTCAGAATAGGGTTGATAATAAGATGACTATGGCATGAGAAGGCTCTGCCTCTAGGTGCCTCTCCTCTGCCTTTGGATGGCTCTCAATCAAATGATTGCCTTCGGTTTTTGGTGGGATGGTGGTAGGGAAAGGACGGGGATGGTGAACAGAAGGAGAATTTTGGTCAAAGTAGTGACAATGATGGTGTTTTTTGAAAATAAAACAACAATAAAACCCCAACCTACATTTTGAAAGGGAAATGGAAAGTAGAAAAAAAAAGAAAAAAAACAAATTGAAAGGTATTTTGGTCCATATATGTCAAAAGTTACTATTTTTTCAAAAAATATTTTGTTATTTTTCAATTATTGAATAGGGGAGTGGCCATTTTTCAAAAGAACCCTTGCTTAAATTGTCTATTTTTGAAGAACATGCCATAATTTTTAATACAGGGTTTGAGTAAGGTCGGTAAGAGCATTGAAGAGGTGGATCAGAAGAAAAGGAGGAAAGGTAAAACAATATTTTGTAAAAAGAGAAGAAGAAAAGAATTAGGGAAATAAGATTCTGTGGATCAAAATTAAGATACCTAAATGAAACAAATGAAGAAAAAAAATTTAAGACATGAATCGTTCTCAGACTAAAGTAAAACTTTGAAAATTCACCTTGCTTGCCATGAAGTTTTTTAGTTGCATAATTGTTGATGCACAAGTTTGTATTCATTGAATCTTGTTATGATAATCACATGTAACTTAAAACATGCAAAACGATGTGATTGTAAAACATCTTAGGTCATTGGTATGGTACCGACCAAAAATGCTTCGATGCTTAAGTCGGTGAGATTATTTTAAAAATGCCTGAAAGCTCACTCTAAGCTTGCAAAATGTACCTTCATGTCGTAAAAAGGTTATTTCATACTTTATAATACGAACCTAAGTCGACTTGCTCCTCAATCCATATTAAATTAGCCCGGATAAAAAATTAAGTTCAAGTTCTAATGGACACCTCAACCCCTAATCAACTTGTGATTAGAAACCTTGATATATGATGAAGACCCCACAATAGGTGATGGATGTCTTATTGATAAGTCAAACTAAAATACTTGATTTCTATTAAGTGTTTTAGATGTTCAAAGAGAACAAAGAGATCTAACTGCTTTCTTATTGAAAAATAAGCCTTTAAATAGGCTAAAAGAACAAAATAAAAACCCAAGAATATTAAGGTAAAATTCGGCCAACATTGGTGAACAAAAGGAAATTGCCAAATTTTACACCATTTCTTAATCTAATTTGTATTAATTAATTCCCTAATTTTGAAATAGGAATTAATTAATTTACAATCAAAATAATAAAATTCTGACTTTCCTAAAGTAATTTTTTTAGAAAATAATTAAATAAAAATTAAAATAAAGGCTATTACCTAAAACAAAATTCAAATGTTCAAATTAGTTAACTAGTTGACTAGTTTGCCAACTAAGCTGTCTTTGTCCAATCTCTAGCTAGTTTAGGCTCCAAATAAGCTCCAATATGACATGTACAATGCCAAATAGGTTTAATATTGATTCCCATATGTTGCCTTTGATTGGAATAAGCAAAAAACTAGCTTGAACAACGAGAAACTTCAATTTCAATGCCAAAATGAGCATTTTTGGCTAAATGGAAGGCTTGTCCACAAATGGCCTATTTGATCACTCTTGCTTCTACCTTGACATGATTCCATGGCCTCTTGGTGATTCCGATCTCATTCATAAGCTAACAAACTTAACCCTGCTGCCCGGAACCCATAGATGCTCCAAAATAGCTTGCCGGGTCCATTTCCACCTTAGTAACTTGGGTGCACAAGACGTGCCTTGGATCTTCAGATATTATTAGGCCCTCTTAATTTTTAATCACATCTTGTATGAAGCTAATCAGTTTGATTTGAATCTCTTAACTTGTGTCCTCTTGATTGGCCCCGTCTTCATTTGTACAGGATCAGCACCTTAGCGGATAGTTGGTTGTACAGGAACGGGCATATTCTCATCACTTTGGTGTTTAAAATCCTTGTGAAATTCTGACTGTTAACTCTAATGTGCTAGATTGCTTATGTGGTAAGACTCCATTAAATATGTAAAATCCTAATTTCCCTAAACCATGTTGGTTTTACCATTTCTTTTGAAATGTTCCGAAGAGTAATTTGACTTTTTCCAAAAGGAATGTGTCTTTATATGGACTTGTTAACTAATACAAATTAATCTAGCTTATCCTAAAAGAATGTCTAATTATGGTAGAATGGTTTGGCCTAACCAAGAAGATTATGCTCTAAAGAAGGTTAACCTCAGATTGGAATGTCCTTACACCATTTGGACATAAAGTCTTGTCTATACATCAGTGAGGAGTGTCTTTACTTTTCAAATAAGGGATAATATCCTTCTAAAGTGTTCTATTGAAATGATGAAGATTCATCTCCACTATTCAAGTAGAAAACTGTCCTTCAATAACTTATTTCAAATTTCAAGTTGCAAAGTCAACGCTTGGGTTAACTTTTGTGACACAATCAAATAGTTGGAGGTTGATTTTCAAGTTTTCGCCAACTTTAGAATTGTCTTCATGCACTCATTTCTTTGTAGTAGTGAAGCTTTGTTGTTCCTTTTTTGACAACTGTATTTTAAAGCACGATATGGCCTAAAGCGAATGCCAAGATCCAACTTAACAAGTGACAATCCACCATTTGTTAATATAAAGGAGAATTTGGCCCATTTCCAACCCAAATAGGTGTTTAACAGTCGTACCCCTTTCTTTTGATGTTTTTTATCTACCCAAATTTTTTTACTATTCCAACTATACCCTCATTGATAACCCACCCAACAAATTTAATTTTTCTCTCTCTATCTCTCCTGTTCTTTACTACCTTACCATAATTCTCAACTTCCCTTTCACTAAATCAATATCTATGTTATTTAAGATGATTAAAAAAAAAAAGAAATTCTATGAAAAAATCACTCAGTTCAATCACTCTATGATGTTCATCTAAAAAAAAAAAAAAAAAGAAAAAACTATGTTGAGCTCGACTCACCTTTCACTAAACCAGTATGTTAATTTATGGTAGAGATAGGGAAGGTTACACAAGAGTTCATTAATGGAGGTCCAGAACCTGAACTTAAGGCATTAAAACAGTATTGGAGTGATGGATTTACACATTTATAAGTTCTCAGTCATTATCATTCTTTTGCAGAATCTCCACCATAGAGAAATCACAACCCATTTCTTCGACAATGTCGCTGTAAGCTTCCCATAACCCAATTTTACATATTTTATTTTGTATGTGTTACTTTTTAATGTCATTTTAACTAGAGAACATTGTTTGCTATATTAGGGCTGACTTTGGTTATAGAATGATAATTATTTGGTTATTAGAATTCTTATCATTGATGGGTTTTGGTGAATGGGTAATGGGTATTTTGAGTTTAATAGGTAAGACAATAATACAATTAATAATTGGATTTAAATGGAATTAGTGGAACATAATGGTTATTGATATGTAGGAGGAGATTCCTTATATTCCATCATGTCTCAGAAATATTACCAATGATTGTTATCGTGATTATTGATAGGCCATTGGTAATTTGGATTTTGCAGTTTTATTTTATTTTATTTTATTGTTAATGGGTTTAATTTGTTTTTTTTTCTTCTTTTGATTTCATTTTTTTTTCTTCAATACAACTTTTATTATGGCTACCCAACATAAATAATTGTAATACCACATATACTATTAAAAACAAAAAAAAAAGTTTTCATATGCACAAATTAGCAAAGAAACTACCAAAAGGTTATCGATAATACCAACAGGTGTCATCGGTAATTTTATCATAAAGCATATTACTCTCTGAAAAAATTACCAAAGTATGCTATCACATTAGCGAAGCGGTATTTGATTATTTTGACTGCACAATTTTTTTTTTAAAAAAAAAGTTATTATTATTATTCGTTTTTACATTTTCTTATGTTGTTTTTATCCATTCCTTAAGTTGTGATTCAATGTATCAATACAACTTCTATGATGGCATATACAACACAAATGTAATACCATATAAAGTATGATAAACAAAAAAAAAAAAAAAAGAAACAAAAGAACAACTACCACATGCACAAATTAGCAAAACAATTATCAAAAGATGCATTAAGAATATCGATAGATGTCATCAATATATGGGAGGAACTATATATTTGGTACAACCAATGAAGCAAATGTCGACGACACAGGCGAAAAGTCGCCGATTCTGTCGGTTGTAGACCACCTCCCACTCCGAAAGGGGGCGGGGGAGTTTCTGTCATGGGTGTCGCCAGAATGTTGCCGGATTCGATAGGTTTCGCCTGGAAACGCAAGAGCCAGTCGGGATTTCGTTTTTTGGGTGGATATGGTGGAAATTTCGGTGGAGAAGTCGGCGAGAAGTCGGGTTTCGGTGGATTTTTTGGACAGATGTCGGCGGCTGTGATGTCGGTTGGCAGTGATCTGGCAGAGAAGAGAGGGAGGAAGAAGACGAAGGGAAGATAGGAAAAAGAAGAAAGGATAAGAAAGAAATTTCCACGTGGGGGGGGGGGAGTAAAGAGAAAGAAAAAAATAAATAAATAAAAAAAATATGATAATATTTTATAATTAAATTATATAGAATAATAATATGATAATATTATATTATATAAAGGATAATACATGATTTTTTTATATGTAGTATTTTAATACACATCTTTTTATTTTTTTATTTTTTATTTTAGTGTTTAATTTAATTTTCTTTATTTTTTAATAAATTTTATTTTATCTATTTAAAAATAAATAAATAAAATTGTTAGTTTTTTTGTTATATATTATATAAAATTTTAGCATATATGCTTAATTGGATGAGTATTTTATTATATTTTATTATTATTGTATTCTAATTATTGAATTTTTATATTATTTTATTACATTAATTATTTTATATCTCAAAATTTGTATTCTAAATTAGAAATTTACAGTTTCTGTAACCTTATCGATATTTCCATCGATATCGACATTTCCATCGATATTTCTGTAAATTCATACCTTCTATAGTTTCATCGACATCGATATTTCCTTCACTGGGTACAAATGCATGTGTGTAAAGAGTTTGATATTCTAATATGACTATTATTAGGTTGAAATTTGATCTTGGATTATAAATTTAATATCTCATTTATCTTGATCGACTATTTTTGTTAATAGCTAGTAGTTATTTTGTTAGGGATAATTACTCTTAAGATTTAACATATTTCATTATTATTAAATAGGCTTTTCTTCTTTATGCTTTTTATGAAAATACATTTAACATTGCTCATTCATTATCTTCAAGAAGGAAATTTACTCTTCAAGTTAAGCTTTTATAATGGAAAAGATTCAAATCTTATGTCCTTACTAAGTAATTGAAGGTGGTGACAGAAAGAATATCATTCTATATTCACAAATTAACTTTTTTTTATCAATGACACAAATTTCAATTATACCCTTTTTATGATGGAACTTGTAATTTAAGTAAAAATGGTACATGGACGTACCAAAATCCAAAAATAAAGATTCTACAATGCTTTTAATTTGGATTCTATGCGCTATCACTTAATCTTGAAGTTTATGTACCACGTATGCTTGTCATGCAAGCCGTATATAATGAAAAACAAGTTGTATATAGTGAAAAATGATGATGATGTGCAAGATTTTATAGATGAGTATACTTCACATAAACCTCAAGATAGATCTCCACTAACTGTTGATGTGTCACTCAATTTAACAATTATAAAAATAGCAATTTGCATAGAATACCTCCAAATGTGGATGGAAGCACCTTTGCTTCTTGTAATGGATTATGCTCTATTGTGGCCGCTAAAAGATTAACATCTATTGCCTCACTAATTCAAGTTCTAGAACCAGTAATATATATCTCTAAAGCTGAAATGAGTCCACAGTGATTGAACATCTTGTCCTTAAAACTCAAATATGAGTCCCTAAAATTCAAATTCCTAAAAACGATGTGTAAAATGTGGTACACAATCATGAGTATGAGCACTTTAAGATGAATTATTTGAATAAACATGATAGGCATGATTATGAAAATGATGTAAAAAATGTGGTAAACAGTGATCTGAGTGAAGATGAGGTGCATGACATAAGTTGGACCCAACATTTAGATATACCCGTGATGACAGTCATCATGGTGATGCTTCTCATAGTAATAGTCTAGTTTATAATATTCATGATACTAACATTGATAACGATAACATTCCTCATTGTTATATGAGTTACATGAGTGATTCAACTCATAATGACAACTATCATGGAGATCCTCACCATAATAGCCCAATTGATAATATTCATGATGGCAACATTTATGATGGTAATATTCCTAATGGTTATACGAGTCATGTTAATAATTCGACTCATAATGATAACCATGTGCTTATTATTCAGGGTTTGACTTCATCTATATTTGTACATTTGTCATTGGTTAATGAAGGTGAAGTCATTCAAAAGAACTATTTGTTTTTTTTTTAATAAGAATGAGCTGCAAAAGAAGCATTGTTTATATGCAATGAGGAGAAATTGTTGAATTCAAGGTGAAGAAATCAAATAGGGGTCAATATGAGGTTGTTTGTGTGAATAACAATTGCAAATGGTGATTGAGTGCTATAAAGGTATAGGGTAAAAATACAGAGTCCTTCATGATTAGGGTGTCTCAAGAGAACCACAATTGCTCATTAGATATCATGAAATGTGATCATTGTCAAGTAACAAGTTTAGTTATTGGAGGCGATCATTCAGCTAAAGTTTGGTGGAATTTCACGTCAATACAAACCACTCGATTATGCATGACATGTACTCTAACTGTGGAGTAAATGTAAGTTATGGCAAAGCATAGGCAATGAAGGAATTTACACTTTCAGGTTTGTAAAGTGATACGAACCGAGGACAACCTGCTCCTAAACCGGTATTATATTAGCCCGGATCTAATTATGCTCATGTTCTAATAGTCACCTTAACCCCTAACCAACCTGTGATTAGAAACCTTGGTATATAATGAAGACGCCACAATAGATGATGGAAGACCTATTGATAAGTCAAACTAAAACACTCATTCACTAATGGTGTTTTAGATGTTCAAAAGAATAAAGAGAATTCAATCTCACAAATAATTTTTTGTATAAAATTCAAGCTTGATTTCTCATTGAAAATAAGCCTTTAAATAGGCTAAGATTACAAAGTAAAATCCCTAAAACAATAATTCAAAATCGGATACAAAGTGTTGAGAAAAAGAAAGTGCCTAATTTTTCTTAGGTTCCTAAACTAATTTGGATTAATTAATTCCTTTATTTTGAATTAGGAATTAATTAATTTAAAATTGAAATACTAAACTAATAACTTTCCTAAACTTATTTTTCCAGCAAATAAATAAATAAACATCAAAATAAAAGACTGATTTCCTAAAACGAATAGGCAAAATCAAATTAGGAAACTAGTTGACTAGTTTGACTACTAAGGTATCTTTGATCAATCTCCAGCTTGTTTAGGCTCCAAATCAGCTTCCATATGCCATGTAGGATGCCAAATATGATTAATAATGATTCCCACATGTTGTCCCTTGATTGGAATAACTCAAATAAGAAGAAAAGTCAAAGCCAGTTGTAAAACAATACATTTTTGGCCAAATTGAGAGGATGTCCATACAAGTCCTTTTTAGATGCTTTTGATTCTACCTTGGTTGGATTACATTCCTTTTAATAATATTCATTGAGTTCATGAAGTGTTAGAACCATTCCTTGCTGTCAGGAGTCCAAATTTGCATGAAAATAACTACCCGAATCCGTATCGGTCTCCACCACTTGAAGGCTTAAAATGGGTCTTGTATATTCAGGTATTGTCATGCCCTCTTGAGATTGAATCACTACATGAATAAATCCAGTCAAGTTATTCTTAAATCTCTTAACTTGTGCCCTAGTGATTGGCCCCATCTTCATTTGTATAGGACCCGTACCCCAGCGGGTAGTCTGTTGAACGGGCATGGGCAGAATCACATCATAAAGTACGCCTGAAGAGTTATATGCAAAAATCCTTTTATGAAGTTATGTTTTAAATAGTAAGAATTTAGGAACTTTAGTCGAATTAAAACTGACAGTCAATATAGATTTATATATATATTTTTATGGAATTTGGAGCTAGCATTTGAGAGTTTTGTCATATGAGGTGTATTGTAGTTGTAGATGGAACTACTTTAAAAAATAGATACAAAGGCTTGTTATACACCACATCATGTTTTGATGAGAATAATCAAATTTATCCACTTGCTTTTGGAATTGATCCTGGGGAGACTCATGCAACCTATACAAGGTTTTTTGTGAAATGCAAAGATGCATTTAGTGATGACGTTAATTTATCCTTCATATCGTATAAACATAAGCTCATTGCAAAAGGGATAAGCAAAATTTTCCCCAATAATCACCATGGCCACTATGTATCATCTTGGTACGAATTTGCAAGCCAAGAAGATAAAAAGTGATGTTTTATTCTATTATTTCATCATTTAATGATGCAAGCAGAGCATATATTGTTGAGGAATTTGATATGGCAATGACAAAACTATAAAGGGAAGTATTCAAACTGCGTAATATCTTAATTAGGCAAATTGTGCCAAGTGGGCTTAATCACATTTTCTTGTCAATAGGTACTACATCATGACCATTAACATTATAGAAAGCATGAATTCTATGCCCTTTGACGTTAAAGATAAACCCATGTTGCCACTACTCTATCACATTCGTGATTTATTGCAAAGATGGTGGTATGGATGATGAAATAATGCAGCTGCAATGCAAACCCTTATCACTAAATTGTTAGAAAATATTATGCAATAGCACTCAAATGATGCAAGAGGATCGCATGTCATTCTAATAAACTTATAAGAATTTCAAGCTGTTGACCATGGCCAATTGGTTGGAGTAGTCAATTTAGAAAGTAAGACATGCGTGTATAATGAATTTGACATAGATGGATTTCCTTACCTTCTTGCATTTGCTGCAAATAAGTATCGACATATTTCTCCATATACCCTTTGTTATGCACATTACTCAACCATATATCCACTTAAAGATAAATGCCATTGGCATGTTCTGGATGATGTCATAAATCATGTTGTACTTTCAAGAAAATACAAGAATCCTATCTCGAGTATAAGCATTTTCAATATAGATGCGGGAGATGTAAATAGATTGGTCACACCAGAAGAGCATGCCCGACCCTTGTACCACTTGAAAGCACTACCAACAATCGATACCATTTAGGCCATAGTATTAAACGAGGAAACTTGTCTTCCAATAGCAGAGTACATTCTATAGCTATACAATAAATTTGTTTATGCTATCTTAGTCATTCAAGTATACCTTATTTCTTATATCTTAAACTAGATGTGTATTTGTTTATGCTATGTAAAAATTAAGCAATGTTCTTTACACATTATTAATAGCTGTAAAATGTGTACTTTTAAATAATTGTATTACTACATGGAGTATTATACAAAAAGAAAAAAAACCAAAAGTACCATAAAAAATTTACTAAAAGGAGTATTAGGAATATTGATATGTGCCATTGGTAATTTGTTTTTTTATTTTTTATTTTTATGCATTCCTTAAATTTTGATCACATATATGAATACAAATTTTATTATGTCATATACAATATAAAATAATTGTAATTTCATAACGAGTATTATAAAAAAAAAAAAGTACAATAAAGATGTTACCGGAAAGGAGTATCGATAATACCAATAGGTGCCATCGATGATTTTTTTTCCTTTTGTTTTTAGTCATTCCTTTAGTTTTGATTTTATCAAATGTATACAAATCTTTAATGTCACACATAATATAAAAATAATTGTAATACCACAAGGAGTTTTATTAAAAAAAAAAAAGGTACCATAAAGAAGTACTAAAATATGTGTCGAAAATATTGGTACATGTCATCGGTAATTTTTCAAACAAATATAATACTCTCTGAAAAAATTACCAACAAAAGCTATCGTGATTACTGAGCCTTGATAATTTCAGTTGCATAATATATATATATATATATATATATATATTTGGTTAATGGGTTACCAATAGAAACTATCCATTCCTTAAGTTGCATTGTTAAATGTATAGTAGAAATTCTATGATGTTAAGTATAATAATAAAAAAATAGACTATAAAGAAATTATCAAAAGGTGCATTGGAATATCAATAGATTCCATTGGTAAATTTCTAGCTAGCATGTTTTTCTCTAGAAAAATTACCAACAGATGCTATCGTAATTACTGATAGAACATTGGTAATTTTGGTTGCACAATTTCTTTTTTTGTTAATGGGTTAATTTTTTTTAATTCATTCCATTAGTTGGATTAAATGTGTTAGCACTAATTATATGTCATTAAATAAACATAGCTTACAAATGTAATTCTGGCCTCCATGACTAGACCCTATATCGAACCTTAAATTAATGTATTTGAATGGAAAAAATGGAAAATATAGAATCTAAAGTGAAAAATTATTAAAATGCAACTTCATTGCATATTTCTTCCTAAACCAATACATGTTATTTTGTTTGAAAAAAAGAGTTTCACTATTACGTGTGTACTTGATATACTTTAAAGTAAATACCCCACAATCACCCCTGTAATTTCGAAAAAACATATAGGGTCAACAAAGTAAAAAAAAAAAAAAAAACAAAGAAGTATCTAAATATAGCAAAATTGATGCAATATATAAGAGGACAAAGAGCCACTAAATGAAACTAAAACTCCAGTAAACTGAAATTTCAAAATATAACATATTCATACCCATTGTCTTAGAAAGGTGTATCATTGATGATTGTCATGGTTAATGGATATAAACTCGCAAGAACATAAGGTTTGTAATCATAATATTTCCTATCCTTCAACAATTAAGGCAGTAAATACTTAATGCATTCAACATGTTCAAGCTCTTTGTTTTGAGAATATTTTTTTTTCCAATATTTAAATCATACAAATCTATGTGGTGTGCTTTCAAATCAACACATGTAACAAGCAAGTGAGAGTCTCCATTATTGATGAGGATGTACAACTAAAATGATCAAGTAAACCTCATTGTCCACAATAGCAATAACGAAAATCATATTTGGCAATATAGATGTACTTATATAATCCTAATTCCACCATGATTTGTTGTATCTTGGTGAGGCCCCATGTACATAGCTTAATAGTATCAAATCACACACAATATGTGCTAAAGGATTTCTTAAATATAAGGTAACACCCTTTTATTGATACCTGACAAGGAGTTGAACAAATGCAATAAACTTTGAAATCCAATAAAGCATATTTTTAAAAATAAATACTAAAGATGTGGATTTATACAATATTACCCAAAATAAATCCATTATGGCATATCACTCAGCGAAGATATTATTGATACGAACCTAGGTTGACTTGCTCTTAAATCCATATTATATTAGCCCAAATCATAATTAAGTTCAGGTTCTAATGGTCACCTTAATCCCTAATTAACTTGTGATTAGAAACCTTGGTATATGATGAAGACTCCACAATAGGTAATGGATGTCCAATTGATAAGTCAAACTAAAACACTTGATTTCTATTTAGTGTTTTAGGTGTTCAAAGAGAATAAAGAGAATTCTTTCTCACAAATATTTTTCTGAATAATAATCTACGTTGCTTTCTCATTGAAAAATAAATATTTAAATAGGCTTTGAATGAACAAAATAAAACCCTAGAGGATGAGGTAAAACTGGCTAAGTGCTTAGGAAACTAAGGTGTGGCCGAATTTTTACCTCTTTTCCTAATCTAATTTAGTTTAATTAATTCCTTAATTTTGAAATAGGAATTAATTAGTTTACAAAACAAATAATAAAGTATCAAATTTCCAGAGTTAATTTGTCCAGCAAATAATCAAATAAAAGCCAAATAAAAGACTATTTCATAAAACAAAAGTCAAATGTTCAAATTAGGAAACTAGTTGACTAGTTGACAACTAAGCTGTTTTTATCCAATCACTAGCTAATTTAGGCTTCAAATCAGCTCTCATATGCCATGTAGGATGCCAAAAAAGATTAATATTGGTTCTCATACATTTTCCTTGATTGAAACAAATAGAAATTGCTTGATTCACAAAAGAGGTCAAAGCTAGCGCCAAAACATGCATTTTCGGCCAACATGAAGTCTTGTGTGCCAACATGGTTAATGAAAAGATTTGCTTCTACCTTGGCATGATTTCATGGTCACTTGGAGTGCTCAATCATGTTCATAAGTCAAAAAATTCATTCCTTGCTGCCCGGGGTCCAAAAATGTACCAAAACAGCTTTTTGGGTCTATTTTAGCCTTCACAACTTGGATACATAGAACGGGATTAGGATCTTCGGGTGTTGTCATGCCCTCTTGAGAATTAATAATAGCTTGAATGAAACTAACCAGGTTTTCCTTAAATCTCTTAGCTTGTGCCCACGTGATTGGCCTTGTCTTCAATTGTACAGGATCAGCACCCCAGCAGGTAGTCTGTTGTACGGGTACTGGCGGATTCTCATCGTTCCCTCCTCTTGAAAAGGATTTGCCCTCAAGTCAAAGTAATCACCTGTAGGAAATGGAGGTGAGTCAGCAATGTTAAATTTAGCACTCACATTCTCTCCTTTCTTAAGTGCAACCAAACCCAATCTTTTGGGTCAAACACTATCATAAAAAATCATAGAAATCCTCATCTTTGTAAAAACCACACTACTTAAGGTTGACAAATAATCTTTCCTTCCTAAGTACTCCTAAAACCAACCTAAGTTGTCCTACATGCTCATCTAAATTTCGACTATATATAAGAATATCATCAAAGTAAACAACCATAAATTTTCCAATGAATGGGCGTATAACATGGTTCATCAATCTCATGAAAGTGCTAGGTGCATTAGTTAGACCAAAAGGCATGACTAACCACTCATACAAACCATATTTAGTTTTAAATGTGGTTTTCCATTCATCACCTTTTTTTATTTTGATTTGATGATACCCATTCCTAAGATCAATTTTAGTAACACATGCATGCACCATGTAATTCATCAAGCATATCATCTAACCTAGGAATTGGATGCCTATATTTAATAGTTATGTTATTAATAGCCCTATAATCTACACACATGTGCCCATGATCCATCTTTCTTAGGCACTAATAAAATAGGTACAACACATAGAATCATGCTTTCACGAATATATTCTTTGTCTAACAACTCACTTACCTACCTTTATAGTTCGTTTGTCTCCTCGGGATTACTCCTATATGTAGGAATTGCAGCTGTAGGAATAAAATCAATTTGATGTTCAATCCCTCGAATAAGTGGTAAACCACTAGGAATCTTCTCTGGAAAAACAACGTCAAATTCCTGCAAAAGAGAATAAATAAAACTTGAAAATTCAAGCTCTTCAAGGTTAGCTTGATGATTTAATCTAGCATATTTATAAATCATGATTAGTATAGGTTTCTTACTAAAAAATGCTTTATTAATATCACCTAAACTAAGATAAAAAATTTTCTTTCTCTTCTCTCTCCTCTCTTTTTCTTTTTCGCTTTTGGATTTCTCTTTCCATCTCATGCTCTTGGCCTTTTCAATTTTTTTCTCTCTCTTGGTTTCATCTCTCTTTTTCCCCTCAGTTTCGAGTTTAGAACACTTACCTTGGATGTGTGGTTTAGCCTTACCTCCTTTTTCAATTGGTGATGATGTGGGTGCCATGCTTACCTTTTTCTTTAACCGTTCGGCCTCTCTCCTTTGTTGCATTTTTAATTGGTCTCTAAATACTTCTTTTGGAGTTAATGGCTCAAGCTTAATCTTCTTTCCCTTAAATTTAAAAACAATAGCATTTTCTCAACCATAATGTAACAGCCCAGACCACCCGCATAAGATATTGTCTGCTTTGGGCTCGGCCCGCACGGTTTTGCTCTTCCCGACCCCATTACAACGGTGGGTCACAGGAAAAGGCCTCTCAAGGGAAGGGTATCCACACCCACTTATATGGCATGCTTCGTTCCCCTTTCCAACCGATGTGGGATGTTACAATCCACCCCCCTTAGGGCCCAGCGTCCTCGCTGGCACATCGATCCGGGTCCGGCTCTGATACCACTGTAACAGCCCAGACCACCCGCATGAGATATTGTCCGCTTTAGGCCCGGCCCACACGGTTTTGCTCTTCCCGACCCCATTACAACGGTGGGTCACAGGAAAAGGCCTCTCAAAGGAAAGGTATCCACACCCACTTCTATGGCATGCTTCGTTCCCCTTGCCAACCGATGTGGGATGTTACAATAATGTATAGTATCTTTATCAAATTGCCATGACCTTCTTAATAAAATATGTTTAGCATGCATAGGTACAACATCACATAAAACAACATCCATATATTTATCAATGTTAAACTTTACCTTGACTTGTTTATTTATTTTCATCTCACCACTATCATTAAGCCATTGTAATTTATAAGATTCGGGATGTTTAATAGTTGTTAATCCTAATTACTCAACCACAACATTACTAATTACATTAGCATAACTTCTACTATCAATTATTATATTACAAATATTACATTGAATTTCACATCGGGTATTGAAGACGTTTTTTCTTTGGATTTGATGATCATCTTTGTACACAGTTAGGATCCTCCTTGCTACCAAGCTTGGTTCGGCTTTTGAGGCTTTAAGTGTCTTAGCTTCTTTTTGTTCTTCATCTCTAATTTCTTCATCAACAAATTCAACCTTTTCCTCGGATTCTTCACTTTCAGACTCCAACTCTTCATTACCTTTCAACACCACTATTATTCGATTCAGACATTGATCGGCAATATGTCCTCGACCCTAACACTTAAAACAAATAATGTCATGAGTTATAGAAGGTTTAGAATTAAGCTTACCACTGGATTTAGGTGCTGGTGGGTGTTCGGTTGGAGCTCTCTTCACCATGTTTCGGTTTTGGCTTTGTGTCATATGTAGGATTGCTTCTCCCAACACTTGAATTAGGCCTCCCGCTATTGGAAACTCCTCCAAACCGTGAGCTTGTACCCCTCCTCTTAAATTGGTTCTCAATTTTCATGGCCACATTAAGCATCTCTTCCAATTCCACATATTGTTGTAATTCCACTTGGTTAGCTATCTCTCGGTTCAAACCTCCCAAAAACTTTGCCATAGTTGCCTGGTACAAATTCGTCCATGCCTGCACAATTAACAACCCGTTGGAGTGCTGACCCGATACGGATGAAGACCAGGCCAATCACTTACTGCCTTTATCTAGGGAGTAACTCATTCTCAAGAGTGCTTGTCCTTACCCAAAGATACAAGGCCTGTTTTGAGCATACAAATGGTAAAAGTTGATACGGACCTGGTGATGTGATTCCGCCTGAGCCCGCTCCACCGATAACCCGCTGGGGTGCTGACTCGACACGGATGAAGACTAGGCCAATCACAAGAGCTCAAATTAAGAGATTTAAGGGCAACCTGGGAGTATTTATACAGAGGGTAATTAATCTCAACAGAGCTTGTCCATACTTGAAGATACAAAGCCTATTCGAAGCATCCAAGTGGTGGAAGCCGATATGGACCCGGGTGACGGTTTTGGTACATTTTTGGAGTCCGGGAAGCATGAAATGGTTCCAATGCTTTATGGGTTCAATACATATGCATAAGAGGTCATGGAATTAAGTTAAAGCAGCCTCAAATGCGATCAAAAAGGGCTTGTACGGACAGCATCAACAATTTGGCCGAATTTGCTGTATTGCTTGCTGGCTTTACTGTATTTTACTGTTTTAGCCTTTTCTTATTTTTCCAAGCATGGGCAACGTGTGGGACTTCATATTCAGCTTATTTGGCATCCTACAAAGCATCTAGAAGCTGATTTGAAGCTCAAAGAGGTCAAAGATTGATCAAAGTCAACTTGATCAAAAAAGCTAGTATTTTAGTTTCCTAATTTTATTCTACTTTTTGTTTTAGGAAACTACCATTATTTTTAGTTTCTATTTATTTATTTTCTGGAAAAATAAGATTAGGAAAGTTATTATTTTATTATTTTCATTGTAAATTAATTAATTCCTAATTCAAAATAAAGAAATTAATTAATCCAAATTAGATTAGGAAAAGGAAAGTTTCGGCCAAGGTAGACTTCTTCATTGTGTGGCCGATTTTTCCTAGGGTTTTTAGGGTTTATTTTGTTTCTTTCAAAGCCTATTTAAAGGCTTATTTTTCATTAATAAGACAACTTTAAACTTTGATTTGATTAAGAAAATACTTGTGAGATTAATTATCTCTTTGTTCTTTGAGAACACCTAAAACACCATTAGAGAATTGGTTGTTTTAGCTTGACTTATCAATAGGTTTTCCATCCCCTATTGTGGCGTCTACATTATACCAAGGTTTCTAACCACAGGTTGGTTAGGGGTTAAGGTCCATTCCATTAGAACTTGAACTTAATTAAAGATCCGGGCTAATATAATACGGGTTTAGGAGCAGGTCGTCCTAGGTTCGTATCACCTGGGTTGCTGTTTTGATGCATTTATGGATTCTGAGCAGCGGGAAATGGGATCAAATCTTCTTGATATCACTAAGAAGTCATGGGAACTGGTCAAGGCCGAAGCTAAGCTGGTCATTTAAGTGGTGCTCGCATGAGAGAGAAATTGGCTGGGTTTTGCTGTATTTTCCGCTGGCTTTACCATATTTTGCTGAGTTGGCTCTTCCTCTTTCCTCCAAGCAAGGGAAACGTGTGGGACTCCATAAGAATCTTATCTGACATCCTAAAAATCATATAGAATCTGATTTGGATCTCAAATTGGTCAAAGATCTGTCAAAGTCAATTTAATCAAAAAGCTAGTATTCTAGTTTCCTAATTTGATTTCTACTTTTTGCTTTAGGAAATTACCTTTACTTTTGGTTTTTATTTATTCATTTTCTAGATAAATAAGTTTAGGAAATTTATTATTTTATTATTTTCATTGTAGATCACTTAATTCCTCATTCAAAATAAGGAAATTAATTAATCCAAATTAGATTAGGAAAAGTGTGGGATTAGGCAATTTCCTAATTGGATTCTATGTTGGACAAAATTTCCTAATCCTTTTAGGTCTTATTTTGTTCATTCAAAGCCTATTTAAAGGCTTATTTTCAGTGAGAAATCAAGCTTGAATTTTAAATAAAAAATTATTTGTGAGATTGAATTCTCTTTATTCTTTTGAACACCTAAAACACCATTGGTGAATGAGTGTTTTAATTTGACTTATCAATAAGCCTTCCATTACCTATTATGGCATCTTTATTATATATCAAGGTTTCTAATCACAGGTTGGTTAGGGGTCAAGGTGACCATTAGAACTTGAACATAATTAGATCCGGGCTAATATAATACGGGTTTAGGTGCAGGTTGTCCTAGGTTCGTATTATTGCCTCACAGTCTTCATTCATACTTAACCTCATTATGAGCATTTCCATCTCTTTGTAGTAGTCCTTCATGGTTCTACTTCCTTGTGATAATAATTGAAACTTTTGATGCAGTAACTTATGGTAGTGAGTCGGCACAAATCTCTTTCTCATGGCTTCTTTCATTTGTCAGCAAGTAGTAATAGGTTCATCACCAACTCTCCTTCGGGTACCTTACTCATTAGTCCACCATTGAAGTGCACAGTGTCCAAATTCCAAAGCGACCAATTTAACCTTCTTTGCCTCAGAGTAATTATGGCAATCAAATATCATCTCCATACTATCCTCCCACTTCAGATATGCCCCCGGATCACTTTTCCCCAAAAATGGTAGGATGTTCACTTTAACATTCCCAAGGTCATCATCCTCATCTCTAGCTTGCCTTCCATAGTTTTGCCTTCCTTGGAATGCAAAAACATCATCAAACTCCTCCTCTAGATTGTCTCAAAAATTACCTTCCTCAAATCCTTCCCTAGGATGTCCACAACCTCCTCGACCTCATCCTTGGCCTCCATGTAAATCCACCATAGGATTCGACCCACCTTGTGAGTTCTCAAATTTGTCTATTCTTTGATCTAGGTGATCAAAGTGAGCATTCATCCTTTGAAGTTGTTCCAAGATCGCCATCATGTCGGTAGGTTCACCTCCATTTCCCGTTGCTCGAGATTCACCCTTGAACCCTATAGATCCCTCTTCTAAATTCCTTAATGAACCATCTCCCCTTCTCATCCTTGAATCGGTCATGTGCAAAAATAATACAAAAATCCTTACCAAATTCACTTTCTTATGTGTTTCACTCAAACAAGGTCTCGACACTCGTGTATGCACACTAGTTTTGACTTTTAATCCTCTTTTAAGCTCACACGCTCTTGCCTTTTTCCACTCAAAGAATTATCTCAAAGTTATATTAAAACACACTCAAAATAGCAATTAGATCATAAGTATGGCCTAATTAAACTTATCAATAAAACAACAACTAAAACAAGCAAATACCGAGTGAATTGATGAAGCCTAGTCTCGGCTTAACTAACAAAAAATAAGGTAAATCGACAAACAATTTTTGGAATCAATAAGAAGCAGACCAGAATATTAAGAAACCAATAATTCAAGGATAAAATTTAGAAAAGAGGTTCAAAAAACGAACAAGAAACAGTTTGAACAAAATATGGAAAAATTGTTGGTTGTAATTCTTGTAATTCAAGTTTTTGTTTTAAATCCTTTACCAATTTTAATCCAAAAAAATTTAGCACTCAGAATTCAAAATCTAGCAATCAAATATTGAATCAATAATCAACAACCCAGCAGTTACAATTGTGTTTCCGAAAACAAGCAATCCTCAATAGTGATCTACGAAAATCGGCCTTTGAGCAGTATTTTTTTTTTATCCGACTTTTCTTCCCTTTTTTTTTTAATTCACTCAGAATATAAACACAAACTCCAGTAGTAAGAAACAACATCAAAATTGTAATTCCAATACCAGAAATACAACAAACCAGATCCACACTTCAAACAAAAACAAATTGCACAATTTTTAGGTTTTTATGCAACATGCCTTCAAATCTCTCTCTCTCTTTTTTTTTTTTTTTAATATGCAAAACATGGATAGATAGGAAACAACCTTAACCTAATGTTAAAATTTTAGAATATCAAAAACCAAAATAAAGCATATAAGATAGATCAAACCTGAACAAAATTCAGCTCTGATACAAAATGATACGAACCTAGGTCGATTTGCTCCTAAACCTGTATTATATTAGCCCGAATCACAATTAAGATCTGGTTCTAATGATCACCTCAACTCTTAATCAACTTGTGATTAGAAACCTAGGTATATGATAAAGACGCCAAAATAGATGATGGATGTCCTATTGATAAGTCAAACTAAAA
The DNA here is from genome assembly GCF_031755915.1 of Ziziphus jujuba. Classification (NCBI taxonomy): domain Eukaryota; kingdom Viridiplantae; phylum Streptophyta; class Magnoliopsida; order Rosales; family Rhamnaceae; genus Ziziphus; species Ziziphus jujuba. The sequence goes on from NC_083390.1 coordinate 10,139,475, forward strand.
CACTTTATTTTTATTAAGTATTTTCGATGTTCAAAGAGAACAAAGAGAATTATTTTTCACAAATATTTTTCTGAATAATAATCTAAGCTACTTTCTCATTGAAAAATAAGCCTTTAAACAGGCTTTGAGTATACAAAATAGAACCCCAAAAGACTAGGTAAAACCAGCCAAGTGTTTAGGAAACTAAGGCGTGGTCGAATTTTTACCTTCTTTCATAATCTAATTTAGTTTAATTAATTCCTTAATTTTGAAATATGAATTAATTAATTTACAAAAAAATAATAAAGAATCAAATTTATTAAGTTAATTTGTCCGGCAAATAATCAAATAAAAACCAAATAAAAGACTATTTCCTAAAACAAAAATCATGTTCAAATTAGGAAACTAATTGACTAGTTGACAACTAAGCTATTTTTATCCAATCACCAGCTAGTTATGGCTCCAAATTAGCTCCCATATGCTGTGTAGGATTCCAAATAGGATTAATATTGGTTCCATACACTGCCCTTTATTGAAACAAAAAGAAATTGCTTGATTCACAAGAAAGGTCAAAGCCAGCGCCAAAACATGCATTTTTGGCCAACATGAAGTCTTGTGCGCCAACATGGTTAATGAAGAGCTTTGCTTCTACTGTGGCATGATTTCATGGTCCCTTGGAGTGCTCAATCACATTTATAAGTCAAAAAATCTATTCCTTACTACCCGGGTCCAAAAATGTCCCAAAATAGCTTTCTGAGTCCATTTCGGCCTTCATAACTTAGATGCGTAGAAAGGGGCTTTAGATCTTCAGGAATTATCATGCCCTCTTGAGAATTAATAACACCTTGAATGAAACTAACCAGGTTGTCCTTAAATCTCTTAGCTTGTGCCCGTGTGATTGGCCCCGTCTTCAATTGTATAGGATCAGCACCCCAACAGGTAGTTGGTTGTGTAGGTATAGGCAAATTCTCATCAATTATGATGCTCAAACCGCCTTCCCCCTATGTAAAATAAAATGTTGTCTACATGCTGCAACAATACAAAAAGATATCATGTGCAAATGTATGGTGATAATAATAACAAACAAAATGGTACATATGAACTTATATGATTATAAGTTATATTACTTACATAAGAAGTTAATCGTCCAGCAGTAGTAAGTAGAAAGTCAAAAAACTATTTGTTAAGTTACGAACAATCGATAATCACCTTTGATCCACTTGTAAGTGTTCTATATCATTCATCAAACATCCTCTTCTTGGCTAAGTCAATGAGTTGTTTAAGATTAAACTTCATTTTCCTTTTGTATGGGTTGGTGTATGATAAAGTGACATGTTGTGACCGTTATAAATTATACCAAAGCAACTTTTATCCAGTAAATCATGTATTAGAATCTCCAAACTTTGTGAACCATTAGCCACATCAATAATATTTATTTTTTATATGTAAAGCCTAATATCCACCATTCATAATTGGATCGGGTGGTGAGACGTTCATCAACATCTTTCTTTGTATCACATACATCCTTTGCAAGAAAATCATTTTTTTCGTCATTGTTTGTTCCTTCTTTCTCACAATCAAAGGGTACCAACAGGGATGATCATTGAATTGGAGAGGATGGTGACTATGGCAAAACATTTTGTTCCACCTGGATAGCATAATAATTAATTAGTAATTTCAAAAAATAAAAGGCATCGATGAATAATTGTACACTTTAAGAATAAAAGATTATGTATGAATCCCTAAAATCACAGGTAACTGAACAACCTTATTTCTATTGAAGCTACCGCAATGCGATACCTGATATTTAAGTCTATCCATTAGGGAACTAAATATTATCCTCAAGGTAACAGTCGCCTATTTTACTTCTTTAAATTTGGTAGCCACAGCTTGCTTTAATTCATCTAATTTGTCCTCAACACAATTAATCTACTCATTATTAACGGAAAGCAAGTAAATATTGTTAGTACAAAAAAAGTGAATCCAATCTAATACATATTTTGAAGGCAGTTGCTGCATAAACTTACATTATCAAATGTCGACCATGTGGGAGGACTAGATCTTAAAGGGGCAATGGCATACTCTTTATTTACTATTGCATTTTGAGTACCTACATCTACTTTGGGTGCAATTCATTCCACAAATGGTGGTTCTATATATTGAACTTCATGTATTTCATTTGTTAATGTTCGCCAGTAATCCATAGTTCTATCCTCTTTGGTTTAAATAACTTCCAATGCACAATATGCACCATCTCATCTCCATTGGTGAACCTATTATGATTTGTCGATATTGTTTCCAATTTAGCCATCGCACTTGGCATGAGGTTTTTCGCTCATAGCTTCATAGGAGATCACCCATCCTACGATTGCTCTCGCTTGAGCACGCTTAACTTTGGAGTTCTTCAAACCCTGAAACCAACTGCTCTGAGAAAGTTTAGCATTATGAAAGTAACTATGATTACATTTGAATCATCCCATGATCCACACTCGAAAAAAGTGGGATTAAACACTAGGTAACCTGCAAGTGTCTTGCACCTATCCACAATCATCATCACAATTCACCCCCTTTGGGGCCAAGCATCCATGCTGGCACACTTTTGGCCCATACAGTCTTTGATACCATTTGTAATAGCCCTAATTTGGCATTGCACTTGGTATGAATCTTTTCATTCAGAGCTTCCTAAGAGGTCATCCATTTTACGATTGCTTATGTCTAAGCACGCTGAACTTAAGAGTTCTTTCAAACATTAAAGCTAACTGCTCTAAAAAGATCTTAGAGTTATAAGAGTAATTATTATTATATTCGAATCATCACATGATCCATACTCATATGATGTGGGATTGAACATCAGGTAGCTTTTAGTGACCTGCATTCACCCACATTGCTTATCAAAATCCATCCCCATTGGGCCCAACATCCATGTTGGCACACTTTCCTCTGGTACAAGCTCTACTATTATTTGTAAGACCCTGCCTCCATTGGCGGACCTATCACTTTTTGCCAATATTATCCGCAATTTAGCTACAATATTAATGTGATATTTTTTATTCAAAGGTTCCCAGAAGGTCACCCATCCTAGGATTGTCGTCGGCTGAGCACTCTTAACTTTAGAATTCTTTTGAACCCTAAAGACAACTGCTCTAAAAAAGCCTCAGTGTTATGAAAGTAACTATCATTACATTTAAATTATCCTCTAATCCATATCCAAATGATGTCATATTGGACACCAGATAGCCTGCCAATACCCTAGATCCACCTACACTGGTTGTCACACAAAATACTATAAGGAAATAAAAAAATAAAAAGTTATATCTAATCATATTTCATGATAACTAATTTTGGTACAATGCATGGGAAAATTGTATACTAGAACCAAAAAGATGGTGTAACTTGTATGATCTAGAAATTCTATAGTAGGAAAATATCTACTACTGTATACATTTGATTTGGTAACCGAAGTAACTTGTCTATATATGCATGAATTATATTTTTATTTGGAAACTGACGAGGCTTTTTTTTTAAAAAGGGGGAAATACAACATGTTCTAACATTGATCTGCATCCACTCAAAAAATGATTAAAATAAACCAAGAATTCATAGTTTTTGTGTTCCGCCTTAATTATAGCATTTCATCCAATAATCCGTGGACAAGTAGTGCTTATTGTTCGGCAAATTGTTTGTCAAGATCAAGAGTGGCTTCATAATCCCACGCCTAAAAAAGATAGAATATTGGTAACAAAATATAAAATTCAAATTACAATTAAATTTATATTTGATAACAAAATGTACCTAAAACGCTAAAGATAAACCCTTTAAATTGTACGACCTAGATTCTTTTTTAATTTCTTCTTCCCTATGACAAAATACATTGTGCAAAAAGTCTATCGTCTCCCTGTTGCTCATAGTGCCCTAAGGGTAGGAACTAAAAATATTGATGTCATCGACAATCTTAACATACTTCTTGTTAATCTAAACCCTTGGGTTGACTCCAAGAATGCCATAAAGTAAGAAATAAAGAAGTACAACCTTGATTGTCTCCTAGTTGTTCTTAAAATGTGTATATTTGAACAATCATTCCAAATCAGGTGGTTTAAGGTCAGATCTATCTTGTCACAACCTCACATGCACGTTAGTAGATTCAATATTCCTTTCGTTAAGTTCAGTTAGAAACTGGCCAAATTTTAAACCAGTAGTAAGCAAATTCCCACTTAGTAAATCAAACTCCTGATCATTCAAAGTTGAACTTGAGAACCTTGGTATCATTACACAACTCTTTTCCATAATAGATAGTGCACCAAGTGACCAAAGAATTTAAGGTTCTTTAACTCAAGTAAAGGTCCAAAGCAGGTTGTTTTATACAGATTCAATTAATCAAATGTAAGTTTACTTTTGATTACTACATTTGCTTCCATTGGATTTGCCAAAAAATGCACCCTGGCTTTGACTATATTGGAATCTTTGAAAATATGTTCCTTGAATCTAGGAGCTTTAGTCGCCTGCAAAATAATGTGCACATAATTGAATGGAAGTCAACCATTTACTCACACACTATTTTCCCACTCCAATTGACATTAATATATTTAAACCAAGCCAACATATCAGTTAAAGTTATAAAACAACTGATATTACCGATAAAGCCTTCAAAAATCAAGCCACAATAAATTATAAAAAAAAAAAAAAATCCTTAATGGCCTATTGGTAATTATCGAAGACCGTCAGGAGAAGTTTGTTTTGTAATTAAGTACCAAGAGGTATCAACAATCATGAATAAATATTTTAAAACATATTATCATTAAAACCGATATAACTAGCACATAATTCATAAATGCGTATCAAAAATCTCATAATTTTGCATATTTATAAGAAATATAATAAAACAAGCATGAATTAAGCCTCGAACCAAACCATACATTCAATACACAGTTGTTCACATATTCAAAGCACCAAGATACATAAAAAAAAAAAAAGGTATTAAACTTACCAACTTAGATGGGGGAGAGGATATTTTCACAATGACTAAGAGTTTGGTTAGAGGAATAAGGTTTTCAAAAGTTTGCTCACTTTTTTAGGAAGTGGTGGCATGCTTACACAACATTTTGGCTGAGATCGCAGCTTAGTGCTTTTCTTTTTGGATAGGGTTTACAGCTTAGTGCTCTCCTTCTTAGATTAGGATTGCAACTTAGAAGTTTGTTGATGTAGTGAGGAAGGTGGTGATGTGCTTTCACTGTGTTCCTTGGGTTATAGTTTATACTTTTCTTCTTTGAATGAAATTGTAGATTATTGTTCCTTGGTACCATTCTAAATTAATAAAGTGAAATTCATATGAAAAAACTCAAAATATCTGCACATAACAGCTTGCCTAGTAGCCCATGTTCGTGTTAAGGGAGTCAAGCTGCAATGATAGAAGATATAAAAAACTATCACAATCAAACTCCAACCTTATGAATACAAGAATTGTGGAAATTTGAAAGACACCTTGATAGTTCGAATCCTGGGTATTATTGTATTCTCTATTTTTTTTTTAATTGTTGTTGGTAATGTTTTTTCAAGCATATGCCATTGGAGATGATTGTTCATTTTAGTTTAAGAAAGGAAAGCAACTTATTTTGCTTGAAAACTTTCCAAATTTTCTAATGCTCATCATAGTTGCCAAATTTTCTAATGCACATAATGTTGAATTTTCAGTTAAGTCTACCTCTGCATGTTTCATTGTTCATACCTACTTTTCATTCTTTTTTACTTTTTTAGCAGAATAATTCAATATGGGTTTTTCTTATATATATAAAAGAAACCATACAGTCAGTTCCTTTATATTGGGTGATAACGAATTTCTTACCAAAAAGAAAGCAAAAATTACATATAACTGGAGAGTTTCTTTTTCTTTAAGAAACTTAAAGTTACATCTAGTAACAAACACAATTACACATGAGACTGATAGTAACAAAGACTATCCATAAAATATCAAGGTAAAAACCAAAGATAATTAGACTTGTATTTAAGAGAAGATTGTTTGGTACAAAACTTGATCATAAACAACTTACTAAAGTATATAAAGCTTTTCATGTGGCTCATACAAATAATATATTACCAGAATATATATAATAAATGAAATGGATTATATAGCTAACTTACAATTTTGATAATTAGAGAAATAGAAAAATAAGGAATTGGAAAAACACTTTCTTCTTTATTTATCATAAAGACTTCCTTCAAGTTTGAAACACTTCAATGGCAAGCCTAAACGCAGCATTCCTTCTAAGAAATGATTGCTTCCAATTGTAACCTGTTTTATTATTGATCTTATGAAAACATTAAAAGGTCTGATCTTGTTTATAGGAACTAACACGATCAAAGCATAAGAGAAATTGCATTGCCCCTACATCATGTAAGCAAAAGAAGGAATACACTATTAACGATCAACTATTAGTCTAATCAATACTTGGTTAATATTGCACGATTCCTAAAGAACTTGTTTAGAAGCCATTAGAGATCTATCACTTTTCTATTTCACATAATAGGTGAAAAAATAAAATTGAGAATAAAGAAATTACACAACTATTTCACAACAAAAAATATTCTAAAGGTATTTTTACAAAAGTTTCTTGAGAGAATTATTGACATTCGTCTCAAAGAACACAAAGCAATGAGAAATTATAATTCAACCAAGCACATTATAAACTAATTAAATCACAAATAAGGCCACTAAGAAAATATAATTGTTCCCTCATAGAAATTCCAAACTCAAGCTTATTATACAAAATACAATACAAAATAATAAGAAGAAAATAAAAGACACTGAAAGTCAAAACACTCAAAAAGAAGTTAAAAATAAAATTATAGAAAAAAAAATAGAGAGAGACTTGGAGTAGTTGGATTAAGAGAACGACAAGTAGGAATCAGGAGACAAATGGCGATGCGCTTACGATGTCATGTATAATGGAAGCTTGAGGTCTTCTTCTATAGTTGAGTGAATTTGCAAGGGGAAAAAGAAGAAAAATTTGAATGAGGTTGTGGGTTTGCTCATGGAAGAAGGACGAAAGGAAAGCTGAGCAAGAGGTCTTAGTTTTTCAATGGGGTTTTTTATTCGCTCGAGGAACAAAGAGAAAGAAAAGCATTGTATTTTATATAATTATTTAAAACTAAAATATGTCCCAGTGTAATGTAGCTTTCCCTACTCCACCTCTCTACCGTAGGAATAATCACGGAAGAAAAAGTCGACGAAACCTTCAATATTTCGGTAAGAATATCGGGTTTCGGCTACCAGCGACACGAATAGAGGGGGGAAGAATTTTTTATAAAAGGTGACAGGGAAATGTCGCCGTTGTAGCAAACTATCATTGATATCATCATAAATCAATGGAATTCTTGGGTTTCCGATGGATAAGTGTGGAAATACGTTGGAGATGCCGGTTGTCAGTGGAAATCCCTAATGGAAATCTCAGCCCTCTCCTTCTCATCTTTTTCAATGGAAATCCGATCAGTTCCCCGGTCAGTCGTGGAACTCCATTCAGTTTCCTACAGGTAAGGGCGTGGCTTCTCTCCTGGTTAGGTCGACCAGTTGGGAGGCGAAGACTGGTTGGATCGTCAGCAGAGTCAGCCTGTGTTTTGGTTTGGAATGAGAAATTTTTTTTTTTTTTGTTAGCAGCGAAAACATAGAGGCCGACGATCTGATTGGAAATGAGAAATTTTTTTTTTGAATTTTCATTTTATAAGTGGAAAGGACAAAGAAATAAGGGTTTTGGAATCTGGACCATGTATAGTATTTGTGTTTACTGTTTACTTATTTTTTTAATTTTTTATCATTGTTTATTTATTTATTTTTTTTTTAATCTTTATAGTTGGGAAAAAATAAGTTATTTTGTTTTTTTTTTTAATTATATTTGTTAGTTTAGGTTGTTTATTATTTGATGATGATTGTGAAGAAAAAAACAGAAAGTCAATTATCTTTCCAATATTTCAATTCAACATTTATATATGTGGACTTTGGAAGTTTGCCTTAATTATAAATTACTTTCCAATAATATTTTTAATTGCAAGATAAAGACATCGAGAAGGACATTGAGAAGGACATCGAAAGAAAAGAAAATAGTTTGAAATAAAATAAGAAAAGTAAAGTGATCATTGAGTTTGTTGGCTTAGTAGAAAATTGAAAATTGTTGGGAACCTTTGCAAAATTTGCATAAGAGATGCTGCAGCTTCTGAAGCTTTCTATCACATGTTAATAGTGAACATGGGTTGAAAAGATAAAACCATTAGGCTAAAAAGAAAAAACCAGGAGAGAATACAACTATGAGGGGGAGAAATGGAAAAATAAAATTTTAAATATTTTAAATAGGCTTCGTATATTCAAAAAAACTGAAAAATACATATATCACGAGGGAAAAAAAATTTCTATTGATTTGTGAGATTGTGAGGTAAGGAAATGCATATACTTCTGTTTCATTTTTTTTATAAAGCAGTATGAGAATCAATTATAACATGCAATATTAAAAACGTGATACTCATTAGTCCATTACTCATGTAATATTTTTAAATTTTAAATCCTTCCACCTTAGCATAACATCGTAGAGAGAGTATTTGATAGTTTCAAAAAAATGGAAGAGAATGGAGGTAAAATTTTCGATGAAGATGATTATTCAATATCCTTTTATTTCTTTATTATATATTTTATGTTCATAAAAGGAAGAGCTTTTGGAAGATTCAAGTTAGAAAGAAAATCTCAATTCACAGTTTCTTGACCTTCAAAAGTAAGTATTTTAATAAGAAATATTGTAAAAATTTGCTTACTATTTAATATAGAATTAATTATTTGTATAAAGTATGGACCACATAAATTGATTTAATGTAAAATTATTTTTGCTTTATAGTGTAATATATTATGTAATTATTAATATATTATTGTTACTATTGTTGTTATTATTGTTATTACTATTTTTATTGTTATTATTATTTTTATTATTGTTATTATTGTTATTATTATTGTTATTATTGTTGTTAATAATATTATTCTTATTATTCTTATTATTATTATTATTATTGTCGTTATTATTTTTATTATTGTTATGATTATTATTATTATCGTCGTTATTATTTTTATTATTGTTATTATTATTATTATTCTTATTATTATTGTTGTTATTATTTTTATTATTGTTATATTATTCTTATTATTATTGTTATTATTCTAATTATTGTTATTATTGTTGTTATTATTATTATTCTTATTATTGTTATTATTACTATTATTATTGTTACTATTCATATTTTTGTTATTATTGTTGTTATTATTGGTATTCTTATTCTTATTATTATTATTTTTTGTTTTTGTTGCAAGTATTCTTTTATTGAACTTATTATTATTGCCAAATATTAGTTTTATAAATTATTATTGTTTATGTTAGTATTATTATAATGAGAAATTAACTTAATATTTATTTATGATTATCAAGAGAAAACATGGAAAGCGGTAGAGGAAGAACAGATCCAGCTTCATCACATTATATTTCAATTGAAGGTAATAAATATGGTACAATTTGCAAATATTGTAACCATAAAATGCAAAATGGTGGAATAATAAGATTAAAGTATAATTTATCGCATTCTGATCCAAAAAATAATGTCAAATAATGCCTTAATGTATCTCCAGAAGTGAAGAAAGAGATTTATAAGTCTTTAAAGAAGAAAAAACATGCAAAATTGAAAAAAAAAAAAAAAAGAGGCAATCAAGGAATATATTCATAATGAGTTATAGGATAATTTAGCTTCATCTCGAAGTAATTATGATAATGATGATAATGATAATAATGATGATGATGTATATATATATCCAGCTAATATGCATCCTGATGAACGTGACTCATATAGAGTTGCAATACGTGCATTTAAATAAGACAGATGGGAAAAAAAACAAAGGAGAAATTTTTTTAACCCTAGAGTCAAAGACCAGAATTTTCTAGAGAATGTGGTAGTCAACCATATTCTCAGTTCCGTCGTATAACAAATTTAAAGGAGCCTATTCATTGACCACAATCTCAGCCATTTCTTTCAGCTGCACCTTTATTATATAAGTCATCTAGTGCAAAACAAAAAAACATAAAAGATATGTTAACAAAAGGTACTATCAAATAAACACTGGAAAAACTAGTAGCAAAGTTTTCTTATTTATGATAATGTTTCACCTGCAAAGGCAAAATCACACTATTTCAAAATCGTGATATCGTGATTGTTGGTGCTCAAAAGATAGGTATGGGTGTTGAAATTCCATCCCCATATGAAATAAATAAAAAATAAAAAATCTAGATATGGAGTATAAAGAGGTGCAAAAACATATTGAAAAGTTCAAAGAAAACTGGAGGATATATGGTTGTACAATTATGTGTGATAGATGGACAGAACCAAGTAAACTGCCTATATTGAATTTGATGATTTATTTCAAAGGGTCATTAGTTTTTCTTAAGTCTGTTAATACCTCAGATAAAATAAAAAACCATAAGTACATATATAAATTTTTAAATGATGTTATCTATAAAGTGGGCAAGAACAATGTTGTGGAAGTAATCACGGATAATGATTCTGCATTCGTAAAGGCTAGTAAAAAATTGATGACAAAGTACAACTTGTATTGGATACCATATGCTACACCGTATTGATCTTATATTTGAGGATATAGGAAAGCACGAGAGTATTGCAAAGGTCATTCAGCATGCAAGAATGATAACTAATTACATTTATAATCATAATTGGTTACTTTCTTTAATGCAAGAAATATATAAAGGAGACATAGTGTGACCAACAAATACAAGATTTGCAATAAACTACATTGCTTTATATAGTCTCCTTAAAAAGAAATCTTCTCTAAAACAGGTCTTTACCAACGATGCATGGGTTGAGCGTCAACTAAGTTGAACAAAAACAGGTAAAGAAGTAGAGAAACTTATCTTTGACAATCATTTTTTAGATTCAGTTGTTCACGTTGTTAATATATATAAGCCATTATATACTATTTTACAAATTGTTGATGTTGAATTTGTACCTACGATACCAATATTATATGATTGTTTTCAAAAAATAAGATATGCAATCAACAACCAAAGAGGAATTTAGTAGGTTATGGACATCATAGATGTTCAATGGAACAATAAAATTTCTCATCCTCTCCATATGGCTGGTAATTTTATGTCAATTACTTACTATTAATTTTTATTTTGTCAAACAATTTATATATTAAATTTAATTTTTATTATTATTTTGTAGCATACTTTCTGAATCCACAATTCCAGTATAAAGAAGGGATTGCACTGATTCAAATCTTGTACAAATTGTTCATGATGTTTTTGCAGTGTTAGATACAAATTCGGATTGTATATCTCAATTTGGAAATGAAGTAAGATTTTTTTTTTGGGGGTAATCAAACTAACAAATTAATAAAGTTTCTTATAATTTTTTTGTAATTACATATAAATAATATTCTTTAGAGATACACGAAAAGGGTTTAGCGATCGTGCAGTAGTTACAGCCTGAACGGCAATGATACCTGGTATGTGCATTTGAGTAGATTTATTAATTGTTATAGAAAAATCATGTGCGAAACATTTAAAATTTTATTAAAATTTAATATATTTTGATTTATAATGTTGAAATGTACAGTTGAATGGTGGACAATGTGTGGGAATAACACTCCAACTCTCAGAAAATTGGCAATGCATATTTTGTCACAAACGGTATCATCATCTGCATGCGAGCTTAACTGGAGCACATTTGCTTTGATACACACAAAAGAATGAAATAAGCTCGCATATGAAAAACTTCAAAAATTATTTTTTTGCTACTATAATATGAAATTGCGGATTCATGATATGGAATTAACAAATCAACCGCAATTAAATTCAGATTAGTTGGATCTTCTTGAAATTAAAGCTGACCCTGGTGAAAATAAAGATAATCCTATTATTCAATGGGTTAAGAATTCATACTTAGATGATGATGAAGGCAATGCAGATCCTCGAGTTGCAATGCATGCTTCATAATTAATGATAAATGTTGACAAGGTTATTGTTGAAAAAGTTATGAGCAGTGATAGTAGAGGTAATAATTCATTTAAAATAGTGACAAACCCTTCAACTAGGTGATTTAGTCCTAATTTAGAAATATTTGGTGGCGGTTATGCTTAACCAAATGAGTATGAGGATGAAGATGATGATGATGATGTTGTTGATCTTGATGATGATGATGATGATGATGATGATGATGATGATGATGATGGAGGTAATGGTTATGGTGGGATGGAGGAGGAAAATATAATATAGGTGAAGATGGGTGTGGAACATATCATCAAGAACCAAGCCAACAACTATTAAGTGCATTTACTGGTGAAGATCAATACACACATGTTACACAAAATTTTGATCATAGAGCTCGAACAGCAGGCATTGGTTCAAGAAGGCACTATGAAATTTCCATGATAAACCAACTTGATGAAGATTATTTTTCTAACTCTTTGGATGTAATGAGTTTAAATACACAAGTTAGCTCTCATTACGAAAATTCTGAGATTCCATTTGTATATCCAGTTGGTCATATGAGATCACATAATCCTAATAATGATTACGGTGTTGGTATCTTTAGTCATCCAATGTCTTAAAATGAATTCTATACTCCTCCTTAGTTAAATCTACATTACCTTTGACTTTGACAGTTGGTTGGAATTGAAAGAGAGAGATATACTTGGCATATCCACTATTACATGGAAAATTTCTCTAATATGATGAGTTAGAATGCCTATTGATATACTCATGAAACATCTAAATATGATTATCAATTTGAAGCACCAAAGAGTTTTTTTTGGTATTAGTAATGTATTATAAATTATATTTGAAAATTTCATATATCTTAGTATTATCTGTTAAATTTTCTATATTTTGGTGCTAACAAACATTATATTTTCTTCACTTACAATAATTTTAATATTTATGAACTATTTATTGTATTCTAATTATTTTATTTTTTTATATTATTTTACTATATTAATTATCTCATATATAAAAATCTGTATTATAAATTAAATATTTATAGTTTCCCCAATTTATTGATATTTTCATCGATATTGACATTTCCATCGATATTTCCATAAAATCAGACTATCAACATTTTCGTCGATACCGATATTTTCATTACTGGAAATAATATAGAGTGGCACATCGCTGGAATTAGGTTGGGTGGGGCAAATTTTCATTAGTGAGTTATTTATTAAGGGGTTAGGGTGGCTCAAGCCCACCCACCTAACCCAATTTTATTTTTTTAGTAATTTGTATAGAAAAAAATAAACAATAGGATGAAAATAAATAAATTAGAAAAAAGGATGAGGAGATAAAATTTGGGTAAAAAGAAAGGGAAAATAAAAAGGATAAATACATAAGAGCATAGATAATTTTGGATTTTTAAGTGGTTTTTTGTTTTATTAAAAAGAATTGTGGAAAAAAAATGTTGGTAGTTAGGAGTTAGAACTATGAAATTTTAATGAGTTAGGATGTCCTCTTTTAATTACTGAAATCTTAGGTTAAGAGATGATTGTGCTAATATTTTTGGTCAATTTTAATGAATTAGTTGGAGACTTGATTATTATAATATATTTTCTTTAATATTGCAAATTTTTATTGTTGTTTTTGTAGGTCAAATTTTTTTTTTTATATTTATTGTATTTAAATTTAACATATTTTATTGTCATATATATTTTTTGAAAGTCCTTGTTTTTATATTATATATTTTTTAAAAGTTAATGTAGTATTGTGGCTATACGAATATTAAAAGGTATGACTCACTATGTCTCATTTTAACTAGGTATAGTTTTACTTCTCAATTAATTAAAATTTTCCCATATCATTGAAGTTCACTAACCAAAAAAAAGAAGAAAGAACAATTAGCCACCAGATTTAAAATCCTAGCTACGTCCCTGATTATCATCCGTAAAAGTGAATGAAGAAAGGGTTATGGATGCTAAAAGATCATCATTCCCTCTAGTGCTAATGTCATGTGCCGTACACATGATTATTCTGTCACAGGTTTTGGCGGAAATTTCGAAAAATACCAAGGATTCAGCCACTTTAAGAGGCACAGTACTGAAAAATAAATAAATGAATTGTAGAGTGCACAATCCAACCCGATATAGTTTAGAAGATATTCGTGCCAATATCTCTTGTGATTTAAATCTCTAATTCTATTGAATCTCTAATCCTGATGTTTTTGGACCCAGTACTTGGTTCTCTGCTTTTGATTTGTAAGAGTTAATAGCCGGAATTTGAAAGGGACAAAATTTACATATCATGGTGAATAACATTAATAACTAATATGAACATTAGGTTGTGATAGAATATTATAAGGATCGATTCCATAGGAATTCCCATCCTTAGCAGCACTCTGGCTGTAACCAAACTGCTAAACTGACTTTACAGATCAATAAGGATTTGACATATTTCCAAACAAGTCAAATAGTTTTCTCAAAATGGACGAAGAATCCTATATGCTTAAGCTTGAGAAAGAATTAAATAAATGATGCATAATGTTGTCTTAAAGGTTCACGAAGAACAGGTTCGTGAATTTAGCTTTTTCCCTAGAAAATAAAAAGTTTCTACGAAAAGCCAAATGTATCTTGTCCCTTCCACTTCTTGTCTAATTTGATCCTCCAAAAAAATTTACACCACCCAGGTTAAAATTTTGAGTTAAGATTTCCTAAGTAATTAACATAAGTAAAAAAAACTAATTCTTTATATAAAAATGGAAACATATTGCTCTAAGCTTAGCAACATTGCGTAGGAGACCTGCTTCCACATTCCATTTCGTGAATTTTACTTCTAGCAGACAATTTTACCGTTTTGTTAGACTAATTACATTTTTCTCACAGCTATTATATTAGGATTAACTCATGCATACTAGAATGAGTTTTGTTAGATTTGTGTGAACTTCGATTCTATCAAAGAAGAATATTTTGGAAAACCAATCCTTCCACCCAGAGAGAGAAAGTGTCAATTATTTCAGATAATATATTAACCATATTATGTGGATTTGGATGAGTGGTTTAGCTTAATTACAGAAGTTGAACAGGAAGGAAGGTTGTCTAGTTGAATGCAGACACTTGAAACTTGTCTCAAATGGTATTGTGACCATCGTAACAACATAAAAACAAACTAAGCATAAAAACAAGTTAATAAGGATGCATATAAACAAACACTTGGGGACTTAGTTTTTGGGACATCGAGCTAGCAAACTATCAAACGAATCCGGCCAACTGTTTCTTGTTGTTTGGCAGAAAAGAAACAAGTAAAGGGGGAAAAAAAAACAGAGAGATGAATGGTGTGAAATCTGAATCGAACCTGGCAAAAAGTCATATATGCTTGTTAGAAAGTGCTCATACTGTGGCTAATAAGTGTGTCAAGAGACGGCGTAGAGATTCATCTACTGTAGGCTGCAAAGATAAACAAGCAGATCAGCTGCAGCCACAGGCTGATCAATCCGCAGCCACTGCTACTCCTGTCAAAAGAAGCTCCAGATTCCGTGGTGTTAGCAGGTTCATAAAGATTTTAAGTTTTTTTTTTTTTTTTTTTTTCAGTTTTTGAAAATAGGCAGCCTTTGTGTTTTTTTTCTTGTTCTTCAAGTTTTCTTGGTTTTGATGGAAATGGTGAACTTAGTTGGCTTATTGTGTGGAATTATTGCAGGCATCGGTGGACAGGGCGATATGAAGCTCATTTATGGGACAAAGGGTCATGGAATCCAACACAAAGAAAGAAGGGAAAGCAAGGTAAAGGAACACATTTGATTATTTACTTATTTCAATTGTTTTTATGTTTATGATTTTTGTTTTTAATTGCTTATGCCTGCCTTTTTGTTCTTTGTTTTGTTTGTATTTGATCAATTTAACTGCGGTTGGATGGAGCAGTTTATCTCGGTGAGTACTTTACCAGCTTAGACAAACCAATTTCCCATAAGAAACATAATTTTTCTAAGGAAACTAACATTTCCAAGATTGCTAATTCCAACAGGAGCTTATGATGTAGAAGAATCTGCTGCAAGAGCCTACGATTTAGCAGCTCTTAAGTACTGGGGAACTTCAACTTTTACAAACTTTCCTGTAAGAATATCACAAATGAATTTGACAAAGTTGTGTACCATACTTGGGTGCATGAATTTGAGAAAACCAGAATGTTGTTTTCTGCAGGTATCAGATTACGAGAAAGAAATCGAGATAAT
Organism: Ziziphus jujuba; assembly: GCF_031755915.1. Lineage (NCBI taxonomy): Eukaryota > Viridiplantae > Streptophyta > Magnoliopsida > Rosales > Rhamnaceae > Ziziphus > Ziziphus jujuba. The sequence goes on from NC_083390.1 coordinate 10,155,696, forward strand.
GAAAACTGTTTCCAAGGAAGAGTATTTAGCATCATTAAGAAGGTATCTATCTAATCCTTTATAATTATTGCACTTAATAAAATTATCTTTTATGATAATCTTAAATATAAACTGGTCTTTAATTCTATTCTTACAGAAGAAGCAGTGGTTTTTCAAGAGGTGTATCCAAATACAGAGGAGTTGCAAGGTAATGGATTTTACATTTTTTTTTATAATTCGAGTAACTTGATGTTCATCGTTGTTGCTAATAAAGTAAGATGAATTTCAATCTAAGGTTGAATTCTTGGAGGAACTGCAGGCACCATCACAATGGGAGATGGGAAGCAAGGATTGGAAGAGTGTTTGGAAACAAATATCTCTACTTAGGGACTTATAGTGAGTTTAACCCTCTAAATATTCTATATCTTATTATTATTATTATTATTATTATTATTATTATTATTTTGTTGACAAGTTCAAATTGAATTACTATAATAAATTCATATTTGACATGTTGATTAAGTTCCTGGGGCTCAAATGGATTTCTTTATTCCATTACAGGCACCCAAGAGGAAGCCGCTCATGCTTATGATATTGCAGCCATTGAATATAGAGGCATAAATGCAGTGACCAATTTTGATTTGAGCACGTATATCAGATGGTTGAGACCAGGAGCCAATTCTCATGCTTCTCAAGAGCAAATCTCAACTACACCACCATGTCAGTCTGTGTCGACCTCCTCCAACCTCATTCCCATCAAGGAAATAAAACAGACACCGGTCTTCCATTCCAACCCTTTTATGGAAGATGACTTGGACACCTCTAAACAACATGACATTTTCCAAAGGCAGCTACCAATCAGTCCTTGCACCAAGACAACTTCCCCAACTGCACTTGGCCTACTTCTCAAATCATCCATATACAGAGAACTTGTGGAAAAGAACTCGAATTCTGAGAATGAAGAAAGCATAGAGAATGATATGAAGAACCTGAACCTGCCACTGCTGAAAAACGATGATTCTAACATGGTTTCGTATGATGTTATCCCTGACATTAATTTCACAGGTTCTGGCAATGCCGAGGCATTGCCTGGTTTAGAGGCACAGGAGGAAGAGACCACATTGCCATTGTGCAATGGGAAGTGGCAATCGCTATGGAATAATACCTTGAACATGTCAAATTCCATTCCTTTCAACTAACAATAACAATTTGCAGTGTTTCATTGATAGCTTCATTGTAAACTCTTTAAGGAAAGATTTCTGTTTTCTCTTCTTTTACTAAGAGGCAATTGATGTCAGCTAATCCGTGGTTTTAATACCATCTAAATCTGTAGCTTGGAAATAAAGTTGTTAAGTTGGTTGCTGTATTTTTATTGGAGAATTCTAACAAGAAATCATGGATGATATGTTACCCGTAGATATTATTATCAAAATTACATGTAAAAGGACATTATTAGGTGCCTAGTAGATAATTTTCAAATTCTAGGATCATCTAAACATAGTGGTTACGAGTAATAGGAACAGAGAAGGAAATACTCACTTGCTAGCAACTTTGTCATCGGAATTTTTGTCATTTATAAGATCATGTTTGGAACCTTGTTTAATTTGTATTTTATTAATTTAATATTTGATCATTCAAATATTATTTAAATTATTAGATAAAAAAATTGTTAGATATTGAAAAAGAATGGATTGTTTTACATGGTTTAGAAGTAAAAAGTTTCGAATAATTATAATTATAAATAAGATTTGTTAAAAAAATATAAAATGAAAAGTCTGACATAAAAAATACAACAATCATATGGAGGAACTCTTTGCCTACATATTGAAACTTCATGATTTTATTGAACAGATCTCCATGGAATTAACCTCTCTACAGACAATGATAAGATTTTAGACTACTTAATTTATTTATTTTTTAGATTTTACTATTATTAGTTTATTTTTTAGTTGAAATTTTATTTTATTTTTAAGTTTTTAATCATAAAGGCAATTGAATCTTGCAATTTTCTTTTTTCTTAGCCCGCTTATTATACAACAAATATTATATTATACAAGAAACATTACATTTTACAATTTCAAGGAAATCCTTTCTGATGAATCTTTTCATTAAGAACATTTAATATACATTCCTAGTTGGCTACCGCCCATATAAAATGTTCTAAATTACAAACAAACATTATCTATTACAAACAAACATTGTCTTTAACAATTCCAAAGAAACCCGTTCTGATGAATCTTTCATTACGAGCATTGAATATCATACCTTAAAAAAGGCATTAACAGTGGCCACTAAATGTACTTAAAACAAATTTTGGTTTTGATACCAGTGGCCACTAAATGTACTTTAACAGATTTTGGTTTTGGTTATCAAATGATGCTCCATGGCACCTTAGTACCGGAAAGCATATTGATCCCTCGAATTAAAAAATGTTCTTAATACAACGTTTAAAAAATTAAAAATTTACTACAACGTTTAAAAATTTTAAAAATTTACTAGTTTTTCCAATTTACTAGCAAGACAAGAAAAAAGTAATTAATAACTTTTGTAATTTTTTGGTAATCATTTGGAAAATTCAATTACAGCAAAGTAAATTATAAATTCCAATGTAAAACATTTTAAAATCAAAAGTTAAAACATATAATCTAAACAAAAAGGCTCCTAATTTTAACACACTTTACTATGGAAAAAATTATACTTTTAACCCAATGAGGACTTGTTATTAAAAATGCTCAACCAAGCCAATATAGTTTTCTAGAATTTGGACCCCCCAGTTTTACTTTGTTATGATATAGACCATCTAGTTTCAAAAGCTCATATTTTAGTAGCCCGTAGTTTTACCTTATTAAAATCCTTAAATATCATATACACGTCACTTACGATGTCCCAAATTAAATAACATAATATAATATATATAAAAAAATATTTAAAAAAAAAAAAAAAAACCAACCACGTTCACACTTCATTCCTGCGTTTCAAATCAAAGGCAGGACTACTCAGTGAACCATCTTCCTTCAAAGCAACAGTAGTAAAAAAATAAACGATTTCGGTTCAGCCCTCTAGTAGCATCTGAAAAATATTTGTACTCAAAACTGTATAAAGTTTTATTTCGTCCAGAGACCACAAATGCATCCTCATCAGAAAGATTTAAGATAACAAGAACAGACCAGTTCATGTTGTATATATCAAACTTCTAACAATCATTACCAAATTAATTGCTAAATACATACATGAGGGGAGGAAAAAAAAAGAAAAAAATCACCATAAGCCAGAGCGAAGTTGCTTCTGGATGTTGTCTTCAACACCTAGTTGATACTGACCTGCATATATAAAGAGAGAGATGCGTGAATAGAAAAAGTGGCACAGACATGTCAAAAGGATATGACAGAGATTCAGCAGCTTATCAACTCAAAATATAAGAAATTAAAATACTAAAGAAATAGAGACATCGTCCACGTAGTTCTGGTGTTGATATCTAGACATTACAACAAATATTATATCTATAATAGTGATTTTTTCTTTGGTCCAGAAATCCTGGATGAATATTCCTCCGAGACGATGCATATCCTAATAAATAAAATACACGCATATCCTGAAGAGAACAAGTATTGTTCCAGGTGAAAATTCATCTAGGATTCTCAGAGGAGAATTACTGATGATAATAGACTAGCAAAATTCTTATCAAAGGTGGCACTAGTTAATTGGCTTGAATTAGAAGGCACCTACCTTTAATTTGTCAACAAATAACACTCTTCCACTTCATTTGGTATCCAAAATTAGGAAAGTAGATTTAGTGCTTGTAATACTAACATAATGAAAAAGAATCTTTTAAGGGTTCATCAGTAGAAGCCCTCACATGAACCTCTTCTATAAAAACGAGGGTAAAAGACTTCAGCATGGATATTTAACGAGTCAATGACCATCCTAGAGAAAGCAGACATGCATAATCCTAGAGAAATGAAAAATTCTAGATCAAGTGTGGTTTAATTCAAACCTATGAAGACATTTTGGCTGTTCTTCCAACCTATCATGACCATCTTGCACAATTGCATCACTTGCCGACTTGCTGATATTTCTAGCCATAGAGTCAATTTCCTTAAGACCCTGCAAGAAAGTCACGTAAAGAACAATTAAATGGCAGGTATTACTAATTTTAAGTCCCAAAATTTCTGCGCCTAAAAAGTGTAGTTTCTAAAACCTCCAAAAAAGATTAAAACATTACAAGACCCAGCATGGATCGACACAACACAAAAGCCATCATTTTTTCCAAAGATTTTTTGCAAGCATGGATTCACCCACTCAACTCAAATAAGCCTTAGTCCCCCAAGTTTGGTGTGCATCAGCATGAACTCCTTCCTCTAAAGCCTCTTGTTTTTCTCAGCATGATTTCATTTGCACCACTTAGCCCAATCTAATGCCACACTTATTTGTTCTTTTAATCTCTCCTTTAGACACCGCTTACCACAATATGCAAACAGACACATGAAAATAATCATCATGCAACATATTTTAAGTTGGGCTTACTAATCATGGTATGGTTTGAGTACTATGTAACTCAAATAGACCACATAATTGGTCACCAGATTTTAACTAGATGCATATAAACTATCTGTAACAATTGCAAATATCTTAGACATCTAATGACAGTAGCCTCCATTATTATGTAAATGGAAACAGGCAAAATGCTTAGAATCGCAAACAAAAGGACGATGTTTCTATTTGTGCTTTTCAAACCTTAAAAAGTTTTCCAGGGCAGAATGAGCAAACATAGAGATTGTAGATCTAAAGCAACACACTCCATTATATATTCATCAATTTTAGCATTTCATGGATTCTCTCTTATATGGAAAGAAAATGAAATGTACTCAAGAAAGCTCCACTTTAAAGTACATTTATCAACATGCCATCTAACAAAAATTGAACGGGATTCATCTACCAAAGAAAAGATGTTATTTACAGTAAATAAAGGTACCACCATTCAAGAATGCCAATGAGCTTAGCGACTAAGCACATAAGGAACTCATAACCATCAAATTAATCATTTGTGATGTTTTCTCAACCATAAGGGCATTAGAAAAAAGAAGGGGAGTAGGGGTGTCGCAATAGACAAACCTGTGGACTTGGTGTTTCTTGATATCCAAGTAAACTATGTGGTTTTTCATAATGTTTAAGTTGCTCCTGCAATAATTAGCAGAACGATTTAGAACTTCGATAATTCAAATAGAAAGATATAGAAGAAAGATTACATTAAAGCCTGACAAAAAAAAATTTATAGCACTTATTCCTTTAAATGATAAGTCTGTCATATAAAGCAATATTAAGAAGGTAGATGAAAACTAAATTCCTTTCTATGCCACTTAAAATGAGTGGCTCGAAGTGAACGATTAGACATCTATTACAAAATACTCTTACATACATGTAAGGTATGCATTGAACATAATAAATCATTTTAAAAGATTGTAAACTTTAAAGGTCAACAAGAAGCTATGTATTCAAACAACCACTAGTTCTAACCTGCAATACTCCAGGCATTTTCATTCTCTTTCCATTGACGAAGTTGCAAAGGTAAAGAACACCTTGAGCTGCAACATCCTGTAATGATACCAAATAAGTAAATACAATACCTAACAAGAGAACATAAATTACACAAATCATTGAGTGCTGGTGGTATAATATCAAAACGAAACATGTCAATAGTAAATCAAAGCACTTTGCCCAACCAGTCGCTATAAACACACCATATTTGACAAAAAGGAGTTCTCTCATCTAAATTGTACGAACTTTAAACATTAAAAAGAGGGAGGGAGGGAGGGATTTTTTTTTTTTTTTTTTTTTTTTTTTGGTTGGGGGGGTTGGAATGGAATACTTGAGCACTATCCATAGTGGAAAAAAATAAAAATAAAAATAAAAAAAAAGGATTCTAAAACTAGTATTAAAAGAACACAGAGAGAGAGACACACACACACACACACACAATGTCCAACAAGAATATAGTGCCCAGGGGGGAGAGGGGGGCGGGGGGAAGAGGTGGTATACCTGCTTATCTTCCAACGTACATAACTTGAGATTCTGCCAAAGGGAAAAGAGTACAAGGTTAAGATGATTCCAAAGAAGAAGAAGATGAATGGAAGGGACTTAGATCCCAAATTATCGTGATTGCAGCATGACAGATATGACTGAAAGCTAACACAACAGAGAAGGTTACTGGTGCTAACATCTCAACATGACTGCCACCAACTATAAGAGTTATTTATCTATCTATTTATTTATTTATTTATTTATTTATTTATATTTTTTTTAACTTTCCAATTTGAGCCTAGACTATAATATGCTGAATATTAAAACTTCATGCATAACTCACCAAACCAGAAACCATACTCTGCAATGCAGTCAAGTCATAGTCAATTCCAGAAAGAGATTGGTGAACTCCAGCAACCTGTTTCACAAATTGAACCATATCAAGAAATTAGTCAGACAAGTCCACATCCAAATCCATACGCATGAAAATACATGGAAACATAAGATGGCACCATCACCCATCATATCAATTCTACCCAGAAACTATGAAGTAAAAAGGTATAAGGAAACATACATCATCCTTTATTGCCTTTGATAACTCATTCTGCTCCAACATTTTGTCATCCAAATGCTGTATCCTCTGTGTTAAGTGCTTCTTTGTTTTCTGACAAACATATGAATTGTAAAATCAGTTGAAAAAGAGTATCTAAAGATTTTAATGCAAATGAATGATGAAGCAAGTTGATATGGAGAAATGAACATTGATTCATTGTACATGAGTAAAGCAGGAATGTCTTAAAACTATAAAAAAAATTTCTTTTCCCCTTAGGAAGAATGATTAAATATATTTGCTAATTAGCTCTCATTTGACCCTTTTCTTCATTGTCAGCTTCAGCTTCTTCTTCTTCTTCTTCTATATGATACATGGACTCTAAACAGAGCCAAATAAATAAAGAAGATGCGTACATAAAGACCTAATCAATTGTACTAAATTAAAAAATGAATAAGTCCCAACTCAATGCAAATGCCCTGAATGAAACCTCTGTTTGCAGTGAAGAAAACAAAGGCAGACAATTTTATTAAGATACTAACTGTTGTCTTAAGTTTGTGGACAAACAGGCTGTCTAAGAGACTAATATAAGTTCATTTTAAGAAAAATATATAACTTAATTTGAAAGACCAAGGACGTATCACAAACAACTGAAAATTTTACCCCGTATGATGTGAACAAGAATATTAACCACACTAATTTCTTCCCATGTAACTATATTACAATAATCTTCTCCAGAGCAGACTGACGTAGGAAAATTCTATGCTTAAAACACACAAGAAAATACAAGATCAATGAGAGGACAGACACTTACAGCAAGAGCAGCTGATACATCCTCTAGATGTTTTGTCAAATTCGAAACAGCACTAGCCATATTACGCTTTGTCACATACATAAGATCCGAGAATGAAAAACCCTGAACACTCAAAGAGTAAATAATTAACCTCCTCCAACAGAAATATATATTGGATATTTCATTTAAACACAAAATCATCCCCATAAGTAATTCATAAAACCTTGCAAAAAATAATACGAAATTTGAAGGAAAAAATAAATAAATAAATTTACGTCTAAGCACGTGTCATTAGCATGAACAGTGATAAAAGAAACCAAATAAGATGTTTATAACTACATGAGATAGATACCTTCCACCACATGTAACCATAACCCAATGCCCCTACTGTAGCAGCAGGAACTATAAGTGAAGATAAATTACCTGGAACAACAAAGAAAACAAAGAACCTATTAGAGTATGTTTCCCAAACAATGGAAATAAACTGGAGCAGCAAGTAGGTTTTTGGCAACCTATTCGCATGTTAACACAACGTGTACTAACTACTCAAAAGTCAATATAATATATGCAAAGAGTTACCATAACCATCACTTCCATTCATAACAGTTATTGATCGTGCAGAGGCAAGTTGTCGAACCTCAGCTGCCAATCGACGCACCTGAGACATTTTCAAACAGAATGTCCAGAAAACTTACATCACATTTGGTATATATCCATGTCCAAAATCATCGTCCAATTAGCAATACAATTTACATTACCTGAGCTGCAATAGCATCAGAATATTCAGAGTCACCTTCCGATTGCTCTCCCGATTTTTCATATCCCTTAACCAGCGACTGCCATTAAACAAGAAGTAAATATCAGATGGAATAACCCACCTCACTCACTCTGTATACTCGCCGAATGAATATTTTAAAACAAAATTGAAATGCCCCAATTCAAAATAGATAAAAATACGTTATCCACTGATCATTAAGCACTGGACAGCACCTCTTACAACATAGGGGGAACCCAAAATCCATCAATTTTCTCAGAAACCAAACATTGGGTAGACCAATTACCAGCCGATCGAAAATACTTAATTTAATCAACTAAGCTAACCCACCTAACTCTCACAGGTTCAACAGCAGAAACCCAGTTTATATTTTGACCCATACCATCAAATGGACGAATCGCATGAAAAAACAAAAATTCTTTGCGTTAAACAACCAAAATAACCAACACTAAAATTAGACCCAAAGAATTAAAAGAAAAAAAAATAATAAAATAAAAAAAGCAGCAAAGTCAGTTCTGACAGTACCTGAAGCTCTCCAAGCAAGTCCGATAACTTATTGTTCTTAAGCAGGATCGTGCCAGTGTATCCTAAATACATAAATAATTGCTCAGAAAAAGAAGAAGAAAAATTTATAAAAAATAAATAAATAAATTAAAAAAAAAAAAAAAGGAGCTCCAAAATTTAACATTTTTTTATGTGAAAAATTCAAACATATGATCGATTACTGTAGAAGGTTAATACAGCACCTGCTCCAGCTAAGATCAGGATCTTGGAAACCCCTATTCCACTTTGCATGGCCATGGCCGCTGTTTGGCTGATCGGAAACCTAAACCTGAAAGTTACAGAGAAAGAGGCTGTGGATTTTCTCGGAGGAAGCAGCGGGGTCCAAACCCGGTTTCCGGAGATTTTGGGTTATACAAGGAAACGTAAACGAAGACCATTTCTACGTGGATCTTCATCTAGTATTTGTGAAACGACGCCGTAGTTGTCACAACAACCGCCATTAGGATCACAATTTCTGAATATTATATATATATTTTTGGTAAAATAATATATAATTTCTGAATATTGCATATGTCGGAACAATAATAATATTAACTAGTAATATTCTCCGGATAATATTTTAAAAGAATGCTTTATTAATTCTCCATAAATAGCATTACATACTTTATTTATTATTTTTTAAAGTGGTTAATTTGCCTTCTAAATTATATTTATGATATGATTACTAAAAAATTAAATTATTCACCTATTAAACTAAAATAACCATATTTTTTATTACAACTTGATGATGAATATAAATAACTATATCTTTATTAATTATCACTACACACTTATTTTTATTTTATTTTACTTTTTTTACAACAAAAAGTTCCCAGAAATTTGTATTCAAAATTTAACACCCAACAATGAAATGAATTATAATTACCAAATCTTTTAACTATTTGATCATTAAATTTTGAAAAGTTACGTAATAAGTTGAGAGATCAAATTTAATAAGCTATTATAATATTTTCTTTTTCTTTTTCCTCTTCCACGTTCTTTTTTTTTTTTCCCTGTGAATGAAGCATCATTAAAATGAGAAATTTGCCTCTTCGTTAAAATTTTCCTTATTGAATATGGGAAATAATTTTTTCATACTTATTTAGAAACCTTTTTAGAATCATAAATAGAATTGCTTTGGTTTCTTTTTTGGTTTTTTGGTGTATAGAATTGCTTCGGTTTTTCTTTTTTCGTTTTTTGTTTTTTTTTTTTCTCATTAGTCAATTTAAAATATAAAAGTCAAAGTGAAGTGCGTGAAGTTTTTTGTGAAAACTGAAAAGTAAATATTTTCTTAATTATCTCAGATTTTTTAAAATATCCTAGCTTGTATTTATATATATATATATATATATATCTTTGATAAGACAATATCTGAACAATAATTTTTTAGTTGAAAGACACAATAACTAAGTAAATAACCTTGTATATTAGCAAAAAAAAAAAAAAAAGTAAAAACGTTGTATTAATTGGGTATATTTAAATTGACATATTTATACTTTTTTTTTTTGGGTAATAATATATATAGTAATTTAAGGATAGAAGTTCATAAAAAAAAAATAATAATTTAAGGATAGAAGTTGTTGTATCCAGAAAATTAATTTAGTAAATTAATCAATATCCTTTCTTTTCTCCCAAATCTTGCTTTTTGGGGAATTTGTTTTCCAATTTTTCCACTGCCAAACAAAAATAAAATGAGAGCGCGAGAGTTGGGGAGCAAAGGGAATCGATTTTTTTCTATTTTCTAAGAACGATTTTTTCAAGAGAGAGAGGAGTCATCAGATCAAAAAACATTTTTTAGGATTTTTTCTTGATTTCTTCAGCAGTGAAGAGATACAAAAGAGAATTGATGGAAGAAAGAGAAAGAGAGAAGAATCACACTGGAAGAGAGAGAAAGAAATGGACCTTGGAATTAAAAATTTGACAAGGGTAATTTTGGGTTAAAATACAAAAAGGGCTCTAAGACATTTTTAGTTAATATAAAAGTGAAAAAATTTAGATGCTTCTTATTTTCTGATTTCTATTTTCGAAATATTATTTTTAAAAATAAAAATAAATTTTTTTTTTTTTGTTAACGAAAACAAAGAACATTTAACCATTGATGTGCACAAAATATATTTGATTAAATAGTTTTCAAAAAATTTTTAAACAGCTTTTGTTTTTTGTGTTTTTTTTTTTTTTGTTTTGGTACATACAAGTTTTTTTTTTTTTTTATACACAGAACCTTATATATAGTATATATAGCTATAAAATATTTATATATATATATATATATAATATTAATTCATTTACATATTAATAAATTATATACATATATATATAATATAAAATATATATTAAAACATAATATAACTTTTTTTTTTGGGGGGAAAACACCCAACATATATAAGTCCAGCTAACAAGAAAGTATTACTTTTTATATTATCAATTCAATCACGATTCAATGAGAAATTATTCAATACACAATGTGTACAGACATGGAATCCCAAATGGTATACATAGCCAATACAATAATGCCATGTGTCGATCAATAAATACCTAAAAAAAAGGAATCAATCTACTCATTAACGCTGTTGGGTTGCCATCATCATATGAAGAAGCTTTTCTGCTAAACCGAAAACACCAATATCGTATTTGCAGCTTTTGTTTTTCAATTTTCTGAGTTGAGAGAAAGGAAAAAAAAAATGATCCATTATCGTGGACAAACTGCATGTTTCAAAAGCAAAAGCACCTCCAACTTTACTTAATATTTGCCCACTAATCAAAACAAAATAATTTGAATATAAATTTTAATACTGAGGCAACCTTCAAAGAGAACAATAACGATGTAAAACTGAAAATTAAAGCCAAGAACCTAGTTGTTGTTCGTCTATATTTTATTTTATTTTTCCTGTTACAATTGACCTCGTGTTGTTTAAGCTTTTAAAATTTGATCTTCTTGAAATCTAGGGTTATTACTCTAAGATGGATGAAACAGCAAAACAAGAATGGTGGACAATCAAAAAAATAATAACAACAAAAGAATAGAGAGGGAGACAAGCAAAGAAAATGAAGAAAGAGATACAGATTAAGAGAGGATTAAGGTGGGGTGGAAACCCAAGTATTGTCTTTTGGCACCAATGGACCACGCCATTCCCTTTCCTTTAATAGATCTAAGAAGCCTAATGAGAAGGCAAGTTAACAGCATTAATTTGCTGATCTGTCACGTGTTAATAGTAAGACACATGTTACAATTTCATCAATTATGTGTACCATTTGGGATTCCATATCAATACACATTGTATATTGAATAATTTCTCTGATTGAATACATGAATACCAATCTCTTTTGGAAATTTTACATTTTTTATCCAAATTAGGTGAATTTTAGATATCATTATATACCATATTAATTTACAACTAGTGTTTTGCAATGGTGCTGTATTGTGTGCTTTTGTACCATTTACTGGGAAAAAGATGACATAAAAGTTTTTATTTATTTATTTTGGATGAATGAACCAATACATAAAGTTATGTCCTCAAAGATAAATTCCGAAAACAACCAACTTAAGAACATTAAAAAAAACAAAAAATGACCTTCCAATTTTTCTCAAAAAAAGAAAAAAAATTGAAAATTTTTCAGTGGTACATTGAAATTTAGTCAAAGCAAGTAGTGACTCACAGAGATAATGAGGAGGGCTCGGAGAGGACTTCCTCTGCGATTCCATACAAGAACATTCCAAGCTGTGCTCTTATAATTTATGGTGATGGGCGGAAAAAGATATAATGGAAACAAAAAGTGTCCTTCTAAGGAGGAAATAATATCACAAGATTGTGACCGAATCCTGATGAGACAAAGACAGAGAAACGAAGAGCCATAACAAAGCAGACAGAAATGACAACAATAGCCATACCTGATTCATATTTAAGATTATGGAACTATAACCTTGTACAAATGAAAGTAACATATGAAGTACAATATCTTTAATATATGAAAGAGAAACTTCAAAATATCTGAATGGGATAAACTTGGTACATGGATTTAATTTTTATGAGAAGAACAAAATTAGCTCACTCAAACTTAAACATTACTAGTTGCCTTGACACTTTCAACTGCACCAAATCCGCTATCCTGTGTTATAGAGACCCCAACGTCTGGTAAACATATACAACATCACCTAAATGATCTTAAGCATGATCAGTTATGCCAACAGTTGCAGTCTTCCCATCAACTTTCACCCATTAATGAGATTTAGCATCTTTCAAATCCTTCACAACTACACACAGGTCAATGAAAAATTCAAAATTGATGCAATTGGAGACAAATATTATTGCTTGTAATATTCTGAGCTGTGTTATTATAATTTATGGTTTTGTACCTATTTTTAATTGTATTATCCAGATTGCCATTGATTTATAAAGAAACAGATCTAAACAATTTAAAGTAAATTAAATACGTTACTTTGTATGATATGGACAATGTGTATAGTAGAATCTTAATATCATTTGAAAATAGCAGAGGAAAAAATGAAAACCTAGATGATAAACTTATAATTATGATCTGGAAAAGATGCAAGAATTATGTTCGTGTTAAGTTGGGGTGAATCTTTTCATGGACATTTGACATTCTTTAATTATGACTAATACAGGGTCATCTTGTTCTTAAGAACCAAATACTGCAAAAACATACCATACAGTAAAATCATTGTCACTCTAAGACAGTTAAAATGTAACCATTCTTTATCAGCTACTTATATCAAATGGAAGATTTGTAATATTTATTTGCATTTTAGCAGTCCTCTCGACAAGCATATGGTAAACTAAGATTAGCAAAATTAGGTTTACCCTTAAATAGGTACAAAACCATAAATTATATTTTCCTTCTCTTTTAAGTTTTATATTTTTGAGACCTCTAAAGCCCTGAAAACTCAATACTCAACTAAGAATCTCTCACATTTATTGTACAACAGCAATATTTGAAAATTTGTTAATTTGCCATCTACTCCTCTACCAGTGAAAAACACAAACAAAAAGCCAAAATCAAAACAGGATGTACCCATCTTGATGTTTTTGCTCATTCTCTAAGTTGTTCTCCTAAACATAAATACAAACACATTGAGAGAGAGAGAGAGAGAGAGAAAGGGGGGATTAAACTTACAGATTAAGGATATGAGGGATTATACTATCATAAAGACCTTTTGTTGGAAACCCATCACATGACCCTTTGCTGCAAGCTTCCATTATTTTATCTGCATCTTTCTTACCCTAAAAATACCCAAAACCAAAGAATGAAAATATAGGAATAACAGGAAAGAAAAAATAAAAAAACATTAGCAGAAACAGGAATAATAGCTATAGAGGTTAACGTTGAAAGATTTGAGAAGAGAAGAAAGACCTTGATCGGTGAACTCCAAGAGCGGAGATCTATTCAAAATTTGTCAAAGGAATGGCTAGTTGAGATCTGTTCAAAGAGTGGTGAAGATAAGCTAGTGTGAGAAGTGAAGGTTTCGAAGAGCGGAAAAAGTTTCGAAGAGCGGTGAAAGAGCAAGTGTGAGCAGCGAAGGTGAGAATAGGTGGGTTTCAAAACAGTGAAAACATCTTTTTGATGTTTTCCAAATTTTTTTTTTTTTATTTGTTTTCTAGAATTGTTTTTAAAAAAATGGCCAAACAAGCCCTTAGGAATATGATAAAAAAAAAATAATGTTAGGATAGAAAAAAAAAAAAAATACAGGCTCTTAATGCTTAATTGAAGGATATTTTGTTTTAGGAATATTGGCACTATCACATTCTAAACTACATAGAAGTTTTGACACATTACATTCTAAACTTTATTTTTTTAACAGTTTACATCCTAAATTATTGAAAACTAAGCATTGTTGGTCCTATTTAGATTTTCTATTTGAAACAGCTAATTGATGGATTAGGTAAAAATCATATGACAATTTGGAAAGGGTATTGCAAGTCTTTTTCATTATTTGAGAAGGGCTCTATCACATGACCATTTGTAAAGGCTTGAAGTTTAACAAAATTCTAAAAGAGTGAGAAAGAGAGACAGATGGCTCTATATGAGAGTGAGAGAGAAAGCCCAATCTGTTTAAGGAATTAGGAATTGCAAAAATTTGAGAAAACTTGACATCTCCTTACCCTCTATCAACAAATAGCCCCAACTCTAGAGGACACCTTGATTTGCATCGGAGTTGGACAGATTGCAATGCTTTGAGACTTTTGTCTTTTAATTGACATTTATTTTCTGTCTTCCTCTACCTTCGAATAATTGGAGATCAACTGAGTACAACAAACAATCCAATTCTTCCATCCATCATTCATCTTTATTTATTTTTGTGACATCTACAAGCAACCATAATTTAATTTTATTGAATATATTATTCATTTATTGCTATTGTGTTTATCCCATGCTACATGTCTTAGATTTTAACATTTAATTCTGAGTGAAACTGTCTCATATTCAAAATGATCAATGATCCAAATTAAGGAAGCCTTGCACTGGTGAATGGTGACAGATCAAACCGAACATTTATGGCATGCAAATCTTTGTCTCAGTTGCACTTTTGCAATTCCTTTTAGCTAAAGTGTTAGGGAAGATTATCAATAAAAAATAAAATGGACTCTGGTGTTAATGGAATTAGTAATCTTCATACAAT
This sequence comes from Ziziphus jujuba, assembly GCF_031755915.1. Lineage (NCBI taxonomy): Eukaryota > Viridiplantae > Streptophyta > Magnoliopsida > Rosales > Rhamnaceae > Ziziphus > Ziziphus jujuba. Next base: position 10,170,991 of record NC_083390.1, read on the forward strand.
TAGTCTTGCCGTTTAATCTTATATTTGTACTTCCTATTTGTATTAATCGGAAACTTGACCACCATGGTTGGGTTGTTACTTCATTATATTGTCATATTAAATTATGGCATAACTTAAAGTGATAAAGACCATGTAGTTGACCTAAGTAATTCTATTATAGGTTAAAATTATCTTGGAAGTCAATGGCTCATCAAATAACACCAACACCTCGAATTATTGCATAAAAAACTAAAAATAAATTAAATAATACCAAGTGCAAAACTAAACAAAATTTACTTATTTTTATATATAGTCCCAAAATAAATCTATGTGGCATCATTTTTCCCAAGTCATTTCTTCTCATTTGTGAATAGTAGTATACCAATACATGTTTATACATTTGTTAATATGCATATTATTTATAAACCATGCACTACAACATAATTCCACATCTTACTATGGTACCAACATTTACTGCACAAAAAGATTGTTTTCAATATCTAGCCATACCAATATTTACCACCAATATATAATACCTAGTACATTATTCTAAACAGCCATAAATTATCTTCAAATTGTCCTAAACTGTTTCAAAATATAAACTCCAAAAATTGTCATAACCACGCATATTGGTTATGAATCTTGAAGCACCATTTTTCCCTTTGCAATAGTCTTTAAATGACAACTCATTGATTATTAGTTGTCCTTAATGCCTTCTTGACCTCCAAGCATAAAGGAAATAGATCGTAATTTTAATAATTTTAACGTATATAAGCACTTGTATGCAAAATATGTGTATGTATAGAAATGGAATTGCATATTGTTATGTAAATCTTATGGTGGGGGTGACTGTGATTACAAGCCACAAAGATATATCCTTAACAAATCTGAAGAAAAAAAACAAAAAAACAAAAAAACAAAAAACAAAAACAATGTTAAAAGCCAAAAAAGAAAGCATCTTAGCAGGTAAAGCTCTAAAGTATAAGCTTATATTTGTAACTACTATTAGGTGAAAATTTGTAAATGAAGTTTTTTGCTAATTATGAAATATACCTAGTTCTTCAAAGAGTAATGAGAAAGAGCCAAATTAAGCCAACTTCTAGTCCATTGGAAAAGAAATTACACTATAATATAATTCACTGATCATAATATTGTTAGGCATATATATACACCTTTTAAATCTGATCTAATAATCATATAATACTATATGGAAAATTGAAACTAATTCTTAATTTGCTATGTATATAAACATCATCAAAGTCAAAAGTCAAATCTTCCAAAAAGATTTGGAAATACATATATATCTATAGATAATATATATTTGGGATTTTGATTAATTGATGAGCTATGGCTGTTTGTTGACAAATAATAAGGAGACGTCGAGCCTTCTCAAATTTTTGCAATCCTTAATTCCTCAAACAAATTGAGCATTCTTTCCCACTCTCTCATATCGAGCTATCTCTCTCTTCCTCTCTCAAAATTCAGTCCAACTCCAAGCCCTCATAAATTGTCATGAGATGGAGCCCCTCGCAAATAGTGAATAAGACTTATAATATCCCTTCCAATTTGTCACATGATTTCCACCTGATCCATTCGTTTGTTGTTTCGAACGGAAAATCTAAAGAGGACTAACAATACTTAGTTTTCAATAGATTGGGATGCAAATTATCAGAAAGTAAAATTTAGAATACAATGTGTCAATCTTCATATAATTTAGGGTGCAACAATACCAATTTGCTTTATTTTATAGAAAACAAAACAAGGCACAAATATATTATTTTTGAAACAATAATATTGTACAAACCAAATTTGTTTGCAAAAAATGTGGTAATATTTATTCTATTTGTTATTTTATTCATTTATACATATATATATATATATATATATATATTTAATGGTTCGCTTATTTATATTTAAGTTATATAAATATGTCAACTAATAATATGTTGACAAAAGTAATTTGGTAATATTTTTATAAACATTTTAGCATCTATAACACTACTGATTTTAAAAACTCTTTAGAAAAATAAAACTTTTAATTTCAACAAAAGATGGCTATGGGGACAACTTAGAGCATCTCCAATGATTATGTGGATTATTCTGTTTTAATTGCCACATTACAAGTATAGAGGGAGACTCTTTTTTTAAAAAAAAAAAAAAAAATCTTTAATGGCTTTGTCTATTGACTTTGTCAAGTTGATATTACAAAAAATTAAATAGATACTATAAAGGAAACTCTATATTTTCAGAGGATTTATTTAGAAAATGTGGTAAAAATATATGATGATGTGGTGTAAGGGTTTTAATTTCCTCATGCATATGAAACTCTACTCTATCCTTTTATTTTATTTACTTTTTTTTACACGATAAACTTGTTCTCCAATCTTGCTCTATTGAGGATTCCTTCTATTGCTATCATCCTTTCTACTCCCCTTCACTTTGGAATTAGACTTCCCTTCATATTGCAATGCGTGTTATGCTAAACCCAATACTACAAATATACAAATGGTTTTAGTAATAAAGTGTGAGTAAAGTATTGTTCCCACAAAGGTTAGTTTTCAAATTAATAGTTAATTACTAAAGCAATTCACTGATTGATTTTATATAGGCAACCAATTTTAAGTAAATGCAAAACAAAACAAAACAAAAAAATGATAAAATTCAACTAAATTGAGCTAATAAATACTAACTAGAAAATTATCCCAAAAAAACAAGAACAATATAATAGTTGAGATAAGGAAAAAACTATATAAAAAGGCTGTTGGGAATTTCCTACAATTCTAGTCTTCCTATGTTTGCCCAAATTTCTCAAGATTCTAAACAATATCTAATCAATTTCCAATCAATTCGATACATAAATTCAAAGACACAAAGAAACACAAGTAGTTTGAAATGAAATTTTATTTAGGAAATATTACCTTTGGATCCCTTGAGGTTTGAATTAAGTATAATTTATCCCATAAATTTTGAAAATCACAATTAGCATTCCTAGAGGAGTGTGGATAATATCATTTCAAGGGGTGTAAATGAAACAATAGGAGAAAAGATGATAACTTTTTGAAACATAATGGGAGGTTGATGATATTTTTGAAATTAGAAAGATTAAATTTTATTTAAATCAAACTTAAAGGGAGATTGGTAAACTTAACCCTTTTATTTATAGACATCCAACAATCACAAACATTATATCAAATAAAGTCTATAAAATACCCTAGATAATAATCTGGCCAAGTATTGTAGTATGCAAATCCAAACTTGAAACAAGGTAGGAATCCATAGTCATAATCATGTTTAATACAATAACTTACTATCGATCTTACAATACAAATTAAAAAGAGAAAAACTAGAAAATGAGGATCTTCAAGCTCCAATACCTTGGATCTTCAAGCTCCTTCACGTCATTGCATTTGTCTTTCTAAAATTTATGTTTCTCTCTCTTATTAGCTTGTGTTCTTTTTCTCCAAGAAAGCTCTTCAAGTGTTTATCTTCCCCTTAGTATTCTTTCTCTTTTATAGCTTAAAATTAGCCTCTATACTTTAAAAACTAATTAAACTCTACCAAAAGGGACTAGTTTAGCTATCCAAATAGGATCCAATAGCCTAGAATAATGTTTAAACCTCTTTAACTAATCAGGAGAGGGCTCATCAAAATGGAGGAGTGGACATGCTTAAAGAAGAAAGCAGGAGGTGTGTGTCAAAACAAGGTGCACTATCGAAAAATACATAGCGCACTAGGTGCATCAAGCATGTGTGGTCGCACCCAATTTGCTGCCAAATGTTGAAAATCTTGTTATAGATATGGATCAAGTGGAACAAATACCTCAAAGATGGCATGTACATGCCCAAGTTGTTGGTTAGCACATTTGGAGTTGTTTTTAATGTCTTTTGGCTTCAACACTTACTTCAAGCTTCCACAAGACTTGGATATGCAAGACTTCAATTAACTGCTTCAAAAATCCATTAAACTTGCAACAAATCTCAACTTGAAGCACTCCTAATGAAGATCCCAAAAAAAGACCAGAAGAGGTTGAATAGGCTCTTCTAACTGTTTAGGCTTCTTTTTCTATGATTGAAAAATAAAGAATCTGTAAGAGCCTAGACCTACTTTATTTCATTTTCATGCTCCAAATTATAGATTCACAATTTTATAATTCAATAGTTGCGGACTTAGTCTTCTCACAAACAATAAATTTAAATGCAATGTAAAAAATGAGGATCAATCCTCTCATAATCAGAAAATGAAAATGCAAAAAAAAAAAGAAAAAAGAAAAAGAAAAGAAGATAGATGAGGACTTTGTCCTCCTACAACAAAGCAAGTAAAATCACAAAGTAGAAAACTAAAATGTTTAAAGATAAAAACTAGATACAAAAATTTTTATATGGAAACCCTGAATAGGAAAAATCATTGGTGCTAGTCATCGCCTCTAATCTAAAAGTCCACTGTATAATAAATCAATCATATAGTCACACAAACAATTTTAACCTAAGTGTAAAGAAAGTTATAAACATTCCTAGCCACAGAGATAGTGGGTGACTAACATCTTGATACTAGACACACTAGCTTAAGCCCAGACCACTGTTGCTGTTGTTCCTGATAAGGACACATACAGATCCATTTTCAAGGCCTCCCTCATAAAGGCTCCATTCATACAAATTTGTAACAATAAATATGACGTATCAACCAAAATAGATAAGACCAAGTATTTTGGGGTATTTAAGATATGTTGGAGGCTTAAAAGTCTCTCTCTAAGTAAGAAAATATAGATCTGAGATATTCACTGTGAAAATAATAAGTGTAAAACAAAATAAAGATAAAATAATGAGTCCATAATAGCTAAATTGTGATCTAAAGATAAAATATATGGTCCAAAATCATTTAAGTTCAATATATCTCCATTAATATTAAAATTTATATATCTGGAAACCTAGAACTCTTTCTAAACTTTTCTCTCTCTTTCAAAGTTAATAAAAAATAGAGCGTTAATGAAATCAAAGACCTTGTTCGAATAGCATAGGGTGCTTATTCAAATAGGATATTTAAAATCCAACTTAAAACAACCATGTTCAGCACCTTGTTTGAACATAGTAGGTCCACCAATCATGAAATGACACATGGCAGGACCCTATTCTAATAAGATACATACCCTCTTAAGTCCACCAATCATAGAATCGCACATGATAGACCTTTTTCAAATAAAATACAAACCTTATTCAAACAACAATAAAAAATTGATCAAACTATATATTTTGACTTTCAAAAATTTAGTAAAAATCATATAAGAAAGAAGTCAAAATACCTAGAATATAAAACTAAAAAAACATAAAGGTCAATGAAAAACATAAATAGTGTGGAACAATGTATACCTAACCACCTAGATATATATACAAGGTCTGTAAGTCACTTATCTTATTCGGCTTTCATACTTTAGTACTAATTAAGATAGATACTCTACAATTTAGTATTTTAACTCATAAATATTTACTAAAATACAAAAATTGACTCAACTTTACAAAAAGAACTTCATCAAAATAGTATAAATGTTTGAGTTTTCCATAATTAACTAAGCTTTACAGTGTTAGATAAATGAGTATAAAGCTCACTTATCACATTGTTGGAGACTTAGTCATCCAAGGTATGTTAGTTCTTTGATATACTAGTTTTGGATTTTAGATAGAATTAATTTTTATTTATTTTTTACTCTTTCATGTCTTTTGATATCTTGCAGTTCTGTTGCATTCTTCATATTTCAATGTTTCCTATCAAATCAAAACAAAATTTTACATGTCTTTCATATGATTCAAGTTTTAGAGAGGTTTTAACATTGTTTGTATATCATTCTATATTTTGTTTTTGGCGCATAAATTTTAAAATTTTTTCAATGAAATTTGGTTTTAATACACATTCAAAATTTTTTTTGTTGCAAAACTTATAAACGAAGTACTTTTTTTTTTATAGTTGATTTTTTAGTTTTTAGTTTTGTAGTAAGATGTGAGAAACAAATACTAATTGGTTAGCTTAAACACACCAAAGCTCTATAAAAAATGAAGAATATTTAATTTGAAAAAGAAATACAATATCAAAAGTAAAGTATTATTTGCACACTTGATCCATAATCTTTAAAGTGTTTTACACACTTGGCTGTTATCTTTATTTTTTGGCATTTATTTTCTTATTTTTGCATTTTTAATCCCAAAAAGTGAATGTATTTTGCACCATTAGTCCCTAAACTATTTTTTCCATCCAAAAATTTGATGAGTAAGAGGGACCAAAGTGCAACTTCAAGACAGCTATGGGAACTCACATGCAATAAATATTAAAAAGAAGCCAAAGCAATATTTTTAAATTAATAAACAATAAAAAAAAATATAATAAGTTATTTTTAATTTGTTGGAAGTTATGAAAAATCTAGAAGCCAACAAAAATTTTAATATAAGATAAAATATAGAACTCAAAAGAAATCGAGAAATGATGGAAAGAATCTTATCTTATTGTTTTCATATCATTCCATATCTCATAGGCTCTATTTATAGGACTATATATAAGTATCAATTACAATAAATAATGATCCAAATCAATGGTCATATGGTGGTTAGGTTACAAATCTATATATTTATGAGAATTAATTTTGAAGTTGCAATATATTTATTATGGCATCTAATATTTATAATATCTCCTTTTAGATGTCTACTAATATATAGATTATGTCTCATTAAAACTTTACTAGTTGGGAAAATCCTATAGTATAAAACCATAGTAGAGGAAAAAGTATGCAATATATGTATATAATAATATAGTATTAATATTAAAAACCTTGTAAAGAAAGCCTAATGAGACAAAGTCTTAACGAAGAAAAGAGTACACATAATGTATTATTTCCCTAATTGAAACACTTTTGTTGTATATGAATGCTAAATTATCTCATTAAAACCTTATCATGAAAACTTAATGGGATAAAACTAAGATTTAAAATTTATATAGAAGGTTCAAAATCTGTAAAATTTTCATGGAAATATCGGAAAGTATCGAATATCGATAAAAATTCACAAAATTGATGGAAATTTATTTTAAATAATGGAAATTTTTGTTAAAAATTTAGCATTAGTTTATTTAAGCAATCAATTATCAAATTGATTATAAAAATTGCAAAAATATTGAATAGATATTATATTTATCTTAATCAATTTAATTTGTAGTAAGCGATAATGATAATAAATAAAATATTATTGATAAAAATATGAAAAAGAAAAGTATATATTTGATAAAGTTTTTATTAATTAAGATAAAACAATCATTACATTCACATTATATATCATAAATATCAGCTTAATACTCATAGAACTCTTAGATAATTGAAAATTAATAGTATGTTTCTCGTTTACATTTTGAGATGTGAAATGCAAAAAGTAATTATTAAAAGATGTATCTCATTAATAATTTTTTATTTAATTATTAATATGTCAACAATAAGGATCTTGTGTTAAATATAATTGTTCTTGATGTTTAGTATAATATATTATATCATCTTTTTATTTTTATTTACTTAATGTTATCAATATAAATGCTATCAATATTAATTATACATAATATTATATTTTCATATTATTATTTTATGTTATTATTTTTTATTCTTATATAATCAATTATTAATTTTTAATTATCAAATTCTAATAAATCCATCTTATACAAAAAGTATAGCAAGTATTCATATATTTTATCAATGAATAGAACTTATTAAGGTTATTGAATTCAATTCACTTCATTTTATTTATATTATTAAATATTTAAAAAACAATTAAAAGGTTAAAAAAAATCACTAAAGTTAATTTGGTAAAATAATTTACTAAGCATCAATAATAATTTTGAATTTTTATAAAAAAATCATAAATATTTCCACAATTTCTATGGAAATTGTCGAAAATTTACATAGAAATTTTTGAAATTTCAATGAATATTATGGATTTTTTTAACCAAATTGTTAAATATTTGATGTAGCTATTTTGAAGAAAATTTCCATGAAAATTTTGGCGAAATTTCAAAATTTTCAATGGATATTATGGAAATTTTACCTGTTTCTATTTGAAACCTAAATTTTATTTCGAACCTTTGAAAAAATAGAAATTTCAAGGAAATTTTAGATATTTTAAACCATGGATAAAACCATGACAAGGTAAAAAGAGTACAACTAATATATATCTCTCCTTTATTTAGCACTTTTAATATCTTTTAGTGCTAAATTGTCTCATTAAAGCGTTACAAAGAAGGCCTAATGGGGGGAAAAAACTCGTCGAAGGAAAGAGAACAATTTACGAAAATATTATACTGATCTAGTGTAACACCCCGTTCCAAAGTATACCGGAATTTTCTTCACATTAACCAACATTGGCTGGGTTTGACCTCCATTGACTGAGAAGGGGTAAATTTTGACATTTTGATTCGGATAGACTTTTGCATTGACCAAGTCACCATTACAAAGTATGCATCATCCCGAGTTCGTACACTAGTAGCACGTTGAAAATGGAGCTATCATTTGGAAGTTATGAGCAAAACAAGTTGCGGTCCAAACTATCTAAGGGTGTTGGATTTGACCTTTTTTTTTTTTTTTTGTAAATTATCTTTGACTCTTATATGGTTGTAAGGTACTTGTCGCTATGAGTCCATAGACTAGCAGCACACCTAATTTGGACATTTGGTTGGAAAGTTATGGATGTACAAAGTTTTTCTAATACCGTATTATTTTATGTTATTATTGTGCATGCGTAAAATATGTGCATAGTGTGTGCCATGTGTCATCTCCTTAGCCAATCCTCTAAGTGCACAGTGGCATTCACGGGTGGCTTTTTGATTAGGCAATTTTGAGTGGTGGCGGCGAGAGGCAAGAGAGAGAAAGAGGTGTGAGAGTGAGAGAGAGAGTGAGAAATCGGCCACCATGATTTGACCCTCCTTGGGCCGTTCCCCGTTGTCAGGCCCCTGACCACCACCACCACCCTTCCATTTCCGGGCAGCCATGTACCAGGATTGAGGTAATTCTTGGCGAGCGGCCAGATTTCTTCCATCGTTGATTTCTCCAATCTAGACCTCCTTTTCTGACACCGCCAGTCCCATTGAGTCACCCATCCCTTGGTCTACCTCCCCTCTAATTTTCACTGCCATTGGCCACCGGACACACCACTGGCAGTGAGTTTTTCTGGTGGGTACGTCGGCTTATCGTGAAACCTCATTCCAGCGAGTTCTCGATGATCCCATTTACCCTTTTCCACTAATTTGACTTCCCTGAATTCAAATCCAAGGTCGGTTTCCTTCAATTCATGACGGTTTGTGATATTCGAAGACATTAAGTCCGAGAGCTTTCCAGCGAGATTCCAGACACCACAAGTCCAATCTCCGGAAGGTAAGACTCAATTCTTAATCCTTGCGTTGTAAGCTTTGTTTCAATAAGACTCAATTCTTAATCCTTGCGTTGTAAGCTTTGTTTCAATATATCATTTGTGAATTTCGAATACCGTTTGTGTTAGCTCCCCGGAATACCCATGTGTGAAATACACGAATAAAATAGCAATTTATTTGATCTTGTGTATTTTTGATTTTTTATGAGCATGTATGAGTTGTGGGACCAATTCCATTGAGGATCTTGATTGATACGCATGCTTGAGGTGAGTGATTCCCCTTTTCGGGTGTTAAATTATATATATTTTGTGTTAATTAAATATTGAATTGTGATATTTTATGTGTTGATTAATTCTCAAATTTTTATTTGAAAATTTTGATGCCAAATTTAATGTGAAATAAATATATGAGCATGAAAATCATATTTTGCTTTTTAAGAAATTGTGGATTTAATTTTATTAAATTATTATTGAATTTAATCGCGGATTATTCATGATTAATAAAAATGTATTTATATGAATTTATGCACTTGGAGATTTTTATTCGATTTTAATGTGATTTTATTTATGTTGAATTTCAAGGATTTGAGGAAATATTGTTTTAAATTTTTATGCTCAAAGAATATAATTATGTATTTGATTTAGTAGTGGTGAAATTGATGGATTTCCATTCATGAAATTTAAATGATGGGTTTAAGCATTTTATGGCCTTATTTCATTGAAATTGAAAATGGTATATATATATATATATATGATTTATGGTTTAAGACGCACTATGCAGTACTTGTGTTCTGTACTGTATTTGTGATATGTTAATAAGTGTGCAAGTTGTAAACTCTCCCGTGAGATGCTATGGACCCGAGGGCTGGTAAGTTTGTTGGCCATAGCCGCCCCGTTCCATGGCCAGGATGGTAGCTATAAGCATCGGCGCTGTTGGAACACCAAAGCTGCCGGATGCAAGTTTCTCTCTTTAACCTCCCCGTCAAGTACGCTGGGTACAGTTGGGTATCATTGGTATATAGTGTGGTGCGTCAAGTTGTTTTCTGGATTCTGATTTTCATAAATTATTATGTTTCAAAAATTATATTTGAAATTAAAAATATGTATTGTGATTTTATCATTCATTTAAAATTATGTCTTAAAATTATTTTATTATGTTTTAAAGGTTTAAATTTGAAATTTACATACAAATTTCTATGGTATTTTATTTCCCTTTTAAATAAATGTTTGAATTAATTAGTAGATTTTTCTCACTATTTATGGATTTATATAATTAGATTTTATAATGTAATTTCTGAGATTAATTTTACTTCGCATCAAGCTCCCTCAATTATTTATTTTAAATTATTGCATTTTATTTATCTATAATCACATTGACTATGGGATACAAATTATGGGGTTTTATGAAATGTTTTAAAAGAATAACATTTCCAACTGAATGAACTATGAGGGTTTTGAGAGAAAATGTTATTTTCAAATACTTAATATTTATTTGTTATTAATTGATTAAATTTATTTTATTGTTATATTATTGTTATTATTGTATAATAGTGTTGGTCACTCACTAAAATGATTAGCATCTCACATTTTTCAATTCGTTCTCCTAGATCCAGGTTGTAGGCGATGATTGTTAGAGGCAAGTTTGGCATCTCATTAGCGTGGCTAATTTCAAAGAGTTCTTTATATCTTTTCCTTCCATCTTGTATTATTTCTTCCCATCATTTATTGTATTAATTTTATATTCAGATGTATCCTTATAATGCTCTATATGCTACATTGAACATTTATTTATTTAATATTGAACTGGTTCCCTATTAATTTCGAAGTGATATGAATTTGTGGAAATAAATTACAGTAAGGTGTGAGGAATAAGGAAATATTGTTAGAAGTGTGTTTTCTGTGCAGGAAATTTTGTGATAAGTCCAACTCTTAGGGGAGATGCTGCCGGATTTACCATTGGAGATTCAATGGTATTTCACTAGGATCAAAGCTTGTCTAAGGTTCTAATGAGGGATCTTGGACGAGTCATAATATGTAGCAATGCTGATTTTTATCCATGATAAATTGCTTATGAACTATCTCGTTAAAACTAAACTAAAAAAATCAAATGGGATAAAACCATTGTGAAGGAAAAAATTTACAGTTGCATATTGTTGGTGCATGCTCCTTTGAATGTCAATATAGATACAAATAACATATATAATATTTAAGTCAACACATTTGAAGCCTTTAGTAAATAGTTTAATATAATCTCTTTGAATACGGGTAATGCAATTATTATTATATTCATGTAACATTGTCAGAAACTTGTATATTAAAAATATCTTGCACGCAAGATTTTCTTTAAGGAAACTCTATTTTTGATACCAAAAACTCTAACACACTTCAAGTGTATTTTATATAATCTCATTTACTGTTGTAAAAGTAAATTATCTTTTTGAGAATTTTATTTGTATTCACATATTTATAACTAATAAAATTTCTCACTAGTAATAGAGGAAAAACTATCTTGTTGAACTTTCAGGAGTTTCAATATGCTACAATTATAGCAATAACAATAATACATAAAGGCAAATTATATTATAAGGTGATATATTTCCATTGTATTCAATGGAACCATAGTTGACATGGTTAGATATAGTTTTTTTCGATTGAATTTCATAAAAGGTAGCCCAAAACGAGCATTGTTGGACATGCACCGAATTGAGAAAGCTAAAGGTCTGAGCTAGTAAGATAATGTTATGACTATGGGCTTTTTGTAATTAAGTATATAGACGAGTACCCCGTGATCAAATACTACCCACATAAGCCAATAGACAATTTCAATGATAATGTTCGATTGTTCTTTGTTCTGATTCATTGCATTTGCTAATCTAATGATGTACAATTTAAATAAACTTTATTGTGTAGTTTGATTCGGATGTGAAATAATTACTCATTTGTTTGGAGCTTGTGTTCAAAGGGTATAATGAACACTATATCCAGTAAATGAATGATGCAACAAGACACAATGATGCCAAGTCTGAAGTTGACAAAACAACTATATGCCAACAAGGTAGATGAATGCTACTAGTTCCCAAGCCAACAAAAAAAAGGAAAGATAAAAGTTTAGACGATGCCAAATTCGTTTTAATTGACATGCTTTTTTGTCCTTACAAATGCTTTAGGGACCAATTTTTTTTTTTTTTTAAATTACAAGTGGTCTGTTCTAAATCTAAGATATAGGTAGTGTATGTAAATATTGACCATGTTTACATATTATAATTGGACCACAAAATTTTTTGCTATGGTCTAATTATAGTTGAAAAGTTTTTTTTTTTTTTCCCTTTTAACTATTGTTGTTGTTGTTGTTAATAGAAGGGTGTTACATAGATTATATACAATTTCCTCACTTTTGTTTATATTTGGCCAATTGCATTAAGTTGGGTTTTTTTTTTTTTTTTTTAAAATAAAGTGGAGATGAGTGTACATTGTGGTTCACATATATTGTATGCCAACATTGAATGAATTGGTATGCACCCATAAACTAACTTAATATTAACATATTGTTCATTGTTACGTTCAGATAGTGTTTTAGCTCTTATACCAGTTTTATTTATTATTTTTTTTTATTTTATGAAATTGTTAAATGTAAAAATTGATTTTTGATAATAAAGGAAAATAATAAATTTTAAAAAATCTCAATAATCTATATCATTTCTATTTAATTTAGGAGATGAAAATAATTTACTCACCTTATCCCTAAGTTATACAATTTAAAAGCTTCCTTAATAAAGCTTTATCCTATATGTAAAAGGAAATACCAGTAACTATGCTAGATTTTGTTCCTATTTGTGGTGCAAATTCATGTAGCTATTTCAAAAATTAAATTACTTAAACTTCTAGCCAATGCCAACCACAAGAAATTGCTAACCTCTTGCCTTATTATTGATCAAAAAGTTAATTCTATGGCCAATTAGCTTATCGAGATAATTCTTAATTTGTTAGAAGAAATTGGACAAATTCTCCCCAGACATTTGTATTTTTTACTCAATGTAATAATACTTATTCAAATACTATTTAAGATTTTATTTTAAAGAAGAAAAACCTAATTTTGAACAACAACAATGCCAAAGCTTCTTTCTTTTAGATTTTTATATACATATAAAAATAAATAAATAAATGAACTTTTATAGGTTGAATGTAAATGGATCGCACACCTATGTGAATATACATCCGGTGTATAGAATCCGATATATCAAAGCTTCTCTCATTATATTTACCAGTTGCTAGTTTTTCAACGTACACCGCAACTGTTGTTTCTCTATGCTCTACAAAGGTGATGAATAAACAACACATCTTGGGGTCATTGAGTAAGAGTTCGAATTGCTGGGAATTTTTTTTTTATCTTTTTCCTTTTTTCTTTGAATGGGTTTTTAGGGTCATCGACTAAGATTATGCTGTTGGTGATGTTTGATTTTGAGCCTTAGGCAAAAAAGTCCTTCTCTTTTGAAGACTTTCAATGCTAGAACTAGTTTCGTTTCACTGTTTAAGAGTTGTTTTTTTTTTTTTTTTCTGTCATAGAATTGAGTTTTGTTTATGTTGAAGTTCTTGAAAGAAGAAATTAGGTGTTAATGGAAAATTTGACCATGTTCCAGAATCTCATCCTTTGGATGGGTTTTGCTTCGAAACTATATTGTTTTACATAAAAGATGTTGTTCAAATTATGCTGTTGATTCTACTTTCTTGCATGACGACTATGCGTTTGACAAAAATTCTCATGCAGCTAAAGTTAATGTAGTTGGTGATGTTACAGTTTTTAGAAATGAATCTAGTATCCTAAGAAATTACAAGCACTACCCTGTTATTGCTAGTAAAGGTAACAAAATGCCTAAGCATTTAATGGGTCTAGCTCTTGTATAAATTATTACTTTTGAACATCTTCTTGTCAAGTAACCTTTTTTACTCAATGTGGAAACCTGTTGAAATATATGCATGAGACATAATTATATAAGCATCGAACTTACGAATTTTCATTGATATGTTATGTTCTTATTATGAAGCTTATTCATTTTTCACATGGGTTCTAAAAATAGATGATGTATTGATGTATTGTTTGACGCATCAAGATTTTCTTCAATCAAATCTTTTTAAATTATAAATTTTTGCTTACTAACCTGATATTTTGAAGTTCACTAATTTCCTATAAATCTATTTGTCCTTTATACCTTTTCTCATTACAATAATTATAAAAAATTATATGCTTATGAAATCCCAACTTAAAGCACCTCCAATGTAGGGTAATATTCTTACTAAATAGTATTGGAAGCTGCAGATATTTAGTTTTTTCATTGATTTTGGTTTGTTTTCTAGTAAATAGGGTCAGTTATTATCCTAGATAGAACAAGACTTGAATATTGAATGATTGAGCTAAATTCCTTTCTAGTAATAGTTCTCACTATTTTTTCTTTGTTTCTCTATTTTTATGCCCCCTCCTCCTTTCTTTCTCTCCCCTTTCCTTTTTCTTTTATCTCTTCTTCATTGGTCCGACATCATTCAGGGTTTGCGAGAACTCCAATTTCTTTATCGTAACTTCGTATTTCTTTTCTAGTGTCTACGAATCAACCTAGCGGCAAGATGAAAAATTTACTTAGGAAATTTAAATGTCCATATTAGAGGTGGCAATTCATGTCACCGTGTGGGGTTCGTATCGACCCGTTTATTAATTGTATCAAAATTATTCAACCCGAACATAACCCGCTTATTAGTTGTGTCAGAATTCTTCAACCCGAACACAACCCGTTTATTAGTTGTGTCAGAATTCTTCAACCCAAACACTATCCGTTTAATAAACAGGTGACCTAACACGACCCATGTAACCCGATTATTAAATGGGTCAATTTGAGTCAACACGACCCGTTTACACAAAATATATTCGTTTACACGAAATTGATCCGTTTCTACAAAATTGACCCATTTACACAAATTGACCCGTTTACACAAAATTTACCAATTTAAATACATTAACTTATTTAAATTAGTTATTTCATTTAAAATAAAAATAATTTAGTTGTTAATAAACCCTAAATTAATATATATATATATATATATATATATATATATATGTATATATGTAAAACTATGTAGTTATAGTTACAAGTTTATATTAACATAACATATGATACGATAATATAACAATCTCATATAATATCTCAACATAGATATATATATATATATACATAATAAATCTAATACTACTTCTGTAAAAATAATATAGAAAAAAAACTTTATTAATAATCATGTTTTTACTTTGCTACATTTTCAATACTTTTAGGCATATTAATTTTATTTTTTCGATATCCATAAGTCCATACATGTATTAAATATATTATATTTAAGTAAATAAATATTATTTTAATAATTATATTCTTTATTTTTAATTAATAAAAGAAAATTAAAAATAAGATTGTAATTTAGTAATAAAAAGGTATTAGCTAAAATTTTATTAATAGTAAATTAATATATTAAAGTTATAATTTAAACGGGTTATAATTGTGTCGGTTGGATTGACACGTTAATTAATATGTTTAATTAAACAAGTCAATTTGGATCACTTTCGAATTAAATGGGTCACCCGAAATTAACACGTTAAATGTGTCAATTTTGGATTAAACGATCAATCCAAAAACAATACGTTTAAAAATTATGTCAAACGGGTTTATTTGAATTTGATCCGAACTCATTTATAAGAAATCCAAACCCGCTGATTCTATATTATTTTCGAGTCATATTATCATATCATGACTTAAATTGCCACTCCTAGTCTATGTGCTAATGAAACTATTAATTTATGCAAAGCATACATGATTTTGGGGGTAATGACTTCTGTCTCATATCAAACCGTTTTGTTTGTGGTTAACTAACTTTGACGATTGTTTTATTTGGTTAATTAAAATCTGGAACTAAGTTACTTCTCCACTTGTTTCATGAATTTCGTGGGGACAAAATTGAACATGCCAATATGATATGTATTTTTTTTAATTTTAGTATTTTATTTTAAAAACCTTTTGCTTTTCTTCACCTTCAGTAGCATACCAGACTTCGGAGACAACTATGTAATGGAGTGATATAGTACACTTCCTATAGAGTATACTACCCATTAAGTTTACCTAGAAGGTTATTCAAAGTTTACATAATATCAGCTGAGGTTTTAATTTCATAGTGGAAAAAAACTGAAAATATCGTACAGCACAATATCAAAACTTTCAAGTGAAGTCAACAAACCAGTTTCAAAGTTGAAAACTATATTGCCAAGGGTTCACACCTTATAATTTCCCCTCATAAAACTGCTCTAGATCTTAGTTTTGTTCATTCTATTTATGTTCAACCTTTGTTAAATCTTAATGTTTGATTACTGATTTTATTTTGTAAAAAGTGTTCTTGGCAATAAATAATATTTTGAGATAATTGAGAAGCTACAAAAAGTTTCTTTTAGCATTCTTTTTGCTAAATGAATCTGATGCAATCATAGGCATTCAAGGATGAGAATGGAGCATTCGTACTTGTAATGAAACCAAACAAAGCACCTTGAAGAGAAAAAAAACTGCATGTATTTTAAAGGGGGGTCAAGAGATCATTGAATTTGAGGCTTAGAAAGAAGGTACACTGTTGGAGTGTTTACAAGTGAGTGAAAGTATCTATGGCTTTGACATTCCAATGCATGTAAAAGATTTCTAAATTTTCAAAGATGACGCATTAATTTATTGCTATAAACAATTGTGTGAGACGCTTCCTATTTTTATTTTGCAATTTTTCATTATTATCTTTTACTAGACTTATGCTGCATTTTCTGTTGGGACATCACAATTGCAATATGTCTTTCAATAGTCACTTTATAATAATAAAGAGGCTGCTAATTTTGGCTGACTGTATATAATGGTCAGAAAAACAAATCAGAAGGATAAGAGCTTTTGGAGAGGGGGGAAGGCTTGTGTACAAATTTTAAAGATTTATCCATGTTTACATTTATAGAAATCTTGAATTAGATTATTTCATAATAAATTAGTATAATTAATACTTGTACTAGCATACTCAGTTGAGCAATGTGGAATCAAGATAACAAAAACATAACAGTTAGTCTTAATTAGCCCCTTGAAACAAAAGATAATAGTGGAGCAAAACGACTTCATTTGTACACGAGTAAAAATTGTTATAGTAAATGTTATATGAATGTCTGTTTGCATTGAATATTGCGAAGTTTAGACTATATAAATAAAATCATGTAGCTTGTAGGTGCAGTTCTTTATCATCCATGCATATGTGGTCATTTTATTTTTTTCACACATACTGAATTAAAGGTTGGGGATTTTTAAACATAAGACCAAACAAACCAAGGACCTCAAGTTAAAAACAAAAGTGATACTTGAACCGTCTGCTAACCTTATTCGATCCCTATCAGCTAAAAGAAAATGAGGAATCCAACCATCCAGCATTCTTGGCTTGTTCAGCATAATGAGCTAATTGTTTCTCAGTATCAGAAACAACCAAAGCCAAGGCTTGTAGAGATTCTGTGACTATTCACCAAAAACTTTGATTATTCAATACATTTTTATAAGTCCAGAACTATAACACTGTTCCAGCAAAACCTAAAGCCTTTTATTCTTTTTCTCTATGGTCATCACTAGTGCTTTCTTAACAATCTCATGGTGGAAAAATTGCATGCCTAACTCCTTTATGCATCTACAAGCCTCTCCAACATCGCCACCAGATTCAAATTCTACTTGCAGCTTCCCAATCTTGTCTTTCACATCCTCAACTACCCAACTATGGCTATTGCTTCCTCCTCTACTACCCAAAATTCTTAAAAAATTTTCTACAGAAAGTCTAGCTTTTAGTAATGACTTTGCTATTTGAAGTACTTTCTTGGTACAAAAGGCCAATTCTTCATCCACCTCTACCTAAAAACATAGAAAGATGATACAGGTTACATAGAGCTGTGTCATCTTCTTATTCTATCAGCATTACAAACCCATTTACAACATCAGATGGGAAACACAACGATAACAACAGGACAGATGCATTTCGTTCTCTCTGTTTTTCATTATCCATTTCTAGAGTTAGCAGTCTTTTCATAAATATGGCATTCAATTCAGCAGAACAAGTCTCACTATCCAATTCCAAATAGCTACTTACCTCGAAAATATCACCAGGCATGAAATACTCTTTGAACAATAGATTGAGCTATATCTTGAAAATTCTAACAACACTATCTTCTAAACATCGATTTCCTGGCGAATCTGGTGAGATTGATTTCAAAGATGATGCACATAACCAATCCTCTGATCCTGACTTGGAGATCAGTGACCGCAATATTCTCTTTGCATTTGGTATGTCGAGGGCTAAGTCATAAACTAAATCAATTTTTCTACCAAACCCTTTTGATGTTTAACTCGAGCTGATGAAACCTTCTTCTGCAGCTTCCTTTAGTAGATCTAGTAGTCACCATTCAGCTTGGTGTCTCCCCATTGCCATTATTAGTGCTTTTTTAACTACTTCATGGTGGAAGAAAGGAGGTTTCATCTCACTACATACTCTATCAAGAAATTTTTTTTTCTTAGCCTTCAAATCCTCAACTGTTTTGTCCTTGTTACCTCCCCATCGCCTCTCCACAATTTGTGCATTGAGAGGTGCGCATATAGACCTTCTCAGCTCTTTTCAAGACTTCAACCCCCTTTGAATCCTTAGGTAAAGAGACAATTTTTTTGATCAAGAATGCTGGAGGAAGTATTTCATCAGCAACAGCCTGGACTATGTATGAACGATGCAAGAACATAAATTGTACCCAGTAGATCGACAATGAGGTCATCCACTTAGTCCGCCTATTTACTGAAGCCTCTCTAAACCTGTGGGGGATCAATCATGTTGGCATAAAGTGTAGATAATAGAACAGTAACCATTTATTTTCAGTCATGCCTATCCATGGAAAATGAGACAAGCTTCTTCACAAAATAGTAGTTATAGCTAGGCAAATCGACTTCTTTGAGTTCATTTGTAGTTGAGGTAATGGTGGTCTTCTTTTTGTAAACCAAGAAATCTGCTCTGATCTCCTTTTTGAACTTGTTTGGTCAATGTAGAACTTACATTCATATCTCATTTATCAATTCCGTGACAAAATCATATTAAGTGAAACACAATTGAAAGACTTTTAATCTAATTCTTTCCTCACTTCTATCATAGGTTTGGTCATTTGGATCAAGAAAATAATTATCACCCATATCAAGTAATCATCTCCAGGTACCTTTTCCTCCAAAACCTCCTGTGCATTTTAAAATTTTTCACAGCCCTTGAACAATTTGGAGTAACTCTGAAAAATATCCATTCGGTTTATAATTTTGGGTTTGAAGGCTATCATTTAAAATGAAAACGTGCATTATGGTGACTGCTATTGCAAAGTTTTTACCTTGTTTAGGACTCCCAAATTTTGAAGAACATGCATGCTTATCATGCTTGAATTGACTTCCCTTGTCATGCTTTGCTTGCACTTTTGGGGACTTAGGAGACTTTAGGACTTTAGGAGCTAGGTTTGTCAACGTGTCATGTTAAATCGTGTTCGTGTCGTATTGTGTTATGTTTGTGTGAAATTAAGTTAATCCATACACGACCCGTTAAACTTTCATGTGAAAATAGATAAATTTAAATCCATTCGATAAGTTATCGTGTAACCTGTCACCCAATCCGTTAACCCATTAATGATAAATACAAATTTGAAAATTTAAATTTCACTTAGCTTTAAAATAATAAAATAATATTTTTTTAAAAAAAAAATTACAAAAATTCTTGTTTGTTTTTAGATTTTTTAAAAATTAAACTAAAAAAGAATAAATGAATACATATTTAACAATAAATTAATTAATTTTAATGTTATAAAGTTATATAATTGCCAAAATACCTCTCTTTAATGGGTCTAATAGGTTTACCGTATTTATTGTGTTTTACCCGTTAAAACCCGTTAATTTAATAGGTCTTATTGGATGACACTGATTCGGACCCGATACGATATCATCAATCCAAATTCATAAATTATCGTATGGGTTCGTATCATATGAGATTTTGCCAGGCCTATTAGGAACCTTGGAGATTTTTATAAAACCTGCAATGGAGAAACAGATATGGATTCCAAAGCAGAACAACAAAGCTCTCGGTGCTCTTTCGATTACGAAGCAGTCACTGAAATCCATCAAGTTTTCTTAACGCAAAAATGTTCTCACTCAATGGTTCCAATGCAATATGTAAAACCATTTTGTGTAGGCTAACACTTTTTGCTAAAGAAATTCAAACCAGTTTGGATTTTTCTCCTCTTCTAATCAGAATTTCAAAAGCACCGTAAATTCTTCAATATGATCTCTGTCCTGTTATTATTAACTATGGCAGTGATGGATCATTAAATATTAAATATTGTTCAGGCAATATTTATAGGTGTACCAAAAGTTTTTAAATTATTAGAAAGTGGATTCAACTAGATATATGCACAAACATCATTCATAATTAACTGTTAACGATAGTTATAACAGAAAGAGAAAAAGACATGACTTCGTCAAAGAGAAGATTCCCCAGAGTTTTGTTTCTCTGTAACCCATGGATTGGGAGTTTTGGAGCATTGATTTTTCATCTTCAATCACATTCACATATGCTCTCTCTTCTTCTTCTTCTTCTTCTTTTATTTTTTATTTATATGTGTATATATATATATATATATATTTACAGATCTATCTAGTTTTTAGAGCACACTCCTTATGGTTATAAGGTTTTGATGAAAGAATGGTACAAAATAATTCTAATGCCTTTTCTTTTTCCTCATATGTTTAGATATATATATATATTACTAAAGCATAAAATGTTCATTGATTTCCTTCTTGAGGATTATCAATCTTTAATAAAGCACTTACATTTCTACTAGCATTAGGACATGTCCTAGTGTTGTGCCCAGGTTGCTGGCACAACCGGCACTTGTATCGTCTTCTTCCAGAACTGGGAATTCCTACTCTTATGTTACTACTTCTCAACTTCGTCCCAACAATTTTAGGGCATGTCCTGCGATTATGGCCTCTTCTATGGCATATTTTACAAAGGTGATGTCTTCTAACTGTGTTTTTCTGATTGCTCAACCCTGACTTTGGGCAGGTTCTTCGGTTATGACCCTTTTCTCCACATATACGACATTTGAACCGCCTATCGGTTAAACCATCCTTTAGTTCAGGACAGTAGTATCTCCTATGCCCCTCGCGTCCACAGTTTCTGCAGTAAAATTTTATGCCTGCATTGAAAAGAGGATTTTCATCCATGTCAAGCTGAATACAAGTATATTGGAGTGATTCTGATCCACAGAGTCATGAAACATGCAAACCTCCAATGTCTATCAAATATACACAGTCAAATAGTAGGGTACTGATATGGTGCATCACAAAGAGACATCAAGAAATTCATACATGTATATATGTACAACACAGAAATTTCACTTCAGCATCGATTCATGCAGACAATAGTCCAAAATCATGGTACTTTCTTTAGCTCACATTGTTTACCAAGAAAGTATAATGCGGCACAGAAAATAACAGTGAACCAGTAATTTATGACTCGTATATGAAGTATCAGAATTGACCTTTCATGGCAATGCTTCTCTTCCGACGGTTTTCTGGGTCACTGAAGAAGGCTTTTAAAGATTCAGAAGCACGCTTTCTTGCTGCAGCAGTACCTTTGGCTTTCTGCATACAGGAAAAAATTAACTGAGGCTTTTTCCCTTCAAGTTCGAAATTAATGGTTTAACTCTATGTATAAATACAAATACCTTGCAGAAGTGAAAAATTGAATGAATCATAGTTCATAATTAAATAGTCATCATATTATACATAATAAATTTCAAAACTGTAAAAGAACCTTAAGGTTCCAGACCTTAATTGCGGCCACTCTTTGTGCCTGAAGCATAGGATCACGATGGATAATCTTCATTCTCTTACTAAATAAACCAGTTTTGGCATTGAGACTCTGCAATCATCAAACTAGACAAAGAAGATTAAATTCATGATATCGCCACTGTCTATTAGTTCTTGCCATTATATCGAAGTAGCATTTTAAGAAAGAAAATAAGACAACATTTAACTTCTTTACAACTCTCAAATATGCATGAAAACAACTAAAGGTACTCTTTTAAAATAAATCCTCTCAAAGGAAAATACTTGATTTACAATATCCTCGTCAGCTGACTTACTAAGTAATTAAAAACAAGATTAATGTTGATAAAAGATATACATATGTATATATATATAAACAAGATTGATGTTAATAAAAGATATACATATGTATATATGTATATATATAACATATATATCTCAGTAGGATTGAAATGACTAACTTTTAGAGACCGACTGATCTTCAATCCAACTTCAGGAGATGGTGATTGGTATACACGCTTTGATTTTCTTTTCACATCCAGCTTTATGTCTAGATTGTCAACTTCATCATCTTCTTTCACTTTGAGGGGTGAACTGCAAAGGAAAAGGAGAACTTAAATACTTTACAACTTTGCATCATTGAAGATTCAACTTGACAAAATAGGAAAAAAAATTAAGGCAGGAGGTAAAGAATTAAAATCAAGTTGTTAAGTAATCACATTGAGCGCGCTTTCTCCCAAGGTCTTTCATCAATTGACTCTTCCCATATAACACAATCTCCCAAGCACTGACGGCACGTCATTATACCCTGTTGCATGGCATTGAAAAATCAAAGAATTTTGAGCTCACGGAGAAGACCAATACTATATTAGCTCAATCATGAGTATATAGGTTGATTTAGTCAATAATTTTAAAATCAAAAGAATAAAAAAGGAGAGCAAAACTTTAGGGGTGGAAGGGCCGACTAATTCAATTAACCAATTTGAATTGTCTAGCAAAAGGTAATAGTGACACAAAGATTAGTGTTGAAAAGAGTGTTTAAACAGCATAAAATAGTTACTAGGATAAGCACTCTTGCCACATTTAAAATAGATAGAGAGTTATCTTATGAGGTTGAGAAAGCACGTACCTTTCCACTACACTGAGAACAGTCTGGTCTGGACCTTTCTATCCCACACTCAGAACATTGAGTATAACCCCTCCCCCGGCAACTTGGGCAAGGTAACTCTCTAATATACTGACCATTTGGCCCAAACCATGACCTGGGTTTGTCTATTCCAAAATTAGAATTCCTAAAACGTGAAATTCAACAAAAGAATTTAAATGCCACCAGTTAGTCAGAGTGATATCAAAAGAAGTTATATATCACTGAAAAAGACCAATATTCTCAAATGAAAAAGTGGAAGAGCTAATGACAATAATATCCACAACCCCATGCAGATAATTTTTCTGTTAGTAAGAGAAAAAGCACAAGAATTTGAAGGGTTATAGATAAACCTTGGCTTTAGATTGACACCGAGTCCAAATAAGTCCTCGGAAGGATCATAACCCAACTGTCATTTGCAAAACCACCCATTAGAAAACCCATATAAACATAAAATTGAAAAGGGTGAGAGAAAAGGGAGTGCCTTTGCTTGTTTAGGCATTGAAACAGAGAAGTCGCGGTCGTCTTCGTTGTAAGTGGAAGAAGAGGTGAGTCGGGGACTGAAGTTGCAAAAATTCTTTTTTCTGTTGGTGTGCGAGAAGAGCAAGAAGCACGCATCTCTATGCCTCCAATGGGGTGCCACTGCCTCTAGCTGAATCGAGTGGCAAATCAGAGGCATGTCTTTTTCGTTTTTTTTTTTTCTTTTTTTTTTTGTTTTTGTGGGTTAAAATTCCGAAGATGGATTAGTAAACACAGCAGAGAAAATTTTGCTGCATAGCTCGAAAGAAAGAAGCACAGCCGCTCTGATTGTGCAAAACAAAAACAATGGGATTTGGATGTTTATATGTGGCTTACAAAGTGACAGCCTGACTGCTTTGGTAGTGCGAAAAGGCACCGTTTATCATGTGCTATCTTTGTAATGAACCGTAATTCATAATTATCGCCTATTAAAACATTAAAAAAAAAAAAAAAAAAAAAAGGAGAACAAAATATAAATAATAATCTCTATAATTTGTTATAGAGATTAATTTGTTAACTAATTTTGTAGTCAATATATTTTTGTCTGATCCCAAATTTATAATTATGTTTGATAATCTCTGACTATTATTAAAAATTACTAATTAATAAATAAATCATACACAATTACTTAGGAAAAAAAAAAGCAAAAAAACAAAAAAAAATAATAATTAGACCAGCACAAATGAGATAAACAAATTTTATATAGAAAAAGCAAAAAAAAAAAAAAACAAAACAAAACAAAACAAAACACTTAACAATTCAAATAAATATAAAACTAAAAAAAAAAAAAAAAAAAAAAAGGAAGAAGAAGAAAAAAAAAAACAAATGGTGTTCACTGATATTCTGTTTTGTTGTTCTTTTTTAATTTTGTAGGTTGTTGAGATATTAACTTTTGCTATGTTTTTTTTAAATATTTTTTTCCTCCTTTTTTCTACAATTTTGTATACTTTTGAAGTAAGTAAATTTGGGTTAAAAACAAAATGAAAAAAACCGAAACAAAATCAAAATTCAAAACCAGGAAGGAAGTGACAGAGTAGACAGAGACTCGCAGAGAGAGGGGGGGAGAGAGAGACAGAGAGAGAGAGCAGGGTTATGATGCTGCGACTAGACTCACTATCTTCCTCAGTGGCTCTTCAAAGCCCGAGTCTCTGCGGTACCGGCTCGCTTTCTTCGCAGCGTTCGACCAGAACCACAAGCCTAACCTTCAATGGCGCGGTGCGCTTTGCGCCGAACCCGTATTTGGTCAGGAAGAAGAGACTCTCCTCTGTGAAATGTCGCCAGTCGGAATACTTCGACCAGCAGAGATTCATCACCGCTTCTGCTCCCAACAACTCTTCCTTCGATTCAGAAACTCCTCCTGGAGGTATCTTTCTTCCTTTCTTAACTAATACTATCTTATCTATTTAGCCACCGAGAAAAGAAACATGGAAAGGCATAGCACAGGAGTTGCAGTCCCTGTTTGGTTGCTGAGAAAATGTAGGTAAAGATTTGGTTTGGTTGGAGTTGAGGTCTTCCTAATGGTAACAATATAGGTTTAACACTGCCTTTTTTTTTCTTTTTTTTTTCCCTTATTTTTCCTCAGCAACCAAACAGTAGGGTTCATTTTTGGTATAAAGAGGAAATTTTTGTGCTTGACTGGGCTTAACTGAATTGTTTTTGCCTAAATTCGTTTTAGCGGTTAAAGTTTGCAAAAAGTGTAAACCCAAGACAATGAATTGCGTGAGGAGTAACAATTTGTTTATTTTCTTTGTTTTCTCTGCAACCAAGTAGAGGTCCAAGTCGGTTTTCTGTATTTATAGTGTTGATAATGGAGTTAGTTTTTGGTTTCTGTGTGAAGCAGGTTCGTTGCCGCCGAGATTTTTTGTTGGTCACTCAATATATAAAGGAAAGGCAGCTCTTACGGTTGAGCCTAAAGCTCCCGAGTTCACACCTTTAGATGTATTTTTTTTTTTTTCTTTAGTTATTGTTATTGTTCTTGTATTATACTGTGCCATAAAACCCTATGGGTATGATATAAAAGAACTTATATTTCCTTGTTCTGTGATGGTTATGTGTCTTGTTCAGTCGGGAGCATTCAAAGTATCTAGGGAAGGTTTTGTACTGCTTCAATTTGCTCCTGCTGCAGGTGTTCGACAATATGATTGGAGCAGAAAGCAGGTAGATGTTCTTTTTTGTTGTTTTGGAGTTAATTTAATCACTGATATGTCTATAAAATTTTTATAATTATATATTGGTTTTTAGTTCATTGTGATTGATGTTTGACCATGACTCATAATTGTCTTCATTTTAATTATTTAAAGGTGGGGCATTTTCTTTTGGAAAATCATTTTTATAAAATGTAGCATCCTTCGACATTAAATCCCTTGCCATTCATCCCAATACTCCCATCCCATGGCCATGCTAAAAGCTTTAGGGAATGGTTCCATGTGCCTTTGCACTAGATTGGGTGGGTGCTTGAACCATCCTAAACATGTAATGTCTGTTATTCATGATTGTGTAAACCATTGTAGTAATAATGACTTTAAAGGAAAAACAAAAGCAGAATGTCATGGTTGTTTCAGGATGAGGATCTTTATTAGTTATTTGAATTTTGTTCATCTCATAATTTTTCCTTTTTCAAAAATTTGCAAACATCATAATTCAGTGTTCATTGTTTCTAAAAAATATGTAAAAAATTCTATATGGTTGGATTGGCCAATCAATCTGACTTGGTAAAAGTGTGCAGCTTCTTGTATTGGTGTTGATTTGGATCGACTCGATTCTTTTTTCGAGTATTACTTATTCAGATTGGTGGTATTCTTTTTTAAGTAGCTTTTACACATTTCTCAACGGAATCTATAACCTGAGAATGGGTAATTGCTTTTCCATTCAGGCTTGGCCAAATCTTGATTCTAGCATACCATACATTTGATGTTGATTCCTAGCGTAACTGTACTCTCTGCTTTCAATGATTGTTAGAGGTGTGTGATTGTATAAATTACATTGATATTGTATGATCTAATGCCTTTATTCATTTAAATGCAGGTGTTCTCATTATCAGTGACAGAGATTGGAAATTTAATTAGCCTTGGTTCAAGGGAATCATGTGAATTTTTTCATGACCCTTTTAAGGGGAAAAGGTGCTGTATACTCTTTCCTATAGCATTTCACCAGAAAGAATCAGAGCCTGCTTTCAACTTCAAAATCATCTTTCTGCCTCCCTTGCACTTTTGCTTATTATAGATATAATGTTTGGGTGGTGGTACCCATGTTGTACCGCAAAAGGAATTCTTCAGTGTTATAAAATTCTGTAAAAATTGTTTTTGTTTACAGTGATGAGGGTAAGGTCAGGAAGGTGTTGAAGGTGGAGCCTCTTCCAGATGGTTCCGGCCGCTTCTTTAACCTCGGTAATCCCTTTCTTTTATTTCTGAATGCTTGTCAGTTTATATGTCATTCTTTTGAATTTTGATGTCTTACATGATGAGATATGATCATGATGCATTACTTTATCTATCAATCAACTTGAAGTAATATATGGTCCTTGCATATGTGCTTTATTCCAGCCTTTCTAGTTTGTTCATAAGGTATAGATTTTGCTATCATTACCTAAGAAATACCATTATACTAGAACCTAGGAGGGGAGACAATATATACTGGCGGTGTTTAGGTTGCAAGCTCTTAAATGTGAGTTGGTTTGCTACATGGTTATTCCTTGTAGCAATTCTTTCCAAGTTCCTCTTTATTTTTGTTGCCCAGGTTGCTTCATTTTCTTTTCCAAATATGTGAAGCTATATGTTCTGTTTGGACACAGAAATCATATGTTCAGATTTGCTACTTGTGTCCTAATTGGATGTAATGTGAATATTGTGTCTATAAAATGCAGTTTATTATTTTTCTATATGTTACTCTTTTAGCTTTTAGGGAAACTTATTCTATTCTCTACAATATCTTTTCTGTTTCTTATCGTCACTTGTCATTTGTTCAAGGTGTTCAAAACAAGCTGATTAATGTGGATGAGAGCATTTATATTCCCATCACCAGAGCAGAATATGCGGTTCTCACTTCAGCTTTCAATGTATGATATGCATCTCTCTCCCCCTCCCTCTCTCTGATGCATGCATGTAGTTGATATTTCAAAGAAAGATAATTGTAGGACTTCTTGCTTAGGATACTGAGAAATGACAAATAATCGATGAATCTTAATGGGTCATGGATAATTCATTGATATCTAATTACTTGCTGCCTCCTGATGTTGTCCGGTCCCTATGTATCTTTTAACGAGTCAAATAGGAATAAGGATGAAAGAGTAAGTGGCCCTTTTGACATTCAGATGTCATTCGAGATGTTTTATGTTCTCGTCTTAGTAGATTTCTGTCAAGATTTATTGACTTTTCTAGTCTTTTAAGAATTATTGGTCAGGGAAAAAAAAAAAAAAAAAAAAAGAAGACACAGAGAGAGAGAGTGTGTGTGTGTGTTTGAGATGGGCCATAATCACAGAGTGCTATGTGAGTTCAAAATGGGGCCCTGCTTCACTTGGCTTTAGCCTGATACTTGGTTTGATGTTCATATTGTTCTCCCTTTTCCATTTGCTCGCCCTTTTGTAACTCAGTTTTCAGATTTGTTGGTGCTTCTAATTTCTGATATAGTTTTACCATGTATCTGCAGTTTATCTTGCCCTACCTTTTGGGTTGGCATGCCTTTGCAAACTCCATAAAACCTGATGATGCAAACAATGTGAATAGCACTAATCGTAGGTATCGTGGAGACTATGAATGGACACGGTAGAGAAAATTGCAGGGTCACTAGAAACTGTAATGCGAAATGATAAAAGTCTTGGTTATAAGTTTCTTAGCCTTTTTGTATTGTATTTTCCTTTCTGGTGTAGAGAAATTCACGCAAAAGTTTTGTCATTATTCTGTCTCTTTTGCTATTTTGTTCTGGAAGATGGAGGGGGAAGTGAAGTAGCGCCTTCAAACATTAGTTTGATTATGTACTAATTTACCATATTCACTCTATGTAATGGCTTCGAGGAACTTTTGGATTAAATAGTACAAAAATTTTAATTGCAAGTATTTATTTCAATTCAATTTAAGCAATGATTCGTGTCCCTAACATGTTCCCATTAACAAAATCCTTAAATGAGTAATAAGGCATTTTAAATAGAGAATGAAACAAGTTTTTCCATATCAAGTGGTTTTTATTTTTTTGGTTATGTTCTTTTTGAGTAAATGTCAACTTTAAATCGTATCAATGCGCCTTTAATGGCACTTTAGAGGAGGGTCAGTCCAGAAATTGACAGTGACATGTGCAAAAATTATTGTACAGAGGGCGTTATTTATTATTATTATTATTATTTTGAATCAGCGTTACACATACACTGTCTACGTTGAGGAGAACAGAACTCACAATGGATTTGATGGCCTTGTCACTAGATGAACTTCGAGACAAGTATTTGAATGACAAAATTCTAAAGAAACCATTAATTGAGAAAATTAAAATTATTTTTTTTTCCATAAAGAAAAAGTCCATCTAATATTTTTTATTCATGATAGAAAAAAAAAAAAATCTCCACTAAAATTTGCTTTAAATTAAGTAACAAAAATTATAAATACATATATAACTAATTAATAATTATTCATTTTAAATTATAATTAAAAATAATTATTGAAAAAAATCAAACTTAATTATGGAACTCACATATAACGTTGTGTTATACAATATGTAACACCAGCCGATAATAGAGGGACACATAGAGATGTAAGAAGGAGGGCTTCCACATCGGCGTGGACGCAAGTAGTGTCCCTAATTATATATACACGGCGAAGGTTAAAGGGTTTATATCATTCCATTCCAAAAAACGGAAGAAGCTAGATTGAGTAGGATGACAAAGTCCAATATCATATTCTCTAACCGCCTGGGAACCAAGCTCAGGCTGTAGAGCATAGTAACAATCAATGACAAAATATCAGAGATGGTTGATAGGAGCAAATGGTGAGGGGTACTCAAGTGGTACCTGATGTAGTGCGAGTTCTACAAGCCGCATCATAACGTACAACCCCTAAGGCTGCACCTAATTAGGAATGGCAATTTACCTTGTACATCCCGAAAATTGCAGTGCACTGTCTCTAATGGGGTAGTTTTTCCTTGAAAAATCAAGATGACGGGACAGGTTCGGGACTTTAGATGAAAAATTGATTCGGGATCAGGCTGGGTCCGAGGAATAAATACCCCGGCCCAAACCCAGCCCCGCCTATATATATATATATATTTATTTATTTTAATTTATTTATTTTTTATTTTTTTATCATTCCCAATTTTTTACTAACAAAACAACCCTACCCTTGTAACCCCTCATTTCATTTTCTTCTTGCCCCGACACACACTGCCGCCACTTGCAGCTGCTGCTTAAGCCTTCACTGACACCTGCAGCTCACCATCGGCTCCACCTGCTGCAACAACACAGTTGAGCTCCTTGTGCTACTGGATCTCTCTTTCTTTCTTGTTTTTCTGTTCTTGTAAGAGCTTTCTCTGCCATTGCTTTAAATCAGACGTTTTGTTCTTTACTTTTCCGTTTGTGGGGAGGCGTTTGGGGTTTGCAGATTGGGATTGGAGGTCTGGGCGGTGGACATTTAGGAAGGGGGACCAGCTCGAGTTAACAAGATGGAAAGCTGTTGATTTTCTGAAATTCTATTTTATTACTTTCCATTTTCTATTTTTCCTTTCTTCTAATTATTTCATTTTCTTACTTTTTATTTTTCATTTTTTATTTTGCCCCTATAACAAACGATTCTAATCCAATTTTTCCTTCTTCTTTTTCCAAAATAATAATTTTAAAACATTTCTTCTTTAGTGATTGGATCATAGCATTTCTTCTTTATTTCATTTCTTCTATTTATTTTTATCCTTACAAAATATTTCAAAATATTTTAATTTTATATTTTGCATCCAATTCATTCATTGAAGTATACTTGTTTAATCCCCTTTAATGCTATGAAATATTTATCTCCATGACAAAACTATTTATATATATATATATATATGCATTTGGCCACTGCGGCAAAACTGCCTAGAATATATAATTGTTTATTTTAATTTCCTCACACACTTGTCATCATTCAACGAAAAAAAAAATATGGCCGAAATATGTGCATTTGTTTTTTTTGGTCAGCATCATGATATTGTGTTAATAATTAAACATGGTCTTGCTAAAACTCGTTGCATTATGAAAACAAGATTGACTTTTTAGATTTTCCAAAATCATTCATGCAAGACCTTAATAATTAATTTGTTTGGAAATAATATATATCAATTAAAAAAAAGGAAAACCGCCGGGTCCTGTCTCCGCCCCGCAAAATTCCCGTTCCCGTCCCCGTCCCGTATCTAAAAAAAAGGGAAAAACAGCGAGAATGGGATGGCAAATTCCCCATGGGGATAGAGACGGTATTTCAAAAACCAACCCTATCCCACCACGTTGACATTCCTACACCTAATGGTAATGGAGATCAACCCACTTACTTGTACATGTTGGGCGATGTAGTCACAAATTGAGGCAGGACCAAGATGTGGCTTGAAAGATTAACATTAGTTCAATTTATAATACCATACTGAATTATTGATTTGATAGGAGGCATATAGGTTGCTATCTAACCTGTTGATTAAACAATGTTGTATAGTTGGAACTCCAAGGAATACCCACAATATTGCTATCCAAAAATATTGCAATAGTTCACGAAATAACTAAATTATTAAAAATTGATACTGTGTTGTGCTTGCTTAAGGGAGTTCACTCTTACACAACATAAAAAAGATGAAGCAGGAAAATAAGAAATGAGAGTTTGATGTAGATAGCTCTCTAATTGATAAAAGAACTTAAAAAAGCTCTTTGTGAATATAATATTTTCCAGATTAGACAGATTTCTTGAACTTAGATTTAATATAATATTTTCAGATGAAAATCTTGATTTTACTTTATTATGTTTTGGTATTTTTTTTAGTTTTATAATTGTTTTTGTTTTTGTTTTTGTTTTTTTTATTTCTTTTATTGGGATTATAATAATTCTATATTAAAAGGGATAAAAAGGTGATAGAATTATAAATTTGGAGAAGTATTTTTCCAAAAAGATGATAAATTTGTAATTAGTTATACATTAATGTCGCTTTGTGCCGTAGTAACAGATCACACTCTAAGGACCAACAAACATTTAATCTTTCTTTGTCTCTATATTGGCTTCATGCTTAAAGGAAGAGATCATGTTATGGGGAATTTTCATTTTTAAAGTTATCACAGAGCAATCAATATAATTTTTTTTATCTTAAAAGTTAGTTATTGTCTTTAAATTTTTTGAACTTTTTAAATGTATAACACCCATAAAGAGATTGTAGTATGTCACCTGCAAACTTTTTTTTTTTTCTTTTTTATTATTGCATGCTATAAACGAACGTTCAACTGGGCAGTAGCTACATGTGACTGCATAAACGTAGCTTGCCATGCAAAAATAAAATTTTAAAAAAAACATGTAAAGAAGAAATTCTTATTGAAAAATAGTTCACTCAAGAAATTCTTTATGTAGAGAAGCATTAATTGGAAAAAATTAAATTATCAATTCATTTTTGCTTGTCATTCTTCCAAATTAAAATATATCTATATATATATATAACGTCCATATAATATTTATATATATATTTTTTGTAGCTTTCTATTCCAAACTTTCCTATATTTTAAGAAATTTCTAATAATAGTTAACCCCATATAATTTTATAATATTTTCTCTATGTTTATTCAATATGTTATAAAATACTTATTATATCTTAAGATGTATTTTTTTATTGTTAGTCATATTTTATATTTTGTAATATCATAAGATAAATTATTATTTTTATTTTCTTATTAAAAATATTTTAAGCAAATAAAAATAAAAAGTATCTTTAAATTAAATTTTGGGTAAAAAAAAAATATTTAAAACCTATGGGTTCCAAATTCGGGCATATTTTTTAAACCTGAAGTTGAATCCGATACTTCGGCCCCAAAAGTCCCGGTTTGGTCCCAAAAAAATTCAGCCCGAATCCATCTAAACCCAAATGCTTGGGCTTAAACTGGTTTGTTCAACAAAAATTTACATTCCTATTATCAAGTAATGAAACTTTTACTTTTTCTTTCAGCTTTTTTTTTTTTTTTTTTATTTCAAATTTTTGGGTAAAGCTTTTGTTCTTCAAATCTACTTCATTTGTTGCCGCAACCTTATTAATTAATTAATTAATATTTATCTTGGGGATGGGGTAGCATGCTTTTTCAAAAAGTAGAAATTTTTGGCCCAATATTGAGTGCGGAAATATAGGGGACGACTTTTTTATAGCTGATAATAATTTTAGAGGTGCTTCTTTTTACACCACTCGAATTTCTCTCCACACTGCAAGTTTTATATAAAATTACAAAAATCCCCTTTTGATATTTCCTTTATTTCTTTTAATTTTGCTTCACTATTTTTCTTCTTTGGAGATTTGATCTTCCCAGTGTCCAGGGAAGTCTTTGGATACTGATTGCTACACTGAGAATACTCACTGATACATGGTGTTCTTCAGGTGCTCTGTCAAGGTAGTCGTTCAAGGCTTTCCTCCGTTGAATGTGATTAAGCATAGGACGAAAAATGTTGGAAAACTGGTTAGCCGTTTCATAGTTTTAATAATTTTTTCATTAAAAAAAAATTATGGGGAATAAACACACAAATAGGAAGAAGAAAAAAAAACAAAAAAAACAAAAAAAGAAAAAGCCAATGCCCACGTTATCAAACAGAAGCTATATGAATATTAAAAGAAGATGATAAACACTGAGAGAGATATAAAATAATGAAATCCATAAAATTTAAAATAAAAAAAAAAGTTAAAATATTTAAAAGGAAAATAAAAAATTTTCCAAACATTTAACTGGCGGGTAAAATTTTTAATGGAAGAAAATTTTAAGTGGAAAAATTGGGAAAAAAAAAATTATTAAGTCCTAATCAACTAATTTTTATCACTTGTTGAAATTTGAATAAAAAGACTTTGTTGAAAAAGATGATACCTGATATTTCTACTATTAGGACAAACGAAAAGATTATAATCCTGATCCCTAGATATAATATATAATAAAAAAAATATTTTTTTTAAAAATTTTTTGTATAATTTTATTTAAATTTTTCTTTTCTGAAAAAGGACAAGACAATAATACCAAGTTTTAAAATATTATTAAAATTTTTAAAAAATTTAAAACAGAAAGAAGGGATAAGGAATAAGACCTCTGTAACGACTCACCTCTCAATAAATGGCAAATGAGATTGGGATGGGGATTGAGATTTCCATTAGGACAGGGAATGTAAGATGTTGTTTATTTATATGTTTCTTTTATTTTATTTTTTTTTCCTGCTTAATTATTTATTATTAGCATATTTCAAATGTATATACACCTTTTTTTTTTTTTTTTAATACATTGAAAGAGCAGAGGATTCAAATTTGTCATTAACGGTATTAAATTTAATTATTGATCTTTGTCTTGATCTAACTCCATTGACTAATTAATATATATTTTAAACTTTTAACTACTTTACAAACGTCATGAAATCGCGATCTATATATATATATATTAGAAATGCATCTCTTTTAAGGTAGCTGGCAGCCATACATCCTTAATTAATTGATTGCTATTTGTTTTTTAGTGACGGCTAATTGATTTTGCTATTTGTTTTTCAGTGAAGACTAGTCCACTTTCAGCTTTATATCTGTCTGTTATTACCCCCCAAAAAAATAATAATAATAATAATAATTTCTTTATATCTGCCTGTAGTTTTTTGCAAAAATTAGAAAGTGGACAACTACATAAGTAACATATAATCTATATTAAGGTTCCGAAAAGACCAGGTTAACCTTATTTGTTTATTTATTTATTTAATTCTTTTGGTTTCCAGTGGACTAATACATATGATAATATTTTGGATAACTACATTTTATTTTCTTTAAAAGGATCTCATAAATATTTCAATTATAAATGCTAAAAAACAATAATGTCAAATTATAAATTTTATTTTTTTAAAAAAATTATAAATTTTATTAAATGATGATGCCCATTTTTATCAATAAAAAATAAAAATTAATTAATTAATTTATTTATTTAATAACTGATTATAGGATTGACATAATTTATTGTCATGAGATTTATTATTAAAAAATGACAATGCCAATATTTAGCATCTAGGAAAAACGAATGCGATGTTTTAATATTAACATTCGATTGGAGATGCTCCTAATTAGCTCTTAATAATACTTTTTTTTTTTTAATTTCCTGTGAACATTTACATTGATTTTTTCCTGTTTCAAACTCAACTTCCAAATTTTAATTATAACTGACTGACCAACTAAATCAATTTTACTTAAAATTTTAACTATATTGTTATTTGCATTTTGCCCCCTTATACTACGAAACTCTTCACAATGCCCTTGAACCATTTGTTTCTTGTCATTTTAATTTTAATCATATATTTTGACAGACAAATTTTATGAAATTAAACATGTATAGCTACCATACCGTTGTTTAGAAACCATTTTTTTATTTTTCTTTTCTGTAGTATTTTACTTTTGCATAGTAGCTATAACTAATTTTATCAAATTTATTATATAAAATTGTATAGTTGGACTAAACCGAAAGTTAATATAAGGCAATGTGATGTATTTTGTAGTTTAGAGGTCATACTGTAGAAGACAGTTAAGTTTATGAGAAATAATTAAAATGTACTTACCCCCTAATCTTTTTTTTTTTTTCCCCTACAAAGAAAAATGTGTTTGCTTAACATTGTGGAGTATTTCCTATTAATATAAGTGATCATGCCAATTTCGCGCTGTAAAATTTTCGTAACTTGAATTATATACCTCATATGATCTATAATTTTGGCTTTATATTCAAGTTTTATTGTTCTAGAAAATATATTTCAAATTCTAACTGGGGGGATATAATATGGTATAAGTATTATGCATAATTACCTATGTATAATTAATTAAAAAATTATACAGTGAAATGATCAAGTTTAAATCAGGTTTTGAATATTAGATGTAATGTTTGAACTTTCTT
Organism: Ziziphus jujuba; assembly: GCF_031755915.1. Classification (NCBI taxonomy): domain Eukaryota; kingdom Viridiplantae; phylum Streptophyta; class Magnoliopsida; order Rosales; family Rhamnaceae; genus Ziziphus; species Ziziphus jujuba. Next base: position 10,207,015 of record NC_083390.1, read on the forward strand.
TTTCAACTTTTTAATTATATTAATGGCTAAAATTTAAAATTATATTTATTAATCATCAAGTTTAGATAAGGTTTTTTATTTATTTAAATAAAATTAGAATATGTTACTAAATCCAAATTTAATCATTTTTAAATTTTAAATCCTAACTTTTGATGTGATATAATGTTTAATAAAAAAAAATATGATATTAAAATTATCAAATCATCCTAATATGAACCTAACTGTATAGTGAAATGACTACTAATATCATATGTAATTTATCATATTTTCTGTTTATTATAAATTCATAAACACTTTACAAACTAACAGAATTCCATTATATTATACACTATACACAATATTTTCTTTTATTGGTAAAAAACCCATAATTAGGGTTGAATTTGGATTATGGTAGTTAACAGAATTTCATTATATTATACATGATACACAATATTTTCTTTTATTGGTAAAAAACCCATAATTAGGGTTGAATTTGGATTATGGTAGTTAATCAGAATGGCTATTGCCATTTGAATGGGGCATTATATTCAACATTTGAATTTGATTACTTGGTCATAAAACCAATTGGATTGAATTAAATTGAATCCTTAAAAATGAGGGATTAGATATTTCGATTTTTAAAACAGAGATAGACAATGTCACTTATTGAATAGACAACTAGCAGTCTTTAATTTTATTAAATTTATTAAAGAAAATCGTATAATTAGGCTCAACTGAAACATGATAATTGTTTAGGATGTAGTGCACTTAGTTTTGCAATTAGAAGGTCAAAAAGCAGAAGACCGTATAGTTTACCGGAAATAAATTGTAGTTGCCCCTAATCTTTTTCTACAAAGAATAAAGAAGAAAAACATTTTGATGCTTAACATTGTGGAGTCTTTCTTATTAGATCTCTATAAGAGATCGTGTCCATCTCGGAGTATAAAATTTTCGTAACTTGAAGACTAATTTTGGCTATATATGCTAGTTTTATTGTTCTAGAAAATATTTTTCAAATTATGGTTGGGGAGATATTGTATACTCTAAGTCTTATGAGTAATTACCTTAATCTACCTTCTATTTGGCTTGAGGCAGGGCCTCCATGAAATACAAGTTTTTGATTTTCTCAAGGAAAAAAAAAAGTAATTATCTGAACGTAAAATTAATTAAAAAATTATACGGAATGACTACAAATATCATATGTAAATTTATTATATTCTTTGTTTATTATAACCTCATAACTAGTTTACAAACTTTTAAGAAAAAATAGCTTACCAACCAATAAAATTTCATCATATTATATGTTATAATATACAATGTTTGAATTTTGAATTTGATTAGTTGGTCATGATAGTTTCTCAGATAAATAAAAATGAATAAAATTGAATTCTTATTTATTTATTGTGACAGAATTAATTTGAATTCATAACCTTAAAAAGGAGTGATCTATATATTCTCTCCCTCTCCTTGAAAAACAAAAACAAAACAAAACAAAAAAAGAAAAAAAAAATCAAATGGAAGACAGAGCCAGCCAGGGAGTACTTGCACATTTGAAGGGGCATTGACTTCAATGAATATAAATAGACTTCTTGTCTTTTTTCTTTTCTATTTTTAAGGATTTTCATTTTTAATATATATATATATATACACCGTTGTTATGGTACGGATCATCCGCATGCATATATAGATCTAACTGTAAACAAGTTTTATATATATATATATAGACATACACGCACATAGTTCAATATAAAATTATATACATATTATGGACTTTCGTAAGGGCTTTATCATATTCATTAGGCGTACGCAACATGGCGGGTGATGATATATGCATATATATATATATATATATGTAAATACATAATTCCAACAAGCCAACGACTTACCTCTAGCAAATTGCATGCTTAAGTCTTACATTATTTTAAGGTCAATATGTTAATCTACTGCAACATGTAATTAATTAATTTGTATTAAAATAGTTTAATATCGCCATTGGTTGACCTAGGTTTATATAATAGATACCACTTGGACTTTAGTATTAGATATTAAGTTATTAATTAATCGTTTGATTGCGTGCTTTCCAAATTATGTTTATGTAAAATTAGCTGTCAACGATATCCTAGTGTTAGTTTCATTAGGCAGTTGAGTCCCTTACATTTTGTAAAACTAAAATGTCCATATATATATGTATATATACACCAAAATCCTATTAATTAATTAAGATAATATATAGTTTTACTTAACCTAATTGGAATTTGATTAAGTGCAGGTTTTACCATAAGAATAGAATTTGAATATAATAATATTAGTGGCAACACAATAAAACTATTTATTAAATAATATGTGTTAATATATTATATATTGGTTGATATGTTCAAATAAATTTAATATGGATACGTAAATAAAAAATAATCAAATATTATCATGTTAATTAATAAATAAATTTGATGAACATTTTGATAATTCTAGTATTATTTAGAAAACAAATATTGTCATTTTTGCTTTTGAGTACCTCCTAATTCAATTTACTCATTTTATGTTATTACAATTTACAAATTATTTTTGAAAAACTGTTATTTCATTAAAACATCTAATTAAAACGTCGACGACCTTAAATTAGAATGTTAAATTTTAATCCGATATGAATATATAATATATATAATACTTAATTTGATATAATTTTATGCATTTTTTTTATTAAATTGAATTAAAAAGGTGTGCAACATTCTAATTTAAGGTCATCGGGGTATATTTAATTAAATAAGAGTTTTTAAAAATATTTTTTAATACCATATATAATGAGTGAATTGAATAGGAGGTACTCAAAAGCAAAAATGACTATCAATACTATAATATTAAAATCTTCACCAAATTTATTTACTAAATAATACATATTAAAATATTATTAATTAACATATTTATTTATCTTAATTATAAAAAAATCAACTTTCCAATAAATAACTAGATTTTAAAAATAAATCAATTAAATGATGTTATATCATTTGCTATATTATTTTATAAATAAATTTGATAAATATATTGATAAATAATATTATTATTACATGATAATGGGGAATGAACTGCATAAATGGAATTATGAGTCAACAGCACTTATATATAGAGCACAATATGACGCTTCATGTTGCCTAAATGCTACAATTCCTATATTCATATCTATCATATATATTTATCCAATTGTCTCTGAAAGGATAGTGTCATTTTCAGTTTGAATAGTTTTCATCTTTATTATAGTAATGTTATATATATATATATATATATGTTAAATTTGTTTACCAAATTATTAACAAATTGATTTGGAAAATAGTATGAAATTATTTTATTTATTAAAGATTATTATAAATAAATAAATGATAAATGATTTTCAAACAAACTAATAAAATAATAGTACATTATTTGTCACACCTCTGGGTAGGTAATAGTACCATTATTCATATATATATTTATCCAATTAATTGTGATCATATCTTAATTTCATCAGCATAAAGTTTCTTCTTTCCCCATTCTAAAATATTGTCAAAGCTTTTTTTTTTTTTTTTTTGGGTGAATTTATTGTTATTATTTTTTTTATAGAAAATATTGTCAAGCTCATTGTCTGATGTGCAAGAACTGTGGGTAATGAAACAAAGTATATTCCAAATTTCAAGGATAAAAAGGTCAAGCTCTCTGTCCTTTCCCCACTTAATCTTTGCTTTCTGTCCTTTCCCACTTAATCTTTGTATTGATAATTTAGTTTATTAGGAATCAACTGTATGCTATATAAGCCTTGATGAACCTTTTTCCAAAATTTGTTTTCTTATATTAATTTGTGTGTTAAATTGTCACAACGAGCGGTACATTTCTTGAATTATTCCATTACAAAATTATAATTAATTATTCCAGTAAACTTATGGCCTTATCAAGAAGAAAAATTATATTTTGGTTAAACATAATAGACTTACGAAAAAACAAATTTGTAAGAATTCAATGTCTCTGAAACATTATTATAAATTAATTTTTTCTCTGGCTGCTTTTGACCGGCCAATTTTGAATCAGCCACTTTGATGCGACCACTATATAGACCAGAGTCTTTGTTTTATAGTTGTACTTCTTGTCCAAGTCTATTGAATTCTTCCTCATTGAATATATAATTAATAAGAGTTTGTTTGGTCATGCATTAGTTATTTTTTCACTTCTTTCAAAATAAAAATTATTCAATTTTTTCTTGTTTTTTAGTATGCAGCTAAGATGATGCAATGTATTTGGAGAATAATGCTGTATGGTGAGAGGAAATTTTTTTTTTTTTTTTTTTTTTTTTTGGGGAACAAGTGAGAGGTAAAAAAAGCTCAGCGCAAACTAATTTTTAGACAGATTTTGGCTAGGTTTAGTTGTAAATTAGTATTTATTGGAGAAAAAAAATAATTGTATAAAATCTCACACTATATTGAATGTGAGTTTGAGACCTCAAAAGTAAATTTTTAAAAATAAATTTTTGCTTGAAAAAAAAAAATACTTACTGATAGTATCATAAATCTTAATCATATATCATATAGTCCTATACTATATAACATGAAATCATACAAGAAAATAATAAAGTTCGATATAGCATGGATCATCCAAATGGGGTCAAGATAATAACAAGACGAGCCTGAACCTCAATTCTTAAAAGTAAATTGGTCACTACTTTTTGGACAGATTTGATAGATCAGAGTACTGTAACAAATAATATCAAAGATGTGAGTAGGTAGTAAAAAGTTTGAATCAGAAACAATAAATGAACCATCAAAGTTAAACGGTATTCTAGATTGATCTAGATTGATCCAACAGGTAATAATAAACAATTTTATATTTATAAGACTAATATTCTAAATGCTTTTTCTCAGCCAAAAAAAAAAAAAAAATATATATATATATATATATTCTAAATGCTTTTATCTAATTAAGTAGAAGACTATTTCTAAAAATAGACCAAGAAAGTATGAAACAAATCTTATGGCTATGAAGCTGTCAGAATTTTCTGAATTTGTATATACGTTGCCCTTGAATATGTGATATAGAGATTAATTGGGTTTTCATTTCGTCAAAGAGATTTGGCCCTGAAAATTTCAACACACCCATCAAGAGCGCCATACTTTCTGCTTTAATCATTTTTGTCAATTTTATATACACATTCACAGATATATGTGTATAGTTTATTTAAAATAACTAAATACCAGACAAACGCTAATCAATAAATCAATATTTAAGAAAACTAATGCAAACTTGTTCAACATTTTTCCAATGACGCAGTAGTGCGAAGGATGGAATTATTGCAAAATGAATGGTCCTTACTAGTAAAGGACAGAAGTTGATGAAGACCTAAATTAAAATAGATTCAACGATCTAGACTTCGACAATTTCCATAGTATAAATATGTATAATATATGAACAAATAAATTTATTCTTTAGAAGTTTTGGAATGGTTTTCCTAAACAAAAATTACACCAATTTAATTAACCTCACCAGGTGGGACTCATATAAAGTAATTCAAATGAAAGATATTATATTCCACGATGGTGGCATGTTGCAGCTTATTTCCTAGACAGTTCCAAAAATTGACCAATTGCTGAAATCGACTACCCAATTCAATTCAATTTGTTTGGATCAAATTAAATAATATGAATAACCAGAAGAAAATATAATAACTTCTTTTTTTTTTTAATGGAAAACAATCTAATAATAACATAACTTTTTAAAAGTAAAAATGAAAGGGGGCACTAATGGTATTGTAAGAAAGAAAAGTAAAAGACATAAAAAATTTTTGAAAGAAAAAAATAAAATGAGAGGGGGTCACTTGCCGCCCTGGTCGTCGCATGGTGAATCCTCCAGTGTTGTCATCCTTGGTTGTACTTCTGCGTTTATAATGTTTTACTCTTAAAAAAAAAAAAAAAAATAAACAAATAAATATTTAAATATTTTTATATTATTTGGATGACAATTTGCGATATAGAACGTACTTACTATCAAAGTTTTAAATATTTGAAATTTTTGTCAAAATTTTTTCAAAATTTTTATTTTTTTAGAGGATTAAAAATAAATTTAGATCCTAAATAAAAATTGATAGAATCTTCATAATATTTATCAAAATTTTTGAAATTTCATCAAATTTTTTATGAAAATTTTTGTTAAAATATTCATATTAAATTTTTAACAATTTGATTAAAAAATTCATAATATCTATGGAAATTTCAGAAATTTTCATATAAATTTCTATGAAAATTTTGAAGTTATCTATAATTTTTTTAAAATTTTTATTAAAAAATTCATAAATATATTGATATTTAGTAAATTATTTTATCAAATTAACTTCAGTGAATTTTTTTTTATATTTTTATTATCTTTCAAATATTTAATGATATGAATAAAACAGAATAAATTAAATTGAATAACTTTTATATGTTTTATTTATTAATAAAGTATATATATACTTATTATACATTTTGTATAAGATGAAATCATTAAAATTTCATAATTAAAAATTAATAGTTGATTATATAATAATATAAAATAATAGCATAAAATATATACAATATTATGTAGAATCGATATTGATAGTATTTAAATTAATATCATTAAGCAAATAAAAAAAATGATGGAATATAATATACTAAACATCAGGGACAACTACATTTAATACAATATTTTTATAATTTACATACCAATAATTACATGAAAAATTATTAGCGAGATATATTTTTTAATAATTATTTTTTATATTTCATATCTCAAAATGAGAATGAGAAAAAGATCAATAATTTTCAACCACTTAAAAAGTCTATGAGTATTGAGATGATATTTATGAAATATAATGTAATTATAATAATTGTTTTATTTTAATTAATAAACAATTTTTATCAAATATATACCTTTTGTGCATATTTCTATTAATAATAATTTATTTACCATCGTTATTGCTTGCTATAAATTAATTGATTAAGAAAAATATAATATTTATTCAATATTTTAGCAATTTTCTAATCAATTTGATAATTAATTGATTAAATAAGCTAATTATAAAGTTTTAACAAAATTTTTCATTTTATTAAATAAATTTTCATAATTATTTGTAAGTCTTTATCGATATTTGATATTTTCCAATATATTCATGGAAGTTTTTATATTTTGAACGTTTAATATTTCCATCGATAGCGAAATTTTGAACCTTGTTTACTATAAGATATTTATTATATCCCTACAATATTAATTGGAGATAAAAGAGAAAACATTCAAATTTAAAATTGTTATTATTATTATTTTTATTTTTATCTATGATTTCACTAGCTCATCCACAATTCACAAATTTTGCCATTGTAACTCACTGTAAACTTAACAACATTGTCCATCATATCAAAATTGTATATGTATTTTAGGTAAACAATTTTGATCTAATACTGAACAACATAGCCTTATGAAAGTTACATCTAAGCTGGTAAAATCATGGGTAAAAAAACCATAAATTTTGTACATTTTCTCTTTTGCCCCAATTTAATTTTATGCCATGTCAATGTTGGTTTATCATAAAGTGAACTACATAGTCTATCAAAATGTTATAGGGAATATTTCATTTACACCCATTTAGGTTTGGGGTAAAAACAAAAATATCCATAAGAGTTTTAATAATATCATTTACATCCACTAGAGGAGTTTACTTATTTACATTAAAGTACTTTCAAAATTCTTCTTTTTTTTTTTGGGGCAATAAATAATTTGAAAACTTCAAAGTTTTGTTAATCTATGTTTTAATTAATTCTATTTAAACTAAGTGATAATTTTTCAAGTTGAAAAAAAAAAAAAACTATGTGGTGATTTTAATAAGATATGTATTTGTTAACCAAGTTATAATTTGTTAAGTATATTTTGATAAATGTATTATAATCCAATATAATTTATCAATATATTCATCTAAATATATTATAATTTTTCAAATGTATTCAACCAAATGTATTTATCAAATATATAACTTATTTAAAAAGCTCATGTAATTAAAATTATTATTTTTTTAAAACAAAAAATTATTACATAATTTAAATAAAAATATATTAAATTTTTTTGAAGTTTTCAAGTTAATAATTGTAAAAAAAATAAATAAATAAATTTGAAATTAATTTAATTTAAATAAAAATTATAAAAGTAATTTCAATTCGTTTAAAGAATATCAATGATATTATAAAAAAGATGAACGATACTTTTCTATTTATTTTAAATCTTAAAAAGTGTAAATATAATATTTTCAATATCGTATATACTTATAAATAATTTTTCTATAACAGCGTGATACCTAATATAATAGACTTTCAAATGCATCTAGATGTATATAAATGTACGTATATACACTTTGATACGGATAAAAGCCTAATATAATATGGCATCCAAGCCCCACCATACCAGAAAATTTTAAAATGAGTAATAAAGAAGGTTCTTAAAACGAGTAATAAAGAAGGTTCTTATCGCTGTACTCATTTCATGAATATTTCCCTTACAGTGACATTTTTGAATGGCTGCAAAAAATTCTAGAGGCCAACTTGAGCAACCCCTGCTAAAGTAGAATTGCCCATTTGATAGAGAGAGTCTGCAAACTAGAATTTGATTAATATCCTCTGGACTTTCAAACCACGAGGCAGACATGATGCATACCCCATATGGATCACAGATTTAAGGTCCTCCTTCTTCGTGCTAGTCACATTTCTAAAGGGACAAAATTATGCGCAGCCATGCATTTATGAAATTTCCAATGCCAAACACACACGCCCCTATCAGTCTTATTCCTAAAATTCTAACTAAATTAATTTTTCCCATATATATATAAATATACATAAACATTTTAAAAATATGACTTAAAGACCTCAATTATTTTCTGAAGAATAGGAAAAGTAAATTAAGTGACAAATCTATACAAAATTAGAGAGAAGAGGCATTTTTCTCCATTATCAATCGACTATTTGTTATTTTTAGAAATAGAGTGAAATAAATTTTCCTTTTAGTTATAGTAACTAGTACCTCTACCCACTTCCAATTTTATTGGTGGTGAAAAAAAAAAAAAGAGAGAGAAGAATGGTGGAAGGTAAAATTAGAAATGTTCTAACTATTAAGTTAATAAATAGGGTAGCTCTTAAATTTTCTCAAGCGTTTTGATCTAGGACTAAATATAAGGGTATAGAATAAATAAATAAATAAAATGAAGAATTTGCACCGAAATCTAAGAATCCAAACACCCGCAAATAAGAAGTCACCGGTGGGAGTCAATGTTGATGACGGTCCTGAGACGTTTTAATCTTCAACCTGACTGCTACTACTAAAATTGAGTCCTTAGAATGGCCCGCTCTATTTCTCTTTCTCTGAAAAAAAACCTTTGAATTTGATTATTTTATTTTATTTTACAAGTTAATAAAAAAATATATTAAAATAATTAAACTTATTATAAAAATGGATGTCATTCCATGTTGCTTCTTGGGATGTGTTTGCCTTACGCCTTTTAACATTTTCTTTATTTTGTTTTTTTTTTTCCCTTAAAAAATAACAGGAAAATTATATATTGGTTGTTTGACATTTCTGAAAGAGTAACATGCAAAGATAAGGTCTGAATTTTGACAAAAATTTATTGCTAAGTCAAAATCTGGTGGCTCTGTCTCCTTTCATATATATATATATATATATATAAGAAAAGCCACAGTAAAGATATACGGACATGAAATAGAGAAAGAAGAAGTTGACAAAACTATGGAGAACAAAAATTCCGAAAGGTCTTTTCTTGGAATTCCAGTTAAGGAGGAGAAAACAACCATTTCTAATGGTGATGAAGAAGGTGCTTCTGCAGAAATAGACAAGGTAAAGATGAATTTCCTCCTTTCAAAGTCCCTTTTTTTTTTTGTTTTTCCTCTCTCTTTCTCTCTCTCTCTCTCTCTCTCTCTTCTTTTTATTATTCTCTGGATTCATTCCGGGATTAATAACAGATCGATTACTGAAATCAACTTAATTTCGATACATAATTTGCAAGAAAACTTGAATTATCTCAAAAATTATTATATAAACCAAATCCTGGTCGGATTTTGATGTGGGATTTTAGTTTCTTTCATTTGTGTTTATGAATTTTTTTTTTTCCCTTTTACTTCTTGAACTGCATATCTCGTTTATTTTCACATATCATATTGTTGGTCGTCGATTGACATGGAAAATATAAATCTCGATCAATGGTATTTAAAGTATATTCAGCCTTTTCAAGCATATGCTGGTGATGTTCAAATTAATGCTTATCCTCTATTTAATGCTCTAATAATTAAATATATTATACATGTGTGATGCATGGATATGATCATATGTTAGGGAAGATGTGGCTGGTGATATGTTAAAGAAGGTAATAAAATAGGTTTTGTTTAGGATTTTGGACTAAAATCAAAGTTAAACAACGTATAAGCACTAATGAAGGCGTCTTCAAATGCTTGTAAGCTGCTTTAGTTTTTATTTTTCATTTAGGATCTTTGATAAGAATATATATATATATATATATATATATATTATATGCATATTTTATGCATGAATTATAGTTTTTTTTTTTTTCTTCTCTCAAAATTAATTTTGACGTACTTCTTGAGTTTTTCTATATCATCTCTAATTGAGGTTCAAGGAAAAGAGGTTTTTGCGAAAGCTCGATAATATTTTCATGATGACTATGTATATATATAAAAGTTTGACTTTAGCATAAAATTAATATACTTGTGCCAAGCTTATTATCAGCTTTGCAAAATTTATTACCACAATCTGATCCATGATTAAATTAAAGAAAAGAATCTCATCCTCAATAGGGGCTTTGAAAACTGCATTGTCGGTAACTTATGGTATTTAAAGATATGTTTAAATCTCTCTTTATATGTCTAGTGGTAGCTGGCTACCTAGATCTGACCTTATCTCAATTTCGAGCAACCTATAGCTTAATTAATTAATTAAGACCTTAAATCTGTCAAAGCCAATTTATATAAATAAATTCTAATAATGGTCATAGGTTCCATTTTAAATTTTGAATTCTATATATATAAAACCCCCAGTCTTTATAATATCAAGTTAATTATATGTTGTCTCATAATTAAGAGATTAATTTGTCCAGGCAATCTTGGCAACCACCACGGATCAATCAGCTACGGAGACAAATACAGATGGTCACCATTCGCCTCCTAATTCAACGCTTAAGAATCAGGTAAGCCTTCCATCCATCCACATGCTCTCTATATATACATATATATATACACACATATATTATTAATTAGAACAAATAATTGACGTTAGAGTATATGAAGAATAATCTATTCTTCGATAGTTGACGTTAGAGTATATAATCTATTCTTCGACCAATTAATCTACAATTCCACTGGTTTGAGACAAAAATGTGATACTTAAACACGATATCAGAATTTTTAAAACATTATTATCTAAAAATATAATTTTTCACTAGTCAACTATGTACAGATATTTAATCATTTTAAAATTAATAAAAGATGATTTCATATAAAAAAATAAATAAATAAAATTATCATATACTTGATTAGCTTGACATATTTTAATTTGAGTTGCTTCAGGAGGATCAACTAAAATCAGCTAAAGCAGAAATGGGGGAGGTTAGAGAAGAAAATGAAAGACTAAAAGTGTTATTAGCAAAAATTGTCAAGGAGTACCAGTCCCTCCAAACGCACTTCTATGACATTCTTCAACAAGAAGAAGCTAAGAAACCTAAGGAAACTACCACTGCTCTTGATCATACCCACCAAGAAAATGAAGAACCTGAACTTGTCTCCCTTAGCCTCGGAAAAACCTCAAGCGATCAGCCTAAAAAGGATGAGAAAAAGGCGAGCAATAATATGATCAATAATGGCAAAGATGACGAGGAATTCGATGGAGGACTTGCCCTAGGGCTCGGTTACAGGTTCGAGCCTGCAAGATTAGCATCCGAGATTTTGAAGAACAATTCAAGCTCGGATAATAGCCTTGAAGAACTCAATAAGGAAGATGAGCAAACTGATCGAAAATGGTCACCGAGCAAAATTCAAAAGACGACAAAAAATGGAGATCATGATGAGGTTTCACAACAAGCTGCGTTGAAGAGAGCTAGGGTTTCGGTCCGAGCTCGTTGCGATGCCCCAACTGTAATCATCAAACACACTTTGATATAAACTTCTGAAACTAACCCATTTCATCAAACACTTTTATTAATATGTATATATATATATATATATATATATATATATATATATGTGTATTTATATGAATTTTATTAACATATGTATATATATGTATTTATATGAATTTTTTTTTTTTTTTTTTACAGATGAACGATGGATGTCAATGGAGAAAATATGGTCAGAAAATAGCAAAAGGAAATCCATGTCCAAGAGCATACTATCGTTGCACAGTCTCACCAAATTGCCCTGTGAGAAAACAGGTAATTAAATAATAAGATTATTATTATTTTTTTTTCGCTTCCTTCCTTTGTTGAAATATATATCATTTTGGTGAACTATATACCTTGATTCGATGGAGGATGACATCATGCATGCATTTTGTCCAAGAAATGAGGAAATCTCTTAAATCTGATATGCTTTTGAGCTTATATTGTTTTCTTTTTGGACTATATGCACGTGTTGTTCTAAATCAACTTTATAGTCGCTTTGAACTATCACCACAATGATTATTACTTTACATGATGACTAGATTTACAAATGAATAAGGTACAAAAGCTTCAATGGAAAAGTCAACAATTGATTTTTAGAACGTGTAATCCAGTCAATAATTAATAAAGCTAAAATTTGTTTGTATTGACAATATAAATTTGTAACTAATAGTATAAGTCCTTTTGGAGACACCTTGCTGTTTCATTGGATAATAATTTCCAAGAATTCCTATAACAATAAGAATAATAATAATAATGCTTTTTTTTTTTTTATAAAAATATAAATTGCTAGTACAGAATATCAATAATTAAAAATAAGATTCGTTCAAAACCTTGATACTTCGAAAACGGAGCCGAAGTGCCTATTATCTTTCCCACCTGGATTTTTAATTCGCACTGATCTATTTCTTAATCCTTAATATTGGCTTCAGCAAAAGAAAAATAAAATCCTCAATATAGGTCATTAATTTTTCTTTTTCTCAAATAATTTTCAGGTCCAAAGATGTGCTGAAGACATGTCAATATTGATCACAACCTATGAAGGAACCCATGACCACCCACTTCCCATTTCAGCAACAGCCATGGCTTCCACGACTTCTGCCGCTGCTTCAATGCTTCAATCATGCTCTTCAACCTCTCAACCAGGCGGCTTCATGAACTCATCCAATGCTCCATTAATGACCACCTCATCTACACCTTCCAATAACACCATCCATGGATTCAATTTCACTTCCTTGCACAACTCAAAATCACTGCAACAACAACAACAACAACAATACTATTTCCCAAACAGTTCAATCTCTACCTCCAATGCTCATCCAACCATCACTCTCGATCTCACTGCTCCTAATTCCAATTCAAGAATATTCTCTTCTCCTTTCTCTTCCGCACCAAGATTTTCCTCAACATCTCTGAACTTTTCCTCTTCTTCTTCCTCTTCTTTAGATTTCAACAACCTGAAAACACCATGGATGTCCAATCAAAGTAGCTACTTCAACTATGGAAGTAATGCTCCATATAATCAGAGTAAAAACCAGTCCAGCTTTCTCAACAACAATGGAAAAAGGCCAATATTCCAAGAACCAGCATTTATGATGAACAATGTCATTCAGAATGCTTCTAATTCTCAGCAGTCCTTGACGGAGACAATAGCCGCTGCAACCAAGGCCATCGCTTCGAACCCGAAATTCCAATCGGCTTTGGCCGCGGCTCTTACGACGGTGGTTGGTAACAGTGGAAATGGGGTTGGTAAAAATCAAGGTGGTGCTGATCAGGGTTCTACAGGGATGAGCTTGAAGTGGGGTAATGAGACTTCGACAGTGAATTCACTTTTTCCGGCTGGTAAGAATGGGATAGGAGGGTGTGGTTCTAGCTGCTTGAACAAATCGTCCAGCACTATGAATTCTCAACAGCTACAGCAAGGGAATAATTTGAACCTTTTACCTCCTACATTATCACTTTCTACATCAAAAAGTGCTTCTTTGTCTCCCACAGAGAATAATAGGGATTTTTAGCTTATCATTTAGATTGATTTTATGTTAATATTTCATGTTTGATTAGTTTTTTTTTCTTGGACAGAATAATGTTTGATTAGTTGGTAGTATCTGATGACAATAACAAAGAAAACTAGCTAGGAGAGTGCCGTGTAAATTTAGGCATTCATACTTGTTTTGGTATTGAATATTTAATTACGAGATAGATTGGTTAAAATTAATGTCTAATCTTGTTTTTAGAGTCAGCATTATTTAATTGTGAGATAAAATGTATTTGCTTCTTAGTTTTCCAGCAGCTCTCAAAATGATATACTCTAAAAGGTTTATTTCATATGAATAAAGCCTTTTGCAGTAACTTACCTTAATTCCTCTGTTCTTCTTGTGGGGTAAGTATTTGTAGTTTATGTCTAGACCCCGACAAGATTAGTACATTTTCATTTTTCTATTTTGAGTATAGTTGCTTAGGTTCTGTCTGGCACAGTGGCAAAGCCATTTGACAATGATTTTTATTACTAATTTTAAATCTCCATGTCCCAATATTTACATATATATATATATATATATATACATATAATAACTATCACTTCTATGATAAATATAGGATGCAACAATTTAATTGGCTTTTCAAAAGAATTTATTTTTCTGTATTAAATTTTAGAATAAAAGAATCAAAATTTAATTAAATACATTTAATTAATATTTATCATCTAAATAATAGATCTGTTGGTGTTCATTAGATGTGGTGATAAAGAGGGGAAAAAAAAAGAAAGAAAGTAATTTGCACTTTTAATCTTCTAACATTGGGATGTCTAGTGCTCTTAAGAAAATAACTAAACAAATAAATATGGTCCATACCTCTGCCATGTGCATGAAACATATTTTTGACATATTTGAAAACTATTATGTTCATTACAAATGGTGACAAATAACAAAATTTAAAAAAAGAAAAAAGAAAAAAAAACCTAAAAAAAAGTTATTTGCATTTTTAATCTTCTAGCATTAGGATGTTTAGTACTTTTAAAGAAATAACTAAACAAATACAGTCCATACCTCTGCCATGTGCATGAAACATATTTTTGACATATTTGACATGGAAATGAGTTAAGGATATGATGTTGTATATTTGTAACAAACATTACACTTAAGGGATAAAAAATGCCTAAAAATTGATCACGGTTTTACTCTTCAAAGAGACGCCCTACACTCTTGGCATGTTCATGACACACGAGTTAGTACATAACGGTGCAATAAACATTTCAGCCAAAAAAAAAAAAAAAAAAAAAAAAAGGTGGAACAAACATTATAGTTGAAGGACAAAATATTCCTCCCCCCCCCCCCCCCCCCCCAAAAAAAAAAAAAAAAAAAAAAACCAATCACGAGTATGAGCATCAAGTACCCTAAAGTTAAACAATTACAAATGCAAGCAATCCAATATATATATATATATATATATATATAGATATACTTGCTATGATGAGTATGAAAGCCGAAATTATGGTTGGTGTCATTAAGCTATGTCCAAATAAGATATAAGTGAGCTTTTTGCTACTTATATCAAGATATAATCGATCAACACCAATCATAATTTCAGTGTTAATGTTAATTGTAGAAAAATTATAAGCATATATATATAGTTTTGATATGATAAAAACTTCATAAAAGATTTACAAAAGGAACATATTATATCGGTTGCAACATAGGAAAATGTTTATGTCCGGCATCATATCTTTTGAGTTACTGTTTTCTTTTTGGGTTTTATTTTTTGAAATTCAAATGAAATAGGAAATTTTTTATGTCCTGCATCATAGTTTATGAGTTATTGTTTTCTTGTTAGGTTTTATATTTTGAAAATAAAATGAAATAATGTATTATTATTTGGATGATGTGGATTGACACATAAGCAACGCATAGAAATTCCTCGTCATAAGTCCTTTATAAAGTCGTTATCATATTAATCATTATATATAACTACATCACAAGTAACTTTAAAAAAAAAAAAAAAAAAAAAAACTCTAATGAAAATGTAAATTGCTATCTATATGGCAAAAAAATATAAAAATGTGTGAATTAGTATTTATGTGATGTAAAAGTTAGAAATATTTACTGCTTAGGTATAGATATCTATTTATTAAACAGTTAATCCTAAGACTAATCTCCCATAATTTTGTCTAAAACACAACTACTTATTGATGTATTTATTTATTTTTTAATTTAAAAAAATAAAAAGTTTCCTAGGAAGAGGTTTTTTAAAATGTCAATTTATTTCAAGATGTAGCAATTATTTTTTGGCAGTTTACTTCTCTATTGAAGATGCTCTAACATTATCATTTTCTTTCCTTGAAATAAACGCCTCGCAGTTATTCAATTTCTGTCTAAAACAAGGCTCTACCAAATATGTTTTCGAGCATAAATCATTGAAGCATGTAATATATATATATATTTGGTAAATATAGAAGCCTGTAATATATATAGTAATTTTCTCTTTGACAATGGAATCCAGAATATGTTGGACGGCAATGTGTGTATATGCATTTTAATGCGTGCTCTGTTAAGGGTACACATATGCCGTATACAATATCCTGAGCTTTGTCATCAATGAGAACCCCAAAAAAAAAAAAAAAAAGTAATATATAATACAGTAAGAAAATTTATATGCATCCAGTATAATCATCCACAAAGTGGGTTTATTGGTCTGGTGTCATTATCAGAAGCAATGCCATAATTGATTGTAGAGCCTCTACTTACACAACCATAATTTCCCCCCACAACTACTAAATTATTCATATAGATTTGTGAAATAACTTATCACGGAATATTCTAGAGAATGTTCAATCACAAAGTATTTTACATATTGAACATGTTCGTCGCATAAAGTGTTGGACATACATTTTCACTAGTTTATGACCACACATATTTAAGTTTCAATAAAATGTCTCCGAACGATTTTAAGAATTGTTCGGCCAACAGTAACCAATAAGAATTTGGTTATGTGAGAGAAATTTTGGGAGTGCCAAAAGAACAACCCACATAAATTGGCATTCCATTAATGGGCCGCAAGAAAATGGTTGTGGTTATGCCTCATTGACATGTTTTGAGCCCAGCCTAACAGAGAAAAGCCCCGGATCATAAGTTGACTTAGGGCATACCTTTTATGTATAGGCCGTTGGTTTACAGGTCTATGTATGGGACTGGACAACTCCTCATCAGGCCCAGTTGACTACTTCCGTTATTAACCCATTCATCTATGTAAAAGTGGCAACTCAAACAACAGACACGTGCGTGGTTTCCACACGTGGCAAAAATAGGAAACATTCATTCAAAAGCCAGATGAACTGTCTTTTCGTTTAGGATGAAGATAAAGCTACAGCTTCCCCGAAAACAAAATCAGGAATCCCATTTCTCAGTGCCTAGAGGAAGCAAAGACTCGAAGGTACACGGTGCAAATTCTTGGATCATCTTTTCTCATGTCCTGTTGCTAGCAGATAAATTTACATGTTATATATGCATTGTGTGTTGTGAAATGGTATGAGGATTTCTTTTTCTTTCTTATTTGCAGCTTTGTTTAATAAGATTTGTGATGCCAAGCAACATAGTATTATGACAGAACTTACTGTCAAAACTCAAAACTTTTGAATCTTTAATACACCTAGGGAACCAGTTAATATTCAATTGATCTAACATTGACAAACCAATCTTGGTATCCTTAATTACAAGATTTGCATATATCTAGTATTTAGAGTTTCACTTCAATCATCCTTTTAAGGAAATTGAATCTGAACTAAAAATTAAGAATCAGTGCGATCTCAGAAGGGTGATCCACAATGCACACAAATGAGATTTATTTGGATTCAGGGAATTTCATTATAGATTCTAACACCATGTAAAAAGACTTTGATTTTTTAGTCCACTCCATTTTGTGCCTCTAGCGTATATATGGCTCAAGCACAGGACAGGGCAAGCTCCAAACTCTCAAGCTATGATGACTACTTTGAGACTATCCAATCCAGGAAGAAATTACCTTTTTCTATACAGGAAACTTTGACACTTGCATTTGGAAAGATTCCAGTTTCATCTTTCCCACTAGTTCCTGGGGGCAAAGGTAATAGCAGTAACCGCTCTTTTTATTTTCCTGCAAAATTACATTACTAAACATGAATTAAACGATAACATCGCAAATAAATGAAAAAAGTTCCCTGCAACGTTACCTTTTACAGTCGTGGAGATTCTAGCAGATACATCTGTTGCTGATGCAGTGAAGATTCTTTCTGAATGCAACATTCTGTCAGCTCCAGTGAAAAATCCAGAAGCAAAAACTAGTTCGGATTGGAGAGACAGGTATTTAGGAACTATAGACTATTCAGCCATTGTTCTGTGGGTGTTGGAAAGCGCAGAACTTGCTGCAGTTGCTCTTTCGGCAAGTTCAGCGACAGCTGCTGGAGTTGGTGCAGGTGCTGTTGGCGCTCTTGGCGCTCTAGCATTGGGTGCGACAGGTCCAGCTGCAATTGCAGGGTTAACTGCGGCCGCAGTTGGTGCCGCTGTGGCCGGTGGTGTGGTTGCTGATAAAGGAATGGGCAAGGATGCTCCAACAGCTGCTGATAACTTGGGCGATGATTTCTACAAAGTTATTTTGCAAGATGAACCCTTCAAGTCAACCACAGTAAGTTAACCTTAAAAATGACTATTAGGAGTATGAGTTCTGTTGGTAACTTTGGTAACTGATCCATACAGAATATTTGGTTTCGGCATAAAGAAATAAGTTAGTCTATGCCTGCCGTCATAAAAATGAAAATCATATTTCTATCTGCTAAATTGCCAAGTCCTTCATCCAGGTACCTGCAAAGATCGGCTGTTAATGACATTACACCGTCTGTTTCAGGTTGGATCAATACTTAAATCCTATCGCTGGGCCCCTTTCATTCCAGTTGCACCAGACAGTTCTATGTTAAGTGTCCTACTTCTACTCTCAAAATATAGGCTGAGGAATGTACCTGTAATAGAACCAGGCAACCCTGATATCAAGAATTTCATTACTCAATCAGCAGTTGTTCAAGGTCTAGAGGGATGCAGAGGAAGGGACTGGTTTGAGTGCATTTCTTCCCTGCCTATCTCTGATTTAGGACTTCCTTTCATGTCTTGCAATGAGGTAAGGTTATCAATGATAACTAAAGTATTCATCTGGCTGACCATTGCATTTGGAGTTTCAGCACAGTTCTTTGTCATTGAACAGGTTATTAGCATCCAGAGCGATGATCTAATTCTTGAAGCTTTCAAACGGATGCGAGATAATAAAATTGGTGGTCTTCCAGTTGTAGAGGGGCCAAAGAAGAAGATAGTCGGGAATGTAAGCATTAGAGACATCAGATATTTGCTGCTGAAACCTGAGCTCTTCTCCAACTTCAGGTAGGGTAAAGGCGAATTTTGAACTTTCCTTTTAACAATCTTTAGCAGTAGTTTGTCCAGTGATGTTGGTCTAAATGGTAAACCAACTTTTTTTCCTTTCAGGAAGCTCACTGTTGAGGACTTCATGAACACCATCGTCACAACAACCCCAGAAACAGGAAAAATTGTCCCAGCAATTACGTGCAAACTAAATTCAACCCTTGGCAGCGTGATCCACAGCCTTGCTTCCAAGTCAGTGCACAGGATTTATGTGGTTGCCGGTGAGGAAAATGAAGTTGTTGGCGTTGTCACACTCAGGGATGTGATTTCTTGCTTCATTTATGAACCCCCAGACCATTTCGATAACTACTTGGGGTTTGCAGTTAAAGAAATGCTGAATCAGTGAAACTTTCAGTTTTCAAATACCACAAAATGGATATGTAGACTTGTAATAATGGTTTTCAGACCACAGAAGAATTAAATTGTGGAAAATGCTTCATTAGAGCCCCTTTTTTTTTTTTTTTTTTTGTTTGTTTTTGTCAATGTTGCTCAACCTTCATTAGCATTTGAACTTCATTTCAAGTCGACTCCTAATAAGCTGACGGCGGGAAGCTTTCTGTATCCTTTATAATTAATATTCCCTCGAATCCTTTCAACATCCACCCACCTTCCTCGCGCAGCATACAAATTGGATAAAATGACGTATGGAATTGGATTCTCTGGCTCCAATTCTAGTAGCTTCTTAGCCATTTCTTCACCCATTTTCCAATCAGAATTATACTTGCAAGCACCAAGTAAAGAAGCAACAGCAGATGCAGAAGGCTGTGGGAGTTCTTCTATCAAGTCCTTGGCTTCATTCAAACGGCTTGCTCGAGCCAGAAGGTCAACCATACAACCAAAATGATCTGGGCTTGGTTTCAGGCCAAACTCCGATTTCATCATCCTAAAAATTTCCCATCCTTTGTCAACCTGACCGGTGTGACTGCATGCAGATAGAATACTGACAAAAGTTGCTGCATTTGGTTGTACTTTTTCTTCCATCATCATGTCAAAAATTTCAAATGCTGCTTCATTATCTCCATTTCTTCCATACCCAGATATCATGGCATTCCAAAATGCTGGATCAACTGGTTTACTACCAAAGCAATGAAAAATTCTTCTTGCAAATGAAGAACGCCCACATTTCATGTACATATCGATAATTGCAGTGGCAATGAACTGATCACTCATAGCATGAATCCTAATTACTTTACCATGGATTTCTTTTCCAGTTTGCAGAGCAGACAAGTCGGAACAAGCTGGTAATATACTTGCGATAGATTTTAAACTTGGCGCCATGCCAGCCGATTGCATTTTCTTAAAGTATTTAAAAGCTTCAATCCCCTGTCCTAGTTGTGAAAACCCACTAATCATTGAATTCCAAATTGCTGAATCAGCTTCGAGTCCGTCAGATTGTAACTGTTTAAACAGTTCAACAGCAATCTTACTCTGGGAATTCAGCATCATTCCTGAGATCATTGCATTCCAGGTTATTAAGTTCCTGATAGCATTGAGTTCTTTAAAAACATCATATGCCAGCTTCCAATGACCACATTTGGAATACACGTCAACAAGCGTTGTTCCAACCATAACATCGAGCACCTGTTCAACTTTCATGATCAATCCATGGACCTGTTTAGCAAATTGAATATACGAAAGGCTAGCACACGCAGAAAGAACAGATACAAATGTAAGTGAATTGGGTTTCTCGCCTAAGACTAGCATCATGCGCATAAACACATCCAGGACCAGACGTGGAACCCCATTCCGCAGGATCCCTGAAATGAAAGCATTATAGGTCACCACATTTTTATTAGGCATCTCTCTGAACACCTTTTCAGCCAAAACCAATTCTTTACAGTTCATATACGCAGTCAAAATCGAGGTTGCAACAAAAACATCCTTCTCAACTCCCAACTTTATCGCCCAACTATGCATCATCATGCCATGTCCTACACTTTCACAAGCTGGCAACAAACTAGCTATGGTGACCGTATTGGGCCTAAACCCTTCAAAGCCACCGTTTTTAACAACCCATAGAGCTTCTCTAAAATACCCATTTTTTGAAAACCCAGAAACAGCCGCATTCATCGACGCCAAGTTTCTGTTTGGCATTTCGTCGAACACCTTGAGAGCCTCATCGATGAGATGAAGTTTCATATACATGTCTCCAAGAGCCGTGGCCGAGTAAACATCAGCCAGAAAACCCATTTTAACGATCTGGGTATGTAGCATTCGGCCTTGAAGAGAATAATAGAGCTTACCACATGCTTTGAGAAGAGGAGGAAAGGTGAAATTTTGAGGATGCAAAGAAGCAGAGAATAATTGGGAGTAGAAGCAGAGGGCTTCTTTATAGAACCCTTCTGCTACTAACTTTACCACGTCCAGCGTCATGGCAATTACAATTACGTGACAAAAAGCATGCTTTTTTGTACCGATAACATTTATTCCGAATTCAAATTTCAAACCATTAATATACAAAAAAATAAAAATAAAATATAAACCAGGGATGTCACTAGCTAAACTAAAATTTTGGGCCTATACTATAAAAACTCACAATATCCCCTTAACTGTTGCTTTCTTGTCAATTATTTATCATAAAAATGTTGCCTTCTTATCAATTAATTCTAATCCTTTATTTTGAGCAGGTGAAATTGATGAAATTAGACATATGCAATTCATATAAACTGTTTTTTCTATTTTGTTTTACTTTAGGATGAATACATTATTGATCTTGCTAAATTTATTAAAAAGAATTATATGAATGGACTAACAGATAAAAGAAATTAAGTTGGAAAGACAATGTAAAAGAGTTTGGATTGCAAGGTGTAAAATGCAGTGTCGTTAAAGGGGGCCAAAAAAATAAAACTACTATTTATTCATTTTTTTCTTAAATATAAAACTCTCATATTATCAATTATTATTTTTATTTTTTCTATAAGTTTAGTTAAATAATACATTTTTATAAATGAATAATGTAAGACTCACATAAGGTTCTGATGGTGCCTTCTTTTTTGTTTTTTTCTTTTCCAGTCAGTATACCAGAATCAATAGGGGCACCTGGTCGTTATTTCCACAGGGGGCCCCTGTAAACGGTGACTTACAAGATTTTCCACAAGCTCTTTGTATCAATTTTTCCAGAGTCTCACATGGAAGCCAATCTGCAATAAAAAATTTTAAAAAATTAATATGTCAGCTAAAAGACATGAGCTGAGCAATTGCTGCGCGCTCTCAAGCGTTGCCTCCTAAAATATTACCGAAGAGAAAAAGTTTTGCCTCCCAAAAAATGAATAAATAATTTTAAAAGTCAGGAACAAGAGAAAGTCTACTCCACAGCGGCTAGAGAAGTGAAACGAATGAGATAGTCCTTTTTTTATTTTTATTTTTTTTTGGAACTTCCTCAGAATATCTATCCGGCTTTACTTCAGTTCTACATATTTTTTTTCAATTTCATTTTTTTAATTACTCTAAATATTTTATTTTT
Organism: Ziziphus jujuba; assembly: GCF_031755915.1. NCBI lineage: Eukaryota > Viridiplantae > Streptophyta > Magnoliopsida > Rosales > Rhamnaceae > Ziziphus > Ziziphus jujuba. Next base: position 10,230,080 of record NC_083390.1, read on the forward strand.
AATATAAACAATCTTTTAAAATTCTTTAGTTCTCTCTTTTTGAGATTCTAAGTACTTTGCTTTTATTTTTATTGATCTTCTTTTTTGTTTTATTTTTGGCACGCCGGTATTTTCCATCGTAGAGATTACAAAATTTTGATTATTATTATTATTTTTTAATCAACAATATCCTTCTAACCAATTAAGATATATGAATAAATTTGAGCATTGTTCATCCAAATAACAATTTCTCTTACCCCTGATTGCCAACATTCACATAGAAGTAAAAAAATTCTTTTACGAATTTAGATTATTCCCAACATTTTTATCCAAAAAAATCAATAAAAAAAATTCCACAAAATGCACCAATGTAAAATGGCTCTCCACCATACAAGAATTCATCAAAACCTCCAATAATTTAAAAAAGGACCAAAACCCAACTAATAGAAAAACAATTGAAAAGATATTCTCATGACAATTCAACCTAACCACACTGTTCTATTATTATTATTTTTTTTGTTTTTGTTATTTTTTTTGTTATTTTTTGCTTTTTCAATCTGCAAATAAAAAAGAAGAATAAGAGATATGCAAATTGATAGGACTTGTCCCCAGAATTCTTTGAGGATCTCACAAGTGGTTTTGTCTAGTGAAGTTCTACTGGACAATTTATAGAGAAAAACTTAACGGAAGCTTACCTTACTGCATACAAACAAATACATGCAAATATCAAATAATACCTCAATATATAAAGATAGAGCAACAACAATATATAAGCCCACGATTATAGTCAATATTTATAGCTTGTCATACTATATACCATTTCTATATATACATAATAGGGTAATTATGTTCATAATTTAGGTTAGAGCATTCTAAGAGTATATGTAAAATTACATAATACAATTGATATGAATAAATTTAGGAAAATAAAGATAAACATGGAAAGAGAAATGTTACTGTTGTTGTGGGAAATATGGAACGATAAATGATGCGTGAGGTAGATTATTTGCTAACTACTTGAACATAGGAGAACAAATTCAAAAATAAATAAAATGTGAAATAAAAATATCTCAGTGAGCGGCACGGTAAATAGTAAAATAATATTTTATTTCTATATTTCTTTTCCATTCTTTTCAAAGGTTCCCCATTTGAAAATCATTTAACAAAACTTAACATGTACTCCAAATCAATATAAAAGTGATACTTGAATATTATAAATTAATGACTATTGAAATATTATAAATTGGTTTAATCATGATTTAAATATTGTGCATAAAATAGTATAAACATAATTTTATAAAATAACTATGAGAAGTATAATAAAACTATAAATATCAGAAAACTGATAATGTACTTAGATATATAAACAATGTACTATATAATATACCTAGCGCTGCCAAATGGTGCACGTTGCATAACATCATCGTACTCTCATGACCTTTAGCATACTAAAGGCATCATGGCAATACAAACTTGTGTGATGACCCATCTTATGACCTTTAGTGTACGATCCTTAACGTACTATAAGTATTATGGCAAACCTGCATGCTATAATACAATACTTAACTGAAACACTGGTATAATATGGTACATCAGTTAAAGACAACAATATAATATCCATAAAACAATCTTTGTAAGATTATACTTTTCCAAACAATATTGTATCATGAAGTATAATTTTATATTCAAATCCAATCATTTATTTAAATGTTCCAAAAATTCCAAATCACCATTTCATGCCAAAATATAAATATCAACGGTGAAATATACATCATCATAAACCATTTTTAAGTACTAAAAAATATAAAACACTTAATCATGCTTAAAAATATATAATTTCCAATTTGCTTTCTCAAAATCAATTATTTTCTAAAATGATTAAAACCTCAATTCAAATACTAAGATATTTAAATTGTATATTTTTAAGTATGTTTAAGTGTTTATATTATAAAACGCTTAAAAATGGTTTATGATAATATATATTTCCCTATTGGTATTTATGTTTTAGTATGAAATGATGATTGTGAATATTTGGAGTATTTAAATAAATTATTGGGTTTGAATATTAATTCCAGTTTATACTACTATATTTATTTGGGAAGAATATAAAGTATGATTTTGAAAGGATAGCTTATAAATATTTTATTATTATTTTTGTAGGGTGTACCATATAGTACTAGTGGTTTTGTTTATGTTATTAGCAGCGAGCAGGTTTAGTCATTCTATGTGTAGCCTCAATATGAGAGAATGATTATAGTTGTGCACCATTCTCTCAGAGTGATGATCAGTCGTTTGCCACTTCGTCGTGACCATATGATAAGTTGTCATAAATCTGAGAGAATGATGATGAATTGTATGCCTTTCTTTCAAATCGATGATGAGTTGTTTGCCACTCTCACATGACATTGGTTTCTGTGTATCTCTTTACTGTCTGGTGGTGTTTTGGGATGTTGAACACCATCTGGTAGCACTAGATATATCGTATGATAGATTGTATGTATTCTTTTTGATATACATATTTTGGTGGTTTTATTATGTTTCATTATTGTTTCTAAATTATCATTATATTGTTTATTGTCTAGGATTACATTTATGTTTTAGCTAGTTAATGATATTTTAAATTCTTTAATTATGAAATACTTTTTTTATAATATTGTTTTAGTGTATAAGTTGGGTTTTATAAAATGGTTTTAAAAATGGAAACTTTTCAAAGGAGTGAAAGTGAGGTCTTGAGTGAAGATGTTTGAATTCTAAATGATTATTTTCATACAGTTAATTTATTTCATCCATTGAGCTTGTCTTATAGTTTTTTATTTTTAATTGTTCTTTTAGGCCTCAGTTGACAGGTATCGTACATTACATCTGGCATCTTTATCATCTTCCCACTATATTTACCATCTCATATTTTTATCACCATTATTCTTCCATCATTGATGTATTTTCTTTTTTGCATACTTTCACTAGATTTGTCATTTATATTGTCCTATATTTAGCCTTAAACTCTTGCATTTTTTTAGATTGCTTTAATGGATTTACATAATATGTATAACTCTTGATTTGATATTGTTAATTTATGGAAAATCTTTTGGAGGTATTATTGACATTCTACTTATACTGTTGGGTTATATCCATTTTATAGGGAGGTTCCAGTAGACTTTTTGGTACTAGTTTGGTGGGATTTCCTTAGGCGGGACTACTTTGGATGTGTGGAAAAGAGCCCAAGTGTGATCCTGTCAATTATTTTCTTCGATTTGCTAGATGGGAAACCAAGAAGAATAGCATCTTTTTTTTTTTTTTTTTTTTTTTGGTCTTCTTTGATTTGCTTGATGGGAAGTCTAGAAGCAGAATAAAGCTTTTTTTAGAAAATTAAAGCTTTTATTTTTATTTTTATTTTTTCTTGCTAGATAATATATATATATATATATATATATTTGTATAAATATATATATGAGCAGGCATATATTTGTTAACAAGATTGTCTTTATATGTATATGACTATGTGTATACGTGAATACATATACGTATATGTGAAATATATATTTGTTTTTTCCTTTTTAATTAATTAATTAATTAATTATTTTTATATTCTTGGATCTAGATTTTCAAATCGTTCCCATATATATATATATATATATATATATACAGACACGGTGTGTTGATCATGAACCACGATTTAATTGCATTAAATATACATCTCTTTTATTTGAAGTTAATTTTCATTTAAAATCTAATTAAATAATAAGTGTAATTAAATAAAATTTTAAATTTTTAAATTTTATTGAAGTTGTGCATATAACTATTATTTTGAAAAATGTTTCAAATTATTTTAAGAGAGAGTAGCTAATGGTAATGAAAATGGTTGCTATATATATAATTTGAAAGTGAATATGATTAATGATATTTATAAAAAAATGAAGGAGGTCATAATCTTAGAAAGTTAATATTGAAGCTAAATTTTTTTAGATTTTTTTATATGAAAAGCTTGTAGGATTTCATTATAAAAATTGACAGTTTAGATATTAACTTCTTTTGGCTTCCTAATTCTCATTTCAAATACATCCTATGAAAGCCTTAAAGCAATATAAGATGTTATGTTGTTTATATTTAATATTGATGAGAGAACTTCACATGATAAAGTTTCAAACAGTTGTACAAAGTTTGTACATCATCTGACAATAATTGCCTTACCCAATATAGAACTATTGTACTGCTTTTCATTGGGTTGTGCAATTAAGTCTTACATACAACAAAAGGAGTTCTTATTAGTCTACTATCAGTAGATAAGTCTAGAGATAGGCTCCAAATAGTTCATATTAGTTTTGGCATCGATGGATAAGGTTAAAGATAGGCTCCAAAGAGAGTTCATAGTTAGTTTGTATCAGTGGATAAGACAATAGACCAGACTTCAAAATAAGTAATAGATTGTATTTTACTACCTACTGCCTTCTTTTTTAACTTCTTGACTTATGTTGCTGCATCATTGGACTTGAATAATGATTTGGTTATGTTATCAAGTGATTGCACAAAAGTTGTTGAAACTTCCTTAGCTGCAAGAATGATACAGCTTCCTTAGAAGCAGTGGCAAAATTTGGTACATAATCTTCCTTGAAAGATTTGAGTCAAGGTCAAAGCAGCAACTTCTATTTGAGAGTGGATGGATTCTTGATCAACTCCTATATAGACATCAGCAGGTTGAGTAGGAATTTTCATGGTTACAGTTGCTTCATCATAAACATAGAGGACATTGAATTTCCAATCTATACCCTTATAATTTTCATACTTTGAGCCTTTTATGTGGATGAAGAAACTCTTATCGTGGGATAGTGTAAGGAAACTTATGTATTTGATTGCACCCTATAAATAAAATAAACATTAATAGAAGAATATTTGAAGTATTTTGTAATATATGAATATGTTAAAGGAAACATGAAACAAGGTGTTTACAGATTGAAGTAATCACCAATTAAGCAGTAATAAAATAAAATATTTTTTGGAGCTATACCTTTTAACTTTTAGGAACTTTGCAAACTGCATCTTGTATTCAATATTTATCATCTATGCTTATGAACTTCAAAAATGTTTGCACTTATACACCTAGCCCTAATTCCATCCACTTCTCTCCATTAAGTGTCATGTACTTTGCATCATGCACCATTAGCTCAGGCATATAATTTGAACTGTTTACCTATAAAATATTAAAAATAAAAAATATAACAAAACAAAATTAAAATGATTTGGGAATTAACCCCTTCTTCATCTTTTCCTTCTCACCATATCCTCTTCTTCTTCATAAATTGACAGAACAGAAAAGTAGGCAAAGCAACTTGTTTTCTTCTTTTTCTTCATAGCATCATCATCATCATTATTATGATTATTATTATTATTTTCAGTGGGTGCCAAATTTGTGCAAAAAAGATGTTCTTCTTCTACATAGCAATTGATTATTTATTCTTTATTTTTTTTATGAGTTTCTTATGAAATCATCTTCATAATCGTAAAAGATGCTTTAAAGTTTAACCCAATTTTTTTTTTCTTTCAAAACATTGATCCATGAAAGTGAAAGAAAAACCAAAAATATAAAAAACCAATTAGGCATTTTCCTTCCTTGACACCGAGACAAGGAACTAGGGGGAGGATCCATCTTAAGAAAAAAATGGCATCATAGAAGCAATTTAGGTAGTTTGTGATTCTTCTATGGGCTCACGAGTCGAAGATAGCAAATTTGTTAGGAAAGATGTTGTTTTCCAATGATGCAAGGGCTTCTAATCAGGCATTGATGGTGGAGTTGAGATGGAGGTAGGATAAATGACTAGAGATGGAGATGATGATGGTAATGGAGTTAGAGTTGGTGCATTTTAAGGTGATATTGGCTGATTCTGAAGGAGACTGATTCCATTACTAATCAATGATCTCCAGAAACAAAATGAAGAAAAAAAGATTTTTGATATATTTTTTATCTATAACATTTTCTTCATTTCGTATTTATAAATCAACATAAAGTTTTTAAGAGAATGTAATAAATAAAATTTAATATTTATGTAGATATATAACAAATTAAAAAAAATAACTTTTAATTATTTTCCTTTTTTTATCATAATTTTTTAACTAAAAATTACTTTTTTAGTTATTTTTTATTATTTATTTAGACGTTTTCAACTATACCCCTAAATGAATGGTGCATGTACAAAACACATGACACTTAACAAGAAAAAGTGGACGAAATTAAAGCCAGGGTGTATAGGTGTGAACATGCTATAAGTTTAAGGTGTACGGATAGTGAATATTAAGTATAAAGTGCAATTTGTAAATCCACTAGAAATTTAAGGGGCATGGCTGTAAAAAATCCTAAAATAAATTGAAAAAGAAATGAATTTTAACAAAGAACAAAAGTTTAACTACATAAATCATTATGTTACTAAAAATAAAGATTAGAATGTACAATAAGGTTACACTCAAAGAATAGATACTTCAATTTTGATCGGTTTTATTGAACAATTTCCATTTAGGGTTGATAATAAGGATCATCATTAGACATAATTAATATAAATTATACATATTTGGGTCTAAATCTTGGCAAATATTTAATACTAATTTAGCTGTGAACATGCAAACAAGTACCCTTATTTATCAAAAAAGAAAAAAGAAAATAGATTAAACCTTTATAACAAAAACAAAATCAAGGTTCAAAAGAGTAAAATACTTAATTGCTCACTTTTTAAGCCTTGCTTTTTCATTGTTGAAAATTGATGCTAACAGTATGTTTCAGTTTAGATTGATGCTATGGAATAAGAAGATAGTGATGTTTCTCTCTAAGGCTTTTAGGTATTAATAGACCCATGTCATTTAAGGCCAAAGATTAATGGTCCTCACAGACGTTTTGGGGTATTATTAATGTAGTGACTAATTTATGTATCCAAACTTTTAATGTTATTTTGCATGATAATTTGCTGTATATAGATATTGGCAAGCTAAAGGTAAATAATTTATGTCATCAACAATAGGTTAATGGTAATATATACCTCAGAAGAATGTTTCATGAGATTTTAGCAGAGCATCCCAACAATATATTTGTGCTTTTACCAAATAAGGTTGCAACTAATGATCCAGATTTATCAGTCAAAGTCACATCCACATGACACCTATATTAAATATATCATAAATATTGATTAAAATATTATATAAAATGTAGAAATTGATTAGAGAAGAAATAATAGCCAATCAATCATAAGTTACACTTTTAAGAAATAGTGTTATTTGTACCTTGATAAAGTAGTCACCTTACATTAAAAGAAGGGAACAAGAAAAGGGAAAAAAAAAAAAACAAGAGATTACTATAGTTAAAAAGAAAATTTAATAGTGCTTATAATACCTTTAAAAAGATATAAACATATGCATGAGATAAAAGGTTTAAGGTTTGCCACATCAAGCTATCTTGATATCTGATCAATTTCTTGAAAATCTTCATTTGACGGAGGTGTTAAAGGCAAGCCAAGATTTTTCAACGATAATTTTGTAAAGATATTGTTCATTTTTAATGATACAAACCTAGGACGACCTGCTTCTAAACTCATATAATGTTAGCCCAGATCCAATTATATTCAAGTTCTAATGGTCACCTTGACCCCTAACCAACCTGTGATTAGAAACCTTGGTATATAGTGAAGATGCCACAATAGGTTATGGAAGTCCTATTGATAAGTCAAACTAAAACACTTATTCTCTAATGGTGTTTTAGGTGTTCAAAAGAACAAAGAGAAATTCAATCTCACAATATAAATTCTGAATATTATTAATGGTGTGTTCTTCCTAAAAAACAAGCCCTTTTATAGGCTAACATAAAACAAAATAAAACCCTAAAACAAAAAGGAAAAACCAGCCACGCAATGAAGAATCCTGATATGGCTGAAAGTCTCCCTTTTTCCTAATCCAATTTGGATTAATTAATTCCTTTATTTTGAATTAGGAATTAATTAATTTACAATAAAAAATAATAAAATAATAAATTTCCTAAACTTATTTGTCCAGAAAATAAATAAATAAAATCAAAAAAGTAATGGTAATTTCCTAAAACAAAAAGTAGAATCAAATTATGGAACTAAAATACTAGCTTTTTGACTAAGTTGACTTTGACCAATCTTTAACCAATTTGACCTCCAAATCAGCTTGAATATGCTTTGTAGGATGCCAAATAAGCTTATTATGGAGTCACACATGTTTTCCTTACTTGGAAGAAAGAGAAAAAGCCAACTCAGCAAAATATAGTAAAGCCAGCAAGGAATACAGTAATTTTCGACCAAATTTTGAAGCTGTCAATGCAAGTCCATACAAGTTGGTTTTACTTCTGCCATGACCTGTTTCCATGACCTCTTAATGATATTATTGAATCCATAAAGAGTTGGAACCATTTCTTGCTACCTAGACTCCATAGATGCACCAAAACCGCTACCTGGATCCTTATCGGCTTCCACCACTTGTATGCCCAAAACAGGTCTTGGATCTTTGGGTATGGACAAGTGCTCTTGAGAATGAATTATCCCCTGGATAAAGGCAGCAAATTTGTCTCTAACCTCTTAGCTTGAGCCCTAATGATCGGCTCGATCTTCATCCGTATCGGATCAGCAACCCAACGGGTTATCGGTTTGCAGGTACGGACGGATTCGGATAATTTAGCATGCCTATTAGTGAAAAAGAATACCTGTTAAGCAAATCAATCTAAATATTACTGCAATTATGGAAGTATGATTATTTTTAGTATGATTAAATGTTAAAATAAACAAATTAGTACCAAATAAGGATGGATTATACATGCATGCAGCATTTCTATCTCAGGGATGTCAAGATCAACTACAAAAGAACTTGTTACATTGGTAGACAATGATGAACCTGTAATGAAAAGAAAAATAAGTAAAAAAGTTATATGCCTTTTTTTTTTCTTTTTAAAAAAATAAAATAAAATAAGATATTCTTATAAAATAAACTTACCATTATGGGAGACAACTTTGAGATGAGTTCCAATAATTATTGGTTTTTTACTTATGATATTTGCAACGGTAGCATATTCATTTGTAACAAATTGGTCCCACATTGTCAGCATGATAGGTTTAAGATTGCATCATAACATATTTTTAGAAATGATCTTTGGTGATTTCATACCTTTGGTGATCAAAACCAATCCTTGTATGTTACGTTTTGTTCTTTTTGAGAACATATCTCTACTTGGTTGAATATCTATTACAACTTCAATAAAATCTAAAATATATTTGTGTTAGATGATAACTAAGTATTAGAAATTTGTATTAATGACATAAAGAAAAATTATAGAATGGATTTTACCAATTTGAGCAACACAATCCAATAAAATCTTAGATCATCATAGGGTATGAAATTGTACATGATATGTATAAGTGGCTCATCATTTCCACAACTTTTTCAATCAATATTGTTGCATTAATGATCCATTGATATTCATTATCCATGATCCAAAATTTAGGTTTGGTGAATTTGACATGGGCTTTGGAGATGTAATAGGTCTTTGAAATGATCAAACTATCTTCAAGGAATTTAATATCTCCATTAAAAATGCAAGCTTGGACTTGTGTACCCTTTTAATATTTATAAGAAATAATTAATTGATAGATATGTTATAATAACCATGTATAAAGGAAAAAGTAAAACTGCATAATAATTAGTGCAACAAATGTTCTTTTTTATTTTTATTTTTATTTTTAATTTTATGATTGTATAAATTCAGATGCTATATAGTCCAAGCTACCTAATAACAAGTAATAAAAAATTAAAGTTACAAATACAAGTATTGTAACATGATCTTATGAAAAGAAAAAAATCTAGTGAAAATCATTAAGTGAAAGAACGTTTATTAGTGAAAGAAAAGCTTGCTTCATATGTCTTGCATGTAATTAAAAATGCATAAATGATGTAATAGATTAAAAAAGGTGTTATAACTATAATGACATTAATGATATTGTATTTTACTTTTTACGTGTAGTAAAAACATATATTTAATTGTATTAAATAGGAGTCTATATGTTTTGCATATAGTTCATGCTTAGTGTTTAATATATAATATATGTAGTTTGAGATGCTAAAAATTAATGATAAATAAGAAATAATTAGTTATCAATAATAGTAAATACAGTCTAACCTCAGAATCGATAAAAATAAGTCTTTGATATTTAATAAGACTATTATATGATGTTCTAAGCATTCCCTTTTCAGTTAGGATAATTTTTGCAATCCAACTTCTTGATATTGGAGAAATTTCTTTTATAAACTTGCATCGTTGCACTATTGTTTTGCACATGCAATAATGCACAAAATAACATATAAATTTTAAAGTTTGTATTTTAATATTTATGTAATAAAGCACAATTATAGAATATAATAATACACTCATTATCAATAACACTAAATCGTTAATTATAAATATTAAAATATGATAACAATTATATGTTAACTAACTTTAATAATTCTTTGCATACAATATTTTTTGTGAGTATATGATTACTTGTACCAACAAAATTAGGTTTAATCAAAATTTTAACTGAATCACCCATTTTTTCTAAACAAAACTATATACAATTGTTCATGAGAAAATACAGGTTCAGATAAATATATACCTATATACTCTAATGGTTGTCCTTGGACTTTATTTATTGTCATAGCAAAGCTTAAATAAATTGGAAATTATGTCTGTTTGAATGAGAACACTATTTTTTTTTCCAATAGGTAAAAATGAAATTCATGGTAGAAATACTCTTTCAATAATGCTATGGATACTAAAAATTTAACCAAAATTGTAACCCAAATGAAATGGCATTGACATCGCACTTCACTTAATAATGCCACATCACTAATAAAATTCCCAATTAAGTAATTAATTAGTTTTTTCTTTTAGGTTTTATAATTGTGTTAAAACATAATATGCTCAAAAAGCAAAAAAAAAAAAAAAAAAAGAAAAAAAAATACCGTCTATTCCTTTTGTCCTCCAAGCCATCTAACTAGCAGCACTATCTGCTTTCCCTTAACTGTCGGCTATTTTATGGAGTTCTTGAAGACTACGAAACTGAGTAATCACATGGTTTCTCTCAATTTTAGGTGGGTTTATCTCAATCTTTTTTCAAGTGATGCCCTAGAAACTGAAAACACTTTCCAATCTTTTTCCTTTTTTTTTTTGTTTGCTTTTGAAAAATAGAAAAATTGGTGACCAAAAAAAAAAAAAAACAGGTAATGAAATTTTTGTTAGTATTTGGCTACGAATTCAGTGAGTCATACTTGGAATGGTTACTAATGGTTGCATATGTGGGAGGTATTGCTGCTCCTCTGAATTACAGACGGGTAAGTTTTATATATATATATATATATATAACATATACTTTTATTTACTTATTTATTTATTTGGCTTTGTAGTTTAAGCTATCAATGATTTTATTTTAATTTTAATTTTAGGGGTTTGAAAAGGTGATGCTTGCTATGAAGATGGTGAATCCAGTATTGCTGGTGATGAATAAGAGCTGCAACCACTGGTTTCCAAAACTCTGGACATATGATTTGCCTTCTCTAAGATGGCGGGTTTCCTTTGAGGAAGAAAAAAATTCAATAGGAACATGGAACTGTATGTTGTTTCTTTGAATTCTACAGATTCAATGCAGACCCATTATGATTTTTTGCTTAGTAGCTGGTTTAGTTAGTCTCGTGTTCATATTCACAATTCTTAAGTATGGAAGCAATTAAGAAGTGTTTTGCAAGGGATTTACCTTTGAGTTACTCATGGGCACCTGAGGGCACTGCTCTTATTTGGTTCACATCAGATATAAAAGCACTATACTCTTTTTCATTGTGTATCTGTTAGAGATGATATATAGTCTTTTCAATTACCTATCATATGAATATTTCCGTTGCCTTGGTGTGTATGAAATTAGCTTGAACGTTCATGGTCAATGATACCATTCTCATGTGTAAAAGGAAGGAAAAAGAGGCAGTTGAGGTTTCCAAAGTGTATATAAAATCTCTAAAATTGTGTAGTTAAGGTTGGAATTTCATGTCACCAAAACCCACAAACATATAATATGAGCTGTGGCATTATCAAAGATACTGCTATAAGCTAAGAGGTAGATAATACTTGAAGATTTGAGAGTCTGGGATGGTTTCTTTATAGGAGGTAGTATTTAATGACAACTAAACTATTTGGGAACTATTTCTTCAACTTCAGACTCCTTTTAACCTCCATGCACAGATATTTGCCACTTGTTAAGTTCAAGACTAAAGTTGCATGAACTTCTGAAAGCAATCTTTGCTTTAGTTTTTAAACATATTTTTTGCCCATATTTTCGTTCACTTATCAATTCTGTAAAAACTATAGGAACCACAGGAAAGTCAAAGAGGTTACAATAACCCATTAAGCTTTGATCGTACAATCCCTAGCTTAAATTGCCATTGTCGGTTACAGTGAGGATGATGCATGTGTTCTCTCATGAATTGTGTTTAAATCAACATTTCAGAGATGTGGGCTTGGCAATGTGTTCGTAGTGGGTACTGGTCCTAGGGACCCTGAGCTATTGACATTGAAGGTAGTCAGAGTTATTTAGAGTGCGAATTTGTTGTATGATGGTTTGGTGTCCAATGATATGTTAGATTTGGTTGGACCTAAGGTTAGACTTCTCTACGTTGGCAAGACAGCTGGGTACCATAGCAGAACCTAGGAGGAGATACATAAGTTGCTACTTAGTTTTGCTGATGCTGGAGTTACTGTTGTCAGACTTAAAGGAGGGGATCTACTGGAGTTTGGAAGAAGTGAGAAGGAGATGGATTTTCTACAACAGCTACGAATCGAAAGTGAATGTTTTTCAGGCATAACTGCTGCTTCAGGGATAGCAGCAGAGTTAGGAATCCCACTAGCACACTGAGGTGTTGTAAATAGTGTCAGATTTCTTACTGGTCACTCAAAGAGAGGAGGAACAGATCCTCTGTTCGTAGCAGAGAATGCAACTGACCCTGATATGACCTTTGTGGTTTATATGGGTTTATCTACCTTTCCATTCTTGCTTAAAAGTTGATGCATCATGGCTTACCACTAGCTGTTGCAGTTGAGCATGGCACCACACCTCAAGAGCGTGAGGTTTTTGCTAAACTGAAGGATCTTGCTGATGAGATTGCATCAGTAGAGTTAGTATCACCAACATTGATCATCATTGGGATAGAGACATAATTGAAAAGTCTATTAGCTTGGTTATTAAAATTGTTTTAGCTTGTTAGTAGTTTATTTTTGAGGTTGTTAAGTCTCAACTGGTTCTGTATAAATGGTCAAAAACATCAGCATCCTTTGTAAGCTTTCTAATTAATTAAGTAATACAACTCTGAAAGTTCCATAGATTTTCTTCCAGCTTTGGTTTTCTAGACACTTTGCTTATGAAAAGTTGAGGTTTTCAAATTCCCAAGTATGAACTAAAATGATCAAAACAAGCTTCAAAGTTCCAACTTTGTTTTTTTTTTTCCTAAATATTTTTTTGGATAAAACCTCATAAAAATTAACAAGCAAAGTTTGTCATATCATTGTCAAGAGAATTATGCAGCCATCAGAGACTTTGTTCTATCTTAGAATAAAAACTATCAATTGTAATGGAATCACCACATATAAATTTCTAAAAAAGAATAGAAATAAAAAATTAGAAAAATATTAAAGAGGTTGCTTAATAGAGTGCAGCAAAAAACATTCTTGAATAATGCATTTTGCTTAAACTTGAACTGACAGCTTGAAAATAATCAATTTCAATAAAATCCTCAAAAAAAGAAACCACCAACTGATAAATTCAGAATAAGCCTCCTCAGATGAAAATTTATTTTAAATAAGATTTTTGTTCTTATTTCCAGATTCTAAAATCAACTCTACCACCTTTCCAACCTTACATAAAAATACTAGACAATATAGGTCTAAAAGAATATAGCCTATGCAGCCACCTAGTTGTTGCTCCCATCTTCATTGCCCAAATTCCTATCACCCTATATAAATTGAAAGTTAATTCATAGTATTAGATAATGATATTTGATAATAAGACAATATAAGATATTTATATATAAAAAATAAACACATTTAATAACCATAAGCTCAAGGTAATGAAATGAAGTATAAAATACATGTAAATGGTTTTCTAAAGTAGGCATAAAATTAGTTTGACTATTCATTCCAATACCTTGGCCATGAACTTAAGAAGAAGAACCATAAAACTCATTTAGTCCATCCAAAAAAGTTTCATTAGCTCCAAAATTCAATGTCCTATTTACCTTATACCAAGAAATATTAAAATAATTACTTAAATATGTTAGGCAATGACAAATATAAGTATGTTTGTGTAACAAAAATCATATAGTTATACTATACCAATTTATACGTTTGATGTAACACTTTCTTGTGTTCCAAATGCATAAGCTTTTTCAATGTCCACAATAGAATTTGAGCCACATGTTCTTCTGTTCGATTTCTACAAAACAAAAAAGAACATTAGAAATAATAAATAATAAAACATCGATAGCAAAATATTTCTAAAACATATTAATTAATGACATTTTATTTCATACCTTTGTTATTTTACTGCCGTCACTTTCTGATCGTATTTTCTTCTATTTTCTTTTTCAAAAAATTTGCTCAGCTGTAGATTGTTTTCTTTTGAATGGAGGACAACCTTTACTTTGAGCAACCAATGGAGTAAGAACCTTTCCATTCTTATTTGAAACACTGTTCTCCTTGTCACTTATTGTCTGAGCACACATATCAATACCTTCGTTCAATATCAATTTCATTTTCAAATTGTGAATCACCCCATCACCATGTTGCACTTATCATTACTATCCGTTGCCAAATCTGCAATCTCAGAATATGAGTTGCACATCTTATCAAATCGATATGTTTCAGGTTTGGCACCCCAATTAATATAATTTATTCTCACTTTAGTATGACATCTTTTTACATCCTTCCTCCACAGTTTTAAAATATACTTTTCTAGAACAAAAATATTTTTTTTATGAATTAGCAACATAATTGCATGTCGACATAATATACCTCTAAACTCAAATAGTCAACAAGTACAAGTAATCTTATATTTATCCTCATTAAAGCATACAATGAAAGAAACATGCTGATTACTCTCTCCAGTCATTATATCTTCATCCACCACAAATTTGTATTATTTTTCTGCAATCTCTTTACTTGAAGCTAAACCACAACAAATTTTCTTGTTAATTCTTGTTGAAATTCTTTGAATTTCGCAGCAATATAACAACTTTGATATTGTTTTTCAATATTATAGAAGTTATATAGGGGATCCAAGAGTTAAAAGAATTGAAATCTTCATGGTTTTCTTTTTTAACTTTATCTCTTAAAGCATTATCTATTGCTCCACAAATTGTTTTAAAGAGGTCTTTGAATTCATATACCCATCAAAAAATGCATGCATACTTTCACTATGTTGAGTTGTAGATATACCTACCTAGAAAACATCTTTAACAAATGCAAGCATCCATCATCACCTCTCAATATCTAATCCAGATAACCATTTATTAGAATGAAGAGCATACTTATTAATGAAGATATTCCATCGATATTCAAATTCATCACAAGTTAAAGAATCATATACAGCATTTTGAAGAGCAACCTTAATAGCTTCATACTGCTTGTAGCTTTTCAATTTTTCAGGTAATTTCTTCATTATATGCCACAGACACCTCATATGACGTGCATAAGGAAAAACAATTTCAATTGCATTCTACATGGCTTTATCTTGATCAGCGATTATTGCAGTTGGAGCACAACCACACATACATGCAAGCCAAGATTGAAACAACCAAGTAAATATCTTAGTATCCTCATTAGAGATCAACCCACATCCAAATAATATTGATTGTCCATGATGATTGACCCCCACAAAAGGCACAAAAGGCATATTGTACTTATTTTTTAAATATGTAGTATCAAATGTGACCACATCCCCAAATTCATTGTAAGTAGCCCTACTCCTGGCATTCGCCCAAACCAAATTTTAGTTTGACCTTCATAATCTAAATCCATCATATAAAAGAAACTTGAATTATCAGCTTGCATTTTCAAGAAATATTTTTGAATTGCAGTAGCATCACCTTCTCATAGTCGTATATGTCTGGTCTTGTCAATATAGTTTCTACAATCTTTTTCTAAAAATGTCAAATATTCATGTCCACTGGCTTCAACTACCAAAGAATTGAAATTCTTATTAAGCCTTATTCCAGCTTTATAATTTATTTCCAACTTCCTTTGTATATATGGCTTCATTGCTCTATTACTTTTATAATATCGAGCTTTGCTTAGAGTAGTTAATTCATGGTTGTGCTAAAGAACAATAGAATCAATTAGCCACCTTCCATCTGGACATTTAATAGCTTTAAGCTTTGTCTAACATCCTGTTTTTATCACTGGATACAATTTCAAAGCACTTCTTGATGTACATTTTGACTTGCCATTGCGTGAGCATACCAATGTAATGTATTTCACCTCTCCATCATCTCCTTTACTTGAAGTCCTTTTGCTAATTTCGAAACCTTTTTCCTTCCCATAGAATTTATAGTATTCCATTAATTCATCAGGTGAGTCAAAAACCATTCCAATCCTAGGCTCTATTTTGTCTTCTGTGCTTGTTGTAGTGTCGATTTCTTTATTATCAATATCCTATTTTAAATATTGGAAAATTACTCAAATTAAAAACAATTATAAATTAGCATAAACTAAATTTATTTTTAGAAATTGATTATATTGCATAAACATACCTTAGTAAGGTTTTCAGATAATAAATATGATTATGCTCCTGTTTCGTCTTGTTGTTCATGTTCAAGAGGATGAAATTCTTCACTATGTAGAGGCAAGTCTTTAAAGAGATTCTCTGTCATATAAAAAAATTATAAATATGAACTACTTTTACTTGATATAAAAATTATTCATTGTAAAGTCAAGTGTAACATATCATATAATAACAAAGGCAACACTAACATCTTCTATTAAAACTATGGAATGACAAAGAGTTTTATTTATTTATTTTTTAATCAACTTTCCAGATTTCAGGTTCACATGCCAAATGTATCATCTAAACATTGTGAAACTTTTCGTAACAAGATACAAGATCAAGCACCATAATTTCATATCAAAATCATAGTTTACAAACATGAATTTTACAAGCACCATAATTCTATTAAAACTTTTATATATAATTTGAGACCATAATGTCCAACCATTCCCATCACCCAAAATCCCCTTTATATATATCTACATATATATATATATATATATAGACTTTAAGTTATATGGCATCATCACAAGGAGCACTCTATTTCATGTTGGAAACTTCTTAAAAGAATATAAAATTATTTTGGATATTGAAGCACTTAAGAACAAATGTTGCAGATAATAAGCATACTCAAATTAATATATTTAAGAATGTGAGCTACCTATATTGTTGCGTGTCCTCTAAATTTCATAGAAAATGGAAGAAATATATTTAAGCTTTCCCCAAAAAAAAAAAAAGTTTTGGTAATTTGGAACTGCACAACTACTTATTGGTCTTAGTATACAATAGCTGAAAATTAGGCATCAACCTAACAAGTAAAAGTACATAAAAGTCTCATAAGTAATTGAAGTTCAAATGCATTTCTATAAAAAATCTAGTAAAGAAAAAATCAATTTACCATCTAAATTTCGCTCCATAGACGACAATGGCTTGAAAGTTTTTGAATATGAACCTTTCCAATATGTGGATAATGAAACTCTTTGCACTTGAAAGTTTTCAAATATGAAACTCCTCAATATATGGATGATGAGACTCAAGCTATCTTTTTGTACGAGATGGAAAAAATAGCCAGAAAAGGTGACAATTGACTAGTGGATAAGAACTTTAGTCAACTGTGATGGAGAATGGTATTTATCTAGTTTTTCTTCTTCCTCATCGTCCAAGAAAGAAAAGAGCTATGATGGGCTAGTAGGCAACAGTGCTGGTGATTGGAGTTCTGGGTTTTTTTTTTCTTTTCTTGTTTTAAGAGTATTATAAACCCTAAAAAAAAAAAACTAATTAATTAATTAGGAATTTTGTTAATGATATGGCATTATTAGATGGAGTGCCATGTTAATGCCATGTCATTTGGGTTACAATTTTCGTTAAATTTTTGGTACCCATAGCATTATTGATACTCTTTTGTCAGGATAATGACCAATACTTATTTCTACATCTATTATATTTCTATCAAGCCTTTGACAAATTAGTAGTGTGCCATTACATAAACCTTTTGAGGGATTAATATTATGTAGTAGAAAAATAGGACAATTTGGTTTCAATAACAATTCAAGAGGAGCAAATCCATTAAGTACTAAAGTATTTAAAAATTCCTCATTAACATAATTATCATATATGCCTTGACATTTATCAAAACTGTAATACTTTACAATATCACTTGGAAGTTGATTAATTAGCAATTTATTTACCTCATCTACATAATCATATTTTTGGAGTCAATATTACTCGATTTATCATGGTGTCTAAATTATTAGCATAGTCACTTCTATGTGGAAGTACATGATCAATCATTCTATTTAAAGCTATATCATCATCATCTTCATCTATATAAGGTATGACCATATTAAAAGGTACTTTAACATTATCATCATAAATAACTTGTTCAATTCCATCACCAGTGTGTAGTACATATTCATTAAAAATGGGATCAAGTTGAGCTCACATATTTTAACTTCATTTAACTTTTTGAAATTGAGGCCAAAGATATGAGCAAATTAAACTTGTGTTAACAATTTTTTTTTTTATTCCCTTTGGTACAACAGATAACACTTGACAAAAATCATCACTAATAAAAACTATTTGGCCAGCAAATAACATGTCGGAATCATTAATATCTCTTAGTATTCTATCTAAATATTCAATTGATTGTCTTTTAGACATGGGAGCTTCATATCATATTATCGACTGTGTAGATTTCAAACGTATTAATAGCCCTGATTGCTTGCTAATATACAGTTACTATGATATTCTATATTAGGTAGGATTTTAAATCTTGAATGTGTTGTTTGCCCACTTGGGAGTATTGACAAAGCGACTCCTGATGATGTCGTTGCAAGTACAATTAAATTTTAGATCTTATGGTAGCAAGTATATACAAATATGTTTTTCTGCTACCTCTAAGACCATCAATAAAAAATGTTGTTTTTTTATCATATCATATGCATATATACTTCTATTCTGTATTCAAATATTGTAGCACTAATATATCTTAAATTATTTGGAGGTTTATAAAAGCCTACTAAGGTATAATCATCTACATTTTTTTCCTATAAACCCTAAAGTAAAATTGATATGGTCTAAAACTTTAGTTTTTATATGTTTCATGTTATCATATAATCTCATAAAGTCCTTTGACATAACATTTTGAAATTTTTTCCATAATTATCTAGGACTGTTAGGATTACAATAAACTAATATAGTGGCTAATAAACGAAGCAATGTATATGGCATATGATACAAAGCTACTTCCTCTAAGTATAATAGTTCCTCTATATATATAGATATAACAAAAGGGAGTAAAAGATGAATAAGAAAAAAAAAATTTGAAAAATAGTTGAGAAGGAATATAAAAATATTAAAAAAATTACAGAATTTTTGGATTCACAAATTTACAATTCAGGTTAACAAATTCTTAGTATTTCAAATGTCACATAAACACACTTATGTTTACAAAATACTTAGTAGTACCAACATCGAGTCGAGTGACAAAGTGAAAGACAAGGAGAAGGATAGATAGACCAAGAGATGCATTTTACTTGAATAGATCTGTTTGGCTTGACTAAGAGAGAATGTAGATGTGAGGAAAGGAAGATTGGCTTAAGAAAATTTCTTTGGCTTGATCAAGAGGATGCAAATGAGAGAAGATGACAATTGTGGCCAACAAGCAGATCGATTAGTTGTGGCAACAATGTTTGATGGTTGAGGTCTGGGTAGGTGGACTAAAGGCATCTAGTGGTGATCTATGTTTGGGAGAGAGAAGAGAAATCTTCCTTCTACTTTTCAATTTTAGATTTAGAACAATTTTAATCAACAACATAGTTTGAATATATATATAGATATATATATATATATATAATAATTTTAAAAATATTATATATCTATACAATTAGACGTTGTTTATCAACCATTTGATTATTTGAAAAACTAAAATTTAAAAATACATTTATGATTCATTTAGTCCTTACGAGTTTCACTTTCCCTAAATATAATTTTAAAATACCACTAAATCAATATTAAACCATTAATTGATTTTTAAATCTTAGCTTTTAAAGTGATTTAATGGCTGATAGAGGAAGATCTGGTGTTAAATCTACAATATAGATCTGATGTAAGTCTGACTATATATCTATGTCATGTTATTTTATATATATATGAACTTCATTCCTCACACCACCCTGTTCGTAGTCTAGGGTATATTGTTTTGCCTTGTCCTTGGCCAAATAACCCATTTTAATGAGGAATCCTCTTGTAACACTCTATTTCGGGAAATGCCTAAAACTTTGAAATTTTGACAATGTTTGATCAACTAGATCTTTTGAGGATCTCAAGCTTGAATTTTGTATGGTCAAGGTTTTGGTTTAACTGGTATTCTATTACATAAAGCATGTCGATATGAATTTATAGACTGATAGCACACCAAATTTTGAGTTATGGCCAAAAAGTTTAGAGTTCTAAGAGGTTCAGTATATATTAGTGTCCAAATCAATCTCGGATTTTTATCTATTAGTGATGCAGGGCCCTATATATACATGGAAAACCATGTCTCATGAAATAGATCATAAAATATGATACGAACCTAGGTTGACTTGCTCCTAAACCCATATCATATTAGTCTGGATCACAATTAAGTTCAGATTCTAATGGAAACCTTAACCCCTAATCAACTTGTGATTAGAAATCTTGGTATATGGTGAAGACGTCATAATAGATGATGGATATCCTATTGATATGTCAAACTAAAACACTTGATTTCTATTAAGTATTTTAGGTGTTAAAAGAGAAGAAAGAGAATTCTTTTCTCAAATAAATTTCTGAATAATATGTAAGCTGCTTTCTCATTGAAAAATAGGTCTTTAAATAGGTTTGAATCAACAAAATAAAACCCTAAACAATAAGGTCAAAACCGACCATTAAGAATAGGAAACTATGCTTGGCCAAATTTCACCTTCCTTTCCCAAACTAATTTGTATTAATTAAATCCTTTATTTTGAATTAGGAATTAATTAATTTACAGTCAAAATAATAAAATTCTAACTTTTCTAAGTTGATTTTTCCAGCAAATAAATAAATCAAAATCAAAATCAAAATAAAAAATAGTTTCTTAAAACAAAAAGTCAAACTCAAATTAGGAAACTAGTTGACTAGTTTGACAACTAAGCTAACTTTGACCAATTTCCAGCTTGTAAAGGCTCCAAATCAGCTCCAATATGCCATGTAGGATGCCAAATAGGATTAATTAGGATTCCCATATGCTGTCCTTGATTAGAACAAAGAGAAAGAGCTTAATCATCAAGATATGTCAATCTAGTGGCAAAAGGTGCATTTTCGGCCAAAAATGTCCTCCATGCGCAAATGGCCTCTTTGGTTGCTTTTGCTTCTACCTTGACTTGATTCCATGCCTCTTAGTGATATCAATTGAGTTCAAGAAGTGTTGAACCCATTCCTTACTGTACGGAGTCTATAAATGCACTAAAATAGCTATCGGCTCCATATTGGCCTCCACTATTTGGATGCTTGAAAAAAACTTTGAATCTTCAGGTGTTGACAAGCCCTTTTGAGAATTGATAACTCCTTGTATGAATCCAACTAGGTTTTTCTTAAATGTCTTGACTTGTGCTTTAGTGATTGTCCCGGTCTTCAACTATATAGGATCAGCATCCCAGCGGGTTGGCAGTTGTATAATTACCAGCGGATTCTCATCATTCCACTCCTCTTGAAAAATGATTTGTCCTCAAATCAAAATCATCACTTGCAGCAAAAGGAGATAAATCAGCAACATTGAATGTAGCACTAACATTATACTCACATGTTAGGTCAAGCTTGTAAGCGTTTTCATTAATCCTCTCCAAAACTTGAAAAGGTCCATCCTCGTGCAGCATAAGCTTCGATTTTCTTTGTTCAGGAAACCCCTCATTTCTTAAATGTAACCATACCCAATCTCCAGGTTCAAAGATAACTTTAATCTGGCCTTGGTTAGCATTCCTTGCATATTGCTCGATCCTTCTTTTAATATTTGCTTTTGTCTTTTCATGAATCCGCTTCACAAAATTAGCTTTTTGCTTCCCATTTATATTAGCATGTTTACTTAAAGGTAAATGTGTCAAATCTAATAGAGTTAAAAGATTAAAATCATAAACAATCTCAAATGGTGTATATTTAGTAGCTGAATGCAAAGTTCTATTATAAGAAAATTTAACATGTGGCAAACATTCCTCCCATGTTCTTAAATTTCTACTAAATAAGGCCTTTAACAATACAGACAAAGTCTTATTTACTACCTCAGTTTGTCCATTAATTTGTGGATGACAAGTAGTTGAAAATAAAAGTTTAGTTCCTAACTTATCCCACAAAGTTTTGCCAAAAGTAACTTAAGAATTTAGCATCCCTATCCGAAACAATAATTCTAGGCATACCATGTAACCTCATAATTTTCTTAAAGAATAAATTAGCAACATTACATGCATCATTAGTTTTATTATGTGCCATTTTAGAAAATCTATCCACAACAACAAAAATTGAATCCTTAATTGTGCTAGACTTGGTAAATCAAGAACAAAATCCATAGACAAATCCACCCAACGAATAGATGGAATCGGCAATGGGAGATACAAACCGTGTAGTTTCAACCTAGATTTAGATTTTCGGCATTTTAAGCATTTTTCACAAATTCTTTCCAATATCTCTTCATATTAGGCAATAAAAGTGTTCTTGCACTACGGATAAAGTCTTCAAGACACCCAAATGACCCATTAAACACCACCATGACCTTCCCTCACTAACAATTTCTTAATGCTACAATTAGGCACACAAAGTTGATTTTCCTTAAACAAATATCCCTAAAAATGTAAAATTTATTAAAACCATATTTTTTACAGTTCCTAAATATTTCTCCAAAGTCACTATCATGCTCATAAGTTCTTTCAATTGTTCAAATTCAAACAATCTAGCATCTAAAGTAGAAAATAATACATACCTTCAGGATAATGCATCAGCAACCATATTATCCTTACCTTTTTTTTGTAGCAGATGACATAAGGAAAAGTCTCAATGAACTTAACCACTTAGCATGCCATCGGTTAAGCTTCCCTTAGCCTTTGATGTGCTTTAATGATTCATGATCCGTATGAACCACAAACTCCTTTGGCAATAAGTAGTGCTGCCACGTCTCCAAAGCCCTCACCAACGCATACATCTCTTTATCATATGTCAAGTACTTCAATGTCGCTCCATTTAGCTTTCCACTAAAGTATACTATGGGTCTTCCTTCTTGCATCAAGATAGCTCCAATACCTACACCTGAAGCATCACATTCAATTTCAAAAATTTTATCAAAATTTGGCAATACTAATGAAGGTGCATTAGATAATTTTTTTTCAACAAATTGAAAGACTTCTCTTGTGCTTTGCCCTATTTGAACCCAATATTCTTCTTTATAACCTCGGTTAAAGGTGCTGCGATGGTGCTAAAATCCTTGACAAATCTTTAGTAGAAACTAAGCAAACCATGAAAGCTCCTCACTTGGGTAATGAAGGTAAGTTTCGGCCACTCTTGAATTGCTTGGACTTTAAATTGGTCAACTTTAATTCTTGCAGCACTTACAACAAATCCTAGGAAAAAAAGTTCATCTTTACAAAAATCACACTTTTTCATATTATAAAATTTCCTTCCTCAGAATATTTAAAACTTGCATAAGATGTTCTATATGCTCATCAAGACTTCGGCTATATACTAAAATAACATCAAAGTATACAACTACAAATTTTCCAATGAAAGGATGCATGACGTGATTCATTAATCTCATAAAGGTACTAGGTGCATTAGTTAAACCAAAATGCATGACTAACCATTCATACTATCCATATTTGGTTTTGAATGCAGGTTTCCATTTATCACCCTCTTTCATCCTAATTTGATGATATCCACTCCTAAGATCAATTTTAGTAAATATGCATGCTCCATGTAATTCATCTAACATATCATCTAACCTAGGAATTGGATGCTTATATTTAATAGTTATATTATAAGTAGCCCTACAATCAACACACATATGCCATGAACCATCTTTCTTAGACACTAATAAAACAGGGACAGCACATGGACTCATGCTCTTACGAATATAATCTTTGTCAAGTAACTCACTTACCTGCCTTTGCAGCTCCTTTGTCTCTTTGGGATTACTCCTATATGTAGGTCTATTAGGAATTGCAGCTCCCAGCACAAAATCAATTTAATATTCAATCCCTCGAATAGGTGGTAAACCATTAAGAATCTCCTTCAGAAAGACATATTCAAAATCCTATAAAAGAGAGGAGATTGAACTTTGCAATTCAAGTTTTTCAGAGTTAGCTTGATCATTTAAATAAACATCTTTATAAATCATGACCAGCAAGGGTTTATCATTCAAAAATGCCTTTTTAACTTCCCCAAAATTAAGATTAAAATCATTCTTTCTTCTCTTTCTCTTCTTTTCCCCTCTCACTCACGGGCTGTCCTTTTCTTCCTTCACTCTTGGCCTTTACTAGATTTTTCTCACTCTCGGGTTTGTCTTGCTTTTTCCACTCAATTTGGGTTTTAAAAGACTTACCTTGGACAACAAGTTCAAACATACCCTCTTGGATGGATGGAGAAATCGTGGGTGCCATGCTTGCTTTCTCCTTAAGTCGTTCGGCCTCCCTTCTTTGTTGGGAGTTGATCTCTAAACACTTCCTTTGAAGTTAACAGCTCCAGCTTAACCTTTTTTTCCCTTAAGTTTAAAAACAATGAATTCTCTCTTCCATAATATATGAAATTCTTATCAAGTTGCCATGGCCTCCCCAGTAAAATATGACCATCATGTATGGGAACAACATCACACAATACAACATCCACATATTTATCGATGCTGAATTTTACTTTGGCGTGTTTGTTTACTTTTATCTCACCAATATTATTAAGCCATTGTAATCTATATGGTTTTAGATGTTTAATGTTTGTTAAACCTAATTTTTCAACTACCACATTACTAATTACATTAGTACAACTTCCATTATCAACTATCATACTACAAATGTTATCTTAAATTTCACATCGGATGTGCAAGCTATTTTCTCTTTGAACTTGGTCCTTATCTTTATACACGATTAGAACCCTTCTTGCCACCAAGCTCAATTCAGCCCTTGAAGCCTTAAGTGTTTTGGATTCCTCATGTTCTTCATCATCGAGTTCGGCCTCTCCCTCGGATTATTCACTTTCGGATTCCAAGTCTCCATTACCTTTCAGCACCATGATCCTCCTATTCGGACATTGATTGGCAATATGCCCTTGTCCCTAGCACTTAAAATGCACAATGTTACGAGTTCTAGAAGGTTTAGGATCAGTTTTACCTTCAAACTTAGGTGCTTGGATAGATTCGGCTTTTACTTCCTTCATTGGCCGATTAGAACTTTCTTCTCCATGTTTCGATTTTGGGTTTGTATCATATGTGCGATTGCTTCTCCAAATACTTGGATTTGTCCTCCCGCTGCTTAAAACATCTCCAAAATGTGAGCTTGCACCCCTCCTCTTGAATTGATTTTTAATCTTGATGGCCACCTAAAGCATCTCCTCCAATTCTACATATTGTTGAAGCTCCACTTGATTAGCTATCTCGCAATTCAAACCACCCAAAAACCTTGCCATGGTTGCCTCACGATCCTCATTTATGCTCAATCTCATCATGAGAATCTCCATCTCTTTATAATAATCCTCCACGGTCCTACTTTTTTGAGTTAATGATTGGAGTTTTTAATGCAGCAACCTATGATAATGGATTGGCACAAATCTCTTAATCATGGCTCCTTTCATTTGTTCCCAAATAGTAATCAATTCATCACCAACTCTCTTTGGGGTACTTTGCTCATTTTTCCACCATTAGAGTGCATAATATCCAAACTCCAAAGCTGCCAATTTAACCTTCTTATGACAATAAAAAATCATCTTCATTCGCTCCTTCCACTATAGGTAAGCTTATGCATCACTCTTTCCCATAAATGGTGGGATGTTGACCTTAATGTTTCCAAGATTATCATCTTTTTCTCTTGCCTGTCTCCGATGAGTTGGCCTTTCTTGGAGTACAAAAACATCATCAATTTCCTCCTCAAAATTATCTCCAATATTTCCATCCCTGAATTATTCTCTAGGTCGCCAACGGCCTGCATGAAATTCTTGCCTTGAATTCGACCCACCTTGTGATGTTTCTAACTTATCCATCATTTGATCTAGGTAATCAAAGCAAGCATTTATCCTTTGAATTTGTTCCAAGACCGCCATCATGTCGGTAGCTTCACCTCCATTTCCCGTTGCTCGAGAATCATCCTTGAACCCTATGAATTCCTTTTCTTATCCTTGAATCTGCCCTGTTAGTATAAATAACACAAAAATTCTCACCAAAATCACTCTCTCACGTGTTTCAATTAAATAAGGTCTCGGCATTTGTGTTTGCACAGTAGTTTCGGCTTTTATCCTCTTTTAAGCTCACATACTCTTGCTTTTTTTCACTACCAAGAATATCTCAAACTGAGAATTAAAACACACATAAATAGTAACTAGATCACAAGTATACCTCAATTAAACTTATCAACAAAACAGCAACTAAAACAAACAAATACCGAGTGAATCAACAAAACATATTCTCAGCCTAACTAACCAAAAATAAGGAAAAATTTAACAAGGTAATTTTGGATTTATCAAGAAACAAACTAGAATAATAACAACCCAAAATTTCAAGTATAAAATTTAGAAAAGAGATTCAAACAATGAACAAGAAGCAACAAAAAGCAATTTGAACAAAACTTGGAATAGTCGTTGGTTACTATTACTGTAATTTAAGTCTTTGTATCAAATCCTTTAACTAATTTTAATCCAAGTAATTTTACCATCCAAAATTCAATTTTCCAGCAATAATGTAGAACTAATAAACAGCAGCTCTAAATATCTCAATTTCAATCTTTCCAACTCAAACAAATTCAAACCCCAATTTGTTTTCAATAAATCAGCCTTTTGTGTAGCTTTTTTTTTTTATTCTCGGCTTTTTTTTTAATCACAAATAGAATAATGCAAGGACAACTTCCAGCAGTACCATAAACAACACAAACCTTAATTTAAGATTCAACAAAAATCAAATCCATGTCTACAAATTACAAATTTGTAAATTTGTTGTGTTGCAGCAAATCCCCTTTTTTTATTTTTTTCTTTTTTTTTTGAATATATGAATGCAAATAATTAAGATTAAATCAACAAAGGAAAATCAACAATAACATAAATTAACAAGAACAATGATAGAAAAATCAACAATAAACTAAATTAACAAGAACAATGATGAAAACCAATCAACAAACTAGAAAGCAAAAATACGATAAAATAAGGAAACCTAATTTGACTAGGAAAAAAATTATTTTTTTTTTTTTATGTAGAACTTGTGTGAAGTAATAAAATCTTAAACTAATGTTAAAATTGCATTATAACAAAAAAAAAAAAATAGATAGATCAAACCTGAACAAAATCTTGGCTCTAATACCAAATGATACGAACCTAGCTTGACTTGCTCCTAAACCTATATTATATTTCCTGGATCACAATTAAGTTCAGATTCTAATGGAAACCTTAACCCTTAATCAACTTGTGATTAGAAATCTTGGTATACGGTGAAGATGCCACAATAGGTGATGGATGTCCTATTGATAAGTCAAACTAAAACACTTGATTTCTATTAAGTGTTTTAGGTGTTTAAAAAGAACAAAGAGAATTCTTTCTGATAAATAAATTTCTGAATAACATGTAAGCTGCTTTCTCATTGAAAAATAAGCCTTCAAGTAGGTTTAAATTAACAATAAACAATTAGGTCAAAACTGGCCATTGAAAATAGGAAACTATGCTTGGCCAAATTTCACCTTCCTTTTCTAAACTAATTTGTATTAATTAATTTCTTTATTTTAATTTAAGAATTAATTAATTTACAATCAAAATAAAAAAAATTCTAACTTTCCTAAGTTGATTTTTCGGGTAAATAAAAAAATCAAGATCAAAATAAAAGATAGTTTCCTAAAACATAAAGGCAAACTCAAATTAGGAAATTAGTTGATTAGTTTGATAGCTAAGCTAAATTTGACCAATTTCGAGCTTGTAAAGGCTCCAAATCATCTCCAATATGCCATATAGGATGTCAAATAGGATTAATTAGGATTCCCATACGTTGTCATTGATTGGAACAAAGAGAAAGAGCTTAATCATCAAGATATGTCAATCCGAGCAGCAAAAGGTACATTTTTGACCAAAAATGTGTATCATGCGCAAATGGCCTCTTTGGTTGTTTTTTCTTCTGCCTTGACATGATTCCATGACCTCTTAGTGATATCAATTGAGTTCAAGAAGTGTTGAACCCATTTCTTATTACTCGGAGTCCACAAATGCACTAAAACAACTACATTGGTCCATATCCGCCTCCACCACTTGGATGCTTGAAACAGGCTTTTAATCTTCGGGTATTGACAAGCCCTTTTGAGAATTGATAACTCCTTATATGAAGCCAACCAGTTTTTTCTTAAATCTCTTGGCTTATGCCCTAGTGATTGGCCTAGTCTTCAGCTGTATAGGATCAGCACCTTAGCAGGTTGTTGATGGTGCGATTAAAGGCAAATTCTCATCAAAATACCTTTTTTGTCGCCCCCAAAAAATCCATGACTGACGTACAACCCATTGGAGATCACCGCTCACCTCACCCATGTTATAAGAGTTTTCACTAAAATTAACCTAATTCCCAGCCAAGTTAGTATCCATGCACCCTATCCCTGTAATACCCATGAGTTTTTTTATCATTCCCTAAAATTTTTGGCCTTGGGGTCATCCGATGCGCTTGAATCAGCCATAAACATCGATGACCACCGCTTGCTCTGGTTATTAGAAAATCTTAGCTTTCAAGCCATAGGACTGACCTTTCCCTCCTAATTTGTACCTTCTAAGTTTGAATATGATCTCCATTTACCAAATTCCAAACCTTTTTGTGAGATATGTTGATTTCAAGTTTGGCCCAAACTTTTCGTTCATTTTCCAGCCACCACTAGCAACGATTGACTAAGGTGAGTTTATCGCCGTGTTACCTATCCCATGGGCTTTCTTCAATAAAGCCGACCATTTTTTTACTAATGCTGATTCAGTTTGCATGTAGATAAAGAAAGTAAAATCTTAATAGGGGGTCGATGCCCCTTCTTTAATAGCCTAAAGTCCCATTTGTCAGTCATGGGAAACTAATACTCGATAGTGGGGAGGGGAAAGGCTTGGACCTACCTATCCTAATAGGACCTCATAAATGAACGGGAGCTTTTGAGAGCTTCCACACTACGGAGCTGAAGATCTTGCGATTTATAATTGAGTTTTAAGTAATAACCCAAAATGAGTCAACTTGTGTACCGGGGAAAATTGGATTGTGATTGGACAATGTAGAACCAAATTAAAGTTGAATTTATGTAATTAGATGTTAATTGCCCTAATTGGAACATTCAATTTTAAAAAAATTAATTTTCGTGTGAAAAATCTCAATTTTGGATACCAAGTCTTAAGCGTTTGCAATGTAATTGGACTATTGGGTATTCAATTTATGTAATTTTATAGTTGTTTAAATTATTTTCAGATATTTGGTACACACCAATATCTTTGATATGATTCTTGGAGCCTAAAAAATATTTAATTATATTATATGCACCTGTACTGCACCTAGAGATGAACCTACGAAAGAGCAGGAGTGATTATCGATGGTATCAGTGAGTGATTTATGTTTTCAAATGATTTTAGACATATGAGTACAACATATATATTATATATACATATATGGTTTGAATATTTTTGTGTATATGGTTTGATTTAAATGCTTATCGTATATATATAAGAATATATGCTTTTACATATATGTGTTATCATTTCATGT
The DNA here is from genome assembly GCF_031755915.1 of Ziziphus jujuba. Lineage (NCBI taxonomy): Eukaryota > Viridiplantae > Streptophyta > Magnoliopsida > Rosales > Rhamnaceae > Ziziphus > Ziziphus jujuba. Next base: position 10,260,317 of record NC_083390.1, read on the forward strand.
AATTTTTGACAAGTTTTAAATGATCTTAAATTATAATAATTTCTTGATTAACTTAGAAATCTTGATATTTAAATATCTTCAACATATTTAAATTAATATTTTAGTCCTTTTGAAAAATAATTGGTTTTGAAAAAGTAAATTGGAAATTGCATATTTTTAAGCATATATAAATGTTTTATATTTTAAAGTGCTTAAAATAGTTTATGATATTATATATTTCACTATTGGTATTTATTTTTTGGCAAAAAATGATGAATTGAAATATTTGGAATATTTAAATAAATGGTTAGGTTTGAATATTAAATTTTGGATTTTTGGTATCATATTTGTTTGGGAAAAACAAAAAGTATGATTTTGAAAGAATTGTTATAAATATTGCATTGTTGATTTTGAAAGGTGTATATAGTACTAGTGGTTTTATTTATGCTATTACCCGCGCTTTGGCTTGATCATCTTATGTGTAGTCACAAGACGAGAGAATGATGATTGAGTTATGTGCCATTCGTTCACAGTGATGATGAGTTGCATGCCACTCCCTCGTAACCATTGGATGATATATTGTTATGATATGAGAGAATGATGATTGAGTATGCCATTCTGTTCTCTTAGAATGATGATGAGTTGTGCATCACTCCTTTATGATGTTGGTTTCTTTCTATTTCTTTATTGTCTAATAATGTTTTGGGATGCCTTACACCAACTGGTAGCACTAGGTATATTGTATGGCATATTGCATGATTTTCTTTCTTGCTAATATATATATATATTGGTGGATTTATTACATTTTCATTATCGCTTCTACAATTATGATTATATTGTTTATTATCTAGCATTAAATTATATTTTAGTAGGTTATTAATATTTTAAATACTTTAATTATGAAATACTCAATTTATAATATTGATTTGGGATATAAGTTAGGTTTTCTGAAATGGTTTTAAAAAAAAAAATGAAACTATTCAAAATAGTAGAATAAGAGGTTTTGAGAGAAAGGTCTACAAGAAAATAAATATTATTTTTTGTTGTATTATATGACTCACTAAGATATTTTTATTTCGTATTTTATTTGTTTTTAATTTGTTTCCCTAAATTCAGATAGTTAGCAGACAATTAACCTCAAGATCACTTCTCGTTTTTTGTATTTTCCACAATAGTAATAGTATTTTATCTTTCCTTACTTTGTCTTTTTCTTTCTAGACTCAATCGAATTATCTTATAACCTATATTTATAATTATTCTTAAAATGCTTCGATCTAAAATGTAAACATACTTATGACCCTAGTATGTATGTTTAGTAATGACCTATTGTATGATGTGCTATAGTTGTTGATTATACTTGCAATCTATATACTATTATGGCTTTATTTAGTGAAATCCCACTAAACAATACTTACATGGGATTGGTTGTCTTGGTTTTGATGAGGTTCCATCAAGCTTTCCCATAAGGATTGTTTAGTGAGATTTCACTAGACGAGACCATTTAAGAATCTTGAAGGGCTCTAAAGACCAGTCCTATCGCCGTTTCCTATTAAAGGCAGGACACCATCATGTTACGTTATAACTATTACTTTTTTTTTCTTTTCTTTTTTTCTTTTTTTTTTTTTTTTTTTTGTTGTCATTTCAATAAGAGAGAATCCACCTTCTTGGTCCATCAACTATTCTAGTCTAGTATTGATTTTGACCATTTGTAAAGTCCATTGGCCTATTTAAGCAAGCCCAAAAGTTCTACCCCTGTTGCTTTTATAATCCTAAGCCCATACGTATAGACCAGGGCATATCCTATGGTCAATGTGAGACTTTAAACTTGGGGAATCTACCCGCGTTGTTTTAATTTTTTTTATTTTACCCTTTTAGTTTTTAATATTCCCAAGTTATCCTTTTCAAATACCAAAAGAAAAAATTAAAAGTGAAAGCTATTCCATTTTTTCCCTTGCGAAGAAAAGAGAAAGAGGAAGTGAGGGATAATGGCGAAGCCGCTTGGGATGATTAGGGAGAGTTCACCAAGAGGAGGGACGAGTGGAGGAAGCATCTGAGGCTCAGCAATCATTCTATTTTCTTCTCTTTGTTTTTATTTCTTTCTTTTGTTTTCGGAAAACAACTTACAACCCATCGATTCATAATAATATTTTAAATGAAAAAAATATATATGATCAGTGATCACGGACATGGGAAAAAATTAGTAATCAGATTAACCGGCCTCCTTCCTTGAAATGACTCCGATTCTAAAAGCCAAAAATCCACAGCCGAAAGTAAAAGCAAAAAAATAAATAAATAAAGAAAAAGCTACACCCTTTGTTATTGGGATTTGATAGTTTTGTAAAATGTTCTCTTTTCCATGCAGGGAAGAAGGAAGAAGAAAGAGGGGAAGAAGGAAGAAGAAAGAGTGCATGTATATGGGGGATTGCGGCATGGGTTTCTCGAAGGACAAAAAGAGGATATCTAAGTCATTTTTAATTTTTATTAGGGACAAAATAGATATGAAAGGGTAAATAAAAAAATTTTGAGAGAGTATGGGTATATTTCGTTAAGCCCTCCAAACGAGGGGTATTAGGCCAGATTCCCCTTTAAACTTTGGATTACCCTCCAAAATCTAGGTTCTATAATATCGTTGTAGTTTTGAAAAAATCAAACATTTTAAAAAATAAATAATAAAAAAAGGAAGTTTATTGAGTGGTTTATATATAGAAACCTAAAAATGTTACTTGATATATTAATAGAGCATAAAGTAATATGGGCCTTCACTATAAAAATATGTATACATATATATATATATATATATCACGAGAGTAATTATCTGTTGGAAACATATTTCCAACATAAAATGAGAATGTATTAACTTGTCAAATGTTGAGAGTGCTATGGAAATTAATGATTTAAAACTAAATTTTAGCTAAGCAAATAGCTATCTTTATCAATTTCCATGTCTACAGATGTTTAACATAAGGTGAAATCTATATTCTCAAAAATTCAAAACTGCATATATTGTTTGTGTGTGTGCGCACGCACGCATGCCCGCGTGTGGGTGTGCATGTGCTTGTGCTTGTGTCAAAAGATAGTCTTTTAGTATTGGGCTTAGGCTACTTAAGAAAAAATCTTTCATGGTTTCCAAAGAATATTTGTCTTCTTCTAGAAAGATATCACTATAGTTGCATCACTCTACGTAAAGGTGTTTTGATCTCTATGTTTGTTAAGATTGATTTTGTTTTCAAAGAAGTTTTTTTACTACATATTTTGATTTTATACATTTATAAAGAGAGAAGAAAGAATACAAGTTCAAAAAGGTTTGATATCTTGTGCCAAATTTTGATGATAGTGATAATATACAAATTAATCAATTAAATATGCATAAATCATGTGGATAAAAAAACAATATAGCATTATGTTTTCAATACTACATACTATCATATATTATATTTCAATTAGAGATATATCAGTTTTGTAACCTCTTAAATGCAGCCATTGATTCATTGAATTCTTTGAATTCTTGAACCTGCTAAACAAAAAAATAAAAAGCATAGAAGCGATGCCAAATGGACAAACTTTTCTATCTCAAGTTTTTACCAAGCAAACAATATAGATGCCTCAAGCCCTAATTTGATATAAATACCATATATATCATATCATTTTAACTTACACTACCAATAATCCCTCAATCTTTTAAAAATTAAAATTATGTGTAAGTGATATGATTTATTCACCAATTTAAATATACATATAATAATAATAATAATAATAAATTGGGAATAAGCCAGTTGGGTTTTTAGAAAGAATAGATCCTTTAGTTTAATAATTCAATTGAAATATTATAGAAAATGTGTATCCAAGGACCTCATTGCAAAATTCAATAAACAAATCAATCTCATTATTGACACAAATAAATTTTATAAATTAGTCATATGATATAGACAATCCACACATAAAACATCAAACATTTGAAATATAGATAGTTTACTTTTGGAAGACAACCTTTTATAGAAATTCAAGCATAAAGACAGGGAAAATTTATTATATTTAGGACACTATATCTTAATCAAGTTGTATAGAGTTATCTATGTAAGTTTATATTCTGGGTTATTTTAACTTCTATTCTTTTTTGTTCATACTTTTTATTTACTATTGGTTGTGAATTTTTAGCAAATATATCCATATTTTCTGAAACCTTAGATAATGTGTAAATGCAACCACAAAATAACCTATGTGCATTTATTTAGTGCTAACTTTATTTATCAATTATTATAGTAAATAATGTATATATTAATAGTTAAAAAATAATAATATAAACTAAATATAAATAAATAAATCTTTAAATAGATAAGTTAATTTGATATAAATTAATAAAATATTATCACATAGTATAATTTATATGATGAAAAGATCAATGACAATTGACTCAGATTGAGCGCCTGATAACGGACTATATGCAATTTATGATATAGATTATCATTTTTAAAAAAAATACATGTTAATTATTTAAGTTACATGTAATCACTAAATGTCTAACACATAAAAAAAATTTTTAGTTATTTTTGTCAGTTTCATTTTGAGCTTTAAATTAGCATCCCTATTTATCTTTGTGATATTTATCAAATAATAGTGAGAATTTTTTAAATTTAGAATATTAAGGACCTTTACCTATAAGAAAATATATTAAAACAAATATATATATTTTTTTCATTAATTGATATTAAAGTTTTTGATGAAATAAAAATTGTTATTAATATTATTGGATGCAAAGCGGGGGAGGTCATTATCCACTTTGCGCAGCCCCCTTATCCAAAGGGCATATTCAACTAAAGTAATGACAAGTTGAGAACAGCAAAGTAAATGCCTCATGTGAAGGTGCGACCAAATAGGCAGATGTCCCCACAGAATATAGCCCCACCTAACAAAACAAAAGCAGTGCACCAGCTAAATGTGGATTTTATTCGTTTACAATCTGGGAAAGTTACAAAAAAAAATTCGGTTCCAGATTAGTTCGGATTAAATTTGTTTGAGCTCCATCTATCGGAAAAATGAATCAATTTTGAACAATAAATTATATTCATATTAAAAATAAATCACACTCATATAATATGTTAGCAGATGTGAGGAGGTTATGAATTAATTTATAGATGTTATATTTGTATTGTTTTTACATATAATATAAAAAATTATATTATTAGTTTAAACATATAAAATATTTATAAAAAATTAAATAAAAAATAATTGTTCAAAGTTTTTAATATTTTGTATTATAATGAACCGCGACCAAATTGAACCAAGCTTAAATGAGCCAAACCAATTTTGTCCCCCCAAAAAAAAAAAAAAAAAAATTAAAATTTCATGAGTTTATGGTTAACATAATCATTTTTAAAATTATACGAGTTGAATTTGGAAATTTTAATACTCAACACATTATATCTTTATTTTTATTCATATTTGAATTTGCTTTTATAATTTTTTTCTAAAGTAATTTTTCCTTTATATTATAGTACAATATTAAATTACCCTGTCTAAACTTTTTGTGAGAGTTTGATGAAATTGATAAATTTAATAATCGAATTAATTGTTGATAAAAATGATCCATATATATATATATGTGTGTGTGTATGTGTGTGTGTGTTTAAATTATAATTTTAAATTAAAATTGATAAAAGATTACAGGAAAAAAACTATTTCAGTTCATTTTCTTTATCAGTTTTGTTTGAAAAGATTTACAATTAGAATTATTTTATTTATATGAATAATTTATTTGAATATAGATGGTTAATTTAGTTTTTTTTTTTTTAAAAAAAAGGGCAATATGACATTATGTCGGGGGAAATTGCTTTAAAAATAAATTTCTAAGACAATTGAAACATGTAGGAATTTTTATGAATAGAAATTATAAATAATATTTATCTATTTGGTTGCTAAATTATTTAAATCACTTGGAATTTTTATTTATTTTTTTTAAAAAAATCATGTTCTAGTAAAAAAATACAATTTGAGTAGAAATGTATCTATTATTGAAAACGATATAACTTTTATGCCTTTTATATTCTAAAGTATTAAATTTTTTCGATGTAATTTTAATTGGTACATTAAACTAAAAGATTAATTTTTCTCTTATTAAGTTAAGCCTAGTGTGTATTTAAATGGATAATCATCGAAATCTTTTTTTTTTTTAATTATTATTAATCTAAATAGAAATATTTGTCATAATTATGACAATTGTTGCCACGTGTCATATATGTGTGTGTTAAAGTCTCGTGAAATTTGTATATGGGCATATGAGTAGTAGAAACCTATGTGTTGTTTAAAATTAGAACTGGTAGCTTTTTATTTATTGATTTTAATGTCTACTTAAAAGAATCTAAACCTAATTATATATCTCTATTTTTTAAAGCAGTATAATGCTAAAAAGGTTACCAAAACAATGCAGTAATTGAGTTAATAAAAAAAAAGAAGAAAATACTCCCACGGTCACAAAATAATTGTATCAAATAATTAATATATGTACATTTACAAGTAATGTTAATTAGTATCAAATTAATGTAACCTAGGGTTACCTACATTTCACCGTGAACTAAACTATATTCTGCACTTTTCTTCTTAAACTGTAAAACTTTCACATTATCCCTCTAAATTTTTATTTTTCTTTTTTTTTAAAGTTAAATTCAATCATATATTTTGGCATATAAATTAGACGAAAGTAATACAACTTACTTTTATTTTACTTTGGATAGTGTAAATTAATAATTAAACGTGAATGGTTTTGTAGTTTAGAGATGAAGTACACCATGTGGTATGGTTCATGTAGTAAAATGCATTTACCCTTATAATCTATACATATGGATAAACAAATCCAATAAAACAACTTAATAAATAAAATGTGGTATATATATAGTTCATATGGTAAAATATATATTTACCCCTATAATCTTAATCTAAATACATGGATAAACAAACTCAATAAAATAATAGTTCAAAAAGTGATGTAAGTGGTTTTTTTTTTTTTTTTTTAATTACAATATATGTGATCTTTTGTAATTTAGGAGGAAAAATGGAAAACATATATAGTAGTATGGTTTATACGGTAAACTATACTTACTCCTATAATCTAAACAGATTGATAACTAATAATAACATAACATTTTTTTGGTAATAATAAAACAAGATAACATTAATTGTCATATTATTTGATAAACTATTTAATAGGTTAATTTTACTTAGAAACACTACATGGAAAAAAAGAAAAGAATAAAAAAAAGTGTCATGCATTATCATCATCATCATCATTATTATTATTATTATTATTATTATTGATGATATGAACCTAAGGAATACAATCTAGATTCGTACAAACTAATACTTGATCATCTAATTGATTTAAGTTTTTGTGGAATGAATGATACTACAAAAGGGTTGTAGAATTACCTTATTGATAAGTCAATGATTGAACTTTAATTTTTAAGTTAGAAAAATTCAAAGGATAGTTGATGGAGAACCAAAAGGTATAACTTTCATAAGTACTATTCTCAAGTTATAGTTGTTAGAGAACCAAAAGGTGTAACTCTCCTAAGTACTAATTTTGCTAAAGATCAAAAGTTATTATATTAATGAAATTGAAGCCATGCAAAAAAATAACAAGAAATTCGTTCAAAATACTTTCCTAAACTCAAAATCCTAAATTCTAATTAATTTCCTAATTTAAATTTGATTAGGCAACTCCTTTATAGTTTAGAAAAGTGACTAATGGATACAGATCTTTTATCTCTAAAATTATATCACCACTCCTATCTCACTAATAAAAAATTAACACCTCATTTAAAGCAACATCATATATTTTTTTTCCTATTTTCACATCACTCACCATTAAGTTATACTAACGGAAGCTTTTTTATGGTTGCAAAACTCCAACTGGGCTCATTTTATTAAAATTTTAAAAAAAGTCATTTATCGTTCTTTTTCTTTTCTTTTCCTTTCTTTTTTTTTTTTTTTTTTTTTTGGGTTGTATCTTGTGCCATTCTAGCCATTCTTCTCCCCTTCAACTATAACTTGTATATTTTTTAATTATTATTATACCAATCAAGTCTCACTCATTAAAGTTTTAAGAAAGCCCTAAATCATTCTTCCTTCTTCTTTTTTTTTTTTTTTTCCTTGTGCAATCCCCTGCCAGTCTTCACTTTTTTCATTCCATGACTGTTATACCTTTTTTACTTATTATTATTTTTTTCTACCGTGGGGCGGCAGCAGGCATTAAGGCTTCTTTCTCTATTTTTCTTTCTACCAAGCACTGCAGCAATTTCTTTCTGTTATGTTATATATTAAAAAAAATTAATTTATAAATTTAACAAAACACATCTATCATCAAATATAAAAAAATATTTTATTCATCAAATATATATATATATATATAAAAGAATATTATTTTTTACTCTAAAGAAATGTAATAAATGTTTCTAAAGTGCATTAAATAGTAAAAACAAATGACATAAAACTTATTCTCAATGTTTCCATATCCTTGTAACAAACTTCTATATATTCTTGTTATTATCAATGATATAATTGTCACTGAATCCAAAACCTTGGTATTCTTGGGAGATTGCATGCACCTACAAAAGACACACAAATACATGTCATTTCCTATAAAAAATAATGCAAACTTTAAAATAAAAAATAAAAAAATATATATTTAAAAATCTTTTGAAATACCTGTTCTAATAAATTCAACATACTTGTATTCTGAATCAAATTTGTTGAAGTAACATGGCTAGGATATATATAATATTTTAATATGTATAAAAAACAAGAAAATAAAATAATATTAATAATTTTTACCATAAAAAAAAAAAAAAAAAGCATGAACCACGAAGATGAAATGTAATTAAAAATATAGAATTACTTGATCACCATGGTATCCATGCACAATGTTGAATGGCAAGTTTAATAGATCTTGACTATTAAAATTAGAAGAAACTTGCAAGTGAAAATATATGCAAATATATTAAATATTTATATAAATAACGTAGACAAAATTTTGGTTAATAATAATTATAATGCATTGAAATAACTAAGTTTGTTGAATTGAACGTGAATTCTTACATCATTCTGTGCTATTTCACTAGCATGTGGCTGTTACTGAGATGGTTCTCCAAGTGCAACATTTTTCTTCTTTCGCACCCTTTCAAGAGTATTTCTTGGCCTTGTAGATTTTCCACGTACTCTTTCCCTATTTTCAATTCCTTTAATTTTCTCACTAGCACTTGGTACGGTTGTAGCCTCTGTGATTTTAGAAATGGATTTTCCAATATTATTGTCTTTTAAATGTGCATCCACATCTTTTGAAATCTTAGCAAGAGCAGTTCTTGCAATTTTATACGTTTCTTCTGTTTCTGTTGCCTTCATTGGCGCTTGAGTTTGTAATCTACAAAAAACCTTATAACATCTTGCCAAACTTACTTTAGGGTCTTCATTTATTGTATCGCAAATAAAAATTCAGAATTTCCTAACTTTGCAGATTTTGTCAATCGTTTCAATATATATTGTACATGAATTTTCTTTATATCCTTTGAAGAAAGAACTTTAAGAGCATGGGAGCACAAAACTCCCGTAAACTCAAACTTTCTACAACTGTAAATCACTGTGTTATTAGAAAAATCATATCTAACAGTATGTTGAAATTGTTTTTTATGATTGGTAAGTTTGTACTCCGTCACTGTCCCAATATGATCAAATATTTGCATAGCACAATCATAAGCCTTACATAACTCATCTTGGAACACATTGAATACTGTTGGGGTGTAAATACTTGCTGCATCTTTTAGAATTTCAACTGGAAATGATAACGATGGAGTACTTTGAGTTGCTTTGAAATCAGCCTTTAGTTCTTCATAATGACAATCTTCAATTAACCTCTGAAAATGCTCAAAGAACCTCAATAAATTATGTTGATAGCTGACATAATTTTTAATCACATTATTCATACCCTCACTCCATTGAGTAGTAGTCATATCTGCACAAAAAGTCTCTCTGCCATAAACCAATGCCCATTTATTTCTCAAATCAAACATTTGTATAAGCCAATCATTATCTTTAAGATCATATTTCTCAAGCATTGCATTCCAAGCTAGAAAAAATTATTGTTCTTCTTCATAATCATATATGCAGCTGCTAAAATCTTTAGCAAACTCTCAAAATTTGGCAAAAACTGCACTAAGATGTTTTGCTGCATTTTGATACAAGTTCCATATACACAACTGGTGACATGTTTCTAGCCATTGAGAAGCTAATGCTTTTGCCATTACTGGATCTTGGTCAGTAAGAATAGTTTTTGGTTTTTTACCTGACATTGCTTTTACAAAAGTATCAAACAACCAGATAAATGTTTTAGCACTTTCATCACATAATAATGCAACTCCAAATATAGCAGTTTGTTTATGGTGGTTCACCCCTAGAAGTATAGCAAAAGGTCGACCACTTTGATTTTTCCTATAAGTTGTATCAAAGCTAACTACATCACCAAAATGAGAGTACGCAATCATCATTTTTGCATCTGCCCAGAAAATATTACTTATCAAATCATCTTGATCCATAGTTGAAATGTCCAAGGACTTTACTTATTGGTTTCAATATTATTGTTATTATTATTATGTGGGTGAAAATAAACTAAGAGTTGATTTCTTCGTGAGAAGATTTTAAAGGCAAAGAATACTCTTAAAAATGAAATGACATTCAAGACTGAGAAGATTCTGAAAGTTTATAAGATTTTGAATGCTAAGAGGACTTTTAAGGCTAAAAAGGCCCCTAAGACTATAAAGGCTGAGAAGACTATGAAGGCTCAAGAAAAGCTAAGAAGAATGATAAGTCTAAGAAAATTATAGAGGTTGAGAGGGCTATGAAGCATGAAAAGACTACGGAGATTAAGAGAACTATGAAGGCTAAGAAAACTAAAAATTCTGAAAGGACTAACTTGGCAAAGGAAACTTATATATCTGAGAGAACCAATAATACTAAGATGATTATGTGAGTTAATAGTTCAAATTCCATGACCAAGATGAGATATAACTGAGACATATTATTCTCTTATAGCAATATCAACCTATAGTTATGGTTGAGATAATCATTACTAAGATATAATCCTCTTAGAAGAAGTCGAATCAACTCATAGAACATTCCATAAAATTTAACGCCACCAGCTTAACTCCTTAATTTAGGGTTTTCATCTAATAAAATCCTATTTAATATATATGGTTATTACCTAGCCCATTAAGGTTGTGAATTTATTTATTTTTCCTTAAGAAACCAAAATGCCAAAGCTATAAAGACATCATTAAGATCCTCATTCAATGTACGTTCAAACAAGCATTCTTATGTTTTGTGGCACTCTCAAAATATTATTTGACTTGAGTGTTGGTGTATCTTTAGCTGGCACTATATTGGTGCTGAAAAACCTTTATTTTCTTCCCTTTTTTTGTAGGTTATCAAGGCTTCAGGTGGTAATTGTGATAGTATCCACAAAGTGCTTATTTTTATATCAGCAGTGCACCAAATAAGGGATTTATCATTTGCGTAAGTATGTAAATACCTTCAAAACACCTATGAACCAATGTCTAAGTTCAATTGTTTATGCATAAATCAATAGCATAGTTGCTTAAAATGAAGAAGACAATCAAGTTCAAACTAGAGACATCAATCAACAAGATACTCTTCTGATTGAACTCATGAAAATTAAAAAAGATGGCTAACATGATAGTTGCAAATAAAGATGTTAAAAGTATTAATCTCAATCTTTTCTATCAATTGGGTTCGCCTGATACTTTGATCTTCTAGAGGCTAGTTACCCAAGTTTTAGGCATAAATAGAGTTGAAAGCGATCAAAATCTGTAGATTAACTCAATCTTAAGTAGTTTAATGGGAAATATAGAATGGAGCATGAAGGCTCATAAAAGAGTAAAATTGTGATGATCACCAAATCTCTAGAGCCATCACAATTAGAAGTAAGTTCATTGCAAAAGAGAAGTTTAAATGCATAATCGATCGGCACGAAAAGAGACTACTCATCCAAAAGAAGCACATTAGAACTAGGGACCAAAAAGAGTCCTCTTTAGAGCATGAACCTTTGAGGGTGGAGGATCTAAGAGAACTAATAGCCCACTAGATGAAAAAGCCAAAGAGAGATGATCTTATATTTGACAATTAATGGGTTGCTAGCTTGGTAATGTCTCATTGCAAAGCTCAGATTCTTGGTATGATATTGCCCTCACAATTGTCATTTTGAATTTTGATTTGTATGATAAAACTACCAACCCATCTGATCACATTTTGCACCACGATTAGATGATGTTCTTGAGCTTAATATCCCAAGAGGAGAGAGAATCTATGATGTGCAAGATCTTTATGGACAGTCTAAAAGGATAACGCTCAATTGATTCAACTTTTTGGAGTCAAACTCAGTTGAATTGTTCACTTAAGAAGTTTAAGACACATTTTGCTCTAGTAGAAAATTTTGAAAAGAAGCTCAATATTTCTTCTCAATCACCTAGATGAAGGAAGAAACTCTTAAAAGCTTTATCCATCGTATTAATAAAGAAATGTTGAATAGTGAACTATGACGAGTCAATAGCAATGGTAATGTCCGTAAACCACAAGTTGATTGTATCAATTATTAACAAAGTCTAAGCCAAGTACCACAGCATAAATCCTCCATTGAACAAGAACCATGACATAAATTTAGAGGAAAACTCAAAACATATGGAAAAGGTGAAGAAAGAGATTAATCAAGTACAAAATAGAAAAAAAAAATGATGAACAAAATATTTATAGAAGAGAAGAACAAGAAAATGATAGAAGGAATTCAGTTCAACCATATCCATCCAAAGAGCTTATATTGAATATTTCTCCAAATTACTTAGTGGCTCATTTAGAGGGGAAATATTATGTGCAATGGTTAAAAAATATGTAGTTTGATCCAAATAGAAAAGGCGACTCCAAAGATTATGCATTTCATCAAAAAGTATGAAATATCTTTAAACAATGCAAAAATTTAAAAGAAATTTTTTTTAAGTCTGATTGAAAAATGCTTCTTGATAGAATTTATCCTGAAGCAAAAAAGAATGATCAAGAAGAGCTAGTGACATAGATGGATCGCTTGATTCATACTAGATTACTTGGACCATGTTTCATTTGAAGAAGTAAAAACGATTTTGACAACCTTAACATAGATAATATGGTTAGTAAATTTAAGAAATTTATTTAGAAATTATTTTTCGTTTAGGGGTTTAATATCATACACATCCCTTGAGATTTGATCATATTTCAAGTTATAACTTGAGTTTTTGAATATTTCAAAGATGCCTTTTAAAATTTAACTTCCTTTCAATTTTTTTCCTCTTTCCTTTATGGCATAATAAAATGACTTAAACACCCCTACGCTAAACAAATTCATTTCTTTTACCATTTGTTTCATAATTATTAATACACAATAATTTAAATACTTATATTAAAAAAAAAACCAATAGTATGGTCATTTTACCATTAAAATATTTTATCACATTATATATATATATATATATATTTCATTTCTTATTATATATTACACATTTTAAAATATTAAATGTCATTTGCAATTTTTCTTTAAAATTTTTTATTGATAGTTATAAAATAATAAAACGTTTTATGAAAAAAAAAAATACTAAGAATCATTTTTAAAGTCAGTTAAAAAATTTCCTTAAAAATAAATAAAAATATAGAAAAAAAAAGAGTAAAAAATATCCTTTTAATAGATTTCATCTCCTTCTAAGGAAAATAAAAATATACATAGAAAAAAGTGAAAAATCCTTTCAGCCGATTTCAACTTTTTTGACAAAAAAGAAAAAAAATCTTAAAGAGGAGAGTTCAAGCAAGCAACCCTCCCTTGAAAAAAATAAATAAATAAAAAACCTACCCTCTTTCAGGTATCATTATTCATACATGTTTGATCAACATGAGGTAAAATGAAGAGTGTAAAAGTTAAAGTTGGTTGAGAAACACAACATACCATTTCAAAATTAAAAATTCGTCGTTGAAGGTGTTAATATGTCAAGTAAAAAGAAGAAAAAGAAATCTTAAAATGGTAATTTTAAGGAGAATAAGATTGGTACTAACATCATTAGATATTCTGAAACCTTGTCTTGTCTTTTCACTTTGGTCAAGTTATGCTGACTATGTTGTTTACATTATCAATTTTTCTTGGGGTCCCCAGTGTTGTGATGTTTTAATAACTCACAAGTATATGAATTAAGTAATAAAGTAGCTAAGATGGATAGTCAAGTATCATATCCAAGGAAGCAAATTGATTAATATGATTAAATTAGAAGACTTGTCATGGTCAATTCGTACAAAGACAACTAAAGTAAATTTAAAGCAAGTATAGGCAATTAGAATGTAAAAGTGAGGTTGTAATCAAATAATTATAAATACTAGAGCATAGAATTCACCACTAATTAATCCAATACTACAGCATAGAATTCACCGCTAATTAATCCATTCTAATTAACAGCAAGCATTTTTTATTAACCTAGTATTATTCAACCATACTTTACCATCAAATTTATGAACTTCACCTCTCGATCTCTCATTGATTTACAAAATCCAGTTTCACCTCTCTGTTCCTTATTAAAGTCATGTATAAAGATTTATCAAGTAAACAAGACGTAGAATATATAACCTTCATCTTTTAGTTATTCAATTACGTAAATTAAGTATTTATCAGTAAGGCATAAAAAAAACAATCTTCACCTTTCAGTCCTTTGATTATGTAAACCAAGTAAATTATTTCAGGTCTAATAACTTTCATCTTTCGGTACCTTAAATATACTAAATCATTCAAAATCTTTTGGTATATGAAATCATTAAGCATATAACAATTTATTGAATAAAAATACTATATTAACAAAATAATAATTGAACCTTCATAGTTAGGGCTTTACCATAGCAATAGCTATGAAATTTAGTTCATTATAAAACTAATTCTTCCATAATTAGATAAAAGCAAGGGTTCACAATCAAAAAATGAAAAAATAGAAAGTAAAGCCAAATTAAAGAAATGTCTGTAGTAAAATTCATTCTCAAAGGTCGATGATCATGCTTCTTTTTAGCTTCTTGATTACTCTCATTTTCCTTCATATTTTTCTAGTTGAGATCTCCTTTGTAAAATTGTGTGTTGCAGTTGAAAATTGTATAGAAAAGAGATCCTTTGAGTCTCACACCAATTACAATTAGGGTTTCCTTCAAATTCAAGTCATTTAGGTTTCAAAACTCAATTCTAGTAGACCAATCATGTAAGGCTTGTTTTTCCATGTATGAAGGATTAATTTTACCTCTTAATTATTAATCCATGTGCCAAAATTCATTGCCTTCTTGCCCTATGGTTCCCACATCTATTTCTAAATTTTAGGAGCTTAATTTTTACTAAAACTTTTCTCATTTAGAAATTTCCATCAACTTGCCTTTGAGCAACCTTATGAACACTCGAATTTGCTTATTTTGCCTTGATTTTGTTTTAAAAAATTAGGTATATGTTTTAGCTTTCCAAGCATTTTAACATTGTAAAGGAATTTAAAACTCAATTTTCTTATAGGATTGCAAATATGCTGAATTGTGCATCTGCTTTAAAACTTCAAAATAAAATTGGGAACATACAAATGCAACAAAAAATTTTAGGGATGATCTTTAATATTTTAAGAAAATTTTACAACTAGAATCACCTCAAAATTCCGTCTGTAGCTTTAAATATGCTCAAAAGAGCATGTACAATGCAGATTATTAGTATTTTCAGCATTTTCCTTGATTTCTACTTCTTTTGCCTAAAATTAAGAAAAACACAAAATTAAGTAGATTTTCCATATAAAGCGAGTACAGAAATAACAAGTATTAAGCATTTAATATGGCATAAAATCCTACTAATCACCTTAAAATTCTGTTTGTAGCTTTAAATATTCTCAAAACAATATGTATTATGCAGATTATTAGTATTTTCAGCATTTTCCTTGACTTCTACTTCTTTTGCCTAAAATTTAGAAAAACACAAAGTTAAGTAGATTTTCCATATAAAGCGAGTACGAAAATAACAAGTATGAACCATAAAATATGGCATAAAATCCTACTAATCACCCAGTTTCTTCCACCACTCACCCAGATTAAGAAATTATAAATTCTTACCAAAATCTAATTTCACTTTTAGATACATGAAAATCAATCTAAACTCAATAGAAAACCTAAGGAGATATCAGTGGATTACATAAGAATATACCTCCAAGAACAAGATTTATGTAGGTTTTCTTTTTTTTCTTTTTTGTTATTTATATTTACATTTTTGGCACACTTACCAATTTTATTATATATAATATTCAATTTTGAAAGTTATAATTTTATGCGAGTACAATTTTACCTTTCGTCTATTAATTTTAATGGAAACTAACTAACAATAGGGAATACTTTTGAAATATCTAAAACCTCTAGATATAATTTAAAATAGGGTCAAACTTCAAGGGTTGTAAGTAATATTAATCATGTGTTTCATAAATCTATTAAAATTATTATTTAGGGATATTGGTAGGCATACACCCCAAACTTTGTTAAAGTTGATACATCGCATCCTAAACTATTTTTCTTAACATTTTGCATCTGAAACTTCCATTTTATTTGCACCATTGGTTTGTCTTTTAGAAATTCATAAAGAAATGATCACACATCACGTATATGCTTTTCAAGTAAGGTTAAATCAGGTAATTTGACAACTTTTAAGCTTTGTTTAAAACTTACAAACTGTGGAGGAAAAAATGTGAGAGAAAAATAAGGGAAAAAAAAGATGTGGGGAAAAATAATAGATTCCTCTCAAATTTCTA
Organism: Ziziphus jujuba; assembly: GCF_031755915.1. Classification (NCBI taxonomy): domain Eukaryota; kingdom Viridiplantae; phylum Streptophyta; class Magnoliopsida; order Rosales; family Rhamnaceae; genus Ziziphus; species Ziziphus jujuba. The sequence goes on from NC_083390.1 coordinate 10,277,164, forward strand.
CTGTATGATTGTTAATAAAAACACAAAGGACAAAATTTGGTAAATTTAAAATTCTTTGGAAATACTCTGTAGAAAGAAGCTCCTCCATTGCTAAAATGGAGTTCTGCTTTCCTGAAATATAAGTTAGAGAGAGAGGAGAGAGAGACAGAGAATTAGAGAAAAAAGAGAGTACACCAAAAAAAAAAAAAAAAAAGGAGAACGGAGACAGAGACAGAGGAGAGACATGATAATTACAAGCAAAATTTACATACATATACTGCCATTATTAGTGGATACTGTAAAGAACACAAGATGAAAAGATGTTGTTTAACAAGATGAAATAATAAAGATTGGTTCCCAACAGCAATACAAACACTAATGAGATTCCGCTTGTATCTGTACAACCTACAACCAGCTGAGGTGTTGATCTTATGCAACTGAAGACGGGACCAATTATTAGGGCACAAGCTAAGAGATTTAAGGACAATCTGATTAGTTTTATCTAAGGTGTTATTAAATCTCAAGAAAGCATGATAATACTTGAAGATTCAAAGCCCGTATTGTACATCCCAAGAAGCTATTTTGGTGCATTTATGCACTCTAGGTAGCAAAGGACTACTTTGTCAGCCTATGAACGTGATTGAGATCACAAGAGGCCATGGAATCATGGCAAGGTAGAAGAAAAAGCATCCAAGTTCATCATTTATGCACAAGCCTTCAATTTGGCTGAAAATCACCCTTTTGGTGTTGAGAGGGTCCTTTCTTGCATTCCAAGCAAGCTTTTCTTAGTCCAATCAATAGCAACGTATGGAAACCAATTCTAATCCTATTTGGCATCCTACATGGCATATTGGAAATGATTTGGAACCTAAAATAGCTGGTCAATAGACAAAGACAGTTTGTTTTGTAATCTAGTCAACTAGTTCCCTAAGCTGAAATTTTGACTTTTTGTTTTAGGAAATAGTCTTTTATTTATTTTTTTTATTATTTGCTGGAAAAATTAATTTAATTCCTATTTCCATATTAAGGAATTAATTAATGCAAATTCAACACTTTCCTAATCTTTTTTTTTGTTGGCCGAATTTATCCTAGTTGTTTTAGGGTTTGATTTCTTGTAATTTTAACCTATTTAAGGACTTATTGTTCAATGGAATGGTAGCTTAGATTATTGTTCAAAAATTATTTATGAGAAGAATTCTTTTTATTCTCTTTGAACACCTAAAACATCGAATAGAGATTGAGTGTTTTAGTTTGACTTATCAATAGGACATCCATCATCTATTGTGGTGTTTTCATCATATACCAAATATTCTAATCACAAGTTGATTAGGGGTTGGGGGGGGGGGGGGGGGGAGGGGAGGGAGGGGGGGAGAACTTTGGCGCAAAAGGAAAAAGGCCAAGTTGTGAAGGATTAAAAAAAAAAAATTTACTTTGTTTGGCTTTCGAAAATTCAATTGCAATTATTGGAGTTGTTGTTTATATTGGTTGCTGCATATTTGAATTTTGTATGCTAACTTGATTGGATTAAAATTGGTTAAGGAATTTAAGACTTAGACCTAAATTACAAAAACTACAACCAACAATTATTCCATATTTTGTTCGAGTTGTTTCTTGTTCGTTATTTGAATCTCTTTTCTAAATTTTATTTTTGAATTATTGGTTTCTTAATATTTTGGTCTATTCCTTATTGAATCCAAAATTTGCCTTGTTAATTTTTCTTGTGTTTGGTTAAAAAGCCGAGAATTAAGCATTAACAATTCACTTGGTATTACTTGCTTTGTTGTTATTTTATTGGTAAGTTAAATTAGGATATACTTATGATCTAGTTGTTGTTTAAGTGTATTTTAATTAAAACTTTGAGATATTTTAAGATATTCTTTTGAGTGGAAAAGAAAGACAAGTGAGTGTGAGCTTAAAAGAGGGTCAAAAGCCGAAACTAGTGTGAAAACAAGAGTGAACGGAACCTTTTTGAGTGAAACACATGAGAGAGTGAATTTAGTGAGGTTCTTTACATTATTTCCTCTAACATGACAGATTGAAGGATAAGAAGAGGAGGTGACTCCTTAAGAGAACTTGAAGACGATTCCGCAGGATTCAAGGGAGAATCTAGAGCATCCAGAAGTTTTACCGAACCTATCGACATGCAAGCAGTTTTGGATCAACTACAAAGGATGAATGCTCGCTTTGATCAACTTGATCAAAGAATGAATAGGTTTGAACATTCCCAAGGAGGACTGAACCCAAGGCATGAATTTCATAGAGGCCAAGGTCGAGGTCAAGAAGGCTGTGGACGTTTTAGGGAAGAAAGTGGAGGAGGTGATTTTAGAGATAACCTTGAGAAGAAGTTTGAAGATATATTTGCACTTCAAGGAAGGAAAAACCATGGAAGGCAAGCTCGGGATGAGGATGATGACTTTGGAAATATTAAAGTCAACATACCACCATTTTTAGGCAAAAGTAATCTAGAGGCTTACGTAGAATGGGAAGGATAAATGGTGATGATCTTTGATTGTCATAATTAGTCGGAGACTAAAAAGGTTAAGTTGGCCACCTTGGAATTTGGACATTATGCACTACAATGGTGGAATAATGAGCAAGGTACTTGAAGGAGAGTTGGTGATAAACTAATAACCACTTGGTGACAAATAAAAAGAGTTATGAGGAAGAGATTTGTGTTGACCCATTACCATAGGATGTTGCACCAAAGACTACAATCTTTATCACAAGGAAGTACAACCATGGGGGACTACTACAAGGCGATGGAGATGCTCATGATGAAGTTGAGCATGAATGAGGGTCGTGAGGCAATAATGGTGTCGTTTTTGGGAGCTTTAAACCGAGAGATAGCCAACCAAGTGGAATTACAACAATATGTGGAGTTATAAGAGATGATACATGTGGCCATCAAAATTCAGAACCAATTTAAGAGGAGAGGTCTAGCCATGGTTTGGAGGGGTTTCAAGTAGTGGGAGATCAAGTTTAAGTGTTTGGAGAAGCAATCCTGCCTTTGAATCAAGGCCAAAACCGAAACTAGAAGGGGAGAGCTCCAATCGGCTAAGAAGAGATAAAAGACCTGAACCTACACAAGCATAAAAATCCGAAGATAAATCTGATCCTAAACCATCTAGAACCCATGATATTGTGTGTTTTAAGTGTCAGGGCAGAGGACATATTGCTAATCAATGCCTAAATAGAATAATTATGGTGTTGAAAGGCAATGATGAGTTAAAATCCGAACGTGAGGGATCCGAAGTTGAAATCAAACTTATTGAGGAAGAAATTACTGATGAAGATCATGGTAAATCCGAGACTTTAAAAGCTTCAAGGGCCGAATTGAATTTCTTGGCAAGAAAGGTTTTAATCGTGTATAAAGATAAGGATCAAGTCCAAAGGGAAAACATCTTCCACACTAGATGTGACATTCAGGTAATATTTATAGTATGATTATTTATAGTGGTAGTTGTGCCAATGTTATTAGTAATATTGTGGTGGAGAAATTAGATTTAACAATAATCAAATATCCCAAACCATATAGACTTCAATAACTTAATGATAGTGGAGAGATGAAAGAAAATAAATAAGTTAAGGTAAAGTTTAGCATTGATAAATATGTGGATGTGGTTTTATGTGATGTTGTACTTATGCATGTTGTTCATATTTTGTTAGGAAAACCATGGCAATTTGATAAGAATATCATACATTATGGTCGAGAAAATACCATTATGTTCTGATTTAAAGGAAAGAATACTAAACTAAAGCTGTTGACTTGAAAAGAGATGTTCAGAGATCAATTACAAATGCAACAAAGGACGGAGACCAAACGACAAAAGGAGAAGGTAAGCATGCCACCTACGACTTCACCAATTGTTAAAGAGGATAAGGCCGAACCACACAACCAAGGCAAGTTTTCTAAACCTGAGATTGAGGGGGCAAAAAGAGAGGAAGCTGAGAGTGTTAAAGGGAAAGAAAAATCCAAGAGTGAGAAAGAGAGGAGAGAGAAGAAAAAGAAAAAAATTTATCTTAGCCAAGGTGAGGTTAAAAAGGCATTTTTTAAGTAATAAACCTATGCTGATCATGATGTTTAAAGATGCTTATTTAAATCATCTAACTAATTCTGAAGAGTTTGTATTGCCAAGTTCTATATCTTCTCTTTTTCAAAAATTTGATGATGTTTTTTGGGAGGAGATTCCTAGTGGTTTACCATCTATTTGAGGGATTGAACATCAAATTGATTTTATTTCTGAAACTTCAATTCCTAATAAGCCTGCATATAAAAGTAATTCCAAAGAGATAAAGGAACTACAAAGCTAGGTAAATGAATTTCTTGAAAAAGGATACATTAGAGAAAGCATGAGTCCATATGATGTCTCTGTTTTATTAGTACCTAAGAAAAATGGATCATGGCGCATGTATGTAGATTGTAAGGCCATTAATAATATAACCATTAAGTATATGCATCTTATTATTAGATTAGACGATATGCTTAATGAATTATATGGTGCATGTATTTTTTCTAAAATTGATCTTAGGAGTGGGTATCATCAAATTAGAAATGAAAGAGGGAGATGAGTGGAAAACCGCATTTAAAACGAAGTATGGTTTGTATGAGTATTTAGTAATGCCTTTTGGTTTAACTAATGCACCTAGAACTTTCATGATACTAATGAACCATCTTATGCATCCATTCATTGGAAAATTTGTGGTTGTTTACTTTGATGATATTCTTGTATATAGCCGAAATTTAGATGGAAAACAAAAGGCTGAATTTGTTAAGCAGATTAATGAGAAGACAAAAGCAAACATTAAGAACAAAACTGTACAATATGCCAAGATTGCTAACCAAGACCGAATAAAAGTAATGTTTGTATCTGGAGATTGGGTTTGGTTGCACTTAAGAAAAGAGAGGTTTCCAAAACAATGAAAGTCAAAGTTTATGCCTTGAGGAGATGAACCTTTTTAAATTTTGGAGAGGGTTAATAAAAATGCCTACAAGCTTAACTTAGCAGGGGAATATAATGTGAGTGCTACCTTTAATGTTGCTGACTTATCTCCATTTGCTGTTGGTGATGATTTTGATTTAAGGAAAAATCTTTTTAAAGATGAGGGAATGATGATAATCCACCTGTACCTGTACAACTACAACCCGCTAGGGTGCTGATCCTATACAACTGAAAACGGGACCAATTACTAGGGCATAAGCTAAGAGATTTAAGAACAATCTTATTAGTTTCATTCAAGGTGTTGTTAATGCATCCAAGTTATATCGACAGAAATGGATCCCAGAAGCTGTTTTAGTGCTTTTATGGACTCCGAGCAGTAAGGGACTAGTTTGATAGCCCATGAGCATGATTGAGATCACCAAGAGGCCATGGAAAAATGTCAAGATAGAAGCAAAAGCATCCAAGTTCATCATTTGCGCACAAATTTTCAATTTGCCCAAAAATCACCCTTTTGGCCCCGGGAGGGTCCTTTCTTGCGTTCCAAACAAGCTTTGCTTAGTTCAATCAATAGAAACGTATGGGAACCAATTCTAATCCTATTTGGAATCATTCATTGCATATTGGAGATGATTTGGAGCCTAAAATAGCTTGTGAATAGACAAATATAGCTTGTTTGGCAATCTAGTCAACTAGTTTCCTAATCTGAAAATTTGACTTTTTGTTTTAGAAAATAGTCTTTTATTTTGGTTTTTATTTTATTATTTGTTGGAAAAATTAATTTAGAAAGGTTGATATTTTATTATTTTGATTGTAAATTAATTAATTTCTATTTCAAACTTAAGGAATTAGTTAATGCAAATTAGTTTAGGAAACTTGGAAAATTCGGCACTTTCTGAATCCTTTTCTATGTTGGTCGAATTTATCTTAGTTGTTTTAGGATTTGATTTTTTGTAATTTTAGCCTATTTAAGGGCTTATTTTTCAATGGAACAGTAGCTTAAATTATTATCCAAAAATTATTTATGAGGAGAATTATCTTTGTTCTCTTTGAACACCTAAAACATCGAATAAAGATCGAGTGTTTTAGTTTGACTTACCAATAGGACATCCATCACCTATTGTGGCGTCTTCATCATATACCAATGTTTCTAATTACAAGTTGATTAGAGGTTAAGGTGACCATTAAAATCTAACTTAATTTCGATTCGGACTAGTATAATATGGATTTAGGAGCAAGTCGACTTAGGTTCATATCATACACTACCCTCATCAACAAACATTCTAAAGCTCGGAACTTTGAAAGAGCATATAATCTAATCGATATAATGAGCATTGAACATTTTACCTCAAATATCTGTACGTACAATGATGTGACTGATGGTCTCTGCAAGAAAAGGAAGTTTCTAGAGACTATAAATTGGTTAAGAAAGGATTTCACCATGGATTACAACCTGATAAAATAACTTATATTATTATAATACTTAAGCACTACAAGAAGGGTGATACTAATGGAGCCTTTTTGTTTTTTAATAATATGGTCATAGTTGGTTTCCAATCTGATATTTATTCATATGCCACATTGGTTGCCTCTTACTGTATGGCTATCTTGAACGTGCTAGAAAGAAAGCAATGGATCCAAACTATTAATAACCCAATCAGAAAGCTTTGTAATGAAAAGAAAGTAAGCATGGCAGCATTGTTTCACAACTACATGTTATAAAATCAACAAGTATGCTCTTATTTCAGACTTGTCTCAATGAGTCTCTCAAGGTATCACTAGCATCCCATTGCAACAGAAATTGAAATTTCTTAGAAATAATTATTGAGTCCTCTCCCCTCTCTCTTATAACTCTTCTCTCTTCTCTCTCACATCTCTCTCTCTCTCTCTCTCTCTCTTCTTTCTCTGTCTCTATCCTCTTTTCTTTTTTTGGTGTACTCTCTCTTTCTCTCTAACTCTCTCTGTCTCTCTCATCTCTCTCTAAATAGAGCCTAAAAGTTAATAAAATTACTTGATTGAACCTTGCTTGACAAGTATGCATGTGGCATGTGATAATTCCATTATGAATTTTTAACAGACGAACCAATAGTGCAAGTAAAATGGAAGTTTGTGGTTCAGAATGCTAAAAAAAATAGTTTATGATGCAATATGTCAATCTCAACAAAGTTTGGGATGCATGTCTGCCAATATTCCTTATTATTTATTTATGTTTGATTAACTTATTAATAAGCAAAAAGGAACCTACTTGCATTATTTTGTGAAAATTAACTTAAATATTATATATCCCATATGATATGGCTAAAACAACCTATCCTCATAAACAACCTTGTTTAAGGAAGATAATAATCTTGTAATAAGATCATGGATGCTATCCTATACTAACGTGTGGATGGAAAAACCCATCCTCACAAGCAACATTATCTTGGACAAATAATTCACCTGTGATAACTTCAAATGTTATCTTATACCAATATTATGTATGGATGAAATAACCTATCCTCACATGCAATCTTATCTCACACAAATGACTCATTATATGGTAAGATCTTCATGGTTGTAACCCATGCCAACATTTAAGTATAGATGTCATTTTCACAAATAACTTTGTCTTAGACGAATAACCTTCTCACATAAGTTCATTTTGAATGCTATTCTATACAAACATCTCATATGGATGAACCAACCCATCCTCACAGGCAACCTTGTCTTGAATAGAAGAATCATTTCATTATAAGTTCTTCACAGAAGCTACCCCGTACCAAAATCAAGCATGATTGAAATAACCTCCTAAACAACTTCGTCTAAGACGAGTGACTTATCCTTTGATAAAATCATGAATGCTACCCCATACCAATATCACGTATGGATGGAACAACCTGTTTTCATAAGCAACTTTGTTTTGAATGAATGACTCATCCCTTGATAAGTTTTTTATTGATGTTGTCCCATACCAACATTGGTATGGATGAAACACCTTGTCCTTATAGGCAACACTGTCTCGGATATATAACTCATCCTGTGATAAGTTCACAGATGCTATCCCCTACCAACTTGTAGAAGAAACAACTTATTCCTTTAGTTAAACTTGTCTTAGACAAGTTTCGTCTCATTCCATAATAGGTTCATAGATCCTCTCTTAAACCATATCATAAGATCCGGATGATACAATTTTATATGGATAAGTTTGCCTTGGATATCTCAATTCATATGAGTGGAATGAATTCATTCAACTAACATGGTTTAAATAAAGGGAAGAAAATTATGAACAAAAGAAATATAACAATACCTACTTTCCAAAAAAATAATATGTTGTCGTGAAAAGTAGGACCAAATTGTGTGGGTGAAAATAAACCAAGAGTTTATTCCACCACGAGAAGATTCTAAAGGTTCAGAACGTTAAGAAAACTATAAAGGTTGGTAAGGCAGAGAATATTTTTAAAAGTTTATAGGACTATGAATGTTGCAAAAGCCGAGAAGACTATAGAGGCTAAGAGAACTATGAAGGCTAAAAAGACTATAAAGGCTAAAAGGATTATAAAAGTTGAAAAGATTAAGATGGCTGAGAAAATCAAGAACTGTAATAAAATTATGAGTTGATAGTTCAAGTGTCACGATTAAGATAAAATATTACCAAGACATAGTCTAATCTTATAGGACATATCTTATGAGACATATCAACCTATCATTATTGTGGAGAAACAATCCTCCCAGAAGAAGCTAAATGAACCTATGAAACATTCTGTAAGATTTAACCCGTGGATTTAACCCATTAATTTAAAGTTTTTATTTAAACCCGTGGATTTAACCCATTAATTTAAAGTTGTTATTTAATAAAAACTTAATATGTATGAGTTTGTGGCCTAGCCAATTAGTGTTAGGAATGTGGTATCTTGTTTTTTAAGAAACCTAAATGTCAAAGCTATAAAGATGTCATTAGGAACCTCATATAAGGTACGTTCGACAAGCATTCTTATGTTTCAAAGCACTTTCAAAACACTTTATGACTTAATAGCACCACTTACTAAATATTCCATTATAATCATACTTGCTCTTTAGTTTCGGACTCCCATCGTCTAATAAAGTGTCAAAGTATTTATAGTAAGCACTATATTGGTGCCTAAAAACCCTTACATACTTCCATATTTTGTAGGTTATAAAGGTTTTAGATGCTAATCATGACCACAGCATGCTGATTTTATGCATCTACTATTATTATTCTTATTATTATCTTTTATCATAAAAGAGAAATGTGTACATCTTTTGAAAAGAGGAATCTTTTGTGTGAATAAAGCCATCAATTATTTTCTTATGTTTTATTTATCCACCCATTTTATGTTAAAAGGATTTATATTTATTTCCTAAAAGTGAGATTCACTAAAAAGCATGCGAGTTGGAAACGAATCAATTAAGAGGGGGGAAAAAAAGAAGTTCCCAAACAAATATTCTGTTATCTTTTTTTTAAAGGGGAAAACCAAATTCATATCTCCAAAGTCAAATATTCTCTTACAATCTTATCTATTTCATTATAATTTCGAAAACTCTTTTTCATTAGCTTTTTCTTTTCTTTTTCTTTTCTTTTTTCTAGACACGTTTAAGTTCTTTCATTATTGGTTTTCAAGTACTAATTGGTTTAATTGAAATAAAATAAAATTATTAAACAAAATAAAAAGTTTATAGTAAACTAGATATTTATAATGATACAAGAAAATTATTTCAATTACTATTTTTCAAAAATAATTAGAATGGTGGGAATAATTGGTTTCTAATAAAAAAATACAGGGGCTGAAATAATAAATTACAATGTATGGAAATTAATTTTCTTGAGAGAAATAATGTCAGTGCCTTGAGAGTTGAGAATGAAATAGTGTCTGACCTTTAAAATTTTTCTCCATAAATTATGAGTTTTCATATCAATATATGAGTATAAAATTTTTTTTTTTTTTCGTTTTCCTTTTTGATTGGAGGGTTCTTACACCATAACTTGTTTAGTTAGGCCACCGCATTGGAACGCTTTATTACCTATCCTAATTCCATATTAAGAGGACTAAAACAATCATGTTAAAAAATAAATGTTTCTTTATTGCTTCTAACATTTTCCTATAAAAAGAAAAGTAAGATTAATTATTTATAAATAAAAATGAAATTAGATATGATAAAATAAGTTTCAGTTTAATATTGTAGATAAAGTTTACTAAAAACCCTTTTGTTTTGTTTTGTTTACAGAAATACAGATATACTTCAGAAAATTTGACTATAGCTTTTTTGTATTTTCTTTTATTTCAATTCATTCGTCTTTATTAGGCAAATTGTTAGTCAACATATATAGTTTTCTTAAAATTTCACTTTTCACATTTTCTTACATTCATATGCACCAAGACACCCACTTGTTATTTGCTTTTTATATTTTGCAGTACTTTTTTAAAATAATAATTAATAATAAATAAAGCAGAATCATAAATGTAATTAAAAATCTATATTTTGTTTAAAAAATAATAAAAGTGGCAAATATACGTTTCTAAAATTTAAAAAAAAGAAGAAAAAAAAGAGTCAAATCTTCAAAAAAAGAAAAAAGAAAAAAAGAAAAAAAGGGAAAACAATGACAAGCAAACATATAATTCATGCTCAGCCGTTGAAAATTTCTCTTAATTTTTCCTCTTTTTTTTGGGTAATTTAGGTTGTCAATAATTAATAGTAAATTCTTTGAATAAACCCGACTTTTATTGGTTTTCTGAAACGGGACCCACTCCAACTGGTTAGCAACAAAACAAAACTAAATAAAATAATATAAAATAAAAATAGAAATAAAAAAAAAAGAAGAAAGAAAAATCTCATTTCTTTCAATTCTCATAGTCTCTTTGGTCGCCTCCTTAGCATGGCAATCTTTTCCTGATACCGATTGTCTCTCTCATCTCCTTTCTTGAATTTTTTCTTTTTGTGTTTGTTTCTCGTCAAAATTCTTGAGCATTAAAAAAAAAAAAAAATTATTCCTTTTGGCTGAAGCTATATTCCACGAACTGAAGCCACTCGCCGCGTTGGTTTACGGGTATGACCTCTCATTACCTTGCTTTTTGAATTCCATTTCTACCTTAGTACCATAACTTATAGCTTATAGTTTCTTAGATTATGTTATATACTAATCTTAATGGTTAGAGATTCTGTTGAGTTTCTTTAGGAAATTGTAACCCTAATTTTGCATGTTGGTAGATTTGGGAGATTAGATTATGCTTCTTGTAGATTGAGATTTGGATCTAGGGTTTTGTTTTGTGTAATAAAGATCGGTGGCATAATTCTTTTGGAGTAGAATTAGGTATGCGTTTTATGTTCTACGGTTGCAGCGGATTAATTGTAATTTATGGGTCTCATAGTTCTCGATTTTGGCGATCAGTTCGGTTCGATTGGGTGTTTGTATGCAAAATTAAATTTTTAAAAATTTAAAGCATGTGATATTAGTTGAGCTCGGATGCGTAAGACTTTGGTCCACGAATTTAAGTTATAATTTGTTAGTACCTATTTGTATTTAATGATATTTGTATAACGAATCTTAAAGTAGTATGCTTTGTGGTTTCTATGGGCTATTTGAGTATGTTTTCGTGTTGGTAACAATTGCAAATGATTATTAGAGCTTTTGAGAAGTCTTCAGATATAAGCTCATCTCTTAGTTTGGGGTGTTTTTAAGTTACAGTTTAAATTTCTTATATTTGCTTGGATTGCCTAAATCCTTTTTTCATCATCATTTTTGTCCAATTCTTCTAACAAAGCATTTTGTCAATGAGATTAGTGCTTTTGTTTTGATTATTTTTCTTATAACTGTGTGTTTGCATGTCATTCATGCCTCTGTCATGCTGCAATATATGTGATTATTACTGACTGCTATCTCTTGGCCTTTGTTGATTATATAAGCGGTGAGGATGTCAACTCCTGCAAGGAAGAGACTGATGAGAGATTTCAAGAGGTTGCAACAAGATCCTCCCGCAGGCATAAGCGGTGCCCCTCAGGACAATAATATTATGCTTTGGAATGCCGTTATATTTGGGTATGAATTAAAGTTGTAATACTGTGTTCTTGCCCTTGTATACTGTATGCATCTTGATGGTTTAAATGAGATCCTACTTATGCAGTTTCTTTCTTTAATGGCAGGCCTGATGACACCCCATGGGATGGAGGTAAGCTTAAGTCCTGCTCTGACTTAGATTTGAGTGTACATTTTATCATGTTGCATTTGGTTCTTCTTTCTTATATTACTTTCGAGCCATGTTCAGTAATTGTTAATATGGTATATTGTGTTTGTGTTCCATTGAAGGATGTTCCTGTGCTTTGTTTCTGATATGTTTTGATTTAAATTACTTGCCCCTCTTTGCATATGATTTGCTTCTATTCTGAAGAGGTCCTTATAATTCTTGTTGCTCATTACTGCTCCAAAATCTTTGAATCATTCAGGTACGTTTAAATTGACACTTCAATTTACGGAGGATTATCCAAATAAGCCACCGACAGTTCGCTTTGTTTCTAGAATGTTCCATCCCAACAGTAAGTCAGATACAAAAACCACATTTCAATTAATATGCGTGGTTCTATAGATGCACACATGCTTGGAGCCGTTTATGCCCACCCACAGAACTATGTATTTGATTCTTCTTAAGCATAATTGTAAAATGTCAGTTCATTTTCTTATATTTCTTTAGAGCTTTGCTTGTTTAAATGTTACAGGTTGCTTTTAGCATCCTGAAGGTTCAGTTTATCTGCTGTAGCTGCTATTTATTGTTGCAATCTACTTTATTAGAGCTGAATATTAAACCGTCTAAATTCTTATCATTTTCATTTTATAAGTGAAGAAAAGTATGCCCACCCTCATTCTCTTTTGTTAATTGATAGGCCTATATTAACCATCCTAGCTAGAGTCCTAGGGGTTGAAAAGGAAACTGGGGGAGAAAAGTAGTATGTTTTGTTATTAGTTGATAATATGTTCATATTTTTGTATTAGTTTCAACTGTTTCCAGTTGTATGTTCCTCATTTTTCTTTCTTTCTTTTAGTTTATGCGGATGGGAGTATTTGCTTGGATATTCTACAGAACCAGTGGAGTCCCATCTATGATGTAGCAGCCATACTCACATCTATCCAGGTATTAAATGATTTTATATCCGATGTTTAGTAATATGGACTTTTGAGTGTAAGCTGATTTTTTATCTGTAGGCTGTATTTGTTTGGCTATGCTTGTGTAGATAGCCTTCTTTGAGTTTGCTATAGAGGTCTTTGGTTCTTTTCCTGTCTCATCATGTTCATATCATCCTATAAGAAAGCCCTTCTTTTAACCCATTGCCATGTTTACAATAGATTGATATCTTCATATCGAAATGAAAAATGCAAAATTTCTTTTTCTTCTACTTATCTCACTGTATGTTTTTAAAGAATAGTATAAGAGGTATCAAGTAAAACTTCCAAGATGTATACCAGGTGCCATTTGTCAACATTTGATTGGAACTAAGTTATATTAACAAGATAACCAATAAAATATTGACACATTGCACCTGGTATATTTCTTGTAGACTTATTTGGGAACTCTGGCATTACTCTTTCTTAAAAGCATTTGCGCACTTGAATTTTCCATTTTCTTTTCAAGTTTCTCCATGGATATTAATGCAGGATTTGAATTTAAAACAAATACCAATATACTATGTTTGCTGCTTTTTTGATAGCAAAACAAAATGTGTTGAATGTGTCTGTGTTAATGCGGTTAGAACTTCTTTGATTCCCTTATATTGACAATAGTATACTCCTCTCCCCCCCCCCCCCCCCCCTCTCTCTCTCTCTCTCTCTCTCTCTCTCTCTCTATATATATATCTCTCTAAAAGATACTGTATGTTTTCTTTTTATCTTGTCTTGCCGGGAATTCACATATAAACCATAATTAACAATGACATGTGAGATTGTAGACGGGTTTTGTACTGAGATATTTATTTTTTCTGGGTGCAGTCATTGCTGTGTGATCCAAATCCAAACTCTCCTGCAAATTCAGAAGCTGCACGAATGTTTAGTGAGAACAAGCGTGAATACAATCGGAGAGTTCGCGAAATTGTTGAGCAGAGCTGGACTGCTGATTAATTTTCTCCCCCTTGGTTGTTAGGAAACTTTAAAATTTCAGTCAGACTGGCCTGTTTGAATAACATTGAAATTTGAAGACTATTTGTGATTATGTGTGATATTTGTCTGGCTTCCATGGACAGATGTTCGCCACTTAATGTATCCCTCTTATGTATTTGTCTTCCATCAGCTTGTATAAGAAAAGGTGAGTTCTTCTCATTGTTTCGAAGCTTGGTATTGAGGCAAACAGAGGGTGGCTAAGCGTACTGCCTGGTAAAAAAAAAAAACCCGAGGTGGAATTTACCACTCGTTGCTTTCACTTTTGATACATCAGTATGCGATTCATAAAATCAGTCTGACAAGGAAGTTTCACATAAAATCAGTTTGATAAGGAAGTTGTTTGCAAGATAGGTCATTGCATATTGATAACGAAATAGGTCAGACTTAAGTAAAAAGTATTAGTTATATTTTCCATTTATTTATAGCGCGAAGTCTGCAGCAATTGTAATTGCCATTTGGACTGTTCTTTTATGCCCCTTTCAAGCCGTGAAGTGGACAGCAAATAAGTCAATGGTGAGGGCCGTAAGTATACTGGTTTTCTATGAGATTTCATTACAACAGACGGTATGGAAATGGAATTGCGTACATGTATGTATACATCAAGCTCCATTTTTTCCAACCTGTTAGAACTTTATTAGTACGATGTTAGATGACCTACGTGTCCCACATCGAGTTTTCTAGGAGTGTTATTTGCCAAGTCTAACGTGATCGGAGCACAGATACGGTGGTGGAAATTTGTGGGCCATAATCTATCTTGATATGAAAAAAAATTCAAAGCCGAAATTCCCGGAGGGAAAGGTGCTGTGGCTTTGGCAGGCAGCCCCCCGTCGTGACCCAAAAAAAAAAAATATATATATATATATATATATTGTTACAATATTTTTTTCTAAAACAATTAAAACACAAAATTTTTTGCAACCTCTAAAAAATTTAAACTTTTTATCAAAATCTTGTTTAAAAATTTGAGTATTAAAATTTAGATTTTTTTTAAGAGTATAAATTAAAATAATTAATTTAAAAAGAGTTTAGTATTATTCAAAATTTTTTTTTCATGATTTTCTATTTCTATGAAAATAAATATAATTTTTTAAGATTTTTAAAATAATTATTAAGAAAAAAAATGTTTTCTCTTTATTTTAGACTTTTTTCGGTATGTATTGCGTGTATGATCCCTAAACTATCAAAGTTTCACTATGGTTATTTCTAATTACATATTTTCTGATTGAAAATTGACTATAGACAAAATTTTAAAAAAACAAATGAAATTTAAAGACCAAAATGTTCAAAAAACAGAAAAAAAAAAAAAAAAAAAAAAAAAAAAAAAAGAGATAGGAACTAAGTGTAGAACATGACATAGCAACCTAGTGGACATTACAAAAATAAAAAGTTGAACCTAAAAAATCCTCCAACAATACTCTTTATATCATATATCTATATATATATATATATATAGTTTTTTTTTTCAATAAACATTTATTACCATGTTTATTTCTCTTATTGTTTTTATAAGAATTCATTCTCAATAATTTTATTATTTCACATAATTTTTCCTTATAGAAACAATAAATTGATGACTAAAAAACCAGAGAAAAAAATATTTTTTGATGGTATCACATGCTATGACTATTAATAAGAGTCAATAATAATCTCTTTTGCATGTTAAAATTTATTTGAAAAATACAGTTTTCAGTTATGGACAGGTATATGTTGTAATTTCTAGAGTTATAAATAAGAAATAATTAAAGATAAATTATGGAGAATCTACCAATTCAACTATTAATGTGGTCTTCAAAGAAATTTTTTGAAACTTGGATTAGTTATGTTGAATTAAAAATCTAGGTTTAATGTTATTTTTATAATGCTTTGTATATGATTTGATTATAATGATTTTTCATAACTTATTATTAAAATAATATATTATGATTATACATGTTGTGTATCATACAGATTTATAACTAGTTTTTCCTTATAGAAACAATAAATTGATAATTAAAATGGATAGTGACCTTGAAATTAGGGTAACATTAAACTCTATATAATATATAAAAGAAGATGAGTGAGTATCACATGTCAGCATACTATCATTTCAATTTCCCTCCAAAATTATTTCTTATTTTAATTATATTTATTTATATTTATGATTTTACATTTTATAGTTGTATCCAAATATATATAAAATCAATTTTTGTTTTGAAATAAATTTTAAATAAATATACTTTTTTAAAAATATCGATAACGATAAATTGAACATAACAAAAATTAACATTATAATATTATAATATTTTTATAGTATTATATGTGTTTTTTTTTTTTAAATATATCTAATAGATTTGGGTTTAGGAATGAAAGGAAAAAAATTCTGACATGTATGATCATATGAATAATTAAGTATTCCTCCAAAAATGTAAAAAAAAAAAAAAAAATTCATTAATTATTATTAGATTATCAAACAATCATAATGAGATTCTATTATATCAAAAATGTATATATTTGATATTATTTATTTTTGGTATAATTGATTGTGAAATTAATGGAATTAATATTTGATTATGAATATTTCATATAGAAAATCGATTGATATTATATATATTTGATTTTATTTAGTTTTGGTAAAATTGATTGTGAAATTAATGGAACGAATATTTGGTTGTGGATATTTCATATAAAAAATCGATTGATATTGTCTATATTTGATTTTATTTAGTTTTGATAAAATTGATTGTGAAAATTATGGAATGAATATTTGATTGTGAACATTTTATATAGAAAATCAATTGATATTATATATTACAATAATATAAATATATATATATATATATATATATAATATTTTATATCACAATCACTATGATAAGATTATTTGTAGTTGTTTGGGTAAGCATTATATGGAAAATAATAAAGATATACATAATTTTTGTATTAAAAAAATTACATAAATAATGTTTTATTTTGTTCATAGAAAAAAATAAGATAATTTGTATAAAAATTCTGACATGTGTCATCATATGAATACTTAAGTTTTTTTCCAGAAACATAAAAAAAGAAATTCATTAATTATTATTAGGTTGCCAAACAACCATATTGAGATTTTATCATATAAAAAAAGTTTATATTTTTTATTTTATTTATTTTTGATAAAATTGAATGTGAAATTAATAGAATGAATATTTGATTATGACTATTTCATATAAAAAATCGATTGATATTATATATATTTGATTTTATTTAGTTTTGGTAAAATTGTTTGTAAAAGATATGGAATGAATATTTGATTGTGGACATTATATATAGAAAATTAATTGATATTATATATTATAATATATATATATATATATATATATATATATATATAACAATCACTATAATAAGATTATTTGTAGTTATTTGGATAAGCATTAATAGAAAAATTTGAAATATTATTTTTCAAAGATAATTGTTAAAGATGGTAAAGGAGGATTACTATTTAAAACATATTATTTTATTTTATTTTATTTACCAAATAAGCCAAATACATTTTGTTATAAATTAGTAAGCACTACCTTTAGGTTGTTTAAAATTTTGGTGTTTAATATTTTTGTTATTAGTATTTTATATTATTTTATTTTGATGTTTTTTATTCTTTTATATTTCACTTTAGATTATTAGGGTTTTTTTTTATTGCTTAATTTTAATTACTTTTTTTATTAGATCGATCCTCATCATGATCGTTCGAATCATGAGCATAGAAATGAACTATGCTACAAATTTTTTGTTAAAGATGATGAATCTCATAACAACGTTGACAATCCTGAATTAGAATATGTTGCAGAAACTAATCTGAAATAACAAAAGGTTTTTAAGGAAGATTCTTGATTGATTTTTAATTCACCTTTATATATGATTTTTTTAAAGATGATGGAAGACAAGAATTTGAAAAGTAGACGATGTAAGAAATTTTTCAAGTCGATGGTATGTAGAAAAAAAAACAAGACTAATGTTTTGGCGTTCAGGTGATATTGAAATTTCCAAAATTTGGAACAATTGCATTGGACAAGAAGCAGCGTATGTATATTAAGCGTTTATCCTAGACAATTTAGTTGTTTTTCTTTATGATGTTTTATTTCTTATTTTGTTAGAATTTATTATGTTTGAAAAATAATGTTTGATTTTTTATTTGGATTGAAATAAAAATAATAGTTTTATTGTATTTACTACTTTTTTTTAATATTTTCAATTTATATTACGCTAAATATTTCTAGTAATCTAATATTTTCTAATTTACATTGTCATGAATATTTCCAATAATGTAATATTTTCTAATAATGTATTGTCTTTTTTCAAGTTTTGTTACAATATTATGTAAAATAAATATAATAAAATGAATTTTATATATTAAAATTTAAAATCATGTTTGGGAAAATATTTGAAAATATTCCCAAAGAAATGGTAAAATTGTGTTTGATAAGTACTAAATGTAATATAATATATGAAAAATAATATTTAAAAGTATATAGCAGTAAACTAAAAAAATTAAATTGAAATTTTGAAAAGTAGTGTCAACACAAATTAATTTCTTTAAATAAAACCAGTAGTAGAGATTTTAATCTATGTACATGTCAATTAGTTTGAATTCTATACATGAAAATAATTTTTACTATAGTAAAATTATAATGATGAATATATTGAAAAATAATAATAATAATAATAATAATAATAATAATAATAAAAGAGCTATCTTTATAATTCTACTAAAAGTTATGATAAGTGTTATAAGTAATGCAATTAAACATAAATAAAAAGAAAAATTAAAATTTATTTACATCAAAAAATAATTTATTTGTTTATGTTTATTTATCTAATACTATATACAATTACTTCCTATATATTAATTAATAGTCATTTATGTGGGTTTGTCATTACTTTTAAAAATATGTCCTCTTAAGTTAAAAATACGATAACAAACTATGGAAAAATACTTTGCATATAAGGAAATAAAAGATTAATAAATTATGAAAAATCTACGCAAATGTCATCCTTTAATCGATAAAAAAAAATTACATCATACAATTTACCAAACAAATTATTTTATTCATGACATTGACATTACATAAGTACAAATCAGTTAATCATGAATTTGAAATTTGAAATTTAAAATTTGAAGTGTGAACTTATATAAATTTTTCATTTCATAAATTATGAAATTAATTACTTATTTTGAATACGCATTAATTTAAAACTTCAAATTTTTAATATAAGGCTTTTTTAAAGTTAAAATTTTAAAATATAAAATTTAAAAATTTAGCTAAAAAAATTATTTATGGATATTATTTACCAATAATAAATAGCTCATTAATTTAAAATGGCAATTTCAACACAAGTCTATTCAAATTTTAAATTGTACATACTATTATAATAAGTTTTTAATATAGGCAATAAAAAAAGATCATATAAAAATATGAATTATGATATTGGGATGTTAAAATTTAAAATTTAAAAATTTACATCCATAAAAAGAATATAACTATTTCTAGAACTTTAAAAACAATCTTTTTAACCCAGTAAAAATTAGGATAATAAATTATAAACAAATACTCTTCTATTAATAAATTAAAAAAATCCAATTACTTCATCAATATTAATTAAATGTTATTTATATACAGTTAATATTATGATTGACAATTAAGTTATATTTAATTTTATTTGGATTTTAAATATGAAAAAAATAAATATAAAGATAACGAATTATTTAAGGCATGCTGGTCCAAAATACTCAAATTACGGTTTTTTGCTTCTAAGCATCCAAATTATGATTTTTAAATAGTAATAACAAATTAGAAAATTAATCATGTAATTAAAAAAGCTTGAATAAAACTATTTTTATTTTCTAGTATGTAATCATTGAATCTAAATAAGGCAAATAATATCCTTTTAAAATAATAATTGTTTTTGGAGCAAAATAAGGCTTGAATAAGACTAATTATTTATTTTAAAATAAATAACTTTTTTTCCTTGAATAAATGGGGGCATAAATTAGGCAATGTTCATAATATTTAGATTGAAAAAGATGGTGACTATACATGGTCATTTTTAAAGGAGATTCAAATAACAAAACAAAAAACTTTGATTTAGACTAATGGATTAATTTTAGGAATTGTAGAAACTTTTCATTCTTGATTTAAAATAATATTTTTGTTTTTATTAATTTTGAAGGTTTTCACCTATGAATAGACAATAAAGCAAGTAATCTTTCAATTCTTAAACAATCAAATATACAATTATTGAATAATACTTTTTCCTTAATTTCAATTTTTATTATGATATTTTTTATTATAAAAAAAAAGTTATTGTTATTTTCTATTGTCTCACTTAGTTGACTAAATTTATATTTAAAATCCTTTTTATTTTAAGGCATTTAAGAATTTTAGGTTGCTTGTTCTCCACAAATTAGTACAATCACCTAATTTTTTTTTAATATTTATGTTGTGTAATTTTTATTATTTTATTATCATATTTTTTTATTATTTTTTTTAATTGAATTTAGAGTGATATATGCCCACACCTACTAAAAAAATGTCCAAATTGTTTGATGTTTTCAAAACTATCAAATAATATCAATGAAAATTATAAAATTGATAATATATTTAGACTTTGATCTTTATTCATAAAAAATAATATAATTAATTAATTTAATTTGATCTAAATATAATTAATTATTATAGTTCATTTTCGAAATCATCAATTGTAAGTAGATATACCGTGCATCGTACGAGATCAATGTTAGTATATATAGAGAGAGAATTGCAACAGAGAGAGCTAGTCCGCACCCTTCACGGACGTAACGTCCATTTAATTAAAATGGTGCGTTTCAGAGATCCTTTAAAAAAAAAAAAAAATACATACAACGTTGCATCTCTTCATTCCTTTATTAGGTCTGACCCAACTCTTTCCTCTCTTCCTTCCTAAAATCAATCCCCCTCTTTGAAAAAAAATACTGTTGCATCTCTAAAATCCCCCTCTCTTCCTTCCTAAAATCCCTAAAATTTCAATATCCAATTGTAAAAAGCTACAGAAAGCCACCAGCTCTGCCGTCCAATAGCTCGCTACCACTTTTCCTTCTTTGTCGCCCAGCAGCTTGCCACCACTTTTCCTTCTTTGCCGCTACACTTTATCAGCTTCGAAAGCTGTTCTTCTTTCTCATTTCAATGTTGGTTTATTATACTTTTGAAAAAAAAAATTTCCCTACTAAAAGGAAAAGAAAATTAGCTTTGGATTTATATTTAATAATAAATCAAACACTTTTTTATTCTCTCATTGGAGGGAAGTTTAAAATTTTTCTAGTTGTTAATATAGATTTAATAATAAGAGTTCACATTTTTTAAGTTTTAAGCTAGGCTAAATTATATGCAGGATATAAATTCAAATATGCAATTGACTTTTTGACTGCATGTTGGATTTTGAACATTGTCTTGTATTGTTTCGCACGCCATCCTAAAATTTATCTAGGCTTGACTCTTGGATTTTTAGTGCTAAGGCTAGAGTGAAAAATTGGATTTTGTCATATCCTACTAAAAGTGGGTGAGCCTGCTTTGAGTTGTTTGTGCATTGAATAAGAAAGAAGTTGAGGAATCCTTCTTAGTGGTCATTTAGAACTTTAGTTTTCCTTGTTTAAAATATAAGATGTTTATTGATGTGTTCATATCTATAATGTAGACTATGAAAACAACTTTGATAAATGCATTTAATGTCCTGCTTTGATAAACAGCTTGGAAGTGTTCATATTTATCAATGGTCATTGGTTGGTTGCCATATTTTCTACTTGTCTGCATCGCTTCTCTTTGGTTGGTTGCATTATTATGTGCAGAACTTATTATTTTTATTTACATGATAATTAATTGAAATATTTAATTTTCTTACAGCAACATATCTAATGAGACTGGAACTTAATTGTACACTCCACCAATTATATAGCAAAAAAAGCTAAAGGTTAAATAAGAATTTCAAACAATTGAAGAGGCTTTCCAATTTTACAATTGCATATGCAATAGATTGTGGATTTAGTGCAAGAATGAGCACTAGTAAGAAAAAAAAAATGAACAAATGAGCTAATATAGAAAGAGTTTGTGTGTTTTAAAGAAGGAGAGAGGAATGAATATTATTAGAAGAAAGAAAAATATACAATCCAACAATCATGTGAGAAGAATCGAGGATTATTTCGAGTTGGCAGTAAAGCTAAGATTAAGGTTCAAAAAATCGATATTGATGGAAATATCGAGAGTTTAAAATACGAAAATTTCCATGGAAATATTGGAAAATATTGGATATTGATAAAATAATTATAAAAAATGATAGAAATTTGTTTTAAAAAATGAAAATTTTTATTGAAACTTTAGAATTAGCTTATTTAATCCATAAATGATCAAATTAATTATAAAACTTGCTAAAATATTGAATGGATGTTATATTCTTCTTAGTGAATTAATTTATAATAAGCATTAATGACCATAGATGAATTATTATTAATAAAAATATATCAAAAAATACATATGTGATAAAATTATTTATTAATTTAAATATATAAACAATTATTACAATTACACTGTTATTCATAAATGTCATCTTAATACCACATGGAACTTTGGGGTGGTTGAAAATCATTGGTTTCTTCCTCATTTTGATTTTGAGATGTGAAATATGAAAAGTAGTTATGAAAATATGTATTTCCCGGATAATTTTGCATATAATTATTAATATGCCAACCATATGGATCTTACATTATTGGTTGACTATGTGCATAACTACTACTCTTTGATGGTTGAGTTTAAGATGGTTCGCATGAGTTATTACTTGATGACATTTCATAAATATTTATTGAATAAGGGTTATGAAAATGACTTCCAACTCTCATAGATCCAAAATTCATATAAATCGAATATTCTTCTTATTGTGACATCTTCATTATAGATTTTTCTTTTCGTATATAGTCTTTTTCAATAGCACCAAATTCTTGACCTGCATCTCTACTCCCATGATCTTCATCTTGTGTTGCATTTGTGTAATATTGTTCACTAGTAAATGGACTTAATCTAACTTCTCGACTTGGTGATTCATTTTGGCCACTACCTCCTCTAACTTCTTTTTTTTTTTTTAAAAAAAAAAAACTTGTAAAATAGATATTCCCGACAATAAGATTTGCCAGATTCGAAAATATAATCCACAATCTTTATATTTTTGCTTTATCGACATTCAATAAGTAGAACTTATTAATGTTATTCAAATTCAGTTCATTCTATTTTGCTTATATCACTAAATGTCTAAAAAGCAATTAAAGGGTAAAAAAATTATCAATGAAGTCAATTTGATAAAAATTTTTACTAAATATCAATAATATTTATGAATATTTTTAAAAAAATTAAAAAATTCATCGGATATTTTTCAAATTTCATTGGAAATTTCACGCAAATTTCAAAATTTTCCATGGAAATTATAAATTTTTTTAACCAAATTGTTAAGGATTTGATGTGGATATTTTACGAAAATTTCCATGAAAATTTTAACAAAATTTCAAAAATTTCAATGGATATTATGAAAATTATATCTATTTTCATTTCGAATCTAAATTTTATATTGACCCCTTCAAAAAAGGGAAATAACAAGGAAATATAAGATATTTTAAACCTTGGCTAAGATGATAGTGGTTAAGAGGCAAATATGATCAAATTGGATTATTAGTCATTTTGTAGAAGAGCATAACCATGCACTTGCTACTTTAAGCAAGGTACATTTGTTACGATCTTATAGAGTTGTATCAGTTGCAAAATGAGTTTTGAGCCAATAGTTATCAGAAGCAAATATCCTAATGTGTCAACAAATAAGAGTGCTGGAAATAAAAGCTGGTGGTCCTCAAAATATTATATGTGTTGAGAAAGATATAAGAAACTATGGACAGAGGTTATAGATGATCGAAAAGATAATGATGTAGAATTGTTAATTGAATTTTTTTCTTCTAAGGAAGGAAAAAACTCAACCTTTTACTTTAAGTTTGAAGTTAATGAAGAAATCAGACTTGTTAGATGCTTTTGGGAAAATCCTTGCAAGGAAATTATCTCATTTCTTTGGTAATGTAGTAGTGCTTGACATAACTTATAACACGAATAAATATGATATAATATTTGCTCCATTGGCAAGAGTAAACCATCATGGTCAAACTATCATTTTTGTGTGTGCTTTGTTGAGTGGTGAAAAACTTAATCTTTTATTTGTTTATTCAATCAATTGTTGGATGCAATGCCAAAGGGTGCACCTATGGTGATTATTAGAGATCAAGATCTTACAATAACTAAGGTCATTGTTCAAGCTCTCCCATAAACTTGTCATCGATTCTGTATCTGGTATATTTTGAATAAATTTTCATAAATGATAAATACAATAGTTTGTCGTAATAACTATCATTTATTCAAAAATATCATTTTTAACGTTGAGACTACTGAAGAGTTTGAAAATGGTTGGGAAAAGTTCTTGAAGAATATTCATGTGGAATATAATACATGGTTATGCCAAATGTATCAAATCTACAACAAGTGGATTCCTATTTATTTTAATCATATCTTCAATACAGGAATATTGAGCAGTTAAGGAGCAGAAAGTTCACATTCATTTTTCAAAATGTACATCTTAAACAAAAATTCATTGACGGACTTTTTTTGTACGCTTTAATATAACTGTTAATCATCAAAGACATGCTAAGTTAGTTACAGATCATATTGATGTAAATGAGTAACCAAAGTTGAAAACTATGCACCCAATGGAGACACAAATGGTGTAATATACACAAAAAGAAATTTTAGAATTTTTCAACATGAGTTATTTGAAAATTCTGCATATTTCATAAGTTGCACATTTGAGAATGACGAGTCTATGCTTTATACTATGTAGAAGGCTGGTGAAAGTTGTTCAACAAGAAGTAGACAGCTTAAATATAATAAGTTTTTAGATTTTGTTTCATGTAGTTGTAGCCTATTTAACTTTAATGGAATTCTATGTGGACATATGTCAGCCTATTTTCGAATTAAACAAATCATGTTTTTGCCAAGCGAATACATTCTTAGAAGATGGACCAAAAGTCCAAGATTGGTAAAGTGCGGGATAACAATGGTCATTGGTGACTACACATGCAAGTTGATCTCGATCTTGTTTTACTTTAATTGATGATGCATCTATCACAGTTGAGTGTACCAAATTTCTTTTGGATGAGATTGAATTGTTACGTAGTAAAATCAAAAAAATGAATGGTGATGGAATTGTAGTGCCAGAAATAAATAGCAAAAGAAGTACAAAAGAGCTTTGAAATATTAATAATCCATCACATGTGAGATCAAAAGGATGTGGGAAAAGATTTAAAACTCAAAAAAAGATGTTAGTTTCAAAATCATGACTTTGTCGAGGATGTGAACTTTGTGGACAACAACACGATAAAAGAAATTGTCCTTAGTTACAAGAAATGTAAATATAATCAATTGTTAATTTTTATATAATTTTATATGAGATTCTCTATTTGAAATATATATTAAGTAACAAAGATCATGTTTATTATTACTAATTTTATTAAAGAATTTTATTAATTTTTGAAGCTTTATAATATTATTTATATAAGATATTTTTATCATATAGATCCACAGTGTATAATCAAGATATCAATTCCTATTCACAAGTGAAGATGATGATTTAACTTCTCATGCTGATAATTTCTTATACTCAAGATATATGACTGCACTTAAAGACTTTTATTAATTTTTCATAATTTTGAATCCTTGTAATGTTATTTTCTTGTAGGATCAAATTTACATTGCACTAAAAGGTCATAGTTGCCATATCGTGAAGTTTGTGTGACCATGGAGATTGATAGGAGATTGTGAATATCAATCTAAATTTGGAAGCCTACTGTATGAGAACTTTGTGTAATGTGTGGTGAAATGTAAACATGACTATGAAGGAAAAATAAAAGCTTTACTACATAAAATCTATTTCCATTAGCTAACTTGTTTATTTCATGAAGGAATTACTGATATTATAGTTTCCATTCGACCAGGGAATACACTCATACATTTAGATACCTTTTAATGAGGGAACAAATTTTCATATATGTATTTACAATTTTATGCATGATGCAATCGCTTAAAATACCAAACAGCCATTCCCTCCTCTTTCCGTTCCAATCTTCGGAGAGTAAAAAAAAAAATGTTATGGTGGAAATATAATATACTACCTAGCTTTTAAATCAATAAAAAAATACCCTGGACAACATGGATAAGTTGTCGTTCAAATAGGAACAAGACTTAAATTAGAAGAGCTTATCAAACTAGCAACATAATCTCATGCCCACAAGTCATAATGTATAATTTCCTCCAAGGAAGTTGAGGTTGCCAATTCTGTCTAGTGCTTAAGTTCCAAAAGTGCTTTGAACTCCAGTCAAGAAGTGTTTTACTCAATAAATGTATTATTACTATTGTTAGGGGAATAGGGCCTTATGATGTCTGATATTATCTTTAAAGAAAATAGGCTTGAGTTTAGAAATATTTATTAGAACTATCATTCTAGTTGGTCATTTAATAACTTCCTTTGTCATTTGCCTCAGCATGAAAACCATAAACCAAAATGGGAAAATATTTATTGGTTAATCAATATAACCATTAGATTTAGTATTATCTTCTTAGTTGCAATCAATTAACATAAGATGACATTATTTGTCTAATAAGCAAAAGAAAAAGAAAATTTGCTTCAAATTCCTGTAATAATTGTCAAAGTACAAGTCATTAAATATCATTTCTAATCTACAGATTCTTATAAAAATAACAAATTGATATTGTAGCTATAAAAATGACACTTAGAGCCTGTTTGGCAGAGTTTTTTTTTTGTCCAAAAGCTCTACTAGATGATCAAAAGCTCTTATGTCCAAAAATGACTATGTTTGGTAAGAGTAAACAAGTACTTGTTTACCAAAAAAAGAGTTTTTTTAAACTGTTTTAAAGAAGATCAAATTTTGTACTTATTTAAAAAAGCTTTTTTTTTTTTTTTTAAACTTATGTGGAAAAATCAGTGAACATTTAATACAGTTTTTTCATTTACAACCAAACACTTATTAACTTTTAAATAAAAACTCTTTTTCAGAAAATCTATTATACAAAACTTTACAAGTAAAAGCTCTATCTTCATCAACTATACAAACATACACTTAGTAATCCCCTAGCATATTCACTTTTCCTCTAATGCAACTACTTTTTTGTCAAGATTTTAAGTATACCCTTGACACTGAAATTCAACTCCCTTACATTATTATTTAGATTAGTCATTTCATTAATCAATAACATTTCTATCTCTGTTTTGTTCATGTTTCCAAATATACAATGTTTTATCATCCCATACATACTTTCCACATTATTTACTATTTTGCATAACATTCATATAGTTAATAAATAATTCATCCATTGATTTCGTAACATAATATAATATATAATTTTGTATATTTACCTTATTATTATAACATCTTCAAAATTTTTCGTTTGAAATTTTTTCTGAATGAGATATCTGTAGTATCATATAACTACTACAAGGATACTTATGTGGCCAAGTGTGACGGTCCGCACATTTGGAATAGCCTAGTGGCATTTTCATAAATATTTGAAGGTATGGATCTTCGATCCCGGGCCGTGGGAAGTTCTTAAGAATGTCACTAGGATGGTGCATATCGAATGGCAGGCCAAAATGTGAAGGTTTGCTAGAGAAAACTCCATTATGATTCCTCGCACAAAGTGATATCTGCTGCTGCCAAAAAGGAAATGGCTCAATAAGCTCTTTAGGGGGGTGGTCCGTGTCTAGCTCTCCACGGCCCCCAGCTCCGGCTTCGAGCTTGGGCTAAGTGAGCCTCCCATGGGCGACGGCAAGCCATGGGGCGGACATATAGTGCCACGAAGGTGGGCTTATGTCTCCGAGGGACAGGGAGTCCCGAGGACAGTACCGGTAGGCGCTACGAGCTGGTATTACGCGTCACTCTTGTGTCAGAGGCTGAATGTAGCATTTGCTATGCCGTTTTCTATCGGTTATGCCAAGAACACACGTAGGCCTTTGTTACAAGGTTGCGGCAAATGTGCCAATGAGCAGGGGCTCGGGTTCTGCCTCGCTCAAGAAGGTCGAAAGCTAAATAGGCACGGACGGGGCGACACCGTGCCATCGGGTGACATTCGTATATGGACTTCCGATCTTGTGTTGCTACCTTGGGTGGCATGTTGGCACGATGCTAGCGTGCGTGCTCCCGGGGTCGGATGTTATTCGAGATGTGCATGGACCAAGGTCCGAAGTGGAGAGATGGGTTGCTGGCTAGAACTTGGCACAAGATTGAGTAACAAGTTACCGAATGGGCGTGAGGCCATCGGGCTAGCTTGCTGGGCTGCATGAGCCATGATGATTATGAGAACCTCAGGGGCGTACAATTGGTATCAGATGGGCCGATATATGAACTCGGATAGTGAAAAGGCTAGCCTTGACTAGAGAGTCTTGGCGCCTCACGGTCTATTTCCGTTGCATAAAATGTAGGACCATGACACCAAGCACTTTCATTTATACTGGGATGTTGAAATTGACATTATGCAAATAACAATCACAAACCAGGCTATGCAAAACACTGTCATAATTTTTAGGAATAATTAAAAAAAGCAGAGGTAAACAAACCAATGACCAAATAAAATAAGGAACATAACCAGATCAGTAAAGATATGATAGAAGTAAGATCTAAATACCAGCCAAAATAGACATGCAAATGAAATTTAAACTTTCAAAAGATTGGAAGACAAATCAATGGATACATAAAAGGACATACTAATACCGCAATTAGTCTTCATTATGCTGGGGTAAAAAGGAAGAGGGTGTCCTAGATCACTAAACGAATTAAATTCAGAAGCAGACACATCAATGATTCATCCATGATATTAGGCTAAGCTTTGGAGTAGACCAAAGGGAACAGGGAACATACCATGTCTTCAATCTATGAAGGAAAAGTAGAAGACTGGAAAAGTGGTGGCGAGTGTGCAACACTAAAAATTCAAGAGTGAAGACAATGATCAAACTTTAGCACTAAAAATCCAAGAG
The DNA here is from genome assembly GCF_031755915.1 of Ziziphus jujuba. Taxonomy (NCBI): domain Eukaryota; kingdom Viridiplantae; phylum Streptophyta; class Magnoliopsida; order Rosales; family Rhamnaceae; genus Ziziphus; species Ziziphus jujuba. Next base: position 10,306,336 of record NC_083390.1, read on the forward strand.
TCAAACCAAGATAAATTTTAGGATGGAGGTACGAAACTGTACAAGACACTGTTCAAAATGCAACATGCAGTGAAAAAGTCAATTGCATATTTGAATTTATATCCTGCCTACGATTTAGCCTAGCTTAGAACTTAAAAGTGAACTCTTATTATTAAATCTATATAACAACTAGACAAATTTTAAACTTCCCCCCATTAAGAGAATAAACAAGTGTTTGATTCATTATTAAATATAGATCTAAAAGCTAATTTTCTCTTCCTTTCAGTAGGGAAAAAAGAAATTTTCAAAAGTATAATAAACCAAAATTGAAATGAGAAAGAAGAACGGCTTAGAAAGTTGATAAAGTTTAGCGGCAGATAAGGAAAATTAGTGGCAAGCTGCTGGGTGGCAGAGAAGGAAAAGTGGTGGCGAGCTGTTGGCCGGCAGAGCTGGTGCCTTTCTACAGCTTTCTACAGTTGGGTATTGAAATTTTAGGAATTTTAGGAAGGAAAAGAGGGGGATTTTAGAGATGCAATAGTGTTATTTTTAAAGAGGGGGATTGATTTTAGGAAGGAAGAGAGCAAAGAGTTTAATAGTTGGGTATTGAAAGTTCAGGGATTTTAGAGACGCAACAATATTTTTTTTAAAGAGGGGGATTGATTTTAAGAAGGAAGAGAGGAAAGAGTTGGGTCACACCGAAGAGAGAAAGGAGGAGATGCAACAATGTATGTATGTATTTTTATTTTATTTTTTTAAGAGGGGATCTCTAAAACTCACCGTTTTAATTAAATGGACGTTATGTCCATGAAGGGTGCATTCCAAGAGGTGGGTCAGATTGAAGAAGGAAGAAAGGAAAGAGTTTAGTAGCTGGGAATTGAAATTTTAGGGATTTTAGAAAGGAAGAGAGGGATTTTAGAGACACAGCAGTGTGTTTTTTTAAAAAGGAGGATTGATTTTAGGAAGGAAGAGAGGAAAGAATTGGGTTAGACCGAAGAGGGGAAGGAAGAGACACAACAGTGTATGTATTTTTATTTTTTTATTATTTTTTTTAAAGTGAGGATCTTTAAACGCATCGTTTTAATCAAATGGATGTTACGTCTATGAAGATGCAGTGTATGTATTTTTTTTTTTTTTTTAAGACGAGATCTCTAAAACGCATCGTTTTAATTAAATGGACGTTACGTCTATGAATGGTGCATTTAAAGAGGTGCGGAGTAACTCTCTGTATCAACTTTGTGTGTGTGTATATATATATATATATATATTAGAATTTACTCTCAATTATTTTATTATTTCACTTATTTTATAAAAACAATGAATTAATAATTAAAATAGATAGTGACCATGAAACTAATAATAGCATTAAATTATATTAATATAATATTAAATATATCTTAAAGTGTCAAGTCCATTTTAATATTATCGATTTGATTTGACTTTTTACATTTGAAAAATAAAATCTACTTTGTATTTTATATTACAACGGATGGAGATTTGATTTTACTTTTTATATTTAGAAAGTTAAGCCCTTTTCATATTTGAAGAGTCAAGTCTTTTTTAACAAAATAGGATTTGTTTAACAACATAATAGGATTTGTTAATGTTAAAATCCACTTTTATATTACAAAGTATGTAAATTTGATTTGATCTTTTATATTTAAAAGTCAACTCCATTTTGTATCACATAGAATATATCTAGTTAAGTTATTTTGTATTTTACAGAATAGAATTTGTTAATGTTAAAATCTATTTCTATATTAAAGAGTACATAGATTTGATTTGACCTTTTTACATTTAAAAGTCAAAACTCACTTTTTATTGTGTAAAATATAATCACAAGTTAATATAATCTATAATGATAAAGATAATGATGATCACTGATATTATTATAAAGTAAAACAATAATATCAAAATATGATGACAAATAAATATAATCTATAAAATTAATATAATCTATAATGATAGACCTCTTAACATTATTGTAAAGCAATGATATTAGTCACCAAAGATATTATATAATTGCTTTGCATTTGATATTCGATTTTTTTTTTCTTTTTTTATAATTCGGTGTACATAATGGGCTGCGAAAGGCCAGAACGCCTTCCTTCCCGGAGGATTATGATTCGTAATTCCCCCTTCTTCCCCTCAGAGAAATCAGGTTTTGATGAATTTTTTCAATACCAAGATTGATTTGAGTTCATGACCCACAAATTTCCACCACCTGTATCCATGCTCCGGTCACGTTAGACTTGGCAAACAACACTTCTTAAGGGTGTAAAATAACCTGTAAGCAATGTTCTAGAAAACCCAATGTGCGACACGTAAGTCAACTAACGTCATACTAACAGAGATCTTACAGGTAAGCTAGTCAATGCCACGAGTGAATTAGAAGAAATGAAGCTTGACGTACATGCGTGCACAATTCCACTTCCATTCCATCTTTCGATATGAAAACTCATGGAAAACCATCCTTTTAGCCCTCAACATTGAGTTATATGTTGTTTACTTCACAGTTTGAAAAGGGCTTAAAAGGACAGTCCAAAGTACAATTACAAGCAAGAGACCTCGTCTTATAAATAAATGTAAAATATAACTAATAATTTTTACTTAAAAGTCCTACCGATTTCGTCATATGTAATGATCTATCTTGCAAACTTGCTTATCACACTGATTTTATTAATCACATACTGATGTATCAAAAGTGCAAGCAACGCAGGGTAAACTTCACCTCGTGAATTTTTTACCAGGCAGTACGATTAGCAACAATCTGTTTACCTCAATACCAAGCTTGGAAACAATGAGAAGAACTAACCTTTTCTTATCCGAGCTAATGGGCAGACAAATATAACAGAGGGACACATTAAGTGGCCGAACATCTGTCCATGGAAGACAGACAAATATCACACATAATCACAAATAGTCTTCAAATTTCAATGTTATTCAAACAGGCCAGTCTGACTGAAATTTTAAAGTTTCCTAGCAACTAAGCGGGAGAAATTTAATCAGCAGTCCAGCTCTGCTCAACAATTTCGCGAACTCTCCTATTGTATTCACGCTTGTTCTCACTAAACATTCGTGCAGCTTCTGAATTTGCAGGAGAGTTTGGGTTTGGATCACATAGCAATGACTGCACCCACAAAAAATAAATATCTCAGTATAAACCTATCCACAAATGTCACATGTCATTGTTAATTATAATTTATATGTGAATTCCAAGCAAGACATGATAAAAAGGGAACCTAAACAGTATTTTTTTAAAGTGAGAGACAGACGAGCATACTATTGTCAAGATAAGGGAATCAAGGAAGTTCTAACTGCATTAACACATGGATACATTCAACACATTTTGTTTTCCTCTCTAAAAAGCAGCAAACATAGTATATTGGTATTTGTGTAAAATTTAAATCCTGCACTAATATCCATGAAGAAACTTGAAAAGAAAATGGAAAATTCAAGTGCAGGAACGCTTTTAAGAAAGATTAATGCTTGACGTATCAAATAAGTCTACCAAGATAAAGACCAAATGCCGTGTGTCAATATTTTATTGGTTATCATATTAATATAACTGATTATCAATCGAATATTGACATATGGCACCTGGTATACGTCTGGGAAGGTTTATTTGATACTCAAGTATTATTTTTGAAAAACATACAGTAAGATAAGTCGAAGGAAAAGAAGCGAAGATATCAATCTACTATAAAGACATGATAAAAAGGGAACCTCAACAGTATTTTTTTAAAGTGAGAGAGAGACGAGCATACTATTGTCGAGATAAGGGAATCAAGGAAGTTCTAACTGCATTAACACATGGATACATTCAACACACTTTGTTTTCCTCTCTAAAAAGCAGCAAACATAGTATATTGGTATTTGTGTAAAATTTAAATCCTGCACTAATATCCATGAAGAAACTTGAAAAGAAAATGGAAAATTCAAGTGCAGGAACGCTTTTAAGAAAGATTAATGCTTGACGTATCAAATAAGTCTACCAAGATAAATACCAAATGCCGTGTGTCAATATTTTATTGGTTATCATATTAATATAACTGATTATCAATCGAATATTGACATATGGCACCTGGTATACGTCTGGGAAGGTTTATTTGATACTCAAGTATTATTTTTGAAAAACATACAGTAAGATTAGTCGAAGGAAAAGAAGCGAAGATATCAATCTACTATAACCATGGTGATGGGTTAAAAAGAGGTGCTTTCTTATAGGTTGGTATGAACATGATGAGACAGGAAAGGAGCCAAAGACCTCTATAGCAAACTGAAAGAAGGCTATCTATACAAGCATAGCCCAACACAAAGAGCCCACAGATAAAAAAAAACAGCTTACACTCAAAAGTCCGTATTACTAACTAAAGAACAACAGATATAAAATCATTTAATACCTGGATTGATGTGAGTATGGCTGCTACGTCATAGATGGGACTCCACTGATTCTGTAGAATGTCCAAGCAAATACTCCCATCTGCATAAACTGAAAGAAAGAAAGAAAAATGACGAACATACAATTGGAAACAGTTGAAACTATTAGCAAAATATGAACATATATTATCAACTAATAACAAAAAATGCTACTCTTTTCCTCCAATTTCCTTTTTCACCCCTAAGACTCTAGCTGGGGTAGATAATATAGGCCTACCAATTAACAAAAGAAAATGATGGTGGGCCTACTTTTCTTCACTTATAAAAATGAAATTGATAAGAACTTAGGTGGTTTGATATTCAATTCTAATAAAGTACATTGCAAAAATAAATAAATAAATAAAAATCCAGCTTTAGCAGATAAAATGAACCTTCAGGACACTAAAAGTAACATGTACTGTTTCAACAAGCAAAGCTCTCAAGAAATATAAGAAAATGAACTGACATTTTACAATTATGCTTAAAAAGAATCAAATACATAGTTCTGTGGGTCCACATGAATAGCTTCAAGCATGTGTGCGTTTACACAACTGTGCACATTAATTGAAATGTAGTATTAGTATCTGACTTACTGTTGGGATGAAACATTCTAGAAACAAAGCGAACTGTCGGTGGCTTATTTGGATAATCCTCCGTAAATTGAAGTGTCAATTTAAACGTACCTGAAGGATTCATAGATTTTGTAACAGTAATAAGCAACAAGAATTATAAGGACCTTTTCAGAATATAAGTAAATCATACACAAAGAGGGGAAAGTAATTTAAATCAAACATATCAGAAACAAAGCACAGGAACATCCCTCAATCGAAAACAAAAACACTATACCAGATTAACTATTACAGAACATGGCTTGACAGTAAAATAAGAAAGAAGAACCAAATGCAGCATGATAAAATGTATTCTCAAATATTAGTCAGAGCACGGCTTAAGCTTACCTCCATCCCATGGGGTGTCATCAGGCCTGCCATCAAAGAAAGAAACTGCATAAGTAGGGTCTCATTTAAACCATCAAGATGCATACAGTATATAAGGGCAAAAACACAGTATTAGAAATTTCCATCCATACCCAAATATAACGGCATTCCAAAGCATAATATTATTGTCCTGAGGGGCACCACTTATGCCTGCAGGGGGATCTTGTTGCAACCTCTTGAAATCTCTCATCAGTCTCTTCCTTGCAGGAGTCGACATTCTCACCGCTTATATAACCAACAAAGGCCAAGAGATAGTAGTCAGTAATAGTCACATATATTGCAGCATGATGGAGGCAGGAATCACATGCAAACACACATAAGAAAAATAATCAAAACAAAAGCACTAATCTCATTGAGAAAATGCTTTGCCAGAAAAAATTGTGCAAAAATGATGACGAAAAAAAAGGTTTAGGCAATCCAAACAAATTTTTGAAACTTAAAAACACCCCAAAGTAAGAAATAAGCTCATATCTGAAGACCAATTTCTCAAGAGCTCTAATAATCATTTGCAATTGTTACCAAAACGAAAACATACTCAAACAGCACATAGATACCACAAAGAATATAACTTTAAGATTGGTTATACAAATATCATTCTATGCAAATTTATGAAACTTAAAATATAACTTAAAAGCACCCCAAACTAAGAAATGAGCTAATATTTGAAGACCAATTTCTCAAAAGATCGAACAATCATTTGCAATTGTTACCAACACGAAAAACAGCACATAGAAACCACAAAGCATATAACTTTAAGATTGGTTACACAAATAGGTGCCAACAAATTACAACTTAAATTCGTGCACCAAAGTCTGCGCATCCGAGCTAAACTAATATCACATGCTTTAAATTTTATAAAAATTTAATTTTACATACAAACACCCAATCGAACCGAACTGGATCGCCAAAATCCATTACTATGAGACCCATAAATTACAATTAATCCGTTGCAACCGTACAACATAAGACGCACATTTAATTCTACTCCAAAAGAATTATGCCACCGATATTTATTACACAAAACAAAACCGCAGATCCAAATCTCAATCTACAAGAAGCATCATCTAATTTCCCAAATCTACAAATATACAAAATTAGGGTTCCAATTTCCTAAGGAAACTCATAAAACTACGGTCTTCTCTAACCATTAAGATAAGTATACAACATAATCTAAGAAACTATAAGTTGTTGTACTAAGGTAGAAATGGTATTCACAAAGCAAGGTTATGAGAGGTCATACCTGTAAACCAACGCGGCGAGTGGCTTCAATTCTACGAATATAGCTTCAGAGTCGGATCAGCCAAAAGGAACAATTTTTCTTTTTGCAACGCTCAAGAATTTTACCGAGAAACAAACAGAAAAAAAAGAAAAAAGAAAATTCAAGAAAGGAGATGAGAGACAAACGGTATCACGAAAAGATTGCCATGCTGAGGAGGCGATGAGAAAGACAATGCGAATTGAAAGAAATTAGAATTTTTGTTTTTCTTTTTTTATTTCTATTTCTATTTCAATTTTTATTTTTTTGTGGCTGACCAGTTGGAGTGGGTCCCGTTCCAGAAAACCAATAAAGGTCTTGATTATCCAATGAATTTACTATTAACATCGGGGACCTAAAAATAAAAAATAAAAATAAAAATGACGCAACCTTTTATTTTTTTGAATAAAAAATGAAGCAACCTTATTTATGACAAAATTTCAACAGCTCTCATTTAGCCACCTAGCTTTCAGCTTACGCAAGAAATATATGTAAGAGCAGTTTCAAACTTTTATGATTTTGTCCATTTAAAATCCATTTACTATTAACTATTAAAATAGAAAAGTATTAATATTAATATGATACAATATTTAGTTTATTTTTTAATAATTTTTATTTAAAATTAAATTTACTATTAATCTATAATATTTTAAGTGATTTGTTTTTGTATTTTATTTTATTATTTTTATTCGCTGTTTTATGAAACTTTTTATGTTATTCTGCTTTTATGAAATTATTTTTTGACAATTCACTCACCGTCTAAAGATATTCTCCATTTTTGTTGTAAAAAGATTCCAAAAAAATCCTCAATCATTTTTTAATGTATTACTCTCCTCCGTCTTAAGATTTTTATATATATTACTCTTTTTGTTATACATATATACATACATATATATATATATGATTATATTCACATTGTAAATTTTAATTTCTACATTACATTCTACACAAATTTATTTTTATTTTAATTTTACCATGTGCTCCAATCATTTATACTTAATTTACCATTAAATATATTTATATACATAACCACATTTTACTATTTTTACTTTTCTTTTAAATTAAATTCATACATTATATAACCATGCTAATTTTCAAGTCCCTAAATCCACTTCATTTTTAACAACCTCTACTGTTATTTTATCTTACATGCAATAGCCTGGAATGTCTAAACCTACAATCACATTCACAATCAGCTTGTATCTTTGTTTCTTATCGAATGATTTCTTAGCCTCTTTTGTTTTCTTCTTCTTCTTTTTTTCCATTTTTTGGTCAAAACAACAACAAATTATAAGAGTTTTGTATTCTTTATCTTCACAATCCTTTTTAGATTAACTCATTTACAAAAAGATATTTTCTTTTTTTCTTGTATTTCTTTTTTTTTTTTCCTTGTTTTTCTCTAAATTTTTTTCTTTTTCTTATTTGAGTCTAGTCTATATAACTTGAATGGATGCGTTTTCATCCTAATTGCATAACACAAATAAAACTTTGTAGTCCAGTATATTTGACTCGGATAAATACAATTCGTCCTGATTATATATATCAGAACTTCATTCTATTTGGATTACAGAATTCGAATATAACTCTATAGTCCGGTATATGTAACTTGAACATATATAATTCGTTTGGGTTATATATACCAAACGGCTTCTAAAGTAGTCCGGTATTCATAACCCATTCATATTCAATTTATCCGAATTATGTATACCGAATGCCTTTATAAATTGTTCAAACAATTATTTTCTCTACTATTCATAACTCAAACAAGATTAAACTGTTTAAGGTATATATATCGAATAGCTTCAGAATGTATACAACAAAACTACTTGTTGAAATAATAAATAGAATGAAAATTAAACGAAAAAAAGTAGATAAAAAATTCAAAGAGAAAGCAAAAAAATAATAAAAGAAAGCTAGATATCTACATTTTTAGGATTGAAAGGAATGATTTGCCAATTATTTTTGTTAATTTTTTTCTCTTGAACGCTAAATTTCATTGTCTTCATTTTTAGTGTTTATTATTATTATTTCTAAAACTCTATTAAGTGTACTAAACAATTTATGTTATCCTATTTATGTATTAAAGGTATTTGAGACCTTTTAATAAAGGATATTTTTGAAATATAAAAAAAATAATTAAAAATGTAGTGTGGGTACCAAAGTAATGTGAATAGAACCACCGTATATGTGTGTAAATATATATATTATATCCAAATCCCTCAATTAATATTCCTTGATTCCCACTTGATTCCCAATCCAAGAACTTCAAAAGGAAAAAAGAAAAATACAAGTTTTTTCTTTTGGTTTGCCATAGCTTCATTGTAACTTTTATACAGAAAGAAAGTGACATTTTGAAAGGGAAAAAGAGGAGAGACATGGTAAATTGCTGAGTCCGCATGTTTAAGACGTTTAAGAGTATCTTCAACAGCTTTGCTCATTGAAGTCTATATGACATAAGGTTTAGCAACTGTTTATACTTACATGGCATAATATTTATTCAATTGATAATATCTCTTAAAATTTCATCTCCAATAGAGTCCTTTTAGATTATAATTAAATTGATTAAGCGTAATTTTAAAAAAAATATATATATATATATATATACATATATCTAATTAAGATTGAATCTTATTAAAATACAACAAATGGAAAAAAAAAACGGAAATTAAGAAAAGCAACGAAAAGAAGATTGACTAGAAAAGACAACCAAACCAAGGCAGATTTATAAAATTGAAGGTAAAATCTACTCGCATATCTCCATCTTCATTAGGATTGGATTTCGGGATTTAGAAGTTTCAAAAAGAGTTAGCATTGTGGCTTTTAAACCATTCTTTATCATTTTTTGAATTTCAACATGGGTTCTTTTACTACTCAAATCAATGTTCTTGGTGCAGCTCCTGGCTCTTATAGGATGTACAATTTCAGAATATTCCCATTCCAAGATGCCTTTGGCTGTGGGCACCATTTGGTTCAGACTTCGACGGTTTATATCATCGTTCAAGTCTGTCGATTGTTCAATAAAGAAAATGTACAATATTGTTCAAGTTTGTCAACATCGTTGTTTGTTTGTTTTTTAGATTTTCATTAGTGGTGGTGTATTTTTTGTTTGGTTTGTGTTTGGCTAAGGTAAGATTTCTTATTTTTGGCTACTTCGATTCTTGTGTAAAGATTTGTTTCAACTCTTGTGCGAATATAAAAATAATAATAAAAAAAAAAACAATGGAGAAAGATGAACTTTTAGCTTAAACAAGAAAAAAGTTAAAAAAAAAACAAAGATTATTGAAAGTAAAAATGTTATTTATCTTTAAACAAAATTGATAAAATAAAATAAATTGTTGAGTCAGATGGTTCAATAGAGCTTCATAGTTGATAGTTTCTACATTCTTGTTTTGCCACATCAGTTTGACAAAGCTCTTGCAAAACACCATAGGAGATGATTTTTTTTTTTTTAAAAGTCATTTATTTATATGATGTGACAAAGGTATTTTTAGATAGACTCAACCAATAGACATTCTCATTAGAGATGAAGTGGAGGGTTTGTTAGACAAACTCTATTCTCTTTTCTGCCACATCGATTTAATAAAATTTTTTCACAAAATCATTAGAGAGGGTTTGTTCTAAAGACTGTCCATTTTAATAGATGTGTCCATTTTTTGTAGCAGTATATAGAGCAATGCATTGAAGATGCTCTAAGATTATTCTTCTTTTTCATCATTTTTTTTTTAAAGATTTGCTTCATTTCGTTTGTCCAAAAAAACAAAAAAAAGAAAAAGAAAAAAAGATTTGCCTTTTTTTTTCTCTGAAACGTAGATTTGCCTATTTTGTTAGCTAAAAGAAAATTATATATATATATATATATATATATATATATGATTTTTAATTACATTTATGATTCTATTTTGTTTATTATTTATTTTATTATTTTTGTACTATCCATGTCTAATAAATTATTATTTTAAAAAAATTAGAAAATATAAAAACAAATAATAAACGGGTTGTCTAGTGCATGTGAATAAGAGAAAATGTTAAATGTGAAATTTTAAGAAAAATACATAGGTAGACTAACAATTTGGCTAATAAAGATGAATAAATTAAAATAAAATAGAATATCAAAAATCTAAAGAAAGTTTTTTTAAGGTATATCTGCATTTCTATTAAAAAAAATCATAAAACAAAAGTGCTTTTAGTAAAATTTACCTACAATATTAAACTGAAACAAATATTAAACTAAAACTTATTTTCCAAGTGTATTCTTTTTGGTGAACCTCATTTTTAGGAAATAAATATCAATACTTTTAGCATAAAACGAATGGCGAAATAAAAGATAAGAAAATTATTGATGGCTTTATTCAAACAAAAGATTAGTCTTTTCAAAAGATGTACACATTTCTCTTTTATGACAAAATAATAATAATAATAATAATAATTGTTTATGCATAAAATCAACAGTTTATAGATATTGTTGTGATTGTCGTCTGAAGATTTGATAACCTACAAAAAAGGAAGGATGCAAAGGTCTTTGGACACCAATGTGGTATTCACCAAAATAACACTTAATGATACAATGTTTTGCAAGTGCCTCGCAACATGAAAACACTTGTTGAATGTACCTGGTTTGAGGTTTTTAATAATGTCTTTAAAGCTTTGGCATTTAAGTTTATTAAGAAATAAGAGACCAAATTTCTAATCCTACTAGACTAAGCCACAAAGTCATATATGTAAAGTCTAGTTTTGTTAGATAAAAACTCTAAAATAAAGGGTTAAATTGGTGTCGTCAAATTTTATAGGGTGTTTCATGGGTTGATTTGACTTCTTTTGAGAGGATTATGTCTTAGCAGTGACTCCTATCAACACTAATGATAGGTTGATATGTCTTATAAGATAAAACTATGTCTTAATAATCTTTTATCTTCGTCGTGATATTTGAACTATGAACTTGCATAATTATCTTACTTTTCTCGATTCTCTCAGTCATCTTACTATTTTCATCCTACTTTCATTACTATGTTCATAACTTATATCAGAGTATTTTAAAAGTATTTGTAAAATTAGGTAATACAACTTATATGAATAAGATTAAGAAAATAAAAATAAACAATGAAATATAAATATTGTTGTTACTGTGAAAACTGCGAAAATGATACATGGTGCTCGAGGTAGATTGTTCACTAATTGTTTGGATTTAGGGGAACGAATTAAAAATAAACAAAATATGATATAAAGATATCTTAATGAGTGGCATAATACAATACAAAAATAATATTTTATTTTTTATAAAGCTTTCTATCAAGATTCTCATTCCACTCTTTCAAAAAAATTCCCTTTTAAATTAATTTTACAAAGCCTAACATGTACCTATCATAAAATAGGTAAGCAATAATAAAACCATTTAAATATTATAATTTAAGCTAGCATGCTATAAATACTAGAAGTAAAATAATATCTACATAAATTCATAAAATAATCATGAAAAATTAATAAAAATCCATAGATATATCAGAAAAACCAAAAAATACTTATAAAAATAATTGATGTATCACATGATATACCTAGCGCTGTCAAGTGGTACATGATATTCAGAAATACCACCGAATAGTAAAGAAAGAGAAAGAAATATGTGGGATGAAACTGCCTCGTGATCCTTAACATTCTAAAGGCATCATAGCGATATAAAATCTATTGGATGAATCTGACTTATGACTTTTAGTGTATGAAAGATAACATGACAATAGTGAACCTATAAGATAAATCAAACTCAAGACCTTTACCATACTAAAGTATCGTGGCAAGCTTGCAAGCTATAATATAATACTGAACAGAAATATTGTTACTATATACTATATCAATTTAAAAACAACAATATAATATTCATAAACAACTTTTTTAAGGTTATACTTTTCAATTTTATTACAAACAAATATCGTACCATAACTCAAAATTTAATATTCAAACCTAACCATTTAACTAAATATTCAACAAATTCTAAATCATCATTTCATGCTAAAATACCACTTTATATACAAAAAATATTTAAATATAAAGATTTATAAGTTTACTATGAATTTATTAGAATTTGAAACCATTAAAAATCTTATCAAAATTTACATAAAATGATAACATATATATGTGAAAGCAAATATTCATATATCATAAAAGAAACATTTAAATTAAACTATATATATAATATTTAACCATATATACATTGTACTAATTTGCCAAAATCATTTAAACCATTCACAAGTACTGCCGATAATTACTCCTGCTCCTCCACAAGATTGCTTCCATATAGAATATAAGTGTCTATAATATAATAAAATATTCTTCCGGCTCTAAAAATCAAACCAAAGATATTGATGTGTACCAAATGTCTTAAAATAATTTATAAGACTATAAAATTACATAAATTGGACACCAAGAGATTCAATTATACTGGAAACCTTTAGGAACTAGTACCCAAAAAAAAAAAAAAAAGATTTTTCACATGAAGGCTAATTTTATGAAATTAAACCTTCCAACTGGTCTTATTAACCAGTAATTATACAAAACCAACTCTAATTTGGTCCTACATTATTCAAACACAGTCCACTTTCACTAGGTATTTACATAAATTGACCCATTTTGGTTAACTACTCAAAACTCAATAATAATTTGCAAATTATATATCAATGGAAAGCCCATGAGATGGGTAACGTGATGGTATGCACATCTTGCCAAGTTAAGGTCGTTGATGACATAAAATGGATGGAAAATTTCAAACAAACTTCAAATCAACGTATCTTTCAAATGACTTGGAATTAGGCAAAATGAAGGCCATATTCGAACTTAAGATATTCAAATTTAGTAAACTAGGATGATCCCATGGCTTGAAAGTGGCTGAAATTTAGCGATCAAAGAGTTGTCGGCATTTGGCATTTCGGCTTCCACTCTATTCAAGCATAAAAATTTGTGGGTAGGCCGAATTTTGGATGGGAATATCATTGTGGGTTACATGTTGTGTCATTTGATGAAGTTCGAGATCAAATAATTAATTTGTGTATTGCCAATAAACTGTGTTGAAAATTGTGAAAATGGGGTTGATTGAGCTTGGTCACAGGCTTGGGGGATTTTAGGGCAAAATGGGTATTGTGTGATTTCCATCCTATTAGGCATGCTTTCCAATATATATACAGGGTTTTGGATCACTAATAGATAAAAAATTAAGGACTAATTTAGACATTGATATAATATTAATGCTCAAAACTTCTCAAAATGATAACTTTTTTATTGTAACTCAGAATTTGATATATTGTCAATCTATGAATTTGTGTTCACAAGCTCTATGCATTGTATATCGTTCAAACTAAAATCTTGACGATAAAGAAAATGTCAACCTGAGATCCACATATTGTCCACATAGTCAACCCGATCAAATTTGTACAATATAGGTCTTTTAGTATGGGTTGTTACATCTAGCCTTTCATAGAAACAAAAAATAGAAAAACAAAATAGAATCCCATAGATGTAACCATTGTCTTAACCGAATACAAAAATTCAATTACATAATATAAAGCAACATAAAGTGGAGATAAAAAGATGAAGAGATTCTCAATATGTGGTGGCTCCTTAAGCAAACCCAAAGTCCTAGGCTCTTTAATAACTCCAAACTCTAAAGCTTCTCTCTCTAAGAATACTTTTCTTTCTCCTAATTGTGGTATCTCTCGAATGTATATTCTAACATAGATAGTTTTGCCTCTTTAGCTAACTATATAGTTATTTCTCAAGAGCTTTTTCTAAACCTGACCTTAAATAGCTTTAATTCTATCTTTTGATCTTCATCATGAGGCTATCTCCAAAGATAGCATATGTGAGTTACATGACTCATTAATGACCAAGCCTTAAACTTTAAGAGTCAACATCAAAGCTACATAAAGAGATGTCAGATGTAGGAAAGGTAAAAATGGCATAGGCATTGTAGAAAATGGGTGCGAGTGCCAATTTCTTCTCCTTCTTTGGCTAAGCTTAGCATAGACACTCCATAGGAAGAGGTAGGCATGCTAACTATGCTGAATTTTTCCTCTTTGAGGCTCAAATATGGCATATGCACCCTTCCAAAGTGAGTGGGCATGCCAACTTCACTTCCATAGGGTTTTGACTTCGTACCTCTAGCTTAATTATCAAGAAATCATGCTAAATAAGCTAAAAAACTTCAATATCGAGCAAATAATCTTCAAAAACCTCTATTGAAGCTTTTCTTACGTAAAGAAGAAAAGAAAAAATCAAAGGTAACAAAAAATTGAGAAATCAAATAACTAACTAAGCTTAGATAGGCTAGTTTAGTGAGAAAAATGTTTACTAATCACATCCCCAAACTTAAATATTTGCTTATCCTCAAGCAAACAACCACTTAATGAAAAACAAAAACAACTAAACTACTAAAGCAAACAAACTAAAAAATCGATATGTAGAAATATACTAGATTAAGAACTTAAAATTTAAAAACAACTTAAAACTTATTAAAACTTAGAAAACAAAAATGAAAACTACAAATTAAAAAGCAAGTGGTAGGTATTATGATTATAGTGGCTTCAGAGAATTCAATCAATAGTGTTGCGCAATAATTTCAACATATATATGCAACCTAACACCTCAGTTTCCTTTCAAAAAGCTCTTGCTTCCAAGGGGTGTGTGTGTGTGTGTGTGAAAACCATGTCATAGCATTCAATATCATACCTCTAAATGGATTTACACTAACTAGGGCCCTGAAATAAGCATTAGTTTTATATACTTGATACGTTCTTAAACTCTCCATTAATGTGAAATGAAAGCAAAACTCAAAATTGATAGGTCTTTATCGGCTTGTAATGAATAGGCTAGAGGGAAAAAGTTCCATGAAATAATTGATAGGTCTTTATCGACTTGTAATGAATAGGCTAGAGGGAAAAAGTTTAATGAAATAAAGGAACAATTAAATAACTAGTACTCCCTCACAAAGACAAATACCTTTAAAACAAAATTATCCTCTAAAACTTATTTATCCATTTTCCTTGCAAAGAACTTATCCACTAAATCTCCAAACTAATAATCACTCAAAAACACTACTTAATTTTCATTGAAGAATAGGGTTTTTTTCTCCTTATAACAAAACATTTCATCATATCATGTAGCTTGTATAGCAATAAAGAAATGCATAAAAACTTATTAAAGAAATATAATTATTTTCAACAACAGTATTTTTCTTATTTTTGTTTTTTTTTTTTAACAAGAGATGTACACCCTCAAAGTTTTTTCTTACAAACATCTTTTATCCAAATGGATGACAGTTCATCATTTTTTTTTAAAACTTTTTTCACACACAAAACAAACTAAACTTGAAGCAAACAATTTTGCTTTTTTCATTCTTGTTATGTGTTTTAGGGAAAATTTTGGAAATTTTAAGAAACAAATAGATATTAATAAAAAAATGTTATTAACTGATGTGTAAAATCAACTCGCAAGTGCACGAATCGTTTTCAAGTAATAAAGTGGAAAAATAGGGTTGTCGTACCCAAGGGATTAAGTATTAAGTACCAAAGATAATTAGGTTTTGATAATATTTGAACTAAAATTTAAGATGGCAATTGAAAACTAAATAAACTAAATTAAACAAAAGCAATCAATCAAAATTAGATCAATTTCAAGTAAGAGAGAGAATTGAATAATTATGAATACTAGGGCATTTGATTTCACCACTAACTATTCCAATTTAATTACTTAAATATGTGAATTTAATTAACTAGGAATTTTGTTAACCACATTTAATCACAAAATTAATCAAAAGTAGTTTCTACTCACAATTGATAATATTCACATAACCTAATTGATTCCTTCCGGCCTATAAATTAAATCATGCAAATTCATCAAGCATAGATTAAGCAAATAATATGGCATGAGACATAACTATTTTCCAATCAATTATGCATTCATGTAAATCATTGGAGATCCATAATATTATCCTTTTCCAAGCTCAAATATTGTTAAAATCATTCATTCCTTCCAGTCTATGAAAGCATTAAGTATACCAATGATTTATTAACAAAACATATTACTGATTAAATAAAACTCAACATATATTAAAATAATTAAACCTTCATAGTTAGGGCTACATCATAGCCCTAGCTATGAAAATTAGTTCATGGTAAAAATAATTTTAACATCCATAATTATTAAAAATAATAAGATTCACAATTAAAGAGAAAGGAAAAGAGAATAAAAACTATTGAAGAAATTCTCCTCCAAGAGCTCTCAAAGTCGTAGCCTTCTTCTCCAAGCAAGCCCACGTCTCTCTGCCTCCTCCAAGCTCTCCAATTGATCTTCTAAAACTCTAAAACTTTAAAACCCTAGAACCCTTAAGAGAATCTTAGAAACTCCCAAAATTTGGTTTGTTTCTATTTAAGGTTCCTAAAAGCTCTTAAATAACTCTCTAAACTTGTATATCTTCCTTCAATGTGGTGGGAGCTATATATATAGGACCTTGGGAATCTTTTTCTCTCCTTATTTTCAATGTGGGAGTCTTAGAAGATACCTTTTTAGGCCATGAAATGGGTTGGACGAATTTCATGTGTAAAAAGGAAACTGGATATTACTTGCTCTCTACTACTTTCCTTTTATCTAATGCCTCCTAAAAAAATAGTTAATTAGTCTAATTTACCCTTAATGAAGCGTGTGACATGACATGTGCCTCATTAATGATAAATTAACCAATTATTGCCACTTGTTTTTATCTTGACCCTCAAATTGCCTAGATTCCCTCTTTTGATCAATGGTGGAGATTTAACTAAAATATTATTTTTTATAAATTCTAAACTTTAAATGATGATAACTCTTTGCTCGCACCTCGAAATCCAAAAATAACGAGACATTTGAAATCCTCAGATCGTGATGATTCATATGACATCCACTTCCATCATGAAATTCCCGATAGAAT
Source organism: Ziziphus jujuba (assembly GCF_031755915.1). Lineage (NCBI taxonomy): Eukaryota > Viridiplantae > Streptophyta > Magnoliopsida > Rosales > Rhamnaceae > Ziziphus > Ziziphus jujuba. The sequence goes on from NC_083390.1 coordinate 10,323,923, forward strand.
CTTTATGGAATCTTCAAGGTATCTTTTTGGAATCTTTTTAATGTTTAGTCCGTTCGAGCTCAAATCTTGCTTCCCACCATAATTCGACCCAAGGAATCCATTTTTATGGTTGTTTTCTTAAAATTCTTCCTCTTTTACCTAGATTAAGAAAAATACATAATTAAGTATCTTTCCATAACAAATTAACACAAACTAACAAATATTAAGCTATAAATATGGCATAAAATCATCAATATTTTAGACCTAACATTAACACTCAAAATTTTGAACATTCTGCTCAATTAAACCCACAAGTCTCACAAAAATGCAAAAATAGAACTAACTTCATGAAATAAACTCCATCATTCCCCCAAATTTAGCTCATATTCTATCCTCCTTACATATCACTAGAATATTTTCACATGAAACTTAACAAAAGCTTTGATTAAACAATGTAAAGGTAGAATAAAAATGAAAGTTGAACGGCTCATAAAGGATAAGGCAAATAACAAAAAGGCTCTAAGCATGTGCTAATACATCCTAATTGTAACACACCAAAATTTAAACCTTTTAATTTCTTAAAAAATTATAAATTCTTATGATGCTTAAACTAAAGTGTTAAGGTTTTTCTATGATATGTTTAGTAATGGTAAGTTTTTTTATATTTTTTTATATTTTGTTTACAAGGTGTTGAACTGTTACATATATGTTAAACTAATTCTTGTATATTACTTTATTCCTTGAGTTTGAGAAATTGATTGCTAAATGTTTTCTTAGGATTTAAGTTATCTTGTAGTCATTTAAATTGTAATCATCTTGTAATTATTTTCCTTCTAAGTTTCTCATGTGTATGGCTATGTGTGTGTGTGTATGTTTTGTTTTACTTATTTTTTTAGAGCTAAGAAATCTACTTTATTTTACCAATACTTTTCTTTTGTTTTCTTTTGTCTTATTTTTTTTCATATGGTTGTCTTTCATTAAAGTACATCATTGTTTCATTTTGTGTTTTTTTTTTACCAAAGTTTGCTATCCATAAATTATTTTATTCTTGTATTGTTGCATTTTCGGTTTTGATAAAGGAAAAAGCTTGGAATTTGACTTTAGTTGGAAGAGGGTGGTGGATTGACTAAAAATCTTAAAGGATAGAGAGGGCAATTTTGACATTTTCTTAACCTAGAGCTTGGAAATTACCAAGTTAACTCCACCTTGTCTATAAAACTAATTTTTTTTATTATTCTATTTCATTTCTTTACTCTCACCACTAGAGCTTTCTCTCTCTCCCTCTTCCTCTCTCTTTCTTTTTCTTTTCATTTCCTTTTCCTTCTTTTCAACCCTAATATACCATTCCTCTTCTCTTAAACCTTTCCCTTACTCTTCATTTCTTCTTCATCGATTCCACCCACCTTCTTAAACTCTTTTAGCTCATCCCTTTTGCCTTCATCTAAAGTATGGTTTTTTCTTTTGATTTTTGTCTAGTTTATGATGGTTGCTGTTGAGAGCAATGTTGAAATGATTGTTTGATTTTATTACTTTTGGTAAGTTTTTTTTTTTTTTTTGTATGTTTATGTTTAAAACTTTGAAAATGGTAACTATGAGTTCTTAGACCATCTTGCACGTTGATTTTTATGCTTGATCTTATCTTTTTGTGAAGAGAAATTCACATGGGTGAGATTGATGCACCTGAATTAGTAAGGTAGCCTTAAGATGAGTTTTCTGACGTAATTTTCTTGTCTTTCTTTGCAAAATTCCTTTAACATGCCTTTTAAGAGATTAAATAAGTTTGATCTTTTCTTTGACCTTTATGCATGTTGAATTTCATCAATATTTTAAAAATTATCTTTGAGTTCATTGATAGATTTTCTTTTAGTTTGCACTAATAAAAGCTTTGGTCTTGAGTCTTATTTGTTTTTCTTTTGATTTAATGTTTGATTTTTATGTATGGTCAGGGTAAATGTAGGTAAACTTTTGATCTTTGCATTATCATGTAATGATCTATGGGTTTTGAGACAAAAATCTATGGTTGCAAGTTAATGGGATACAATTGGGTTTGATTACGTGTTAGGAATCAAGATTTTCTTGTGCTTAAAATCCTTGACTCCATGTTCCAAGTTTATCATTGTTATCTTTCCATAATATTTTTGGTTTTTACATCAAGTTGCTATGGTACTTTGAAACAATTACAAGGAAAAAGGAATTTAGGAAAGCGAGAAATTCTCCTTAGAGAGAGCAAGGAAATTTTCCACCAAAGAGTCCCTCATGAAATCCTTGATCTTTGTGTTCTCCACTTGTTTTATGCCTTATTGTAGAAATTTGTTAAACTTTTATTTTCCTTCTTTGTAAGTTTTAATATGTGAGTTAGGATCATGAAATTTTTCTCTATTTTGGCTAAGTCAATTCAAAAACATGTATCAACACTTGTTTTTGTTTGGTTGTACTTTGGACTTGAAAGACTTTTAGTTTAAAAGCTTGTGGAAAAACTTTATCTTGGTTGATCTTTCCGTGTGATTTCTATTTGAAATGTTCTAAAGCTCTTAATTATTCACGTTTCAAATACCTTTATTTTGGCTTAAGACTTTATCAAAGATTTTTCATCATAGAGCTCTCATGGTTGATTGAAAATTTTTAGTATTTCAAAAGGGTTTTGAATAAGAAAATAGTTTATTTTCAATTTTACTTTACAATTGAGTTTTGTAAGATTTTAAAGTTGTTCAGGTAAACTATGTTTGGCGTTCTAAATAATTTTTTGATCAATAGAGAATATTGACCTATTTTGCTTTTCATTTTGTACCAAAAGTTGTGTTTTAAAGTTTTCGCTCAATATTTCTACCATTTTCTTTAAGTGTAAGGCTTTCTATAGTAAAATGTCTTGAACTTGAAATTTTGGTTCCATGTTTGAGTTAAGCCTAGAGACATGATTTAATTTGCTACCTTGATCTTTTCTTCCATATACTGTTTTGGCTTCTAGATAAAATTGTTGTTTGCCAAATAGTTTCAAGTTTTTAAGTTGGTGTTATGTTGAGCTTTTCTTACAAATTTCTTTCAAAGTAATTCTTGAGCTTGCGATTAATTTGAAAAGTTTTTATCATTCTATTAATGTTTCTTGTTATGTGCCTAATTCTCATATTTACTATATCTTGCCTTAACGTTAAAAAAATTTATCTTTATTTGTGCAAAGTTGAAAGATTTAAAGTCCTTGTAATTTTTATTTATTTATTTATTTATTTTTGGCTTATTGTGAAACTAGAAAAGTTTAAAGAAAGTTTATTGTAGCTAAGAACCATAATAAATTAATTTAAAAGGACTTGGATCAGATTTGGCTTACTTGTGGCTTAATTGGGTAAAGGACAAATATGTCAAGAGTATTTGGTTTTGTCTTACATTGATAGATTGGTCGATTAAACTGATTTGATGTGAATCAATAAGTGGTTAAAGGTTTATTAAGTTGAATTGGCCAAATTGAGTTTTAAGGAAATGACTTGAATGATTTTCAATGCACTAACTTTTAAGTTAAATTTGTTAATTTAAGTAGATTTTTTTTCCAATAAATTGGAGATTTTTTTTTTTTTGACTTTGAATTCTTTTTCTTATCAATAGGTTAAGTCAAATTTTAATTTTTTTTAAAAAAATTATTGGAAGGCTTTAGAAGAACTAAAAGTACTTTAGCATCAAGCTTTGATTTATTGTTTTGAAAGACATTTGGAACCATTTATTTTTATATAAGGTTAAGCATTCATTTCCTTGATTAAAGACTCTCAAATTTGTAATGCTGTGAAGTTTATAAAGTATTTTGGAACTTAATGATTGATTCTTAAGGTTAACCGTAATAGAGCTTATTATGATGTATTTTTGGACATTTAAATTTATTTCTTACATGACAAGAAAAAAATATATTTTGTGGTAGGTTAGTTTGCCACTCATATATTTATTTTTGCTACTATAGATTTTTAGTAACTAATATGTTTTGCCATTGAGTTGCCATAATATGATTTTCACTAAATATCATTGTGGTGAAAGCAAAAATTTTGCCACAAAACCCTTTTATCAATAGTGGAACATCAATTTTACCATTATAGACTTAACTACTAGCAGTGTGTGTTGCCATTATTAAGTGTTGCCACTGTTTGGTCTTGAAAATTAGAAAATATTTAGAAAATATTGCCACTAAAGATCTATATTGTGGCAATAATTCACTGGTGCCACTAATAGAAAAAGTATTTAGTGTCAATATGTGTTGCCATTGTACATTTTAGGTTGGACATCAATACAATATTGCCACTTTCAAAATTTTCATTTAGTGACGATGGTTTTTTGCCACTAATTTGCATATGCGGCACAACATGTGCTCCTACTCTCTCCCTTTCCATGATTATTTCTTCCCTTTCCTTCAATCCTATATATATATATATATATATATATATATATATATTAGTTTTTAAGTGTATTTTATTTTTAATAGTTTTTATTTATTATTTATATATTTGATGGAAATTGTTTAGCACTTGAATATGAAAATCCAACATTTTTCGTATAAGTATTTAAAGCTAAAAAATGAATATCCTATAATAATACAAAACCTACAGAGAATAAGAAGAAATAAATTTATTAAATTACTATCATAAATGTAGAAGGTATTATTGTTACTTTTATAAAATCAGGAGCCTTGCAACTTTTCTCACAAGCATTGCATGCTTCACTCTACCAACCACATATAACAATTGTAGCTCTGTCAAGAAATTGAAGCAAACTGCAAGAGAGATAGCAAAAGAAGTTAAACACAAAAGTCCAACACTAACCATGAACAAAGTGCTAAATTTGAGGAAGGCCAACTTGTAATAAATATGCAAAAGATAATTTAAACTTTTTGGGGAGCTAGACATTTTAAAATGAAATATTCAATATTTATATATTAGCCTCTAAATGAAAGACTAAATATTTATCTTCATATCCTCTCAAATGTTAAAAAAACTTAGATACAGTCTCTTTTTTGACATAAGAGACCATTTCACTCCTATAATTTGCAATGAAAACTGCAAATTAGACATAACTAATGGGTAATATCATGAAGAATTTCATGCATTGATTTCTAAAACATTAAGTTTTTTGTAATTTACCATAGATGTATTTGAGAATATGGGTATTACCTATCATTCTATCAAGTACGATGGCAAATTAGATGTGTTATGACTTTATGAATTGTTCTTGCTGCATTATAACCTCCAATATAAGAAGTTCCCAAAAAAGCAGCGCAATGAAAATATTTAACATGAGCCGATGCATAAAGTAAGAAAATATAATATATATATATATATATATATCTATATATATATGATGCATGTATTACACTTAGATTTTTTGCAAACTGGAAGGCATTGGATTTAAATATACTCAGATTTTTTCGTAGCAATCTACATATTTGGATTTACATACGTCAGCATGGTTAGCTTCCACATAGCAAGTCTAACAAAACTGTTTTTTTTTTCCATATTTAAAATGCCTAATAAATGAAAATATACCTCAGGCTGGAATCGAAGCATGTTTGCACGAGCCATAGCTTCTGTAGCTATTCTTTATATGAATGTCTAAGCCATCTTCTCTGCCAGTTGGAACATATTCATCAAATACAATTATAGTCAAATTTCTTACCATATCACGTGATTAAATTTTAATATAGCTTCCAAAACTAGAAGGTACTAGTTATTATAAGGATTCACATAACTAAAACATAACTAAAATAAGCCATTATGAGAGTAAAATTATGGGATTAAATAACCATAAGGTATTAGTAATTATAAGGATTCAAATACTCACCCTTATGAATATTTCCCATACATGACCATGAAGGAAATGGAAGACCTATAAGAAATCATTCAAACATAAAATTCTAATGTTAAATTTCTGGTAGATGATTAATAATAAGATATTGAAATTTCATAAAATTTAGAGATAACCTCTGATTCCAATAAAAGAAGTAGATTATAAACCCCAAAGTGAACAAATAACTTTTGAAAATAATTTTAATGAATAAAATATACCGACTTGACTTTAATGCTTTAATGGAATATCTACCAAGTATAAGTTTTCATATTTTATACTACATGCTTGAAAAAGACTTTGATTTGGACTAAGAAAAGATTAATGACACTATACATACCATTACGTTAAACTAACATGATGCAATTTCCATGCCTATCCTATTTGTTAATTGTTTTCCTTTGTACAAATGTTATTTATAAGCAATCAGAGAATGAAGTTGTTGGAGTGTAATTGAAAAAAATGACATGAAAACATACCCCATAGTGTCAATGTAAGTAGGTACAAAATTTGCATACCAGTATAACAAGTAGACCTTAAGTATGTAGCTTTCTTCTAGCCTAAAAACTTCTTCCCTACCTATTCACAAGCATAAATCCTTTAAGTTCATTGAAAAAAAAAAAAACATTAGAAGAAAAACCCATGAGTTAAACGAGTACAAAATACCTTTGACCATATATGCAGAGTGATATAGATGCATAAACACCAAAATAGTGAGTGAATCCATATTATGAATGCATTAAGCAAAGACAAAGATATCGTAACCATAGAAAAATAATAATATGTTTGAATAAATAAATAAAAAGGATAGAGAAATTAAAAAAGAATAGGAAATCTTAACTTGCATTCTTACAAATACTTTCCATTGAAAGACTATATAGCAAAAGAAACCAATTTACAATCAAAATAGTAACTAAATCCATATGATGCTTATATCAAAGTAGAGATAAGCTTAATATAAAATATCTAGATAAAATATTAACTATTTTTATTATTCCCAAAATAGAGCTAATGACACATAATCTATCATATTGAATTTAAAATTGTTTTATACATAGGCATTGTATATCATAATCTAAAGAAGCTCTTATGACAAACTTAATATAAATATTATTTTTTCCAAAATATAGCTGGTGTTAAAGTAAATAATGTACTATTGTTGTACAGATTGATACATTATCCATCAAATATAAATTTGAAAGAGCTCGGAGTCTCCCTTTAAAACCAAACTTTGAAAATCATGTTAAAATTCCAGTTCATATAGCAAGGAAGCAATCACAACCTCATAAATTCCTCTATCATCATTCATCCATCAAATATATCTAAGTGAAAGGGAAAGAAGGTAACATGCTTGAATTTGTTTGAATTTTTTCAATTTCTTACATTTATTATCAACCAACCAGTATATTACATTATTCTAAACAACAATTAAAACTCCACAGAATCACAAACAAATGTAATTATGTAATCAAAATTACACTTAAACCAACATATTTAATGAACATGATCATAGAATCAAAGAACCATCTTAATAAATGTATGTGAGCATTCATGTATGCTAACATAAATTTTGAGCAGAAAAATCAAAACAGAGGGTACAATTAGGACAGTTATGATACTACCTTGCTAGCCCTAAGGCGTGAAGTTGCACTTCTACACATGGCGGTAATAGTTGATCAAATTGAAACCTTAATATGTACAAACTCCAAGCTTAGGAAAGTGAAATTAGAAGGGATCGGTGAGGAAGAGGAGACTGATGGCAACAAATCGACGATTGATAATGGAAGTTCTCTTAAATGAAAGAAATTTAATGAAAACCTCTTTCAGCACAAAGCTTGAAGATCAATCATGATAGTTTTTTGGGCTTTAGAGCAGTGATTTAAGCAAAAAATAATAATAAAAAAATTAAGTGTTTAATAATGCACTTTCAGTATTTCATTCTTTTTCTTCTTTTTTTTAAGTGAAATTTAGTATTTGATTCTTACTTGAAAATAAAGAAACTGGTTGTGAATTTGGTAGAATAGAACCTAGTCGGTTCCACAAACTAATTTCATATAAGTGGCAAAAAATTAACTCTTATCATTAATTCATTCTCTATAATGAGGAAAAGGTTTTTCTCTAATCTAGCATTCGAGGCAATAACCAATGTTTATCACTGTGCCTATAAAAGTTTTAGCAAACATCTCAATTTAATGTCCATAATTAGTGGCAAATTATATTATTGCCATTTAATTTTATATTTAGTGATAACAATATGTGGCATTTTTTATTATTGCTACCATATATCTTTTTTCGAAAAATAGTCAATGGCATCTTAAAATTATTGTGACATAACAATATGTATCGTGGTAAAATGAATATTGCCTAGTGGTGGGAGATAAGTTACGTTTCTTGGATTATAAGTTATTTAATATATTAATGTTGGGGATTTGATTGAAGTGTCAATATAAACTACAGAAATTTACATTATGACTGGTAATTATTGGAGATAAGGATGAGGTGGTAAATACCAAACTGTTCAACCTTAGAAAGTTGGTAAGAAAAGAAATGTAGATAAAAGGGTATATTATATAGTTGGATTGAATAATTTATAGTGAAAAGAATGAGATATAAGGTTCTTCAGTTTTGTTTTCATGAGTTGTAAGGGTTTACATATGATAAAATTGAAATTTGGTTATTGTACAAATGAAAGAACACCACCTCGTGACTAAACAAGAGAATATTTTGGATCGAGGATCCAAATTGTATTGGAAGTGGGCATTTTCTACACCTTAAGAATTTTCCTGAATATACGTATATGGTAAAGTATATTGCATTTATGCATCCATAAGCATGGTATTTAAATCTATAAACATATTCTGTTGAACATAAGGCATGCTTTCTGATTTGCAGTTTGTGAATAACATTTACTATTCATATATTAAATTAAAGTCATTTTGGATATATTGCGTTATTAATTAATTTAAATTGTGTATACTTGCAAACCATATATAGCATGCATTAAGCATAGCATATGAGCTTTATAAAAGTGATTTCTAAATTAATTTGCAAAATATATGGTTATGACTATATATGAGAATGACTGGATTATGATTTGATTATACATGATTTAATTTGATTATATGAATTATTTCTTATCTTTAGACTTAATATTACCAATAGAAGGACTAGAATAAGGTTGTCCTGTGGCTTCGGATTGATCACTTAGGAAAATAGGCAGGGCGGCTATGTGTCGCAGAGTTGATCATTTCCTGAAGACAAACAAGTCTGACATCTGAGTTTAGAATTGGTCTCCAAATAGCGAAGTAAAAGGTTATGGTATGATAATAATAAAATTGATGTTATGGTTGTTGTGATATTGTTTTCCTTCTAACTAGTGTCATGTACATCCTCCAAGTAGTTAAGATAAGTTAATTATTTATACACTTACATACTTTGTTTTGTTCTCTATATGTGCAGTGGAAATTTTCCGCTGTTATATGTTGATTTGTTCTTGGCATGTGTATTAGGTAAATAAACATATATTGGCTTGTTCTTTTTATTTGTTATATGCCAAGTAAATAGGAGTCTTTTATTTTACCAAAACCCTAAATCTTGGAGCATATGCATTACATTTTATGTTATGGTTATTACAGGACTATATATTTTGCTATGAGTGTAAAACACCTCAGTTTTCAAACTTCACAAGTAATAATGTGGTGCCAATTTTAAGAAATGAAGAGTGCTTATCGAGACTCTAAAGAAGTGGTATGTTAGATGCCAGTGTAAAGATGAATATTTCACTGTTGATGTATTTGATTGATATTATGTTTCAATATTTGTATTTAATTATTGACTTCAAATTGCATTGAGGTTAAGTATGACATGCATTGGAATTTAAATGCTCATGTTTTTGTTTAATTTAAGGTTGAGTATTTTGTTGAAAAGGACCTGTAACCTGTAATTCTAAATATAATGGATGAACATCATGGTATGTAAAGGTTAAGATTTAGTGTTTTAGAAATGCATGGTTTTTTAAGTTGTTAAGGTATTATTGTTGTTATTGTTGTTGGCTTTATGACAAACCCTCCAAATACAGAGGTAAATGCATAATTTGATAAATAATGCTTCAAAAGCAACGGTTATTGGATATATTAGACAACTTAGAAATGTCAGGTTCTAATGTTAAGAAGGCTCAAAATAGATACTAATGGTAAAATGATTAAAAATGTAGGCTTCACAAAGGTTCAATCTCATAACAATGATGGCCTAAATCCTTTCCTAAGCCAAGCAATTATCTGGGATTTTACTTCAAGCAAAAATATGCAAGTTCTAAGGCTACATAAAATATACACAAGTTCTAAAGCTACATAAAATAATCTATCACTAACTAATGCAAAGTTTCCGTACAAAACAATCTAAATCACGCTAGAAGCGAAAGAATATACCTAAGTTGATTAAATCAGTATACAACCAGTCCATTATCACCTAAACTAACAACATCCTTCAAATCTCATCATTAACCGATCATAAACATACAAAATCAAAAAACCAAAATCTAAAAACTACAAAAAAAAAAAAAAAAACTAAAAACAACAACTAGACAAAAGATTTTAGGGTTTTAATTTTTTACAAAATTAAAAAAAACAAAAAACAAAAATGACAACTCATTTCAAATTTTCAAAAATAAGAAAATAAACTAACAAACTAAAAATCAAATATATATATATATATATATATTTTTTTTTTTCTTAAATTTTCAAATTATTAGATTTTTCCAATTTTCAAAAAACATAAAATCCTTTATGACTTTTTATAAATTTTGAAAGAAAAAGTGATGAGAATCCGCCTGTGCCCGCATAAATGACAACCTGTTGGGGTGCTGACCCAATACGGATGAAGACTGGGCCAATCACTGGAGCTTAAGCCAAGAAATTTAAGGACAATCTAGCTGCCTTTATACATGGAGTAATTAATTCTCAAAAGGGCTTGTCAATACCCAAAGGTACACGATCCATTTTAAACATCCGAGTGGTGGAGGCTGATAAGGATCCGGGTAACTGTTTTTGTGCAAATATGGACTCCGGGTAGCAAGAAATGGTTTTAATACTTCATGGATTCAATGCATATCTCTAAGAGGTTATGGAATCAAGTCAAGGTAGCTTCAAAGGCAACTAAAAAGGGCTTGTGTGCATGGGAGAGAAAGTTGGCCGGTTTTGCTATATTATTTGCTAGCTTTACTGTATTTTGCTGAGTTGGCATTTTCTCTTTGTTCTAAGCAAGGGCAACATGTGAGACTTAACAATAATCCTATTTGGCATCCTACAAGACATATGGAAGCTGATTTGGAGCTTAAATTAGTCAAAGATTGGTCAAAGCTAGCTTAGTTAAAAAAATAGTCAAATAGTTTCCTAATTTGATTTTGACCATTTTGTTTTAGGAAATTAGTCTCTTATTTGGTTTCTATTTATTTATTTGCTGGAAAAATCAACTTAGGAAAGTTATTATTTTATTATTTTCATTTTAAATTAATTAATTCCTAATTCAAAATAAAGTAATTAATTAATCAAAATTAGATTAGGAAAGAAGAGAGAAAATTCGGCCACATTAGGTTTCCTAATACTTTTGGCTAGTTTTGTCTTAATTCTTTAGGGTTTATTATTTTGTGACTCTAGCCTATTTAAGGGCTTATGTTTTAGGAAGAACACACCTTCAATATTATTCAGAAAATTAATTGTGAGATAGAATTCTCTTAGTTCTCTTTGAACACGTAAAACACAATTAGAGAGTGAGTGTTTTAGTTTTGACTTATCAATAGGACTTTCATAATCTATTGTGGCGTCTTCATTATACCAAGGTTTCTAATCATAGGTTAGTTAGAGGTTAAGATTTTTCCATAAGAATTTGAACTTAATTGAGATCCGAACTAATATAATACGGGTTTAGGCTCGAGTTGACCTAGATTCGTATAAAAAAAGTTTAAAAATAAAAAATTAACACAAAAGCAACAAAACTAACTTCAATCAAATGGAAACTTCCATTAACCACTTAGAACAATTTCCACCAACAATAAAATCCAACATCTTATATCAACATAATCCAAAAATTACAATCATCCAAAGCCAATGTCTAAAATCATGCAAAGACATAACAATGAGCTAAAGAAAAAAAAGATAAATGAATTGCAAAAGAGCAAAACAATAAAAGTTAACAATACAAACTAATTTCAAATAAGAAAATCCTTCCCCTGAACTTAAAAATTAAACATTGTGCCCAATATTCCAAATAAAAATAAAGATAAAAAAAAGAATAAGAAAAGCTTACTTGGGGGTAGGATATTCCTCACCCCTATTTGAAGTCATCATCATTCTCACTTTCATCAATTTTGTCTGTAATAATAGTACTGATCCGAGTTACTATCATCATCAACAAGATTATTTCCATGATCATTGCTACACCTTTCTTGCTCACTTTTTTGAAATGATGTGAATGGATGAAACAAGATTTATGAGTAAGACAACATTGGGTGCTTTGAAGGTCACTCAGTAGCTAAATCATTTACTTGATCACGAAAATCATTTAGAAACTCCACTTAATAAGCATTTTGCTTTAAGAATCTTTGTTGAATTTTCTTCATAACATCTTACATCATAACATCTTACATCTCCATCATCATCTAATATTGTTCCAATGACATTCTTTGCATACTATCCATAATAAAAGAACTTCCTTGGAGTTGTGAAGAGTTGGAGTCTTGTTATCCTGTAAGAAATAACTTTTATATAAAAATCTTCTCATTTGCCTTCTGTGTTTGAAATTATTTGGATTGCTTTGAGTTCATTCTTATCTTCATATCTTTAGAAAACCTCCTCCATCCATAAAGATCTTAAGGTAAAAGTATGCTAATATCCAGATCAAGAAATCTTATGTGCATGGAATTGAAAAATTAAGTTCAAGTTCTTATGGTGACCTTAACTCCTAATCAACTTGTGATTAGGAACCTTGGTATATGATGAAAACGACACAATAGGTGATGGATGTCCTATTGATAAGTCAAGCTAAAACACTCACTCTAATGGTGTTTTAAGTGTTCAAAGAGAACAAAGAGAATTCTATTTCACAATTAAATTTCTGAATAATATTAAAGGTGCATTCTCCCTGAAAAATAACCCTTAAATAAGTTAAAGTCACAAAGCAATAAACCCTAATTTAGCTAGGTAAAACCGGCCATGAGATAAAGGAAACAATGGGTTGGCCAACTACTTTCCTAAACTAATTTGGATTAATTAATTCCTTTATTTTGAATTAGGAATTAATTACTTTACAATGGAAATAATAAAATAACAACTTACCTAAGTTGTTTTTTTCTAGCAAATAAGTAAATAAAAACCAAATAAAAGACTAATTTCCTAAAAGAAAAAATCAAACTCAAATTAGGAAACTAGTTGACTAGTTTGACTACTAAACTAACTTTGACCAATTTCCAGCTTGTAAGGACTCCAAATCAGATCCAATGTGCTATGTAGGATGCCAAATAGGATTATTTATGATGCCCATATGTTGCCTTCGATTGGAACAAAGAGAAAATGCTTAATCAGCAAAATACAGTAAATCCAGCAACAAAAACAACAATTTCGGCCAAAAACTCCTCCTATGCGCAAATGCCTTCTTTGATTGCTTTTGCTTCTGCCTTGAATTGTTTCCATGGCCTCTTAATGGTATGAAGTGAAGTCAAGAAGTGCTGAACCCATTCCATGTTGCCCGGAGTCCATATTTGCACCAAAATAGCTACCCGGATCCGTATCGGCCTTCACCACCTGGATGCATAAAATGGATCTTATATCTTTGGATATGGATAAACCCTTTTGAGAATTGATAACTCACTGTATGAATCCAGCTAGGCTATCTTTAAATCTCTTGGCTTGTGCTTTAGTGATTGGCCCAGTCTTCATCTGTATTGGATCAGCATTCCAACGGTAGTCGGTTGTACGAGTTCGGACGGATTCTTGTCACCAAAACTTCATGTTAACTGTTTTTCTACATCTTGTAATTCTTAACAGTGTGAATATTAAGTGGTGTTTTATTTTAATGGGCTCTTTAATATAATCAACTTTCACTCCGGTACAATAATATAAACCTGTTATCGATGATGGATGAATAAGGCTAACAATCTTCTTTTTTCTTAATACAAGAAAAAATTGAATCCTAAATAACCCTTCCAACATTAATGCTCATTCCATAACAAATAGCAAAAAGAAGTTTGGCTCGTGGGATATAGGTAAGATTTTTGAACAAGAACATCTTTCATGCCTTAGCATATCTATTTAATCTATTCTTCAAAAAAGATTTCTCAAGTCATTCTTCACCTTCAAAATTTGTAAACTTGGTACCTATTATACACATCTAAGATAGAATCAAATCATAGTCAAATCCATTGTTCAAAAGTTCAAAGTGTTCCTTATTTTCTAGTGATGTAAGATTGTAGTACCTATTAACAGCATCATTAGAAAGATAGACTATTATTCTTCTAACCTTCACTCCATATCCTTTTTGCACAATTGCGTTGGCATAAAATTCTCTAACCAACACAACATCTATGGTCTTTGATTCTTGAGTTAATGTTCCCTATGCCCATTTAAAATCATATTCTCAATGTTATCACTACTTTCTTTCAAAGGCCTACCTTTCTTCAATTCATCAAATGACATTAAAGCTCTCTCCATAATAATAGGGCTTCTCTAAGGTAACAAAAATATATTATAGCTTTCCTCTACTCTTACACTAGAAAATTTCTCATTGTGCCTCTTGCTAGGGTTTGAAAGACTTGAGTTTCTTTTCTCTTCTTAGATTTATGCTTACTTGGTTGCTTACTTACACTAGCTTTCTTATCCATTGTAAAAAAAAAAATAAAGCATATTAACTAAGAAATGCCTCTTAACTTTAAAGATTAACAAATGACCACAAAGAGTTCCAAATACTCCAAGAAATTAACTCCAAAGCAACAAATTCAACCACCAAAGTACGCCTAGAAGTTTCAACATACACCTCTTAGGAACAAATTATTAACTACTTCTAACAAAGAAAATGCAACTCTCAAAATTGGTAAAAAACCAAAATTAAAGTAGATAGATGAAATTAAAGCACAAACAAATTTCAAAATCAATAAATATCTAACACCCAATCCAAATTAATGAGCAAGAATCAAATTATTCACCCAATTAAGGCAAATTCAATATTTCCATCCAAAAACTTCAAAAATTCAACCCAACATTCAACTCTATAATCAATTCAATCAATTCAAGCTTGAAAAGAATAACTTACTTGACAAAGAAGCTTTGAAAGTCCTAAATATTGATTATCCAAAACTTTTTCAAAGTAGAAATTATGAACTTTCCAAGTTAGAGAAAAGTGATGAAGACTTGATAATTCTTTGCAATTCTTGGAAGTTTTTTTGAATGAATCTTGAATTCTTTTAGTAAAGGGCTAGGAAATTTGATTTTTGAAGTGAAAATCAAGTGATAAAAAAGTAGGTAATGAAATTCAAATGTAAAGGAATGGTCAAATAGAGTCTAAAAAAAAAGAAAAATAAGATGAAGCAAAGAGATGAGAATGAGTGCTTCGATGGTTTTGGCTTTGTGGAACTAGTAAATGGCTTGGGCACTCAAATTTTTATGGGAGATGCACCACATAACTCTCACAAGGTCTGATGGGTCTTCATTTTGGCAATGGCCACTGAGAAAAATAGGGTGCACATGCCACAAACGAAGCTATACAAGCTAAAAAAATGCTTCAAAGTGTCATGGCCACTACAATTAAAGGAAGGGACACACCAATGACTTCATGACCAAGTCTAATAGGCTCCTTGTTGGCATGGCCATTGAAAATTTTTGGGTGGCCATGTCAAGATTGCTGAATTTGTAGCTTCTTGGATGAAAAGTCTAAGTGTTTAACACTTTTCCTTGCTCAAAACTTGAGCAAAACATTAATTTTTGAATTTTTAATTGCTTAATTTTCACAAACATGCTTCTAACCTTGAAAAACATTTTCTCTAAGCAAATTTCTATTTCTTATAATCTTAGAATGATTCAAAAATTCATAAAAATAATTTTCAAATCATTAAAGATTACAAACAAAGGAAAACAAAGTTATCCAATATATTAAAAACTAGAAAAATAAACAAATGCAAACATTACTAAAACAAACTTACAAAACTAAACTAAAATCAAATAAATGACTTAAAATTAAAATGAATAAGGATTAAAATACTTTGGTTGCCTCCTAAAAAGTGCTTGATTTAATGTTTCTAGCTAGACTTAGCCAAGCAATAATTTCAAAGAAACCAAGGAAAACTTTTTGCTCGCCAAAAAATCCAACTAGAAACCAATTAGCCATTATCTTTAATTTTCTTAGCAAAAATTTGAAATAAACCACCATTGTGACCTTCAAGCTCTAACTATCACCCAAAAAAAAATTACATTCTTGATAACAAAATTTTCCCAATGTTTTGCTTAAGAGTAGAATTCATAAGAGGAGTTTGAATCATAAGATTGTTCCAAGTTCAAAAGTAACAACTAGAAACCAATTAGCCATTATCTTTAATTTTCTTAGCAAAAACTTGAAATAAACCACCATTGTGACCTTCAAGCTCTACATGTCACCGAAAAAAAAAATACATTCTTTATAACAAAATTCTCCGAAGTTACTCCTGAATCACTAACTACTTGAACTTTTGAACCTGGAACAATCTTATGATTCAAACTTCTCTTATGAATTCTACTCTTAAGCAAAACACCAGGAAAAATCTAGAACTTATAGTTAGGCTTCTTCTTATGAAAAAAAAAATTCAATGATTGATTCATCCAAAGCTTTTTGAACAATCTCGTTAGGGCTCATCTTATAAAAAATTGGCTTCTTCAAAACATCTACAACATCAAATTCCAAAAGGTTTCCGGCTTTAAAATTCTTGGATGAAATATGTTTGTCAAAAAAGAGAAAGGAGGCTTAGGTTTTAGAAGGTTCAAGGATATTAATAAGTCACTTCTGGCTAAGTTGGCATGGCATGTTGCTAGTAGGTTTGATAGTTTCTAGACCTCCTTATTGAGGTCAAAATACTTGGGAGGAAAGTCCTTTCCTGAATGCACATTTAATTAAGGGAATTCTGAGGTTTTAAAGGGGATTATGAGTGTGATGAGGTGACTTTTGATGGAGCTTATAATAAGTTAGGGATGGATGGACCATCAACCCATGGAAATATCCATGGATTCCTCGGATTGATGGAAAGGTGCTAAAAGCTAAAGGAAGGGTGTCAATTTCAAGAGTAGATAGGGTTTTTGATTGGAAGAAGCAGGAAGCTATTTAATGGGACATGGGGATGCTTAACTTCATTTGCCCCTCAAAATGGGTAGGGGAAATTTAAAAGATTAAGTAGCCAGAGGTGGACTGCGAAGACAAGCTCCATTAGATGGCAAGCAATGATAGGGTGTTTGTTGTCAAAAGTTGTTTCTCCATATGAACTAGAAACTCATTGGAAAGTTAGCTGGATGGTGTTTGGAAGATGTTGTGGAAGGCAAAAGTTCATGAAAGACATAAGGTGTTTTTATGGAGGTTTCTTGCTGGAGTCCTTCCTATCAGATGTGTGATCAAGAGCACAATTTGTAAGGGGGAGGTGGAGTGTGCCTTGTGCGGAGGAGAGGAAGAGACAGTGTTGCATATGTTTACGAACTGAAGTTTCATTCAAATAGTGGCATTTGATTGCAAGTGATGCGAATCTGCCCGAGCCCGCACAACCAACAACCCACTAGGGTACCGACCCGATACGGATGAAGACCGGACCGATCACTAGGGCTTAAGTTAAGAGGTTTAGGGACAACCTTGCTGCCTTTATCCAGGGAGTAATTCATTCTCAAGAGGTCTTGTCCATACCCAAAGATCCAAGACCTGTTTTGAGCATACAAGTGGTGGAAGCTGATACAGACCTGGGTAGCCGTTTTGGTGCATTTATTGATTCTGGGCAGCGAGAAATGGGGTCAAATATTCTTGAATTCACTTGATATCACTAAAAAGTCATAGGAACTGGTCAAGCTGAAGCTAAGCTAGTCATTTAAGTGGTGTTCACATGAGAGAGAAATTGGCCGGGTTTTGCTATATTTTCCGCTGGCTTTACTGTATTTTGCTGAGTTGGCTCTTTCTCTTTCCTCCAAGCGATGCAACCTGTGGGGGACTCCATAATAATCTTTTTTGACATCCTAAAAAGCATATAGAAGCTGATTTGGAGCTTAAATTGGTCAAAAATTGATCAAAGTCAACTTAGTTAAAAAGCTAGTATTCTAATTTTCTAATTTGATTTCTACTTTTTGTTTTAGGAAATTATTTTTACTTTTGGGTTTTATTTATTTATTTGCTGGAAAAATAAGTTTAGGAAAGTTATTATTTTATTATTTTAATTGTGAATTAATTAATTCCTAATTCAAAATAAGAGAATTAATTAATCCAAATTAGATTATGAAAGGGTATGGAATTAGGAAATTCCTAATTAGATTCTATGTTGGCCGAAATTTCCTAATCCTTTTAGGGTTTTATTTTGTTCATTCAAAACCTATTTAAAGGCTTATTTTCAAAGAGAAATCAAGCTTGAATTCTATACAGAAATTTATTTGTGAGATTAAATTCTCTGTGTTCTATTTGAACACCTAAAACACCATTAATGAATGATTGTTTTAGTTTTAACTTATCAATAGGATTTCCGTCACCTATTGTGGCGTCCTCATTATATACTAAAGTTTCTAATCACAGGTTGGTTAGGGATCAATGTGACCATTAGAACTTGAACATAATTAGATCCGAGCTAATATAATACGGGTTTAGGCGCAGATTGTCTTAAGTTCGTATCAGCAAGTGAGGCTTAAGGTGAAAGAAGTGGAAGGTAAACAATGTAGAGGAGTTGGTCCTCTGGGTTCTTAATACAAAATTCAGTCCTAGACTTGGTGCAATGGAAAAAGAGGATGTATATATGATGCTAGTATTTATTCTTTACATGATGTGAAAAATGAGGAATGAGAAGGTGCACTAAGGGAGCGCAAATATCTAGCAGGTAGTCAAGATTATTGAAGACACAGTTGTTGAATGGAATGAAATTTGAAAATCAAAACAGTAATGGAGTAAGGGAAAGCAGTGTAGGTGGAAATCAAGGGTCTAGAATGGGCTTCCATTATTACCAAAGTGCTTAGAACAGAGCCTCGTGGAGGAGCAATGCAAGTTGAATGGTGGGCCAAATAGTTTCTGTATCTGATCCAAGCATTTGAGACACTCAGAATCGAATTATGCTTTTGAAAAGAAGAGTTGTTGAGGTGCATTGGTCTATTGAATAGAGCACCAAAGAGACAAATCACTTAGCTGATTTGGTAGCGAAGTTAGCTATTCAATTAGCTCAGGATTTCTGTTTTGATGAAAGTTCTATTTTGAATATGCCTCCTTGCTTGTATGATTACATGATGGCAAAGGCTAAGCCATCGAACTCTTTGTAGTCCTCTCTTGGGCTGTTTTCTTGCTTAATGCAATCTTATTTATCCCCCAAAAAAAAATTGTAATTTTTTTAGTTAATACTTTATAAAATTACCATGTAAAAAACTACATACACACACACACACACACACACCCACACATATATATATAAAAAGAGAGAATATTTATTTTCGAATATCCGTTATAGGATGCATAATGGAGCAAACAATTAGAAAAATACGCTTGCATAAAAGCTAGAATCTAAAATTGTATATAGTAGAAAATACCCCGAACACTTTATCATTCTATTATTGTTTTTCTTATATTTTTCTTATATAAATTATATAGTATGTATATATGTTAGTATCTCATATCAAAACTGGGGTGAGCAAAAATCATAAAACCTTTTCTATCGACTTTAAAATATATCAAAGATTTAAATTCAAAAGAATCCATATTGACTTACTCTACTCTCTTCTAGGATTTTCATATGTTAGTAGACTTAAAAAGTTTAAGATTACAATTTTAAAGCTTTTAAATTAATTTAACGATAGATATAATAAAGATTTTGAGATACCATTTGAAAAGTATTAAACTTTTAAAATTGAATTTCTTAAAAATTATTTTCTGCAGACAGTGTGTGCTATAAATTGAAAGTAAATTTATATTTTTAGAAAATTCTAATAAAAGAATGTTTGTCCTTGCATTTTTACAATAGTATATATATTTATACACAGATATGTGCAAATATATATATATATATATATATATTTTTTTTAAAAAAGGAACTTGTTTTAGAAAGAGGAAAATTATATTCTTTATGTGCATTATATTATTTGCAAATAAAATATTATACTTAATTATTTTATGAATAACTAATAATACAATTATTGCTTAATTTCGCTTTGATTAATTACATTGTCCATATTAATTAACTATTATCTTAGAAATAAAAACCCATAACTAATTATATATATATATATATATACATATATATATATATATATATATATAGACCACCAAAAAGAAAAATATAGAAATATTAATATTTTTAGGTAAAAAAATGATATTAAATTGGTTATAATTTTAATTTTCCTGTTTTGTTTGGCAAATGAAAATTCTAATTTTGCCTCAGTGGGAAATTCCCCTATACCTAGCGTTTCTCTAGTACGCAAAAGGTAGGAGCGAAGACCCAAATGAATATTGCCGGACCAGCAACGCCTGAGCTTCGCAGGAAAGCAACTGGAAGGTGGGATATGGCGGAACCCTAGCCTTCCTGGTTCTCCCCCCTACAAGCCCTGGAAGATTAAGCACAAGAAGAAAAAGATGAAGCTGGCCGTCCGCCAGTTCTACTCGGTGGACGATTCTGGGAAATTAAGTCTTGGAGGCTTGAGGAAGGAGTGCCCCAATGCCGAGTGCAGTTTCATTCTTGAATATATGCTAGCATCAGCTTTGGTACAAAATTCTGAATTAGAATTATTATGTGTCCTCACCAATGATGGTTGAGTGGAATCAAATTTCTCTCTACTATTATAGTCTTAAAATCAATCAATGATTTTCTTCAATTTTGCATCCCAGTAAAAAACATTTGGCGTTCCAGTAAGAGAATTGTTTGGCTTTGTGGTGTAAAGACTTGACCAGATATTGCAGACTTAAGCCATTAAGCCATTGTTCTATGCTTTATCTATCATCACTTTCAACTTATTATCTTCATATTTACAAATGTCGTAGGGAAGAATTCTCATGGAAATGAATTATATGCTGGCATTTAGGTCTGCAGAGGCTTCTTTGAAGTTGTTACAGAGGTTTGAGCTCCTTTAAATACTTACCCTGTCCCGGTGTGCAGGTATGCAGTGTTTTTTGTCAGCATATAATGGAGATTTAGGATTGGTAAGCAGAGAAAAACTTTTTGATAGTTAAATGATAGTCTTATGGCTTTTCACATTGTCTCTATATCCATCTATATATATATATTAGTTTGAATTTCAATTCCCTATGTCTTCTTGTTTATTTGGCATTTGTTCCTTTTTAATAACCATCAATGGTAAATAGTGTTTTTTCATGTTTGTATTTAGAGGGGTTTGTCATAAGACGGAGTTCTCAATTTAAGGTTTTAGTTTTCATAAAATATATTCATTTAGTTTAGACACTGTAAGATAGCTGGAGTTATTTTAGTTGATCTTATTATTTTCAGCTAATTGTTGTACTAGGTTGGTTTTCATTTAATTTTAGTTATTATATTTTTTAGATTTCAGAAATTTAAGAATCAAGCTCAAGTTTAATGCCATGGAGTACATGTGTTTAAATTTAAGGCAATGAAAAGTTCAATGCAACATTTGCTGCCACAGTTGCACCTACACTTCAACTCACTACTGCCATCGGTACAATCAACTACACTTGTTTATAGATTTTATTTCTATATTTGTACACATTTAAATCATTATATTAATTATGCAACCCAACTCATAAAAAAGCCCCTTGGCTGCCTCTCACTTTGTACCCTATGGTTACAGCATATTGATATCTTCACATTTAAAGGCAGAATGCAAATATTCTTTTCTTTTCGATAATCTTAATTGTTTTTTAAATGCATTCTGCACTTGAATATTTCATTCTCTATCATGGATATTAATATCGTTTACAGCTTTTAGATGCTAAACTCAATGTGTTAAATATGTGCACGTTTTAATGCATTTAGAATTTCATTTGAGTCTGTTTTGAAAATAGAATACTACATGACACTCTTTTAGTTCTAATACTTCACATATCATGCGTGAGTTGCATTGTGTTCTCTATAACACTTGCATTCTCCTCAGCCATCGTTATTGCTCTTAGATAATCTGAAAACCTGAAAAATGTGTTTTAGTTTTCAGCTTTTAGGTTGCTTAATGACTCCAATGCCTTTCTATTAATACCAAGGAATACTTTTATGTGCATTGTTGTTTTGCCCCATCTCTTCGATTCGAGAGACAAAGGGCCTTAGAGAGCATACATTATTTGTGCAATGCTCATTTGCCTTTTTTTTTTTTTTTTTTTAAATGGTTTTCTTTGATCAAATACTTCTTGTCTTCTCTCTCTTTATTTTATCTTGCTGGGCATGGACATATGAACATAATTAACAATGACATGTGAGATTTTAGATAGAATTACTTTTTTGGGTGTTTTTTTCCTGAAGAATTGATGTTTTCTTGGTGCAGTCACTTCTGTGTGATCCAAACCCAAACTCTCCTGAAAATGAGGAAGCTGCGTGGATGTTTAGTGAGAACAAGCATGAATACAATACAAAAGTACGTGAAACTGTTGAGCAGAGCTGGGCTGCTGATTAATTTACTCCAGCTTGGATGCTAGGAAGCTACGTGAAATTGTTGAGCAGAGCTGGGCTGCTGATCAATTTACTCCAGCTTGGATGCTAAGAAGCTTTAAAATTTCAGTCAGACTGACCTGTTTGAATAACTATGAAACTTGAAAAATCATTTTGCCTCGAACTACTTGTGATTATGTGAAATATTTGCTTGGTTTGCATGGACAGTGTTTGACCACTTATCAATGTATCCATATTTTATGCATCCTCTGTTATAGTTTTCTTCCTATTAGCTTATATAAAAAGGTTTAGTTCTGATAAACAGACTATTGCTAATCGTATTGAAAAAACTCTTTGGCAGTGAAAATTTACCATGTGTGGCTTTCAATTTTGATAGATCAGTATGTGAATCTTAGAATCGGTTTGATCAGGAAGTTTGCAAAAATGATCATTACATGTTGATAATGAAACAAGAAATCCATAAGGCCTAAGAAAAACTTGGTTGAATCCGAATCTTGTTTCTAGAGCTGTAAGGTAAACACTAGTTGTATTCACATTTATTATGTAGTCAACTCTTGTGATTGAAAGAAACATGAAAGTTTCTAGAAATTATAATTATACAAGCTAGGGAATCAGGGAAAAAAAATCTACATTTGTGCACTGAGATTACCACTGCTAGTCCATCCTTCTTGAACTTGAATTGAGTACTGCAGGTGCCAGAGAACATCTTCAATTGAAGGTCGCCTATTTGAATCTCTGCTCAAACAAGTGATGGTGATTTCAACGGCAGTTTTCAGCGACTGATAGGCATAACTTCCTTGGATGGAGGAGTCGATGACACTTCGCAATTTCGATTGTCCTTCAGTTAAGCCCCTTTCAAGCTGTGAAGAAAACAACGAATTAGCCAATAATACGGGCAAAATGAAAATGGTTTTCCCTTATTTTTCTACCATAAAAAGATGGAATGGATTTTGTATTATACCTCAAGCTTCATTTCTTCCAATTCTCTTGTGGAATTGGCTAGTTTACCCATAAGGACCTCAAGTAATATGATACCCACTTGATAAATATCTTCCTTCTCCCCATATTCAGCACTGCATTTATGGGATTCTTATTAAAAAATGTGAATGCTGCTACGGCAAGAGCAAAAGAAGAAGAAGAACAAGAAGAGAGATGTTACCTGTCTAGATGACCACCTTTTCCATTCAGAGGACTCTCAGAGCCACTCTGGAAAATTAAAATTGCAATTATCAGTGACAAGATAAAGCCACAAAAATTACTTGCAGCATAGGTAAAATGGGATTCTGGTTCAAATATGTTTGAACCTTCTCTAACCTTAAATGGCAAGAGAATGTTGTAGTCGCTAATTTTTGCAGAAAGACTGTTGTCTAACAATACATTCTCTATCTTCAAATTATTTCCAAAGATTCCAGGTGCAACTCCCGTATGCAAGAACTGAACTCCCCTTGCAAAGCCAATAGTAATCGCCATCCTTTGAGGCCATTTTAGCATCTCTTTCTTTCTCCAATCTGCCAAAATATTTCATTAAAAAACTTGTGAAGTTTAATGCCTCTGTCCTAAGAATGAGGTTCTTAACTCCAACCTGTGAGATAGTCTTTTAGCGATCCATTTGTAATGTGTTCAAGAACAATAAAGACAGTGCTAGTAGCTGCATTGGGATGGGAATCCTGATAAGTAACAATGCAGTGTCCAAGAACACTGACTAAATGCCGATGCCTTAGCTTTGATAATGTTGTATCCATGCTCTGCATTAGGGATTGAGACACGTGCTTCTGCTTTAATTTTGAGCATTTCACCAGCACAGCGGAACCATCTCTAAGCCACCCTTTGTAGAGCTGTAATTATTAAATGAAATTCCTTTGAGTTGAGGCACTATGACATAATAAAATCCAAGCAAAAAAACTGATTCAAAAATACTATCTTACCTTTCCTTGAGATCCTTCCCCTACCAAATTTGAAGGATCAAAATTGTTTGTTAAATCATCAATTTCCTCCAATGTGAAAACTCGATATGGAGGGAGCCCAGTGGCTGGTAACCTTGCTGTCTGAGGCACTCGTCCTGTGCAAAAATCGA
Organism: Ziziphus jujuba; assembly: GCF_031755915.1. NCBI lineage: Eukaryota > Viridiplantae > Streptophyta > Magnoliopsida > Rosales > Rhamnaceae > Ziziphus > Ziziphus jujuba. Next base: position 10,348,588 of record NC_083390.1, read on the forward strand.
GCCAATAAGAAATCTAATACAATTCATTTTAATAGAACTAAAACAGTTCAAAGCAGTCATCATAATTAGCAGAACTAAAGATGAAGAAAGGAAACAAAACCAAAAAAAAAAAAAAAAAACAATGTTCATACTTGCATCAATGTTTGGTCTAGTGGAGCTACGTACAGACATTTTATCAGCAAGGGATCTGTCAAAGTTATTGTTTTCAGCTCTTCTTAAGTTTTTTCTTCGGAGAATGACCAAAACCAGCAGCCCAAGAACCGCGGCGACACCAGCAACACCTCCAATGATACCGAGTACTAGGCTTAATTTGATGCTGGATTCCTTCTTGAGAGTTTTAGCTGGAGGTTTAACAGCTAATGCTTCTCTATGACAAAATGAATATGGGTGCTGACTCTTTATGTTTTGGTTTGACAAACAGTTCCATGAGTAGAAAACTGTGCGATTCAAAGACTTGGATCCGATGCAGGATGGTAGTTTTCCTATCAAAAGATTGTGTGAAATATCTATGAATTTGAGCTTAACACTGCAAGTTATATTCATTGGAAGTGCACCACTTAATTGGTTTTGAGCTAAATTTAGGTGCTGAATTGAAGGCATAGAGAACAAAGAAGGTGGGATTGGACCGACGAATTTATTGACAGAGATATCAAAATGCTGGAGCTTATCAAATTTGGTAAGTTTTGAAGGAATTTCAGATCTCAAAGAGTTGTTTGTCAATATAATACTTACAAGGGTATTCCCAAGTGAAGGAAATTGCGGTCCAAGATGGTTATATCCCAAATTTAGCTCTTCAAGAACAGTTAAGCTTTTAAGATCTGGAACACTTCCATTGAAGAGATTATCAGCCAAGACAAGACTTTTGAGAGTTTTCATTGAAGCAATTGATGGAGGAATTTCACCATAAATGAAATTTGAGCTAATATTAAGCACTTGAAGCGACCAAAACCTGTTGATCTTTGCTGGTAATGGACCCCACAATCCCAAGAACATCAATGATAAGACTTTCAAGTTGGAAAGCTTTGTTACAACAGTGAACAAAGAGTCAATAGAGAAATTTTCTGAAAGAGTTTCCTGGTAAACTTCAAATTTCCGAGAAACTGGTTTCTGGATATGAGAAGGTGAGCTTTTGTTTCCGATTATGGTTAACTCTGATATCCGATTGTTGGAGCAGACAATCTTGAGGGAAGGAGAAGAAGGAAGGTAGCAAAAGTTAGTCCAATTGTTCCATCCCTGAAGAACTTCTGGATATTCAAGAAGCTTTTGAACTCGAAAAAGAAGACGATTTTCACTAGGGGTCAATTGCCCCATTGACATGGGACTTAGCAGAGCAAGAATAAGTGCAGAAAAAAAGCAACGGGAAAAAACCCAGAAATTTTCCATGCTAAATTTGATAAAGGAACTCAAAGCTAAGCCTCAAACTCCATTCATTTAGATTGAAGAAAGAAATATTTTTATCTAATGAATCAATGATCATATATATCTACTATGTGACAGAAATGAAGAAACTTTTGAGAAAAAACAAACAAAGAACCAAACGACAGCCTTTAATCCACTACTTAAAAAAGAAAAAAATAATAAAAATGGGTTCCACACTTCCACCTAAAAGAGTTTCATGCAAAAGCAGAATCTTGTGGTCTTGATTTTTTACACGGTATAGAAGAATATTTAATAGAAATATTAAGAAAAAAAAATTATATTGACCTGTAAAAGATCTAGCTTAGCTTACTAAGGGTACAGGAAGAATAAAAGTTTTTCTTTTTTTTTATTTTTTTAAAGAATTTAAGAGAAAGCTGAAAACTGATTAACAAAAATTATGAGAAAAAATGAAAAAATTCTACAAAGATTAATAAAACCCATTTTCAAGAATGAATCAAAGATCTGGAAAACGAGAATGAAGTTTTCACTTTTCAGAACTAGTGTGGAACAATTATAGATAAACCGGTACTGCAATGCTACACAGTTTTGCAGCGGAAGGGCAATGCTCGTTGGTAGGTTCTAAGCTACGGAAACTATAATTTTAAAAATTGAAACTGGGTTTTCCTCAACCGCAGATCTCTCTGACTTTCAAAACTAAGCCAAAGTCAACCCATTATCTGTCGGATTCAAAAAATGCAAATCCTACAATTTGAGACAACCCAGATGTTGACCACATTTATTACGGTATACCCAGAAGTATCTTAAACTCACGCGCCACAGGCACGTGAGGTTCATGATTTTGATAATAACCTTTCCCAGTTTTCCCTTTAAGCTCATGAAGATTATGAAGTCACGAGGCGTTTTCATTAACTTAATGACGAAAATGCCCCTGCCATCTATGCCATCCGAAAATAACGGTCACATAAATCGGGATTGAATTTACAAATCTGGCCTTGAAAATTGCCAGTTGCAAGATGTGCCAAGCACAGGGTGTGTCGGTGAGAGTGGCAAAAGAGGTCTTGGATGGGACTTTTTAGACATAATTGTTTAATTAATTAAAAACCAGTTGTATGTTAGCTCCACCTAATCCTTTTTGTAATCTTGTATAATTTGACTGGAAACGCTGCGTTTTTCCTGCAAGATTTTTGTTTGTATTTACCTGTAATAACTCGTTTGGTCTATGCATTTGGGGGACATTCTTTTATTGCAATTATGATATCTAAGTGGGACAAAATGACAAACATTGTCTTGTGGCTCTACCTCCTGCTAATTCATTTACAAAACAACCCGCCTGCATATTCTTTTTGGTGATTGCTTGAGTTCATTGGAGCTATAAATGCTATGGTCCTCTTTAATCATCCTAATGCAGTTTTCTCTACATATGTGAGCCAAAAATGAATGAATTTATTGGTTACAAAAATACATAGAGTTACTAGTTTTTGCTAATTTGATAATACAATATATAAATATATTACTATTTACTAAGCATAAATGATATTAGCTTCGTTAGAGACACACTCTTAATTAGTCAAGACTCGCTATTACGACATTTAATGAATTAAATATTTCAAATCATAAATATCAAATCAAACAACAAAGGAAAGATTAAAAATTTAATGAAACATGATTTAATATAGTTTGGATGATCAATGTGATCCTTACATAGTTGAGTGCCTCTCTAAGTCCCTACAAACTAATCAGGACGTTTGATTCTTGTGTAATCTTTGCACAGCATAATATAAATGATTTAGGTTTCACAATTCAACAATAACAATGGGATCAGGTAAGAGTAAAAAAGATTAATATTATCTGTTGGTATAAAAGATAAATTGATAAAGACATGTTAGTAAAGCAGGTTGATGGAAAGTGGGCTAGTGTTGCATCAATTAAGAAAAAAAAGTAAAAACTCTTTAAACATAAATATAAATGATCTTTTATGTTTAATAAACTGGTTATAAATCCTCTAACTTACATTTGATAGGGTATAGATTTCTTAGATCTTTATGTAATGGCTTTTCCCTTGGGAAAAGTTACATTCCATTTTTTGATTGAGGTTGCTATCAAAGTATGTTATCAGTTTTTAGACTAAATGACTAAGCTATTAGATTCAGATCCAACTCGTGTTATTGTACATAAAGTTCAAAATAGCCTTTTTATTCTTTTGGAAAAAGCATCTCTTACATAATTATGTAATAGGTACATGTAGAAGTTCTTTCACTGTTATTTCAGTATTAGATAAATATGATGCCAATAACTAATTAATATATAACATTAGGTAACAATGAATCTGTTACTTAAGATACTTTCTCCTCTTTATGATAGCCTAACAAGATTAAAAAAAAAAAATTAAAAAAAAATAATCAGAAAGCCATCCTTTTTTTTTTTTTATTGTTGGGTGAAAACCCTTGAACACACAGTAGAAGACAGATTGAATGGAAAATATTCCTCAAATTTCCTTTCCTTTTTAATAATGATGATAGACTATTTGTAAACTTCATAAGTTTTTGGGTAAAGAGCAATATTGTTTGTTGAGTAGAGAAGCACATGATGAATACCTCGTGAAGGGTGCGATCAACAGTTTAAAATAAAGAAAGGTTTTCCTTTTTGTTTTTTGGTGAAACTAAAATAAAGAAAGTTTTTTTTTTCTTTTTTTTTTTTTTTTGGGCCGGGGTAATAATTAAAATAAAGAAAGTTGCAGACAGTTTGTCGTGTCACTTGCATGAATTCCGTTTCACACTTTGCCACAACAAAATGGTTTGGTTACCAAACATGTGCTTCTTGGTTAGCCATGGCCCATGAGAACATCCTACATTGCCTTTCCAGGATAGTACATTACTGGATTATATATATATATATATATATATATAATATTTATCTTTTGGAAAAATAAAAATAAAAACAAAAAAGAAGAAGAATAAGATCCTGGAGATAACTTTGGGTTTTGTTTTTTTACCTGGACTTAGAATAAACCTCAGGAGAAACCTTGTAGTTCATTGGTTTTGATTTTAGACTATTCCAAAAAATTGACACACTCTAGTAACTATTTTTTGAGTTTTGAAAAAAATAATAATAACAACATTTCAAAAAGCATGTCATGCAAAACCTTTTAGAAAATATGCCAAAGAAGGCCTGGAAGAATAATAAGGGGTAGTTTGGCCTAATATCCTTTGTTGAAGGGTCCTAAGAAAATTTACCCAATCCGTTCCAAATTTTTTTGTTTTGCTTTCTTATTTTTTAATATTTTCAAATTACCATTTTCAAATACGAAAGGAAAAATTAAGATGAAAGAATATTCCAATGGCGTTGGAGATGATTAATGGAATTGGTTTCGCTCCCTGAAACTATGATGGTTTTGGAGGGGGAATTATTGGTTTGGGATTGTGGTGGTGGTTGTGGGGATGAAGAAGAAGCTCGAATTGAAAAGTGGGTATTATGGGGTTTTAAGAGGGGGTAGAAAAGCATACTGGATTTATGGGAAAAGAGTGGTGCCGGCGATCAGAGGGCCGGGAAACAATGATTAATAGAGCCATGGGGAATGGAGGGTGGAGAGATTTGGAGAAGGGACAAGAGCGATCATGATTTCTGTTTGATCTTAATTTTAGGTGAGTTTTTCTAAATAATTACAACAAACCTCAGCAGGTGACAATGATCATCAACTTACAAAATCTAAAGGTGTTGTAATTCAACCTTTACTACAATTGTTGGATCGTTTGCAACTTTTGACAGCACAGGTAATAATTGCACATTCTTGTTTTGTTCATTATGTTTGGTGGGTTGAGTCATATGTGATTGTGCCTTTCAAATTATTCAAGCAGGTTAACAAGCCAACCCAAGGCAAAACGCAATTCAAACATGAGCACCAGATGGATGATAGTGATGATGACAATGTAGATGAAATTCTCTATAGGGAAGAAAAAGAAGAAGATGAAGAATCTAAATTAAGCAGTGACAATGACGAGTAGGTGCATATTTTAGATAGTAGCTTGGTACTTGGTACCTAGGAATGTCAATGGGATGGGGCAGGGCTGATTTTTAAAATTCCTTCCCCTTCTTGACAAGGAATTTGTCATCTCGTTCCCGCGGTTTTCCCATTTTTTTAATAGGCAAAATGGAGATGGGGATTTTCCAATCGGGGAAGGGACGGGACGGGATGGTTTTTTTTCCTTTCTTATAATTGATATAATTTTTTTTGAAAAATTTATATAAAAAATTTTCTTTTATGAATAAAATGTAAATAAATTGACTAAAATGAAATAAAAATATAATAAAATACATCAGGTCCAAATTTACAATTATAATAAAATACATGTTCAAATTTACAATTATAATCAAATACATTCTTAAAAAATACAATGCAATATAGTCCAAATACATAAACATAAAGTTTATAAAAATACTCATGCACACATAATAAAGTGTTACTTCTCATTTCTTTAAGTCTCCGTGGAAGAACGTTTCATAAGAGTTGATTGCTACAAAAATAAACAAAAGTATTAAATAATATCAATAATTTTTATAACAATTTAATATACACATTTTTTGTAATAAATAAATTTAATTTACCTCCTCATCAATTTTTATGTCACTTATAGTAGAAGAACAAGCTCCAACATATGGTGACGAAGATGAAGCTAACAAAAATGAGACTAATTAGTTAACAATAAATACAAAAAATATTTAAGACAAAAAAAATATAAAATTTAATTTTTCATACCATTAACTTCAGCCCATAACCAATTTTGTGCACATATCAAAGCTTTCAAAGTTTTAGGATGAAGTCTACTTCGATGTGGACTCACAAATCTTACACCGGTACTGAATGCAGACTCAGATACAATAGTAGATACTAGAATGACAAAAATATCTCTTGCAATATTATGTAAAGTAGGATACTTCATTGCATTTACTTTCAACCATGCCAATACGTCAAAGTCATTAGATCTAAGCAAAACGGGCTCCTCCAAGTAATGATCAAGTTCAGATTTAACATGATCAACATTAGTAGTGCTAGAACAAATAAATCAAATTTTGCCAAATGATCTTCTTTTTTCCAGATGGAAGCACATTGGATTGGGAAGATGAAACATTTGGAACATTTGCACTCAAATTTCTCTTTGATTGATACTCTTTCACAAAATCATAGCAAGTTTGACGTACAATGGCTATCTTATGCACACCATCATCCCCATAAATCAAAGGAAAATAATACTCTATCACTTTCATTTTATATCTTGGATCTAAAAGAGTTGCTACAGCCATTATTCCATATGTTTCATTCCAATATTTTTTCAAATTTATACATCATACCCGAGGCCATCAATCTAATTTCCTCACCAGAAGATGTTAACGAATCACAAATTGACATCCTAATCTCACAAATGTGTGGGAAAAAAAGATTAGCAATAGGATGCTTTGTTCCTGAAAATATTTCAGTCACTTCATAAAACAACTCTAGCCTTTCACAAATATCTTTGGTTAAATTCCAATCTTGGTCACTAGGCAAACATTTATATAGTGACTCTCATTGTATAAGATGAGGAAAAACAGTCCTATATTTTAAAGCATTAGCAAGCACCAAATATGTAGAATTCCACTTAGTTTTACAATCAAGTACCAACTTCTTATCACAAAAAATTTTCAATTTGATGTGGTTCCGCACGAGCCTGCTCAACCAATAACTCGTTGGGGTGCTGACCCGACAAGGATAAAAACTGGACCAATCACAAGAGCTCAAATTAAGAGATTTAAGGACAACCTGGGAGCATTTATACAGGAGGTAACCAATTCTCAATAGAGCTTGTCCATACTAGAAGATACAAAGCCTCTTCTAAGCATCTAAGTGGTGGAAGTCGATACGGACCCGGGTAGCGATTTTGGTGCAAATATGGAAACCGAGCAGCATAAAATGGTTCCAACTCTTTATGGATTCAATACATATGTCTAAGAGGATATGGAATCAAGTCAAGCCATCTTCAAAGGCATTCAAAAAGGGGTTGTACGGACAGCTTCAAATTTGGCCTGTTTTTATTGTATTTTGTGCTGGCTTTACTGTATTTTGCTGAGTTGGCTTTTTCTCTTTCTTCCAAGCAAGGAAAACGTGTGGGACTTCATAGTCAGCTTATTTGACATCCTACAAAGCACATTGAAGCTGATTTGGAGCTCAAATTGGTTAAAGATTGGTCAAAGTCAACTTAGTCAAAAAGCTAGTATTTTAGTTTCCTAATTTGATTTTGACTTTTTATTTTAGGAAACTAGTCTTTTATTTTGATTTTTATTTATTTATTTATTTTCTGGAAAAATAAGTTTAGGAAAATTATTATTTTAGTATTTCAATTTTAAATTAATTAATTCCTACTTCATAATAAAGGAATTAATTAATCCAAATTAGTTCAGGAAACTAGCAAAAATTAGGCACTTTCCTTTTCTCTACTTTCTTTTTCTCCACACTTTGAGTCTGGTTTTGAATTAATTTTTTTTTAGGGTTTTTGCTTTGTAATCTTAGCCTATTTAAAGGCTTATTTTCAATGAGAAATCAAGCTTGAATTTTATACAAAAAATTATTTGTGAGATTGAATTCTCTTTGTTCTTTTGAACACCTAAAACACCATTAGTGAATGAGTGTCTTAGTTTGACTTATCAATAGGCCTTCCATCACCTATTGTGGCATCTTCATTATATACCAAGGTTTCTAATCACAGGTTGGTTAGGGGACAAGGTGACCATTATAACTTAAACATAATTAGATTTGGGCTAATGTAATATGGGTTTAGAAGCAGGTCGTCCTAGATTTGTATCATTTGGTATCAGAGCCAAATTTTGTTCAGGTTTGATCTATCTTTATTTGCTTTATTGTTTTTGTGTTATTCTGCAATTTTAGCATTAGGTTAAGGTTGCATCCATCCCATACACGTTCTGCATCTTAAAAAAAAAAAAAAAAATTCATTCCTAGTTTTATTGTATTTTTTGTTTCCTAGTTTGTTGGTTATTTTTCATCATTGTCCTTGTTAATTTTGAGTTTTATTGATTTTTCTTTGCTGTTTAGTCTTAAATATTTGCATTCATATATTCAAAAATAAAAATAAAAATTGAAGAGTGGGGTTTGCGGAATTTTAAAAAAAAAAATCGCACAATTTGAATTTTTGATTGGGAGGTCACGGGTTTGGTGTTTGTTTTGGTGTTGGAATTGCAATTTTGGTAATTATTCTTGCTACTGCAGTTTTTTATGTTCTGTGAGTTGAAAAAAAAAAGAAAAAAGAAGAGGTAAAGCCGAATTAAAAAAAAAAAAGAAAAAATTTTGGGTTTGTTGAATTTGGTGTTGAAATTTGAGTTTGGGAACTTGTTTGATTTGGAGATTTGATTTGTAATATTTTGAGTTTCTGGAGAATTATTTTGTTGGATATTTGAATTTTGGGTGCTTAAATTATTTGGATTAAAATTAGTTAAAGGATTTGATACAAAACTTGAATTACAAGAACAACAACCAACACTTTTCTATATTTTTGTTCTCTTTGATTCTTGTTCGTATTTGAATTTCTTTTTCTAGAATTTTATTCTTGAAGTCATAATCTATTACCATCTGGTCCAGTTCTTCAAAATTCCCAATTTTTCTCATTAATTTGCTTTATTTTACCTAGAAAAGCCGAAAACTAGGTTTTGTTGAATTCCTTCGGTATTGCCTATTTTTTTTGCTACTGTTTTGTTGATAAGTTTAATTAAAACATACTTGTGATCTAATTGCTATTTTTTGGGTGTTTTAATTAGAACTTTGAGATAATTCATTGAGAGGAAAAAGGCAAGAGAGTGTGAGCACAAAAGAGGGTTAAAAGCCGAAACTAGTGTGCAAACACGAGTGTCGAGTTCTTAATTGAGTGAAACAAGTGAGGGAGCCATATTTGGTGAGAATTTATTTTATTTTGCATTATTTATACTAACATGGCAGATTCAAGGTTGAGAAGAGGAGATCCACCTTTGAGAATTAATGAAGAAGAGTCCGTAGGATTCCATGGTGGTTCCCGAGCTTCGGGGAGTGGTGAGCAAACAGACATGAGTGCTATATTGGAGCAATTACAGTGGATGAATGCCCAATTTGACCATTTAAATCAAAAGATGGACAGGTTACAAACATCCCAAAGAGTGCCCAATATAAGGTTAGATGCTCATGGAGGTCAAGGTCGAGGAGGCCGACGGCGACCAAGAGAGGAATTCGGGGGAAATAACTATGGAAATGACTTGGATGAATGGTTTGATGAAATTTTTGAACCTTAAGAAAGGCTAATCCATGGGAGAACATCAAGGTAAACATCCCACCATTCATGGGTAAAAGTGATCCGGAAGCATATTTGGAATGGGAAGAGAGAATGGAGATGATTTTCAATTGTCATCATTATTCAGAGGCCAAGAAGGTGAAGATGGCAGCAATGGAGTTTGGTCATTATGCACTCCAATGGTGGACCAATGAGCAAAACACCCGAAGGAGAGTTGGTGATGACTTGATCACTATATGGCACCAAATGAAGGGAGCCATGAGGAAGCGGTTCGTACCACCACATTATCATAGGTTGCTGCATCAAAGGCTTCAATCCCTATCTCAAGGAAGTATGTCCGTGGAGGATTATTACAAGGAGATGGAGATGCTTATGATGAGATTAAACATGAATGAGGATAGAGAAGCAACCATGGCAATATTCCTTGGTGGTTTGAATCGTGAGATAGCCAACCAATTAGAATTGCAACAATATATAGAATTGGACGAGATGTTGCATGTGGCTATTAAATTAGAGCATCAATTCAAGAGGAGGGGTGTAGGCTCACAGTTTCGAGGAGTTTCTAACAGTGGAAGATCAAATCCAAGTGCTTGGAGAAGTAATCCCACCTTTGAAGCAAGACAAAGACCAAAACTAGGAGAAGAAAGCTCCATTTGTCCAAGAAGAGAGTCCAAAGCCGAATATGTCCAAGCACCTAAACATGAGGTAAAATCTGATTCTAAACCTTCAAGATCTAGAGAAATTATTTGTTTTAAGTACCAGGGACAAGGACACATCGCTAGCCAATGCTCGAATAGAAGGATCATGGTGTTGAAAGGCAATGGTGAGCTAGAATCGGAAAGTAAGGAAAGTGAAGATGAAGCCGAGCAAGAGGAGGAGGACTTAGAGGATGAGGCCGAAACTTTGAATGCATCCAATGTCGAATTAAACTTGGTTTCTAGAAGAGTACTTTCTGTATACAAGGATGAGGACCATGTTCAAAGAGAAAACATCTTCCACACCCGATGTGAAATCCAAGGTAAGATTTGTACTATGATTATTGATAGTGGAAGTTGTACAAATGTAATTAGTAATTTTGTAGTTGATTAATTAGGCTTAACCACTATTAAACATCCAGAATCTTATAGATTACAATGGCTTAATGATAGTGGTGAAATAAAAGTGAATAAACAAGCCAAGGTAGAATTTAACATAGATAAATATGTGGATGTTGTTTTGTGTGATGTTGTGCCTATGCATGGCGGACATATTCTACTAGGTAGACCATGGCAATTTGATAAAGATGCTACTCATTTTGGTCGAGAGAATTGTATTGTTTTTAGATTCAAAGGAAAGAAGGTTAAGCTGGAGCCATTAACTCCAAAGGAAATATATAAAGACCAATTACAAATCCAACAAAGGAGGGAGGCCGAAACACTCAAGGAGAAGGCTAGTATGGCACTAACGGCTTCACTATCCATCCAAGAAGGTAAGTCCAAGCTTGCTATCCAAGGTAAGAATTTTGAAACACAAATTGAGTGGAAAAACCATGAGAAGGCCGAAAGTGGGGTGAGAAGAATGGAGAAACCCGAGAGAATGGTGAGAAAACCAAGAGGGAGGAAAAATGTGTGGTGGCCGAGAGAGAGAAAGGAAAAGAAAGGAAAGAAAGAAAAAGTAAAAGTTTTTATTTGAGTTTTGGGGATGTTAATAAGGCTATCTTAGGTAAGAAACCATTGCTGGTTATGAATTATAAAGATGCTAATTTAAAAATGATTTTGTTGTATAGAACTTTATCTGCATTATTAAAAGCTTTACCTAATGGAAATTTGAGAATTTGGGAGATATTATTTGCTAATTTTAAAAAGTGTGATGAATTTGTGTTTCTAGTATTTGTTGTGATAGTGTTTGAACCAGGAAATTTGGTTTTGTTGCACTCAAGAAAGGAGAGGTTCCCCGAACCAAAAAAAAAAGTCCAAGCCTATGTTGCATGTGGACGGATTTTTTCAAGTTTTGGAGCCGAATAACAAGAATGCCTACAAGCTTGATTTATCGGATGAGTATAACATGAGTGCTGCATTTAATGTTGCTAGTTTTTCCCCTTTTACTTCATGTGATGATCTTGATTTGAGGACAAATCCTTTTCAAGAAGAGGGTAATGATGTGACTCCGCCCGAGCCTGCTCAACCAATAACCCGTTGGGGTGCTGACCCGACAAGGATAAAGACCGGGCCAATCACAAGAGCTCAAATTAAGAGATTTAAGGACAACCTGGAAGCATTTATACAGGAGGTAACCAATTCTCAATAGAGCTTGTCCATACTAGAAGATACAAAGCCTATTCTAAGCATCCAAGTGGTGGAAGCCAATACGGACAGCAGCATGAAATGGTTCCAAATCTTTATGGATTCAATACATATGTCTAAGAGGATATGGAATCAAGTCAAGCCATCTTCAAAGGCATTCAAAAAGGGGTTGTATGGACAGCTTCAAATTTGGCCTGTTTTTATTGTATTTTGTGCTGGCTTTACTGTATTTTGCTGAGTTGGCTTTTTCTCTTTCTTCCAAGCAAGGGAAACGTGTGGGACTTCATAGTCAGCTTATTTGACATCCTACAAAGCACATTGAAGCTGATTTGGAGCTCAAATTGGTCAAAGATTGGTTAAAGTCAACTTAGTCAAAAAGCTAGTATTTTAGTTTCCTAATTTGATTTTGACTTTTTGTTTTAGGAAACTAGTCTTTTATTTTGATTTTATTTATTTATTTTTTTGAAAAATAAGTTTAGGAAAGTTATTATTTTAGTATTTCAATTTTAAATTAATTAATTCCGAATTCATAATAAAGGAATTAATTAATCCAAATTAGTTTAGGAAACTAGCAAAAATTAGGCACTTTCCTTTTCTCTACTTTTCTTTTTCTCCACACTTTGAGTCCGATTTTGAATTAATTTTTTTTAGGGTTTTTGTTTTGTAATCTAGCCTATTTAAAGGCTTATTTTCAATGAGAAATCAAGCTTCAATTTTATACAGAAAATTATTTATGAGATTGAATTCTCTTTGTTCTTTTGAACACCTAAAACACCATTAGTGAATGAGTGTTTTAGTTTAACTTATCAATAGGCCTTCCATCACCTATTATGGCGTCTTCATTATATACCAAGGTTTCTAATCATAGGTTGGTTAGGGGTCAAGGTGACCATTAGAACTTGAACATAATTAGATACGAGCTAATATAATACGGGTTTAGGAGCAGGTCGTTATAGATTTGTATCACAATTGACGAACACATTCTAAGAAATATTCCTTTCTTTTTTTTGTTGATGTCCAAAAATAAACATTTTCACATATTTTTTTTCAATACTTCCACGAATTATTTCCAAACCATCTTTCACAATCAAATTCAATATATGCACACCATACCGCATATGAAAAAATTGACCATTTAAAAAAAGTGAAGAATTTGGAAGCTTATCCAAAAGAAGATTGACCAAAGCATCATTTGTGCTACAATGTCTAAGTTCAAAGTAGAATAGCATCTATATTCCAATCCAATATGCAATCTATCAAAACTTCATAAAGAACCTCAGAAGTATGTAGCCAAGGTACATATACAAACCTATAAAAAATAATAATAAATAGTTATAAAAAACTAAACTAATTTGACTTAAATATATAAAATAATCCAATAAATATGAAATTCAATATATAAACTTATAAAATACCTTATAATTCGACTTTGAAGTGTCCAATTATCATCAATGAAATGTGCCGTAATAGCCATGAAGCCTCTATTTTGGTTAGATATCCACATATCCGCGGTAATTGCAACTCTATCACAATTCTTCTTTAACAACTCCATTGTTTTAGATTTCTCATAATCATATAACTTAAAGATATCATTTCTAATTGTATTCCGAGAAACCACTTTAAACAATGGTTGAACCTGATACAAACCTAGCAAGACCTGCTCCTAAACCCGTATTATATTAGCCCGGATCTAATTATATTCAAGTTCTAATAGTCACCTTGATCCCTAACCAACCTATGATTAGAAACCTTGGTATATAATGAGGATGCCACAATAGGTGATGGAAATCCTATTGATAAGTCAAACTAAAACACTCATTCACTAATGGTGTTTTAGGTGTTCAAAAGAACAAAGAGAAATTCAATCTCACAAAATAAATTCTGAATATTATTAATGGTGTGTTCTTCCTAAAAACCAAGCCCTTATATAGGCTAAAAGAAAACAAAAATAAACCCTAACTACAATAGGTAAAACCAGCCATGACTTGTAGAATTCTATTATGGTCGAAAATCTACTCCTTTCCTAATCTAATTTGGATTAATTAATTCCTTTATTTTGAATTAGGAATTAATTAATTTACAATGAAAATAATAAAATAATAACTTTCCTAAACTTATTTTTCCGGCAAATAAATAAATAAAAACCCAAAAAGTATTGGTAATTTCCTAAAACAAAAAGTATAATCAAATGCGGAAACTAAAAAACTAGCTTTTTGACTAAGTTAACTTTGACCAATCTTTGATCAAATTGAGCTCCAAATCAGCTTCAATATTCTTTGTACGATGCCAAATAAGCTTATTATGGAGTCCCACACATTGTCCCTGCTTAGAAGAAAGAGAAAAAATCAAACTCAGCAAAATACAATAAAGCTAGTGAGAAAACAGCAAAATCCGGCCACTTCTTCAACCCATGCGCACAACCCCTTTTTGGATGCATTTGAATCTGCCTTGAATTGATTCCATATCCTCTTAGACATATGCATTGAATCCATGAAGCATTGAAACCATTTCATGCTGCCTGGACTCCTTAAAAGTACCAAAACCGCTACCCGGGCCCTTATCGGCTTGTACCACTTGAATACTCAAAACAGGTCTTGGCTCTTCTAGTATGGATAAGCCTTCTTGAGAATGAATTACTCCCTGGATAAAGGCAACAATGTTTTTCTTAAACCTCTTAGCTTGAGCTCTAGTGATTGGCCCGGTCTTCATCCGTATCGGGTCAATAACCCAATGGGTTATCGGTTGTGTGGGCACAAACCGATTCGCATCATTCCCCTCCTCTTGAAGAGGATTTGTCCTTAAATCAAAATCATCACCTGTAGTAAAAGGAGATAATTCAGCAACATTAAATGTGGCACTAACCTTGTACTTACCTAGTAAGTAAAGTTTGTCGGTATTTTCATTGATTCGCTCCAAAATTTGAAAAAGTTCATCCTCTCGAGGCATAAGCTTTGACTTTTGTTGCTTCGGAAACCTTTCCTTTCTTAAGTGAAACCAAATCCAAGATCCTGGATCAAATACTAACACAAAAAAATCTAAAAATGCATGCTCATTATGGCAAAAATTACACTTTTTAAAGTTAGCAAATAATTTCTTCCAAATTTTTAAATTTCTACAAAGTAAAGCTCTCAACAAGGTAGATAAAGTTCTATACAACAAAAACATTTTAAAATAAGCATACTTTATGATTTTATGACCAGCAATGGTTTCTTACTCAAGATAGCTTTATTAACATCCCCAAAACTCAAAGAAAAATTTTCTTTCTTTTCTTTCTTTTCCTTTCTCACTCACGGATTCATTGAATTTTGCTTCACTCTCGGCTTTTGCACTAAATTCCTCACTCTCGGCTTTGTTTAAATTTTTTCACTCAACCTAGATTTTAGAGGACTTACCTCGAACAGCAAGCTCACATTTTCCCTCTTGAATGGATGGTAAAACCGCTGGTGACATACTAGCCTTTTCTTTGAGCTTCTCAGCTTCCTTCCTTTGTTGCATTTGTAGTTGGTCTCTAAAAACCTCCTTCGAGGTCAATGACTCTAGCTTAAACTTCTTATCTTTAAGCTTAAAAAAAATATAGTTATCTCTCCCATAATGTATGGCATCTTTATTAAATTGCCATGGCCTCCCCAGTAATATATGACTAGCATGCATAAGCACAACATCACACAACACAACATCCACATATTTATCTATGCTAAACTTTACTTTGCCTTGTTTATTCACTTTCATTTCATCACTATCATTAAGCCATTTCAATCTATAAGGTTTTGGATGTTTAATAGTTGTTAAGCCTAATTTATCAACTACAATGTTACTAATTACATTTGCACAACTTCCACTATTTATAATCATACTATATATATTACCTTGAAATTCGCATCGGGTGTGGAAGATGTTTTCTCTTTGAATTTGATCATCATCTTTGTATACAGTAAGGACCCTCCTTGCAACTATGCTTAAGTAAGCCCTTAAAGGTTTGAGTGTTTCGAGTTCCTCATGCTCATCCCCTCCAAGTTCTTCATCATCCAATTCGGTTTCAGCATTACTTTCTTCACTTTCGGATTCTAGTTCGCCATTACCTTTCAGCACCATAATTTTTCTATTCGGGCATTGGCTAGCAATGTGTCCTCATCCTTGGCATTTAAGACACACAATTTCATGAGTTTTAGAAGGTTTAGGATCATATTTACCTTCACTTTTGTGTGCTTGGACAGATTCAGTTCTAGCCTCTCTCCTTGGTCGATTTGAACTTTCTTCCCCAACTTTCGGTTTTGGCTTGTTCTTAAAGGTAGGATTGTTTCTTCAGGCACTTGGATTTGATCTTCTACTGTTTGAAACTCCCCCAAACCATGAGCTTACACCCTTCCTCTTGAATTGATGCTCAAGTTTAATAGCCACATGCAAAATCTCCTCCAATTCCACATATTGTTGCAATTCTAGTTGATTGGCTATTTCACAATTCAAACCACCAAGGAATCTTGTCATGGTTGCTTTTATATCCTCATTCATGCTTAACCTCATCATAAACATCTCCATCTCCTTGTAATAATCCTCTATGAACCTACTTCCTAGAGATAAAGATTGAAGCTTTTGATGCAGCAACCTATGATAGTGTGATGGTACGAATCGCTTCCTCATGGCTCCTTTCATTTGTCGCCATGTAGTGATCAAGTCATCACCAACTCTCCTTCAGGTGTTTTGCTCATTGGTTCACCATTGGAATGCATAATGACCAAATTCCATTGCTGCCAAGTTTACCTTCTTGGCCTCCGAATAATTATGACAATTGAAAATCATCTCCATTCTCTCCTCCCATTCCAAATATGCCTCCGAATCACTTTTTCCCATAAAAGGTGGAATGTTTACCTTGATATTTCCTAGATCATCATCTTCATTCCTTGCTAGTCCTCCATGGATTAGCCTTTCTTGAGGTTCAAAAATTTCATCAAACCCCTCATCCAAGTCATCTCCAAAGTTACTTCCCCTAAATTCCTCTTCTGGTCGCCTTCGGCCTCCTCGACCTCGACTTCGACCTCCATGAGCATCTAACCTTATATTCGGCCCTCCTTGTGATATTTCTATCCTATCCATCCTTTGATCTATGTTATCAAATCGGGCATTCATCCCTTACAATTGTTCCAATATAGCCCTCATGTCCATTTGCTCACCATTCCCCGTAGTTCGGGAAGCACCATGGAATCCTACAGACTCTTCTTCATCAATTCTTAAAGGTGGATATCCTCTTCTCACCCTTGAATCTGACATGTTAGTATAAATAATGCAAAAAATAAAATAAGACCTCACCAAATTCACTCCCTCACATGTTTCACTCAAACAAGGTCTTAACACTTGTGTTTTCACACTAGTTTCGGCTTTTACCTTCTTTTAAACTCACACACTCTTGCCTTTTTACTCAATGAATTATCTCAAAGTTCTAATTAAAACATCTAAAAAATAGAAATTAGATCACAAGTATGTTTTAATTAAACTTATCAATAAAACAGTAGCAAAAAGCAAGCAATATCGATGAATTTAACAAATCCTAGTTTTCGGCTTTCTAGGCAAATAAAGCAAAATTATAAGGAAAATTTCAGAATTAGCAAGAACTGGACCAGATGGTAAGAGATTAAGGATTCAAGAATAAAATTTAGGAAAAATAATTTCAACACAAGCAAGAATCAAATCGAACAAAAATATAGAATTGAATAGTGTTGGTTGTTGTCCCTATAATTCCAGTTTTGTATCAAATCCTTCAACTAATTTTAATCCAAATAATTTAGACACCCACTAATTCAAATATCCAGTAACAAAAATAATTCTCTGACAATTCAAAATATTGAATAAATAATCAACTAAACAGTAGTTCTAATAATTTCCGGCAAACAAATCAAACTCCAACAAACCGAAATTTTTTTTTTTAATTCGGCTTTTTCTTCTTCCTTTTTTTTTTCACTCACATATCATAAAAAAGCTGCAGTATCAAGAATCAACACCAAAATTTGCAATTCCAACACCAAATAATCACAAAACCCTTGACCTCCCAAACAACATACAAATTGTGCATTTTTTTTTTTATATCTATTTAGCTTTTCTTTTCTTTTTTTCTTTTTTTGAATATATGAATGCAAATAGTTAAGACTAAAAAAGTAAAGAGAAATCAACAAAAACCAAAATTAACAAGAACAATGATGAAAAACAATCAATAAACTAGGAAACAAAAAATACGGTAAAACTAGGAAATCCTAATCCAACTAGGAATGAATTTATTTATTTTTTTTTAATACACAGAACATGTATGATGATAGAAAAAACCTTAACCTAATGCTCAAATTGTAGATTAACACAAAAACAAATAAAGCAAATAAAGATAGATCAAACCTGAACAAAATTCAGCTCTGATACCAAATGATACGAACCTAGGACGACCTGCTCCTAAACCCGTATTTTATTAGCCCGGATCTAATTATGTTCAAGTTTTAATTGTCAACTTGATCCCTAACCAACCTGTGATTAGAAACCTTGGTATATAATGAGGACGCCACAATAGGTGATGGAAATCCTATTGATAAGTCAAACTAAAACACTCATTCACTAACGGTGTTTTAGGTGTTCAAAAGAATAAAGAGAAATTCAATCTCACAAGATAAATTCTAAATATTATTAATGGTGTGTTCTTCCTAAAAAACAAGCCCTTATATAGGCTAAAAGAAAACAAAAATAAACCCTAATTACAATAGGTAAAACCAGCCATGACTTGTAGAATTCTATTATGGCCGAAAATCTACTCCTTTCCTAATCTAATTTGGATTAATTAATTCCTTTATTTTGAATTAGGAATTAATTAATTTGTGATGAAAATAATAAAATGATAACTTTTCTAAACTTATTTTTACAGCAAATAAATAAATAAAAACCCAAAAAGTATTGGTAATTTCCTAAAGCAAAAAGTATAATCAAATTAGGAAACTAAAATAATAGCTTTTTGACTAAGTTTACTTTGACCAATTTTTGACCAAATTGAGCTCTAAATCAGCTTCAATATGCTTTTTAGGATGCCAAATAAGCTTATTATGGTGTCTCACATGTTGCCCCTGCTTGGAAGAAAGAGAAAAAGCCAACTCAACAAAATACAATAAAGCTAGTGAGAAAACAGCAAAATCCGGCCACTTCTTCAACACCTACGCGCAACGCCTTTTTGGATGGATTTAAATCCATCTTGACTTGATTCCATATCCTCTTAGACATATTCATTGAATCCATGAAGCATTGGAACCATTTCATGCTGCTCGGACTCCTTAAAAGTACCTGAACCACGTATCGGCTTCCACCACTTGTATGCTCAAAATAGGTCTTGGCTCTTTAAGTATGGACAAGCCCTCTTGAGAATGAATTACTTCCTGTATAAAGGAAGCAAGGTTGTCCCTAAACTTCTTAGCCTGAGCTCTAGTGATCGGCCCGGTCTTCATCCGTATCGGGTCAGCAACCGAGTAGGTTGTCGGTTGTGCGGGCACAGGCGGATTCGCATCAAAACCGTATTCATAAACCTCCTAAACCTATAATGCTCAACTATTGAAAGAGGATATTCATGCAAAACTATCATGTTTGCAAGTTCCTTTCTAGAACTCTTTTGGTCAAAAGTGTATTACCAACTTTCACTTTCCCACCTGCATCTTTAGTAGGATTCAAAATTGCTTGCTTCATATCCTTTTGTGTTTGAAGAGGACACCTTTTAAAATGATCATGTAAATATCTTGTTCCATTTCTACTCCCTCCTCCTAGTTTATTACTACAATAATTACATACGGCCTTATCCAACCCATCTATCTTTACCTTTTTAAAATGATTCCACACAACCAAAATCAATTTTCTTTTTCCAATTATTTGACTATTATCCTCATCACATACCTCTATCAAAGTTTGGTTTATATCTTCTTGACTAGGTATTTCTTAAGGAGTACTAATTGGAGTAGAAATGTTTGTAAAAGATGCTTGATCCTTATCATGTGGAGTGCTTCCAATTGAAGGTGGATTAACATCTGCTGAGCCACTAGCTTCGACCATAATTTACTTTTAAAAAAAAAAAAACAAAAATTGAATGACAATTAGACATTACCAAAAAAAGAAAAAAAATGAAAGATAATTAGATTACTAACTAACAAAGTATTAAGCAAAAGATAAGGAAAATGAAAAGGAAGAAAAGAAAATTTTTTCCAAGTGCCTAGGAATAGAAAGCCATCACATACAAACTATTTCCAACTTTTGAATCAAGAGAGAAACTAAAAATCAAAGGAAAGGGGCAGGCAAGTGCAAGACCCAGTTTCAAAGCATCCTAGATGATAGAATTTATATAATAAAAGATTAAAGAAATCAAAATACAAAAAGAATAAATTAAAAAATTTCTATATAACACACTGCGGCATGTACTTGAATCAAACACAGGGGTAGATTTCCACTCAAGATGGGCTCTACCTTGAAAATAAAAAAGTAAAAAAACAAAGAAAAAAGAAAGAAAAAAGAAAAAGAAAAAGAAAAAGAAAAAGAAAAATTCCCTAAGCAAAAATATCAACACTCCTCACAAGTAGACTAAAACTTGACATTATCTCAGAGCACCCAGCTCAAACCCTCACACTCAAAAGAAAAGTAGACTGCCATGTATCTTCAAGTCGAAACAAGATGATCCTTTATCAAATATCATCTCTTACAAAATTAGGATAACTACATTATATTTCTAAAAAAGAAATTAATCCTCATCTTTAAATGAACACATTAATCAGTAAGGGCAGTAGAAAACTTTATGCTTAAAGGTGAATTATTGGCAACTTATTTTCCTTGTTTTCCATAAGTTAGTTCCACTAGTTGAAATAATAGAACATGTAAAATACAAATTTAACTACTCATTCTTTAAGATGACAATACTAGCTTCATAACAGTATAAAATTCATCATAACAGCTGTTAGAGAATCATGGCAAATTGTTAGCCATAAACAAGCCAAACCCGGGACCAAGGCTAATGCCTTGGCCGAGAAGCAACTTCCTTAGTTTGTTTTGTATTTCATTTAGTTAGTTGATTAAATCATTTTGTGCTATATTCTAGGCTTGTTAAGTTGATACACAAAGACACCAAAATGTGTTATTTCATATGTATTAGCCAAATTAGAATGTTAGGAAGTTTAAGGAAATGAAGCACCTTGATGACATGGAAAGCACCTTGGTGACTAAGGTGGTGATATGGAAGCTACTTGGTGACATGGAGCCAAACCATTCGGCCTTTCTCTCTCATCCAATGCATGGAAGGACATGTGTCATCATGCATGAGGACTACTTCAACATGAAGTACCTAATGAGGTAGCAACACTTGTCAACAAACCATGAAGCATGTGGCAAAGTTACTTTACACATCTGTTTTGCTTCACCATGAAGGACTTGTTTTGTATTAGTGTTTAGAACCAGCAATGGTGTGCTTTCACACTTATTTTGTATGCTATAAGTATGTATTACATCTCAATGAATGTTTTGTATTGAATTTTGGAGAAAATACCTTAGTTTTCATTTTGAAACCAAGAGAAACATAAACTGGCCAAAACTGGAAAATTTTCCAGTAGCTTAACCAAAGCAAGCCGAGAACATCTAAACTCCAAATCAATTTCCAAACCTTTCAAAACCTTGTTCTTTTTAGATTAACCTTGCCTTAATTCTTTCAAATTGGTATCAGAGACTGGTTTCTATAAATACTTCTTCAAAATCGATTGGTAAATACACAAAACACAAACCGTTTTCAAATGGCATCCTCACACTTTTTATCACCTTCACCTCCTATCTTTGATGGCCAAAACTATCCTGTTTGGGCAATTAAAATGAGAGACCATCTTCAAGCTTATGACCTTTGGGGAGCTTGTTGAAGTTGATTATGAAGTAAAACCATTGAGAGTAGGTCCTACAGTGAATCAAATCAAACTTCATAGTGAAGAAAATGCAAGACCTTTCAAAACTCTCACAGCAATACAAGCCACTGTGACTGATGATATCTTCACTAGAATCATGACCTATACAACACCTAGACAAGCTTGGGAAAAGCTTCAAGAGGAGTTTCAAGGAAGTACAAAATCAAGACAAATGCAGCTACTAAACCTTAGAAGAGAATTTGAAAACTTGAAGATGCTGGAACTTGAAATCGTGAAGGATTTTTCAAACAAACTTATGAAGATTGTCAACCAAATCCGGTTACTTGGTGAATCTTTTCCAGACCAAAGGATTATTGAAAAGATCCTTATACATCTTCCAGAGAAATATGAAGCAAAGATCTCAACTTTGGAGGAAACAAGAGACCTTACACAACTCACAGTTGCTGAATTGTCAATGTCTTGCAAACCACGGAACAAAGGAGGAGTCTTCGGCTACAAGGTGAATCAAGCTCAAGCGAAGCAGCCCTTGCAGCAAATAACAAAGGCAAAACAATCCAGCAACCAAGGCCTTTTCAAAGGCAAAATAGAGACAAGGAGACCACTAACCAAAGAAGGAACAAGATGACCTATGTTCCTTGCATAATATGCAAGAAGCAAGGACATATGGCCAAGATATACTGGTGGAGGCCGAATGCTCAATGCAAGATTTGCAAGCAATTCGGTCACATGGAAAGAGTTTGTAGGCAAAGAAACCAAAGGCCAGAAGCAATACAAGCTCATGAACCAGAAGAATTAAATGGAGAGCATGAGCATACTTTTACAGCAACTTGCAACCTTGCAACCACAACCAAAGACAAATGGGTTTTGGATAGCGGGTGCACAAATCATATGTGCAACTACCGCGACTTGTTTGTCAAGTTCAACTCAAGAATTGCAACAAAAATTAGGGCAGCAAATGGACAAATTTGGAGGCATAAAGACAAGGAGATATGGTCATTAAAACACTAAAAGGTACAATTCAAATTACCAATGTTTTATACGTACCAAATCTGTCCAAAAATTTACTTAATGTGCCACAACTTATGAAGAAATGATACATTTTGAAATTCTTAGATACAAGTTGTGAAATATCTAAGGATGACAAAATTGTATTAGTTGTCCATATGAAAGATAATAGTCTTGTAATTGATTGTGATTAACAAAATCAAATGGCTATGAATACTAAAGTCCAAGAAGATTCAAGACTATGGCATAGAAGACTCGGCCATTACAACTATGCCACCATGAAGCAAATGCATACTCAACAAATTGTTGAGAATTTACCACAAGTCCATGAAGATCAAGTTGTTTGCCACACATGTCGACTTGGAAAAATCAAAAGACAACCATTTCCTTTGACAACACTCAGCAAAGCAAAGGAAAAGTTACAAATGGCGCATTCGAATTTGTGTGGACCAATGAATGAAGCAACTCATACAGGGAGGAGGTATTTTATCATCTTTATTGATAATTATTCTAGAAAGTGCTGGATATACTTCCTCAAACAAAAATCAGAAGTAGCAGCCATGTTTGAAGAGTTCAAAACACTTGTAGAAAACCGAGCACAAATAACCATCAAGGTGATTCGAACCGACAATGGTGGAGAGTACATTTCCAAAGCTTACCAAGATATTTGCAAGACAAATGGCATCATACACCAACTCACAACTCCATACACACCACAACAAAATGGAGTGAGTGAAAGAAAGAATAGGCCATCGTGGAGATGTTAAGATGCTTGCTGTTCAAGAAGTGCTTGCCAAAGAAATTTTGGGCCGAAGCTGCCAAAACAAGTGTATACCTCCTAAACCGACTTCCAAGTAAGGCAATTAAGTCTAAAACTCCAAATGAATTGTGGTATGATTTTAAACCTTCAATTGCTCACTTAAAAGTCTTTGGAAGTATTTGTTTTATGCATGTCCATGAGTCCAAAAAAACCAAGCTTGATAAGAAAGCAAGTACTGGTGTATTTGTAGGCTATAGCTCGGTTTCAAAAGGCTATAGAATCGTTGATATATCTAAGATGCAGGTTGTTGTCTCTAGAGATGTTATTGTAGATGAGAACTTATATTGGATTGGAAGGAGCATAAAGTGGAAGAAAACACTTATATTCAATCAAGAACTCCTTCCACCGATCAAAGTGATTTTGATGTTACCGATGATGATGAAGATGATGATGACCCAGCCAATGAAGAATATGTTGGGAAGAGAGGCACAAAATCAATTGTAGAACTTTATGCAAGTGCAAGGATGGCAACACCTGATCCTACAACATAGAGTGAGGCTTCACAACACAAAGAATGGCAAGTTGCAATGGAGGAGGAGCTTCACATGATAAAAAAGAACAAAACTTGGAGTTTGGTGCCGAGACTAAAGAAAGGACATGTAATAGGTGTTAAATGGGTTTTTAGAACAAAACTAAACCCTAATGGCACTTTGAACAAATACAAAGCAAGGCTGGTTGTTAAAGGCTATGTTCAACAATATGGTGTAGACTACATGGAGACTTTTGCACCGGTGATAAGACATGAAACCATTCGGCTTTTACTTGCATATGCAGCCAATAATTCTTGGAAAATATATCATTTGGATGTGAAATCAGCTTTTCTAAATGTTATTTTAGAAGAAGAAGTATATGTTAAGCAATCTGAAGGCTTTTGATGTGATTCCGCCCGAGCCCGCTCAACCGATAACCCGCTGGGGTGCTGACTCGACACGGATGAAGACTAGGCCAATCACAAGAGCTCAAATTAAGAGATTTAAGGACAACCTGGAAGTATTTATACAGGGGGTAATCAATCTCAACAGACTAGGCCAATCACATACTTGAAGATACAAAGCCTATTCTAAGCATCCAAGTGGTGGAAGCCGATACGGACCCGGGTGACGGTTTTGGTACATTTTTGGAGTCCGAGAAGCATGAAATGGTTCCAATGCTTTATGGGTTCAATACATATCCTAAGAGGTCATGGAATCAAGTTAAAGCAGCCTCAAATGCAATCAAAAAGGGCTTGTACGGACAGCTTCAACAATTTGGCCGAATTTGCTGTATTGCTTGCTGGCTTTACTGTATTTTACTGTATTAGCCTTTTCTTATTTTTCCAAGCATGGGCAACGTGTGGGCCTTCATATTCAGTTTATTTGGCATCCTACAAAGCATCTAGAAGCTGATTTGGAGCTCAATTTGGTCAAAGTCAACTTAGTCAAAAAGCTAGTATTATAGTTTCCTAATTTGATTCTACTTTTTGTTTTAGGAAATTACCATTACTTTTTAGTTTTTATTTATTTATTTTCTGGAAAAATAAGTTTAGGAAAGTTATTATTTTATTATTTTCATTGTAAATTAATTAATTCCTAATTCAAAATAAAGGAATTAATTAATCCAAATTAGATTAGGAAAGGAGTGAGAATTTCGGCCACCATAGAACTCTTTATTGTGTGGCCTGTTTTACCTAGGGTATTTAGGGTTTACTTTGTTTCTTTCAAAGCCTATTTAAAGACTTATTTTTCAATATGAATACAACTTTGATTTGATTGAGAAAATAATTGTGAGATTAATTATCTCTTTGTTCTTTGAGAACACCTAAAACACCATTAGAGAATTGGTTGTTTTAGCTTGACTTATCAATAGGTTTTCCATCCCCTATTGTGGCGTCTACATTATACCAAGGTTTCTAACCACAGGTTGGTTAGGGGTTGAGGTCAATTCCATTAGAACTTGAACTTAATTAAGATCCGGGCTAATATAATACGGGTTTAGGAGCAGGTCGTCCTAGGTTCGTATCATTTGGTATCAGAGCTAAATTTTGTTCAGGTTTGATCTATCTTTATTTGCTTTATTTGTTTTTCTGTTATTCTGCAACTTTAGCATTAGGTTAAGGTTGCATCCATCCTATACACGTTCTGCATCTTTAAAAAAAAAAGAAAAAAAAAATTCATTCCTAGTTGATTTAGGATTTCCTAGTTTTATCGTATTTTTGTTTCCTAGTTTGTTGGTTGTCTTTTATCATTGTTCTTGTTAATTTGGTTTTTGTTGATTTTCTTTGCTGTTTTTAGTCTTAAATATTTGCATTCATATATTCAAAAAAAAAAAAAAAAAAAAAAGAAAGAGTTTGCGGCAACATTTAAAAAAAAACTGCACAATTGTGTTTATTTGGAGGTCACGGGTTTGGTGTTTGTTTTGGAGTTGGAATTGCAATTTTGGTAATTATTCTTGCTACTGCAGTTGTTTATGTTTTGTGAGTGAAAAAAAAAGAAAAAAAAAAGAAGGTAAAACCGAATTAAAAAAAAAAAAAAAAAGAAGAAAAAAAAATATTTCGGTTTGTTGGAGTTTGATTTGTTTGCTGGAAATTTGTTGGAGCTGCTGGTTTTTTATTATTTATTCAATATTTGAGTTGCTGGAGAATTATTTTTGCTGCTGGATATTTGGATTTTGGGTGCTTAAATTATTTGGATTAAAATTAGATAAAGGAATTGATACAAAACTTGAATTACAAGAACAACAACCAACACTTTTCTATAATTTTGTTCTCTTTGGTTCTTGTTCGTATTTGAATTTCTTTTTCTGGAATTTTATTCTTGAACTCATAATCTACTACCGTCTGGTGCAGTTTTCAAAAATTCCAACGTTTTTCCATTATTTTGTGTTTTCTTGTCTAGAAAGCCGAAAAATTAGGATTTGTTGGATTCTTTCGGTATTGCCTACTTTTTTGCTACTGTTTTGTTAATAAGTTTAATTAAAACATACTAGTGATCTAATTGCTGTTTTGTGGGTGTTTTAATTAGAACTTTGAGATAATACATTGAGTGGAAAAAGGCAAGAGTGTGTGAGCTTAAAAGAGGGTAAAAGCCGAAACTAGTGTGCAAACACGAGTGTCGAGACCTTGTTTGAGTGAAACACGAGAGGGAGTGAATATTGTGAGGATTTATTTTATTTTTGCAGTATTTTACTAACATGGCAGATTCTAGAATAAGAAGAGGAGATCCACCCTTGAGGATCAATGAGGAAGAGTCCGTAGCATTCCATGGAGATGACCGAGCTACCGGTAGTGGAGACCAAGTGGACTTGAGAACTATTTTGGAATCAATACAGCGGATGAGTGCTCAATTTGAGCATGTAAACCAAAGAGTGGGAAGATTAGAAGCCTCACAAGGAAGGCCGAATACAAGAAATAGGCAAGAATTCCATGGAGGACGAGGCCGAGGACGAGGAGGTCGCGAGAGGCCGAGAGAGGAATTTGATGAGGAGCCATTGGACGGTGACTTTGAGGAAGGTATGGACGAAACCTTTGCTGTCCAAGATAGAGCTGGTCGTGGGAGATATAGGAGGGAGGATACAGATGAAGATTTGGGAAATATCAAGGTTAATATCCCACCTTTTATGGGTAAAAGTGATCCTGAAGCTTATTTGGAGTGGGAAGAGAAAATGGAGATGATTTTTTACTGCCACAACTATTCGGAAGGTAAGAAGGTGAAGATGGCAGCAATGGAGTTTGGCCATTATGCACTCCAATGGTGGATAAATGAGCAAAGCACCCGAAGGAGGGTTGGTGAAGACTTAATTACAACATGGCGACAAATGAAAGGAGTCATGAGGAAGCGGTTTGTGCCATCCCATTACCAAAGGTTGCTGCATCAAAGGCTTCAATCTTTGTCTCAAGGAAGTAGGTCCGTGGAGGATTATTACAAAGAGATGGAGATGTTAATGATGTGGTTAAACATGAGGGAGGATAGAGAGGCAACAATGGCAAGATTTCTTGGAGGGTTGGCCGTGGGAGATATAGGAGGGAGGATACAGATGAAGATTTGGGAAATATCAAGGTTAATATCCCACCTTTTATGGGTAAAAGTGATCCTGAAGCTTATTTGGAGTGGGAAGAGAAAATGGAGATGATTTTTTACTGCCACAACTATTCGGAAGGTAAGAAGGTGAAGATGGCAGCAATGGAGTTTGGCCATTATGCACTCCAATGGTGGATAAATGAGCAAAGCACCCGAAGGAGGGTTGGTGAAGACTTAATTACAACATGGCGACAAATGAAAGGAGTCATGAGGAAGCGGTTTGTGCCATCCCATTACCAAAGGTTGCTGCATCAAAGGCTTCAATCTTTGTCTCAAGGAAGTAGGTCCGTGGAGGATTATTACAAAGAGATGGAGATGTTAATGATGTGGTTAAACATGAGGGAGGATAGAGAGGCAACAATGGCAAGATTTCTTGGAGGGTTGGCCGTGGGAGATATAGGAGGGAGGATACAGATGAAGATTTGGGAAATATCAAGGTTAATATCCCACCTTTTATGGGTAAAAGTGATCCTGAAGCTTATTTGGAGTGGGAAGAGAAAATGGAGATGATTTTTTACTGCCACAACTATTCGGAAGGTAAGAAGGTGAAGATGGAAGCAATGGAGTTTGGCCATTATGCACTCCAATGGTGGATAAATGAGCAAAGCACCCGAAGGAGGGTTGGTGAAGACTTAATTACAACATGGCGACAAATGAAAGGAGTCATGAGGAAGCGGTTTGTGCCATCCCATTACCAAAGGTTACTGCATCAAAGGCTTCAATCTTTGTCTCAAGGAAGTAGGTCCGTGGAGGATTATTACAAAGAGATGGAGATGTTAATGATGTGGTTAAACATGAGGGAGGATAGAGAGGCAACAATGGCAAGATTTCTTGGAGGGTTAAACCGTGACATTGCCAACCAACTTGAATTACAACAATACTTGGAATTGGAGGAGATGTTGCATGTAGCCATTAAACTTGAGAGCCAATTCAAGAGGAGGGGTGTTAGTACACGGTTTGGAGGAGTTTCTAGCAGTGGAAGGACAAGTTCAAGTGGCTGGAAAAACAATTCCACTTATGAAAACAAGTTGAGGCCGAAATTAGGAGAAGAATCAACCAACCAGCCAAGAAGGGAGGTCAAGACCGAATCTGTCCAAGCACTTAGAGGTGAGATAAAATCTGATCCTAAACCTCAAAAATCCAGAGAAATAATTTGTTTTAAGTGCCAAGGAAGAGGACACATAGCCAGCCAATGCCCAAATAGAAGAA
Source organism: Ziziphus jujuba (assembly GCF_031755915.1). Taxonomy (NCBI): domain Eukaryota; kingdom Viridiplantae; phylum Streptophyta; class Magnoliopsida; order Rosales; family Rhamnaceae; genus Ziziphus; species Ziziphus jujuba. Next base: position 10,377,544 of record NC_083390.1, read on the forward strand.
TCATGGTATTAAAGGGTGATGGTGAGCTGGAATCCGCAAGTGAAGAAAGTGGGGCTGAAACCGAGCAAGAGGAGGATTGCAATGAAGATGAAGCCGAACCTGTAGATACATCTAATGCCGAGTTGAGCTTCGTTTCAAGGAGAGTACTTGCTGTCTACAAAGATGAAGAGCAGATACAAAGAGAAAACATCTTCCACACTCCCTGCGAAATACAAGGTAAAATTTGTAGCATGATTATAGATAGTGGGAGTTGTACTAATGTGATAAGTAATCTTGTAGTTGATAAATTAGGCTTGAAAACAATTAAACATCCAGAACCTTATAGATTACAATGGCTTAATGATAGTGGTGAGATGAAAGTAAACAAACAAGTCAAAGTAAAATTTAATATAGGTAGATATGAGGATGTAGTTTTATGTGATATTGTACCCATGATTGCTGGACATATACTATTAGGTAGACCATGGCAATTTGATAAAGATGCTACTCATTTTGGTCGAGAAAATAGTATTGTTTTCAGGTTTAAAGGGAAGAAGGTTAAGCTGGAACCATTATCTCCTAAAGAGGTTTACAAAGACCAATTACAAATGCAACAAAGGAGAGAAGCCGAAAAGCTCAAGGAAAAAGCAAGTATGGCACCAACGGCTTCACCATCCTTTCAAGAAGGTAAGATTGAGGTTGCTGACCAAGGTAAGGTTTCTAAGGTTCATATTGAGTGGAAAGATCAAGGGAAAGCTGAAAGAGAGGGAAAAGGAAGTGGCAAACCCGCGAGCTTTGAGAAGGAAGAGAAATCCGACGGTTTGCGCCAATCCAAGGGAAAAAAAGAAAAAGAAAGAAATGAAAGGTTAAGTAGCAATTTTTATTTGAGTTTAGGGGATATTAATAAGGTTATTGAGTGTAAGAAACCTTTGCTGGTCATGCTTTATAAAGAAAATTATTTTAATGATCAAACTAACTTTGAAGAACTTGAATTGCCAAGTTCAATAATTTCTCTTTTGAAGGAATTTGGAGATGTCTTCCCAAATAAAATTCCAATTGGACTACCATCCAATCAAGAGGGAAAAGGTGAGCTTGCTGTCCAAGGTAAGTCTTCTAATACTCAGGTTATGTGGAAAAATTTTATTAAAACCAAGAGTGAGAAATTTGGTGCAAAAGCCGAGAGTGAGGAAGGTGAGATGCCTGTGAGTGGGAAAGGAAAAGGAAGACAAGAATGAAAAAATATAAATTTTTATCTTAGCTTTGGTGATGTTAATAAAGTAATTATGAATAAGAAATCATTGCTGACCATGAATTTTAAGGATACTTATTTAAAGATGTCTTTATTGAATAGAACTTTATCTGCATTGTTGAGAGCTTTACTTAGTGGCAATTTGAAAATTTGGGAAATATTGTTTGCTAACTTTAAAAAGTGTAATTTTTACCATAATGAGCATGTATTTCTAGATTTTGTTGTAATAGTGTTTGACCCAGGAGAATTGGTTTGGTTGCATTTATGAAAGGAAAGGCTTCCTAATCAAAGAAAGTCAAAGCTCATGCCGCCTATGGATGGACCTTTTCAAGTTTTGGAGTCGAATAACAAGAATGCCTACAAGCTTGATTTACCTGGTGAGTATAACATGAGTGCTGCATTTAATGTTGCTGATTTAAATCCTTTTGCTGCAGGTTATGATCTTGATTTGAGGACAAATCCTTTTCAAGAGGAGGGGAATGATGTGATTCCGCCCGAGCCCGCTCAACCGATAACCCGCTGGGGTGCTGACTCGACACGGATGAAGACTAGGCCAATCACAAGAGCTCAAATTAAGAGATTTAAGGACAACCTGGAAGTATTTATACAGGGGGTAATCAATCTCAACAGACTAGGCCAATCACATACTTGAAGATACAAAGCCTATTCTAAGCATCCAAGTGGTGGAAGCCGATATGGACCCGGGTGACGGTTTTGGTACATTTTTGGAGTCCGAGAAGCATGAAATGGTTCCAATGCTTTATGGGTTCAATACATATGCCTAAGAGGTCATGGAATCAAGTTAAAGCAGCCTCAAATGCAATCAAAAAGGGCTTGTACGGACAACTTCAACAATTTGGCCGAATTTGCTGTATTGCTTGCTGGCTTTACTGTATTTTACTGTATTAGCCTTTTCTTATTTTTCCAAGCATGGGCAACGTGTGGGCCTTCATATTCAGTTTATTTGGCATCCTACAAAGCATCTAGAAGCTGATTTGGAGCTCAATTTGGTCAAAGTCAACTTAGTCAAAAAGCTAGTATTATAGTTTCCTAATTTGATTCTACTTTTTGTTTTAGGAAATTACCATTACTTTTTAGTTTTTATTTATTTATTTTCTGGAAAAATAAGTTTAGGAAAGTTATTATTTTATTATTTTCATTGTAAATTAATTAATTCCTAATTCAAAATAAAGGAATTAATTAATCCAAATTAGATTAGGAAAGGAGTGAGAATTTCGGCCACCATAGAACTCTTTATTGTGTGGCCTGTTTTACCTAGGGTATTTAGGGTTTACTTTGTTTCTTTCAAAGCCTATTTAAAGGCTTATTTTTCAATATGAATACAACTTTGATTTGATTGAGAAAATAATTGTGAGATTAATTATCTCTTTGTTCTTTGAGAACACCTAAAACACCATTAGAGAATTGGTTGTTTTAGCTTGACTTATCAATAGGTTTTCCATCCCCTATTGTGGCATCTACATTATACCAAGGTTTCTAACCACAGGTTGGTTAGGGGTTGAGGTCAATTCCATTAGAACTTGAACTTAATTAAGATCCGGGCTAATATAATACGGGTTTAGGAGCAGGTCGTCCTAGGTTCGTATCAGCTTTGTTATAGAAAGAGAGAAGGAGAAAGTGTACAAGCTTCACAAATCCTTGTACGGACTCAAACAAGCTCCAAGAGCTTGGTATGCAAGAATTGATGACTACCTCACTCATGAAGGTTTTTCAAGAAGTGATAATGAGCCTACCCTAACAACCCCACATGGATATGCAATGGTAATCTCTCTTTATGTTAATGATTTGCTAATAACAGGTTGTAATACCAAAGGCATTCAAAAATTCAAAGATAAAGTGATGGAAACCTTCGAGATATCCTACCTTGGCTTAATGAATTATTTTCTAGGTTTGGAGATTAAGTAAACAAGTAAAGATATAATTCTATTTCAAGAAAAATATGCTTTGAATCTGCTTGATAAGTTTCAACTAGAAAATGCCAAGATTGTTGAAAAACCAATGATTCAAAACGCCAAGTTCGAACTTTATGATGGAAGTGAGAAAGTGAATGCCTCATTTTATAGAAGCCTAATTGGAAGCTTGCTTTATTTGTGTGCTTCAAGACCTGATATTATGTATGCTGTAAGTGTGCTATCAAGGTTCATGAGTGCACCATCTCAAAACCATTACCAAGCTGCAAAAAGAGTCCTAAGGTATGTAAAGGGCACGGCCAACTTTGGAATCCTATATAAGCTTGGCAACATGTGTGAATTAGTTGTCTATTATGATAGTGATTGGGCAGGTAGCTTGGAAGACATGAAGAGCACCTTGATACTTATTTATGTTTGATTCAGGTCCATTTTTATGAAGTTCATACAAGCAAGGAACCATGGCACAATCAACAGCAGAAGCTGAATACATCTCGGTGGCAGCAGCATCAAATCAAGCAATTTGGCTAAGGAAATTGCTTAATGATTTGGGTTGCAAGCAAACAAATGCAACCACCATTCATTGTGACAATACTTTAGCCATAGCCATCACCAAAATCCAGTACAACACAGAAGAACCAAGCATATTCTTGTGAAGTACCATAGCATCCGTGAGGCTGAAAGAAACAAAGAAATCAATTTGATGCATTGTTCAACAAAAGACTAGCTGGCCGACATTCTCACAAAACCATTGCCAAAAGAAAGACTTCAAATGCTTAGGAGTCTTCTACACATCATGCCTAACATTGCCAAGGAGGAGTGTTAGAGAATCATGGCAAATTGTTAGCCATAAACAAGCCAAACCCGAGACCAAGCCTAATGCCTTGGCCGAGAAGCAACTTCCTTAGTTTGTTTTGTATTTCGTTTAGGTAGTTGATTAAACCATTTTGTGTTGTATTATAGGCTTGTTAAATTGGTGCACAAAGACACCAAAATGTGTTATTTCATATGTATTAGCCAAATTAGAATGTTAGGAAGTTAAGGAAATGAAGCACCTTAATGACATGGAAAGCACATTGGTGACTAAGGTGGTGACATGGAAGCTACTTGGTGACATGCAGCCAAACCATTCGGCCTCTCTCTCTCATCCAATGCATGGAAAGACATGTGTCATCATGCATGAGGACTACTTCAACATGAAGGACCTAATGAGGCAGCAACACTTGTCAACAAACCATTAAGCATATGGCAAATTTACTTTACACATGTGTTTTGCTTCTCCATGAAGGACTTGTTTTGTATTAGTGTTTAGAACCAGCAATGGTGTGCTTTCACACCTATTTTGTATGCTATAAGTATGTATTACATCTAAATTAATGTATTGTATTGAATTTTGGAGAAAATACCTTAGTTTTCATTTTGAAACCAAGAGAAACATAAACCGACCAAAACTAGAAAATTTTCCAGCAGCTTAACCAAAGCAAGCCGAGAACATCTAAACTCCAAATCAATTTCCAAACCTTTCAAAACCTTGTTCTTTTTAGATTAACCTTGCCCTAATCCTTTCAACAGCCATGCATAACATGCCAAACCATTTAACTTCCAAATGTAATTATGTAAGTAACCATATCATAACAAAATGTGCCAAAACCAAATATGCGCAGTTGAACACTCATATAGCAGTAAAAAAAAAAAAATTAGCAGCAGAAAAATTTTAAAAATCTCACAGTTTTAAAATGGAGGGAGGTGATGCTTGGTGGTGGCGACGGCTATCTGTGAAGGGTGAATCGGCAATGATAAGGTTGAGTTGAGCTATTGAGGGAGGTGATATGCTTGGTGGTGGCGGCAGCTATGAAGGTGAATCGGGAAGGTTCAGTTGAATTGTTGAGGGAGGTGATGCTAGGTGGTGGCAAGGGTAAGGTCGGGTTGAGTTGTTAAAGGAGGTGAATCATGATATGCTTGCTGGTGGCGGCACTGACTGTTAGTGTTAGGGCTTGTAATTTAATATATCAATAATTGAATATTTCATAGGTGAAACTATAAAAAAATAAATAAATAAATAAAGTAAATCTATACAGGCCGGATTCGGGCTGGGATTTTTATTTCCCGTTCTCGATCCTGGTCCGACCCTGATTTAGGCTTGAAGAATTTATCCCGAGCCCACCCCACAACTCCGATTTTTTGGAAAAAAAAAAAAAAAAATAAACTACCCCGTTAGGGGCGGTGCACCGTGGTTTTCGAGATGTGCAAGGAAAAATACGATCCCTTTTTGTACCAAATCTGACATAGTGAGATGCTTGAAATAATGCTGGCCAGCTATCAACTTTGCATGAACTTGTGGAGTGTATCTGTTGTTGCCATGAAGCTATTCAGTGTGCTATTTAGCTATGTTTCTATCTATCATGCCCTACGAAATAACCTACAGTTTTGTTTCCCTCAATTTTACCTCTTCTCATAATCTCATTGTTATGAAAATTGGATTTATTTGAGTAATATAATCAATTGTAAATTTGTTTTATGCCTCTCTATTTTTCTCTTTTTCTGTTCCCTGTAACTTATTTGCACAAGTTTAAGGTTGCCGCGATTGTTATGTAAAAGAAGAAGCAATTTTGAAACAATCTTGTCTATGCCATTATATATAAAAAGACAATCAAATTTGACATAACACAGGAGTTTCGAAGAACTGAAAAAAAATGTCCTTACAAATGATACTATAAAAAATGAGGAGAAACATAATTTTGGGAGATTAAGATGAGAAAATAGAAGAAACATTAAAAAAAGTAATTCCACCAAATTTATCTTCTTATTATGCTTGTAATTATTCTCCATTGACTTTCCCATTAACACTCGCTAGTAATCATAGCAAAAGAGTCTCTTTCCTTTCCCACCATCCTTTCTTTCCTTTTTACACTATTCTACATGCATTTGGATTTTCATCACTAACTAATTGAACTAACTAATTATCATGTTCTTTAATAATACCCTTCCATAATCAAGATGATTCGAATTTTTTTGCTCTTTGGTAATGTATTACTGTGTTTTCTTTTCTTTCTTATGTTTTTTTATCATTAAAGAACATTACGCTCAACATGTTCTATGGTGTAATACATAATTAAAAAGTAGTTGTAATGAATTTTGATGATTTGTTAAAGAAAAATTTAAAATGATAAATTACTGATGGGCCATTAGTATTATTGATGGAAGCCGTCGATAATTTTTCCAACAAGCTTGATAAATTTTGAAAAGATTACCTATGGCTTCCATCAGTAATACCGATGGCCCTTCGGTAATTATGATTATTCGAATTTTTTGTTCATTGGTAACATATTATTGTTTTTTCTTTTCTTTCTTATGTTTGTTATCATTAAATAACGTTGCACTCAATATGTTCCATGGTACAATACATAATTAAAAACTAGTCATTATGAATTTTGATGATTTGTGCAATAAAAATTTAAAATGAAAAATTACTTATGGGTCATCAGTATTACCAATGGAAGCCGTTGATAATTTTTCCAGCAAACTTGATAAATTTTGGAAAGATTACCGACAACCCCTCGGTAATTAAGATGATTCAATTTTTTTTGCTTTTTGGTAACGTATTATTGTGTTTTCTTTTATTTTATTTTTTATTATTAAAGAACTTTGCACTCAATATGTTCTATGGTGCAATACATACTTAAAAAGTAGTTGTAATGAATTTTGATGATTTGTGGAAAAAAAAATAAAAATAAAAAATTACTAATGGGCCATCTATATTATCGATGGTAGCCATCGGTAATTTTTCCAGCAAGATTGACAAATTTTGGAAAGATTAATGATGGTTTCCATCGATAATACTGATGGCCCTTCGATAATTATGAAGATTTGAATTTTTTTGTTCATTCCTAGCATATTATTGTGTTTTTCTTTTTTTTTTTTTTCTTTCTTATATTTTTTATCATTAAATATGGTTGCACATGCATAACATAAAAGCATTGTAATGAATTTTGATGATTTTTTTTTTAAAAAAATTAAAATGAAAAATAACCAATGGGCCATTGGTATTATCAAATGGTATTGTCGGTAATTTTTACCGATGGGCTCGTTGGTAGGTATTACAATTCGAAATTTTTGTTGTTGTTTGTAGATGGAATATTGTGTTTTCTTTTTTTTCTAATATTTTTTTATTATTACCTAAGTTGTAGTCAACGAGTTTTATGGTGTAATGCATAATATAAAAGTAATTGTAATAAATTTTTGGAGTTTTATACACGAAAAATTAACTTGAAAAACTACTAAAGGGCCTATTGTTATATGAATGGCTTTGATTGGTAATTCTTGGATCAATGTAACCAGCGGGCCATTAGTCATTTTTAAAACACAAAATTTAATGTTTTGTTTGTTAATGGGTTAATGTGTTTTTTTTTTTTTTTTTCTTTCCCTTATGTCTTTTATCATTCGTTAAGTTCATTTGAATAAGATTATAATCACAATTACAATCTTTATGTTAATTTTTGAAGTAATTACCAACAGATTTACGTGAATGATTACCGATTAGTCATCATAGTAATTTCAATTGCACAATTTTATTGTTAATATATTGTCAGTAATTTCTATTATGCCATATATGATGTCCAATATAACATAAAATACAGCATTCATAAAGTATTTGGAACATAAAGTTTATCAACCACATTCATTAATTGACACATAAAAAAAATAAAAGAAAAAAACAACAGTACACATTACATACATATAAGTTGAATAAATTCTTTGTATAGATGTATTACATTTCTTTTTTCCCTTCACTCAACTCTTTGTTATATTTTTTTCATAGAGAAATTAAATTGAAAACTCATGCACTAATAAACTTAATATAAACTTCTAGTGTATATCAGTTATATATATATATATAGAACCGTCTCAATTAATTTGGAGAGTAAAAATCTGCAATTCTTCTCATCACATTTACCTAGGTGGTGAAGCACTTAATGTAATGCGCAGCCTCATCCAATAACTTGCAGATTTTCGTGGCTTCTTTACAATGCACGAGCTTGTAAAGCTCCATAGCTTCCAAATGCCCAACCTCCTTCTCATCTAACTCTTTCTTCTTCGTTCTAAACTTGGTTCTTCTTTTTACTTTAACATAAGTACTTCAGCTTTGAATTTCCTCAGCATAGCTTGGCTCCAAGCTCTTCTAGATTCAGCAGCACACAAGCTATGGATGCATCAGCAGTGAAGAAAATTGCACTGTGCTCCAACTTTCTGTGCTACAACAGAGCTATGATTAACCTACCTTTGGATAAAATAAGTAATGCTGAATGCCAAGTTGCATATCGACCATTTAGCCAAAATCTCGACATAGATGAACCTAAGAGTCTTGGACAAAATGGTCAGTGTCTTAAGACACGTGGCCAAAGCCTGAGCAGGTTAGTCCTGAAATCCTACTCCTTCATGATCTACTACTACTCGATTTCAAGTAGTTTCCTCCACTATGGTCATCATCTTCACCTTTTGCCAATCAAGTAAGAACCCAATCAAAATAAGCAAATCCTCACCTTAAACACAATTTTTCCTCAGTCTTTCATATGCTTACAAAAGGAGAGGTGAGGGATGCCTTTTCACATAGGAAAGGAAAGCAGAGGTGAAGCAAGGATTTTTAATTTTTTTTTTCAATGGGATTTTTATGGGTTTTCTCAAAAGAAGAAGTAAGAAAGGAAAAGCAAAGGTGCAGGATCATGGGCTTTTTAGGAAGGAGAAAAGGAAATTAAAGTAATTTTTTATTTTTATTGAGGGTAAAATGGAAAGTAGTGGCTAGATTAAAAAAATTGGAAAAGGAACAGGTAAATATCTTTAATCTCCTATTTTGGTGGGTATTAAGCCAAATTCTCCAATAATAGGAGATAGTGACTTGTTCTTTACTTGGGCCTAGGAAATCATTATGATTACTGATGAAGACTGCTTAATCACAATATTGAAGCCGACTATGTGTTTTTAATTTAGGCTCCATTGAAAAGTAATGCTTCATTTTTGGGACTAAATCTCTTTTGCCTTCAAATAAAAACATATTTTACAAATTTTAGAAAAAATAAAAATAAAAAAGGAAGAGCAAAATTTTATTTATTTATTTATTTTCTGTGTAAGAGACAATGATTTTATGATGATGCTCCAATGCTACATTAATTCTAAGTTTTTTTTTTTTTTTTTGGGAAACAAATAATTGCTATAGTTTCTACTGCTAGAAAACTGTTGTAGATTTGATTATAAGGGTGTAAAAGAAAAACATCTTATGTGTTTCAGTTTCTAATTTGACTAAAATCTATAAGTGGAACCAATCTTATTTATTTATTTTTTTGGCTTGAAAGAACAATCTAATTTGACAATGATGTTTGGTATGCATTCAAATTAACTATTTTTTCTAATGATTTTTTTACGTATTCATATCTTAGATTTTGTATTATAAGTAACGTTCAAATATCCATATCCTTTTAGAATTTACGTCCAAAAAAGACATCCTTTGCCAAAAATGCATGAAATGAGACCTTATTTTAGAAGTAGTCTTATATAGAAAAAGATGATAATTGCACTCTTCGAGTTAGTGCCAAACTCCTTCCAAAAGATTTTTCTTCATTCAACAACATTTTGATAGAATACTACCCTATAGATTATATAGTTCCTTCTCACAAAAATATTCAAAAACAAACAATAGCTAAATAACAAAATTGGATAACAGAAAATGGTTATGAGCTATGGTTTTTCGAAAAAATCTCAACGTTGCCCTGGCATTACGAAATCTTTGAGCCAGCATGGTCTCGCACGTTTCTTGGCCTCACGAAGCATGCCTGACTCTCCTGTGAGTTTCTTCCAGTTTCCTTTGGCTACCTCTTTGATCCTAGCCTCAAAACGACCCCCTCCTCCACTTATTTCATCTTTAATTTAACCTGGGTCTTTTCCTCATAGGCCTCAAATCTAGCTCACTTGCCTATTTGTTCCTGGACTTGGTTGCTGTCCAAAATCACTTTAGCCTTACCATCACTTCCCCCTCCCTAAAAATGACCTTGTCCTCAAGGTCAGTCACATTATACATCTGATTGAAGGTATGGAGATCCTCCCAAGTAGCATCTTCAAGAGAACTATGAGACCATTGCACCAAGACCTGTTTTTTAGGTTTATTTCGCACGTGAAGGATTCGTCTAGCCAACACTGCTATGAGAGTGAGCATCGGTCTATTAGCAAGACTGAATTTCGACAGGTAATAGAAAATAACGGGAATGTCTCCTTTGAAGGCATTCAGCAATGATACATGAAAGGTTTGGTGAATCTTGCTTCTCGCAGGTAGCACCAAAGTATAAGCCACCGGACCCGCTTGAGCAACGATGGAAAAGGGACCGAAATAATATTGACAAAGCTTGGAGTTAAGTTAGTTTACTACCGTAGATTGGCGGTATGGCTGAGGCTTCACCAAAACCAAGTCCCCAATTTGAAATTGGATGTCTCGACATTTCTTGTTGGCTAGTTGTTGCATTTGATTCCAAGCTTATTCTAAGTTTTGTTTCAGTCGCTTCAGAATCGAGTCACGGGTCAGCAAGCCTTCCTCAACTACTTGGACGAATGTTGAACGTCTAACATAAGCTGGAATGGTAGGGGGAAGTCTACCATAGATAGCTTGGTCATTCCAATGGCAGAATGGTGACTAGTATTATAATGATATTCAGCCCAACCAAGGTACTGGCTCCACTATTTTAGATTATCGGCTGTGAAAGCTCATAGTTACTGCTCTAAATACCTATTTGTCACCTCTATTTGGCCATTAGTTTGAGGGTGGTAGGAAGAACTCATCTTCAATTTCATTCCCATCAATTCAAATAGTTTCTTCCAAAAATGGCTCGTGAAAATGGGATCACAATCCGAAACCAATGTGCGTGGCACGCCATGCAGCCTTATTACCATGTGAGTAAAGAGTTCGGCCACCTTTGAAGCGGTGTAATTTGCTGAAAGGGCCCCAAAGTGCGTATATTTCATGAGACCATTTATGACCACAAGAATGGTGGAGTTTCCTCGCAAAGTCGGCAGACCAACAATGAAATCTAAAGCTAAGTCTTCCCACACTCTCTTAGGCATCTCGAGGGGCTGTAATAGACCATTAGGAGCTGTCGTGGAATATTCAATGGTCTGACAGGTGAGACATTTGGCTGCAAAGTCTTTCACCTCCTTCCTCATCCTTTCCCAAAAAAATTGGCACTAAGCTACAAGAAGGTCCGTTCAACTCCAGCGTGGCCTCCTGTAGGAGTCTCATGAAATTCTTGGAGTAAGAGAGTCTTCAAGTTTGAATATTTAGTAATCATAAACCTATTCTGATACAGTAAGAGACCATCCTGAATACTGTAATTCAAATCAACCAAGGTGCCATCAAGTAATTGCTACTGCAACTCGTGGAGGTCAGTGCATGCCATATTTTCTTAATGCAAATCATCCAAGAAATCATTCCTGCCAGTTGATATGGCTGCTAGGAGTTGGAGACAATAGTTTTCATGGCGGCGGGACAGAGCATCTGCTGTTGAGTTCTCGAAGCCGACCTTATATTCAATCGAAAACTGGTACCCCAACAATTTCTAAAGGAAATGTGGCTGTTCAAGAGTCTGAATAACCTGAGTGAGGATCTCCCACAAGCTTTTATGATCCGTGCAAATGATAAAGTACTGTCCTAATAGGTATTATCTCCACTTGGCGACTACTTCGACCACGGCTCCTAACTCTCATAGGTATGCGGAAGAGCCCATTAAACACGGACCAAGTTTCTTGCTGAAGAACACCAGTGATTGTCCATCTTGCTTTAAAACCCCTTTGTTCCAACATTAGAAGCATCAGTTTCCACAATAAACGTCTTCAAAAAATTCGGAAGCCTTAGAACAGGGGTCTCGAGCATGACTTTTTTTAACTGCTCAAATGCTTCTGTGGCCTTTGCTATCCATATGAAGTAGTCCTTTTTGAGTAGCTCTATGAGTGGGATAGCGATTGCTGCATAATGCGTGACGAACCGGCGATATTACCTTGTGATGCCTAAGAATCTGCATAACTTCTTGAGATTCTTAGGCTAAGGCCAGCTGATCATTGGTTCAATTTTTACCGGATCGGTTCGAACAGCCTCTCATGAGACTAGGTGTCCTAAGTACTCGACTAAACTTTGAAAAAATTGACATTTACTTCCTTTAGCAAAGAAGTGATTCTCCATAAGACATTACAACACTAACCTTAAATATTGAGCATGGGCTGCCTGACTTTTACTGTAAATAAGTATATCATAAAAAAAAACGATGACAAATCGAAGAAGGAAGGGCTTGAAAATCTGGTTCATGGCCGCTTGGAAGGTGGACGAGGCATTCGACAATCCGAAAGGCATCACTACAAATTCATAGTGACCCTCATGAGTTCTAAAGGCTGTCTTATGCATGTCCCGATGATCCATTAGAATTTGGTGATACCCAACTTGGAGATCAAGTTTGGAGAACACTTATGCCCCTCCTAATTCATCTAGAAGTTCATCAATAGTTGGGATCAGAAAGCGATCTCTGATTATGATCGCATTAAGGGCCCTATAGTCAACGCAAAATCTCCAAAAGCCATCTTTCTTTTTCACCAACAGCACCGGGGAGGAATAAGGACTGTTATTATGCCAAATGAACCCACATTCGAGCATCTCTTTAACCAATTTTTCCATGACATCTTTTTTAAAATAAGGATAACAATACGATCGTACATTGATCGGAATGGAGCCAGGTTGCACGTGGATCCTATGGTCAATGTTTCGGACATGTGGTAAGTGCTTTGGTTCATTGAAAACCTTCTAATATTGCCATAGAATGCCCTTTTCTGCTACTGGTAGTGCCTCCTCCAAAAAAGTTATTTCATCAGTCCATGACTTACTGTCTTCAACTGCTGAAGTTGAAACTATGGACAACCTATAAACACCTCTCACATCTCCTGCTAAAAGCAATGTACTGAATAGAGCAAAAGTAACTTGGCGGGATGTGAACTGATAGTCTCTGGCTAATTTCACCTGCTTTCCCTTCCATTGAAACTCCAAAGTCAGTTCATTATGATCATGCATACAAGGGCCAAATGTTTGCAACCATTGCATCCCAAGCACAACATCTAAGCCCCATATCAGCAGTGCATATAGGTCCACCTCAAAATGGTGTCCTTGCATTACAAGCTCCACTCCTAGACATTTTTTTGTGACACACCACATGCTGTCCATTTTCCATATACACCTTAAACCTCCGAGTCTCCTCCCACTTAAGGCCTAGTTTCTCTACCAAGGCTTCTTGAATAAAATTGTTATTACTGCTTATATCTATAGTGACCTTCAAAGTTTCAATGTCATGCTTAGCTAGTATTCGAAAGATGCAGGGATTCACAGAGTTTGAAAGAGTATTAAGACTTACTTCGATTTCATCCTCGTCTGTGATGCCTTCCTTGTCCGGTTCTATGTCCTCCTGCCCATTAGCATCTTCATCCTCACCACACATAAGCAACAATTTGTTCTTGCACTTATGATTATTGTGGTACTTTTCGTCACAACTAAAACAAAGCCCATTCTCCTTTTTTTCCTGAATTTTTGCCTATGTCAAGTGTTTGATTGGAAATTTGTATTTCCAAAATTGAGGGGATTTAGCTTGATAGTTCGACGTCACCTCCCTAGTTTCCTGGAAAGGTGGTTTGTGTCCAAGCGAGGAACCAACCACGATACTATGCGACGGTGTCTCCAGCACTAGAAAGCCTTCTCGCCAATGGCGCCCAAACAGGCCTCATTCCTATCCTCAAACAACTGTGCTTTCGCCATAGCATCGGCCAAGTCATAAGGTTGAACCATCAAAATTTCCTTGGAGATATTAGGTTTCAAACCTTAGACAAAAAAATTGAGGAACATAGATTCGGAAACCCCTGTAATTCTAGTCATCAGACCTTCAAATTCAACTCGGTAATGAGAAACCTTGCTAGTTTGGACTAGTTTAGAAATTCGTCCCAATGGATCATCATATATGGAAGCTTCAAACCTCTTACACAGCTCGTGGAGGAAAACCTCCCAACTAGGCAGAGCTCTACCATTCTCCATCCATTGATACCATATAGAAGGTTCGTCGTCTAAGTGAAAAGCCACCACTGCCAATCGCATTGCCAGATCCACTTAGTGTAGGGAAAAAAAATTTTTGATCTTATAGATCCAGTTCTCCACAATCATTCTGTCAAACCGCGGCATATCCACCTTCAAAGTCTTAAGTAGCAAGTTCATGTCCGTCGAAGGAATGTCGGTTATGTTTCGGGAACCCCCTACTGGGATATTGTTAGCACCAACACTGGGCGGAGCTACTATGAACTTTGTCTTCTAGCCGAGATCCCGCCGCATCTGTGACAGCTGAGTAAGGCACTGGTATGTTACCGCTATATACTGTTCCAGTAGCGAAGAAAATTTTACAAGCTGGTCGTCGACATGTTGTTTTAAACTTGCCTCTATGGACTTCATTATTTCTGCAATGTCCTCATTCCTCATGACTCTCTCTCAATGAAAGCACCAATGATATAGAAAAAAGATGATAATTGCACTCTTCGAGTCAGTGCCAAACTCCCTCCAAAAGATTTTTTTTCATTCAAAAACATTCTGATAGAATATTGCCCTGCTGATTATATAGTTGCTTCTCACCAAAATATTCAAAAACAAACAATAGCAAAATAACAAAATTGGAGAACAGAAAATGGTTATGAGCTATGGTTTTTCGAAAAAAATCTCAACGTTGCCTTGGCATAATGAAATCTTTGAGCTAGCATGGTCTCACATGTTTCTTGGCCTCACGAAGCATGCTTGACTCTCCTGTGAGTTTCTTCCAGTTTCCTTCAGCTACCTCTTTGATCCCAGCTTCAAAATGACCCCCTCCTCCACTCGTTTCATCTTTAGTATTAACCTGGGTCTTTTCCACTTTTGCCTCAAATCTAGCTCACTTGCTCATTTGTTCCTGGACTTGGTTGCTCTCCAAAATCACTTTAGCTTTACTATCATAGTCTAGGACCTAGGTTGCTAACAAACAATCATAGTAGTATGAAAAAGTTTTACCCAATTAAATAAATAAGTTACTAATAGCATTACGAAAAGGTTCTATCCAAAAAAGACATGGAATTGTGAGATGAAAATGCATAGAAATTAAAAGAATTCGAATTTTATCGGGGTTGATATTTTACATGATAAAACAATTATTTCTGCCATTTTTCACCTTAAATCCACATAATTTTTCAATTGTTCATTGCTCGATCAAAAAATTAAATAGAATGAGTCAAATGACATGCACGTGATGCTTATATAGGGGTAAGTAAGGTAGTTTCATACTTTCATCTAAGAAAAGAAAAATTGATGATAGAAACCAGGCTCCAAGACCTATAATCCCATCTCAAATCCTCAATTGACCCAATGGATTTCCGGCGACACGTCGAGGTTCACCTATACCAACAAACAGGGACACCGTTTTAGTGATTCAAATCTCGCGGACTGTAGCAGAGAAGCTATGTCTAGGACTGAAGGGCATGAGGACTTGCGGAGGAGGTGGGTTTGCCATTAGCTACCCATGAGTCAAATCGCTTGATAAAATGCAAAGATCAATGTATATAAAGATATCCAAGACCATACGGCTTCAATGATCGAATGCAGGATTGCATGGTTGAACTCGGTGTCCCGCTCACAATAGAACTCAGTTTTCACCAGGTCCATTCCAATTCCATTCCTCAATTATTCAATGATATATATATATATATATATATATATTTTTTTTTTAATATTCTTGACTCATATTTGTTATAATGATTCCCCAATTTTTGAGCCTTATGCTTTTCAAAGTAGTTGTTGTGCTGGTATGTGATTTAATTTTGATGGGTTTCTTCCATTTTGTTTTTTATAGGAATGCTTTGAATTAGACACATAATTCTTATCAATTTTTTATTTTTATTTTTTTTGCTTTTCAATGTTTCAAGTTAGATTTGACGTTACATCAATATGCTAAAGCGATAGCTGATGGAAATATGTATATTTGGATTAGGGTGATTTGTTTGTGTTAAATAATGCTAAATTGGAAGAGATATTCTTGTTTGTAGATTTGGTCAAGGCAATACGAGACAAACACATGAAATTGCAGACTTACTCTTCTTGTTGCTCCATCATCTTCTCTTTCTATCAGCGTATTTTGTTTTTATTAGAAAGTGTGAAATTACCGACTATCACATGCGTGTCATGCGACCCATTTTGTTTTATTTTTTGAGAGAGGGACTAACGATACAAAGATTGCATGAGTATAGGGTGCAAAATATAAAAAAATAAAAATAAATAAATAAATGTAAAATGGCAGCCCTAATAAAATTTGGGATGTCCCTTCAAAGAAATAATCACCCACATTGCACTTTTTGTTTTTATGGTCTATAAAAGAATTAGTGCAACGATTATACCATCGTATACCATGCTATTCATGTATTTTTTTTTTCACCAAAAAAGAATGTAATTTACATTATTTTAAATAAGGAAAAATTCATTTATACTTTTTAAATTTTATCATTATTTCATTTATATTCTATATTTTTTAAATATACAGACTCAATTGTCAATTTCTATTAATTTTTTGATCAATTTAAAAAATTAAATGTCAAGATTGTATTTATACGATGGTATAACCGTATGGAGTTCACAAGTAGGGCTTACAGAGTGCATAGTGAGATACAAATGGGACTTTCCAAAATTGGAATCCATAAAATTGGACTTGTAAAGTAATAGATCAGGTTTGTAACATTTGCTTCATATGCTTTACTTGATGTTGTGCAAGACTATAGATTATTCAGTTTATAAGTTGCAAGTGATAGTTGTAATTATACGATATTACTTTACCTTACACCTTATATAAATTACTTTCCTGAATTCATCAATTGACTAGAATTGATTATTTCATTTAGTATGATGATAGCAAATATAAATGCATTTGAAGGAATTTAAGTGAAGAGCTACCTACTTAAGTTGATTAGGAACCTCTCTATTTTTATGGAAATGGAGAATCTTAATTGAAGCATTTTATGCCACATCATATGATATTAATCTAATGGTTAGAATTAAATCTAATCATTTTACATAACATGAAGCAATTTTCTAAACTTCTATTAACTTTAAAATGACATTAGTTTCCGTTATTACTTTAAAAATTATATACATACTTTTCAAATAGAAAACCATATCAATAATATTGTTATTCTTTCTTCCAAATCAAATATTGTTATAACTATTTGGCCCAAAAAAAATAAAATAAATAGAAAATATAATAACTGATATATAAACGCAAGCTATATAAATTAAAGAATATAAACTACCACAATGAAATGTTTAGGATTTACATTAACCTTTTCAATAATTCAAACAACTTCGTAGTTTTTTTCAGAAAAAAAGGTGGTAAAAAAAGATTTTGATTTACAGTTTCTGGTGGCTTCTTGATTTAGAAATTTATCCACATATATATATAGATAAATATATATTTTAAATTTATCCATATGTATAGAAATACTTTTGTATTTAATATTTATTTAGAAAATATTCATATTTAAATTAACCAAGAGCTTTACAAAAATAAATTATAAATATAAAAACTATTAACTATATGACTTATTTCCTAAAACTATTCAAATTATTAACGATGATAATGCAATGGTTCAAAATTATTCAAAACATATAATATTATATTATTTATCTAATTAGAGATTCTCCATTTCCGTAAAAGCGGAGAGAATCCTGGTTCACTTCAACCACATTATAAATAATCATTCAATTCTTATCATCATCATAGTATTGAAAAACAATATAAAAGTTATCAACTTGGAAAGCCTTCCTACAAAAATCACATAAATGTTGTAAATTCCTAGTGGAACTATCATACTCCCCAATCACCCAATTATGCCTCATCATCACCTCTTCACAACAAAAGATGTTCCTTGAAGGTCTCGAAAAAGTAGCAATTGATGATTATGGCTTCTATTTTTCCTAAAAATATTTATCATATAGGTTATTCTAAAATTGAAGAATATTTCCCTTAGTTATTTTTTCATTGATTTATTTCTTGAAAGTAAAATTATTGCTTATAATTTTTGAATTTAACAGAACACAATATGGTTTAGGTCATACCACGTTTTTTTTTTTTTTTGGTTTTTTTTCTTTTTTTCTTTTTCGTTATGTCATACTACATTAAATGGATTTCTATATGGGTTTTTTTTTTTTTTTGCATTAATACCCTTTTGATTTTTCCTTTTATATAAATTTACGCTTATGTCTTTAAGTTTGTTTTTTGTTATTAATACTTTTTGAACTTCATAAATGCATCTCAATTTATATATATATATATATATATATTTATTTACACTTTTAAGTGTTGAAAAAAATATTTATTTTAATCGACTCAAATTAATTTGCATTCCATCTATTCTTTTAAGAGTATCTTAATAATTAAGGATACATGATATATAAACTTTTTAAAAACATTTTCATTTCTATTTCAAAGAGTTTTATTTCATTTTCACAATTTCAAATAGGTTTTATAAATTAAAAAAATTAAAATAAAAAAAATTATTTAACTCTCTAAATATAAAAAACAAACCTAATCTCTATATAAAATTTTTAATAAACTCAATTATTAATATACAATTTTTTATACATAATTTTAATTAATTTATTTAAAAATTATCGAATCATAAATATCAAAATTTTAATAAAAAAATTTGATAATTCTGTATTTTTTTAAAAAATATATATATGTATATATATATATATTATTATTATTATTTTTTTCCTGTTTTCCATAAATAAACAAAATAAATGACTCTGGTACCTGAGTAAAATAAACACGAAAACTTGTTATTTACCTAAAATTTTCAGGTACTATAATAAACACACTCCCTTCAGGTACTCAGTAGCAGAGCACAGCACAAGTCACAGGAATTCGCTGAAATCTCTCTACAGTCTATACCCACCGCTTCTTCTTCTTCATTTATGGTATATCTTTTTTACTTCCGCTTTTCCTATTTTTCTCATTATTTTTTTTTTCTATATTTTTCTTTAGCTTTCTTCTTCATCGCATTCTTCGAGCTCCTGAAATTTTATTTTATTTTATTTTTTTGTGGGGTTTGTTTTTGCTTGTTAATGCTTTAGATCCAATGCACTTTGTTTCTCAACTCAACCGCTCCGTTTGATATTTTTTTCAATTTTCTTTTTAAAATCACATTTGGTTCTAGGCAGCAGCGGATCTTTTACTTCATTTCACTGTTTTTTTTTTTTTTTCCCCGTTTATTTTTGTTGTTTGAAGCTTGAAATTGGTTTTTGTCGGATATTCGACCCATTTCGACTCTAGGGTTTGTAACTTTAAATTTAAATATGGAAACCATTTTTTTTTTTTTAAGGGTTTTGTGATTCTGTTTTTATTCAAATTAACAGCTTTTGCTTGGTAATTTTTTATCGATATATCATCACGGGTCCTTGGTGTTTGCTGATGCAGTTGTGAAAGTTCTGAGGTTTTTGCAGTGGTCAGATTTAAAGTTAATGCTATGGGAAAATCCCCGGGAAAATGGATCAAAAACTTGCTTCTTGGGAAGAAATCATCAAAGTCCAATTATTCAAAGAGAAGAGAGGTATTAGGTTTATGTATGGTTGTGATATTCTGTTATCGAGGAACAATTTGGTCTTCAGGAGGACAGTATAAACCTGGACTTTGTCTCCTTAGGCTTGCACATATCTTTTTCGTTTGCTTCATTGAAATTATTAATCAATAGTCTGGTCTTAGATTTTATGGTGAAAATATAGTGGAATGTTCAAATAATTTGCATGCATTATCTTACCATTTATTTTCCAAACAATATGTAGTACAATACTGGTGTTTGCCTTGAGGTAGAAGAACGGATATCCTAAACCGGGAATTTCTGCCTCAGATATTTGCATACTAAGTAGTGGGACTTGTTTAAGGGACTTCCTAGCTTGGCTACAACTTGACATGTTACTATGTTGTAAAGCATATTTCTCGTATGGGCTAAGTGTATGCATACCTAACCTGTTTGCTTAATGTTGACTATCCTAGTTGTACTTGAATGGCTTTTACATCAATGTGGTTGTTCGGGAGACTAATTAAATGCATTATCATTGTTGCATATGAAGAAAGTAAATACAAAGCAGAAAGGAAATTTTGAACTGGGCATAAAATAGTTATTTGCGATGGGAACTCACCCTCTTTAAATTGTTTCTAATTTTAAGGGTTTACATTTAGTAGTAGTAGTAGATGGATTTGAAAGTGGAAACTCAAATTCTCATGCCTAGTCATTTGTGTAAAATCAATTTCATTTTGTTGAATTTTGGCTTCATTTTCATACTTGTAGTTGAAGTTAGAAGTTTCACTTTTGATTCATATTCATTCTAATACTTTTTGCACAGAAATCTGCGAATAAAGAGGATGAATCAGCATTTTCTAAGTTATCTGTCTCTGACATTACTGTGGATGCTCCATCTATTGCTCCACCATTGATTGGAACTGTTGCTGATAATAAAGGGGAATTAGATAATGGAGTGGCTGCCAAATTACCAAACAATGGACCTGTTCTTTCTGATGCAAAGGAAGATGGTAAGGAGCAAGCTATTATCAGCTCGGCATCAACTGAAGATCCAGACCAAATCAAGCTAGAGAAAGCTGCCACAAAGGCACAGGCTGCTTTTAGAGGTTATGTGGTACTTACCTGAAACTCTGGACGGTGAGCTGTGTATATGTTTCGTCTTTTAAATATCCAACTATTTTCCTAAATCCAAACCCTAAACCCTTAACACTGAATCCAGAGGGGGAAAAAAAAATTATCAAGCTCCGAGGCCTAAACCCTAAACCCTGAACACTGAATCCAAAACCCTCAAGCTAACTCCTACATTCTAAAAATTAATCGCTTCATCCTTATGCAAATTTCTGAAACTTTTTTCTATTTTATAGAAGTAATAGAAGATTGTACAATGTACTTAACTTCACTCTTGCATAACCATTAAAAATTTGCTAAGCTTTCCTGATAATTTTTATTTTGAACTTGATTGTTTCTTTTAGAAGAAAGAAGCATATATAGAGACAAACTGGGAAAAAGCTATTGGGGCTTATGACATATCATGGCTTGAATGATGAATTATTAAGTGGCTCCCATTCACAGGCATCTATGTTCAATTCTTTCATTGTTTTCTAAGAAGGAAACCTTCTACACTGAAATGACTTATCCCCTTGCTAGTGGTAAGTTATAGGTTTCTAAAGGACTGTTATATAAGAATGTTAATTAAGGACACAGATAATAATTTGCTCAAAATCCAGAGTAAATATGACACTAACTCTCAGTTTGGTCCTACGTCTGGTTCATTTTGTTACTAAAAATGGAGGAGGAAACTCAGTACCAAATGCTTGGCAATCCCTGATAGAGCTTATCTATGATTTTGTGCCGAACCTGGTAAATGAGCAAATAGGTGGTCTTTAGGGAAATGTTAAACAAAAGTTTTTCCTTTAAGTGTGAAGAGGCTTTTCCCATTGTTTTTTATATTTTTATATTTTATATTTTTATCTTTTTTATCATCACCTAAACCTTGTTTTCCTGAATTTATTTTTCGGTAATTGATAACTACTTTACGTGATTAAATGTTCTACTTTTGTTTTGGCAAGATAATTGATGTTTACTAATGTCACCATAATATCTTTGAAGGCTCGCCGGGCATTTCGAACCCTTAAGAGCATCATAAGACTGCAAGCTCTTGTTCGTGGTCACTTGGTTAGAAGACAAGCTGTATCCACGTTATGCTGTATACGGGGAATTATTAAATTTCAGGCACTAGTTCGTGGTCGTAAGGTGGCACTAGTTCGTGGTCGTAAGGTGAAGTTCTTCTATTGGAATTGGTGTGCATCCAATGAAATTTGAGATAACCTTCGAAATTCATTTATGCAGCAAATGTGGAATATAATTATTTCATGTCAAAAGATTTTTACTGTTATTGATAATATCACTAAATCAAAATAATCAGTTGGCAAGTTTAAATATTTTGATGAGATGTATGTAAATTATGTCATATAATCAGATTGTTAATTTAAAATGTTTATAAGATATATGTATCCTACAAAATTGTATGATATATATATATATATATTTTTTTTTTTGGTGAATAAATTGTGTAATAGCTGATTGCTGCATGTCCTACTTTCAGTCTAGTTTTGTTTTTTGATTTTTGTTTTTTTTTTTTTTTTTAATATAAATTATATTTTGACATTTATTGATGCACCAGGATGCTAAATGTTCAAAGTCTCCTGGACTAAGTACATCTACTCAGATGGAGAGGCTGTCTAGAAATATTTTTGTTCACAAGGTGAGGTTCTTTTTGGTACTGCCTTAAATATGCTTGTCTTGGATTCATTTATAAGGCCATTTGTGGAAACATACTGAAATTATTTTAAGTTTATTACATAGTACAAGGCTCATAATTATACTGGATTTTACTTACAATCAAAGGAGGGTAGATCTTTGAAATTTCTGAGAACATAGTGCTAGTGTTTAGCTCCTGAACATAGGGGAATTTCGGGTACACATGGTTTTTTATTTTTTATTTTTTAATAAATAATTTTTTAATTTTTTTTCTAAAATTTCTTTAAAACTAATACAAGGTTAAATTGCATACAACATGCTAACAGGTTATTAAATTCAGATATTAGAATTTTTCCATACCCTACCAGTTTTATTTTGGACACAAGCATGATTTGTAAGTTAATCGGTTTAATTTGTAATCGGTTTAATTAGTTTATAATTTTGTAAGTTGCCATTGTTTTCTCTAACTTAGCCAATTACCACTTTATCCTAATATGATATGAAAGAACATATTGGTGCTCTTTTCTTCTTCTTCTTCTTCTCTATTTTTCCCCCCTTAATTCTTTTATCTTTGTTTAAATCACAGATTCCATTTTTTTTTTTTTTAAGGGTAAATAAATCATAGATTCGGTAAATAGGAAAGGTGCACAAATTATGTATCACTATGAAAAAATCATATTTGGAAATGGCATTTGTATATTTGAGCCTAAATATACAGGATTTGCAAGTTATACTGTTATAGTACTTAAAACCAGTTCTGATGTTCTAGTAATACTGGTTTTGGTATTGTCTTTTGAGAGGAAGAAAGATGTATTATATTATATATTGATCTGTATATACCTCTTTATATGCTATTATGGATGGTCCAACTGAGCATGTGAGTGTTAATTTTTATTACTTTCAGCTTCTTGCATCATTGCCTACTGCGATTCCTCTACGTCTCCAGTATGCTTCAGAGGAACCTAATGCTGCCTTGCAGTGGCTAGAGCGTTGGACCAGATCTCGCTTTTGGGAACCTCTCTCACAATCAAAGAATCTCTCACAACCAAAGAAGAATCTTAACTCAAAGTCTCGAACAAAGCATGAGAGCTTTCAAATGGGAGAAGCTGAACAAGGTAGGTCAAAAAGAAGTGTAAAGAGAACATCTGTGGCCAATGTTGAAAATGGATCAGTTTGTTCAACTTTAGATTCTCAAAAACATAAATGCAATTTGAGGAAAGTTACCAGTCACTCAGTTAATTCTGGTCAGGAGCATCCACAAAATGAGAGTGAGAAAGTTAAGCGTAAGTTGAGAAAAGCTCCTGATCTCACAAAAGAGTTTTCTGATCATTCAGTGGTTAATAATGGAAAACTAAAACTTAGTATGAGGAAATCATCAGGCTCTGGTGCCCCTGATGTTTTGGAGCAGTGCACTAGTGATTCTGCCAAAAAATTAGAAGATTTGGGAGTGGCATTTTCAAAGCAATCTGAAATTGAAAAGAGTGTGGTACTTCCAACAGCAGATGATCCAGTTGATAAGTTACATTGTCATCCTTCTTTTGATTTGCAGCCTATAGAGAGCAATTGTAAAACTGATGATGTTCAGGGGATAAATCAGGAGTTAAGCTCTAAGGATGATTGTATTGGCAATGAGAACCAGAAAACAAGCCAGAGAAGAGCTTCTTTACCCGCAAAATTTGATCATCAAGAAAGTGGTTTGCATAACACACCCACAGTACCGAGCTATATGGCACCAACTGAATCTGCAAAAGCTAAGCTGAGGGGACAAGGCTCCCCGAGGTTTTCCTGGGATGTGGTTGAGAAGAATGCTGCAAACAGACGACATTCTTTGTCTTCCTCCACCAATAGCAAGCTGAGTTCTCTATCACCTCGAGCACAGAGACTGGTTCAAACAACTGGTAGAGGATTCATCAAAAGTGACAGATCTTTGTCATCTTGTAGAGATGGTGGTGGTAAGAACTAAGAAGTGAACTTGATTCCTTAATATTGCTCTCTCTTGTGCCCTGTTCTTATGTCTTTGGCCCAGGAATGAGGCAAACGCCACGTGGTCATGTTTATCCCACATAAACCTTCTTCCTCTTTCTTTCTTTTTTTTTTTTTTTAAAAAATTTTTTTTTTAATTTATTTTTATTATATATATATATATATACAAGGGAAAATTTAAACTGTGTTTTTGACAATAAAATTAATGCTCTCATCATCACCAGATAACGAAGAAGATTCCAAGCCATCTATACACCGTGTATGACATCCTATTATATTTTAGTATTTCAGTAGCTGATATTGAACCTGTTTTTATAAGCTGCCTCTTTTACCCCAAACTGCTGAAACGTTTTTGCTTGACTTGGAGGTTAGCTAATTTTGAAAAAGAAAATTAGATTTGTATTGTGTGCAATGCAATATTAGAATTTTACTATTTTTGTTTATACTAATTTGTAAATTATGGTTTCTGATTGTTCATATTTTGGATAATGGTCATTACAGATAAGGTGATTCAACCAGAGTGGAGGAGGTGATCTACAAAACCTACTATTCTGAGGAAATATCTCGAGGGAATTTCAACTCAGCTGCAGGTTCTTTGGATCATGTTGTCGTTATTAGGTATAAATTGTAGGACCAGTGTGTCTTCTTAATAGGTACATGCATTTATGTCTGAGTGTTTGGATTGGTATCTTTTAGGCTTCAGCTGTATAATTTTCCTTCTTTTTTCTTTTTTCCTTTTTATTTTTATTTTTATTTTTTTGTTCAAGCTTTTATCATACAGAAAATGTGAGAAAGGCTTTAAGTTTATACTCTGAGATATCAAGTTATACAGTTTCATTTCATTTCTTACTGGAAATTGATATCTGAATCTTATTCTTTCTGGGTTTATGACATGCCCTATTTCTGAATAGAATCTCTTTTAGGGTTTGATCCCATCACAATAATTTTGGGAAGTTATGCTTGTTTTTATCCCATCACGATAATTTTGCTGCTAGATGAGGTAAATATGTCATTAAGTCTGTTACAATGATCTTATTTCATTGAGCTTCTGTGGGAGATGTTTTTGCACCTCTCCTGAAGCTTATAGTTGTTGACAATTCTTTGCTATAACTAGCATGTCTCTCATGCAACACAGAAAGCGAAAAGCGAAGTTCCTGGAGTCCAAGTAGGGTGGAACTTTGCCAGGCCGACTGAATATCCATTTCCGAGGTAAATGCACCCATAACCGGCTGAAACACCTCCATAAACAGTAGCACCAGTATTATTTGACCATAAAATCTTTCCGCTGTTTGCATCCATGGCATATATTGGACCATTAGAAGCTACAGACCCAGCAAAAACAACACCATTTGCAACAGTGACTGGTCCCATGGCTTTGTCATCGCTTGGATTAGCCGTTGACCACAAAATATTCCCTGAATTTGCATCAAGAGCAACCCATGCGCCTGCGGTTGTTGTCAAGTTCGATGGGGCAAGGGTAAACTTCTCTTCATTGCTGTTTGCTATGTTCGTATACACCCTTTTCCCATCTGTTGCTGCACCCCATATCCCTCCTCCTTCCTTTCCGCCAGGTCCTGCCAACTGCGATATTCAGTTAGTTTATAGAAACAAATACAAGAAAAAACGAAAATTAGCAGAGTGCTCAAATTCGCTAACAACATTACTTTAGACCAAACAATATCTCCATTATCACGGTCGAGAGCCCAAGCAAAGCCACTCTTTTGAACAGCTACCGCAATGTCTCGTCTCCTTCCGTTACGATGTGTGGTAAGCAACATAGGTGCCTCTCCAAAATCAGCATCCAAATTGGGGCCAGGAGGACACTCAGGGTTATTTGGAATTAAACAAACAAAATAAAATACATCATAGCCACCCAATTGCCTGGACCATATGATCTTCCCTGAATCAATATCAACCGCTAAGATTGAATTGAAATGGACATCTGGCTCAATGCATTGATCAGGATGGTTTGGTTTTCCTGTTTGATTGTTCTGTTCTTCTTGGCATCTTAGAACTTCTGGTGGGGCTATGTAGAGGTTCCCAGTTCCTACATAAACATGTCTTCTGGATATATCGATGGCTGGACTGCTTCCCCATATTGCAGCTCCAGCGTAACCTCCTAATTTTCCACCATTGTCGGGAAGCATAAAAGTTTGCCAAAGAATTGCACCGGTCCTGACATTTAGCTTTACTAGACTGCCTCGGAATGTGCAACATTGTTTAGCTGGTAATGTTACTTCCAGTGATGAAACACCCACATAGAATGCCCTTTCAAAAAAAAAAAAAAAAAAAAGGTTAAAAAGCAGATTTTAAGGCTATGTTTTGTGGAAAGAAAAAGTGGAAGGTAGGAAAGAAAGAGGGATAAGTAGAGGGGTGGAAAGTCATTTGCTTGTGTGGTAAGAGACGGAGGGATAAACAAGGGATGAATGTTAAATCCATCGTAATCCCTTTGAAGGATGGAAATATTTGGTGTTTAATAAAATGTGCGTAACTATTATCAAATCCCTTTCAAATTGAGTGTAACAATAGTACTGTTTGAGGTACCAAATTATTTACCAAATTATATGTGAGTACTAATTAGTAGATGAAATATTATTTAAATAATCTATAATTGAATAAGTGAGAACTTTCAAATGAATAAATGAAACAACATAATAATTCAATTAAATACTACCACACCATTTAGCATATTATTTGATAAACAATTTGAGATTTTTAAGATTATTCATTAAGAAAATAAAAACTAATGACCAAATTTTTTGTTTTTTTCCTTCATTTTCATCCAGACTGAATATAATACTAAATAATTTAAATTTAATTTTTTCCTTCTCACTTCCATCCATACTGAATAAGAAAGATGTGTGAATTAAATTTTTTGTCATCCTTCCATTTATACATTCTTTCTACCCTAACCGGTATATATATTTTTTAATTAACATCCATGTTGGAATATCAAATCAATTATTTTCTTGGTCAATGATTTTAAATTAGAATTCTTTAGTCCAATATGATAATAATATAGATAAAAGTCATGTTAAATACTTTTCATCTTCATATACCAAATAAAAGCTAAAAGAGTTGGTGATTGGAATCATTAATTTGCTTTAACATGAAAAAGAAAAAAAAGTTTTGTTAGATCCTATTGATGATCGTTTACTAACTATGATAAATAGTATTTTCTTATTAAAAAGAAAAAGAAAGAAATTAAGACGGATTAGTTTTACCCCAAGTAGACAGTTCCAGAGCAAGTTATGATGACTCTAGGACGAGGGTCAATTTGTCTCAACCAAACCAACCTCCCATTTGATCTAGCCACAGCGATGACAACAGCAGGTCCATATATTCCAACGATCAACAAGTCAGCAGCTACCGCTGGTGTTGTTCTGGAGACGGTGACATTGACCGTGATCCCCGTGCCAGTTAGTCCAGTTAGCTCAGTGAGATTCTGCTTCCATATGAGAGCACCATTGAAGGCATTCACTGCGTATAAGTTTCCATTCCATGATGGAAAATAGATCACTCCATCTGCTACTGAAGGGGTTGCTGAAATATCTTTACCAGCAAAGAATTTCCATCGTAGTCGCAAGTTCGATACGCTTCGTGGGTTGATTCGAACTTCTCCATTTGCGTTCCTTGTATTTCTTAAATCACTCCCGTGGTTTGGCCACTTCAACCATATAGGATATAGCACATATAAAACAAAATATAGAGAGACAGTTATATATATGTATAATAAAGTATTTTTGGAAGTTATTAGTTAGTTCGATAGGCATGAAATATTTCTTACGATATTTGCAAGTGTATTATCAAGAGAAGTGAGTAAACAAAGCAGTATGACGACTATGATGTTGAAGGTGATAACATGCTTCTGTGTCTTCCCACAAGCCATGGCTAGTCCTTAATTAGTGGTTAAAGAGGAGCCTTTGTGGCTTCAGGTTTATTTCTTGTATGCAAAAATTTATATGAAATCCATATGATCTTGTAGTTGCAGATTCATAAAAGTTTATTCATTATATTGTGTTTTTATATGTAGATATATATATATATATATATATTTTTTTTTTTGAATTTTAAATTAGATCTATTTTATTTTATTAACTTTAAATAAGATTTATTTTTTTTTTATTAAACTAAAGTTCATTTTTAATAATCATTGGATCATGTCAAATGTTAGGATTTAAAATTTAAAAAAATAATCAAGTAGTAAAATACTAAAATTCTATTTAAGAAAAATAAACTCTATCAAGATCCAATAATTAATAAATATAAATTTAAATCTTAAATTTTAATACAATCCAAATGCTGAAAAAGAAAAATCTCATGTTAATCTTCATATTAAAGATTTTATTTGAGCTGGATTATGTATATATTTTTATCTAAATTTGATTTTTCTTTTTTGTCAATTTAGTTCAATTATGCAAGCTTTTTTTAGTAAATCTGGCAAAATTAGTTAAATGTTGTGTTATGAGGAAAGTTATTTGTGGCTATTCACAACGATGACGGAGGTATAGGTGGGCGAAATTTTTTAATCAGACACGCTACTCAAAAATAAAATGAAATGGAATTTCACCTAAGTCTAGTCCATTTCGACGACCTTTTTGTGTATTTGTAGTGGTTTTACTATCGGATTAAACCTATAAATACAAGAAAATATATCATTTTAGATTGCACAAAAATATGCAATAAAGTTAGTTGACAAATGAAATAACTTGTTTGTTTTAATTATTTTGAATTGATCTATTAATTAATGCATTCAACTAAACTCTAAATTTAGCAATTTTTAACAAGATAGCTGATAGAAAGCAATAGTAATTAGTAGGGGATCGAACTAACCACAAAATCAATATATATAATTTGTAAAATAATCAAATATTTTTCCTTTAATTGGAATTTTTAATGTCCGGCCGGCTAGGCTAGAAAGGTATAGACAATCCATATTTGCCAAACCTATGGATACAAGAAAATATATCATTTAGAGTGCAACAAATATGCATGCAATAAATTTAGGTTCAGATATGTAATAGCTTTTTTTTAAAAAATATATATATTTTGAAATTGATCTATTAATTAATGCATTCAATTGTTTCCGCTAAAGCCTAACTTTAACTATTTTTAGCTAGCTAGCTGACAGATCAGCAATAGTAATTACTATAGGGGATAGAACTAACAGCAAAATCAATATATATAATTTGTATAATTGGATTTTCAATTTCCGGCCGACTTGGTTAGATAGGTATAGACATCCCATAGTTACCAAACCTTCAATATATAATCCAAATATAATAAAATAAACTTCAATATGTTTTTGCTATATTAACATTAGGAATAACGTGTGTGTTGCAAATACATTTTTAATAACTTGGGCATATAAGCTAGTTTATGTTGCGAACCCACGAATATGACAAATGCTTGAGTGTCTATTTGCTCAACTAAATTTTTTGTTTTTAAAATCATTAATTAAAGTATCATCCTTAAGGTTTTGCAACATCTTCTCATAGAAAACAAGAAAATCAAAGAAAAACTCAAGCCTTAGAGAGAAAACAAAAGAGAAAGGAAAGGAAAATGAAGCTCTGTATTATTCTCAGAGAAGCTTCTGTATCTTCCTTCATTTGGTAAAGTAGCTTTTATACAATCTTAAGCTACGACACCTGTTCAACAACTAAATAAAACAGTTTAACAAAAACAAATGTAATTGCCAGCTCAGCTTTTGTTACAACAAACTCAAGAATAACCAGCTCAACTGCTAACTAGACTAAAAATCTCTGACTCAACATTATACCCCAACATGTTTCCAACTAATAATAATTCATTATATATATAATGAGTTATAAAGAAGATAATTAATTTAGTGTTGACATGTAAGGAGGAAAATTATTAATATTGGGATGTTTGAATTGTTAGGATTTATATAAGGAGTTAGGACAGACGTTTAGTATTGTGTATGTGATGTATGGAAAGCCAACTTTTTGGCTACAAATAGCTTAAAAGTAACTGAAATCTGGTAATAGTGTTGGGGTGAGAAGGTTATGACCAAGAGCAAGCTAGCTTGAAGTGTTAGCAACAAGCAAGCTTTTGGTGATGCTCTTGGGAATGGTTGTGTGTGAGTTGTGTTTTTAGGTTTTGGTTATGGTGTTTTCTGGTTTTTAGGGTTCCTAGAGTGTTCTCAGGTGTTGAAGAAGAGATAAGAAGAAGAGGAACATGTTGGCTTTTGAAAATAAGGCTTGGATGTGTAGCCATTTCATTCATTTTACAATATAAGCTTGAAATTACAACTAGTTCACACATGCCA
The DNA here is from genome assembly GCF_031755915.1 of Ziziphus jujuba. Lineage (NCBI taxonomy): Eukaryota > Viridiplantae > Streptophyta > Magnoliopsida > Rosales > Rhamnaceae > Ziziphus > Ziziphus jujuba. The sequence continues at coordinate 10,408,376 of NC_083390.1, forward strand.
AGCATGTGAGCTTACAAAATGAGTAAAGTATTTGAAATTTAAAAAGTGAAATGGTCAACACCTAACTTTTCATACACAAAAGAGTCAAAAACCAGCTGCAACATGTCTATTCCAAATATAGTAAAAAATGGCACATGGTTTGAACTAAGTTCCTATTGTTTAACTAGTTTGGGTAAACAACCAAACTAGCTTCACCTACTTAGTTCCCCTTTGTATCTGCTTATGAAACTTGGTTTGAAGCATCCTTGGTCATCAATAAATATTGTTCCAAGAGCTCCAAAGCTGACCCATACTCTGCATACTGGGCCCATCAGATACAGCAATCTGTTTGGAATAGCAAATGGACTTTCCCATGTCATTTGGACCTGAAATTTGAACCATAGTCTTCTATATATGTCTGTAGACATCCCTCAAAATTTCAGCCCAAAACTCCATTTGCAACCTGAGATATAAGATAAATAGTGGAACTATGTTGCTGGAAATTATGAATCCAGCACCATAGGCATTTCAAGCATAACATTCCTACTCTTTTGTGCATAATTTTGCCTATAATTTTGTATACATAACTTAGGCACAAAACATTATCAAAATATACCTTGCATCAATTAAAAACATACAAAGAAATATAAACTCATAAAAGGAAAGGATTTGATACCAAGGTGTGCATGCTAGCCGGTGACATGCACCATCAAGTGGCAAAATTGCCACACTTCAACACTCCTCCTTGGCAATTTTGTATGAGACATTGAGAAGTCCTCTCAATATCTCAAATCGCTTCTTTCCCAATGGCTTGGTGAAGATATCCGCCAAGTTCTCCTCGAAAGTCACATACTCCAACTTCACTTCACCACTTGCTTCAAATTCCCTTAAGGAATGATACTTGATCGGTATATGCTTGGTCCTCCCATGTTGGACTGGATTTTGTGCATTTGCTGTAACACCCCGTCCCAAATCGCACCGGAATCCGTGCACGTTGACCGAGGTTGACCGTTGACCGTTGACCGAAGGGGGTCAAAAGTTGACTTTTAGACTCGATGGGAATTTCGAGATGACTAGGGCACCGTGGCGAAGTGCACGATGCCACGAGTTCGTAGACTGGTAGCATGTCGAAAACGGAGCTACGGTTTGAAAGTTATGGACGAAACAAGTTGCGGTCCAAACTGTCCAAGGGGTGCCGGAGTTGACTTTTTGTTTATGGGGAATTGAGCTTTGACTCATGCATGGTTGTGAAGTGCTCGTCGATACGAGTTCACAGACTAGCGGCACGCTCAAAACGGACATCCGGTTAAAAAGTTATGGACGTTTGAAGTTTACCGGATACCGTATTATTTTAATGTTTTTGGGTCGTGAACAGTGAAATGCCACGTGTCAGCTTCTGAGTGGTCCACGTGGCATGAATAGTGTCATGCAGGGTTTTAATTTTGAAAAACTCTCGGGGAAGAGAGAGAAAGAGAGAGAAGAGAGAGAAAGAGAGAGAGGAGAGAGAAAGAGAGAGAGAGGACCCGCCGGCCGCCGGTCATTTTCATGTTTTTCCGGCCTAGTTACTGTACACGCGCCGGCCAGCCAGATTGCCCACCTCATTTCCGGCAAAACCTCCAAATTTCACGGCGAACGGCCGCCGGACGCGCCCGGATCGGACGTCCGAAGTTTGGCGGCGATTTTTCCCCTCCACCGCCGGCCACCGCGAATCGGCACTATTCCGGCCGATATACAGTACACGCGCCATACACCCAGCATCCTCTCCTCAAGTCCGGCCTACCCACCAAAAATCACGGCCATCGGACCACCGACGCGCCGGGATCGGAGCGTTTTCCGGCGAGGGGTCGAAAATCTTCAAACGGTGATTTCTCCGCCGTCCGACCTCCGTTTTGCTCACCGTCGGTCCCGTTGGATTGCTCTCCTCACGATCTACAAATCTGCAAAATTTCACAACAAACGGCCACCGTCGGAAAATACTGTTCCGGCGACGGTTGCCGGTGACGTGGCGGCCCACCGGAAATTACTGTTCCGGCGAGTACCCGAAAATTTCCGGCCAGCTCCAGTCTGCAGTGTTCGACCTCCTGAACCCAAATCCGACTTCCGTTTCCACCAATTCGCGACGGTTTGGGAGAATTGCGGAGCTGAAACCCGAAAAGCTTCCCGATAAAATTCAAACCCCGTCGGGTACGATCATCGAAAATTAAGACCGGATCTGTGATTAGCATCACTCGAGCTTCGATTCGGTATATGATTCGTAAATTTTAGTTATCGTTTGTGTTTTGACCCCCCGGGTACCGGGTATTATTTACCCGAATAAAATATTAATTTATTTGACTGTCTGTGAATTTTGTTCTAGGAGCACCGGTGAGTCGTAGAATTGATCCCGTAGTGGATCATGGGTTAATTGCGTGCTCCAGGTGAGTGACCCACCTTCAAATTAATTTTGGGGAATTTAATTGATGAATATATTATGTGTGAATTAAATATTTGGAATTTAATTTCTATGTGCCAAATATTTATTGGATTTATTGTAGAAGTATTTATGAACTTATTGGATTTAAGAAAATGCGAATTCTACAAATTTATGCCGTGTGGAATTATTTTATGGTTTTGAGGATTTTGAAATTGGTGTGGTTTTAATGGTAAATTGGGCACGATTTGATTTTCAAATATTTCAAGAAAAATATTTGGTTATATTGGTGATTTCAATTTTTATGAAATATGCCCATAAAATATTATGGGATTTGATTATGATATTTCGAGAAATTATTTATGCTATTGGGAAAATGTGGATATTTGAATTGATGGATTTGGAAGTTGGTGGATTTGAAAATCATGGAATTTATGGTATGGATTATAAGGAAATTGTGGAGAATTTTCCGGTTCAAGCGGATGGATTATGCCCGCTATGCTTATGAAAAATGTGAAATTTGTTTTATGATTTAAATTTATGGATTTTATGATTTTTAGATGCACCGTGCACGTACTGGTGTTCTGATTATGTGATATGGTATATGTGATATGGTTAGTGTGCACACGGTTGTGATTAGCGCGCAGGTGGGTGTGAGTAGTGCGCGGTTGATATTATGAGGGTGTCCTGTGGATGCCATCGGAGAGGGCGGCCACCCCCCTTTGGCCGGGACACCAGGTTAGCAGCGGCGCTGTGGGACGCCACGCGACCGTATGCCGGTTTCTCTCTATAACCTCCTGTCTGGCGGTACCTTGGGACGCTGGGTACTGTTGGCGCCACTGGTATATAGTGGGTGCATCAAATGATTTTCAGAACTGTGTTTTAAAAATAAAATGTTTGGAAACTGAATTGGAATTAAAGATATAATTGTTACCGCTTCTGGTATTTAATTGATGTCTTGGTTTCGGGGAATATGGATAAAGGGTTTTGTGAAATTGTTTTAAAAGGGGAACCTTTCCAACTGAGAGAATTGTAAGGGTTTTGAGAGAAAATATTATTTCCAAATAATTATTATTTATACTTATTACTGTGATAATATATGGTATAGTAGTAGGGTCGCTCACTGAGATGATTAGCATCTCACACTCTTAAATTCCGTTCCTCTAGGTACCAGGTTGTCGGTGTTCACTCGGAGCGGACTTGATCTTCCTCGCTGTTTTAGTTCGGCAGTACCCTGTTATTCTTTTATTGCAGTTGTAATATTTCTTTCACTCTTGTTGTATTTATTTTGCACTGGATTACTGTATTTATTTTTTTAAGTACTGCAATTTGTGGAACCAATTTGTAGTTTGTGGGAGGAATAAGGGGATATTTTTGAAGTGTGTTTTCAGTGCAGGTAAATTTGTGGTAAGTAAATCCCTTAGGGGAGGTGCTGCCGGATTTTCCGTTGGAAGGTTCGGTGGTATTTCCCTGGGATCAGGGCTGTCTAGGGTTCCGGAGGAGGAATTCTGGACGGGTCCTGACAATTGCTATTGCTGAAGTATTGTCACACAATATTACCGTGGCTTCCTCTTGCTTCAAGCTCAAGTCCTCCAATAATTTCCTAAGCCAAACACCTTGATTAGCACAACTTGAGCAAGCAATATACTCAGCTTCCGCAGTGCTTTGTGCAACGGTTTGTTGCTTCTTGGAATTCCATGAGAAAAAACCATTTCCAAGAGTGTAAATGTAGCCCGATGTGCTCTTGCTATCATCCAAAGAACCAGCCCAATCACTATCACTATAACCAAGCAAAGCTTCATTCATGCCATCCTTTGTACCATATACCAAAATCACTAGTACCTTTCAAATACCTTAGGATTCTTTTTGCACAACTAAGATGATTTTGTGATGGACTATGCATAAATCTTGACAAAACAGCCACACTAAACATGATATCCGGTCTAGTAGAGCATACATATAAAAGGCTACCAATTAAACTTCTATAGATGGAAGGATTTACCTTTGGAGAATCATCATCCTTCACCAACTTGGTGCCTTCATTTATAGGTGTGGCAACGCTATTACAATCTTCCATGTCAAACTTCTTGAGCAACTCCTTCACATAGCTTTCTTGAGATATGAAGATGCCCTTGGATGATTGGACAACTTCAATTCCAAGAAAGTATTTCATCTCTCCAAGGCTAGACATCTCAAAGTTCAATTCTAGCTCACTTTTGAAATTGCTCACTTCTTTCTCATTACCACCGGTCACTAGGAGGTCATCAACATAAAGAGACACCAACACCATGCAACCATGAGTCCTAATATACAATGTAGGCTCATTAGGACTCCTCCTAAATCCATGCTTTGTCAAAAAACCATCTATCTTGGCATACCATGCCCTAGGAGCTTGTTTAAGGCCATACAAGGCCTTGTGTAGCTTGTATACCTTCTCTTCACTTCCTTTCTTCACAAAACCTTCGGGTTGCACAACATAGATCTCCTCCTTCAATATTCCATTCAAGAAGGCTGACTTCACATCAAGGTGATATACTTTCCAAGACTTTTGTGCCGAAATTGCAAGAAGAAGTCTTATGGTTTCCATCCTTGCAACCGGTGCAAAAGTCTCTCCATAATCCACACCGGCTTGTTGTGCATATCCTTTGACAACAAGCCTTGCCTTGTGCTTATTTATGGACCCATCTGGATTGTACTTGGTCCTAAAGATCCACTTCACCCCAATAGCATTCTTTCCCTTCGGTTTTGTTACCAAGCTCCAAGTGTCATTCTTGTTTATCACATCAATTTCATCTTGCATGGCTTGTCTCCACTCTTTTCTTGCCATAGCCTCATGGACATTGATTGGATCACTCAATGCCACATTACACCTTTCATAAATCTCATTAAGAGGTCTTGTGCCTCTCACACCATTACCAATCTCCAAATCAGACCCTATGGAGATTTCTAGCTCATTCTCATAATATTCATCATCATGGGCAGCACCTTCATTATTTCCTTGTTCCTCATCATTATCATGAGCTTCAAGCCGATTGTCTTCATCCATACTAGCCAACTCCTCCTTACTACAAACCCATTTAGCTTCCTCATCAACTTTCACATCTCTACTTATCATAAGTTTCTTGGTTTCCAAGTTATACACTCTATATCCCTTGGTCACATCACTATAGCCAACCAAAACACCAACTTGTGACCTTTCATCAAGCTTTCCTCTCTTCTCTTGTGGTACTAGGATGTAACAAATGCTTCCAAATACCCTTAGATGATCAAGAGAAGGCTTATATCCAAACCAAAGCTCAAATGGGGTTTTACTCCTCAAAGACTTGGAGTAAAGCCTATTTTGAATGTAGATGGATGTATTAACTCCTTCGGCCCAAAACTTCTTTGGCAAGCCACTTTCAAACAACAAACATCTAGCCATCTCCATGATGGTACGGTTCTTCCTTTCACATACACCATTTTGTTGTGGTGTGTATGGTGTAGTGAATTGATGAACTATACCATGATCCTTACAAAGTTGTTTGAAAGCCTCACTTGTGTATTCCCCACCATTGTCCGTCCTTAACACCTTTATAGTGCAACCGTATTGATTTTGCACTAACTTCATAAATTCTACAAACTTCTCCAAAGCTTGTGATTTTCTTTCAAGGAAATACACCCAACACATTCTTGAGTAATCATCAATGAAAGTTATGAAATACTTGCTGCCATTTAAGGATGGAACACTCATAGGACCATAAATATCCGAATGTATAAGTCCTAGCTTCTCCTTTGATCTCCAAGAACAAGATTGAAATGCTAGCCTAGTATGCTTTCCTTTTTGACACACTTCACACACATGTTCTTGCTTCTCCACCAATGGCATGTCTCTAACAAGTTCATGTGTGCCTACCAATGACTTAAATCTAGCATGGCCTAGTCTTTTATGCCAAAGTTGAGAGGTGTTCTCAACTTTGGTGTTCAATGCAACCGATGCACCATTTTCATCCATATTCAACCTAAAATTCTTATTCTTCATTCCAACACACATTAATTCATTTCCATGTGGATCAACTATAGTGCATGTCATGTTTGAGAAGTGTAATGCATATTTGTTCTCAAGCATTTGACCTACACTAAGTAAGTTCTCACATAAAGAAGGTACATAGAGAACATCATGGATAGTTTTGATACCTTTGGTGGTGTGTATCACCACATCTCCTTTGCCTTTCACTTCCATCAAGGCTCCATTTCCAATTTTGACTTTGTTGTGGCTGCTCCTATCCAAAAATGTGCCTTGCTCTGATACCATTTTGTTGGGGTGAGAAGGTTATGACCAAGAGCAAGCTAGCTTGAAGTGTTAGCAACAAGCAAGCTTTTGGTGATGCTCTTGGGAATGGTTATGTGTGAGTTGTGTTTTTAGGTTTTGGTTATGGTGTTTTCTGGTTTTTAGGGTTCCTAGAGTGTTCTAAGGTGTTGAAGAAGAGATAAGAAGAAGAGGAACACGTTGGCTTTTGAAAATAAGGCTTGGATGTGTAGCCATTTCATTCATTTTACAATATAAGCTTGAAATTACAACTAGTTCACACATGCCAAGCATGTGAGCTTACAAAATGAGTAAAGTATTTGAAATTTAAAAAGTGAAATGGTCAACACCTAACTTTTCATACACAAAAGAGTCAAAAACCAGCTGCAACATGTCTATTCCAAATATAGTAAAAAATGGCACATGGTTTGAACTAAGTTCCTATTGTTTAACTAGTTTGGGTAAACAACCAAACTAGCTTCACCTACTTAGTTCCCCTTTTTATCTGCTTATGAAACTTGGTTTGAAGCATCCTTGGTCATCAATAAATATTTTTCCAAGAGCTAGGAAAGTTCTGGAACCGGATCATGGGCCAAACAGCTCCAAAGCTGACCCATACTCTGCATACTGGGCCCATCAGATATAGCAATCTATTTGGAATAGAAAATGGACTTTCCCATGTCATTTGGACCTGAAATTTGAACCATAGTCTTCTATATATGTCTGTAGACATCCCTCAAAATTTCAGCCCAAAACTCCATTTGCAACCTGAGATATAAGATAAATAGTGGAACTATGTTGCTGGAAATTATGAATCCAGCACCATAGGCATTTCAAGCATAACATTCCTACTCTTTTGTGCATAATTTTGCCTATAATTTTGCATACATAACTTAGGCACAAAACATTATCAAAATATACCTTGCATCAATTAAAAACATACAAAGAAATATAAACTCATAAAAGGAAAGGATTTGATACCAAGGTGTGCATGCTAGCCGGTGACATGCACCATCAAGTGGCAAAATTGCCACACTTCAACAAATAGTTGAAAAATGCTGAATTTAAGAGAACGCTTTCAAAAGCCCCCCACTCCATGATGTCAAGCCTTATCTCAATAAATATTTAAGTGGATTAGACAATTCAGTCTCATCCATATGCATATATAATTTGCAAGTGGAGACAAAACGTTTGAGCTACAATATATAATATTTGATTCTATATATCTTTTATCCAACTATTTTTTTAGGGCAGTTTGATATGTAGGTTATGGTTGGATAGAAATTGAAATTATGATTGAGATTTAGATTCGATGGGATAAGAATTAATCTAGTCTCGTGTTTGATAGCGCAATTGGATAGGACTATTTTTTTTTTTAATGATTATTAATAAATAAATATAAGTTTTTTTAACTGAAAATGAATATAAATTATAGCATAAATTATTTATTTTTGAAATAAATAAAATGATTTAAATTAAATAATTTCAATATCAAAAAATGGATACGTCTTTCATTTAATTATTTTTTAAAAAAAGTTTGAAGAGAGAGAAAAAAAAAAGGCTGGACAAGCAAAAATAATAAAGCAAATTAAAAAATAAAAAGAAGAAAGAAATTGAAAGATATGAAGAAGAAAAAAAAAACCCGAAAACTTAAAATTGATGCAATAAGAAAAAGAAAACAAAGATTAGAAAAAAGAGAAATGAACGAAGATTGAAAAGTAAAAAAAAAAAAAAAACCCAAAGATAAACCAAGTTAAATAAAGAGAAAAGAACGAAGGGTGAAAAAAAAAAAAACAAAGATAAACAAAGATTAAAATAGAAGGAAACAAAAAAGGAAGATAAAAAATAAAAAAAAGAATAAGATAAAAATAATAGAAAAAAGAAGAAGAAAAGGGGGCATTACTAGAATCGCGTTGATAACTGACACAATAAATGCGTCACACAAAATAAATAACGACGTATCGCACGGTGTCGCCTAACGTCTTGTCGCTAAATCTATAAGATAACAAGCGACGCATTATAAGAGTCGCCTATATTTGAGTTTTTAGCGACTCATATTTACTTTTAGCGACGCATTAATAGAGTCGCCTATTTAGCGACGCATTAATAGAGTTGACTATTTAGCGACGCATTATTAGAGTCGCCTATTTAGCGACGCATTAAAAGAGTTTACTATTTAGCGACGCATTCGTAGAGTCGTCTATTTAGCGACGCATTAACTATTTAGCGACGCATTAATAGAGTCGCCTATTTAGCGACACATTAATAGAGTTGACTATTTAGCGACACATTAGTAGAATTGTCTATTTAGAGACGCATTAATAGAGTCGCCTATTTAACGACGGATAGACACTTTTAGCGACGCATTATTTCTTAATGCGTCGCCCCTTCTTTTTTTTTAAAATTTTTTTAATTTTTGTGAAAAGTGATTAAAATAGTAAAAATATAAAAATAATTAAAATACAAAAAAATGAAAACTAGCTTCATCCAAAATAAATAGAATACAAAAATTTTAAATAAATATTTTGCCATAACAAATTAATTATCAAATAAATTAAATATCATCTCATTGATATATTTTTACATAATTTGTAAGCTATTGTATTTTTCATAACAAATTTAATATTAATTAAACTTCCATGAATGCATATTCATTGAGATGGAAGTTGACCTCTTGTTGACGATATTACATCCTCATACTGCATATGGAAACATTAAAAAAGTTATTAGCACTTATGCAAAATAAATAAAATATTAATCATTATTAAATTTGTAATTTAGTATAAATGAAAATTTAAAAAATATTACCATTGTTCTTAAGATTTGACGAATCACATTTCTCCCCTCACAGTCATTACAAACATAGTCACTCTCACATTCATCCTCATTATCATTTTCATCGACACTTGGCAACTATATGACAAATAGATTGTGAGCCATCTTTGTATCTCCAAGAACATCTTCTTCAACAACCGTACGATGTTGTGGTGAAGTTAAAACAATAGACCATCTTGATTCAAGTTAATCTTCAACACAAAATACTTGTTGAACTTAGCAAAATAATGTCAAGCAATATCACAAACATAATTTCTAAAAAAGCCAGATTAATAAAACCCAATGAACCTAAGTTGCAGTTAAAATGAAAAAAAAAAAAAAAAAACAACCCACCTCATGTCAAGAAAAAAGAAACGCACCTAAACGATGGAGATAAAGAAAGAAGAAAACCAAAAAATCACGAGGGCGACAAAGAGAAATCTAGCTTCTCGGCCGACGACAACGTAGGCAAATGAAAAATGAAACCTGGAATTTCTCACTCTTCAAGTCTCTCTTAGATTGCTTCCAAATCTAATATCGATTAGGTGGTGTACTTGATGTAGTTTTAAAAAAGAAAAAATGGATTTAAAGGAGTGCGTAAAAATTTAAAAACGCGCCAAAAATTTTCAAAAAATGGCAAGAACGCGCCTTTTCTCCCAATTGCATTTTTTTTCTTTGATTAATATTTTTATTTTTCAACTAAAAATAAAAACTGAAAATATTTCTTAAAAATGCGAAGCAAAATATCGAAGATTGCTGTTTATTTTTCTGTTTTTCAAGTACATGCCTTTATTCTTTATAAAATTTGCATGTCTTTCAAAATTTTTGTTTTTGTTAATTGAGAGAATAGGCGACGTATTCTCTTCAAGAAGGATCGCCTGTTCTTGAATTTTGGGATCAAGCGACGTATTATGGTTGAAAAGCGTCGCCTATTTCATTTTTTTATATTTTCTTTATAATCTTTAAATAATTTTTTAATTGTTCATCTACAAATATATTCATGTAGCAATCCAATGAAAATAAATTCCACTAATCTAAAAATAGAAAATAGTTTTGTCAATGCTCTTCTCAGTTATACATATATGTGTATAGACGAGACAAAATATCTCAAGACCTAATTTGAGATAGGGTACCGAATATAGAATTCTAATTTAACAATCATTTATTGACCAATTTATCTAGATAAGTATGTTAAATGAGCTTAACTTTCATGTGTTTGTTGTCATTGATAGTTTACTTGTTTTTAAAAATTGAAACTCTATTAAATTGCTTTTTCTTAAAAAAAAATAAAAAATAATTGAAGGAACAGGCGACGCAATTCCATTAAAACACGTCGCCTATTCCATTTTCTTTTTTTAATCTTTAATTAGTTTTGTTGATTGGTCATCTACAACTTAAAAAAAAAAAAAACATATTTACAAAACTAAAAAATTACTAAAAATAACTTTCAAATTGAAAAAAAAGTTAAAAATTGGATGGGTGAAACGGCGACGCAGTTGTTTACAAATGCGTCGCCTTTTAGTCTATTTAGCAACTATACTAGCTAGTTCTTATTGTATTATTTGGCCTGGTGGTGTGGTGATTTTTTGAGAGTGTAGGAGGTCTTGGGTTCAATTCTTGTTATGGCCCTATTTTGATTTTATTTTTTTTAAATGTTTAAACAAAAAAATTGAAAAAAAAAAAAAAAGAACAGGCGACACATTTGTTGAAGAATACGTCGCCTGTTCTTGTATTTGGCGACGCATTGTTTGAATAATGAGTCGCTTAACACTATGTTAATCAATTTTTGCGGTATCAGTATATTTAAGTCATTTGGCTTGGTGCTGTGGTGGTTTCTTGAGAGTGTAGGAGGTCCTGAGTTCAATTCTTGTTATGGCCCTATTTTGATTTTATTTTTTTTTTAAATGTTTAAGCAAAAAATTTGAAAAAAAAAAAAGAACAGGCGACTTATTTGTTGAAGCTTAACATTTAAAAAAAAAAAAAAGAACAGGCGACTTATTTGTTGAAGAATGTGTCGCCTGTTCATATATTTGGCAACGCATTGTTTGAATAATGTGTCGCCTAACACTATATTAACCAATTTTTGCTGTATTAGTACATATAAGTGATTTGGCCTAGTGGTGTGGTGATTTCTTGAAAGTGTAGGAGGTCCTGGGTTCAATTCTTGTTATGGTCCTATTTTGATTTTATTTTTTTTAAATGTTCAAACAAAAAAATTGAAAAAAAAAAAAAGAACAGGCGACGCATTTGTTAAGGAATGCGTCGCCTGTTCTTGTATTTGGCGACGCATTGTTTCAATAATGCGTCGCCTAACACTATATTAAACAATTTTTGCTGTATTAGTACATATAAGTGATTTGGCCTAGTGGTGTGGTGATCTCTTGAGAGTGTAGGAGGTTCTGGGTTCAATTCTTGTTATGGTCCTATTTTGATTTTATTTTTTTTTAAATGTTTAAACAAAAAAATTGAAAAAAAAAAAAAAAAGAACAGGCGACGCATTTGTTGAGGAATGCGTCGCCTGTTCTTGTATTTGGCGACGCATTGTTTCAATAATCCGTCGCCTAACACTATATTAACCAAATTTTGCTGTATTAGTACATATAAGTGATTTGGCCTAGTGGTGTGGTGATTTCTTGAGAGTGTAGGAGGTCCTGGATTCAATTCTTGTTATGGTCCTATTTTGATTTTATTTTTTTTTAAATGTTTAAACAAAAAAATTGAAAAAAAAAAAAAGAACAGGCGACGCATTTGTTGAGGAATGCATCGCCTGTTCTTGTATTTGGCGACGCATTGTTTCAATAATGCGTCACCTAACACTATATTAACCAATTTTTGCTGTATTAGTACATATAAGTGATTTGGCCTAGTGGTGTGGTGATTTCTTGAGAGTGTAGGAGGTCCTGAGTTCAATTCTTGTTATGGTCCTATTTTGATTTTATTTTTTTTTAAATGTTTGAATAAAAAAATTGAAAAAAAAAGAATAGGCGACGCATTTGTTGAAGAATGCGTCGCCTGTTCATCTATTTGGCGACCCATTCTTTAAGTAATGCGTCGCCTAACATTATATTAAGCAGTTTTTGTTGCATTTGTACATACAAGTTATTTGACTTGATGGTGTGGTGATTTCTTGAGAGTGTAAGAGGGTCTGGGTTCAATTCTTGTTATGGTTAATAAAATCAAAAAAAAAAAAAAATAGTGAAGAGAGAATAGGCGACGCATAATCTTATTGGTGCGTCGCCTGTTAACTATATATATATATATATATAAACCTCAGTTTTGGTGCACTAATATTTTTATTGATTGTTATTATTAAAATAAAATTAGATTGATTAAAAGATCTAAAAAAAATTAAGTGAAAAGAGAACAGGCGACGCACAATCTTACTAGTGGGTCGCCTGTTACACGTATAACAAAAAAGAAAAAAAAAAAAAACCAACCTCAGTTATGTTGCTCTAATATCTTTATGGGTTATTTGTTGTTAAATTAAAATTAGATTAATTAAAAGAACTAAAAAAAAAAGTGGAGGAGAGAACAGGCGACGCACAATCTATATAGTACGTCGTATATTTATTGAATTTTTACTGACGCATTAACCTCAGAGTCGCGGTTTTATTTTTTCAGATGTGTTTGTTTCGTAGCGTCGCTAAATGAGTGTCGCTAGATATCAATTTTCGCGTAGTGGGGGAAAAAAAACAAAAGGAAGGGAAAAAATCGATCCTGCTGAAACAAAAACCAGGAAACAAAGATTTAGAAGAAAAAAAAAAATCTGGGAACAAAAATTAAAATAAACAAATGATTAAAAAAAAAAATAGAATAAAGTTATTCTACAATTATAAGTTGGGTCTATCTAGACGAGATTATTTGGTGGGTTCAGAATTTTTTAATTCTGTCAACTACTGACCCAAACATAGAATTAAACCATTTAATTCCAATCTCAACTTTTATGCTGTTAAAAAAAAAAAAAAGAAAAAAAAAAAAAAGCGACTCCTATTGTCCCTTACGGTTATTAAAAAGTGCATGCTTATTAGTCCATGCATGCTTTGCGGTTTACATGATGCAGCTCCGCATGATGGGATAGTGAAATTTGAAAGTTTTTACTGGTAATGGACATTGCATACAGTGTGCAATTATGAATCATAAACTTAGCTTTTCGAGATCATCGAGATCATTGTATGCTAAAACTTTATCACTAAAATTTCGCCAGTTAAAAGGAAATAAATATTTGGAAAACTTAGATGAGCCCATTTCTTTTTTAAGGGAAACTTGAAATTTTATTAATTACTTAAATATGTAAAGTTCATGACCCAACTAATTGTAGATTTTAGTGTTTATCTCCCCCTACAATCCAAGATATTAAAAAAAAAAAAAAAAATTGATACTTTTTGGCTGGACTATTCTAAGGCCAGCTATCATTGCCCCCGGGAAAAACTAATTATATACGATCAAAGCATATCCATATGCAATCATGATAACTTTCGATATTATACATATTTATAGATATGTATTAGCATTTCATTATAGGCATTTGTGTTTTTGACGCAGTGCGTTTAGCTTTAAAGTTTTAAATTATATAGAATGCATTAAATCTTCTAAATGATTGTGGGAGCTTTTACGGATTTTTTGGGAAAAAAAATGTCGAATTTTGATGATTTTGTAGCCTAACTTGATTGAAAATGATAGAATGTTCATTGGTTTGTATGACTAAATATAGTGTTTACAAAAAGGTTTATGTTTGAGTATTGATGTGTTAATTTACAACACTAATTTATTGGTTGAAAGAGTTAATTATATTTTGATATCTTCAATGTTTAATATTTTATAAGTTAAACTTTTAACTTTTCAATTTAGTAGTTTAGGTTATCGATTTTTCAATTTATTACAATTTGATTTTTGTTTGACTTTTGGCTACATGTTTAGCCATCGTCTTAATTATTATATAATTGATACTAAATTGTACACATTTTCAAACTATAAGATATTAAAATGTAAAATATCAAATATATTTATAAACTTTTGCACTTTGGTACCTTTTATTTTTTAAAAAATATTAATGTATTAATTTTCAAATTATAAGATATTAAAAATGCAGATTTTTAAAATTAATTTTAAAATTTTACCTTTTAATATTTTCTAATTTGAAATTTGATATAGTTTAATATTATTCACATAAGATGGTTTTTAAATCCTGTTAATCAAAAGTTAAAAAAAAAGAAAAAAAATCCAATAATTGCAGTAAATTAACAAATTGAGAGTTTAAATTACTATTTTTAAATGTTAAAACATCTAATTAAAAAACCTTAAAAATTAAGGATATTAAAATATGATTAACCCTTGGTTTAAATTATGAAAATTGAGTTACTGTCATTTATTATATTTTTCTACGTGAATACTAGATGGTCCATTATGATTATTTTTTTTATTAAAAAAAAAAGGTTCAAACTGTAAAGGCTGAAGCTCAATAATTTATTGACATTGTTAATACTAATGTGATAGTGAGAGATAGAGGGCCAGTTTGCTTTGTTTGAGTGGAAAATATTTGAGATATGGTGTGAATTTTACAAAATGTTTAAAAAGTTTTCATGTACTCAAGGTTATTAGTTTAAAAATTTGTTAAAAATCAATAGAAATTCATAATAAAATAATTTACCAAATTTGTTAATAATTTTTTGTTCAAGTACTAGACATACCAAATGTTTTAGAAGTTTTATTTACTAAATGAAGTAGTAAGTTATATAACAACATTCTTTTGTATTATAATTTATTTATATTAATTTTTTAATCAATAATTTAAAATTTTACTATTTGTTATCGTTGATGACTTTTATTAGATTATGTGACAAATTTTAATTAAAATATTTAATTTTTTTATTTTTTATAATAAAATTTTAAAAATGAATTATTTAATAATAATTATTTAAATTGTTATTTGACATATATATAAGTTTTATTGATAATTATTCATAATGATGATAAATAATATTTTTTAATAATTTATTTAAATATCATTTGGTCAAATTTTATAAATAATTTAGTATCTATAGCACCACTATAACCACTATGTATATTGTTATGTCATATTAATTAGTTAAAAAAAAAAAACAAAAAATCGACGTACAAATTTAGTGGCCTGAACTCTGATTTTTCTTTTACAATTCTCTTAGTCATCATGCATAAATTAGCAACTTTTTTTCCGACAATATTGAATTTATTACAACTAGGAAAAAAAAAGAGCTTTTAATCAAATTAAGATTTAAACATTGTATGCAATTGTAGATTAGGCGGTTATAGCAATGACATATCAATTTAGTGGTTATTATAGCTAAATTAAAAATAAAATTTATATTGAAACACCAAAAAAAAAAAAAAAAAAAAAAAAAAACTACTTTCATTAGTCACCGAATCCCCTAAAATAAAAATTAAAAAACTCTTCGCATCCCCACCTCTTTATTATCATATATAACTACAAGGATAATTTGTACATTATGGTTTCTGATTGTTCATATTGTGGATAATGGTCATTTCAGATAAGGTGATTCAACCAGAGTGGAGAAGGTGATCTACAAAGCCTACTATTCCATGGAAAATATCCCAAGGCTTTTAAGTTAATTTATACACTGAGAATTGAAGTTATATAGTTTCATTGATATCTGAATCTTAATCTCTGGATTTATGACATTACCCGATTTCTCAAAGAATCTGTCATTAACAATAAGTCTTATTTCATTGAGCTTCTACAGGAGATTTTTTTGCACCATCTTGAAGCTTATAGTTGTTGAAAGTTTTTATTATAACTAGTATATTCTCTCACTCATGCAACACAGAAAGCGAAAAGTGAAGTTCCTGGAGTCCAATTAGGATAGAAACTTGCAAGGGCGATCGAATATCCATTTCCGAGGTAAATGCACCCATAACCGGCTGAAACACCTCCATAAACAGTAGCACCAGTATTATTCGACCATAAAATCTTTCCAGTTTTTGCGGACATTGCATATATTGGACCATTAGGAGCTACAGACCCAGCGAAAACGACACCATTTGCAACAGTAACTGGTCCCATGGCATTGTCATTGCTTGGATTAGCCGTTGACCACAAAATATTCCCTGAGTTTGCATCAAGAGCCACCCATGCGCCTGCGGTTGTTGTCAAGTTCGACGGGGCAAGGGTAAACTTCTCGTTGTTGCTGTTTGCGATGTTTGTAAACACCCTTCGCCCATCTGTTGCTGCACCCCATATCCCTCCTCCTATTATTCCGCCTGGTCCTGCCACCTGCAAAAATTCGGTTAGTTCATATAAGCAAACGTTAGAAGAAAAAACAAAAACCATTAGCAGAGTACTTAAATTCATTAGCAGGGTTACCTTAAACCAAACAATATCTCCATTATCACGGTCTAAAGCCCAAGCAAAGCCACTCTTTTGAACAGCCACCGCAATGTCTCGTCTTCTTCCATTAGGATGTATGGTAAGCAACATAGGTGCCTCTCCAAAATCAGCACTCAAATTGGGTCCAGGAGGACAATCGGGGTTATTTGGAATGAAACAAGCATAATAAAATACATCATAGCCACCCAATTGCCTGGACCATATGATCTTCCCTGAATCTATGTCAACCGCTAAGATTGAATTGAAATGGACATCTGGTCCAATGCACTGATCACGATGGTTTGGTTTTCCTGTTTGATTGTTCTGTTCTTCTTGGCATCTTAGAACTTCTGGTGGAGCTATGTAGAGATTCCCTGTTGCCACATAAACATGTCTTCTGCGTATATCAATGGCTGGGCTGCTTCCCCATATTCCAGCTCCTGCATAACCTCCTAATTTTCCACCATTGTCAGGAACCATAAAAGTTTGCCAAAGAATTGCCCCGGTTCTAACATTTAGCTTTACTAGACTGCCTCGGAATGTGCAACATTGTCCAGATGGCAATGTTTCTTCCAGTGATGAAACACCCACATAGAATGCCCTGCAGGAAAAAAAAAAAAAGAAAAAAAAAAAAGAAATGTTAAATAGCAGATTTTAAGGCTATGTTTGGTAGGAGGGAAAAGTGTAAACATGGAGAACAGAGGGAAAAATAGAATGGTGAAAAGTCGTTTGCTTGTTTGTTTAGCGAGAGAGAGAGAGAGAGAGAGAGAGAGAGAGAGAGAGAGAGAGGGATGAAAAAGGGTATGAATGGTAAATCCATAAAAAAAGAATCCCTTTGAATGATGGAAACATTTAGCGGTTAACAAAATGAGTGCAAATATATTATCTCCTTTCAAAATTATAGTCATGGTTAGTTAGAAGCAATAGTACTGCTAGATGTACTAAATGGTTCGTTAAATATATTTAGTTTATTTACCAAATGACATGAGTCTATATATTATCAGATCAAATATTATTTAAATAATTTATTGAATAAGTAAAATTTAAATAACAAGTCAAATATATTAATAAATTAATTAAAAATTATCATATCATTTATCATATTGTTTGGTAAATAAATTTGATAAATTTTAAATATTTAGTATTATTCATTTAAAAATTAAAAACTAATGACTAATTTTATTTTATTTTATTTTTTTTGTTTTTTTCCTTCATTTCCATCCATATAGGATAAAAGGTAATCATCTAAATTTAATTCTTTTTTGGTTTTTTTTCCTTTACTTCCATCCATACTAAATAAGAGGGGAGGATGTATGAATTAATTTTTTTCTCATCCTTCATGATATATCCCTTCTACCCTAATCATTTTCTGTACAACATCTATTTTCGAACATCCTAATAGTAAATCAAATGTTATCTGTGTTAATGATTTCAAATTCGAATCTTAGACTCCAATATCATAAGTAAATAAATAAATAAATAAATATCATGTTTTATATTTTTCTCATCCTTCATACCAAACAAAGGCTAATTAAAAGAGTGGTGATGAGAATTATTTATATAACATTAACATGAAAAAAAGAAAAGACGAAAGAATAAAAGATGGACTAGCATTACCCCAAGTGGACAGTTCCAGAGCAAGTTATGACGACCCTAGGACGAGGGTCAAGCTGTGTCAACCAAACCAGTCTCCCATTTGATCTAGCCACAGCGATGACAACAGCGGGTCCATATATTCCAACAATCAACCGGTCACCAGCTACCGCCGGTGTTGTTCTGGAGACGGTGACATTGACGGTGATCCCGGTGCCAGTTAGTCCGGAGAGCTTACTGAGATTCTGCTTCCATATGAGAGCACCATTGAAGGCATTCACTGCGTATAAGTATCCATTCCATGATGGAAAATAAACTACTCCATCTGCTATTGAAGGGGTTGCTGAAATATCATTACCAGCAAAGAATTTCCATCGTAATCGCAACTTTGATATTCTTACTGGGTTGATTCGAACTTCTGCATTTGCGTACCTTGTGTTGCTTAAATCACCTCCGTGATTTGGCCACTGCAACCATATAAGATATAACATATAGAAACAAAATATATAGACACGGTTATATATAATAAAATATTTTTGCAAGTTATTAATTTGGTTTTGATAGGCATGAAATATTTCTTACGATATTTGCAAGTGTATTATCCAGATATGTGAGTAAACATAGCAGCATGGTGACTAAGATGTTAAGGGTGCTTAGATGCTTCTGTGTCCCACAAGCCATGGCTGGTACTTGATTAATGATTAAGAGGAGCCTTTGTAGCTTCAGATTTATTTCTTGATTGCAAAAATTTATATGAAATCCAGATGATATTGTAGTTGCAGATTCATAAAAGTTTATTTATTATATCGTGTATTCATATATGTAGATATTATTGTTTATTTTGTAACTAAATTTGACTTTATTTTTTATTTTATTTTTTTTGTTCTGTCAATTTAGTTCAATTATGTAGTCTTACTTAGTAAATTTGGCAAAATTGGTCCGGGCCTGTGTTGTGGGGAAAGTTATCTGTTACTGTTACTGACAAAGACAGAGATATAGACGGTGAAATTTTTTAATTAATCGCACTGCTCAAAAATAAAAATAAAATTGAATTTCACTTAGATCTAATGGAACCTAAAGATTTGTTTGTGTATTTTTAGTGGTTTTACTATTGAGCTAAATCTTCAAATATGAAAAAACATATCACTTTAATTTAGACAGCACCAAATATGCAATAAATTTAGGTTGAGAAATGTAATAACCTTTGTTTTGTAAAATTATTTTGAAATTGATCTATTAATTAGTGGATTCAATTATTTCCACTAAAACCTAACTTTAATAATTTTAAGCTAGGTAGCCGATAGAAAGCAATGGTAATAAGTAGAGGAACGAACTAACCACATAATCAATGTGTATATATAATTTGTAAATTTCATATATTTTCCCTCTAATTGAATTGTTAATGTTCCGTCGGCTAAGCTAGATAGGTATAGACATTTCATAGTTGCCAAACCTATGGATACGAGAAATTATATCATTCTAGAGTGCACCAACTGTGGACGCATTTTCAGGTGATAGGGGGGAAATTATTGTAAATCATAAAAAAAAAAATGCAATAAGTTTAGGTTGAGAAATGTAATAAGCTTTTCTTTAATTGTTTTGAAAAAGATCTATTAATTAGTGCATTCAACTATTTCCACTAATACCTAACTTCAACTTTTTTAGCTAGCTAGCTAATAGAAAGCAAAAGTATTTACAAAGGAATTGAACTAAGAGCATCTCCAATAATTCTTTTTATTTAATTAAAGAATATAATTTTCAAAATAAAAAATATTTTAAATAATTTTAAAAAATAAAGAGTGAGATTTTTTTATCCAACTCTAAAGGTACTCTCTTTAATTACTCTTAATTTTGCATTTCTTCATAAAAAATTATGATTTACATTCTCTTTCCACTGAAGCTTGACTTTAACTATTTTTTGCTAGCTAGCTTATAGAAAGCCATAGTAATTACTAGGAGATCGAGCATCTCTAATAGTGCTATTTATTTGGAAAAGCATAACTTTTAAAATAAAGAGCATCTTGAATAATTTTAAAAAATTAATATTGAGATTTTTTTTTTATCCAACTCCAATGTTACTTTCTATAATTACACGTTATTTTGCATTTCCCAATAAACAATTATGATTCATATTCTCTCTCTCTCTCTACACCAAAGTATTAGGTAAAACATTGATATATGAAATATAATTATAAATTAATTAAAATTGAGGATGAAAATTTTTGTAACAATAAATGAGTTCATTAAAATATTTATAAAGAGAGTGAGTTTGGCTCTCCATATTTGGAAAGCCAAGACCAATTTTTTATTTTAAATTTTCATTTTAGAAAGTCTCTTAAAGTTATGAAATGAAGTAAGACTTTTTAAATAGAGAAGAAAAGACTTTTAATTAAAGAGCCTGTTGGAGATGCTCTAACCTCAAAATCAGTATATATAAATTGTATTATTGGATCAATGTCCGGTTGGTAATACAATTAGTTTACGTTGAGAACCAATGAATATGGCAAATGCTAAAAATGTCTACTTGGAACGTGTTTTCAACAAATAATAACTTACTAGATATATATACATATATATATATATATATATAAGATAATTAATAAGTGTTGTCATGAAAGGAGGAAAATTAATTAATATAATAGTCAAGTATTGATTAATATTTGGGACTTTGAATTGTTAGGATTTATGTAAGGATAGATATATCTTATATATATATATATAGTCAGGTTCAAAAAATGTCTTAAATAAAAAGACTAACATAAGATGATAAGATTTTTCTTTTTCAGCTCTTGAATCGTATTAAAAGTTGAGATTTTAAATTATATTTATTAATCATCGAATTTAGAAACAATTAACTTTTTCTAAATAGAATTTTAGTATGTCGTTAAATATATAATTGATCATTTTTTGAATTTTGAATGTTAGCCTTTAATGTGATTTAATGGTCATAGAAAATGGACCTTAATTTAATGAAGTAATGTAAACCTTATTTGAGAATGGTTATACATATATATATATATATATGACATAATCGGCTAAGAATAGGTCAAAAGTAACTCAAATTTAGCTATTAATCTTAATAGTTGAAAAAAGCTGAACTTTGAAGAGAAAGCTTTTGAAAAGCCCCTCAGTCCATGATCTCGAGTCTGATGTCAATAAATATTTAACCAGATCATGATCTACAAAACATATTATTTTTTATAACATGTCAAAAATGCTATAAAAGACATATAATTGCATTTTTAGAAATGCCATGATAGACCATGTTATAAAAAGTCCTACTTTTTTTATAGCATTTGTGAAATGCCATGCTAAATGCTGTGAATAGTTATTTAATAGCATTTATGTAACACTTTGTCCCAAAATACATTGGAATTTCTAAAATTTGACCAAGGTTGACCGGGTTTGACCGTCGTTGACCGAAAATGGGTCAAATATTGACTTTTTGTTCCTGATGGAATTTCACATTGACCGAGGTACCATTAAAAAGTACACATTGTCACGAGTCCATAGACTAGTAGCATGTCAAAAATGGAGGTACGGTTTGAAAGTTATAAACAAAACAAGTTGAAGTCTAACCTGTTCAAGGGTGCAAGAGTTGACTTTTTGTTCATGTAAAGTTGAGCTTTGACTCATGCATAGTTATGAAGTACTCGTCGATAAGAGTTCATAAACTAGCGGCGCGCTTAAATTGGACATCTGGTTAAAAAATTATAGACATGCAAAGTTTTCCGAATACCGTAATTTTTTAATATATTTTGACTTGAATGAACAGTGTGTGCCATGTGTCGTATTTTCAGCCAATCCTATGAGTGAACAATGTCACCCACGAGTGGCTTTTATTTTGGCCAAAACACTTGAGCCGGGGAAGGAGAGAGAAAGATGGGAGGGGAGAGAGAGAAACCCAATCGGCCAACCGCCATTCACCCATTTCCAGCCACCAGAACAGTACACGAGCCACCCTAGCTTGAAGCCCACCTGAAAACTGGCCGGCCAGCCAAAAATCAAGGCCAACTGACGGCCGACGCGCGTGGATCGAGACTTTTTCCGGCGGCGATGCCGATTTCTTCAAACCTAGATTTCTCCCTATTCCGGCCTCCGTTTGCCTCACCACCAGTCCTACTGAGTCACCCATTCCCTGATCTACCTTTCCACCAAAAATCATGGTCAGTGGCCACCGGACGCGCCGCCGGCGGTGGCGGATTCCGGTGACCATGGTAGCTCGTCGGGAAATGGACTTTCCGACGAGTTTCCAGTTGCACCGCCCATCCTTTCCCACTAATTCCGACTCTCTGAACCCAAATCCGAGGTCTTTTTCCTCCAATTCATGACGGATTGAGAGAATCGAGGACTTGAATTCCGAGAGCTTCCCGGCGAGATTCCGGCCACCACGGGTCTGATCTCTGGGAAGTAAGACCAGATTCGTAATCCATATTTCACAAGCTTCGTTTTGGTATATTACTCACAAATTTTGGTTAACGTTTGTGTTAAACCTCCCGGATACCGGGTATTATTTATCTGAATAAAATATTAATTTATTTGAGTTGTGCAATATTATTGTTCTAGGAGTATGTGTGCGTCGTGGAGTTGATCCCATGGAGGATCTTGGGTTAATTGCATGCTCAAGGTGAGTAACCCACCTTCAAAATTAATTTCGGATGTTAAATTATATTTATTTTGTGATAATTGAATATTTGGATTTAATATTTATGTGTTAAATATTTAGCAAAATTATATTTGAGATTTGATGGCACAATTTGAATAAATTGAAATGTATATGTGCATTAAAGGATATTTTGATTTTGATAAATTGAAGGAATATTTATTTTAAATTATTGATAATTTCATTGATGGATTCATTATGTGTTTGAAATGTATATTTATAATAATTTTGATTATTGTGGATTTTATGAGGTTTAAATGACACATTTGATTCAAGTTGGTTTTTTGAATATTTGAGGAAGAAATATTGATCTAATTTATTACATTTCAAAAATATTTATGCCATTGGAAAATTTGGATATTTAAATTGATGGAATTGAGAGTTGATGGATTTATGAATTTTGGAAATTTTATGGGATTTTAATGAAATTATGCCTATATTGAATTTTAAGGATTTAAGGATATTATTTTAAAAATTATGCTTACACATTTGAATATTGTGGATTGGAAAATTGATGCATTTGAAAGTTGATGGATTTGAAATTGATGGAATTTATGAGATGAATTTATGACGATGATTTATAAAGGAAATGTGGAAAAGTACGGATTTAATTGGATGGAATAAACTCAATGATATTTATGAAATTTTGAGATTTTGAAAAATATTGATTTATGATTTATGAGTTTTTAGATGCACCATACACGTACTAGTGTTCTTTATACATGGATATGATTAGCGCGTAGGTGGATGTGATGAGTGCGCAGGTAGGTGTGAGTAGCGCACAGATGATTATGGGGTTGTCCTGTGGTTGCCATCGGATGAGGGTAGATCGCCCCTCCATGGCTGGGACGCCTGTTTGCAGCGGCGCGGTGAGACGCCACGTGACCGTATGCCGGTTTCTCTCTTTAACCTCCTGTCTGGTGGTACCTCGGAACGCTGGGTACTGTTGGCGCCACTGGTATATAGTGGGTGTATCAAATGGTTTTCAGAACATGGATTTCAAAATAAATATTTTGAAATTGTATTTAAATTAAGAATATATTTAATGTTGTTTTTATTATTTATTTCAAATGGAGGTTTTAATTTGATTTAATTTTTCCTTTGCTTAATTATTCAATAAATTGATTTATTTTAATTATTTAATTATTTCATGAATTGTTTTAATGTGAGTTTTATTAATATTTCAGTATTAATTGTTATGACATGCATCAATTATTTAGTAATTGTTATAAGTTATTTTTATTTCATTATAAATTTGGATTCTTGAATTATCGTATTATAGTAGAAAACTATTGATTAATTGTTTTCCTTGGTTTTCCGGGCATACAAATAGCGGGTTTTGTAAAATGTTTTAAAATGAGAACTTTTCCAACTGAGTGAATTGTGAGGGTTTTGAGAAAAAATATTATTTTCAATTAATTATTATTTATTTACTTATTTATTCCTAATTAATCAAATGTGCTATAATTATCGTTACTATTATAATTGTACAGTAGATAGGGTTACTTACTGAGATGATTAGCATCTCATATTTTTAAATTACGTTCCCTTAGGCCCAGTTTAGTCGATGTTGATTGTCCGAGGGCGAACTCGACGTCTTAGTTCATTGCCGAAAGTCCAAGAAGCATTTCCTCCCTTTTTTCTTTCCATCTTGTATTGCTTCTTTATCTGTCATTGTATTAAAGTCATAATTATTTGTATAATGCTCTGTATACTGATTGGACACATATTTATTGAATCATATACTGATTTCCTGTTATTATTTTGGAGTGCTGTAAATTTGTGGAAACAAATTGTAGTAATGTGGGAGGAATAAGGTGGTGTATCTATATAGAAGCGTATTTTCAGTGCAGGAAATTTATGGTAAGTCCAACACTTAGGGGAGGTTCTGCCGGATTTTCCATTGGAAGGTCTGGTAGGATTTTCCTGGGATCAGGGCTTGTCTAAGGTTCCGATGAGAAATTTTAGACGGGTCCTGACAATTTATCTTACACTATTATGTGTTTGAAAATAGTTACAAATGTTATGTTATCTCATTTGATATCCTATTTTAAGTATATTTATAGCATTTGAAAATGCTATTTTAAGTAGATTTCATAGCATTCAGAAATGCTATGTCGCAATAATAAAAAAAAAAAAATTATGACACTTTAAAGTGTTGCTAAAGTTATATTATAATGACATTTAATTAGCTAATGACAATCATTACAAATATCATTAAAAATTATAGTGACAATTCAAAATATTACTAAAAAAACAACTAATGACATTTATTAATATCATTATAATATTAAAAAAATTACTAGATTATACAATTAATCTACTAGTGACATTTGAAAATATCAGAAAAATGATTAATGACATTAAAAAATCTCATGGAATTTTGAATATTAATTTTATTATAAAATTTTCAAAATACCAAAAATATGATTATGGTCATTCTCAAATGTTACTAAAAGTATTATAATAATAATAATTTAAGAGTGCTTCTTTTTACAGGACCAAAACTTCTAATTTTATTTATTTATTTACTTTTTTAATTTTTCATCTAATTTTATTTATTTATTTATTTTTTCATCTTTAACGCCAGCCAAAATCACTTTGAGGTCTCCATATGAGTAGCCACCACCATTTATAAAAAAAAAAAAAAAAAAAAAAAATCAAGATTGCCTACAAACAAAGGATTGGTGGCAAACACACATGGCAATTTTTTGTATTTTTATTGTTTTTGTATTTTTTTCAATGGGTTCAGTATCTTCCCATACGTAATCCCGCAGCCACCAACAACCTGAGTATCGCCCAGCTTTGCTATGAAAGAGAAGGGTGAGCGCAAAATTCCTGCATAAACAAAGGTCAATAAATCTCAAAGAGGTGAACCCATTTAGAATATATATATATATATATATATATATATATACGAAAAATAAATATTTAACGGTAGCTGGTGGTGGAAAACTAAATGTAGGTTGCCGGAGTTTTGCACCTTCCTTGCAGGTGCTAGTGTTTAAATAATAAAAATTTAAAATTGATTTCTTTAAC
This sequence comes from Ziziphus jujuba, assembly GCF_031755915.1. Classification (NCBI taxonomy): domain Eukaryota; kingdom Viridiplantae; phylum Streptophyta; class Magnoliopsida; order Rosales; family Rhamnaceae; genus Ziziphus; species Ziziphus jujuba. The sequence continues at coordinate 10,434,519 of NC_083390.1, forward strand.
AGATTGTTATCAACTATCTAAAAGATAAATAAACGTACATTTAAAATATAAATAAAAGTACATATGATAATCCAAATTATCTACATATGCTTTTAAAGAATTTTGTGAAAAAAAAGGTAACAATTTTAAATATTTTTGGAAGATAACCTAATAAAAAGGAAAAATAATATATACATATATATATATATATATATACATACATATCCCTCCAAATTAATCTCCTTTTTAGTCCAAAATTATTTTTTGAGTTAATTCAATCATGGCATAATATTTTAACTTTATTTAAATAGGAAAGAATTTGGGGAAAAAATTTAATTTTTTTTTTGTTTTGGATAATTAACAACTTCAATTGATATTATTTTTCTTTTTATATATGTAACAGTATCAAAAAAAAAAAAAAAACTTCCTTTCAAAAATTATAATGCTATGACACTTTAAAATGTCATAAAATAATCTGTTTAATGACATTTAATGAATCAATAACACTCATAAAAATGATGTAAATACCATGTAACTAAAGGATTGATGAACATATTAAAAAAAAAAAAAAACAAAAGGGTTGATGAATAGGTAGACAAAATGAAAAAGAAATTTGAATCTTAAAGAATACAAGAGAAGATATTAAGGTAGAGGTAAAATATGTAAAATGCTCATGATAGAGAATATGAATAACGTACTTAGGGTCTTATGTTGTTTTATTAGGGCTCTAATTACAAACCAAATATATAAATATTTATTATTTATTCTATATATATATATATATTTTTTTTTTTACTCATTTTGTTCTCCTCTTTAGTGATATTACTCCATCTTAATTTCTTATTTTATATTGAAACCGATCTAGAGCGGATGAATTATTATCCTTTCTGAAACTTTAAAATTAGTGTCGACTAATTTGTATTTCCTTTGGCTTATTCACCTTAGTTACTAATTATTTAATTTGTGACATTTTGGACTTAAAATAAGTATCACTGTATTAGAATTTTCTTGTATGGTAATCAATTTAATAGCAATTATAAATGATATATTAAGTATATTTCATAGCATTTGAAAATGCTATTTAAGTATATTCATAGTATTTGAAAATGCTATAGATTTCTATAGCATTTAAAATGTTATTGAAGGGTAAAATTTTATCTACATATTTTAACATGTAAAAGATTGATTAAAAATGTTATTGTTTTATATTATTAATAGCATTTTGTTTTTTAAATGCTATGATCGTAAGCTATAAATATCATATTTGTTGTAGTCATACAATTCAATCTCATCCATTTGCATATATAATTCGCAACTGGAGACAAAAGTTTGAGATAAAATATATAATAGTTGAATCTATATATCCAACTGACTCTTTTAGTCCATTTATTAATTTATAAAAAGAAGATTAAAAATTATATTTATTTATTAAAAATCTAGTTTATAAAAAGGACAATATTCCCTATATAAAGTTTTTTGACAAAGTTTTTTAACAAATAATTTAGACCTTAATTAATATGATCTAACAATATACCTAATTCTTTTTTGAAACTCTTAAATTCTTTATATCCACATCCAAATACCCTTTTAAGTTTTATACTTTTCTTAAATAATTTAATTTTTAAAATGATATTTCTCTCTCTTAATTAAATATTCCTTCATTTAATTAAGCCCTAGCCATATTTTTATTTCCGAAAAACGTAACTATCGATTTCTAATTCTAATTGGTAGAATCCATCGTGCATCCAAAAGCTTTAAAAAATAGGAAAAAAAAAAAAATTTGTCTAAGTTTTATGCATGTCAAGGTGACTTTAGGTTTAAAAAAAGACTTGGATAGGTCGAGAGCAATCATTTGTTGATTACAATAGAAGCTGGAAATCCCAAATGCATGTTTTAAGCATAAGCATGTGGGAAAAAGAGGGCAAAAAATTTGTTTGTCTTATGGGACACGAGAGTGGTACTGCACTACTGTCTATGAAACTGTGTTTTTCTGTTAAAAAATTAAGTTTGCAGCTAGAGAATTGTTTACTAAATTGCATTTAAAAATTTTTTTTTTTGTGTTTTTTTAATTAATGGTAAAAATTAAGGAAGATAAAGAGAAAATTATTGGATTGTATTATTTTTTCTCTTTCACAATATATATATATATATATATATATATATATATATATATATATTTTCTAATGGATTGTATTATATACTTTTTTTTGTTGCTTTAATGGATTCTACCTGTTAGAAGTAAAGACTTTAAAAATCTGATAGGTGGGTTTTGAGGAGAGAGAAATATGATTGGGGTTTAATTAGGAGAGAAAAATATTTAATTAAGAGAAAAAAATATTGTTTTAAAGCATTAAATTATTTAAGTCAAGGACAAGAGTGTGTTTGAATATAGATATAAGAAATTTTTGAAAAAAGACAAATTCATGCCATTAGATCATATTTATTAAAAGTTCGAATTATTTATCAAAAAAAAATTGTCAAAAAAGCTTCGCATGGAAACACTTAGTTTAGTTCATTTGTTAACATATTTATCAATTAATGAAGAATCCCATGTAGCGCAGAAAAGAAAAAAGAAACAAAAAAAAGAAAAAAAAGTGACACATACTGTCCCTTATGATTATGATAAAAGTGCATACTTATTAGTCCATGCATGCTTCACGATTTACATGACGTAGCTCCGCATAATTTGGGATGGTGAAATTTGATATTTTTTTACTTATTAGCTTTTCGTGATCACCGATCGTTGTATGGTAAAATAATAACTTTATTATTACGGCGTGTTTGGGTAAAAATAATATTAGTGGGAATCTAATTCATTTTGAGAAAATGATAACTTTTTTTTGTTTAAATATTTACTGTAAAGTAGAAAAATATGCGCCTAGGAAATTAAATTCTCACTAATGTAGGAAAATATGTGGGAAGATTATTCTCATCTATATATGTGTCATTTTGAGAATCTCAGAGAAAATAGTTTTAAATTTTTTTTAAAATATATATTTACCCTTAATTTATTATATAATATTAAATTTAATTACTTATCAATCTCAACTTTTTCATTACTCACCAAACATATCAAGAAAAAAAATAATTCCCAAAAAACTAAATCATAGGAAACTAAATCCCGGGAATCAATTTCCCTCTCAACTTTGACACTTTCCAAATACCTCATTAATTGTTTTGGAGAGGACAATGAGAGTTAATTAAAGGAAATAAATATTTGGACAACTTAGCGCAGCCTCCATCTCTTTGAATGTTTCAAGGGACACAAGCCCCTTACTTGGTTTAGATTTACAGTTAAACTGGAAATTTCATGAATTATCTATAACTAAAACAACATAAAATAGTAATTAAAGTACTTTACAAGTAAGTATGGTTTTTTTATTTCAATTGTATAATTTAAGTTGTATTAAATTATTTTAGTTTAAATAAGCATTATTTATAAAATTTGTAATTATGAACTATTATATTGTTAAAAATGAATATGTAATAATTATATTTAATAATTGCGATTATAAAATTGTCAGGACTCATTCAAGGTTTCTTATATGAATCCTAGATAAGCCGTAATTTCAGGTAAACCTTATTGGATCTTCCTACAAAAATATATTAACATCGCCCTAACAGCTGGATATGCCACAAAATTCTCTACACAAGAAATACACTTCTAAAAGGTATCACCTTAATCCTCCTATCTTACAACATAAGATTCCACAAATTTCAGGATTTCATAATAATACAATACATGAACAAGCATAATATTAAATAAATAATAATCCAATACATTATACAGAGCATCATAAGGCTTATAAATGAATGCATAGTTTAATACAACAAAAGGGGATAATAAAGTAGAAATATTACAAGGAAGTAGGAAAAAGGAAAAGGACTCCTTGATCTAGGAAGCACGAACAAAAGACGTCGAGCTTGCCCCCGGAGAATGAATTTAAAAATATAAGATGTTAATTATCGTAGTGAGTGACTCCAGATACTACGTAAATGATAATAATGATAATAAAATAATATAATAGTATAATAATATAGTATAAATGTGATTAATAATAAATAAATAAATATATAAAATAGTAAATAAGTAAAATTTAAAATTTTCTCTCAAAACCCTCATAATTTTCACTCGGTTGGAAATTGTCCCCTTTTTAAAACAATTTTTCTCAAAACCCATCATTTTATACCCTAGAAATCAAGGAAATAAATAATAACTGAAATACAAATAATTTAAAAATTAAAAATTAACATTGAAAATAATTTAGTAACAACTTATTAAATTTGAATAAAATATCATAAAAGAAAACAAAATCACAAATAAAATTGGTATTAGAAAATTTAATATAAAAACAAAATTAATCTCAACATATAATTTATAAAATTTTGATTAATTAAATCAATGAAATAATAAAGGACATGTTTTAATTAATTTAGCACCTCAATTTGAAATAGATAACAAAATACAATAAAACACATGTTGAAATCTCAAATTGAAATAAATAATAATAACATAATGAAATGCATTTTAAAACATCATTTTAAAATAAATGCTGAAAGTACGATAAAATACATTTTAAAATATAAATTTGAAATAAATAAAATAAACAATAAAAATATGGTTAAATACATTCTAAAACATCAGTTTGAAATAAATGATAAAAACATGATTAAATATACTTTAAAACATTTTGTATTAAATATACTTTAAAACATTTTGTTTTAAAAACATATCGAGAAAACCACTTAACGTACTACACTATATACCAGTGGTGCTAGGTGCTATCGAGCGTTCCAAGTGCCACTTTGACAGGGAGGTTAAAGAGAAAAACTTACTACGGTCACCTTGGCGTTCCAATGACACTAATGCTAACAACAATCATCCTGGCCAGGGAGGGGGGCAGCTGATGCTCACTGTGCATTATACTTGCCACCCCTCAGATCCATGGCTCCCACAGGAAGACCATATATACTTGGACACTAACAACAGATATAGTACTGAACACTAGTGTTGTATGGTGCATCTAAAACCATAAAATCGTAAATATCACGAATATAAAAAATTTCATAAAATGCCACAAGGTTTAATGCATCTTTCAAAACCCATAAAATTCCATGTATTCTTTTAAACAATCATCATAAATATAACAATTTAAATATATCAATTTTTACCGCAATAAAACCAAATCCATAAGTATTTAAATGAACAAATATAATTTTGAGCATAATAATTTAATACAAATATCTTTCTCAAATACCTAAAATTACTTTATACAAAAATTACATAAATCACATAAAACCACATATACTTAAATTCACATAAAAACATTTTATTATGCGCAATAAATTCAACATCAAACTTTAACAATAATTTAACAATAATTTAAAACCAAATTTTCTTTAAAACCAAAGATATAAATTCTATGCAACACGTATTCAAATCAACAAAATTTTGGCATCATAAATTGAAATAACAATATTTTTTAAATATTGAACATATAGCATTTTTCAAAAGTTCAAATAACACAATATTTATATTTAACAACCCCAAAATAGTTTTTGAAAGAGTGTCTGTAACACCCCGTACCAAAAAATATACATGATTAAACAAGTTTGACCAAATTGACTAAGTTTGACCAAGTGAATATGGGTTCAAGTTGACTTTTTCAATAGCCAATATTTTTGGTTTGATTGAGGTACCATTGTGTAAATCTCTTCGATACAAGTTCATAAACTAGCGGCACGCCAAATTCTGAGTTACGGATAAAAAGTTATGGCTCTGAGTAGTTTTAAGCATAAGTTTTAAATCAATGTCCAAGCCAGTCCTCAATTTTTGTCTGTTAGTGATCCAAGGCTTTATATAAGCCTAGGTAAGCATGTCAAACAGGAAACAAAGCCCAAAATACTCATTTTTTTCCCCAAAACCCGAGAAATTCTCTCCTCAGACCCGTGGGTCCGAACTGGGTCGTTTCGACCCGTTTACTGTCAAACCGGGTCATCGCCATTTTGTCCATTTCCGGCCAACCACCACTTACACGCGCTAGCCACCTAGGAAGGTTACTTGAAGGCGAGCTCAACCATGAAATTTCACAGCAAGAAGTGGCCAGACGCGCCGAGATCGGGTCGGCGAAACTCGCGGAGGCCGGCGAGGTGGGTCGCTGGATTTTCTCATTTTTTTTGGCCGTTTCAGGCCAACCCATACACCTTTTCCACTATTTTTGACCCCTCTAAGCTCATTTCCGTGGTTATTTTGTCTAGATTCCTCATCGTTTGAAAGATCAGGCAACAAGAAGTTCGGCGGATGCTTCAATAGTGTTTTTCGGCCACCGGAGGAAATTTCGGACCAAGGTGAGCATACTGATGAGTTCCTTGTCTCTTGGGCTTTTCGTCAATATAAAGTTTGTGAATTTTGGAGATTGTTTGATAATTTTCCCATTTTTGGATCAATTAGTTAATTTTCGGATAAGTTGGGGACTGCTTTTGGACAAAATTGGTCAAATTAGTAAAAATTGGAGTTGAATTAGTGAAATTGGATATTATTAGGACCCATTAGGTGGTTCAATTTTGAAATATGAGGCTTCGGGTGAAAATCTCCAATTTTGGGTACCGGATCCTAAGGACACGCGGTATAATTGGACTGTCCGGTGTCCAATTTATGCAATTTTGTAGTACTGTAAATTATTTTGAGACATTTGGATGATACAAGTGTCTGAGGAATATTTTATTATATTATAGGCACTCGAGTTGAGCTTGGAGAAAATCCTGTAGAGGAGCAGGCATGAGCATCTACAGTACTATAAGTGGTTATATCATTTTTAAATGATTTGGGTATATAGTATAGTATATATGTGGTTTAAATATTTTACGAATATATCATTTGATTGAAATGTTGTTTTATGCATATATAAATATTTGCTTTCATATATATATATGTGTTATCATTTTATATGACTTTTGATAATATTTTAAGCGATTTTCAATTTTAATGGGTCCATAAATGGACTTGTGGTATTTAAATATCTTGGTAATTAAATTGAAATTTTAAATCATTTTGGAAACTATTTGGTTTGAGAAACCATATTGAAAATCATATAATTTTAAGCACGATCAAATATTTTATAATTTTATGTGCTAAAAATTGGTTTATGATGAATATATTTCACTGTGGTATTTTTGGTTTTCGTATAAAATGATGTTTTGAGATTTTGAAGTATTTAATTAAGCGGTAGAAGTTTAAATGTTAAATTATAATTTATGATACATTATCGTTTGGAAAAGTATATATACAATCTTATAAGATTGTTTCATGTATATTGTATTGGTTGTTTTTAAATTGATGTACCATGTAATGCCAATACCTTGGATCAGTATTATATTATATTATATTACAGCATGCTGGGTTTACCACGGTGTCGTGAGGTTGGTTTCATTCAACGGTTATTTATTATTACCACAAACTGTGAGGTCGGGTTTATCCGACGGTTTATTATTATTACCACGGTGCCGTGAGGTTGGTATCATCCAATGGTTTATTATTGTCATGGACCGTGAGGTTGGGTACGTCCCGACGGTTATTTATTATTTCCACGACACCGTTCATATATTGAGGATCGTGAGGTGGGTGTATCCCACGGTTTGCATATTGGTACATTGTATGTGTTTGTATATATTGTTGAATTATAAATATTGTTGAATTATAAATATTATGGTGATTTCTGCATTTTCATATTTATTTGGTGGAACTGTATTTATTATAATTTATGCTCAAATGTTTATATCTGGATTTGAGACATTTCATAATATTACAATGATCGTTCATTCATACTTTTAAGCATCAGTTTTTATGATATTAATTGGGGTACAAGTTTGGGTTGTGTGAAATGATTTTTAAATGGGAAACTTTTCAACGAGTGGAATGAGAGGTCTTGAGAGAAAGATTTTTCAGAAATAAATCATTATTTTTCTATTATACTATGCCACTCACGGAGATTTATTTATCTCATGTTTTATTGTTTTAAATTCGTTCCCCTAGGCCTAGGCAGCTAGTAGCAGTCTACCTCGTGCATAGCTTATTGCTTGTTTCCTTCCACTACAGCAGCCGTATTTATCCTTTCTTCACCTATTTTTATCTTCTGGACTTATTTATTACTTATTTGTACTCATAGACGTTGTTGTCACTCTTAGAATGTTTTGATTTTAATTATGGGACTCAGTAAAGACCATGGTACTCATGTGTGTAGTTATGGCCTGTAGTACAGTAGGCCGGTGGTGGACTTATTTTTATATATATATATATATATATATATTGAGGTATTAATGTTAATGCTGGTGTTTGATTATCTACGTTTTAAGGTGAAATTCCATTGGATATTTTCTAGGGATTGTCCAGTGAAACCTCACTAAGCCGGATCACCCGAGAAGTCCTGGGAGGGTTCCCGCCATGATTCACACGTGTGCCTAAAATATCAACATCACATAGAACCAATTAAAGTAATATTTAATCGTGTATAATATATACAGGTTACTTGGGGGAGCTAACACCAAACTTGTCCAAAATACACAAATTATATACAAAATCGAACCTTGTAACACAAGGATCACGGATTGGGCCTTACTTCTCGCAGATTGGACTGGTGGTGGCTGAAATCTAATATGAAAGGGTTGGGAACTGTATGTCTTTAAATCTCCTAATCCATTGCGATTTTGAGGTCAAAATTGTGGGAAATGGTTGATGGTTTCGTTGGAAACTCGTCGAAACCAAGAAGGTGAGCCACCATGGTCACTTGAGAACGTCAGCGGCGGCGATATATCCAACTACCACTGGCAGTGAAATTTGGTGGGAAGGTATATTGGAGTAGCACGGTGGTGTGGGCGGTGTTGAAAATAGGTGTTCGGATTGAGAGAAATAAACAGTCGAAATTGACAACACTATTGCCAGAAATTTCCCCGATCTCAGTGAGTCGTAGTTGTGCTGGCCATGGAACTCAACCTACCGATTGATTTTGAGGTGGTTGACCTTGTAGATGCACACCGATGGTGGTCGTAGCATGGTGGATCATGGCTGGCTGATTTCTCTCTCTCTCTCGTCTTTCTCCCTTTCTCTCCTTCTTATGGCGCCCCCCCCCCCCCCCAACACACACACACACACACACACGCTCCACCAATAAAAAAAACCCATGGGTGCCATTGTGCACTCACGAGATTTATTAAATTTTAACACGTGGTACAGTGTCAGTTGACATTGTGTACATACATAGATCAATACATGGTAAACGTTGTCTCAGAAAAAATTTGCAGGTCCATAACTTTTTAACCAAATGTTCAAATTAAGCATGCTGCTAGTCTATGAATTCGTATTGATGAGTACTTTACAACCATATATGAGTCAAAACCAAAATTTACAAGAATAAAAAGTTAAACACAACAATACTCAGACAGTTCGGACCACAACTTGTTTTGTTTATAACTTTCAAACCATAGCATTGTTTTTGATATGCTATTAGTCCATGAACTTGGGTCGACGTGTACTTTGCAATGGTGCCTCGGTCAATGCAAAACTTCACTTGGAACAAAAAGTCAACATAGACCCACTCAGTCAACGTCGATCAATTCGGTTAAACTTGGTCAACGTCAGAAAAATTCATATATATTTTGGGACGGAGTGTTACAAAAATAATAAGAGATGAATTAAAAAAATAAGTGGGAGAAAAATGTATTAAAACTAATAAAAATAGAAAAAAAAAAAAAAGAGAAGGGAAGGAAAAAAACTAAATTTGATTTTAAGGCGTAGGAGGAAGAGGATGGGCACATCTTCACATTTGTTATATATTACATTTTTAATTTTTATTTTATTTGGCCATTTGTATTCATTTTTTATTTAGTAACTATAATTTACTTGCTAAATTGCTATAACAATTTAATTTTATATATTTATTAAGCTTATTAGTTTATTTTTCATTTAATCTATTTAGTTATATATAATATATCATTTAATTTCCATTACTCTATTTATTATTAATGTCAACTTAGGAAAGTTAGAATTTTATTATTTTGATTGTAAATTAATTAATTCCTAATTCAAAATAAATGAATTAATTAATACAAATTAGTTTAGGAAATGAGTGTGTAAATCGGCCAAGCAAGGTTTCCTATTCTATATAGCCGGTTTTGACTAGTCTTTTAGGGTTTTATTTTGTTCTTTCAAAGCACATTTAGGGGATTATTTTCAATGAGAAATCAGCTTACATATTATTTAGAAATTTATTTGTGAGTGAAAGAATTCTCTTAGTTATCTTTGAACACCTAAAACACCATTAGAAAGTGAGTGTTTTAGTTTGACTTATCAATAGGATATCCATCACCTATTGTGGCGTCTTTGATATACTAAAGTTTCTAGTAATAGGTTGATTAGGGGTTCAGGTGATTATAAGAACTTGAACTTAATTTTTCGATCCAGGCTAATATAATATGGGTTTAGGTGCGAGTCGACCTAGGAAATTATTAAATTAATTATTATCGTACACGAGGTTCAACAAATAATATTCCACGGGCATAATTATAAAATTTAAACCACCAATTTAAATAAATAATTTTCTTAAAATATTTAAACCAACTATGCCCAAAAAAATAATATAAAAATCCAGATACAATTAATTAATGAAAATACTTTGCTCATGTGTAATAAATACAATTAAATTGCAATAATAATAATAGTCGGGAATTTCTTAATAACCCAAAATTCCATTTAGCACCAACAACATTTACATACTTATAAAATAATAATTTTCCACAATTATAATTAAATTGCACCACATGAGCATAATTTCAAATATCAATTAAACACCAAATAAATATAATTAATTACCCCAAAATATTTTTAAAGGTGAGTCACTCACCTGGAGCGTGCAATTAACCTAAGATCCTCCATGGGATCAATTCCACGACTCACCCGTGCTCCTAGAACAACGATTCACACACAGTCAAATAAATTAATATTTTATTTGGGTAATTAATACCCGATACCTCGGGGGTCTAACACAAACGTTAACCAAAATTGACAAATTATATGTCTATGGAAAGCTTGTGAGATGAGGATCACATTACCGACCTCCATTGAGCTCAATTCAACCGGTGGTGGCCGGAAAGCTTTGGCCGAATTTAAACTTGAGGGATGTAACACCCCACCCCGAACCATGTCGGAATTTTTGCACGTTGACCGAGGTTGACTGTTGACCGTTGATAGAAGGGGTCAAAAGTTGACTTTTTGACCCGATTGGAATTCTAGGTTGAATGAGGTACTATTACGAAGTACACGTTGGCACGATTTCGTAGACTAGTAGCACGTTCAAAACGGAGCTACAGTTTGAAAGTTATGAGCAAAACAACTTGAGGTCCAAACTGTCCAAGGGGTGTCGGAGTTGACTTTTTATTGATGCAAAGTTGAGCTTTGACTCATGCATGGTTGTAAAGTGTTCGTCGATACGAGTCCGTTGACTAGCGGCACGTCCGATTTGGACATGTGGTTTGAAAGTTATGGACCTGTAGAGTTTTTCAAACACCGTATTATTTTAATATTATTTTTAAACGCATAACGATGTGCCACATGTGACCAAATAAATGCGACCATGTGTCACCATAGTGAGGTGCCACATGTCAACCATGTATAATATCATATAATTTTATTATTATTTTGTGTAATAATATTATTTAATTATTTTTATTTTATTTTATTTTCCTTTTTCTTTTTCTTTTCCTTTTTATTTTTCTTTTCTTTTCCCCACGTGGGAAAACACCTTCTCTTTTCTTTTCCTTTTCTTCCCTTCTCCTTCTTCCCCGAGCCGGTCAAAAAACCAGCAAGAATTCTCCCTCTCTCTCTCTCCTTTGACTCTCTCCCCCTTTCTCTTTGACCGACCGTTTGGCCGGATTTCAGTCGCCGGAAAGCCACACGCCCCGGCCACCGGTGAAGTCTAGCTCCTCGTGACCTCAGCCTCCAATTTTTCCGGCCAGTCGCCGCCGGACGCGCCCAAATCGGGCTGGTGAAGTCGGCGATGGCCGGTTAAGTTTTTCCAGCGATTCTCGCCGTTTCCGACCAACCCAGCCCAACCCATACCTCTATTCCACCATTTTCGACCCCTTTGAGTCCATTTTTGGGATTAGATTGCCCAAAATCCCCACCATTTGAGAGATCCCTCAAGTTTAAATCCAGTCGAAGCTTTCCGGCCAAATTCTGGCCACCTCCGGCGGAATTGGGATCGATGGAGACCGGATTTGTAATCCTCGTCGCTCAAGCTTCAATTCGGTATATTATTCGACTATTTTGGATAACGTTTGTGTTTGACCCCCCCGGATACTGGGTATTATTTATCCGATTAAAATATTAATTTATTTGACTGTGTGTGAATTGTGTTCTAGGAGCACCGGTGAGTCGTGGAATTGATCCCATGGTGGATCATGGTTTAATTGCGTGCTCCAGGTGAGCGACCCACCTTTAAAAATATTTTGGGCAATTTATTATATTTATTTGGTGTTTATTTGATATCTGGAATTTATGCTCATGTGGCGTATTTTAAATATAATCAGGAAAAATATTATTTTATATATATAATTACCCATTGGTGCTAAATGAAATTTTGGGTTCATTAAGAAATTCCCGATTCTTATTTTATGGTGATTAAATGATATTTATTATGCATGAGCAAAGTATATTTCAGTAATAATCGTACGTGGTTTTAAGTATTATTTTTGGGCATAATTGGTTTGATTATTTTATGAAAATATTTGTCTAAATTGGTGGTTTAATTTTATAATTATGCCCACGGTATTTTAGTTGTTGAACATCGTATTACGAGAAAATTATGGTTTATTTGTTATCGATGTTTTTGTATCAATTTGTTAAATAAAAATATGTGGGATGGTAAGTGTGAAAGTTTAATATATTTCCTACGGTAATTTTGGAAAACGGTACGGTTGGTTTAATAATTATTTTAGACGCAGTCACACAGTATTGGTGTTCTGGTATATGTATATGTGGTTCAGCGCGCAAGTATTATTATTTCTCCCGTGAGTTGCCATTGGATCGTGGGCAAGCAAGTTTTATATAGTGCACATAGCCGCCCCCCTCCTTGGCCGGGATGATGGTTTTAGCAGCGGTACTGTCGGGACTCCAAAGTGCCGTTTGCAAGTTTCTCTCTTTAATCTCCCCGCCAGTCGGTGCTCAGGACGCTGGGTATCGGAGGGCATCACTGGTATATGGTGTGGTGCGTCAAGTACAAATTTTTCGGACAGAAATTTCAAACCCCAAAGAGTACAAAATTATTTATTATAATTTATTGCAGTTTATTTATATTTGGGGTATTTATTTATGTATTTGTTGTTTATTAAATTATTTGGTCCCTTGGTTTTCGGGAAGTACGAATATCGGGTTTTGTGAAATTGTTTTAAAAGGGGAACATTTCCAACGAAGTGAATAGTGAGGGTTTTGAGAGAAAGTATTACTTCAAATGTTTATTTATTTATTTATTTAATTATTCGATATTGATTTATTAAATCCCTTTATTTGGTATACTATTAATATTAAAGGTGTACAGTAGATAGGATCACTCACTGAGATGATTAGCATCTCACATTTTTAAATTCCGTTCCCCTAGGTCCAGGTTGAAAGACATTGATTGTCCGGGGCGAGTCCGATGTCTCAGTTCGTTGCCGAAAGTCCAAGAAGTATTTCCTCCCTTTTTCCTCTCCATCCTGTATTACTTCTTATCTGTCATTGTATAAATTCCACATTTATCTGTATAATGCTCTGTATACTATATTGGACGTGTAGTTTTTATTTATGCACTGGGTTGCTGCTGTTATTATTTGAAGTGCTGAAATTTGTGGAATCAATTTGTAGTATTGTGGGAGGAATAAGGGGATGTTTATAGAAGTGTGTTTTCAGTGCAGGTAATTTTTGGTTAGTCCTACCCTTAGGGGAGGTGCTGCCGGATTTTCCGTTGGAAGGTTCGGTGGTATTTCCCTGAGATCAGGGCTTGTCTAGGGTTCCGAGGAAGGAATTCTGGCCGGCGCGTGTAGCAAGGTGGTGGTCGAAAACGAAGAAACGACGACGGTCCGAGAGGAAGAAGGAAAAGAAAGGAAGAAGAAGGAGGAAGAAGAAGAAGAGAGCTTCGGGTGGCTGGGCGTTTTTTCCACGTGGGGGAAAAGAAAAAAAGAAAAAAAGAAAAGAAAAAGAAAGAAAAAGAAAAGAAAAGAAAATAATTAAATACTATTAAAAATAATATTATTATATAAAATAACAATAATAAAATAATATGGTATTAAGCATGGTTGACATGTGGCATCTCAATATGGTGACACATGGTCACATTTATTAAGTCACACGTGGCACATCGTTACTCGTTTAAAAATAATATTAAAATAATACAATATTTGAAAAACTCTACAGGTCCATAACTTTCAAACCACATGTCCAAATCGGACGTGCCGCTAGTCTACGGACTCGTATTGATGAGTACTTCACAACCACGCATGAGTCAAAGCTCAACTTTGCATGAATAAAAAGTCAACTCCGGCATCCCTTGGACAGTTTGGATCTCAACTTGTTTTGCTCATAACTTTCAAACCGTAGCTCCGTTTTCGATGTGCTACTAGTCTACAAACTCGTGCCAATGTGTACTTCGTAACAGTACCTCAGTCAACCTAGAATTCCATCCAAGTCAAAAAGTCAACTTTTGACCTCATTCGGTCAACTATCAAAGTCAACGGTCAACGGTCAACGGTCAACGGTCAACGGTCAACCTCGATCAAAGTTGGAAAATTTCCATTGTACTTTGGGACGGGGTGTTACACAATTTCAAAGAGAGAATATCTTCCACACTTGATATGAAATTCAAGGTAATATATGTAGTATGATAGTTGATAGTAGAAGTTATGCTAATGTAACTAGTAATGTGGTAGTTGATAAATTAGGGTTAGCAACCATTAAACATCTAGAACCATATAGATTACAATGGCTTAATGATCGTGGTGAGATGAAAGTAAACAAACAAGCCAAAGTAAAATTCAGCATTGATAAATATGTAGATGTTGTATAGTGTGATGTTGTTCCCATGCATGCTGGTCATATTTTATTGGGGAGGCCATGACAATTTGATAAAGATGCCATACACTATGGAAGAGAGAATTCTATTGTTTTTAAAGTTAAGGGAAAAAAGGTTAAGCTGGAGCCATTAACTCCAAAGGAGGTATATAGAGACCAACTTCAAATGCAACAAAGGAGGGAGATCGAAAAGCTTAAGGAGAGGTATAGTGTGGCACCCACGATTTCACCACCTATCCGTAAGTTCAAAACCGAGCTTGTTATCCAAGGTAAGTATTCTAATCCTAATTGTGAGGTGAAAATAAGAGATAAAGCTGAGAGTGAGAGGAAATTTGAAAAAGCGAAGAGTGAGAGTGGAAAAGTGGAACTCATGAGTGGGAAAGAAAGAGAGAGAAAAGAAGAGCTTTTATCTTAGCTTGAATGAATTTAAAAAGGAATTTTTGAGTGATAAACCACTGCTAGTCATGATTTATAAAGATGGTTATTTGAATGATCAAGCTAAACCCGAAGAACTTGAATTGCCAAGTTCTATTTCTTATATTTTATAGGAATTTGACAATGTCTTTCCAGATGAAATTCCTAATGGTTTACAACCTATCTGAGGGATTGGACGTCAAATTGATTTTATACCAGGAGCTACAAGTCCTAATAGGCCTGCATATAGGAGTAACTCAAGGAGACAAAATAGCTATAAAGGCAAGTAAGTGAGTAATTAGATAAAGTTTATTTTCATGAGAGCATGAGTCCATGTGCTGTTCCTGTTTTGTTAGTACCTAAGAAAGATGGTTCATGGCGCATGTGTGTAGGATGTAGGGTTATTAATAATATAACCATTAAATATAGACATCCAATTCCTAGGTTAGATGATATGTTAGATGAGTTACATGGTGCATGCATGTTTACTAAAATTGATTCTAGGATTAGGTATCATCAAATTAGGATAAAAGAGGGAGATGAATCGAAAATCGCATTTAAAACTAAGTATGGATTGTATGAGTGTTTAGTAATGCCTTTTGGTTTAACTAATGCACCTAGCATTTTCATGAGATTAATGAATCATGTTCTGCAACCATTCATTGGAAAATTTATGGTTTTTTATTTTGATGATATTCTTGTGTATAGCCGAAATCTTGATGATCATGTAGGACATTTTAGGCAAGTTTTAAATATTTTTACGAAGGAACTATTATTTGCTAACCTTAAGAAGTGTGATTTTTGCAAAAATGAGCTTGTATTTCTAGGATTTGTTGTAATAGTGTTTGACCCAGGAGATTGGGTTTGGTTGCATGTAAGAAAGGAGAGGTTTCCTAAACAAAGAAAGTTAAAACTTATGCCGCGTGAGGATGAACCTTTTCAAATTTTGGAGCGGATTAATGAGAATGCTTATAAACTTGACTTACTGGGTGCATATAATGTTAGTGCTATATTCAAGTTGCTGATTTATCTCCTTTTTCTGCAGGTGATGATTTTGATTTGAGGGCAAATCCTTTTTAAGAGGAGGGGAATGATGATAATCCGCCCATACCTGTTCAACCGACAACCCGCTGGAGTGCAGATTTTATATAGTTGAAGACCGATCCAATAACTAGGGTACAAGTCAAGAGATTTATGGACAACCTGGCTGGCTTCATACAAGGAGTTATCAATTCTCAAAAGGGCTTGTCAATATCCAAAGAGTCAAAGCCTGCTTTAAGCATCAAAGTGGTGGAAGTTGATATGGACCTGGTAGCTGTTTTAGTGCATTTTGGATTTCGGGCAACAAGGAATGGAATCATAACTTCTTGAACTCAATTGATATCACTGAGAGGTCATAGAATCAAGTCAAAATAGAAGAAAAAGCATCCAAGAATTCCATTTGTGCATGGAAGGAATTTTTGGTCGGTTTTGCTGTATTTGCCGTTGACTTTGCTGTATTTTGTTGATTTGGAATTTTCTCTTTGTTCCAATCAAGGGCAACGTATGGGAATCATTATTAATCCTATTTGGCATCCTACATGGCATATGGGAGCTGATTTGGAGCCTTTACAAGCTGTAAATTGGTCAAAGATAGCTTAATTGTCAAACTAGTCAACTAGTTTCCTAATTTGAGTTTGATTTTTTGTTTTAAGAAACTATTTTTTATTTTAGTTTTTATTTGTTTATTTACTGGAAAAATCATCTTAGGAGAGTTAGAATTTATTATTTTGATTTTAAATTAATTAATTTCTAATTCAAAATAAAGAAATTAATTAAAACAAATTAGTTTAGGAAATGAGTGTGAAAATCGGCCAAGCAAGGTTTCCTATTCTATATGGCCGGTTTTGACTGGTCTTTTGAGGTTTTATTTTGTTCTTTTAAAGCATATTTAAGGGCTTATTTTAAATGAGAAATCATCTTACACATTATTCAGAAATTTATTTGTGAGAAAGAATTCTCTTAGTTCTCTTTGAACATCTAAAACACCATTAGAAAGTGAGTGTTTTAGTTTGACTTATCAATAGGATATTCATCACCTATTGTGGCATCTTAGATATACCAAGGTTTCTAGTTACAGGTTGATTAGGTATTGAGGTGACCATAAGAACTTGAACTTAATTTTTTGATCTGGGCTAATATAATACGGGTTTAGGTGTGAGTCGACCTAGATTCGTATCAACATATAAGCATGGTTTTGAAAACCCACATAAAATTTTAAAATCAAATAAATAACAACAACAACAACAACACCACCACCACCACCACCACCACCACCATCAATAATAAGAATTTTTAAAATTAACATGTATACTTTCTTTCTAACTGCTAATGATAATCATCACCACAATAATGTTTAACATATAGCATACCTAGCTAGATTTATATATGATGATTATAAATAAATTGAAATCTCATAAATAAACAAGTATGTCATTTAAAAATTATAAAAGAATTTCATCATCAAAATATAGAAAACCAATAAAAAATAAAGTATTTAGAATGTTATAAATCATTTGTAAGTTAAGATATAAACTAACTTATATGTATGCTCTTCAATTTAATTTATATCTTATAAATTCTAAAAACTACTAGTACTAATAATATATATATATATATATGTGTGTATATAGTTTACATACAATCATAATATTAGCTAATAAACAGTGCATTTAATTTTTTTTAACATAAAAAATTTACACATATATGTCACAAAAACCTATGTAGAAGATGGAAAAATTAAATATGTGAGATTTTCCAAAAAATATATTTTTTTGAAATAAAAAATCCACAACTTTTTCCAACAACATTGTTAAATTTCATTGGCAAAAATCATATTTGCCGAGGAAATTTTTAAATTTGTCGGTAAATGTTTATTCCATCACACAAAATATAAGGTACATAGAAGGTAACAAATTAAATGTCAATCAGGAAAGAAAATAATTTATATCGTTACAAAAAAATTAAAAACATAGATTCACTAAATAATAATAATAATTCAAAAATATAGATTTTGGGATTTTACTTTTTCCCAATGAAGAATAAGTTTGTGGGTAAATGTTAAGCTTTTACCGAGAATATTTATAATTGTCGCTAAAAGATATTACTTTTGGCAAGGAATTTCAATTTGGTTGGTGAATGTTATCTTTTTACCAAGAACTTTATAACTTTTGACAAATTTTGATTTCGCTGGTAAATAGTAATTTTTTGCCGACAATATTGAGTGATTGTTGGTAAAAGTTAATCCAATAGCGACATAATTGTTCTTTCATCGCTAAAATTAAAACATTTGCCGGCGATTTCTATTTTTCGTCACCAAAAGTTTTATTTTTACCAAGGAATATTATTTTTGCCAGTAAATGTCTCTTTTGCAACAATATATATATATATATATATATATTTTTGTTGGTAAAAAATTTGTTGGTAAAAGACCATTTTCTTGTAGTGTAGGCTGGGTTCTTTCAAAGCAGGATGACAACCTCAAGTGATGACTCCTAGTACTATATATGAGCGATCATGGTCCCTATGAATTGCGGAAATTGATTCTTCGAGTCAGACAATCTAAACCGCTCAGAACGAGGTGCAACATGTTACTCGCTACTATGCCTAGCTGGAGGTGGCATGACCTACTTGGGAGATTCCTAATTTGAGTATCTCTAGGTTGCTTAGAAGCAATTCCCATGATATTCTTGTCATGAGGTGGTCGAATGGATGGTTCACCCATCTCCACAATAGCTGTTTTGTCTAAGTTGCAAGTTGAACATTTTTTCAGGTGTTCAACCTGACAATTTAATAGTTCAAGAAAGCAAAGATTTCACGTCAAACTTTTCACACAAAGCAATAAGCTTCAATAATGAACAAGGGCTGAAAAAAATGTGTAAAAGCTAAGATTAAGACTACTAAGGGCCAACAAGCTTGAACGATATAAAAACTCTCAAGGAGTTAAGGTTCCACATGACTAGCTAAAGGGACGAAAAGATTTCAAATAGACAAAACCTCTAAAAAAAACATGGAAATGAATTATGAATGCAACAATCCATGGTAGTATGGCGATGAATATGATAAACAAAAGAGCCCAAAATAGCATGAAATGAACAAAGAACAAAAAAACCAAAGGTAACAATTAGAAAATGTATAAGGAAATAAAGGAATCAACTATTCACAAGATGGCACAGTTGTTGTTACCGGAAATTTTTTCCTTTTCCATGGCTATTCCAATGCCTCCAAGATGTTCTAGTTCACCTTTACAAAGCAAAAACGCGGGGTTAGGAGACACCAACGAAGTTGTTGGCATGCACCCTCTGATGCCTAGGTCAGGTTCCATCTCCAAATGCGCCTCTCCCTTACTTAGTGGTTCATCCATGGTCTTTTTTTCAATTTAGTGGCTTTTGTATGTCTATAGTGTGGAGAAGATGAAGCCTGGAGAGAGAGAGAGAGAGAGAGAGAGGAAAGAGAATAAAGAGCAACTAGAGATTTGTGCAGTCAAAAGGCGTTACTTTAGGAAGAGAAAATATATATTTACACCTTAAATGGAAGGTATAGATTGAATGACAATTAACCATATTTCTTTAACTTTTGACACTTAGGGAGGGAGTGTCATCCTAGGTAAAAAGGCAAGGCATGTGGATCCTACATATTTTTACCTTCTTTTATGTCATGTTAGATTGTTTATAAGCTGGGCCGGTTTAAAGCATAGAGCACTATGGCACATGCCTAGGACAAGACTAAGAAGGGTACCTTGGGAAAAAAAAAAAATCTATATTGAAATTTAAATATATTGCATATTGTATATTATTATTTTATATTTAACAACTTTCATTTAATATATTAGATTGAATCTTTTTTTTTTTTGGTGGAAATTTGTGAATTTTGGCTTTCTTATAATGCTATGTTAGGTCTAATTTATTATTCATAAATATAATTTATCATTTATTTTTGGAAATGGCATCAATTAACTATTAAATTCCTTTAACAAAACTATTAAACTCCTTGATTATTTTCTATATTTCTATTAAGTGTTTAATATTTTTTCACTAAAAATAAAGGTTGAAAAGTTTTTTGTAGATGAGTTTTCTCACCTTGCTTTCCTTCTGGTCAATCACTTAACTTTTATGTGTAAATGTTTTACTCTTGCTCACACATTGTATATAATCTACAAAATTTCGATCCAAATGGCCTTATAAGCAGGTAAACTTATTAGTTATTAGTTTTTGTTTTATATTTGGTCATATTAATTTATTTAGTAATTTTTTATTTAATGAATTTATATGGTTTGTTGTTATAATTTGCAATTTTTTGTTTTTTATGAATTCATGTTTGTAGTATAGTTTATTTTATAAATATAAACCATCTATGCGCTTTGATAGAGGTGTATTCACAAATTTATTTAATTAAATTAATTAATTGTTTTTTTTGTAAAGACGTTTGATTTAAATGGTTAGCATTTGGTACACATGAATAATTAATTATAAGTTGGAAAAATATTTATTATCAAAAACTTATCTCAAAAAGCAAAAGAATAATAATAAAACACATATTTTTAATTAAAAAATCAAATTTGGTATTAAAAAAATTATTAACAATATTTGATAAAAAGGTTTTAGAACAATTTTTGCCTAGGGCCTTAACCATTAGCAATGGTTGAGACGACCTTATTTATAAAGATGGACTTAGGCTTTGGTGTTTTCATTTGGCTCAAATTTGCTTAAAAGTTTGGAATTTTTTTAACATATATATATATATATGTTGTTTTGATATTATAAGGGACTTATAAAAAGTGACTATTAGGAACAACCATTATTTTATAGAAATCATACAGATTTGATAGCTATAGATTCTGTTCTTTACAGTCTTTTTCTATAAGTCGATTACTATATCATTTCTATTATATCATATATATATATATATATATATAATTTTACTATAGAAAGCATTACTTTGTATGAGTTTGTGCATGCCTAATGTCCAACAATTTAATTTACACGTCCTGCTACATGTTACGGGATATTAGGCCCACATAAATACTCTCTATCTGAATCTTTCTATAGCAGGACTATTTATATAATGGGCCTTAAAACAATGCCCATAACAAATAGCAAAACTTGTTATTGCTTTACCTAAGATTTTGATTTCTTTTTTTATATTATTATTATTTTTTTTGTAATCTATAGCAATCTCAAACCCGTACCACATTTTTTTTCTTAAAATTAATTTTAAAAACTATAAATATTAGTATAGCCTATAGGTACTTAAAAGACCTGCTAAAGTATTTCTTTAAGAACAATAAAATATTTAGAAATAATTACAAGTATAGTAAAACCTTTCTATATTTATATACCATTGGGACCAAACCAACTATAACGAGGTTATAACTTAGAGGAAGTGTAATTAAAAATTCTATTGTTTAATTCCTATGCAATCCTCAATCAATCAACTTATACCTTTCCTTTATTAGGAAAAAATCTGCAAATAGTTTAATTTGATATTTAAGTATAATCTTAAGGATGATAGTATGGAAATACAAAAAGTTTTGTGCGAAGGATCTCTAAACATGCTTGAGAAGCTACAAATATTTGTCTTAAACTAAAAAGTGTCAATGTCGGCAAGTCATTGCATATTTGTGAATTTATATATGTTGTAATAGCTCTAAAAAATAAATCATTATCCCAAACAACTTTATATAAATATTTTATATCATATTAAACTTTTCCATATATTTGGGTTTAATGTAACATACTATATATATATTTTTTACAATATATAGATAATTATTATTATGTGATGGTAAAGTTTCTTAAGACAAAACTTTAAAAATTTATAACTTAGTACAATGAAAAACTTATTCTTATTTATAATTAGCCCAAATTAAGACCAAATTTTTTTTATGACAAAATAGAATTTATTCCATTATAAGATATTAATATAAAGAGGTTCTACAGAAAATAAATAACATACTTTGTACTTTTTTAGATATTGTTGTTGCATATTGTTTTAATATTTATAATCAACATTTATCATTTTTAAATTTTTAAGAAAAATACATTTGGATAAATATTTATGGGATATTGGTGCTATTGCTTCTTAAATTATATAAATGGTGCACTTTGACCCCGTCCCAACAAATTTACATGGTATTTCCATTTAAAAGAAAAAACCATAAAATGGTAAAATAGCCATTAATGCCTCTACACATGCCTTGTACATGCATTTTTATTTTGTGAAGGAACCGACCCGAAATAGCGATAAACATTTAAGTAGTTTAATGCAGCCAAAAAAAAAAAAAAAAAAGAAAAAAAGAAAAGGATAAAAATGAAGGGCCCAGATGAAAAACATGGTATAATTTAGGCGATATTCCTGTCAATTACCCTTATAAATTTTAAAATTCAAAATGATTTATCATCTAAAATGATAGGTTTATCAAATAATTAAAAATGCAAAACTAAATCATTAGTAAATAAAAAAATGAGATATTAAATTTGATAACAGTTGAGAATAAATTAAAAATATCATAAATTATTTATGTTTTTTAATATATGTTTTAAATGAGCTTTAGTACAATCTAGTTTCAAAACTTCACACTTTGGTGCCCTCTAATTTGGATTTAATGCATTTTAATATCGATCGATCACTTGGTCTGCAAGTGAAACGACAACTAACACTCTGTTGGATAAGAGTTAAATTACTCCAATTAATTTTGGCATCAAAATGAAAATCGAGATGACGATGAATATTAAAATCATAGGGACGAATATGCAAAACTCTTTCAAACTAGGTATCAAAATGCAAATTACAGGGTTTATTTTAGTGAATTGATTCAGGGTTTCTTTTATTTTTCTCTACTCAAATCTATTATATATTATAATGGTCGTATTGGAAAAACAATCGATTACTATAATTCACATTTTATGAATTCCTTATAATATCCTGCCTGAACCAACTTCAGATCATTGAATACTTAATTTGTTATAGTTTGAGACTTTGAGTGTTGTTTTGTCTGTCTCATAGCTTCTGCCTGCATCATATGGCGTGGGAGGATCTTCTAATAATTTACCAATAGCCAATGCTTAACTCCCTGGCTGCTGAGAAAATGGTGTGAAAATTAATTAAGCTGAAGCGTCTAAGTATAATTGGAAATTACATTTGCTAGAAACAGATCCCTGATCAGAAGTGGATTTTCTTTTGAGAAAGTTTATTCACGAGCTTTTTCTTAACTATAAAAAGCATAGAAAAGAAATTAATGAAATAGAATATCTCATATATATATATATATATAACAAATTCTAAAATCACTAAAAACCAAATTTATAAAATATATATTTTTGAGAAATTAAGATTACATACTCATCAATATGGGGTTGCTAAAATGTTTCAGATGTCACCGGGAGTCCCCCCAAACACTTCAGCAGTACAAACTTAATTACCCCATTTTTCTTAAATTTGCTCCGATGAAGTGATGAGGGGAACTCTTGGGAACAGCTGACAATTCTTTTTCTCTCCATTATTCTTAGTTGTTTTCTCAAGGCGAAGCTGCAGTGCTCTGCGAAGTATTGAACTTTCTATTTATAGTAGTGTTCATTAATTTCTGGCTTTTCGATGGAAGAGAGGTACATGATTAAGGAAGTGAACCTGGTAGGAAATATGGAAAAGGTGGAGATTTACATACATAAATAAAAGGAAGAATGTTGCATTGAGAGTGTGTCTGTGGTCACAACCTCTTCCACACACTTGCATGTCATCCTCAATCTTTATCTTATAGCTTTCTTCATATTGGAATAAAATCTTAACACCCTAGCCAGTTCGAAAAAAATAAGCTTACTCAGGATGGAAATCTTTTATTACCATTTATGTCATCTCATTTTATAAATCAGCTATCGATGTTTTTTTTTTTTTTTTTTTTTTTTTTACTTGGTATATTTTATTTCTTTGTTACCGGTTTTAAATAAGCTGATATTATATATATATCAATGATAAACATAGATGAAGAAACATGATAAAGGGGATTGAAAATATGGATCTGCTTAATTATAAGAGTTCCTTTTTATTTATTTATTTTCCCCCTAGTTGCTTCCTTAAAAACATGTTGTCAATATTAATCCATTATTACGAGTTATTTCAAGATTTGATCATGAATTAACGATCGTTAAGAAATCTCCAGAAGAGTGTGGACCCGGATAAGACATCAAATAGATGCTCAACTTGGGAGAAAACTTTTTTGTAGCTATTAGAGAACCTTAGCTTCTAAATGGGTGTATATTCTCTAGGGCTCTAGAAGATTTTCCTTGTGAGAAAAGCTAAAAGGGTAAGGTGGACAAATAGACAGAACAAGAAAAAGATAGAAAAGGATGGACATACAACCCCTCATGTTCAAGATTCTCCTTCTCAATCTTTCAATTTGATTTAAGATTGCGTCTAGGTTCACTACGTACAATCATTGTATAATCTCTCTAATATTTCTCTCATCTTGAGCACGACCAAACATCTTTATATATACTCGACTGAGCACAAACATATACAGCGGGTAAAAAATTATAATCATTAGTACATACTAAAATTAAGCTCATGAATCAGGGTGTCCCCTAGAGTTCCCCTGAACACTTCGCTACGGGGAATTTTCTTTAACAATGAGAGTATTACGGCCTACTCTCTACTGAAGTGTTTGGGGGAACTCCTGGTGTCATTTTGATACTTATTGTTCATGCCAATCCAAGCTTATCGCCAACACTTTGTGGTTAATTACTGGCGTACTAAACATGCTCAATTATACGGTTTCGTTGCTTCATTTTCTTGCTTTGTCCCTATTTTTTCCTTACACTTTTTCCTCTACTTTTCGTTCTAGCTAATACAAGCGCTATATGCATGCATCTGTCACATGGAGATTCTTTGTCCCTATTTTTATATTTTCCTATATAGCAGGTGATAGAACCTAATATCTTAAAAAATGGTCTATTTTATTTCTCTACTTTCTAATTCACTTATTTTATATTATTCCTTTGCTTATGTTTTTAAATCATATGGCATATATTATAAATAGTGACAGGAAGAAGATAGGAGAAAGGAGACAAAATATCCAGATCCGTATGTGCTTGTGTTTTTTCTAAAACTGTATCCAAAGTACCGTTATATAATTCTTCTATCTTCAAATTAAATGAACTCTAAATTTACTATTGATTATGAAATTAGGCTCAATAAGTTAGAGTGGTACTACTTGTTCTGTCCAACAATACTAATTAACATGTTCATTTTAACATAATTAGTTTTAGTCCTTTTGAAAATTAATTATGTTCTTGGAAAGGAAAATGAATATTTACAAAATTAGATTCAATCTTGTCCTCCCTTTTATTTGAAGATTCGATCATTGATGCTAAAACAAAGTCTATATATATATATGTATGTATTTACAATTTTAATATGTTGAGAACACAGTTTTCAATATAAACTAACATCTGTTGATGTAGCAATATCTATGGATTGCTAGTTTTCCAATTAAAATTTTAATTTTAAATTATTAATCAACATGACATCCCATCATATATGTTAGAAACTAACTAGATATACATATTAAATCTACTTCCTAACAATTTAAGTTTTTGGAATCAATGAATATCTAACAATACATATTATATATTATATATATAATTTTTCTATAGAATACTTGCATACCCACGTTGTCAAGGGTGTGCTTGGTTACATTACATGTAGCTTACCACATAAATCCCATGTTTACATTAATTGGGTCATATCTTCAGTGGGTTACATGTGAGGTGGATGGTATTGCCCTCAATAGCGTAGATATACATGTGTTTTATAGCAAAGCTCCGTATAGTTTTAATTTGTTAGCAATATAGTTTTCAACTTTTGTTAGTCATCTAGTGATGTGATAAGCATTAAAGATTATTATTTATTCAATTAGAGTTTTAATATTAAATTATTAATTGAGATGACACTCTTAATATTTGATACATCAACATATTTTCAATTTAAATTGGTAATATATTTCTTACAAATCATTACTATATATATATATATATATATAAATTTGCTTTAAAATGCACATTTACTACACGTCCAGCAACATGTTGTGGGAAGCCTTTCTTAGTCAATATTTTGCCTGATGTTAGACAATTATACTATATAACATGCACATTTTATTACAAAATTATATATATATATATATATATTTAATCAAGCTTAAATAAGATTTATCCTATTTGATTACTATTTGATTAAACTAAGGTTTCACCTTAATAAACATTGAATTTTTATTTAAAAAATAAAAACTGACTCTTTAATAAAATCCAATGGTTATCAAAGTTGCACCTTAGTTTAATAAACTAATATAAACTATACTTAATACTGGTAATATGTATACCTTGCTTCTGTTTAATGCATGTCCACAAGAAAAATTCCGATTGATCTAATAGTAATACAATATACGATTTTGATCTGACCACCAAATAAACAAACAATATAATGAAATTTTAGCATATGCATGGACACGTCTTAATTATTATTATTTTTGGATAAAGCAAAAAAAAAATAAAAAAAAATAAAAAATAAAAAAACAAATTGAAAAAAAGACCGAAATTCACATGAGATAAAAATCAGATATGTAAGAAATGCAAAGACTGTGCATATCAGAGGGGAGGGGAAGACTCCTTTGACTTAAAAGCTCTCCATAATTAATATGCGAAAATATCAAACTAATATACTATTATTATGTAAAAAAAATGAAATAACTTCTACCACGTCATTGTAATTTTTTAAATTTTAGCAAATTAGAGGTCATTTAAAGATTTTCAACGAATATTCTTTTTAGACTTTTATTTTCAACAAAGATTAATCTCAAGTTTTCCTTACTTTTATTTTTATTTTTCGATAAATTGGGGAAGTATTTTTTAACTGTTATTATCCGAACCAATTTTTGACATTGATTTTCAACAAAAATGAATAAATATAATAAAAAAAAATATCGGTCTTGTTTATGATTCATCTTTTCCTTCCTCGTGTAGGGTTCCATAAACATTGACAATGACCAGGATAGTTTAACAAACCCTACCGAAACTAACTTGGAAATATATTATCATCACTATGAACAACATTTTTTTAAAAGAAAGTAAAATTAATTAATTTCTTGTCGGTTGGTCGTATTGATTAAAGCTTTTTGGTCATGGAGTTCAATTAGGAACCAAATATTTATTCTTGTAAAGTCCAGCCCTCTCGACAAATGAGTTGGAACCCTTCATCCTTCTCATCTTCTTTTAATCCAATTTGTCTACCAAATCCAAGAACGCTGCGTCCAAATCTCAGACACAACAGGTCGAACACTACTCCACGAATTCGCAGACAATCACGAAGCCTTTTGTCTATATGACCTTGGTGTGTTGAAGGAACCATTGTTGCTTCCTCGATCTTTTCTTCGAAGCTTTCATCCCTATAAATCGATGTAAGAGAGCATGAAGAAATTGTTGACATGATAATTGCATGTTACACCAAAATACCAAAAGGCATACCATGTACCTGTTCAGGAGCTCTACCTTGGAATCAATGGCTGAATTAGAAACATTGGCGAACAATGGAATGGTACCGGCAACTGAGTTATCTATTATGGAGATGCTGGGAAGGGCTAGAGTTGAGGAAGAAGAGTGGACCGACTGTGGGATAGGATGTGTAGATGAAAGCGAAACATGCACGGTGGGTTTGAAGAGTTTGGTGTAGGAACATATGCTTCGGCCATGCCATGCTCCCATGTCTTTCATGAAAAGTGCATAAAAAAAATGGCTGAATCAGTCATTAGTGTCCAATTTGTCGTTTTAAGATGCCTTGTTGAAAATCATGTTCTTTAATTTTCTTGACTGTTTTGTTTTTTTTTTTTTTTTTTTTTTTTTTTTCCTTATGAAATCCGTATTATATTGTCATTAATCAATTCAGTCTAGAATTTTGAATAAAAACAATATATGTATCCAGCTAGCTAATGTGGGTTTTTTTTTTTTTTTTTTATCACTTTTAGTTGTAAGTTTTTTAACCACTAAGTAAAAGAAAGTAAAAGAAACTTGCATTACATGGAATGTAATACACCTATAAATACATGATATAGACTTATCACTAACCTCTACACACTTATTCAATACAACAATATAATATATCATAATAGTTAACAGCTTTCAACACTTATCCCAAGACACCTAAGCAACCTAATGCTTTACCCTATCATCCCCCCTCAAGCGAAATAGGGGGTCAACCACATTGTGCTTGTCTTTCAGTTGTTTAAACGGAGTTATGGACAAAACCTTAGTGAAATATCAGTTGTCTGATCAACAGTGAGGATATATCATACCCCCCAAGCTTTTTGTAAAAGTTTGTCTTGAACAAAATGAACATCAACTTCAATGTGTTTGGTTCGGTGATGGAAGACAGGATTGGCAGCTAGAGACCCAGCACCCATGTTATCACACCAAAGTATGGGAACGGTGGGCAAAAAATTTTTTTTAATTCCATAAGTAATTATTATAGCTAGGAAATTTTTGCTGCACTAAGAGTAAAAGTTCTATATTCGACCTTGATACTAGAGTGGGCCATGACATTCTACTTTCTTGAAGACCACGAAACAAGTGTATCACCCAAATAAACACAATAACCACTGGTAGATTTATGATCATCAAGGTTCGAAGCCCAATCAGCGTCGATAAATCCAGATAAGGTGAGATGATGAGAAGGTCTAATAAGTAGACCCAAATACTTTGTACCTTGAAGATAATGGAGGATTCGTTTGTAAGCAGACCAATGGGCATCAGTAGGGTTATGCATAAATTGACTGAGTTTATTGACAATAAAAGAAATCTCAAGTCTAGTAATAGTAAGGTACTGCAGCGCTCCAATAGTACTCTGATAGAGAAAGCATCGGGAAAGGAATTACCAATCATGGAGCCAAGTTGTGTAGACGCACTAGCTAGGGAAGGGCTCTCTTTGCAAGCAATCATATTAACACAATGCAAAAGATCAGTTATGTAACCCGGTTGAGATAAATGCAATCCACTCTTGATTCGATGGACTTGAATACCCTAAAAGAATGCAAAGGGCCAAGATCTTTCAAAGAAAACATGACATTAATCTTGATAACAAATTTATCAAGGAATTTAGTGTCATTTCCTGCAATGATAATATCATCGACATATATGAGAACCCAAATAACACCCACTGGGCTATGAAGAAGAAACAAAGAGGAATCCATATTGGAATTATGAAATCCTCAATCATATAACGTGCACTTCAACTTTTCATACCATGCACATGGAGGCTGATGCAATCCTTACAATGAACGATGATGCTTGCATATGGCATTGGGTTGGTCTGGATCGATAAAGCCATCGGTTGTTTCATAAACATATCTTCGATGATGATGCCATTCAAAAAGGCATTATTAATATCAACTTGCCGGATGTCCCAATTTCATGAAACAGCTATGGATAGAACTACATGGACTGTGGAAA
Organism: Ziziphus jujuba; assembly: GCF_031755915.1. Lineage (NCBI taxonomy): Eukaryota > Viridiplantae > Streptophyta > Magnoliopsida > Rosales > Rhamnaceae > Ziziphus > Ziziphus jujuba. Next base: position 10,464,531 of record NC_083390.1, read on the forward strand.
GCTTGATTACAAGACTATACATTTATGAGAAATCAAGGCCAGGCTTCTGATGAAAACCCTTGGCTACTAGACGAACTTTCATGAAACAGCTATAGATAGAACTACACGAACTGTGGAAGGCTTTTGAGAAATCAAGGCCAGTCTTTTGAAAACCCCTGGCTACTAAATGAGTTTTATGTCGAAGTATGGAGGCATCAGGATTCCTTTTCAGCTTAAAGACCCATTTAAAACCAATGAGTCATTGATTGGGTTGAGGAGGAAAGAGATTTCAACTCAAGATATTTGAACCACATCTTTTTGGCAGTAAGAGCTTTGAACTCAAGATTCATTGTTGTCTCATGATAAAGCTGAAGAAACTGAACTTGGCTCGACAAATAAAGAAGCTGGTTGAAGGGTTGCTGAGTATATCTTAGGTTTAAAAATGCCATCTTTGCCACGTGTAATCATGCAGTGAATGGGTTGTAGAGATTTTATTGGATGAGCATTTAAAGGAGTGGGAGGGATAGACTTGTGTATCACATTGGATAAGGGAGAAGCAAGGGGTAGATTTGATGAAGAAGATTGGGGAAGGCTATTTTGTAGGATGCAAATGGCATGTGTGATGGAGGAAAGAGGGTTAGTAGGTATAGGATGGGTGGTAATAGTAGTAGAATCTAATGGGTGACTGGGATGTGCTTGGTTAGGTGTAGTAGGTTCATTAATTGATGTGATGGGATGATTTGTGGAAGATGTGGAAAATGAGTCAACTTGTGTTGGAATGTGAGGAGATGGACGTAAAGAGGATGTACTTAGAGAAGAAAATGAATTCTCTTCACGTGATGGTGCCCATAATTGTTGTACCTGCATATATGGATGAGGTGGCAAGATAGAAAGTGGTATATTGTGAGTTAATAACTTTCTTTCAATGTGGGTCCTGACCTGTTTTTCAAAAGGATATGTATGCTTGTTAAATATCACATTTGAGGATATATAAATTTTTCCTGAAACGAAGCTTAAACACTTGTAGCCTTTATGAGAGGAGCTGTAACTAATGAAGACACATCTTTTAGAGAAGAATGGAAATTTTTTTAACCTATAAGGTTTAAAAAATGGAAAGCACTCATAGCCAAAACATTTTAAAAAAGAAAAATCAAAATTTTTATTAAATAATTTTTGAATAAGGGGAATCAAAATTTAATATTTTCGTTCGAAGCCTATTAATTAGAAAAGCAGCAGTTGAGCAAGCATTCCACCAATGAGAAAAAGGCATGAGCTTTGAGCCAATGAAGTTAAAGCAGTTTCAGTGATGTGGCGACACTTATGCTCAATTTTTCCATTCTTATTATGAGTGTGAGGACAGGGATGTTGAAAAATGATACCAAAATTATTTAATATTTTTTTAAGAGGTCGATATCCTCCTCCCCAATCTGCTTGGAAAACTTTAATTTTTTTAGTGGTTAAATTCTCTACCATTTTTTTAAAATGTAAGAAAATACTTGTAACTTCAGATTTTAACCTCATTGGATAAACCGAAGAAAATAATGTAAAATTATCCTTAAACAAAACATAATATTTATATCTTTCATTTGATTCAACAGGTGCCAGGCCCCAAACATCAGAAAATACTAACTGAAGAGGTGCATGGCTAACAGTTGTGGAAGGTGGGGCAAATATCCTTTTATTTTTGTCTAATTGACATGAACTACAAAAAGTGTCACAAGAAGAAGTAACGGAAAAAGAATTGTTGCATTGAGATACAACTTTATTCATAATCAAAGAAGATGGATGACCAAGCCTAAAATGCCACAATTTATGAGCAGGAAATTTATAATTAAAATAATAGAACTGTTCTGAAACATTTTTCAAAGATGCTAGAAATAAATTAGGTTTCCTAGAAAAATTATTGGTAATTTTGGGCAACATCACTTGATAGATACCATCCTTAAGCCTTCCTTTGAGTAATACCCTCTTCGAATCCTTGTCCTTCACAAAAACAAAGTGAGAGTTAAACTCTACAAGGGCATTACTATCAGCTGTCAACTAAGATATACTCAAAAAATTTTTTTTTAAAGCCATGGAACATGTAACACATTATTCAAATTAATAGTTCCATAATGAGTAGTAAAACTTGAACAAGCAGTATGTTTAATTTCCAAACCTTGGCCATTACCAATGATCAATATGTCAGCACCAACATAGTCGCTTCTCTTTGCTATATTTGAAGGTTCAGAAATAATGTGGTTGGTAGCTCAACTATCCATTAGCCATTCTGGGTTGGCAATCACATCAGGTGAGGCATAAAAAGCATTTTTATTACTCTGGACAGTGAAATTTTCATCAAAGCGATGCCAGCACTTATCTGCACTATGCCCTACTATTTTACAAATTTGGCAAAATATGCGATTGTTATTATTTTGGGCTCCTTTTCCACGTCCCCCTGCCACATCCACGAGTGAAGAAATTGCTCTTGTTATTTGGATGTCCATTGTTGGTGGAGTTAGATTCATAGCCACGAGTGGAATCATAGTTACGGCCAGAGCTGTAGGTTTGGCCATGATTGTTTCTTCTTAGTTGCTTGTCAGCCACTTGTGCAGACATAATTTCATATGAAGTTGCTTGAAGAATTCGCACGTCCTGATTCAATAACAGTGTTTGTACCTCTTCAATATCAAGAGGCATGCAACTGCAATTAATGTTGGCAATGATGGCATCATATTCCAATGGCAATCCTGCTAATATCTGCATAATAAAGTCGTCATCAGTAATATTGAAACCAGCCATAATCAATGAATCAGCAATACCCTACATCTTTGAAAAATAGGCAGTCATTGGCAGTGAATCCTTCTTTGTAGTTTGGAATTGGACTTTGAGTTGCATTATTTTTACTTGAGATTGGCTTCCAAAAAGACGTTCAACGGGACACCAAAGTTGATGAGATGGCATTACTGTTGAGGCCTTCAAGATTTGAGTGTGGATATCCAGTGAGATAGATGAAAGAATCTGACCTAAAAAAGCTTGGTCCAACCTTCTCCACTGATAGTAATAAGGGTTTGGAACTTGAGTCTCCACAATTTGTCCATCACGGATTGTACTAGATATTTTTGTAAAAGGTGGCGAAACCAAGCTGCCGTTCATAAAGCATTCCATGTTATTGCCAATAATTGCTGGCTAGATTTGTGACTTCCTAATAATGTAGTTGTTTTGCTCTAGTTTTAAAGGAAAACTATAGGTAGGAAAGGTAACATCTTATAGGTTTGGTAAGGTAGGAGCAAGTACTACAATAGAGGAGAAAGAAGCCATAAGATTGAATTATTCGTTGAAGCTTTAAAGAGGCTCTGATACCATGTAAGTTTTTTAACCACTGAGTAAAAGAAAGTAAAAGAAACTTGCCTTACACAGAATGTAATACACCTATAAATACATGATGTAGACTTATCACTAACATCTACACACTTATCAAAACACAACATAAACTTAACCAATACAACAATATAATATATATCATAATAGCTAACAGCTTTCAACACTTATCCCAAGACATCTAAGCAACCTAATGCTTTACGCTATCACTAATTGTAATAAAATCTTATATATGTTAATCTTTGCGATATTGATTATATTTTTTGGTCATGACTATTAATTTTATTTTCTTTGTGTAGAAATTGATCAGATAAGGGCAAAACAAAAGAACCAATCACAAGATTTAGGGGCTCATGTGATTGTACCAACCTAAGTTCATGAGAGAAAAGAAAGAGATTGATATTATTGTAAAGCATGTTTCAATGAAGATCACTGTACTTGAACATGGGCACAATTACAAAGTGACATATAAGAAGTAAATCTCGCCGGTTCCTTTGCTTCATAAATCAACATTTTGTTTGTATTTTATCTATTTATTTACTTATTTGAAGATTTCATTGAGCATTATATCAAACAACATATAAATATTACTTTTGTGGAAGAAATAAAACTTCCCAATAATCTTTGGACCATAGAGAATATATCAAGTATTTTAATTTTGTGAAAGCAAATCGGTCCATAAAGATCTTAAGTTCCTTAGTCATGAGCTGAATGAGCAAGTGCTCTATGGGCACTTAATTATGTTAGTGAGGGCCAATTTTTGATGGATTTGTTTACAAGTTTTGACTTTGTGCTTTGGGTCATTTGGTGAAAAACATGGTCATTAAGAAAAAAAGGGAAACAGTTTAAACATCATGTGAAATTTTAGTACCATTTATATGGAAGACCTATTGATGTGAGATATCTTTTAGTAGTGTGTTATGCACTCAGAGAGCTTTGAAAATTTAGGTTTCAATTAAACTTTAGATATCAAAATATAGTAGGAATAAAATAGTTATATATACATATATGTGATGCGAATCCTCCCGAGACTGCTCGACCAACAACCCGCTGGGGTGCTGACCCAATACAAATGAAGGTGGGACCGATCACTAGGGCCCAACCCAAGAGGTTCAAGGACAATCTTGCTGTCTTCATACAAGGAATAAGTCATAGCCAAGAGGGGTTGGCCACATCTAAAGAACCAAGGCCTGTTTTATTCATACAAGCAATAGAAGCCAAAACAGGGTCGGGTGACGTTTTTGGTGCTAATAAGGAGGCCGGGTTGTATGAATTGGAACCCCATCTTTATGGGTTCAATTCATATGGAGGATGAGTCATAGAAACCAGCCAAAGCAGCTTCAAAGCCGACCAACAAGGTGGTTTGCGCACAAGGAGAAGGAAAGGGCCGGATTTGCTGTATTCTCCGCGGGTTTTACTGTATTTTACTGTATTAACCTTTTCTCATACTTCCAAGCAAGGGCAACATGGGGAACTTCACAATAAGCTTATTTGGCATCCTAAAAAGCATATTGAAGCTGATTTGGAGCTCACTTGGGTCAAAGAATTGGTCAAAGTCAATGTAGTCAAAAAGCTAGTATTTTAGTTTCCTAATTTTATTCTACTTTTTGTTTTAGGAAACTACCATTATTTTTAGTTTCTATTTATTTATTTTCTGGACAAATAAGATTAGGAAAGTTATTATTTTATTATTTTCTTTCTAAATTAATTAATTCCTAATTCAAAATAAAGAAATTAATTAATCCAAATTAGATTAGGAAAAGGAAAGTTTCGGCCAAGGTAGAATTCTTCATTGAGTGGCCGGTTTTTCCTAGGGTTTTTAGGGTTTATTTTGTTTCTTTCAAAGCCTATTTAAAGGCTTATTTTTCATTAATAAAAAAACTTTGATTTGATTAAGAAAATATTTGTGAGATTAATTATCTCTTTGTTCTTTGAGAACACCTAAAACACCATTAGAGAATTGGTTGTTTTAGCTTGACTTATCAATAGGTTTTCCATCCCCTATTGTGGCGTCTTCATTATACCAAGGTTTCTAACCACAGGTTGGTTAGGGGTTGAGGTCCATTCCATTAGAACTTGAACTTAATTAAAGATCCGGGCTAATATAATACGGGTTTAGGAGCAGTTCGTCCTAGGTTCGTATCATTTGGTATCAAATCAAAGTCATCACCTGCAGCAAAAGGAGATAAATCAGCAACATTAAATGCAGCACTCATGTTATACTCACCTAGTAAATCAAGCTTGTAGGCATTCTTGTTATTGGGCTCCAAAACTTGAAAAGGTCCATCCATAGGCGGCATGAGCTTTGACTTTCTTTGATTAGGAAACCTTTCCTTTTGTAAGTGCAACCAAACCAATTCTCCTGGGTCAAATACTATTACAACAAAATCTAGAAATACATGCTCATTATGGTAAAAATTACACTTTTTAAAGTTAGCAAACAATATTTTCCAAATTTTCAAATTGCCACTAAGTAAAGCTCTCAACAATGCAGATAAAGTTCTATGCAATAAAGACATCTTTAAATAAGTATCTTTAAACTTCATGGTCAGCAATGATTTTTTATTCATAATTACTTTATTAACATCACCAAAGCTAAGAGAACAATTTAGATTCTTCCTTTCTTGTCTTCCTTTTCCTTTCTCACTCAATGCCATCTCACCTTCCTCACTCTCGGCTTTTGCACCAAATTTCTCACTCTTGGTTTTAATAAAATTTTTCCACACAACCTGAGTATTAGAAGACTTACCTTGGATAGCAAGCTTACCTTTTCCCTCTTGATTGGATGGTAGTCCAATTGGAATTTCATTTGGGAAGACATCTCCAAATTCCTTCAAAAGAGAAATCATTGAACTTGGCAATTCAAGTTCTTCAAAGTTAGTTTGATCATTAAACTAATTTTCTTTATAAATTATGACCAGCAAAGGTTTCTTACACTCAATAACCTTATTAATATCCCCTAAACTCAAATAAAAATTCTGGTTTTTCCTCTCTTTTCTTTCTTTTCTTTTTCTTTCCTCGGTTTGGCTCTCATTGGCGGAAATTTCCAGTTTTTGTGTGCTCTCGGGTTTGCTCTCTTTTCTCACCCCTCTCTCGGCTTTTTCTTGGTCTTTCCACTCAATATGAACCTTAGAAACCTTACCTTGGTCAGCAACCTCAATCTTACCTTCTTGGAAGAATGGTGAAGCCATTGGTGCCATACTTGCTTTTTCTTTAAGCTTTTCGGCTTCTCTCCTTTGTTGCATTTGTAATTGGTCTTTGTAAACCTCTTTAGGAGATAATGGTTCCAGCTTGACCTTCTTCCCTTTAAACCTGAAAACAATACTATTTTCTCGACCAAAATGAGTAGCATCTTTATCAAATTGCCATGGTCTACCTAATAGTATATGTCCAGCAATCATTGGTACAATATCACATAAAACTACATCTTCATATCTACCTATAGTAAATTTTACTTTAGCTTGTTTGTTTACTTTCATCTCACCACTATCATTAAGCCATTGTAACCTATAAGATTCTGGATGTTTAATTGTTTTCAAGCCTAATTTATCAACTACAAGATTACTTATCACATTAGTACAACTCCCACTATCTATAATCATGCTACAAATTTTACCTTGTATTTCGCAGCGAGTATGGAAGATGTTTTCTCTTTGTATCTGCTCTTCATCTTTATAGACAGCAAGTACTCTCCTTGAAACCAAGCTCAACTCAGCATTAGATGTATCTACAGGTTCGGCTTCATCTTCATTGCAATCCTCCTCTCGCTCGGTTTCAGCTCCACTTTCTTCACTTGCGGATTCCAGCTCACCATCACCCTTTAATACCATGATTCTTCTATTTGGGCATTGGCTGGATATGTGTCCTCTTCCTTGGCACTTAAAACAAATTATTTCTCTAGATTTTTGAGGTTTAGGATCAGATTTTATCTCACCTCTAAGTGCTTGGACAGATTCAGTCTTGACCTCCCTTCTTGGCCGGTTGGTAGATTCTTCTCCTAATTTCGGCCTCAACTTGTTTTCATAAGTGGAATTGTTTTTCCAGCCACTTGAACTTGTCCTTCCACTGCTAGAAACTCCTCCAAACCGTGTACTAACACCCCTCCTCTTGAATTGGTTCTCAAGCTTAATGGCTACATGCAACATCTCCTCCAATTCCAAGTATTGTTGTAATTCAAGTTGGTTGGCAATGTCACGGTTTAACCCTCCAAGAAATCTTGCCATTGTTGCCTCCCTATCCTCCCTCATGTTTAGCCTCATCATTAACATCTCCATCTCTTTGTAATAATCCTCCACGGACCTACTTCCTTGAGACAAAGATTCAAGCCTTTGATGCAGCAACCTTTGGTAATGAGATGGCACAAACCGCTTTCTCATGGCTCCTTTCATTTGACGCCATGTTGTAATCAAGTCATCACCAACCCTCCTTCGGGTGCTTTGCTCATTTATCCACCATTGGAGTGCATAATGGCCAAACTCCATTGCTGCCAACTTCACCTTCTTACCTTCCGAATAGTTGTGGCAGTCAAAAATCATCTCCATTTTTTCTTCCCACTCCAAATAAGCTTCGGGATCACTTTTTCCCATAAAAGGTGGGATATTAACCTTGATATTTCCCAAATCTTCATCTATATCTTCCCTCCTATATCTCCCACGGCCAGCTCTATCTTGGACAGCAAAGGTTTCGTCCATACCTTCCTCAAAGTCACCGTCGAATGGCTCCTCATCAAATTCCTCTCTCGGCCTCTCGCGACCTCCTCGTCCTCCATGGAATTCTTGCCTATTTCTTGTATTCGGCCTTCCTTGTGAGGCTTCTAGTCTTCCCACTCTTTGATTTACATGCTCAAATTGAGCACTCATCCGCTGTATTGATTCCAAAATAGTTCTCAAGTCCACTTGGTCTCCACTTCCGGTAGCTCGGTTATCGCCATGAAATGCTACGGACTCTTCCTCATTGATCCTCAAGGATGGATCTCCTCTTCTTATTCTAGAATCTGCCATGTTAGTAAAATACTGCAAAAATAAAATAAATCCTCACAATATTCACTCCCTCACGTGTTTCACTCAAACAAGGTCTCGACACTCGTGTTTGCACACTAGTTTCGGCTTTTACCCTCTTTTAAGCTCACACACTCTTGCCTTTTTTCACTCAATGAATTATCTCAAAGTTCTAATTAAAACACCCACAAAACAGCAATTAGATCACTAGTATGTTTTAATTAAACTTATCAACCAAACAGTAGCAAAAAGTAGGCAATACCGAAAGAATCCAACAAATCTTAATTTTTCGGCTTTCTAGACAAGAAATCACAAAATAATGGGAAAACGTTGGAATTTTTGAAAACTGCACCAGATGGTAGTAGTTTATGAGTTCAAGAATAAAATTCCAGAAAAAGAAATTCAAATACGAACAAGAATCAAAGAGAACAAAAATATAGAAAAGTGTTGGTTGTTGTTCTTGTAATTAAAGTTTTGTATCAATTCCATTAACTAATTTTAATCCAAAAAATTTAAACACCCAAAATCCAAATATCCAGCAGCAAGAATAATTTCCCAGCAACTCAAATATTGAATAAATAATCAAAAACCAGCAGCTCCAACAAATTTCCAGCAAACAAATCAAACTCCAACAAACTGAAATTTTTTTTTTTTATTCGACTTTACCTCTTCTTTCTTTTTTTTTTTTTCTTTTTTTTTTTCACTCACAGAACTCAAACAACTGCAGTAGCAAGAATAATTACCAAAACTGCAATTCCAACTCCAAAACAAACACCAAACCGTGACCTCCAAATAAACACAATGTGCAGTTTTTTTTTTCTTTTTTTTAAATGATGCCGCAAACTTCTTCTTTTTTTTTTTTTTTTTTAATATATGAATGCAAATTTCTAAGACTAAAACAGCAAAGAAAAATCAACAAAAACCAAATTAACAAGAACAATGATAAAAGACAACCAACAAACTAGGAAACAAAAATACGATAAAACTAGGAAACCTAATTCAACTAGGAATGAATTTTTTTTTTTTTTTTTTTAAGATGCTGAACGTGTATAGGATGGATGCAACCTTAACCTAATGCTAAAATTGCAGAATAACACAAAAACAAATAAAGCAAATAAAGATAGATCAAACCTGAACAAAATTTAGCTCTGATACCAAATGATACGAACCTAGGACGACCTGCTCCTAAACCCGTATTATATTAGCCCGGATCTTTAATTAAGTTCAAGTTCTAATGGAATGGACCTCAACCCCTAACCAACCTGTGGTTAGAAACCTTGGTATAATGAAGACACCACAATAGGGGATGGAAAACCTATTGATAAGTCAAGCTAAAACAACCAATTCTCTAATGGTGTTTTAGGTGTTCTCAAAGAACAAAGAGATAATTAATCTCACAAATATTTTCTTAATCAAATCAAAGTTTTTAAAAGTTTTTTTATTAATGAAAAATAAGCCTTTAAATAGGGTTTGAAGGAAACAAAATAAACCCTAAAAACCCTAGGAAAAACCGGCCACTCAATGAAGAATTCTACCTTGGCCGAAACTTTCCTTTTCCTAATCTAATTTGGATTAATTAATTCCTTTATTTTGAATTAGGAATTAATTAATTTACAAAGAAAATAATAAAATAATAACTTTCCTAATCTTATTTGTCCAGAAAATAAATAAATAGAAACTAAAAATAATGGTAGTTTCCTAAAACAAAAAGTAGAATAAAATTAGGAAACTAAAATACTAGCTTTTTGACTACATTGACTTTGACCAATTCTTTGACCCAAGTGAGCTCCAAATCAGCTTCAATATGCTTTGTAGGATGCCAAATAAGCTTATTGTGAAGTTCCCCACGTTGCCCTTGCTTGGAAGTATGAGAAAAGGTTAATACAGTAAAACCCGCGGAGAATACAGCAAATCCGGCCCTTTCCTTCTCCTTGTGCGCAAACCACCTTGTTGGTCGGCTTTGAAGCTGCTTTGGCTGGTTTCTATGATTCATCCTCCATATTAATTGAACCCATAAAGATGGGGTTCCAATTCATACAACCCGGCCTCCTTATTAGCACCAAAAACGTCACCCGACCCTGTTTTGGCTTCTATTGCTTGTATGAATAAAACAGGCCTTGGTTCTTTAGATGTGGCCAACCCCTCTTGGCTATGACTTATTCCTTGTATGAAGACAGCAAGATTGTCCTTGAACCTCTTGGGTTGGGCCCTAGTGATCGGTCCCACCTTCATTTGTATTGGGTCAGCACCCCAGCGGGTTGTTGGTCGAGCAGTCTCGGGAGGATTCGCATCAATATGGATCAAGGCTCAAGTTAAGTCCTTAAGTTCAAGAATTGATTCCGACAAATATGTCACAATATGTTGCAGGATAAATTATTCTCTCGTAACATATGTTGTGGGATGTTGGTCTGCACCAAGTCCTAAACTTAAGGATCTGATGATAATCGGACTATATATATATATATAATTAGAAATTCTCATATCATGACATCCTAATGTTTTCACATCACAACTTCAGCAATTAGCCCTTACATTGTTTCAAAAGCTAATATTTAAAAGTATGCTTGGGCTTTAAATGATATCAAAATAAAGTTCACTTTACCCTTTTAGAATTTTAGTACGTTACCAAACTTATGTAGTCCATCAAAAATATCTTTAAACTTCAACCTTTAAACCAATATAAAGGCTAATAATAGAAGTCCTAAAAGGAAAATCATCAAGATGCCTTGGCAAGAGACCAACTCCATATATAATATAGAGATACAAAAGTTTTTTTAATTAGGCTGGGTTGATAGGCACCCCATAGTCATGCTTTCAAGCAAAATTGAATAAAGCTTTCAAGCAAGATTGATTTTCTTTGCTATGTAAATGGAGGGTTAAAATAATTACTACATCCTTAACAAAGAATGGATTAAGGTGATGGAGTGTTATGAAGAGTTGATATGCTTTGGAATTAAAAATGGTTTTTTTTGTTTTTTTGTTTTTTTTTTTTGTCAACTCGTCAAGTTCTTTTTAAATCTACTGTTGTTAGAACACCACAATATTTGTCATAATTTTAATAAGGAACGAATATGTCCTAATTGCTAAGTGTTGTCACATTTAATCTAATGTTTTTAGATTTGATTTTTAATATTAAATATCATTTTATCCAATGTTTAAAACATTACAATATATACATCTCTGGTTTAATTAAACAAAGGATTCCATAATAAGTGATAGGCATAAAATATTATAATTTTATATCATCTTTTATGCTTAATATTTATTAGTTTATATTTATATGAAAAACTACTTAGGCGTCATTTTTTAACATGTTCAGTTTTTGTTTTTTTGTTTCCATTTCTTTCTTTTAAATTACGTGTAGTTTGTCTAATTTAATTATTTGAAAGTGTTACTTAATGGTAGTTGGACACCTCTATTAGTTATAAATTTAAGGAGGAAAAAAAATTAAATAAACATTGAAACACAACTTAAAATTGTGTTGGATGGGTTTTGCTTCTTTTTTTCTTTTTTTTTTCCTTCACATTTGTGGTTAATTAATATGTTTAATTAACTCTAACTACCACTAACTAATACTAACAAACAATTAAGTAAGCAAAATACACACAATATAGGAGAAAAAGCAAGAACAAAAAGTAAAAACTAGATTTATTATTATTTTTCTTTAACTTTATGATAAACAAGAAGAATTCACATAAAGAGTTGAAAATGTTGAAATATGCACAACATGTATTGTTTTAAGTCTATTTAGAGCTACAAGTGGAATTTTGAGATGATACTTGTGAGAGTTTTTTTTTTTTTTTTTTTTTTTTTTTTTTTTGTTTAAGACATTAAGGATCATCTTTGTAATATTTTATTACATTTGTACAAGCCAAACAGTACTAGTTTAATTATGAAATTAGAGAAAATTGCATGGTTCGACATATTTACAGTCCTATAGGAAAATTGAGTTTTAAATGTCTTCCCGATGATGAAATAATTAGTATCATATATGCTTAAAAGCTAAGGTATAAACCTAACCCTTTTAGATGGAATAAACACAAAATAAATAGATATGGGTTTCCAAAAGTTGGATCAAAGGCAAGATGTTGGTAATTTTAAAATCAGAAAAGTTATAATGCAAATAAGACTAGAGCATATGCGGTACCTATGGGATAGCTTGGCCAACAAACTTTATAAATTGATAAGTAAAAGTCCAAAATTTATCCTTAATTTCCTAGAGAAGTATGCCCCACATTCATTGTTCAATAGGAAAGTTTTATAAATCTAGTTGGCTTGGACTTGAAGGAACCATAGTCTTTATTGGAATGGGACTTAAGGCACCTATTGTCTATCAAAGGACATCGGATTTTAGCCTCAATCAACACATACACACAAGAATACGTAGATAATTCCAATGAGGTTTAAGGAAAAGGATTGAATTGTAATTGGAGAGGAGAAGAAGGGGAGCAAACCGTGGGACTACTTCGAAGAGAGGCCGGTGGCAATCCTTAATTAAGAGGGCTTAAAATCTCTTGTTTGTTCTTCCTCTTTCTCTTTTCTTTACAATTGTATACCTTGGTTTTATTGATTAAAGATATTGAGATCATGTTATTGATCTAAATTATGGGTATGAACCTACATTTTTAACTTTATCTTTCTCTCACCTTTCGCTAAATAGCCAGCATGACCACTACCTCCATCTTAGGCACCTAATTCTTTGTTTTTCATCTCTCATTTCTATCACCTTTTCCTCTTTCCTTTGTAATCCGCCAGTCTACTTTTGTATTGAAGGTTTTCAATGGAAGTCTTATGAGATTGGTTCCTAAGAGAGAGGAGAGTGACAGATCTAACATATAATAGTTTTAGGTATTGTAAGTAATTTTAAGTCTTACGATTTTGTAAGTAATTTAACATATAATAAATAATAAGTATTTGCGTATGTACATATGATTGTACATATGAATTTTAATAATTTTATTCAGTAAATTGATATATATTTGTTTAAAAAAGATGGCCCCCTCCAAATGGATTTTTTTTTTTTTTTTTTTTACTTTTTCACTTTGCCCTTTGCTATTGTTACCTTGTATGTATATATTAGGTGTATCTGATCATTTATATTTAGGGTTTCATTTTATTAGTTTTATAATTATCATTATTTAACAACTTGTATCACTCACATATATGTATATATGTTTTACTCATTAACATAGTTTTATTTTATTTTTTCTAAACTTATTGTTAAATTGTTTATGATATCAGAACTCAACTCTAGCAATGATATCTTTTGCAGGTTTTTTCTTTCTAAAAAGCTTTAAATTTGTGTTTTTCTAATCTTCTTAGTCTAAATTCTTTTTCTTTAAGATTGTTGATATTATAACCCACCTAAAATTCTTTACCAGAACTCTAGATAAATCCCGACTAGGAAAACCCAACCTTACCATACCTTCATGTAGAAAATCCAGTAGCATCTTCCTTAAGGATTGGACATGCCTAAAAAATTTCCTGCACAAAAAACACACTCCAATAATACACCACCTTATTCCTTCCATCTTACTACGAGATATTTGCATAAATTTACAGGACTTCAATATCAAATAGCATAGGGATATAGATGCAAGAAATAATTTAATAAAACATAAGTACTTTTACGACTTGTATCCACCCACACCACCCACTTATCACAACTATACGTTATTGTAACCTCTCGTGAATATTTGGAACTCGTAAATGCAAGTAGAAGGTAATAAAAACCCCAATAATAATAATAATAATAATAATAATAATAATAATAATAATAATAATAATGGTAACAATACAATCTCTTAAGAGTTTGGATAACCTTCTCGAACGCTATAATACTTGTTCGAAGGCTATAATACTTGCCCAAAGACTTCAATACCTGCTCGAAGACTATAATATTCGCCCATTTAGACAAATACAATGAGTATGCAGTTGACACTAATGATGATAATAACAATAGTAACAAATAATAACATTAATATTAGTAATAACAATAACCATAATAGTGATGATAATAATAATAATAGTAACAAATTCTCAACTAATAATAAATAATAATAATCATAAAAACAGTGGTAACAATAATAATAATAGTAATAATAATAACTATATTAATAATAAATATAATAAACATAACAAATAATAGTAATAACAATAACAATAACAATATTAATAACAAATATGATAATCATAATAAATAATAATAACAACTACAATAATAATTAACAACAGTAACAATGATAATAAATAATAATAATAATAATAATAATAACAATATCAATACCAATTAATAATAATAAGAATAATAATCACAATAACAAATAATGATAATAATAAAAAATATAATCATGAATAGTTAAAATAAAATAAAATAAAATAGTAAAATTTATAAATATACTACATAACTCACACACTCGTAGTGGAGATATGCTCGATATACCATGTAACATGCTAATGCATGGTCAAGTACACTGCTACTAATAAAGTCTGGGGTGGTTGCCTAGAGTGGCCGTCCAACTCACTAATCTAGTAAGCAGTAGAGTTACAAGATTAAGTTATTCATGGGCCAAATCGGATCGTTGTCACGGACATAACATAAAATATATATGTATACATGAAAAAGACACTTGATGCACCATACGATATACCAGTGATGTCAAACAATACTCAGTGTCCCAAGTACTACTCTGGCAGGAAATGGTTAAAGAAAGAAACCAGCAATCGATCACCTTAACATCCTAAGGCGCTGATTGTTAATAACTTGCTATGGCTAAACTAGTCATCCTTCGGCCGAGAAGATGGTGGCTAATGCTCGCTGTGCAAAATACTTACCAATTCTCAAGCCCATAGCTCCCACAAGATGACCATACATATATACACACTAATCCATAATAACCAATCATCTTGTGGCCAAGTGAGGATGGTTGAAGCTCATTGTGCAAAATACTTGTCAATCCTCTTGATACGAACCTAGGATGACCTGCTTCTAACCCCGTATAATATTAGCCCGGATCCAATTATGTTCAAGTTTTAATGGTCACCTTGACCCCTAACTAACCTGTGATTAGAAACCTTGATATATAATGAAGATGCCACAACAGATGATGGAAGTTCTATTGATAAGTCAAACTAAAACACTCACTCTGTAATGGTGTTTTAGGTGTTCAAAAGAACAAAGAAAAATTCAATCTCACAAAATAAATTCTCAATATTATTAATGGCATGTTCTTCCTAAAAAACAAGCCCTTTTATAGGCTAAGAGAAAACAAAAATAAAACCCTAAAACAAAAAGGAAAAACTGGCCATGCAATGAAGAATCCTAATATGGCTGAAAGTCTCCTCCTTTCCTAGTCTAATTTGGATTAATTAATTCCTTTATTTTGAATTAGGAATTAATTAATTTACAATGAAAATAATAAAATAATAATTTTTCTAAACTTATTTTTCCAGTAAATAAATAAATAAATAAAAAGTAATAGTATTTCCTAAAACAAAAAATAGAATCAAATTATGAAACTAAAATACTAGCTTTATAACTAAGTTGACTTTGATCAATTTGAGCTCTTAATCAGTTTCAATATGCTTTGTAGGATGTAAAATAAGCTTATTATGGAGTCCCAAACATTGCCTTTGCTTGAAGGAAAGAGAAAAAGCCAACTTAGCAAAATACAGTAAAGCCAGCAAGCAAGACAACAATTTTTGGTCAAATTTTAAAGCTGTCCATACAAGTCTGTACAAGTTGGTTTTACTTCTACTTTGACTTGTTTCCATGGCCTATTAGTGATATTTATTGAATCCATAAAGAGTTGGAACCATTTCTTGCTGCCCGGACTCCATAAATGCACCAAAACCGCTATCCGGGTCCATATCGGCTTCCACCACTTGTATGCCCAAAACAGGTCTTGGATCTTCGGGTATGGACAAGTGCTCTTAAGAATGAATTATCTCGTGGATAAGGGTAGAAAATTTTTCCCTAAACCTTTTGGCTTGAGCCCTAGTGATCAGCCCGGTCTTCATCCGTATCGGGTCAGCAACCCAGCGGGCTGTCAGTTGTGCAGGCAGGAATGGATTCACATCACCTCTCCTACCACAGCTCACAAAGGACGACCATAGATATATAACATGCACGTTAAGCCATAATATAATAACCAGCAATCCTACGACCAAGGGAAGGGATATAATTGCCAACCCTCAAACCCATGGCTCTCATAGGATAGCCATACATACATGCAAGCTAATCATGAATACAATACAAAACGCTAGTACTGTATGATGCATCTAAAAACTATAAATAAATTTACAATATTATAAATTACCAAATTTTGATAATATGTCATTGGGTTTGATACATTTTTGCTAAACCTATAAAATTCCATAATTCCTTTTAAATAACAACATAATTTCAACAATTTTATAAAATTAATTATTATCAAAATAATTTCTTTAAAATCATAAATATAAATTTTATGTAACAAATATATTTAAATCATCTAAATTTTACACAATAAAATTAAATAACAATTTTCTTAAATTTTGAAACATAAACTGTATTTTTTGAAATTTTAAATATCTCAAAATGTATATATATATACATTTATATGTATACAAGTATATATATTCATCTATATGCATTCATACATATTCACACATATATACATGGTCATATACACTCATACATATGTATATATATATATATATAATCACATATGTTCACACACACACATATATATATATTCATATATATACAATTCTTTTAACAAGCATATATATATATATTCATATACTTAATATATATATATATATATACACACATCTATGCACATCCCAAAGGAATACACACATATGCTTATATGTATATATATATATATATATGCATTTGCAAGTATACATGCACATACCTATACATGAATGTACACATATCTACACAATTTTACACAATCTTCACATTAAATACAAAACTTGCTTAAAATGGCAATTTTGCAAAAACACCACCATAATTCACAAAGAAGGTAACAATGGAAAGCTAAAGAGATTAACTTCCATTGGGCTCGACACCATTGGTGGTAGTAAAAAAATAGTCAGAAAGTTTTGGCCAAACTCCCCTTCATTGTATCTCTCAAACGGTTTAGAATTTGGACGAATGGAAGCCATTTTTGAGATTAGAGGGCCAAAAACTAGGGGGAAGGATAAAACTAGTGGCAGGAGACCACCAGAAAACTAAGCAATGGGGGAAATGTCCAGTGGCCAAACGGCTGAAAATTGGATGGCCGGTGTCGCCCAACTATGGGCCAGCATGCTGGCCAGTGTGTGTTGCCATCCGACTATATAAATGCAACCAACATCCAATCAACAAGAGAGAGAGAGAGAGAGAGAGAGAGAGAGAGAGTTGTTTCACATGAGGGAGGAGAAAGAGGGAAGGAAAAAGAAAAAAAAAAAATTATTCAAAGGTGATACGTGGCCCTCTCCTTTTATGGCACATGGCATCTCTCCAAACATGACACATGGCACCTTCCAGTTGGTGACACTGGGCACAAATCATAGGCTTCTTTAACTTCTTCATTAGTCATTAAAGATGGTCCCAAAAAAATAGGCACAATTTTATAGACCTATAACTTTTCAACCGTAATCCAAATTAAACATGCCACTATTTATTTCGACGATCACTATTACATAGTATATGAGTCAACATAAAATTCATATAGATAGAAAGTCAATGCACCTTGTTTTCTCCATAACTTTCCTACTAGTCTATGAACTCATGTCAACGAGTACTTTTGATGAGAATCTGCCCAAACCCCGCACAACCGACAATCCGCTGGGGTGTTGACCCGATACAGATGAAGATCGGACCAATCACTAGGGCTTAAGCCAAGAGATTTAAGGACAACCTGGATGACTTTATATAGGGAGTAATTAATTCTCAAAAATACTTGTCAATACCCAAAGATACAAAATCCATTTTAAGCGTCCAAGTGGTGGAGGCTGATACAGAATTGGGTAGTTATTTTCGTGCAAATATGGACTTCGAGCAGCAAGAAATGGTTCCAACACTTCATGGATTTAATACATATCTTTAAATGGTCATGGAATCAAGTCAAGGCAGCTTCAAAGGTAATCAAACAGGTGGTGTACACATAGGAGAAAGTTTGGCCGGTTTTATTGTATTTTGTTGCTGACTTTATAGTATTTCGCTGAGTTGGCACTTTCTCTTTGATCTAAGCAAGGAAAACGTGTGGGACTCAATGATAATCCTATTTGGCATCCTTCAAAGCATATGGAAGCTGATTTGGAGCTTAAATTGGTTAAAGACAACTTAGTCAAAAAGATAGTTATTTAGTTTCCTAATTTGATTTCTACTTCTTGTTTTAGGAAATTAGTCTTTTATTTGGTTTTTATTTATTTATTTGCTGGAAAAATAAGTTTAGAAAAGTTATTATTTTATTATTTTCATTGTACATTAGTTAATTCCTAATTCAGAATAAGGAATTAATTAATCAAAATAGATTTAGGAAAGTAAGTGAAATTTCGGCCACACTTGATGTTTCCTAATGTTGGCTGAAATTCAACCTTTGTTTTTAGGGTTTATTTTGTTCTCTCCTAGCCTATTTAAGAGCTTATTTTTTAGGAAGAACACAGCTTCAATATTATTCAGAAAATTAATTTATGAGATTGAATTTCTCTTTGTTCTCTTTGAACACCTAAAATACCATCAGAGTGCCAGTGCTTTAGTTTTGACTTATCAATAGGATAGCCATCACGTATTATGGTATCTTCATTATACCAAGGTTTCTAATCACAGGTTGATTAGGATTTGAGATTATTCCATTAAAATATGAACTTAATTGAGATTCGAGCTAATATAATACGGGTTTAGGCGCATGTTGACCTAGGTTCGTATCAACTTTGCCATGGTACCTCGATCAATGCAAAATTTAGATACAAGGCATTTTCTCAGGTCGGGGTGTTGCAGCTGAGCTATCATTGACATTATCTCATGTTCCAACATCGATTGTCACTGATGAAACCCACTATGACTTCACTAATCTTATTACATCATTACCCAGGTATGAATTCACCTTACTCCTTAAAATTTTTCTAGTTGGAAAGCTCAATGTGATGCTCTTCTTCATGGCTATGCTCTCATTGGATATGTTGATCTTGGTTTGCTTGATCCTTTAACCAATAGAGGATATATATTTTGGATAAGACAAAACAACTTCTCTTTGGATTTTTGCTTGCCTCACTATCTAAGGATCTATCTTTGATAGTTGCATCTTCCAAAACCTTTAAATGATTATGGGATAAACCCATGGTTATATATGCCAAGACATCCAAATTACGTATTCTTTGAATTTGTGAATGGCTTATCAAAACACATGGATCACAAAGCATCACCTTATAAATGTTTGATAACAAAGGAGCTGTAGATGAACTAGTTTTCCATTGAATTAACCAGTGAAGGACAATTATTTGTGTTATCAATGGTTTTACATCTAATTAAAGAAATCTATACGGCCATTAGGTCTCAAGACACACTATTTCTTTTGAATATCTACATGAACAATTAATGGAGCATGATGTTTACCTCTGTCAGTAGAACCTCTCTCATATAATGATTCCATGAATATAGCTAACTTGGCTAATAAAAACAATGATGCATTTGGTTACAATTGCAGCAACACCAAGAATTTGGGTAAATAAAATCTTCACCCATTGTTTCTTCTTCTAGCAATGCTGACCTCCATCCCGATCCTCTTGAAGAAATAAATTAATTTGTATTGATTCAACTATATTTACAAACTGTTGCAACATCATATAAATAGATGTAAACCATGATAAAATATGGAATTATTGTATTTATCCATCGTTTAAGTAATTGAAATAATACAAAAAGTCAACCACTCTCAAGCAATTCTTTCTAAATTAAAGGAAGATTCTTTTCTTTGCTAGTATTTCTTTTCATGGTAGGATTCTTCTGATTGAAGGAAGATTAGTTCTTTACTTATTGAATTAATCATGCCTTTGATAGCTATATAGTTGTCTATTGATTTTCCTTATTTGCTTAAATCAAAACTAAAGAAGTAGATCACTGGACAATGGTTCGGTTTGAATGCTGACAATTCAAGTGATAAGATGTCCAACAAAAACCTTTTCATGAAAAAATTGGTGTTCAATCTCGATGTGTTTAGTTCATCAACACAAAATTAGATTAATTGTAATATGCAAAGCACTCATGTTGTCATAAAGCAAATGAGGTAGTTAGAGAAGAGCAATGCCAATGTTAAGAAAAGAAAATGTTAGCCATGTTAATTCTACAATAGCTATGGTCATAGCTCGATACCTAGTTTTGATGCTGGATTAAGCTATATTGGATTGTTTCTTGGATAATCAAGATATATGGTGCCTCGAAAATGCAATATCCATTGGTGTCGAGTTGTGTTATTTGGCAACCATCCTAGTCGGCATAATAAATATCCAAAGAGATTGAGAATGCTTTGTCAAATAACCCTAAGATCAAAATCATTAGCTCCTTTTAACTTCTCATAGGTGGTGGAGGGTAAGATTTTGAAAATGTCGGCATATGTAGTACACTATATGGCTTATACGAAGCCACATGAAGGTCAAGTATTATAAACTACCTAGCAATACTTTATGGTGTCCATAAGTTGTTGAATGCTAGATTGAGCACATGATCAGCTTAATAGCCATGAGATTCTTCATATGAGATGATTCAAGCATTTTTACATGTGAGAGTAGATCACATGTATGCTTTATTTGTGTATGAAACGTGCCCCCTGGAAAGTAATTAGCCTTCAAACTAAGAAAATAGTACAACTTTCCCAAGTCTTTGAGCACAAATTCAGTGCTCATTTATTGAATTGTACAAATTTGGCAATTAGGCTAATCTTGTTTTCTATCAAAGGGAGTCCATCAACATAAATTAAAAGTAATAAAAGAGAATCATGGTTTCAAAGAACTAAGATAGATGGATTTGCTTTACTATAAACAAAACCAAACGAGAATAAAAAAATGTGGTAATTGAATGAAATCTTTAAGAGAGATATATGATTGGGTAAAGTTGGAGAAATAAAACCTGGTCATTACTCCATGTATACTGTTTATTTAATTGTATGCATAAAGGTGTTTGTAATGTTCATTTGGTAAATGCTCCAATTGTATAAGACAATTATAGATGTTATCAACCTTAGCATGGTGTCTTTAATGACAAGGCTGAGAGTTTCATCAAAATCTCATCCTTTAAATTAGGTGAATCCCTTTACCATAAGATGAGCTTTAAACTCATCAACTTATGAAGGCGGTATGAACCTGACAAGCTGTTTTTGAGCATATATGGGTTTTAGGCAGCAATGGATTAGTTTGTTAGACTATGAATGAGATTGAGATCACCATGAGGCCATGGAATCATGTCAAGACCGAATCTAAGCTATTCAAATGAGGCATGTGCGCATTAAGCTTCACTTTAGCCGAAAATGCACTATTTTAGTGCTAGGATTGATGTTTCTTGCTGTTTAAGCAAGTTTTTCTTATTCCAATCAAGGGAAACATATGGGAACTAAGATTAATCCTATTTGGCACCCTAAATGGCATATTGTAGCTGATTTTGAACCTAAACTGGCTGGTGATTAGATAAAGACAGCTTAGTTGGAAAACTAGTAAAAAATATTCCCAATTTGAACCTTGACCTTTTGTTTTAGGAAATAGTCTTTATTTTTTTTATTTGCTGGACAAATCATGTTAGGAAAGTTAGAATTTTATTATTTTGGTTGTAAAATTAATTAACTCCTATTCTTAAAATAAAGTAATTAATTAATTCAATTTAGTTTAGGAAAGTGAAGGAAATTAGGGCACATCATGTTTCCTAAACCTATGGCCGGTTTTCCTAATGTGATTTAGGGTTTTTGCTTTGTAAACCTTAGCCTATTTAAAGGCTTATTTTTCAATGACAAAGCAACTTAGATATTATTCAGAAATTTAGTTGTGAAAAAAAATTCTCTTTGTTCTCTTTGATCACTTAAAACACTTAATAGAAATCAAGTGTTTTAGTTTAACTTATCAATAAAACATCCATCACATATTTTGGCGTCTTCATCATATACCAAGGTTTTTAATAACAAGTTGATTAGGAGTTGAGGTGACTATTAGAGCCTGAGCTTAATTGTGATTCGAGCTAATATAATATGGGTTTAGAGCAAGTCGACCTAGATTCGTATTAGTTTGCAGCAAGTATCAATAGTGTTAATGCATGGCTTTGGTTTCCAAATTGTGGCATCCTATGCATTAAAAGGTGACAAGTTTTGATTATGAGTTTTAATCATCTATCAAGGGTGTCCATGCTTCGTGCTTAGGAAAGTTTATAAGCTCAAGCTATTCCTACTGTACAGAGTTGTTAGTAGACAAATAAGGGAAATTATTTTCATAAAAAACAACATGCATGGAGATGTAAACATGGTTTGATGAAGGATTTAAGCATCAAAATCCTATTATGAGGTGGACTATATCCAATTATATATGCAGGGATAAGTTTTCTTGGAAAACTTCCGTTCATCATGGTTCTGAAGGTAAAAGTAGCATTTATAACCAAAGACTTATAAGCATCCATGATATTGTTGTCTTTTAAATAGCCAACGATAATGTGTTCTAGATCCTAATGGTGAGGATGGTAGCCAATTTATGAGATGAATGACTCTTATAAAGGCTTTTTCTCATAGTTGTAGAGGAATGTTTGGATGGAAAATCATTGTCAATCTAAATTTTACCATACGTTGGTGTTTCCTCTCAACAACGTTGTCATGCTCAGTGTACTTGGATAAGACAATTTATGCAATATGCCACATTTGTTTAAATTTTCCTACAATGCTGAGGATTTAAACTCACTTCCACCATCACTTTGGAAGATTTTTATATAGTTATTCGGTTGATTTTCAACTAATCATTGGAACTTAATTACGGATTCAAAAAATCAGATTTATTATGCAGAGGGAACAACCATGTAAATTTTGAATAGTAATCGCAAAATATAGTCTAAAACAGAAATCTTTGGATATAAATAATTGTGGCAGGTCCTCATGCATCACAACATATTTTACAGAAATCTTTGGATATAAATAATTATGGCATATCCTCATACATCAAAACATATTTCCAATAAAGGAAAACTATAAATTTTATCAAATAAGCTAAAGGAAAGTTTACAACTCTTTCCCATTTACCAGATAGCATAAACATTAAACTTGTTTATCCAAATAGAAACATCAATTGTGTTTTTGTAATGTAAATTTCTTACAGCATTGCAATAAGGATGTCCCATGCATGCATGCCACAAATTTGATTGGACTTTAATTGCATTCAATGATTGACAACTTCCTTCATCCTATACATAGAGATTGCCTTTCCTATGCCCTGTTGCTAGGATTCGTTGGCTACAATCCTTTATAAAAAAATCATCATATGAAAATTAAAATATATGTTCATTATATTTGGTCATTTGACTCATAGAATAAGATCTTTTTAAATTTAGGGGCTACCAAAACATTGTGTAATTTTAAATCCCCATTTTTTGTTTTGATTTTAGCATTACTTGTATGAGATTATTGATAGTTACCATTTCCAATAAAAATACTCTTATTGCCATTATAAGGATAGCCTTTAGAGACCTTACCTCCATCATTGTTCATATGTGTAATGGCTCTATAATCATCATAAGGTTGGAATAGCTACTATCTACAATATTAAGTGATGCGAATCTACCCGAGATTGTTCAACCGTCAACCCGCTGAGGTGCTGACCCAATACAAATGAAGGTGGGACTGATCACTAGGGCCCAAGCCAAGAAGTTCAAGGAAAATCTTGCTGTCTTCATACAAGGAATAAGTCATAGTCAAGAGGGGTTGGCCATATCTAAAGAACCAAGGCCTGTTTTACTCATACAAGCAATAGAAGCCAAAACAGGCCCGGGTGACGTTTTTGATGACAATATGGAGGTCGGGTTGTATGAATTGGAACCCCATCCTTATGGATTCAATTGATATGGAGGATGGGTCATAGAAAGCAGACAACGCAGCTTCAAAGCCGATCAATAAGGTGGTTTGAGCACAAGGGGAAGAAAAGGCCGGATTTGCTATATTCCTTGCTAGCTTTACTGTATTTTACTGTATTAGCCTTTTCTCACACTTCCAAGCAAGGGCAACGTGAGGAACTTCACAATAAGCTTATTTGGCATCCCACAAAGATTATTGAAGCTGATTTGGAGTCCAATTGGATCAAAGAAGGGTCATTACCAACAAAGCCGAAAATTACCATTTTTAGTTTCCTAATTTGTTTTTACTTTTTGTTTTAGGAAACTACCATTACTTTTTGGTTTTTATTTATTTATTTTCTGGAAAAATAACTTTAGGAAGGTTTTTATTTTATTCTTTCCATTGTAAATTAATTAATTCCTAATTTAATATAAAGGAATTAATTAATCAAATTTAGATTAGGAAAGGAAGTATAGTTTCGGCCAACTAGGTTTCTTTATGTGTGTGGCTGGTTTTTCCTAGGGTTTTTAGGGTTTATTTTGTTTCTTTCAAAGCCTATTTGAAGGCTTATTTTTCAATAAGAATACAACTTTGATTTGATTGAGAAATTACTTGTGAGATTAATTATGTCTTTGTTCTTTGAGAACACCTAAAACACCATGAGAGAATTGGTTGTTTTAGCTAGACTTATCAATAGGTTTTCCATCCCCTATTGTGGCATCTACATTATACCAAGGTTTCTAACCATAGGTTGGTTAGGGGTTGAGGTCCATTCCATTAGAACTTGAACTTAATTGAGATCTGAGCTAATATAATACGGGTTTAGGAGCAGGTCGTCCTAGGTTCGTATCATTTGGTATCAGAGCTAAATTTTGTTCAGGTTTAAATCTATCTTTATTTGCTTTATTTGTTTTTGTGTTATTCTGCAATTTTAGTATTAGGTTAAGGTTGCATCCATCCTATACACGTTCTGCATCTTTTAAAAAAAAAAAAATCATTCCTAGTTGAATTAGGATTTCCTAGTTCCACCGTATTTTTACTTTCTAGTTTGTTGGTTGTCTTTTATCATTGTTCTCGTTAATTTGGTTTTTGTTGATTTTTTTTCTGTTTAAGTCTTCAATATTCACATTCATATATTTCAAAAAAAAAAAAATCGAACAGATATAAAAACCAAAAAAAAAAAAAAATTGCACAATTTGTATTTTATTTGGGAGGTCACGGGTTTGGTGTTGGAATTGCAATTTTTGGTGTTGATTCTTGCTACTGTAGTTGTTTTATGTTCTGTGAGTAAAAAAAAAAAAAAAAAAAAAAAGAAGAAGAAGAAAAGCGAATAAAAAAAAATTTGGTTTGTTGGAATTTCATTTGTTTGTTGGAAATTATTGGAGCTGCTGAATTGTTGCATATTTATTCATTATTTGGAGTTTCTGGAGAATTATTTTTGTTTCTGGATATTTGAATTTCGGGTGTTTAAATTATTTAGATTAAAATTAGTTGAACGATTTGATACAAATCTAGAATTACAATAACAACAACCAACACTACTCTTTAATTTTGTTCAAATTGATTCTAGTTGAGTTTGAATTTCTTTTTCTAAACTTTTATTCTTGAACCCTTAATTTGTTACCATCTAGTCCAGTTCTTATTAATTCCAAAAGTTTCTTCTTGATTTGCCTTATTTTGTCTAGAAAAGCCAAAAACTAAGTTTTGTTCATTCATTCGGTATTGCTTTCTTTTTGCTATAGTTTTGTTGATACGTTTAATTAAACATACTTGTGATCTAATTACTATTTTGTGGGTGTTTTAACTAGAACTTTGAGATAATTCTTTGAGTGGAAAAAGACAAGAGTGTGTGAGCTTAAAAGAGAATAAAAAGCTAAAACTAGTGTAAAAACACGAGTGTCGAGATCTTGACTGAGTGAAACATGTGAGGGAGTGATCTTTGGTGAGGATTTATTTTATTTTGCATTATTTATACTAACATGGCAGATTCAAGGGTGAGAAGAGGTGATGCACCTTTAAGAATTAATGATGAAGAGTTCATAGGATTCCATGGTTGTTCCCGAGCTACGGGGAGTGGTGAACAAATGGACATGAGGGATATATTGGATCAATTGCAGCAGATGAATGCCTAATTTGACACCATAGATCAAAGGATGGACAGGATAGAAACATCACAAGGAGGGCCAAATATAAGGTTAGTTGCTTATGGAGGTCGAGATCGAGGTCGAGGAGGCCGAGGGCAACCAAGAGAAGAATTTGGGGGAAGTAACTTTGGAGATGACTTGGATGAGTGGTTTGATGAAATTTTTGAACCTCAAGAAAGGCCAATCCATGGGAGACCAGCAAGGAATAAAGATGATGATCTAGGGAATATCAAGGTAAACATTCCACCTTTCATAGGAAAAAGTGATCCAGAAGCATATTTGGAATGGGAGGAGAGAATGGAGATGATTTTTTATTGTTATGCACTCCAATGGTGGACCAATGAGCAAAACACCCCAAGGAGAGTTGATGATGACTTGATCACTACATGGCAACAAATGAAAGGAGTCATGAGGAAGCGGTTCGTACCATCACATTATCATAGGTTGCTGCATTAAAAGCTTCAATCTTTATCTCAATGAACTAGGTCCGTTGAGAATTACTACAAGGAGATGGAGATGCTTATAATAAGGTTAAGCATGAATGATGATAGAGAGGCAACCATGGCAAGATTCCTTTGTGGTTTGAATCATGAGATAGCCAATTTACTAGAATTGCAACAATATGTGGAATCGGAGGAGATGTGCATGTGGATAATAAATTAGAGCATCAATTCAATAGGAGGGGTGTAGGCTCATGGTTTGTAAGTGTTTCCAACAGCGGAAGATCAAATCCAAGTGGCTAGATAAACAATCCTACCTTTGAAAAAAAGTCAAAGCCAAAAGTTGGAGAAGAAAGTTCAAATCAGCCAAAAAGGGAATCCAAAGCCGAGTCTGTCCAAGCACATAAAAATGAGGTACAATCTGATCCCAAATCTTCCAGATCAAGAGAAATTATTATTTTTAAGTGCCATGGACAAGGACACATCGCTAGCCAATGCTTGAATAGAAGGATCATGGTGTTGAAAGGTAATGGTGAGCTAGAATCGGAAAGTGAGGAAAGTGGTGATGAAACCGAGCAAGAGGAGGAGGAAGAATTTGAAGGTGAGGCCGAAACTTTGAGTGCTTCCCATGCTGAATTAAGCTTGGTTTCTAGGAGAATGATGGCTGCATACAAAGATGAGAATGAAATTCAAAAACAGAACATCTTCCACACCCGATGTGAAATCCAAAGGTAAGATTTGTAGTATGATTATTGATAATGGAAGTTGTACGAATGTAGTTAGTAATCTTGTGGTAGATAAATTAAGCGTAACAACTATTAAACATCTAGAACCATATAGATTACAATAGCTTAATGATAGTGGAGAGATGAAAGTTAATAAAAAAGCCAAAGCAAAATTCAACATTGATAAATATGAGGATGTGGTTTTGTGTGATGTTGTGCTTATGCATGCGGGACATATTGTACTTGGTAGGCCTTGGCAATGTGATAGAGATGTATTCATTATGCTAGAGAGAATAGTATTGTTTTTAGATTTAAAGGTAAAAAGGTCAAGCTAGAGGCATTAACTCCTAAAGAGGTGTACAAAGATCAAATACAAATACAACAAAGGAGGGTGGCTGAACAACTTAAGGAGAGAACTAGCATGGCTCCCATGGAAACAACACCCATCCAAGGAGTCCAGCCATACAAGACCAACCAGGTAAGTGCTCTCAAAGCCAAGTTGAGTGGAAAAATTTAAACAAAGTCGAGAGTGAGGAATTTAGTGCAAAAGCCAAGAGTGAAGCAAAATTCAATGAATCCAAGAGTGAGAAATGAAAAGAAAGAAAAGAAAGGAAAAATAAAAATTTTATTTGAGTTTTAGGGATGTTAATAAAGCTATCTTGAGTAAGAAACCATTGCTGGTCATGAATCATAAAGATGCTTATTTAAAAATGTGTTTGTTGTATAGAACTTTATCTGCCTTGTGATGCAAATCCGTCCAAACTCGCACAACCGACAACTCGCTGGCGTACTGATCCGATACGGATGAAGACCGGACCAATCACTAAGGTTCAAGCTAAGAGGTTTAAGAACAACCTTGCTATCTTTATCCAGGAAGTAATTCACTCTCAAAAGGGCTTGCCCATACCTGAAGATAAAAGACCTGTTTTAAGCATCCAAGTGGTGGAGGCTGATACATTGGACATTTTACATCGGACACCCATACATCGGACATTTTATATCGGACACCCATACATCGGACATCTGACCTTGAACTTTGGACTTCAGACTTCGGACATCAAGCATAACTTATTTTGGACACGAGGCAGACATTAGTTAGCTCGGATATCAGGCAAACATAAGTTAGCTCGGACAGACATAAGTTAGCTCGAACATTAGGTAGACATGCGTTGGCTTGAACATCGGACATAAGTTAGCTTGGACATCAGACATAAGTCAGCTTAGTTGTCAAACTAGTCAACTCATTTTCTAATTTGCGTTTGACTTTTTTTGGGTTTTTATTTATTTATTTGCTGGACAAATAAGTTTAGGAAAGTTATTATTTTATTATTTTCATTGTAAATTAATTAATTCCTACTTCAAAATATGGGAATTAATTAATCCAAATTAGATTAGGAAAGGATGTGAAATTAAGCAATTTTCTAATTGGATTCTATGTTGGCCGAAATTTCCTAATCCTTTTAGGATTTTATTTTGTTCATTCAAAGCCTATTTAAAGGCTTATTTTCAGTGAGAAATCAAGCTTGAATTTTATATACAAAATTATTTGTGAGATTGAATTCTCTTTATTCTTTTGAACACCTAAAACACCATTAGTGAATGAGTGTTTTAGTTTGACTTATCAATAGGCCTTCCATCACCTATTGTGGTGCCTTCACTATATACCAAAGTTTGTAATCACAGGTTGTTTAGGGGTCAAGGTGACTATTAGAACTTGAACATAATTAGATCTGGGCTAATATAATACGAATTTAGGAGCAGGTCGTCCTAGATTCGTATCATTTAGTCTCAGAGCTAAATTTTGTTCAGGTTTGATTTATCTTTATTTGCTTTATTTGTTTTTGTATCATTCTGCAATTTTAGCATTAGGTTAAGGTTGCATCCATCCCATACACATTCTGCATCTTAAAAAAAAAAAAAAAATCATTCATAGTTGAATTAGGATTTCCAAGTTTTATCGTATTTTTGTTTCCTAGTTTGTTGGTTGTCTTTTATCATTGTTCTTGTTAATTTGGTTTTTGTTGATTTTTATTTGCTGTTTTAGTCTTCAATATTTGCATTCATATATTAAAAAAAAAAAAAGAAAGGAAAATTCGAACAGATATTTAAAAAAAAAAAAACTGCACTTTTGTTTTGGTTGGAGGCCACCGGTTTGGTGGATTTTTGGTGTTGATCTTTGCTACTATAATTGTTTTATGGTCTGTGAGTGAAAAATAAAAATAAAAATAAAAAAAGAAGAAGAACAAGCCAAATAAAAAAGAATAATAATTTCGGTTTGTTGGAAATTTGTTGGAGCTGCTGGTTTGTGATTATTTATTCAATATTTGAGTTGCTGGAGAATTATTTTTGCAACTGTATATTTGGATTTTTGCGTGCTTAAATTATTGGATTAAAATTAGATAAAGGAATTGATACAAAACTTGAATTACAAGAACAACAACCAACACTATTCTATATTTTTGTTCGATTTGATTCTTGTTTGAGTTTGAAATTCTTTTTCCTACATTTTATTCTTGAATCCTTAATCTCTTACCATCTGGTCCATTTCTTAAAAATTCCAAAGATTTCTCCTTAATTTGCTTTAGTTTTCCTAGAAAAGCTGAAAACTAGGATTTATTAATTCCTTCAGTATTGCTTACTTTTTTTGCTACTGCTTTATTGATAAGTTTAATTAAAACATACTTGTGATCTAATTGCTGTTTTGTGGGTGTTTTAATTAGAACTTTGAGATAATTCATTGAATGGAAAAAGGCAAAAGCGTGTGAGCTTAAAAGAGGGTAAAAGCCAAAACTAGTGTGAAAACATGAGTGTCAAGACCTTGTTTGAGTGAAGCACGTGAGGGAGTGAATCTGGTGAGAATTTATTTTATTTTTGTATTATTCATACTGACATGGCAGATTCAAGGGTGAGAAGAGGAGATTCACCTTAGAGAATTAATGAAGAGTAGTCCGTAGGATTTAAAGGTGATTCCCGAGCTACGGGGAGTGGTGAGCAAACAGACATGAGGGCTGTATTGGAGCAATTGCAGCAGATGAATGCCCGATTTGACAATATATATCAAATGATGGACATGATAGAAACATCACAAAGAGGGCCGAATATAAGATTGGATGCTCATGGAGGACGAGGTCAAGGTCGATGAGACCGAGGGCGCCCAAGAGAGGAGTTAGAGGAGGAAAATTTCGGAGATGACTCTGAAGAAGGAATGGATGAAACGCTTGCTGTCCAATAGAGGCTAGCCCATGGGAGGCATAGGAGAGACGATGTAGATGATGATCTTGGCAACATCAAGGTAAACATCCCACCATTCATGGGTAAAAGTGATCCGAAAGCATATTTGGAATGGGAAGAGAGAATGGAGATGATCTTTGATTGTCATAATTATTCGGAGGCTAAGGAGGTGAAATTGGCAGCAATGGAGTTTGGCCATTATACACTCCAATGGTGGAATAATGAGAAAAATACTCGAAGGAGCGTTGGTGATGACTTGATCACTACATAGCGCTAAATGAAGGGAGCCATGAGGAAGCGGTTCATACCATCAAATTATCATAGGTTGCTGCACCAAATGCTTCAATCCCTATCTCAAGGAAGTAGGCCTGTGGAGGATTATTACAAGGAGATGGAGATGCTTATGATGAGATTAAACATGAATGACAATAGAGAAGCAACCATGGCAAGATTCCTTGGTGGTTTGAATCGTGAGTAGCCAACCAACTAGAATTGCAACAATATGTGGAATTAGAGGAGATGTTGCATGTGGCTATTAAATTGGAACATCAATTCAAGAGGAGGGATGTAGGCTCAAGGTTTGGAGGAGTTTCCAACAGTGGGAGATCAATTCCAAGTGGCTGGAGAAACAACCCACCCGATGAAAGCAAGGAAAAGCTGAAGCTGGGAGAAGAAAGCACCAATTGGCCAAAACGGGAGCCTAAAGCCGAATCTATCTTATATGAACCTTGGACGACCTGCTCCTAAACCTCGTATTATATTAGCCCTGATCTTAATTAAGTTCAAGTTCTAATGGAATTGACCTCAACCCCTAACCAACCTGTGGTTAGAAACTTTGTTATAATGTAGACGCCACAATAGGGGATGGAAAACCTATTGATAAGTCAAGCTAAAACAACCAATTCTCTAATGGTGTTTTAGGTGTTCTCAAAGAACAAAGAGATAATTAATCTCACAAGTATTTTCTCAATCAAATCAAAGTTGTATTCATATTGAAAAATAAGCCTTTAAATAGGCTACAAATCCATGAAATAAAACCCTAAAAACAAAGGGAAAACCAGCCATACAAAGTAGTTTCCTATGGTGGCCGAAATTCTCACTCCTTTCCTAATCTAATTTGGATTAATTAATTCCTTTATTTTGAATTAGGAATTAATTAATTTACAATGAAAATAATAAAATAATAAATTTCCTAAACTTATTGTTCCAGAAAATAAATAAATAAAACCTAAAAAGTAATGGTAATTTTCTAAAACAAAAAGTAGAATCAAATTAGGAAACTACATTACTAGCTTTTTGACTAAGTTGACTTTGACCATTTTTTGACCAATTTGAGCTCCAAATCAGCTTTAATATGCTTTGTAGGATGCTAAAAAAGCTGAATATGAAGACCCACACGTTGCCCATGCTTGGAACAGGAAGAAAAAGCCAACTCAGCAAAATACAGTAAAGCCAGCACAAAATACAGTAAAAAATAAGCCAAATTTGAAGCTGTCCGTACAACCCCTTTTTGAATGCCTTTGAAGCTGGCTTGACTTGATTCCATATCCTCTTAGACATATGTATTGAATCCATAGAGAGTTGGAACCATTTCACGCTGTCGGTTGTCCATATTTGCACCAAAACTGCTACCACCGCTTGTATGCTTAGAATAGGCTTTGTATCTTGAAGTATGGACAAGCTCTATTGAGATTGATTATGGTACGAACCTAGGACGACCTGCTCCTAAACCCGTATTATATTAGCCCGGATCTTTAATTAAGTTCAAGTTCTAATGGAATGGACCTCAACCCCTAACCAACCTGCAGTTAGAAACCTTGGTATAATGAAGACGCCACAATAGGGGATGGAAAACCTATTGATAAGTCAAGCTAAAACAACCAATTCTCTAATGGTGTTTTAGGTGTTCTCAAAGAACAAAAAGATAATTAATCTCGCAAGTATTTTCTCAATCAAATCAAAGTTGTATTCTTATTGAAAAATAAGCCTTTAAATAGGCTACAAAGCCACGAAATAAAACCCTAAAAAAAGAGGGAAAACCAGCCATACAAAGTAGTTTCCTATGGTGGCCGAAATTCTCACTCCTTTCCTAATCTAATTTGGATTAATTAATTCCTTTATTTTGAATTAGGAATTAATTAGTTTACAATGAAAATAATAAAATAATAACTTTCCTAAACTTATTGTTCCAGAAAATAAATAAATAAAAACTAAAAAGTAATGGTAATTTCCTAAAACAAAAAAGTAGAATCAAATTAGGAAACCAAAATACTAGCTTTTTGACTAAGTTGATTTTGACCAATCTTTGACCAATTTGAACTCCAAATCAGCTTCAATATGCTTTTTAGGATGCCAAATAAGCTGAATATGAAGTCCCACACGTTGCCCAAGCTTGGAAGAATAAGAAAAGGCTAATACAGTAAAATACAGTAAAGTCAGCAAGCAATACAGCAAATTCGGCCAAATTGTTGATGCTGTCCATACAAGCCCTTTTTGATTGCATTTGAGGCTGATTTAACTTGATTCCATGACCTATTAGGCATATGTATTGAACCCATAAAGCATTGGAACCATTTCATGCTTCCCGGACTCCAAAAATGTACCAAAACCGTCACCCGGGTCCGTATCGGCTTCCACCACTTGGATGCTTAGAATAGGCTTTGTATCTTCAAGTATGGACAAGCTCTGTTGAGATTGATTACCCCCTGTATAAATTCTCCCAGGTTTTCCTTAAATCTCTTAATTTGAGCTCTTGTGATTGGCCTAGTCTTCATCCGTGTCGAGCCAGCACCCCAGCGGGTTATCGGTTGAGCGGGCTCGGGCGGAATCACATCATTCCCCTCCTCTTGAAAAGGATTTGTTCTCAAATCAAGATCATCGCCTGCAGAAAAAGGAGTTAAATCAGAAACATTAAATGTAGCACTCATGTTACACTCACCCGGTAAATCAAGCTTGTAGGCATTCTTGTTATTCGGCTCCAAAACTTGAAAAGGTCCATCCATAGGCGACATGAGCTTTGACTTTCTTTGTTTAGGAAACCTTTCCTTTCGTAAGTGCAACCAAATCAATTCTCCTGGTCAAACACTATTACAACAAAATCTAGAAATACATGCTCATTATGGTAAAAATTACACTTTTTAAAGTTAGCAAACAATATTTCCCAAATTTTCAAATTACCACTAAGTAAAGCTCTCAACAATGCAAATAAAGTTCTATGCAATAAAGACATCTTTAAATAAGTATCTTTAAAATTCATGGTCAGCAATGATTTCTTATTCATAATTACTTTATTAACATCACCAAAGCTAAGATAAAAATTTATATTTTTCCTTTCTTGTCTTCCTTTTCCTTTCTCACTCACGGCCATCTCACCTTCCTCACTCTCGGCTTTTGCACCAAATTTCTCACTCTTGGTTTTATTAAAATTTTTCCACACACCCTGAGTATTAGAAGACTTACCTTAGATAGCAAGCTCACCTTTTCCCTCTTGATTAGATGGTAGTCCACTTGGAATTTCATTTGGGAAGACATCTCCAAATTCCTTCAAAAGAGAAATCATTGAACTTGGCAATTCAAGTTCTTCAATGTTAGTTTGATCATTAAAATAATTTTCTTTATAAATCATGACCAGCAAAGGTTTCTTATACACAATAACCTTATTAATATCCCCTAAACTCAAATAAAAGTTGCTAATTGACCTTGCTTTACTTTCTTTTTCTTTTTCCCCCTTGGATTGGCGCAAACCTTCGGATTTCCCTTCCTTTTCCAATCTCTCGGGTTTGCCACTTTCTTTCCCCTCTCTTTCAGTTTTTTCTTGATCGTTCCACTCAATATGAGTCTTAGAAACCTTACCTTGATCATCAACCTCGTTCTCACCCTCTTGAAAGGATGGTGAAGCCATTGGTGCCATACTTGCTTTTTCCTTGTGCTTTTCGGCTTCTCTCCTTTGTTGCATTTGTAATTGGTCTTTGTAAACCTCTTTAGGAGATAATGGTTCCAGCTTGACCTTCTTCCCTTTAAACCTAAAAACAATACTATTTTCTCGACCAAAATGGGTAGCATCTTTATCAAATTGCCATGGTCTACCTAATAGTATATGTCCAGCAATCATGGGCACAATATCACATAAAACTACATCCTCATATCTACCTATATTAAATTTTACTTTGGCTTATTTGTTTACTTTCATCTCACCACTATCATTAATCCATTGTAATCTATATGGTTCAGGATGTTTTATTGTTTTTAAGCCCAATTTATCAACTACAAGGTTACTTATTACATTAGTACAACTTCTACTATCAATAATCATACTACAAATCTTACCTTGAATTTCACATCGGGTGTGGAAGATGTTCTCTCTTTGAATTTCATCCTCATCTTTGTATGCAGCAAGTACTCTACTAGAAAGCAAGTTTAATTTAGCATTGGATGCTTGCAAGGTTTCGGGTTCATCCTCCAAGTCCTCCTCCTCTTGCTTGGCTTCATCCTCACTTTCTTCACGTTTCGATTCTAGCTCGTCATTGCCCTTTAACACCATGATTCTTCTATTCGGGCATTGGCTAGCGATGTGTTCTCCTCCCTGGCACTTAAAACACACAACACCATGAGTTCTAGAAGGTTTAGGATCTAATTTTACCTCATTCTTTGGTGCTTGGACAGATTCGGTTCTAGTCTCCTTCCTTGGCCAATTTGAACTTTCTTCTTTGACTTTCGGCTTTGGCTTGCTTTCATAGATGGGATTGTTCCTCCAGCCACTAGAATTGGACCTTCCACTGTTGGAAACACCTCCAAACCATGATCTTACACCCCTCCTCTTGAATTGATGCTCTAATTTAATAGCCACATGCA
This sequence comes from Ziziphus jujuba, assembly GCF_031755915.1. Classification (NCBI taxonomy): domain Eukaryota; kingdom Viridiplantae; phylum Streptophyta; class Magnoliopsida; order Rosales; family Rhamnaceae; genus Ziziphus; species Ziziphus jujuba. Next base: position 10,500,298 of record NC_083390.1, read on the forward strand.
ACATCTCCTCCAATTCCACATATTGTTGCAATTCTAGTTTATTGGCTATTTCACGATTCAAACCACCAAGAAACCTTGCCATGGTTGCTTCCCTATCTTCATTCAAGTTCAATCTCATCATAAGCATCTCCATCTCCTTGTAATAATCCTCCACGGATCCATGTCCTTGAGATAAAGATTGAAGTCTTTGATGCAGCTACCTATGATAGTGTGATGGTACGAATCGCTTCCGCATGGCTCCTTTCATTTGTCGCCATGTAGTAATCAAGTCATCACCAACTCTCCTTCGGGTGTTTTGCTCATTGGTCCACCATTGGAGTGCATAATGGCCAAACTCCATTGCTGCCAATTTCACCTTCTTAGCCTTTGAATAATTATGGCGGTCAAATATCATCTCCATCTTTTCTTCCCACTCCAAATATGCTTCGGGGTCACTTTTTCCCATGAATGGTGGGGTGTTGATCATGATATTGCTAAGATTGTCATCTGTTTCTTCCCTCCTATATCTTCCACGGCCAGCTCTATCTTGGACAGCAAAAGTTTCATCCATACCTTCCTTAAAGTCTCCACCGAATGGCTCCTCATCAAATTCCTCTCTCGGTCTCCCGCGACCTCCTCGTCCTCGGCCTCGTCCTCCATGGAATTCTTGCCTATTTCTTGTGTTCGGAATTCCTTGGGAAACTTCTAGCCTTCCCATCCTTTGATTCACATGCTCAAGTTGAGCACTAACCCGCTGTATTGACTCCAAAACAGCTCTCATGTCCACTTGGTCTCCGCTCCCGGTAGCTCGGACATTGCCATGTAATGCTACAGACTCTTCCTCATTGATCCTCAAGGATGGATCTCCTCTTCTTATTCTAGAATCTGCCATGTTAGTAAAATACTGCAAAAATAAAATAAATCCTCACAATATTCACTCCCTCACGTGTTTCACTCAAACAAGGTCTCGACACTCACATTTGCACACTAGTTTCGGCTTTTACCCTCTTTTAAGCTCACACACTCTTGCCTTTTTCCACTCAATGAGTTATCTTAAAGTTCTAATTAAAACACCCACAAACAGCAATTAGATCACTAGTATGTTTTAATTAAACTTATCAACAAAACAGAAGCAAAAAATAGGCAATACCGAAAGAATCCAACAAATCCTAATTTTTTTCGGCTTTCTAGACAAGAAAACACAAAATAATGGGAAAACGTTGGAATTTTTGAAAACTGCACCAGATGGTAGTAGATTATGAGTTTAAGAATAAAATTCCAGAAAAAGAAATTCAAATACGAAGAAGAATCAAAGAGAACAAAAATATAGAAAAGTGTTGGTTGTTGTTCTTGTAATTCAAGTTTTGCATCAAATCCTTTAACTGATTTTAATCCAAATATCCAGCAGCAAAAATAATTTCCCAGCAATTCAAATATTGAATAAATAAACAAAAAACCAGCAGCTCCAACAAATTTCCAGCAAACAAATCAAACTCTAACAAACCGAAATATTTTTTCTTCTTTTTTTTTTTTTTTTTTCACTCACAGAACATAAACAACTGCAGTAGCAAAAATAATTACCAAAATTGCAATTCCAACTCCAAAACAACACCAAACCCGTGACCTCCAAATAAACAAAATGTGCAGTTTTTTTTTTTTTTTAAATGTTGCCGCAAACTCTTTTTTTTTTCTTTTTTTTTTTAATATATGAATGCAAATTTCTAAGACTAAAACAGCAAAGGAAAATCAACAAAAACAAAAATTATCAAGAACAATGATAAAAGACAACCAACAAATTAGGAAACAAAAAAACGATAAAACTAGAAAACCTAATTCAACTAGGAATGAATTATTATTTTTTTAATGATGCAGAACGTGTATGATGATAGAAGCAACCTTAAACTAATGTTAAAATTGCAGAATAACACAAAAATAAATAAAGCAAATAAAGATAGATCAAACCTGAACAAAATTTAGCTCTAATACCAAATGATACGAACCTAGGACGACCTGCTCTTAAACCCGTATTATATTAGCCCGGATCTTTAATTAAGTTCAAGTTCTAATGGAATGGACCTCAACCCCTAACCAACCTGTGGTTAGAAACCTTGGTATAATGAAGACGCCACAATAAGGGATGGAAAACCTATTGATAAGTCAAGCTAAAACAACCAATTCTCTAATGGTGTTTTAGGTGTTCTCCAAGAACAAAGAGATAATTAATCTCACAAGTATTTTCTCAATCAAATCAAAGTTGTATTCTTATTGAAAAATAAGCCTTTAAATAGGCTACAAATCCATGAAATAAAACTCTAAAAACAAAGGGAAAACCGGCCATACAAAGTAGTTTCCTATGGTGGCCGAAATTCTCACTCCTTTCCTAATCTAATTTGGATTAATTAATTCCATTATTTTGAATTAGGAATTAATTAATTTACAATGAAAATAATAAAATAATAACTTTCCTAAACTTATTGTTCTAGAAAGTAAATAAATAAAAACTAAAAAGTAATGGTAATTTCCTTAAACAAAAAAGTAGAATCAAATTAGGAAACCAAAATACTAGCTTTTTGACTAAGTTGATTTTGACCAATCTTTGACCAATTTGAACTCCAAATCAGCTTCAATATGCTTTTTAGGATGCCAAATAAGATGAATATGAAGTCCCACACGTTGCCCATGCTTGGAAGAATAAGAGAAGGCTAATACAGTAAAATACAGTAAAGTCAGCAAGCAATACAGCAAATTCGGCCAAATTGTTGATGCTGTCCGTACAAGCCCTTTTTGATTGCATTTGAGGATGATTTAACTTGATTCCATGACCTCTTAGGCATATTTATTGAACCCATAAAGCATTGGAACCATTTCATGCTTCCCGGACTTCAAAAATGTACCAAAACCGTCACCCTGGTCCGTATCGGCTTCCACCACTTGGATGCTTTGAATAGGCTTTGTATCTTCAAGTATCGACAAGCTCTGTTGAGATTGATTACCCCCTGTATAAATACTCCAAGGTTGTCCTTAAATCTCTTAATTTGAGCTCTTGTGATTGGCCTAGTCTTCATCCGTGTTGAGTTAGCACCCCAGCGGGTTATCGGTTGAGCGGGCTCGGGCGGAATCACATCAGATTACCCCCTGTATAAATGCTCCCAGGTTGTCCTTAAATCTCTTAATTTGAGCTCTTGTGATTGGCCTAGTTTCATCCGTGTCGGGTCAGCACCCTAGCGGGTTATCGGCTGGGCGGGCTCGGGCAGAATCACATCATTCCCCTCCTTTTGAAAAGGATTTGTCCTCAAATAAGATCATCACCTGCAGAAAAAGGAGTTAAATCAGAAACATTAAATGCAGCACTAACACTATACTCACCTATTAAATTACGTTTGTAGGTATTCTCGTTAATCCGCTCCAAAACTTGGAAAAGTCCATCCATGGGCAGCATGAGCTTTGACTTTCTTTGTTTAGGAAACCTTTCTTTTCGTAAGTGCAAGCAAACCAATTCGCCTAGGTCAAACACTATTACAATAAAATCTAGAAATACGTGCTCATTATGGTACCAAACGAAAGAAGTCACTATCAAACAGCTCGCCCTACTGAAGTACCAAAGGTGCGTTCCGCCCGGTGACTAAGGAAGAGATTTTTTACACTTTTTAAAGTTAGCAAACAATATTTCCCAAATTTTCAAATTTCCATTACGTAAAGCTCTTAACAATGCAGAGAAAGTTCTATGCAACAAAAACATCTTTATATAAGTATCTTTAAAATTCATGACCAGTAATGATTTCTTATTTACTTTATTAACATCACCAAAGCTAAGATAAAAAAATTTATTTTTCCTTTCTTTCCTTTCTTTTCCTTTCTCACTCATGGGTTCATTGAATTTTGCATCACTCTCGGCTTTTGCTCCAATTTTCTTACTCTCGGATTTGTTTAAATTTTTCCACTCAACCTGGGTTTTAGAGGACTTACCTTGCACAGCAAGCTCACCTTTCCCCTCTTGAATGGATGGTGGAACCTTTGGTACCATACTAGCCTTCTCTTTGAGCCTTTTGGGTTCCCTCCTTTGTTGCATTTGCAGTTGATCTCTAAAAACCTCATTTGGGGTCAATGCCTCCAGCTGCACCTTCTTACCTTTAAACCTAAAAACAGTACAACTCTCTCGACCATAATGAGTAGCATCTTTATCAAATTGTCATGGTCTACCTAATAGAATATGTCCGATATGCATAGGCACAACATCCAACAAAACAACATCCACATATTTATCTATGTTAAATTCTACCTTGGCTTGGTTATTGACCTTTATCTCACCACTATCATTTAGCCATTGTAATCTATATGGTTCTGGATGTTTAATAGTTGTTAACCCTAATTTATCAACCACAATGTTACTAATTACATTAGTACAACTTCCATTCTCAATAATCATGCTACAAATCTTACCTTGAATCTCACATCGGGTGTGGAAGATGTTCTCTCTTTGAATTTCATCCTCATCTTTGTATGCAGCAAGTACTCTCCTAGAAGCCAAGTTTAATTCAGCCGTGGATGCTTGCAAGGTTTTGGGTTCATCCTCCAAGTCCTCCTCCTCTTGCTTGGCTTCATCCTTACTTTCTTCACTTTCCGATTTTAGCTCGCCATTGGCCTTTAACACCATGATTCTTCTATTCGGGCATTGGCTAGCAATGTCGCCTTGTCCCTTGCAGTTAAAACAAATAATTTCTCTAGATCTTGAAGGTTTAGGATCAGATTTTACCTCATGTTTAGGTGCTTGGACAGATTCGGCTTTGGACTCCCTTCTTGGCCGAATGGAGCTTTCTTCTCCTAGTTTCAGTTTTTGTCTTTCTTCAAAGGTGGGATTGTTTCTCCAGCCACTTGGAATTGATCTTCCACTGTTGGAAACTCCTCTAAACCATGAGCCTACACCCCTCCTCTTGAATTGGTTCTCAAGCTTAATTGCTACATGCAACATCTCCTCCAATTCTAAGTATTGTTGTAATTCAAGCTTGTTGGCAATGTCACGGTTTAACCCTCCAAGAAATCTAGCCATTGTTGCCTCCCTATCCTCCCTCATGTTTAACCTCATCATGAGCATCTCCATCTCTTTGTAATAATCCTCCACGGACCTAGTTCCTTGAGATAAAGATTGAAGCCTTTGATGCAGCAACCTTTGGTAATGGGATGGCACAAACCATTTTCCTCATGGCTCCTTTCATTTGATGCCATGTCGAGATTAAATCATCACCAACTCTACTTCTGGTAATAATCATCTCCATCTCTTTGTAATAATCCTCCACGGACCTAGTTCCTTGAGATAAAGATTGAAGCCTTTGGGATGACACAAACCATTTCCTCATGGCTCCTTTCATTTGATGCCATGTCGAGATTAAATCATCACCAACTCTCCTTCTGGTATTTTGCTCATTGGTCCACCATTGGAGTGCATAATGTCCAAACTCCATTGCTGCCAACTTCACCTTCTTACCTTCCAAATAGTTGTGCCAATAAAAAATCATCTCCATTTTTTCTTCCCACTCCAAATAAGCTTCGGGATCACTTTTATCCATAAAAGGTGGGATGTTAACCTTGATATTTCCCAAATCATCATTTGTATCTTCCCTCCTATATCTTCCACGGTCAGCTCTATCTTAGACAGCAAAAGTTTCATCCATACCTTCCTCAAAGTCTCCACCGAATGGCTCCTCATCAAATTCCTTTCTCGGTCTCTCGCGACCTCCTCGTCCTCCATGGAATTCTTGCCTATTTCTTGTGTTTGGAATTTCTTGTGAGGCTTCTAACCTTCCCATTCTTTGATTCATATGCTCAACTTGAGCACAAACCCGCTGTAATTGTTCCAAAACAGCTTTGAAATCCGTTTGCTCACCACTCCCGGTAGCTCGTGGATCATCATGAAATCCTACGGACTCCTCTTCATTAATTCTCAGTGGTGTGTCTCCTCTTCTTATTCTAGAATCAGCCATGTTAGTAAAATACTGTAACAATAAAATAAATCCTCACAATATTCACTCCCCCACGTGTTTCACTAAATCAAGGTCTCGACATTCGTGTTTGCACACTAGTTTCGGCTTTTACCCTCTTTTAAGCTCACACACTCTTTCCTTTTTCCACTCCTTGAATTATCTCAAAGTTCTAATTAAAACACCCACAAAACAGCAATTAGATCACTAGTATGTTTTAATTAAACCTATCAACAAAACAGTAAGCAAAAATAAACAAATACCGAACGGAATGAAAATACCTATTTTTGGTTTTTCTAGACAAAATAAAGCAAATTAATGAGAAACCTTTGGAATTTTAAAGAACTGGACCAGATGGTAATATATTATGAGTTCAAGAAGAAAATTCTAGAAAAGGAAATTCAAATACGAACAAGAATCAAAGAGAACAAAAATATAGAAAAGTGTTGGTTGTTGTTCTTGTAATTCGAGTTTTGTATCAAATCCTTTAACTAATTTTAATCCAAATAATTTAGCACTCAAACTCAAATATCCAGCAGCAAAAACAACTCTCCAAAAACTCCAAATATGGAATAAATAATCAACACAGCAGCAGTTACAAGAAATTTCCAGCAACAAACTTCAACACCAATTTTCAACAAACCGATATATATATTTTTTATATTCGGCTTTCTTCTTTTATTTTTTTCTTCTTTTTTTTCACTCATTGAATATCAGACACAACTACACTAGCAAGAATAAACAACAAATTTGCAATTCCAACTCCAAAAATTCACCAAACCCATGACCTCCAAATAAACACAAATGTGCAGTTTTTTTTTTTTTTTTAAATGTTGCCGCAAACACTTTTTTTTTTTTTTTTGAATAGATGAATGCAAATATTTAAGACTAACACAGCAAAGAAAAATAAAAAATAACCAAATTAAAAGAACAATGATGAAAGACAACCAACAAACTAGGAAACAAAAAAAATACGGTAAAACTAGGAAATCCTAATTCAACGAGGAATGATTTTTTTTTTTTTAAAGATGCAGAACGTGTATGGGATGGATGCAACCTTAACCTAATGCTAAAATTTCAGAATAACAGAAAAACAAATAAAGCAAATAAAGATAGATCAAACCTGAACAAAATTTGGCTCTGATACCAAATGATACGAACCTAGGACGACCTGCTCCTAAACCCATACTATATTAGCCCGAATCTTCATTAAGTTTAAGTTCTAATGGAATTGACCTCAACCCCTAACCAACCTGTGGTTAGAAATTTTGGTATAATGTAGACGCCACAGTAGGGGATGGAAAACCTATTGATAAGTCAAGCTAAAACAACCAATTCTCTAATGGTGTTTTAGGTGTTTTCAAAGAACAAAGAGATAATTAATCTCACAAGTATTTTCTCAATAAAATAAAAGTTGTATTCATATTGAAAAATAAGCCTTTAAATAGGCTACAAAGCCATGAAATAAAACCCTCAAAACAAAGGGAAAACCAGCCATACAAAGTAGTTTCCTATGGTGGCTGAAATTCTCACTCCTTTCCTAATCTAATTTGGATTAATTAATTCCTTTATTTTGAATTAGAAATTAATTAATTTACAATGAAAATAATAAAATAATAAATTTCCTAAACTTATTGTTCCATAAAATAAATAAATATAACCTAAAAAGTAATGGTAATTTCCTAAAACAAAAGTAGAATCAAATTAGGAAACTAGAATACTAGCTTTTTGACTAAGTTGACTTTGACCATTCTTTGACCAATTTGAGCTCCAAATCAGCTTTAGTATGCTTTTTAGGATGCCAAATAAGCTGAATATGAAGTCCCAGACGTTTCCCATGCTTGGAAGAGGAAGAAAAAGCCAACTCAGAAAATACAGTAAAGCCAGCACAAAATACAGTAAAAAACAGGCCAAATTTGAAGCTGTCCGTACAACCCCTTTTTGAATGCCTTTGAAGCTGGCTTGAATTGATTCCATATCCTCTTAGACATATGTATTGAATCTATAAAGAGTTGGAACCATTTCATGCTACTGGTTGTCCATATTTGCACCAAAACTACTACCCGGGTCCGTATCAGCTTCCACCACTTGGATACTTAGAATAGGCTTTGTATCTTGAAGTATGGACAAGCTCTGTTGAGATTGATTAGACCCTGTATAAATGCTCCCAGGTTGTCCTTAAATCTCTTAATTTGAGCTGTTGTGATTGGCCTAGTCATCATTCGTGTTGGGTCAGCACCTCAGCAGGTTATCGGTTGAGCGGGCTCAGGCGGAATCACATCACTATCCCAGCACATAAAAGTGAGGTAAAATCTGATCCTAAACCTTCCATATCAAGAGAAATTATTTGTTTTAAGTGATAGGAATGAGGACATATCGCTATCCAATGCCCGAATAGAAGGATCTTGGTGTTAAAAGGCAATGGTGAGCTAGAGTCTGAAAGTGAAGAAAGTGAGTGTGAAACCAAGCAAGAGGAGAAGGAAGAGCTTGAAGGTGAGGCCGAAACTTTGAATGCCTCACATGCTGAATTAGGCTTGGCTAGTTACATACAAAAATAAGGATGAAATTTGAAGAGAGAACATCTTCCACACCTGATGTGAGATTCAAGGTAAGATTTGTAGCATGATTATTGATAGTGGAAGTTATACTAATGTAATTTGTATATTGTGGTTGATAAATTACGGTTAACAACTATTACACATCCAGAACCATATAGATTACAATGGCTAAATGATAGTGGTGAGATGAAAGTAAATAAACAAGTCAAAGTAAAATTCAACATTGATAAATATGTGGATACGGTTTTGTGTGATGTTGTGCCTATGCATGCAGGACATATTTTACTTGGTAGGCCTTGGCAATTTGATAGAGATGCTATTCATTATGGTAGAGAGAATATTATTGCTTTTAGATTTAAAGGCAAAAAGGTCAAACTGGAGGCATTAACTCTTAAAGAGGTGTACAAAGATCAAATTCGAATACAACAAAGGAGGATGGCCGAACAACTCAAGGAAAGGACTAGTATGACCCCCCCTGGCAACAGCACCCATCCAAGGAGGCCAAATTGCGCAAGACCAACCAGGTAAGTGTTCTAAAACCCAACTTGAGGGGAAAAACCAAGAGAAGGCCGAAATTGGTGATGCAAACCCGCCCGAGCTAGCACCACCGACAACTCACTGGGGTACTGATCCGATACGGATGAATACTGGACCGATCACTAGGGCTTAAGCTAAGAGCTTTAAGGATAACCTTGCTTGATACGAACCTAGGACGACTTGCTCCTAAACCCGTATTATATTAGCCCAGATCTTAATTAAGTTCAAGTTCTAATGGAATGGACCTCAACCCCTAACCAACCTGTGGTTAGAAACCTTGGTATAATGTAGACGCCACAATAGGGGATGGAAAACCTATTGATAAGTCAAGCCAAAATAACCAATTCTCTAATGGTGTTTTAGGTGTTCTCAAAGAACAAAGAGATAATTAATCTCACAAGTATTTTCTCAATCAAATCAAAGTTGTTTTCTTATTGATAACTAAGCCTTTAAATAGGCTACAAAGCCACGAAATAAAACCCTAGAACATAAAGAAAACCAGCCACCACACACTTTTACCCATAAAAGGTGGGATGTTAACCTTGATATTTCCCAAATCATCATCTGTATCTTCCCTCCTATATCTCCCATGGCCAGCTCTATCTTGGACAGCAAAGGTTTCGTCCATACCTTCCTCAAAGTCTCCGTCGAATGGCTCCTCATCAAATTCCTCTCTCGGCCTCTCACAACCTCCTCGTCCTCGGCCTCATCCTCCATGGAATTCTTGCCTATTTCTTGCATTCGGCATTCCTTGTGAGGCTTCTATTCTTCCCACTCTTTGATTCACATGCTCAACTTGAGTACTAACCCGCTGTATTGATTCCAAAACAGCTCTCATGTCCACTTGGTCTCCACTCCCGGTAGCTCGGACATCGCCATGGAATGTTACGGACTCTTCCTCATTGATCCTCAAGGGTGGATCTCCTCTTCTTATTCTAGAATCTGCCATGTTAGTAAAATACTGCAAAAATAAAATAAATCCTCACAATATTCACTCCCTCATGTGTTTCACTCAAACAAGGTCTCGACGCTCGTGTTTGCACACTAGTTTCGGCTTTTACCCTCTTTTAAGCTCACACACTCTTGCCTTTTTCTACTCAATGAATTATCTCAAAGTTCTAATTAAAACACCCACACAAAATCAATTAGATCACTAGTATGTTTTAATTAAACTTATCAACAAAACAGTAAGCAAAAATAAACAAATACCGAATGGAATGAAAATACCTATTTTCGGTTTTTCTAGACAAAATAAAACAAATTAATGAGAAAAACTTGGAATTTTGAAGAACTGGACCAGATGGTAATAGATTATGAGTTCAAGAATAAAATTCTAGAAAAAGAAATTCAAATGCGAACAAGAATCAAAGAGAACAAAATTATAGAAAAGTGTTGGTTGTTGTTCTTGTAATTCAGGTTTTGTATCAATTCCTTTAACTAATTTTAATCCAAAAAAATTTAAACACCCAAAATCCAAATATCCAACAGCAAAAATAATTTCCCAGCAACTCAAATATTGAACAAATAATCAAAAAACCAGCAGCTCCAACAAATTTCCAGCAAACAAATCAAACTCCAACAAACTGAAATATTTTTCTTTTTTCTTTTTTTTTTATTTTATTCGGCTTTACCTCTTCTTTTTTTTTTTTTTTTTTTTCACTCACAGAACATAAACAACTGCAGTAGCAAGAATAATTACCAAAATTGCAATTCCAACTCCAAAACAAACACCAAACCTGTGACCTCCAAATAAAAACAAATATGCAGTTTTTTGTTTTTTTTAATTGTTGCCGCAAACTCTTTTCTTTCTTTTTTTTTTTTTTTGAATATATGAAAGCAAATATTTAAGACTAAAACAGCAAATAAAAATCAACAAAAACCAAAATTAACAAGAACAATGATGAAAAACAACCAACAAACTAGGAAACAAAACAAAAAATACAGTAAAACTAGGAAATCCTAATTCAACTAGGAATGAATTTTTTTTTTTTTTTAAAGATGCAGAACGTGTATAGGATGGATGCAACCTTAATCTAATGCTAAAATTGCAGAATAACACAAAAACAAATAAAGCAAATAAAGATAGATTCAAACCTGAACAAAATTTAGCTCTAATACCAAATGATACGAACCTAGGACGACCTGCTCCTAAACCCGTATTATATTAGCCCGGATCTTAATTAAGTTCAAGTTCTAATGGAATGGACCTCAACCCCTAACCAACCTGTGGTTAGAAACCTTTGTATAATGTAGACGCCACAATAAGGGATGGAAAACCTATTGATAAGTCAAGCTAAAACAACCAATTCTCTAATGGTGTTTTAGGTGTTCTCAAAGAACAAAGAGATAATTAATCTCACAAGTATTTTCTCAATCAAATCAAAGTTTTTTTCTTATTGATAACTAAGCCTTTAAATAGGCTACAAAGCCACTAAATAAAACCCTAGAACATAAAGAAAACCAGCCACCACACATAAAGAAACCTAGTTGGCTGAAACTATACTTCCTTTCCTAATCTAAGTTTGATTAATTAATTCCTTTATATTAAATTAGGAATTAATTAATTTACAATGGAACGAATAAAATAAAAACCTTCCTAAAGTTATTTTTCCATAAAATAAATAAATAAAAGCCAAAAAGTAATGGTAGTTTCCTAAAACAAAAAGTAAAAGCAAATTAGGAAACTAAAAATACTAGCTTTTTGAATAAGTTGATTTTGACCAATCTTTGACCAATTTAAACTCCAAATCAGCTTCAATATGCTTTTTAGGATGCCAAATAAGCCGAATATGAAGTCCCACACGTTGCCCATGCTTGGAAGAGGAAGAAAAAGCCAACTCAGCAAAATATAGTAAAGCCAGCACAAAATACAGTAAAAAATAGGCCAAATTTGAAGCTGTCCGTACAACCCCTTTTTGATTGCCTTTGAAGCTGGCTTGACTTGATTCCATATCCTCTTAGACATATTTATTGAATCCATAAATATTTGGAACCATTTCATGCTGCCCATTGTCCTTATTTGCACCAAAACTGCTACCCGGGTCCGTATCAGCTTCCACCACTTGGATGCTTAGAATAGGCTTTGTATCTTCAAGTATGGACAAGCTCTGTTGAGATTGATTATCCCCTGTATAAATACTCCCAGTTTGTCCTTAAATCTATTAATTTGAGATCTTGTGATTGGCCTAGTCTTCATCCGTGTCGGGTTAGCACCCCAACGGGTTATCGGTTGAGCGGGCTCGGGCGGAATCACATCATTGATGCCTTTATACAGAGAGTAATTCATTCTCAAAAGGGCGTGTCCATACCTGAAGATAAAAGACCTGTTTTAAGTATCCAAGTGGTGGAAGCTGATACATCGGATGCCTATACATCGGACATTTTATATCGGACACCCTTGCCTCGGACATCGGAGCCTTGCCTCGGACATCTGATCTCGGACTTCGGACTTCGGACATCGGATGTAACTTAGCTCAGACAGACATCAGTTAGCTCGGCCAGACACAACTTAGCTCGGACAAACATCAGTTAGCTCGGCCAGACACAAGTTAGCTTGGACAGACATCAGTTAGCTCGGATAGGCCATAAGTTAGCTCATACATCAGGCGAACATAAGTTAGCTCGGTTGAAGACATAATTCAACCTAGATGTCAAAGTCAACTCGTTACCTAATTTGCGATTGACTTTATTTCTTTTTGGGTTTTTATTTAATTATTTTCTGGACAAATAACTTTAGGAAGGTTTTTATTTTACTGTAAATTAATTAATTCCTAATTTAATATAAAGGAATTAATTAATCAAACTTAGATTAGGAAAGGAAGTATAGTTGCGGTCAACTAGGTTTCTTTATGTGTGTGGCACGTTTTTCCTAGGGTTTTTAGGGTTTATTTTATTTCTTTCAAAGCCTATTTAAAGGCTTATTTTTCAATAAGAATACAACTTTCATTTGATTAAGAAAATACTTGTGAGATTAATTATCTCATTGTTCTTCGAGAACACCTAAAACACCATTAGAGAATTGGTTGTTTTAGCTTGACTTATCAATAGGTTTTCCATCCTCTATTGTGGCGTCTACATTATACCAAGGGTTCTAATCACATGTTGGTTAGGGGTTGAGGTCCATTCCATCAGAACTTGAACTTAATTAAGATCTGGGCTAATATAATACGGGTTTAGGAGTAGGTCGTCCTAGGTTCGTATCATTTGGTATCAGAGCTAAGTTTTGTTCAGGTTTGATCTATCTTTATTTGCTTTATTTGTTTTTGTGTTATTCTGCAATTTTAGCATTAGGTTAAGGTTGCATCCATCCCATACACGTTCTACATCTTAAAAAAAAAATAAAAAATTCATTCCTAGTTGAATTAGGATTTCCTAGTTTATTGTATTTTTGTTTCCTAGTTTGTTGGTCGTTTTTTTTCCATCATTGTTCTTGTTAATTTTGGTTTTTGTTGATTTTTCTTTGCTGTTTTAGTCTTAAATATTTGCATTCATCTATTCAAAAAACAAAAACAAAAAAAAAAAAAGAGTTTGCGGCAACATTTAAAAAAAAAAAAAAACTGCACATTTGTGTTTATTTGGAGATCACGCGTTTGGTGTTTGTTTTGGAGTTGAAATTGCAACTTTGGTGCTTATTCTTGCTACTGCAGTTGTTTATATTCTGTGAGTGAGAAAAAAAAAAAAGAAGAAGAGGTAAAGCCGAATAAAAAATAATAATAATAATATTTCGGTTTGTTGGAGTTCGATTTGTTTGCTGGAAATTTGCTAGAGCTGCTGGTTTTTTTATTATTTATTCAATATTTGAGTTGCTGGGAAATTATTTTTGCTGCTGGATATTTGGATTTTGGGTGCTTAAATTATTTGGATTAAAATTAGTTAAAGGAATTGATACAAAACTTGAATTACAAAGAACAACCAACAACTTTTCTATATTTTTGTTCTCTTTGATTCTTGTTTGTATTTGAATTTCTTTTTCTAGAATTTTATTCTTGAACTCATAATCTATTACCATCTGGTGCAGTTTTCAAAAATTCCAACGTTTTCCCATTATTCTGTGTTTTCATGTCTAGAAAGCCGAAAATTAGGATTTGTTGGATTCTTTCGGTATTGCCTACTTTTTGCTACTGTTTTGTTGATAGGTTTAATTAAAACATACTTGTGATCTAATTGCTGTATTTAAGTGTGTTTAACTGAAACTTTGAGATAATTCTTGGAGTGGAAAAAGGCAAGAGAGTGCGAGCTTAAAAGAGGGTAAAAGCTAAAACAAGTGTGCAAACACGAGTGTCGAGTCCTTATTTGAGTGAAACACGTAAGGGAGTGAAATTGGTAAGGTCCTATTTTATTTTTATTGCATTATTATATTAACATGGCAGAATCAAGAATGAGGAGAGGAGATCCACCTTTGAGGATCAATGAGGAGGAGTCCGTAGCATTCCATGGCGATGCCCGAGCTACCGGGAGCGGAGACCAAGTGGACATGAGAGCTGTTTTGGAGTCAATACAGCGAGTTAGCGCTCAAGTTGAGCATGTGAATCAAAGGATGGGAAGGCTAGAAGTTTCCAAGGAATTCCGAACACAAGAAATAGGTAAGAATTCCATGGAGGACGAGACCGAGGACGAGGAGGTCGCGAGAGACCGAGAGAGGAATTTGATGAGGAGCCATTCAGTGGAGACTTTGAGGAAGGTACGGACGAAACTTTTTCTGTCCAAGATAGAGCTGGCCATGGAAGATATAGGAGGGAAGATACAGATGATGATTTGGGAAATATCAAGATCAACATCCCACCATTCATGGGAAAAAGTGATCCCGAGGCGTATTTGGAGTGGGAAGAAAAGATGGAGATGATGTTCGACTGCCATAATTACTCGGAGGGTAAGAAGGTGAAGTTGGCAGCAATGGAGTTTGGACATTATGCTCTCCAATGGTGGACCAATGAGCAAAATACCCGAAGGAGAGTTGGTAATGACTTGATTACAACATGGCGTCAAATGAAAGGAGCCATGAGGAAACTGTTTGTGCCATCCCATTACCATAGGTTGCTGCATCAACGGCTTCAATCTTGTCTCAAGGAAGTAGGTCTGTGGAGGATTATTACAAAGAGATGGAGATGTTAATGATGAGGCTGAATATGAATGAGAATAGGGAGGCAACAATGGCGAGATTTCTTGGAGGGTTAAACCGTGACATTGCCAACCAACTTGAGTTACAACAATAATTGGAATTGGAGGAGATGTTGCATGTAGCAATTAAGCTTGAGAACCAATTCAAGAGGAGGGGTGTTAGCACACGGTTTGGAGGAGTTTCTAACAGTGGAAGGAAAAGTTCAAGTGGCTGGAAAAACAATTCCACTTATGAAAGCAAGCTGAAGCCAAAACTTGGTGAAGAAGCTACCAACCGGCCAAGAAGAGAACTTAAAGCCGAATCTGCCCAAGCCATTAAAGGTGAGGTAAAATCTGAACCTAAACCTCAAAAGTCAAGGGAAATTATTTGTTTCAAGGGCCAAGGAAGAGGACATATAGCCAGCCAATGCCCGAATAGAAGAATAATGGTACTTAATGGTAATGGAGAGGTGGAATCCGAGAGTGAGGCTAGTGAGGCTGAAATCGAACAAGAAGATGAAGCACTTGATGATGAGGCCGAACCATCAAACACATCAAATGTTGAGCTAAATTTGGTCTCAAGGAGGGTACTTGCTGTCTACAAAGATGAAGAGCAGATACAAAGAGAAAATATCTTCCACACTCGCTGCGAAATACAAGGTAAAATTTGTAGCATGATTATAAATAGTGAGAGTTGTACTAATGTAATAAGTAACCTTGTAGTTGATAAATTAGGCTTGAAAACAATTAAACATCCAGAACCCAATAGGTTACAATGGTTAAATGATAGTGGTGAGATGAGGGTAAATAAACAAGTCAAAGTAAAATTTAGTATAGGTAGATATGAGGATGTAGTCTTATGTGATATTGTTCCCATGATTGCTAGACATATACTATTAGGTAGACCATGGCAATTTGATAAAGATGCTGCTCATTTTGGTCGAGAAAATAATATTGTTTTCAGGTTTAAAGGGAAGAAGGTCAAGCTGGAACCATTATCTCTTAAAGAGGTTTACAAAGACCAATTACAAATGCAACAAAGGAGAGAAGCCGAAAAGCTCAAGGAAAAATCAAGTATGGCACCAATAGCTTCACCAACCTTTCAAGAAGGTAAGAATGAGGTTGCTGATCAAGGTAAGGCTTCTAAGGCTCATATTGAGTGGAAAGATCAAGGAAAAATCGAAAGAGAGAGGAAAGAAAGTGGCAAACCTGAGAGCATGGAGAAGGAAGAAAAATCTGAAGGTTTGCGCCAATCCAAGGGAAAAAAAGAAAAAGAAAGAAAAGAAAGGTTAAGTAGCAATTTTTATTTGAGTTTAAGGGACATTAATAAGGTTATTGAGTGTAAGAAACTTTTGCTGGTCATGATTTAAAAAGAGAATTATTTTAATGATCAAACTAACTTTGAAGAACTTGAATTGCCAAGTTCAATGATTTCTCTTTTAAAGGAATTTGGAGATGTCTTCCCAAATAAAATTCCAAGTGGATTACCACCTATTCGAGGGATAGAACATCAAATTGATTTTGTTCCAGGAGCTGCCATACCAAATAGACCAACTTATAGGAGCAATCCCGAGGAAACAAAGGAGCTGCAAAAACAGGTAAGTGATTTGCTTGATAAAGGATACATTCGTGAGAGTTTAAGTCCATGTGTTGTTCCTATTTTGTTGGTACCTAAAAAGGATGGTTCTTGGAGAATGTGTGTTGATTGTAGGGCTATAAATAACATTACCATTAAATATAGGCATCCCATTCCTAGATTAGATGATATGCTTGATGAGTTGCATGGCACTTGCATGTTTACAAAAATTGATCTTAGTAGTGGTTACCATCAAATTAGGATGAAAGAAGGTGATGAATGAAAAACCGCATTCAAAAATAAATATGGACTGTATGAATGGTTGGTTATGCCTTTTGGATTATCCAATGCACCTAGTACTTTCATGAGGCTTATGAATCATGTAATGCGTCCATTTATTGGTAAATTTGTGGTTGTTTATTTTGATGACATTCTAATACATAGCCGAAATTTGGATGACCATGTGGATCAACTTAGGCAAGTTTTGCAAGTTCTTAGAAAAGAAAGATTGTTTACTAACATTAAAAAATGTGAATTTTGCAAAGATGAGCTTGTGTGTCTAGGATTTGTAGTAAGTGCTGCAGGAATCAAAGTTGACCAAGCTAAGGTGAAGGCAATTCAAGAGTGACTGGTTCCTACTTCTATCACCTAAGTGAGGAGATTTCATGGCTTGGCAAGCTTTTATAGAAGATTTGTCAAGGATTTTAGTACCATAGCAGCACCATTGAATGAAGTTGTCAAGAAGAATGTCGGCTTCAAATGGGGGGAAGTACAAGAAAAATCTTTTAATTTGTTGAAAGAAAAATTGTGTAATGCACCTTTATTAGTTTTGCCAAATTTTTCTAAGACTTTTGAAATTGAGTGTGATGCTTCGGGTGTAGGTATTGGAGCTGTCTTAATGCAAGAAGGAAGACCCATAGCCTACTTTAGTGAAAAATTAAATGGAACTGCCCTAAACTACCCGACTTATTACAAGAAGATGTATGCTTTGGTGAGGGCTTTGGAGACGTGGCAGCATTATCTCATGCCAAAGGAGTTTGTGATTCATATGGATCATGAGTCTTTGAAGCATATCAAGGGTCAAGGAAAGCTCAACCGAAGGCATGCCAAGTGGATTGAATTTATTGAAACCTTTCCTTATTTGATCCACTACAAAAAAGGTAAAGAAAATGTGGTTACCGATGCATTATCCCAAAGGTATGTACTCTTTTCTACCTTAGATGCTAGATTGCTTGGATTTGAACAATTGAAAGAACTTTATAAGCATGATAGTGACTTTGGAGAAATTTTTAAAACCTGTTTGAAATATGGATTTAATAAATTTCACATATTTGAGGGATATTTGTTTAAGGAAAACAAACTTTGTGTGCCTAATTGTAGTATTAGGGAATTATTGGTTCGGGAAGGACATGGGGGTAGTTTAATGGGTCATTTTGGTATTTTGAAAACTTTATCCTTGCTGCAAGAACATTTTTGTTGGCCTAACATGAGGAGAGATGTTGAGAGAATTTGTAAAAGATGTTTGAAGTGCCGAAAAACAAAATCAACATTGAAGCCGCATGGATTGTACAAGCCTTTGCCGATTTCTACCTATCCTTAGGTATATTTGCCTATGGATTTTATTCTTGGTTTGCCTAAGTCAAGGACAGGTAAGGATTCAATATTTGTTGTAATAGATAGGTTTTCTAAGATGCCACATTTTATTGCATGTAACAAAACTGATGATGCATCCAATATTACTAATTTATTTTTCAAGGAAATTGTGAGATTGCATGGAATGCCAAGAACTATTATTTCGGATAGGGATGCTAAGTTCTTAAGCTATTTTTGGAAAACTTTGTGGGCTAAATTAGGTACTAAACTTTTATTTTCAACTACTTGTCATCCACAAACTGATAGACAAATCGAAATAGTAAATAGAACCTTGTCTGCATTGTTGAGAGCATTAATTAGTAGAAATTTAAGAACTTAGGAAGAATGTTTGCCACATGTTGAATTTGCATATAATAGGCCTTTACATTCAGCAACTAAATTTACTCCATTTGAAATTGTTTATGGTTTTAACCCTTTGACTCCATTAGATTTAACACCTTTACCTTTAAGTGAGCGTGCTAATCTAGATGGAAAACAAAAAGCTGAATTTGTAAAGCAGATTCATGAGAAGGCACGAGCAAATATTGAGAGGAGGACCGAGCAATATGCAAAGGTGGCTAATCAAGGCCGAAAATCAATGGTGTTTGAACCTGGAAATTGGGTGTGGCTGCATTTAAGGAAAGCAAGGTTTCCTGAACAAAGGAAATCCAAACTCATGCCGAGGGGCGATGGGACTTTTCAAGTCTTGGAGAGGATAAACGACAATGCCTACAAACTTGATTTACCGGGTGAGTATAGTGTTAGTGCCACCTTTAATGTTGCTGATTTATCTCCTTTTGCTACAGGTGATGACTTCGATTTGAGGACAAATCCTTTTCAAGAGGAGGGGAATGATGCAAACCCGCCCAAGCTCACACCACCGACAACTCACTGGGGTACTGATCCGATACGGATGAAGACTGGACCGATCACTAGGGCTCAAGCTAAGAGGTTTAAAGATAACCTTGCTGCCTTTATCCAGGGAGTAATTCATTCTCAAAAGGGCTTGTCCATACCTGAAGATAAAAGACCTGTTTTAAGTATCCAAGTGGTGGAAGCTGATACATCGGATACCCATACATCGGACATTTTATATCGGACATCTGATCTCGAACTTCGGACATCGGATGTAACTTAGCTTGGACAGACATCAGTTAGCTCGGACAAACATCAGTTAGCTCGGCCAGACACAACTTAGCACGGACAGTTAGCTCGGCCAGACACAACTTAGCTCGGATAGACATCAGCTAGCTCGGATAGGCCATAAGTTAGCTCGGACATCAGGCGGACATAAGTTATCTCGGTTGAAGACATAATTCAGCCTAGATGTCAAAGTCAACTCTTTACCTAATTTGCGATTGACTTTATTTCTTTTTGGGTTTTTATTTAATTATTTTCTGGACAAATAACTTTAGGAAGGTTTTTATTTTATTGTAAATTAATTAATTCCTAATTTAATATAAAGGAATTAATTAATCAAACTTAGATTAGGAAAGGAAGTATAGTTACGGTCAACTAGGTTTCTTTATGTGTGTGGCCCGTTTTTCCTAAGGTTTTTAGGGTTTATTTTGTTTCTTTCAAAGCCTATTTAAAGGCTTATTTTTCAATAAGAATACAACTTTGATTTGATTAAGAAAATACTTGTGAGATTAATTATCTCTTTGTTCTTCGAGAACACCTAAAACACCATTAGAGAATTGGTTGTTTTAGCTTGACTTATCAATAGGTTTTCCATCCCCTATTGTGGCATCTACATTATACCAAGGTTTCTAATCACAGATTGGTTATGGGTTGAGGTCCATTCCATTAGAACTTGAACTTAATTAAAATCTGGGCTAATATAATACGGATTTAGGAGCAAGTCGTCCTAGGTTCGTATTAATTGGAATGAAAAAAAAAAAAGAGAAATCCGAGAGTGAGAGAAAAGCCTAGAGTGAGGAAGGTAGTATGGTGGCCAAGAGAGAGAAAGGAAAAGAAAGGAAAGAAAGAAGGAATAAAAATTTTTATTTAAGTTTTGGAGATGTAAAGAAAGAAAGAAAGAAACCATTGCTGGTCATGATTTATAAAGATAATTATTTTAATGATCAAGCTAACCTTAAAGAACTTGAATTGCCAAGTTCAATTATTTCTCTTTTGTAAGATTTTGAAGATATCTTTCCAGATGAAATTCCAAAAGGATTGCCATCAATTAGAGGGATTGAATATCAAATTGACTTTGTTCCAGGGGCTACCATACCAAATAGACCTACATATAGGAGAAATCCCAAAGAAACAAAGGAGCTACAAAAATAGGTAAGTGAGTTACTTGATAAAGGCTATATTCATGAGAGTATGAGTCCATGTGCTGTTCCCATTTTATTAGTGCCTTAAAAAGATGGTTCTTAGAGAATGTGTGTTGATTGTAGGGTTACAAATAATATCATCATCAAATATAGACATCCAATTCCTAAATTAGATAACATGCTTGATGAATTGCATGGTGCTTGTATGTTCACTAAAATTGATCGTAGGAGTGGATACCATCAAATTAGGATGAAAGAAGGTGATGAATGGAAAACTGCATCTAAAACTAAATATGGGCTGCATGAATGCTTAGTCATGCCTTTTGATTTAACTAATGCACTTAGTACTTTTATGAGGCTTATGAATCACGTTATGCGTCCATTTATTGGCAAATTTATGGTTGTGTACTTTGATGACATTTTAGTGTATAGTCGAAACTTAGATGAACATGTAGACCATTTTAGGCAAGTTTTAAATGTTCTTAGGAAAGAAAGATTGTTTGCTAACATGAAAAAGTGTGACTTTTGCAAAGATGAGCTTGCTTTCCTAGGATTTGTAGTAAGTACTGCGGGAATTAAAGTTGACCAATCTAAAGTTCAAACAATCAAGGAGTGGCCGACACCAACATCTATCACCCAAGTGAGGAGCTTTCATGGTTTGGCAAGTTTTTATCGAAGATTTGTTAAGGACTTTAGCACCATCGCAGCACCTTTGAATGAAGTTGTAAAGAAGAATGTTGGATTTAAATGGAGAGAAGTACAAGAAAAATCTTTTAATTTGTTGAAAGAAAAATTATGTAATGCACCTTTATTAGTTTTGCCAAATTTATCTAAGACTTTTGAAATTGAATGTGATGCTTTGGGTGTAGGTATTGGAGCTGTATTAATGCAAGACGGAAGGCCCATAGCCTACTTTAGTGAGAAATTAAATGGAGCTGCACTAAACTACCTGACATATGACAAGAAGATGTATGCTTTGGTGATTACTTTGGAAACGTGGCAGCATTATCTCGTGCCAAAAGAATTTGTGATTCATATGGATCATGAATCTTTGAAGCACATTAAAGGCCAAGGACAGCTCAAATGAAGGCATGCCAAGTGGATTGAATTTATTGAAACTTTTCCATATGTGATCTACTACAAGAAAGGTAAAGAAAATGTGGTTGCCGATGCATTATCCCGAAGGTTATTAGTTCAGGAAGGTCATGGGGGTGGTTTAATGGGACATTTTGGTGTTTTTCAAACTTTATCCTCGCTACAAGAACATTTTTATTGGCCTAACATGAAGAGAGATGTTGATAAAGTATGTGAAAGGTGCTTGAAATGCCAAAAGACTAAGTCCACATTGAAGCCGCACGGATTGTACCAACCTTTGCTGATTCCTTCACATCCTTGGGTAGATTTGTCTATGGATTTTATTCTTGGTTTGCCTAGGTTAAGGACCGATAAGGATTCAATTTTTGTTATTGTAGATAGATTTTCTAAGATGCCACATTTTATTGCATGTAATAAAACTGATGATGCATCTAATATAGCTAATTTATTTTTCAAAGAAATTGTGAGGTTATATGGAATGCCTAGGATTATTGTTTCAGATAGGGATGCTAAGTTCTTAAATTATTTTTGGAAATCTTTGTGGGCTAAGTTAGGTACTAAGCTTTTATTTTCAACTACTTGTCATCCACAAACTGATGGACAAATCGAAGTAGTGAATAGAACTTTGTCTGCATTGTTGAGAGCATTAATTAGTCGAAAATTGAGAACTTGGGAGGACTGTTTGCCACATGTTAAATTTGCTTATAATAGGTCTTTGCATTCAGCAACTAAATTTACTTCTTTTGAAATTGTTTATGGTTTTAATCCTTTAACTCCATTAGATCTAACACTTTTACCTTTAAGTGAATGTGCTAATCTAGATGGGAAACAAAAAGCTGATTTTGTTAAGCATATTCATGAAAAAACTAAGGCAAATATTGAGAGGAGGACCGAGCAATATGCAAGGAATGCTAACCAAGGCCAAAAACAGGTTGTTTTTTAACCTGGGGATTGGGTTTGGTTACAGTTAAGGAAGGAGAGGTTTCCCGAACAGTGGAAATCAAAATTGATGCCGAGAGGCGATGGACCTTTTCAAGTTTTGGAGCGGATAAATGATAATGCTTACAAACTTGATTTACCCGGTGAGTATAATGTTAGTGCTACATTCAATGTTGCTGATTTGTCTCCTTTTGCTACAGGTGATGACTTTGATTTGAGGAAAAATCCTTTTCAAGAGGAGGGGAATGATGCGAATATGCCCGAACTCGCACAACCGACAACTCGCTGGGGTACTGATCCGATACGGATGAAGACTGGACCGATCACTAGGGCTCAAGCTAAGAGGTTTAAGGACAACCTTGCTGTCTTTATCCAGGAAGTAATTCATTCCCAAAAGGGCTTGTCCATACCTGAAGATAAAAGACCTATTTTAAGCATCCAAGTGGTGGATGCTGATACATCGGACATTTTATATCGGACACTCATACATCATACATCTAACCTCGAACTTCGGACTTCGAACATCAAGCATAATTTAGTTCGAACACCAGGCAGACATAAGTTAGCTCAGGCATCAGGCAGACATAAGATAACTCGGACAGACATAAGTTAGCTCGGATATCAGGAAAACATACTTTATCTTGAACATCAGACATAAGTTAGCTCGAACATCAAACATAAGTCAGCTTAGTTGTCAAACTAGTCAACTCATTTTCTAATTTGCGTTTGACTTTTTTTTATTTATTTATTTGCTGGACAAATAAGTTTAGGAAAGTTATTATTTTATTATTTTCATTGTAAATTAATTAGTTCCTACTTCAAAATAAGGGAATTAATTAATCCAAATTAGATTAGGAAAGGATGTGAAATTAGACAATTTCCTAATTAGATTCTATGTTAGCCGAAATTTTCTAATCCTTTTAGGGTTTTATTTTGTTCATTCAAAGCCTATTTAAAGGCTTATTTTCAATGAGAAATCAAGCCTGAATTTTATATACAAAATTATTTATGAGATTGAATTCTCTTTGTTCTCTTGAACATCTAAAACACCATTAGTGAATGAGTGTTTTAGTTTGACTTATCAATAGGCCTTCCATCACCTATTGTGGCGTCTTCACTATATACCAAGGTTTCTAATCACAGATTGGTTAAGGATCAAGGTGACCATTAGAACTTAAACATAATTAGATCCGAGCTAATATAATATGGGTTTAGAAGCAAGTCGTTTGAGGTTCGTATCACCTTGTTGAGAGCTTTACTTTGTGAAAATTTAAAAATTAGGAAGAGATTATTTGCTAACTTTCAAAAGTGTAATTTTACCATAATGACCATGTATTTTAAATTTTGTTGTGATAGTGTTTGACCTAGGATATTTGATTTGGTTGCACTTACGAAAGTAGAAGTTTCCAAAACATAGAAAGTTAAAGCTTATGCTGCGCGTGGATGGACCTTTTCAAGTTTTGAAGCGGATTAACGAGAATACCTACAAACTTGATTTAATAGTTGAGTATAATGCTAGTGCCACATTTAATGTTGCTGATTTATCTCCTTTTTTTGTAGGTGAAGATCTTGATTTAGGGACAAATCCTTTTCAAGAGAATGGGAATGATGGGAATCCGCCTAAGCCCGTACAACAGCCAATCTGCTGGGTTGCCGACCCGATACGGATAAATGCTAGGCCAATCACTAGGATTCGTGCTAAGACGTTTAAGAAAAATCTTGTGGTCTTTATCTAGGGAGTAATTCATACTCAAAAGGGCTTGTCCTTACCCAAATATCTAAGACCTGTTTTGAGCATACAAGTGGTGTAAGCCGATATGAACCCGGATAGTGGTTTTGGTGCATTTATAGACTCCGGGCAGCAAGAAATGGTTTCAACTTTTTATGGATTCAATAAATATCACTAAGAGGTCATGGAAACAAGTCAAATCAAAAGAAAAACCAACTTGTACGGACTTGTACAGACAGCTTCAAAATTTGGCCAAAAATTGATGTATTGCTTGCTGACTTTACTGTATTTTGTTGAGTTGGCTTTTTCTCTTTCTCTCAAGCAAGGGAAACATGTGAGACTCTGTAATAAGCTTATTTGGCATCCTAGAAAGCATATTGAAACTGATTTGGAGCTCAAATTGGTCAAAGATTAGTTAAAGTCAACTTAGTCAAAAAGCTAGTATTTTAGTTTCCTAATGTGATTCTACTTTTTGTTTTAGGAAATTACCATTACTTTTTGGATTTTATTTATTTATTTTCTAGAAAAATAAGTTTAGGAAAGTTATTATTTTATTATTTTCATTGTAAATTAATTCATTCCTAATTCAAAATAAATGAATTAATTAATCCAAATTAGATTAGGAAAGGAGGAGACTTTCGACCATATTAGGATTTTTAATTGCATGGCTAGTTTTTCCTTTTTGTTTTTAGATTTTATTTTGTTTCGTCTTAGCCTATAAAATGGCTTATTTCTGAGGAAGAACACACGATTAATAATATTCAGAATTTATTTTGTGAGATTGAATTTCTCCCTGTTCTTTTGAACACCTAAAATACCATTAGAGAGTGAGTGCTTTAGCTTTGACTTATCAAGAGAACTTCCATCACCTATTGTGGTATCTTCACTATTTACCAAGGTTTCTAATTACAAGTTGGTTAGGGGTCAAGGTGACCATTAGAACTTGAACATAATTAGAGCCAGCCTAATATAATACGGGTTTAGGATCAGGTCATCCTAGGTTCATATCAATACTGTTTTAAGCAATCTCAACTTAAGCCAGGATTGAATTCCATTGCTTTGGTGTGTCACCAGCAAGGCTGCGAAGCATGGAACCAGAAGTGTGGTTAACAATTTCTATTTGATTGTCAATTTGTGGGTGGTAGGTGCTGCTAAATTGAAGAACAATATCAAATTTTCACCACAATGTCTTCCAGAAATGATTAAGAAACTTGACATCTCTATCAAAGTTAGTGGACTTGGGAATTCCATGCAACTTCATAATCTCTTAGAAAAACAAATTAGCTACATAAAAAGCATCCACGACTTTCTTACAAGGAAGAAAGTGAGCAATTTTTACTAATGATCTACCATAACCCATATCAAGCCAAATTTCCATTCAAAAATAAGAAGACCAAGGTGAAGTCTAGAGATATATCCTCCCAAATAGTAGCAGGAATAGGAATGGGAGAATATAAGCCAGTATTTTGGTAATGACCCTTGGCAGTTTGGCAGATGGAACAATGCTTAATAAATTTGCTAACATTCATTTTCAAGTGAGGCCAAAAGTAATATTTTGTAACTAAGGAAATGGTTTTGTCCAGCCGGCATGAGCAGCCTATAGTTATCCACGTAATTCTTTAATAAGCTAAAGGCGAAAAGTTCTCTTAGATATGTGAAGTTGGAGTCCCTTAAAGAGGAAACCTTCACTGATATGGAAATTTCCACCTGCTTCATGCAAACAACATTTGTGCCAAACTTATCCAAGGGTAGGATCATCAAGATATTGATATTTTAGTGTAGGGAACCCTATCTTGAGTTGTAGCTTATTAAGGAGAAATGTCTTTCGACTAAGGGCATCTACAACTCGATTACTTTTTCCAGCTTTGTGATGAAATGTGTAAGAAAATTTCTGGAGAAATAGTGACCATCGAATATACATTTTCTTAATGTGTTTCTAAAAGTTAAAATGTTGTAATGCTTGATGGTCACAATGTAAGACAAACTCCTTAAAAATTAGATAGTGCTCCTAGTGTTTAAAGGCTTGGATGATGGCATAAATTTCTTGTCCATATGCATATCAGAGCTGGCAAGTTGCACTTAACTTCACGCTGAAAAATTCAATGGCATGTTGCTTTTGCATAAGGATAGCTCCTACACATGTGGAAAAGGCATCCATTTCCACTTTGAAAACATTTTCAAAGTATGGATAAATGACTCGGTGAGTTCTTGTTTCAATGTTCCAAAGCTTTTGAGATAATAAGTTAAAAGGGCTAACAATGGTGCTGAAATTTCACTTAAAATGGCAGTAAAAGGTCCTGGGGCTATGAAAGCTTAGAACTTTAGACACAGTGGAAAGGATCTTCCAATCACGGATGGCAACAAATTCCTTTGGCTATGCTTTGATTCCGTTTGAACACAGTAAATATTAGGAAGAAAGGTTTTGAGCTTATCAAAGAGCATTTTTTTATGCTAAAAAATAAGTTGTTATCTTTGAGTGTGGCAAAGACTTGTTTGACATGCTTAATATGATCCTTGATAAAATGGCTATAAATAAGAATGTCATCAAAGCATACCACTAAACAAAGGCTAATCAGTGGCTCTAAAATCTTAGTCATTAAATGCATAAATATGTTGGGTGCATTACAAAGGCCAAAGGGCATAACTTACCACTCGTAAAGGCTTGAAGGAGTCTTGAATGTAGTCTTCCATTCATCACCAAGTCGTAGACATCTCTAGTGATACCCACTATGAAGGTTCATCTTAGCAAAAACTTGAGCTCCTTCCAACTTATCTAGCATGTCTTTTAGTCAGGGAATGGGGAAATAATACTTAATGGTGATTTTATTGATGGCAAATCTATCAATACACATCTACCATTCACTATAATTTTTTGGGACAATAAGAGCAAGTACAGTACAAGGAATGAGGCTCTCTCTAATTAGATTTTTCTTTAATAAATATTCATTCACTTGTTGAAAGATCATGGCTTCCTTAGAGAACATGTGGTAGTAAGCCAAATTGGGTAATTTAGCATTAGGAATCAAATCAATAGCATGTCCTGCAAGGGACAAAGAGAGCCCGATAAAATGCTTGGAAATATGTTTGGGAATTCATCAAGGAGGTATTGTATTTGGGGAGGAATTCTAGGAGGTGCGGTGGTTTGGGTTGTAGCAATGATGCCAAAAGTGAGTTGGGGTTGCTTAGTTTGAAACTCAAATTGTTTACCCGAAATTGTTAAAAGGACTAGGTTTTGGCTGGATTTAGGGAATGTGGAAGGATGGTTTAGAGGGTAGTAAAACAATCTTCTTTCCTTTCCCTTGAAAGGAATGTGTATTCCACCTTCCATCATGCACCATTATATTATCGAATTACTAGGGACGGCTTAACGAAACATGGCAAGCATCCATATCTAACACATCACAAATAACCTCATCAAGATAATGTTTTCCAATGCCAAAAAGGACTTTACACAGCTCTATGACTTTAGCTTTAGTTTCTTCCTTGATCCATTCCACCTTATATGGTTTTGGGTGAGTCGTGTTACCCAATTTTGAAGCTTTGACTAATGATTTCGATATTATATTCTCACTGCTTCCACTGTCAATAATCACCTCAAATAACTTTTTGTTAATTGTACACTTGGTTTTAAAGATGGCATGATGCTGAGGTTCTGTATGATTCTCAAGGGATAGCAAAAGCTTTTAAACAATACAGATTAAGGGTTCACTTTGGTCTTCATCAACCAACTCAGTTTTATCCCCCACTATGGCAAATTCCTCTCCTAAATCCTCTTGGTTATCCACTATGTTCAATTGTTTCCAAAGTGGGAATTTATTGGATTCGTGACCTTGTTGACCACACTTGAAGCATTTTAGTGGATAATTTCGAGCAAAAAGGTTGAAAGTTTTGGTGGGCTGGTGTTGAGGTTTTGCTGCAGGTTTTAAAGTATTGTTTGTTTCGGGTGGTCTAGAATGGGAAGCTTGAGGAAAAGAAGGTTTAGGTTTGGATGAGTAAAAATCAATCAAAGGTTTCCATTTAACTGGTGTTTGGCTACTACTCTTTCAATTTGTTTTTCAATCTTGAAAGTAAAATTAATAGCGTCACTAAGATTCTAAATAGGATTTAGCTCTAATTATTCTTGAATGGGAGCATTTAAGCCAGTAACATACTTAACAACAAGCTGAACTTTCATTTTCACTCAAGTTAACTCAAGCACCCATTTGTAAAATTCCTCTGTATACTCATCAATCAATATGCACCCTTACTTATAGTGGTGATATTGTTGAAAAAGGATTTGCGCAAAGTCTATTGGTAAGAACCTAGCATGGAGCATCCGTCGTAACCTTGCCCATGAATGAATAGGACCTTTCCCGTATTTGTACCTATTGTTTTGAACTTGCTCCCACCAGGCTGAGGCACCACCATGAAATTTGTAGGCTATTAGATGGACTTATTTGTCCTTAGGCAGATTCATGTACTTGAAGAAGGATTCGATGATTTGTAACTGATCAAGAAAGTTCTCAATTTTTGGATACCCATCAAAATTGGGAATATCAACTTTTATACAATAATCTATAGCAGTATGGTCTCGGGTATACCTATTGATCTCATTTGGAGTTATATGACCCAGAGCAAAAACTTCAATGTCATCTTTCAAGTCCAAATCAAGTTGTGGCTTGACATGATTCTGAACCTATTGTAGATGTCAGTGTTAGGCTTGCAAGAAATGAAGTGGGAATGAATTGTGTAGAACCAGATCTAGTGCAGGAACTTGCAGATTAGTAGGCTATTGAATTAGAGGTGCTACTTGTTATTCATGCATAAGTTTAGGGGAACGAGAACTAGTGGCCTCAACATTCATCACAAGACTTGAACTAAGCATTAAGTAGAGCTAACATGTCTCGCTATATAGGGTGTCAAACTTTTGGTCCAGTTTAGTAACCACGGTCAAGATGGTTTTCGAGTTCTGGTCATCATTAAGAATTCGATGAAAGCTTTTGCCGGATTTGGCCATCATCACTCTGAAGGATTACCAGAGGTCTGATACCAATTTGACGTAGGAAGTCACAGAGTGGAATTACTAGGAAGGAAATCTTAGGTTTCCCTATCCAGATTCCTTTGGTTCAATTGCTTAGAAACGATTCAAAGAAGAATGAGATAACAAACAATCAATCCTTAAGAGAGAGAAAGAGAAAAAAAAAAAAAAAAAAGGTCTGCCTTCTAAAGACAAAGAAAGTTATTTATACAAGCCTTATTTTAGCAAAATGATACAAGATGTAACAAACTTGCCAAGTCGACTTAAAAAAAAAAATGCAAGATGCAATGTTTTAGCAAAATGAAGTTCTTAAAATAACATATAAACTTGAATCTAGGTTCTAAGTATATCTATTATATATTTGATTCAATTATGTGATTCCTAAGCTTCCACTGTATGATTCCAACATAAAGATGCATTGAAATGTTTTAGAATTTTTTAAATAAAAAATAAGGGCTATTAGGTAAAAACAAAGCTTTTATTATATGCCTATGTAGACCACATTTTCTATAATGTGAGCTTGCGTGGTCTCTAAATCAAGTGTGTATATATATATATATATAGTTTCCATTTAGTAGATTGCACAACACACCTTACAGTGCATAATAATGATATGACATAACACTATTTGGGGCAAAGAATGAAATGGATAAAAATTTCATTTCTTTAAAGAAAAGTTTAGTGGGATCTATCACCCCATGAGAATTTAATTGACTATTATTAAAAGGTTCACTTTCACTTACTAAAGTTTAAATATCAAAAATTAAAAACTTTTTGTAAATTAATATTTTTATCTATAATTTGCCAATCTTACTCCCATATACTAACAATAAGGTGAGTTAGGTTGCCCATTAAATTATGATTGTATATATATGATTGATCTCATTATTCTGAGTTTATCCTTAGAAGATATATTGATGTGGATACAATTTTTTTGTAAATATATATATATATGTAGATATTGTGAAAGAAACTAAAATGTAAAATTCTCCCATAACTAGAAACCTAAATTGCAATATTATTTGGATCAACATACAATTTAAAATTTGATGAAGTGGAATAAAGTTGTTCACCATCTATATTATATATAAAAGTTAGATAGCTTATATAAAAATTATGCCATGTGTCATCATCTGGATACTTAGGTTTCCTTCCAAAATTATATATATAAAAAAATCATTATTTATTATTAGACTATCAAACACCCATAATGAGATTCTACTATATCATTAGCGTATATATTTCATTTTATTTATTTTTGATAAAATTGATTGTGGAATTAATGGAATGAACATTTGATTATAGACATTTCATATAGAAAATTAATTGATATTTCATATATTATATTTTATTTATTTTTGATAAAATTGATTGTGAAAATAATGGAATTAACATTTGATTATGGACATTTCATATAGAAAATCAACTGATATTGTATATCTACAATAATATATATATATATACATAATATTTTATATAATAATCACTACGATAAGATTATTGGTAATTATTTGGGTAAGCATTATATGGAAATTAATAAAGATATTCATAATTTTGCCAAAAAATTACATTCAGAAAAATTACATAGGTAATGTAATTTTATTTTATTGATGGAAAAAATCTAAGATATCATTTTCAGAATATAATTGTTAAACATGGCAAAGTAGAATTCCTATTTAATTTTTTTTTTTTATTTATCAAACAAGCTAAATACATTTGGCTATAAATTAGTAAGTGTCACCTTTTAGTTGTTTGAAACTTTGGTATTAAATATTTTAGGTATTAGTGTTTTATATATTTTATTTTAATGTTTTTATTCTTTCATATTTCAGTTTCAATTATTAGGATTTTTCTATTTTTTTTGTTGTTTAATTTTAATTTATTTATTTTTATTGGATGGATCTTAATTATGATCATGTGAATCACAATCATGAACATGAATTGTACTATGGATTTTTGGTTGAAGGTGATGAATCTCATAACAAAGTTGACAATGCTAGATCAGAATATACTGTAGAAATAGATCCCAAAAATACAAGGTTTCGAAGGAAGATTCCTCACTGATTGTCAATTCACTTTTATATACATAGACATTTTAAAGATGGTGGAGGATACGAGTATGCAAAGGAGAAGATGTAAGAAATTTTTCAGGTTGAGGGCATATAAGAAAGAGCTAAACTATCGTTTTGGCAATCAGGTAATATTGGAATTTTCAGAATTTGCAACAACTACATTGAACAAAAGGCAGCATACCTATTAAGCATTTATCCTAGACAATTTAGTTGATTTTTTTTTCTTTTTCCTTATGACGTTTCATTTTTCTTTTTTTGTTAGAATATACAGTATTTGAAAAACAATGTTTTAATTTTTATTTGGCTTGAAATAAAAATAATGGTTTTATTTTATTTACTATTATTTTTTTATATTTCCAATTTAAGTTACCCTAAATGTTTAATAATTCAATGTTTTCCAATTTATGATGTCGTGAATGATTCCAATAATCCAATGTTTTCTAATAATATATATATTATCGTTTTCTAATTTTTATGACAATATTTATGTAAAATAAATATGGTAAAATAAATCTTATATTTTAGAATTTAACAACATGTTTGGCAAAATGTTTGAAAATATTCCCAACAAAAGGGTAAAAAATTGTGTTTGATAAGCATAAATTGTAATGTCATATATAGGGGACAAAAAAAATATTTAAAAGCATATAGCAGTAAACTGAAAATTTTAAATTAAAATTTAAAAAAGTGGTATCCAATATAAATTATTTTTTTAACAAAACCAATAATGGAAATTTTAATCTATGTATATGTCAATTTACTTGAATTTCATTCATGCATAATAACAAATTTTAACTAATAATGATGAATATATTTAAAACAATGAAAGTGCTATCTTCAAAATTTTACTAAAGGTTAAAATAATTGTTATAGTAATGTGATTAAACATAAAAAAAAATTAATAATAATAATAAATAAAAGTATTTGCATAAAAAATCATTTTTTTAAGGTTTATTTGTCTAATGTTATATATTATTACTTCCTAAAAATTAATTACTTGTCATTTATGTAGATATTTCATTGCTTTTATAAAAGTGTATCTTCTTAACCAAGTGAAAAGTATAATAACAAATTATGAAAAACCACTTTTCATATAAAAAATAAATTATTAAAAAAACTAAACAAATACTATTCTTTAACAGATAAGGAAAACTATATCATATAATTCTTCCAATAAACTATCTTATATATGATATTGACATTACATATACATAAGTCAGTTAATCATTAATTTGAAATTTTATAATTTAAAATTTGAAAGTTTTGACTAAAATAAATTTTTTATTTATATAAATTATGAAATTAACTGTCCATATTAAATACCCATTAATTTAAAACTCTGAAGTTTTAATATAAGGATTTTTAAACTTTTAAATTTTGGGTTCCCATTATTTATGGATATTATTTGTCAATGGTAAATAGTTCATTAATTTAAAATGGACAATTTTAATACAAGGCTATTCAAATTTCAAATTGTACATATTATTATAACAACAAGTAATTAATATAGATAATTAAAGAAGATTATATTAAAATACCAATTATGATATTGACATATTAAAATTTAAAATTCAAAAATTTCCGCCCATAAAATGAATATTATTATTCCCAAATTTTCAAACAATTTTTTGAACCAAATAAAAATTACGATAATAAATTATGGACAGACAATTTTCAATTAATAAATTTAAAAAACTCCACTTACTTCATAAATATTAATTAAATGCCATTTATGCACCGTTAGTATTATTGGTAATCAGGCTGTATTTAATTTCATTTGGACTTTTTAAATATGAAAATTTGGGAATTACTAGTAGATTTAAAAAAGCTTGAATAAAGCTATTTTTATTTTTTGGGAGTTAATAAATGAATTTGAATAACGCAAATAATACCATTTTAAAATTAATAATTATTTTTTAGAGCAAAATAAAGCTTGAATAAGGCTAATTATTTATTTTGAAAATAAATATATATTTTTTTTCATGAATGAATGAGGGCATAAATAAAGCTAGATTCATAATATTCAAATTGAGAAATGTAGTAACCATACATAGTCATTTTTCAAATTGATTCAAATAATGAAGGAAAAAACTTTGATTCCAACTAATGGCTTGATTTTAAAAATTAGAAATATTTGCATTTATCACTCATAATAATATTTTTGTCGTTATCAAGTTTTGAAAGTATTTACATATAAATATCCAATGGAACAAGTGATTTTTCAACTCCCTATCTGACAGGACCCGCCCCGGGAACTCTCTCAGGACCTCGCGGGTGATCCCACCTAGTTAAGTCCCACTGGACAATCTCTAGAAAATATCCAATGGAACCTCACCTTAAAACGTAGATAATCAACACCAGCATTAGCATTAATACCTCAAATATATAAATATATATATAAATAAGTCCACAACCGGCCTACTGTACTACAGGCCATAACAACACACAAGAGTATATGGTTTCTACTGAGTTCCATATTTAAAATCAGAGCATTCTAAGAGTATCAACAAGGTCTATGAGTATAAATAAGTAATAAATAAGTCCAAAAGATAACAATAGGTAAATAAAGGATAAATACGGCTGCTGTAGTGGAAGGAAACAAGCGGTAAGCTGTGTGCAAGGTAGACTGCTACTAGCTGCCTGGGCCTAGGGGAACGAATTTAAAACAATAAAACATGAGATAAAGAATCTCAGTAAGTGGCATAGTATAATAGAAAAGTAATGATTTATTTTTGAAAAATCTTTCTCTCAAGATCTCTCATTCCATTCGTTGAAAAGTTTCCCGTTTAAAAATTATTTCACAAAACCCAAACTTGTACCCCAATTAATATCATAAAAATCGATGCTCAAAAGTATGAATGAGCGATCATTGTAATATTATGAAATGTTTCAAATCCAGATATAAACATTTGAGCATAAACTATAATAAT
Organism: Ziziphus jujuba; assembly: GCF_031755915.1. NCBI lineage: Eukaryota > Viridiplantae > Streptophyta > Magnoliopsida > Rosales > Rhamnaceae > Ziziphus > Ziziphus jujuba. The sequence continues at coordinate 10,534,715 of NC_083390.1, forward strand.
TACAGTTCCACCAAATAAATATGAAAATGCAGAAATCACCACAATATTTGTAAATCAACAATATATACCAACATATACAATGTACCATACGATATACAAATATACAAACCGTGGGATACACCCACCTCACTACCCTCAATATATGAATGGTGTCGTGGAAATAATAAATAACCGTCGAGACGTATCCAACCTCACGGTCCGTGGCAATAATAAACCGTTGGATGATACCCACCTCACGGCACCGTGGTAATAATAATAAACCATTGGATAAATCCAACCTCACAGTCCGTGGTAATAATAGATAACCGTTGGATGAAACCAACCTCACGGCACCGTGGTAATAATAATAAACCATCGAATAAACCTGATCTCACAGTCCATGGTAATAATAGATGACCGTTGGATGAAACCAACCTCATGGCACCGTGGTAATAATAATAAACTGTCGGATAAACCCGACCTCGCAATCTGTGGTAATGATAGATAACCGTTGGATGAAACCAACCTCACGACACCGTGGTAATAATAATAAACCGTCAGATAAACCCGACCTCACAGTCCGTGGTAATAATAGATAACCGTTGGATGAAACCAACCTCACGGTACCGTGGTAATAATAATAAACCGTCGGATAAACCCAACCTCACAATCCGTGGTAATAATAGATGACCGTTGGATGAAACCAACCTCACGGCACCGTGGTAAACCCAGCGCGCGGTAATATAATATAATATAATACTGATCCAAGGTATTGGCATTACATGGTACATCAATTTAAAATAACCAATACAGTATACATGAAACAATCTTGTAAGATTGTATATATACTTTTCCAAACAATACTGTATCATAAATCATAATCTAACATTTAAACTTCCACTGCTTAATTAAATCCTTCAAAATCTCAAAACATCATTTCATACGAAAACTAGAAATACTACAATGAAATATATTCACCATAAACCAATTTTAAGCACATAAAATTATGAAATATTTAATCGTGCTTAAAATTATATGATTTTCAATCTGGTTTCTCAAACCAAATAATTTCCAAAATGATTTAAAATCTCAATTTAATTACCAAGATATTTAAATACTACAAGTCCATTTATGGACCCATCAAAATTGAAAATCACTTAAAATATTATCAAAAGTCATATAAAATGATAACACATATATGTGAAAGCAAATATTTATATACGCATAAAACAACATTTCAATCAAATGATATATATGTAAAATATTTAAACCACATATATATATTATACTATATGCCCAAAACATTTAAAAATAATATAACCACTCACAGTATTGTAGATGCTCACGCCTGCTCCTCTACAGGATCACCTCCAGGCTCAACTCGAGTGCCTGTAATATAATAAAATATTCCTCAGGCTCTAAACAACTAAACCAGAGACACTTGTGTGACCCAAATGTCTCCAAATAATTTATAGTACTATAAAATTACATAAATTGGACACCGGATAGTCCGATTATACCGTGCGACCTAGGGACCCGGTACCCAAAATTGGGGATTTTCACCCGGAGCCTAATCTTTCGAAATTGATCCCCCAATTAGGTCCTAATATTATCCAATTTCACTAATCTAACTTCAATTCTAACCAATTTATCCAAAATCGTCCAAACACAGTCCCAATTTCTCCAAAAATTAACCAAATAACCCCAAAAATAGGAAAATTATCAAACGACCTCCAAAATTCACAAATTATATGTCAACGGAAAGCCCAAGAGACAAGAAGTTCACCAGTGGTCTTACCTTGGTCCGGTGACTCCTCCGATGACCAAAAAATTGACGTAAAGGTTCGACCGAAATTGAACTTGAGAGATCTCTCAAATGGTGGGGATTTTGGGCAATCTAACCACGGAAATGGACTCAGAGGAGTCAAAAATGGTGGGATAGAGGTATGGGTCGAGCTAGGTTGGCCAGAAAACACAAGAAAAGTGGAGAGAGAAAATTTCCAACCGTCAGGCTTCTCTGGCCTGATCTGGGTGCGTCCGACGACTAGTGGCCATGAAATTTTTCGGCCGAGCTCACCTCTGTCCCCCTCTCCTCTCTGGCCAGTGTGTGTAGCAAGGTGGTGGCCGGAGATGGTTCAAATAGCATAAACCCGGTTGGAGGTAAAAACGGTCGGTTCGGGCCCGTGGGTCTAGGGTGTTTTTCTCGGGTTTTGGAGAGGAAATGAGTATTTTTGGGCTTTTCTTCCTGTTTGGCACACTTACCAGGCTTATATAGAGCCTAAATCACTAACAGACAAAAATTGGGGACTGGTTTGGACACTGATATAAAACTTATGTTTAAAGCTTTTCAGAACCATAACTTTTTATCCGTAACTCGGAATTTGGCGTGCCGCCAGTCTGTGAACTCGTATCGACGAAATGTATACAATGGTACCTGATTCAAACCAAAAATATTAACTGTTGAAAAAGTCAACTCGGACCCACATATTGTTCACTTGGTCAAACTTGGTCAAACTTAGTCAAACTTATGTATTTTTGGTACAGGGTGTTACACCTATCAATCAGATATACAATTATTGAATAATATTTTTTCCTTAATTTCAATTGTTGTTATAGTATTTTGTTTTTTCTAAAAAAAGTTATTGTTATTTTTTGTTATCTCACTTAGTTAACTAAATTAATATTTAAAATCTTTTTTGTTACAACAAATTTAAGAATCTTTAATTTATTTGTTCTTTATAAATTAATATAATTGTCTGATTTTTGTCAACTTTATTTATTTTTATTATTTTATTATCATATTTTTTTTTATTTTTCTAATTGAATTTAGAATGGTATGTCTGCACACATTAAAAAAGACGTCTAAATTGTTTGATTTTGGCAAAACTACCAAATAGTATAATGAAAATTATAAAATTGAGCTTCACTTGAGTTGGGAATGGCCTCATTTATTAAAAAGTGCTAATGTTGACAAGAGATAAGCTAAAGAGGCTCAGACCCTACCACATACAAACACAGTAAGTAATAAGTGAATGCAAGCTCAACCAAAGAGATTGACCTGCAAGCTTTTTGATACTAAATTAAATATAATTGTTACTTTCATGCTTATTGAAAAGCAAAGAAAAAAGGTCCGAGCTTATCCTATACCATTTTGATCCAAAAACCATGTATAGGTCCTCTCGGATTTGAAAATGGCCATCATTTTCCCATCATATTCATATGATCTACACAACCAAGCAATATAATTTGTACAAATGACAAACCAGAAAGCAAAACACAACATACAAAAACTCCGTCTTGATCGCTTGATAATTGAACCACTCGAAGATCGATCTTTCCAAAAAAGTCGAAATGATATGACTTATGATATCAGATCCAGGTAGAATAAGAATATAAACTTTAGGGTGCTTCTCTCTTCTACTAATATGAGCGGATGAATAGAAGAAAGGTGGATTATATCATTAACTTATTCCATTTGTCTAGGAAAGTTAGCCATGCTTTATAATTAATACTGTTAGGTTTAGAGAATGTAGGCTCACTCAGAGGTCAGGGGCTAGTACGACAAATAGGAGTTTCAATTCCCATAAAGCAAGTGAAAAATCAAAAAGACCAAAGAAATAAAAACTTTCTGTGAGCATAAAAAATAATATAATTAATTAATTTGAATATAATTTATTTTTATAAATTATTTTTAAAATAATCTATTGTGATTACGTATATTATATATCGCATAGGATCAATATTAATTGTCAATTCAAAAGGAAAAAAAAATGCAACAATTAAAAAACCTAAATTACATCCTTTTCAATATAAAGGCTCAAAGCTCAGTTATATCTCAAACAACAGGTCACCGAAGTTCAATTACTCCAAATATATATTTAAAGAAAAAGAGTGGACCACTACTTTATTACATTGGCAGTGCTTGGCAAACTTTATACCACCAGCAGCATTTTCGAAATTTATATTATATACATTTGTCCTTTTGCATTATACTAGCAGTGTTTTTTCTTCTCTTTTTTTATTTATTTTTTATTTTCATGATTGCTGGATATGTCAGATTCTACCCAATCATAAATCGCTCTCGTATCACTAGGGAGGTGGAGAAAATTAAAGCTGACAGAAAAAAAGGCAAAAGTGTAGTATGGGCATGCGGCCGCTCCTTTAACTTTGGTATCCTCTTTGCCTTCATCTTGGCTGCAAAGTCGCCTAGGTTCATCAGTTTCTGATGGTTTATTCCTCTATAATTTTGACAGACATCTAACATTTCTTACATAAGTAGGTTTATTTTTTAGGATTTTTTCTAAATTCTGTGTTTCTATTTTTTATTTTATTTTTGTTTTTATTTTTGGATAAAATTATTAAATTTTGAATTTCAAATTTTTTTTAATTTTTGATTCTGATATGATATTAAATTTCTATTGATTTTATAAATTTAAAATAATAAATAGTGGATTTTTCATTTGATTGATGCTTTTCTCTAGTAGAAACAAGCTTAGAAGTTGGAAGAAATACAAACATACATATGTACAGTCAAATTTTTATTAAGATATTTTGATAATTTTCTTACTAACATTTTTATTGTAAGTTATTAAATTACTTTTAAAGTTAAAATTTAAAAATATTTTAAGGAATTTTATAAATTTGATCAAATATTAAATTGTTAAAAGGACAACATGAACTTTATTTGCTATCATTTAAACCCTAATTAATATATTTACATTTCAACTTTTGAAGTATTTGAGGAATTGATAAGTTAAGTTATAATGGAAAACCATCAACACATTCTGGTAGGAGAATTATTGTACTATTATATATATAATAATTTTCTAATGAGGGATTTTTTTCACATAAGCAATAATTATATGCAAATGCTAAAAGCTGTCATATTTTATTAATAATTTTAAATTTGAATTCAAATATTAGTTATCATTTTATTTAATAATTAAGATATTGCCATGTAAATATTTCTAATTTAACTAAATGAGAGATTCCTTGATAAGAGACTTATTTTATATCTATAAATGTTTAGATTTTTACACTAGGTTAATCACATGATTTTATTATCAAGTTCTTTTTCATAAACCCTTAAATAATTTCAAATGTTGAAATTTAAAAATCAACTAATGATCTAATATAAATTTAATGGCTTATTAAAATTTTATTTAGAGAAAATAACCTTGAAGGAAACTAATAAACTATAAATGCATTTTAAAATCTCATTCCTTGAATAGATCCAATAACATCAATCGACTTTATAATAATATTATTATCATCATCATTATCATCATATCAGGTCAAGTTATAAGGTTGACTTAGTTTTAAAGTTATTAGCTTTTTAACATAAAATAGAAGCTATATTTTTTACAGATCAAAGTCATTCGAAGTGTTCAAGGAACTCTTGGTGAGATTTGTCCATTTGATATATAACTTTGCTATATGATAGACTTGCATACTTATCATGCAACGGGCATAACCCAATTTTTGAATAGCAAAATTTTTTGAACGGCAAAAGATTGACCATGCCAACTGTGGGCTTATATGCTGTTTATATTATATAAACATGTTTTGTTTATATATAACTTCTATTAAGTGTCTGCAGAGTTTTTTGTTGAGGTATGGTGCCTGGCAAATGCTATTACAAGCAGCACTTACAGTTATTCTACAGGGTTTCTATGAGCCTGAATGGAAAAGTGACCTTGGTGATTATTGATTGGTATATATTTTCACTTTTGTTTGAGACATCAAGCATTATAACACTAATGTTACTAAAAAAATAAAAGAAAGAATAAATGGGAAAAAAAAAATAAACAAAAGTTTACCAAAATATGTCCCATTTTGTAAACAGCTTGAAATACTTTACAATCATTTTGTTATTTCTTTTTTTTTTTTTTTACATTAATTCTATTATTGGTTTCTTTGTAACTAGAGACTAACAATTATTCAAAGCATAAACCAATTATCTACAACTATAAAGTTAACCATTTAAAAAATTGAAAGTAACACAAAAATGGTATGTTACCCAAACGATAGATAAGAAATCAGTTTGAAAATTGAATTTTATTTTTTTATTATTATTATTATTTTTACAAAAATCTCAATAGTAGTGTTTGGCCATTATTTTTCAAAATATTTTTGAAGAGTAATTCTAAACGTATCAAATAAATATATCAAAACGTATCCTAAATAATATATATTAATATTTTATTAATTAATATATTATTTTAATTTAAATATAAATAAATAAAATTTTAAAAAATAAGTATAACTGTTTAAACATAAACAATCAAATATTAAATATTGACATGTTACACTTCATATTCATCTCAATAAGTTACTCGATACTCCAGCAATAATCATTTTGAAAAAAAAAAAAAAAAAAAAGGGGCCAAACTTTGAAAACCGTGGAATATTTTGTTTTAAAAAAAAACACTAAAAAATGTGGAAGAATGGCGGAACGCAATCCCCCCATGATCTTGGTGGGCGATCCCACCATCTGATGGGATACCAAGATAATAAAAAAAATAATAATAATAAAGGCCTTTTTGAACGGTTCTTTTTCCTTTGAAACGAATTTTTGAACGGTTCTTACTAATTATTTTCAAAAAAATATTCTGTTGTTCCTTATATAAAAAATAATTTATAAAATATTATATAAAAGCCAATGGCCAAAACGGATTCCAAACAATTGCTCAAGCATGTATTTAAAAAACTATTTTCCGAGTTTTGAAACATAAAATTATTGGCTTAAAGATTTTTGTTTTTCATAATTACAATATATATATATATATATATATACTAGCATTCATTCCGGTGCATCGTACAGTATGTCATCGTACAGTATGTATAATCATAATAGAAAAATTTTAAAAATAATTTATAATAATTAATTATATTTGAAAACTTATTTAAAATATTTATTGTTAATAAATATATTTGGATCGTTTTTTTTTTCAATCTATAATATAAAAGTTTGTTAATAATTATAAATTTGATATCTATATATAATACTATTCAATTATAAAATTTAAATTTAAAAATGCTTACCTATTTATTTTTTTCCATTTATGAAATTTTCCAATCCGATTTTTTTCATCTATAAAATTTAAATTTAAATTCAAATGTTTTACATCTATATAACTCAAATTAATTTTCATATATTAAATACTCATAATATAATTTAGTTAATTAATTAATCATTATTATTATTATTATTATTATTTATCCTATAAACATATTTTTACCTTATAAAATAAATTAGGAAATTCAAATTATAAAATTTTTATCTATTTTATTTTTTTCATCTATAAAATTCAAATTCAAATGAATTAATAATTTGTTTTAAATATAAATCTTATTTTACTATGTTTAACAATTACTATTTATGGCTACATATATTTTAAGGAGATCAAATAAAAATATCAATATTATAATTGATATCTATATATTAGAATATTAAAATTTCATTTATTACATATATATATATATATATATGTATGAATATGTATTAGTATATGAAATTTTTATGTGAAATATATTTAATAAAAAGAATATATTTTGTTTTATAATAAAATAAAGAGATTAATTTCATTCTTAATTACTGTATATAAAATATTGTTATTTTGCAAGAAAATAAGTATAAAAACTAATAAAAATATTTATATATAATTATAAATTTTTTTAATGTTTTCTTATAAGTATATAAAGTTTATGTACTCCAATTTAAATATATACATACAATATTCTTTACCATTGTTTTTGTATTTTGTAATTTTTATTATTTACTGATAATATGGTACAAATATACATATATATATATATATACAATATTATTTATTATATATATATATATATATATTATCATATTCTGAAGATTATCTTTTAAAAATAAATAAATAAATATATATATATATATATATATATATAAATAAGTGATTTAAAGCATTTGTTTTCTTTGTTAATAAATACATATATATGTGTGTGTGTGTACATTTTAAACATTTTTTGGAAAATATTTAAAAAAATATATTATTTATCTTAAATTTCTGAATAAGAAGATCAATATCATTATTAGTTATTCTATTTTAATTTTATTATTTTATAATGTAATTCCATTTATTAATATACATATACGAATATGTATTAGTATGTGGAACTTTTTGGTAAAGTATATTTGGTAAAAATAAGAAAATCATTTATTTATATATGTTTTTTACCAAACAAAGGGATTAATCTCATTACTAATTTATTTATAGTTACATATATATTTAAGAAGATTAAATAAGGAGGTTAATCTTATAATTAAATTCTATTTGACTTGCTTATAGCCAAATATATTTGACGTATTTGGTAAATAAAATAAAATCATATATTTTGTTTATTTTAAATTTATTTCAAAATTATTATCGTATGTAGTTATTAAATACAATAAATGTTGCAATTTCGTTATTAAAATAGTGTACCCTTTTAAAATTATATAATATTATAATAATAATAAGTTTTAAATATATATAATTTATTTAGGATAATAGATGTGTTGTTGGATAATGATCTCCAAGATCTTCTCCATTGGCCCTAATGTACTTGATTAAAATATGATATTTCTAAACCGTCCATCTAATATAATAATAAAAATATATATTAATTGCTAATAAAATAAGATCAAATAATTTATTTTGAAAACAAATCTTATTTAGTTATATTTAACAATTATTATTTGTGATATTGTGTTTTTATATACAAATAAAAATATATCTTTATTAATTTCTATGTAATTATAATACATTTTACTTATTTGACTTATTTGAGTTATTTGGTAAATAAAATAAAATCAAATATTTTATTTATTTTAAATTTATTTCAAAATTATTACCATATATCATTTTTTTAATTGTTTGATAGTTATTGATAGTTATATCAAAAATTGATTTGATACATATTTGGTTATAACCATTAAAAATAAGATAATAAATAAAATAAAATAAAAAATAGTTTTGCAAGGAATTTGAAAGAAGGATATGCTAACACGTGGCACATACACTTGTTCTTTTATATATTATATAGATAGATTATAATAATCTATAATAATAATAATAATAATATATATATATATATATATATAAAATTTAAAAAGGGTAAAAATATGTATTTGGTAAATAAGATAAAATCAAATATTTTATTTATGTTAAATTTATTTCAAAATTATTACCATATATAATTTTATTAATTGTTTGATAGTTATATCAAAAAATAATTTTGGTTTTATCCATAAAAAATAAAATAATGAATAATAAATAAATAAAATAAAAAAGATATTTTTGAAAAAAAATTAGAAAAAACATATGCTGAAACATGCGCAAACGCTTGTTTTTTTTATTTTTTTATTTTTTTTATATATTATATAGATTTTTTAATATAAAACGGAGAGATGTGATTTGAACAGAGGCAAGATGTGGGCGTAAAGGATGTATCAGAAAGCTTCTTCACAAACTAATTATGTTAATTAAATTCAACTATGAATGTAACAAAAGTAAAAAAATTTAAAATTTGATATATATATATATATATGAAAAAAATTTATTTAGAGGTTTTCAGTTTTGTTTAATTACAACTCATGAAATATTATATGCCGAATTCATCTATCAACTTTTACTGATTAATTTTTACAGTTAAAAATTATAAATATAATTATAGTAAAATTCAAACTTAAATGAAATTTATCCTATTTTAAAACTTTTATTTTTAAATAAAAACATAAATATTATTTAAAAATTAAAGAACAGAACAACCTGATAGGATAAGAGAATGGGGCCATTGTGGACCTTTCTCCATCCAGACCTCAACAGCATTGCTAGATAGAACAAACTTTGCTAGACTATGAGCTACCCTATTTTAAAAATCCCAGCATAGTTGTATAATAATTAATGCTAAGAACAAACTTTCTTTTTATTTTTTTATTTTTTTAATGTTGAATTTATTCAGTGGGCAATTGGAAACGGCAGAGTGGACAGTAATGGCTTCTACTCAACCATTCTTTTATACAATCGTCATGAAATATATGCAAACAACTCAATCTACTAACATATAACCCTCCTGGAATTTTGTCCAAGCATATACTACATCTTTTTCTCTCCTCCTCCTTATCATCTTCTTCTTCATCCTTTAGCCTTACCTTTTCCAAACCCCTAACGATGTACTCTTTTGCAGCAGGAACCATTCCACAACCTACTTCACTCTCTTCATCTGACGATATAAAATCATCCTCATCCACTATGAACTCTGAAACGACACCGATTTTCACCACGAACATCGTACCCGCCGACAACGACAACTCGCTGTGGCCGCCACAGCCTTTCTCGAAACCCTCAAGATAGGGATTAATTTGTTTGACAGCGAGGTAGATTATGGCATTCACAATATCATCCTTGACATGGTCTTCAACTTCTAGGTCAGATATCATGCCTAAAATAACGTCTTTACTTTCTTCATTATGGTTTATTTGGTTTTTATTATGATAATTATCGAGGATGAGAGAGTTTAGGTGAAGCTCAACTACAGGTCCAACAATGGATTCCTCAATGGTATACATGGGGATAAAATTCCACGACCAGTTTCCTCGGTGCCAAGATTCCGGATGAATGCTGAACTGAAGATTATTATTATTATTATTATTACTTGGTTGTGATTCCTTAGCAACCTCATCATCTTGATAAGTTTGCACGAGTTTTAGCGATACACGTGCTTGAGAATACTGCTGGACCATAGTTATATATGATTGGTTATTGTAATTTGTATTTTGCTGACTGTGAATCAATCAACGAGAGTTATGTGCGTATATATAGAGAAAGGGAAATATAATATGTTTGAGAATCAACGAGAGTTAGGTATGTGTATATATAGAGGTAAGAGAATTATAATATGAATGGGTTTGAATAATCAGGACGGGATTTGGTAATGTTATGGATACCTAATTGATCTTGGAGAATGCTGTCTTTTGGTGGGGAATTGAAGTTTATATAAAATAACATGTTATTATTTAATATACTATTGGTTGAAAAATTAATAAAACTTATTTGGTTAACAATTTGAAGTTTTCTAATAAACAACCTTTAAATTTTTTTTTTAAAAAATGTATAAACCTTTTTAAAATTGGGTAATATGATCTATAAATTGATATAATGGATACCTTTTATAAAAATTGGTAACGTTATCTATAAATTAGGTAAAATTTTTATTACTTACCCAATTGAAAAGGAAATACGCAATTTTATGCAAAAAATTACTTGTTAGCTTTGATAATAATCGTTAATAAATTGTTGCTTCTATGTGATTTACTAATTTGGAGTATTTAATTTTTTAAAAAAAATTTTAATTTTAAAAAAGTTAATATCAAAAAATAAATTTTTAATAGTATTGAATTAAATTATTGTACGATGACAATTATAAATTAATAAAATATTATTATATCATATTTTACATTATTTATACATCTGTGAGTGTTTTAAATTGCTTTTTTTTTAAATTTCTTTTTTCCGATTGAAATATATTTATTGGGAAAAAGGGTAGTTAATAATTAATTAGCTTTTTTTTTAACATGATTACAATTACCGAAATTGAAAGGGATTTCACCTCAGGCTTGATCGAATTGAGTGTCTACAATCTAGTTTTTTCTTAGTGGTGCAATAATTAATTATTTATTTAATTAAATTTCGTCATAGTTCTACAATTTGATGGTAGTACTCCATCAGTCCTTTATTTACCATACTCGTATTTGTTATTGTAATGATCTCATTTATAAAAAGAAAAATTAAGTAGAGTTTTCTCCTTTTTTTTTTACAATTTTTTTTTTCAAAACAAAAAAGAAAATCGATACACATATATAAGTTATTATTTTTATGTACGGATATTAATTATTGAGTATGTAAAATATAATATATGGTATAACAATTAAAAACTATACATATTAATTTTAAATTATCATATATTATAATAAACAGTGATCAAATGCAAATTATTTAGTGGTTTTGCTTGATTGGATGCGTAATTCGGTTGGAATTAATGACGGAGATGGGAATTTTGTTTGGTTGCTCAGAAAATGCAGGAAAAGTATTGAAATTCGAAAGAAGAGCTCCAATGGGTAAACGGTTATCAAATGTAAATTATTTGGTGGTTTTGTACAGAACATGAATCATATTCAACGAAACCATTTTTTTTTTAGCCCCAAAATGTAGATCTTTTTGGTGTATTCCGAATAGCTTTAACACCCTAGTTGCAGAGAATTTTTTAACCAAATGGAGTTCGGTGCAAGGTTAATCTGGAAGATGTCACCGCCATTGGACTCCCCCTCAATTGAAGACCTTCTGATCATGAGATAAGTGTGACATAACTCCTGTCAATTCAATTACATAAAAATAGTTGTAGAAATTTTAAGAAATTTGAAATTGAAAAATCTTGGTAAACATTTTCCTTTCTGTTTCTGGGATTTTTAATTTTAATCAAGTACTGGTTGTGGTTTCCATTTTCATTTGCCAATTTGTGGGGATTCAAAGATTTCACAATTTCTTCGCACGATAGTAGGGCCAGAGATGAAATGAAATTTCACAAGTGGTTTGCACTTGTAGAGAACTCTAGCAAAGCATACCAGAGAAGCCAAAAGAGCAGAGACTCAGAATATCAGCAAATAAATCTGTCAATATGTGTAACCGCAATGTGTGCATATTCATCCAGAAATAAGTAATATCCACATCAATTTTTTTTTTTTTGAAAAAAGGAAGAGAGCATGATTTTGGAGATCAAGGCTCTACAGGAAAAGAGAAAATTGTATATTATCTTAGTTTCTGCAAGAGCATTGAAATATGGAGATAAACATCAAATACCTGGTTAAAAGATTCTTAAATATGAGTGGGAGGCTGATGAGATTGTCTCCAATACTCTTGTTATTCTTAGTAGCATCATATGACACCAGGAGTTCCCCCAAACACTTCAGTGGGATATTTGAAAGAGGGAACTCCCAATGAAGTGATCAGAGGAACTCTAGGGGACACTTGATATTTCCTTGCCTATGCTTGTACTGTTTTCCTGATGGGGTAACCTGCCCATTTTTGCAATTTATAGTGAGCGCCTCTGTTTTCATTAGTTGCTATTTTGGTCCTTAATTCTTTGCTTCACCTCAACAGGTGAGAAATTTGAGTGGTTAAAAATTTTGGCAGTGAACCTAGACGTGATACGGAGCTAGATAGAAGGGGTAGCTAGAGAATAATATCAAGGTCATTTTCATGGCCATTTTTTCCCCTTTTGTTCTTGCTGTTCTGTCATCGTCTTTCTTTTTGCAATCCTTTTTCTTTCATACAAAGCACAGATAATATGATTCTCATGTTTTCCCTCAACAGTAGTCACTGACACAAAAAGAGTTTCTTATGTAATGCAGGTTCTAGTAGCTAGAAAGTTCAAGTTGGGGGGTTAATATAAGCGCTTGGCCCACATTTATTCTCATGAACATCAATGAAATGTTGGCCTAATATGTGCTACAGAATACATGCTAATATCTTGGGCTAATGGCACGTGTATCTGGTACATATGCTTTGACTGAAGAAAATGTTGAAAGACTTGATCGCATGGAGATAAAATTGAAAGAACAAGGTATTGGAGGGCTGGAAATTAATCTGGTACTAATATCCTTCATCTGACCACGATTCTGACCGGGTTAATCTTCTTTCGGTGGATTCCTTTGTCTCTCTGTTGGTTCGTCTACTCTGAGGCCAACGTTATCTGTATACACAGTGACCATTGGAAAGCTCTTCTATATATAACTGGAAAGTAATTTGTTTCTCAACACAAGAAGATAAGAAGAAAAAGAATATATAAGTCAGCTGTCCCCTGGAGTTTCCCTGAACACTTCACTGGAACTCTAAATCCTCAGACTCAGATTGAGGGTAATCTAAGCCCACTGAAGTGTTTGGGGGAACTTTGGTTGCCACCTGACTGTGATTAGCAAGAAGAGGGTAATTGTTAACTAATCATAAGACATTTAGTTCATAATGTTTTTTTATTGCATTTGATGTTTTTATGATCTCTTGCTTAATGTTTTGGTCTTCTGTCTATTCAAACTAGTCACACTGCTAGGTATTTTGTGCATAAGTTACTACTGAATTACTTCTCTGCAGCTCCTGTCTTAGTACACATCCTGAAGGAAGCATGTATCACTATTGTCCTGTCAAAACAAAACGAAAGGAAATCTCATTGGAAGTATTTGATCTCAAGGCATTGCCAGAAACGAGATCCTAATTACTACTTTTTAATATTATGATGAACTCACAAGACTTATTTTACATCTTCTATTGCACTAGCTGGCTTTACTTGTAAGGATTAAACTGCGTTGTTGGCAAAGCAATATTTAGTATATGTCTAAGCATTTAGCCACATAGGATTTTTCATTTAGACAGCTTGTAGCTGTCAAGGAGTTTTCTCATTACCATCTGTATATAGCATTACTATGTGTCCATGCATATGCTTATATTAACTTTACAATTTATATAAATAATGTCATTAATTCAGGGGACTCAAAAATTCAGTAAACATTAATGATCAAATCCTAAGATGTGTGATATTAATAGAACTAGAAATAATTTGCAGAACTTTGAATTGATTATAAATTTTTAATCAATTTTAGCAAACACATGGACCAGTAATAATGTTACACTGAGGAAGTAAGACACAACTATTTCCTAACCATGCATGTACATGTACGTATTAAGTTGCTGCACGGATGAGTGTAAAAGATGAAAATGATTAGGCATGTAGGATGGTTTTAGGAACGAACATATTCAGGAATAAGCAGGAGAATTTCTGGAAGTACGTTGTATGCCTAATTCTTTATAGTAATTAAGAAACTGTCACCTATATTGAGCACTGGCAATCGGGTTACATTTACTCAAGACATTGGTTTTCTTCATGTACCTTTCATCACAGTTAAAGTGCCATCATCAGTCCACGGTCAATTACTAAAGAACTCTGAATGGTAAGAAGACTTTCTTCGATCATTTATTATTGAATCCCACATGACATGGATGAACAAATTTTATGTTATTTTTCTTTTATTCTTTATGCAATTTGAGAGTGTAGACGTTTCATATTGTGTTTTACAGCACGGGGAAGCCAAAAATTGATAGAAGCTAGCTTGAGTTAAAAGTTGGACATTGACCACACTTTTTCTTCAATGATTTTGGGAGCAAATTGGAAGTCAAAAGTTCCTGATACAAACCTAGGACGATCTGTTTCTAAATCTGTATTATATTAGCTCAGATCAAAAAATTAAGTTCAAGTCCTTATGAAAACCTTAACCCCTAACTAACCTGTGATTAGAAACTTTGGTATAATGAGGACGCCACAATAGGTAATGGATTTCTTATTGATAAGTCGAAACTAAACACTCACTCTCTAATGGTGTTTTAGGTGTTCAAATAGAAAAAAAAAATTCTATCTCACAAATAAATTTTTGAATATTATTGAAGGTGTGCTCTTCCTCAAAATTAAACCCTTAAATAGGCTAGAGCCATAAAACAATAAACCCTAAAAGTTTAGGTTAAAACTGGCCACCAAAGAGATAGGGAAACATGTTGGCTGAAATTTACCTACTTTCCTAAACTAATTTAGATTAATTAATTTCTTTATTTTGAATTAGAAATTAATTAATTTATAATGAAAATAATAAAGTAATAATCTTCCTAAGTTGATTTTTCCAGAAAATAAATAAATAGAAACCAAATATAAGACTAATTTCTTAAAATAAAAAGTCAAAATCAAATTAGGAAACTAGTTAACTAGTTTGACTACTAAGGTATATTTGACCAATATCCAGCTTTGAACTGTAAATCAGCTTCCATATGCCATGTTGGATGCCAAATATAATTAATAATGATTCCCATATGTTGCCCCTTGATTGGAATAAATCAAACTTGCTTGAACAAGAAGAAAAGTCAAAATCAGCTGTTAAACAGCACATTTTTGGCCAAATTGAGATGTTGTCCATACAAGCTGGTTTTAAATTCTTTTGATTTTGTCTTGACATGATTCTATAGCCTCTTGGTGATATCCATTGAATCTAAGAAGTGTTGGATCCATTCGTTGCTGCCCGGAGTTTATATTTGCACTAAAACAGCTACCCGGGTCCGTAATAGCTTCCACCACTTGGATGCTTAAAACAGGTTTTGTATCTTCGGATATTGAAATGCCCTTTTGAGAATTAATTACTCCCTATATAAAAGCACCCAATTTTTTCTTAAACCTCTTGGCTTGAGCTCTAGTGATCGGTCCGGTCTTCATCCATATCGGGTCAACATCCTAGCGGGTTATCTGTTGTGCGAGCATGGGCGAATTCTCATAATTTCCCTTCTCTTGAAAATGATTTGCCCTCAAATCAAAATCATCATCTGCAGCAAAAGGAGATAATTCGGCAACATGAAATGTATCACTAATATTATACTTACCTAGTAAGTCAAACTTTTAGGTGTTTTCATTGACTCGCTCCAAGACTTGAAAAGATCCATCCCCACGAGGCATAAGCTTCGACTTTCTTTGTTCAGGAAACCTTTCCTTTAAATGTAACCAAATGCAATCTCCTGATCAAACACTATCACAACAAATCCTAGAAATACTAATTTATTTTTACAGAAATCACACTTTCAAAGTTAGCAAATAATCTCTCCTAAATTTTCAAATTTCCACTAAGTAAAGCTTTCAACAATGCAGATAAAGTTCTATACAACAAAAGCATCTTTAAATAAGCATCTTTATAAATCATGACTAGCATTGGTTTCTTACTCAAGATGGATTTATTAACATCCTCAAAACTAAGATAGAATTTTTTATTTTTCCTCTCTTTTTTTTTCTTTTCCTTTCTCACTCACGGGTTGCCTTCTCTTTGCCTCATTCTCGGCTTTTTCACTATGTCTCTCAGTTTTCTCAAGCTTCTTCTCACTCTTGGGTTTCTTTCTTTCTTTCCCCTCTAATTTGGGTTTAGGACACTTACCTAGTTGTTCTTGTAGGTCCTTGTTCCTTTGAGTAATTATTGAAGCCGTGGGTGCCATATTAGCCTTTTCTTTAAGCTTTTCGGCCTCCCTACTTTGTTGCATTTGAAGTTGATCTCTAAATACTTCCTTTGGAGTTAATGGCTCCAATGTTACTTTTTTTCCTTTAAACTTAAATACAATGGAATTATCTCTTCCATAATGTATGGCATCCTTATCAAATGCCATAGCCTACCCAACAAAATATGACCCGCATGCATAGGAACAACATCACACAATACAACATCCACATATTTATCAATGCTGAATTTTACTTTGCTTTGTTTATTTACTTTCATCTCACCACTATCATTAAGCCATTGTAATCTATATGGTTTTGGATGTTCAATTGTTGCTAAGCCTAATTTATCAACCACAACATTATTAATTACATTAGCACAACTTCTACTATCAATTATCATGCTACAAATTTTACCTTGGATTTCACAACAGGTGTGGAAGATGTTCTCTCTTTGAAGTTGTTTCTCATCTTTGTACACAGTCAAAACTCTTCTATTCATTAAGCTCAACTCATCCTTAGATGCCCTAAGTGTTTCGGATTCCTCAAGTTCTTCATCTCCCACTTTTTCATAATCAATTTCGATTTCAGTATCACTTTCCTCACTTTCAGATTCTAATTCACCATTATATTTCAACACCATGATTCTCCTATTCGGGCATTGATTGGCAATGTGTCCTCTTCTCTGGCACTTAAAACACACAATTTCATGCGTTCTAGAAGGTTTAGGATCATATTTATCTTCACTTTTGTGTGCTTGGATAGATTCGGCTTTGGACTCCCATTTTGGCCGTATGGTGCTTTCTTTTCCAAGTTTCGGCTTTTGTCTTACTTCAGAGGTGGGATTGCTTCTCCAAGCACTTGGATTTGATCTCCCACTATTTGAAACTCCTCCAAGCCGTGTACTTGTACCCCTCCTCTTGAATTGATTCTCAAGTTTGATAGCCACATGCAACATCTCTTCCAATTCAACATATCGTTGTAATTCTAATTGATTGGTTATCTATCGATTCAAACCTCCCAAAAACCTTGCCATGGTTGCCTCACGATCCTCCTTCATACTCAATCTCATTATGAGCAGCTCCATCTCCTTGTAATAATTTTCCACGAACCTATTTCCTTGAGATAAAGATTGTAACCTTTGATGTAGCAACCTATGATAATGAGTCGGTACAAATCGCTTCCTCATGGTGCCTTTCATTTGTGCCCAAGTAGTAATTAATTCATCACCTACTCTTCTTTGGGTATTGTGTTCATTTATCTACCATTGGAGTGCATAATGTCCAAATTTCATTGCTGCCACTTTTACCTTCTTAGTCTCCGAATAGTTGTGACAGTCGAACATCATCTCTATATGCTCCTCCCCATGAAAGGCGGTATGTTGACCTTGATATTTCCAAGATCATCATCTTCTTCCCTTGCTGGTCTCCCATGGTTTTGCCTTCCTTGATAAGCAAAAACTTCATCAATTCATCCTCTAAATTATCTCCATAATTTCCTTCTTCAAAATCCTCCCTATGGCGTCCGCGACCTCCTCGATCTCGACCTCAGCTACCATGGAATTCTTGCCTCAAATTTGGCCCACCTTGTGATGTTCCAACCTGTCCATCCTTTGATCTAGGTTATCAAAGCGAGCATTCATCTGCTGTAATTGCTCCAAGACCGCCATCATGTCTGCCATTCATCTCCCATCCCTATAGCTCAAGAATCACCCTTGACACCTACGGATTCATCTTCATTAATTCTTAATGGCACATCTCCTCTTCGCATCCTTGAATCTGCCATGTTAGTATAAATAACACAAAAATAAAAAAAAAAACCTCACTAAATTCACTCCCTCACATATTTCACTTAAACAAGGTATTGACACTCATGTTTGTACACTAGTTTGGGCTTTTAACCCTCTTTTGAATTATCTCAAAGTTCTACTTAAAACACCCATAAAACGGCAATTAGATCACAAGTATGTTTTAATTAAACTTATCAACAAAACAGTAGCAAAAAGCAAGCAATATCAAGTGAATTTTTAAACACTAAATTCTCAGTTTTTCTAAACAAAAATAGGCAATTTAACAAAGGAAATTTTAGAATCAATAAGAACTGGACTAGCTGGTAAGAAATTAAGAATTCAAGAATAAATTTTAAAGAAAGAAATTGAAACCCGAACAAGAATCAAATTGAACAAAAATATAAAATAGTTGTTGGTTGTTGTTCTTTACAATTCAAGTTTTGTATCAAATCCTTTAACTAATTTTAATCCAAATAATTTTGCACTCAAAACTAAAATATCTAGTAGAAAAATTGAATTTCCAGCAACTCCAAATATTAAATAAATAAGCAACAACTCAGCCATTCCAACAAATTTCCAGCAAACAAATTCAAAATCCAACTTTAACCAAACCGGCCTTTTTTTTTTTTTTTTTTCAATCAGCTTTTCTTTTTCTTCTTCTTTTTTTTTTTTTTTTTTTTTAACTCACAAAATATAATCAAAACTACAATAGCAAGAATTAACAACTAAATTGCAATTCCAACAACAAATAACTACCAAACCCGAGACCACCAACCAACAAGATACAATTTTTGTAAATTTATATATGTTGCCGCAATTCCTCTTTTTTTTTTTTGGGATATATGAATGCAAATATTTAAGATCAAAACAGCAAATAAAAATCAACAATAAACTAAATTACTAAGAACAAAGATGAAAGACAATCGATAAAGTAGGAAACAAAAAATACGATCAAACAAAGAACCTAATTTCAACTATGAATGAATTTTTTTTTTTTGGTTAAATATGCAGAACGTGTAGGATGATAGAAGCAACCTTAACCTAATGCTCAAATTGCAGATTAATGCAAAACAAAATAAAACAAATAAGATAGATCAAACCTGAAAAAATCTTGGCTCTGATACCAAATGATACGAACCTAAAACGATTTGCTCCTAAACCCGTATTATATTAGCCCAAGTCAAAAAATTAATCCCAAGTTCTTATGGAAACGTTAACCCTTTACCAACCTGTGATTATAAATCTTGGTATAATGAGATGCCACAATAGGTGATGGATTTCCTATTGATATGTCAAAACTAAAACACTCACTCTCTAATGATGTTTTAGGTGTTCAAAAAGAACAAAGAGAATTCTATCTCACAAATAAATTTCTGAATACTATTGAAGGTGTGTTCTTCCTCAAAATTAAGCCCTTAAATATGCTAGAGTTACAAAATAATAAACCCTAAAAACTTAGGTTACAACCGGCCACCAAAGAGAAAAGGAAACATGTTGGCCGAAATTCACCTACTTTTCTAAACTAATTTAGATTAATTAGTTCTTTTATTTTGAATTAGGAATTAATTAATTTACAATTAAAATAATAAAATAATA
Source organism: Ziziphus jujuba (assembly GCF_031755915.1). Classification (NCBI taxonomy): domain Eukaryota; kingdom Viridiplantae; phylum Streptophyta; class Magnoliopsida; order Rosales; family Rhamnaceae; genus Ziziphus; species Ziziphus jujuba. Next base: position 10,555,158 of record NC_083390.1, read on the forward strand.
ACTTTCCTAAGTTGATTTTTTCCAGCAAATAAATAAATAGAAATCAAATATAAGACTAATTTCTTAAAACAAAAAGTCAAAATCAAATTAGGAAACTAGTTGACTAGTTTGACTAGTAAGGTATCTTTGACCAATATCCAGCTTGTTTGAGCTCCAAATCAGCTTCCATATGCCATGTAGGATTCCAAATATGATTAATAATGGTTCCCACATGTTGCCCCTCAATCGGAATAAGTCAAACTTGCTTGAAAAGGAAGAAAAGTCAAAACCAGCTACTAAACAGCACATTTTCAGCCTTACAAGCTGGTTTTAGACGCTTTTGATTTTGCCTTGACATGATTCCATAGCCTCTTGGTGATATCCATTGAATCCAAGAAGTGTTGGATCCATTCGTTGTTGCTCAGAGTCCATATTTGCACTAAAATAGCTACTTAGGTCCCTAACGGCTTCCATCACTTGGATGCTTAAAACAACTTTTGTATCTTCAGGTATTGACAAGCCCTTTTGAGAATTAATTACTCCTTGTATAAAAGCACCCAGTTTGTTCTTAAACCTCTTGGCTTGAGTTCTAGTGATCGGCCCAGTCTTCATCCATATCGGGTTAGTACCCCAGTAGGTTGTCAGTTGTGCAGGCACGAACGGATTCTCATCGGTTCCACATATATATAATGAGTGGGATGTTATGTTGGAACTTTCCAGGCCTTGACTCTGCAAGTATATAGTGCTCTTTATCTGTGTAATACATATTGGTGTTCCAAATTAAAGTTCTTTTTTGTAGAGTAAAAAGTGTATAGCATAATGGCTCGCAAAGTTGTTGGGTACTCACAGTTTCATTATTTTGTATTGAGATTTGCCAATAATTCATGGTACAAAAGCTTCCACTATTAATGTTTAGTGCAACTCCATTTAAATTTTCACTAAAGTTGGCTTTGGGTCTTCCTTCTTGCATTAAGACAGCTCACATACCTACACCCGAAGCATCACACTCAATTTCAAAAGTCTTAGAAAAATTTGGCAAAACTAATAAAGGTGCATTACACAATTTTTCTTTCAACAAATTAAAAGATTTTTCTTGTACTTCCCCCCATTTAAAGCCAACATTCTTCTTGACAGCTTCATTCAAAGGTGCGGCTATGGTGTTAAAATCCTTGATAAATCTTCTATAAAAACTTGCCAAGCCATGGAAACTCCTTACTTGGGTGATTGTTGTAGGAACCGGCCACTCTTTGATTGCTTGCACTTTAGCTTGATCCACTTTGATTCCTGCAGCACTTACTACAAATCCTAGAAAACCAAGCTCATCTTTGCAAAAATCACACTTGTTCATGTTAACAAACAATCTTTCCTTTCTCAGAACTTGCAAAACTTGCCTAAGTTGATCCACATGCTCATCCAAGTTTCGGCTATACACCAAAATATCATCAAAATAAACAACCACAAATTTACCAATAAATGGACGCATTACATGATTCATAAGCCTCATGAAAGTACTAGGTGCATAAGATAATCCAAAATGCATAACTAACCATTCATACAGCCTATATTTAGTTTTAAATGCGGTTTTCCATTCATCACCTTTTTTTCATTCTAATTTAATGATAAACACTCTTAAGATCAATTTTAGTAAACATGCAAGCACCATGCAACTCATCAAGCATATCATCTAATCTAGGAAGGGGATGTCTATATTTAATGGTGATGTTATTTATAGCCCTACAATCAATACACATTCTCCAAGAACCATCCTTTTTAGGTACCAACAAAACAGGAACAACACATGGACTTAAACTCTCACGAATGTATCCTTTATCAAGCAAGTCACTTACCTGTTTTTGCAGCTTCTTTGTTTCTTTGGGATTGCTTCTATATGCTGGTCTATTTGGTACGGTAGCCCCTGGGACAAAGTCAATTTGATGTTCTATCCCTCGAATAAGTGGTAGTCCACTTGGAATCTCATTCGGGAAAACATCTCCAAATTCCTTCAAAAGAGAAATCATTGAACTTGGCAATTCAAGTTCTTCAAAGTTAGTTTGCTCATTAAAATAGTTTTCTTTATATATCATGACCAGCAAGGTTTCATACATTTAATAGCCTTATTAATATCCCCAAAATCCAAATAAAAATTCTGGTTTTTCCTCTCTTTTCTTTCTTTTCTTTTTCTTCCCTCGGTTTGGCTCTCATTGGCGGAAATTTCCAGATTGTTGGTGCTCTCGGGTTTGCTCTCTTTTCTCACCCCCCCCCCTCTCGGCTTTCTCTTGGTTTTTCCACTCGATATGGGTTTTAGAAAGCTTACCTTGAGCAGCAACCTCAATCTCACATTCTTGAAAGGATGGTGAAGCCGTTGGTGCCATACTTGTTTTCTCCTTGAGTTTTTCAGCCTCCCTCCTTTGTTGCATTTATAATTGATCTTTGTAGACCTCCTTGGGAGTCAATGGCTCCAGCTTGATTTTCTTCCCTTTAAACCTGAAAACAACACTATTTTTTCAATCAAAATGAGTAGCATCTTTGTCAAATTGCCATTGTCTACCTAGTAAAATATGTTCGGCATGCATTTGTACAATGTCACACAAGAAAACATCCTCATACCTACCTACATTAAATTTAACTTTGGCTTGCTTATTTACCCTCATCTCACCACTATCATTTAACCATTGTAACCTATAGGGTTCTAGATACTTAATTGTTTTCAAGCCTAATTTATCAACTACAAGATTACTTATCATATTGGTACAACTCCCACTATCTATAATCATGCTACAAATCTTACCTTGTATTTTGCAGCAAGTGTGGAAGATGTTTTCTTTTTGTATCTGCTCTTCATTTTTGTAGACAGAAAGTACTCTCCTTGAAACCAAGCTCAACTCGGCATTAGATGTGTCTACTGGTTCGGCTTCATCATCATTGCATTCCTCCTCTTGCTTGGTTTCAGCTTTGCTTTCTTCACTTGCAGATTCCAGCTCACCATCACCCTTTAATACCATGATTCTTCTATTTGGGCATTGGCTGGCTATGTGTCCTCTTCCTTGGCACTTAAAACAAATTATTTCTCTGGATTTTTGAGGTTTAGGATCAGATTTTATCTCACCTATAAGTGCTTGGACAGATTCAGTCTTGGCCTCCCTTTTTGACCGATTGGTACTTTCTTCTCCAGCTTTCGGTTTTGGTTTGATTTCATTAGCTGAATTGTTTCTCCAGCCACTTGGATTGATTCTCCCACTGTTTGAAACACCTCCAAGCCGTGATCCTACACCCCTCCTCTTGAATTGGTGTTCAAGCTTAATGGCTACATGTAACATCTCCTTCAACTCCAAGTATTGTTGCAATTCAAGCTGGTTGGCAATGTCACGGTTCAAACCACCAAGAAATCTCGCCATTGTTGCCTCCCTATCCTCATTCATATTCAGCCTCATCATGAGCATCTCCATCTCTTTGTAATAATCCTCCATGGACCTACTTCCTTGAGACAAAGATTGAAGCCTTTGATGCAGCAACCTATGGTAATGTGATGGCACAAACCGCTTTCTCATGGCTCCTTTCATTTGTCGCCATGTTGTGATCAAGTCATCACCAACTCTCCTCCGGGTGCCTTGCTCATTTGTCCACCATTGGAGTGCATAATGGCCAAACTCCATTGCTGCCAACTTCACCTTCTTACCTTCCAAATAATTATGGCAGTCGAATATCATCTCCATCTTTTCTTCCCACTCCAAATATGCCTCGGGATCACTTTTTCCCATGAATGGTGGGATGTTGATCTTGATATTGCTAAGATTCTCATATGTTTCTTCCCTCCTATACCTTCCACGGCCAGCTCTCTCTTGGACAGCAAAGGTTTCGTCCATGCCTTCCTCAAAGTCTCCACCGAAATTCTCCTCCTTAAATTCCTCTCTCGGTCTCTCACGGCCTCCTCGTCCTCGACCTCAACCTTCATGGAATTCTTGGCTATTTCTTGTGTTCGGCATTCCTTGGGAAACTTCTAGCCTTCCCATCCTTTGATTCATGTGCTCAACTTGAGCACTCACCCGCTGTAATTGTTCCAAAACAGCTTTCAATTCTGTTTGCTCACCACTCCCGGTAGCTCATGGATCACCATGAAATCCTACGGACTCTTCTTCATTAATTTTTAGTGGTTGTCTCCTCTTCTTATTCTAGAATCTGCCATGTTAGTAAAATACTGCAAAAATAAAATAAATCCTCACAATATTCACTCTCTCACGTGTTTCACTCAAACAAGATCTCGACACTCGTGTTTGCACACTAGTTTCGGCTTTTATCCTCTTTTAAGCTCACACTCTCTTGCCTTTTTCCACTCAAAGAATTAACTCAAAGTTCTAATTAAAACACCCATAAAACAGCAATTAGATTACAAGTATGTTTTAATTAAACTTATCAATAAAACAGTAGCTAAAAGTAGGCAATACCGAAAGAATTCACCAAAACCTAGTTTCGGCTTTTCTAGGAAAAATAAAGCAAATTAATGGGAAAACTTTGGAATTTTGAAGAACTAAACTAGATGGTAATAGATTATGAGTTTAAGAATAAAATTCTAGAAAAAGAAATTCAAATACGAACAAGAATCAAATTGAACAAAAATATAGAATAGTTGTTGGTTGTTGTTTTTTGTAATTCAAGTTTTTGTATCAAATCCTTTAACTAATTTTAATCCAAATAATTTAAGCACCCAAAATTCAAATACCCAACAAAATAATTCTCCAGAAACTCAAAATATCACAAATGAAATCTCCAAATCAAACAAGTTCCCAAACTCAAATTTCAACAAACCTGAAATTTTTTTTTTTTTATTCGGCTTTACCTCTTTTTTTTTTTTTTTTTTTAACGCACAGAACATAAACAACTGCAGGAGCAAGAATAATTACCAAAATTTCAATTGCAACTCCAAAACAAACACCAAACTCGTGACCTCCCAATCAAAATTTCAAATTGTACGATTTTATTTTATTATTATTTTTTTATTCCGCAAACCCCACTCTTCAATTTTTTTTTTGAATATATGAATGCAAATATTTACGACTAAAACAGCAAAGAAAAATTAACAAAAACCAAAATTAACTAGAACAATGATGAAAAACAACCAACAAACTAGGAAACAAAAATACGATAAAACTAGGAAACCTAATTCAACTAGGAATGAATTTTTCTTTTTTTGTTCTTTTTTTTTTTAATGATGCAGAATGTGTATGATGATAGAAGCAACCTTAACCTAATGGTAAAATTGCAGATTAACACAAAAATAAATAAAGCAAATAAAGATAGATCAAACCTGAACAAAATTTGGCTCTGATACCAAATGATACGAACCTAGGACGACCTGTTTCTAAACCCGTATTATATTAGCTCAGATCTTAATTAAGTTCAAGTTCTAATGAAATTGACCTCAAACCTTAACCAACCTATGGTTAGAAACCTTGGTATAATGTAGACGCCACAATAGGGGATGGAAAACCTATTGATAAGTCAAGCTAAAACATGACTAGGAGCACCTTAAGATGGAGTCTAGAGCCACTTCAAATCTCTATGAGACCAATAACCAGGACAAGAGCAAAGAGGTTTAAAGAAGCACTAAATGGTTTAATCTAAGAGGTATTCACATCCCAAGGAAGCAAGTTCATTACTGAAGATGAACCCAATTTGGTCCATATGATTGGAATGGTGGATGCCAACATGAAAGAGAGCCTAACGCATGGAATTCAACAATATGGTGATGTGGCACGTTTTGATGACATGGATGGTTACTTGGCATCATATGGTGACATAGCACTTTTGCCACATGGAGGGTGATATGCACCTACATGGCATTCAATTAAGCTTGGCCGAATTTTATGATTAGGAAAACAATAATTTTTATTTATGTCTTGATTGGATTTTGGCATGTTGCCTATTTACTTTCCTATTTTAGTTTTATTAGGATTTTTAATTTACTTTCCTAATTTTGTTAAACTTGAATTGGTCAAAGAATTAAAGGCCATTCAAATTAGGAAACTAGGAGCTAAATTAGGTTTTCTAAACCTAATCACTTTAGGTTTCCTAAAACCTAACCACATTAGGTTTCCTAAACCTAACCACATTAGGTTTTCTAAACCTAATTTTCATCCATAATTATTTTTAACAAATTTAGGAAAGCTTTGTAATTTATTTTGTCTATTTAAATGCACACAAATCATGAATAAAATTAGGATTACAATTTTGATTCAAAGTGAGAGTGATTCTCTTGGTTCTCTAAGAACTATATCAAACTTTTCAAGCTTTGCTTGTGTAGTTCAAATTTGACTTATCAATAGGTTATTCCGCACCCTATTGTGGCATCTTCACCATACCAAGGTTCCTACCTCAAATATACGTAACGGGTCAAGGTCTTCCACTAATAACTTGTAATTAGACGGTCTAATTCAATCTTTGTTACGGGTTTAAAGGCAGGTCGCTCTAGGTTCATATCAATTTGGTGTCAGAGCTAGCTTCTAATTACAGGTTTGATCTATCTATTTCTTTTCTTTTGTTTCATTGTTTTTCTTGGTTTTTTTTTGGTGATTTTTAGCATTAGGTTAGAAATTGCATCTTTGATTTCTTTGGTTGTTCTTTGTGTTTGGGTTGCTGCATTTTTCTTTATATTTTGTTTTTGTGTTCTTCTTCTTTCATTCCGATCTGATCTTATTTTTTTTATAAAAAAAAAAAAAAACAAAAATTTGTTCTTAAATTTTTTTTTTTTTTTGTTCCTGTGGTTTGTGGCATTGAATTATTGAGATTTCAAGAGAAACCTGGTAGTGAAATTTTTTTTGGTTGATTTGAGGAGCACAAAAAACAAGCTAAAAACAATACCAAAAATAAAGTTTGTTGAATATTCACTAATTCCACTTTGCAAATCTCATTCCAATTTGTTCTTCACATTCTAGTTTCTTTTGTTTGTGCCAAATTTCTTGTTGAGCTTTCATCGTTGCCTTTTTCTTGTTACTTTTCATTCTATTTGTCTTTTTAGCCTTATTTTCATAACTATTTGGTAGGACTATTTGGATTGTTACTTGCTAGTTTGTTTTAGTTTGAAATTAGTGGCAAAGAACCAAATAGAATTACTAGAGTGGTAAAAGGCAAGGGAGGTGAGAATTATAGAGGGTAAAAGCCGAACTATAACTAGAGTGCAAACACGAGTGAATTGAGACCTTAAATTTGAGCGAAACACGTGAGGGAGTGTTGTGAGGTCCTTTTTACTAACAAGTTCTATAGAAAAATCATGTCACAAGTCCAAAGCAAAGAAAGTATGGAAGGAACTCCAGGTGTGGCTGATCCGAAGTTATACATTCAAGCCATGGTGGGAGAACTTCAAAGAGCACTATAGTTGGAGATGGGGCAGATCCATGATAGGTTGGATAGGATGGAATCATCAATCTAAACACCGCAGCAACGACCTCCACAAAGTTTTGCTCGTGGACATGGTAGAGGAAGAAATACTCCTAGAAGGGAAGATTGGGAATGTGTGGGAGATGACTATGAGGAAGAAGAGGAAGACATTGGTTCGGGAACCAATCAATTCCATGGGAGAGAGAGGTTAGACTGAGGCAATGACTATGGAGGAATTAAGATGACAATACCATCATTCCAAGGTAAAAGTGATCCAGAAGCATATCTCGAGTGGGAGAAGAGAATTGAGATAGTATTTGATTGTCAGAACTACTTCGAGGTTAAAAAGGTTAAATTAGCCACTATAGAATTCACGGACTATGCTATTAGATGGTGGGACAAATAGACACTTTCTAGGAGGCGAGCGGGTCAAAGACCTATAGATATATGGGAGGAGATGAATGCTTTGATGAGTAAGCGTTTCGTACCTAGCCATTATTATAGAAGCATTTTTCAAAAACTACAAAGCTTGTCTCAAGGAAATAGGAGTGTGGAGAACTATTACAAGGAGATGGAAATCCTTATGATGAGGGCTAATGTTGAAGAGGATAGGGAGGCTACAATGGCACATTTCTTGGCTGGTTTGAATAGGGAAATAGCAAATCAAGTGGACTTGCATCATTATGTGGAAATTGAGGAGATGTTAAAGCAACAACTCAAGAGGAGGGGTACCACAAGACCTAGTATAGCTCAAAACACTTGGAAAGCAAGCCCAACCACATGGAAACCCAGCCCAAGTTTGAAAAAAAAGCCACCACACAGCCTAAATTTGAAGCCAAGGCCGAATCATCCTCTTCCAAGCAAGTAAGTAAATCCGATTCATCTTCAACTAGAAATCAAGATATCATGTGCTTTAAATGTCAAGGCAGGGGTCATATTGCAAGTCAATGTCCAAATAAGAGGGTAATGGTGATTCGGGAAAGTGGAGACATTGAAACTGAAGAGGAAGAGTCAGACAATGAATCCATGCTACCATTGGAAGACGTTGGTGATGAAGATGAAGGAGATTACAAGTATCCAGTTGGTGGGGACTTGTCATTGGTTGCTAGAAGAGCTTTAACTGTGTATAAAAATGAGAAGGAAGTGCAACGGGAAAACATTTTTCATACTAAGTGCAAAGTCAAGGATAAGGTATGTAGTATGATTATTGATGGTGGGAATTGTACTCATGTCACTAGTGTTACTATGGTTGAAAAACTAGGTTTACCCATTATGAAGCATCCAGAATCATATAAGCTACAATGGCTTAATGATTGTGGAGAATTGAAGGTGAATAGGCAAGTGAAGATTGCTTTCTCTATTGGTGATTATGAAGATAAGGTTATTTATGATGTGGTACCAATGCAAGCTGGCCATTTGCTTTTGGGACGTCCATGGAAATTTGATAAAGATACAAATCATCATGGTTGTACTAATAAGATTGTCTTCAACTTCAAGGGTAAACGAGTGGTGCTCATGTCAATAACTCCTAAACACGTTTTTGACGATCAATTGGCTCTACAAAGGAGGGAGGTTGAAAAGCTTAAAGAAAAGGCTACTATAGCACCCACAACTTCAACAACTATTCAAGGGAACAAGGCCATGCAAGAACAACCAGGTAAGTGTGCTAAGCTCCAATTAGAAGGGAAAGAAATGAGAAACCCAAGAGTGTGAGAAAGTTTGAAAAAGCCGAGTGTGAGAGAAAACAAATGGAACCCGTGAGTGAGAAAAAAAAAAGAGAGGAAAGAAAAGAAAAAAGAAAATTTTTATGTTAGCTTAGGTGAGTTTAAAAAAGCATTTGTGAGTAATAAACCTATGCTGAACATGATTTATAAAGATATTTATTCAAAGATGTTTTTGTTGTATAGAACTTTATCTGCATTACTGAGAGCTTTACTTAGTGGAGATTTAAAAATTTGGGAGAGATTATTTTTTAATATTAAAAAGTTTGATTTTTGCCACATGAGCTTGTATGCCTAGGATTTGTTGTGATAGTGTTTGACCCAGGAAATTTGGGTTGGTTGCACCTAAGAAAAGAGAGATTTCCAGAGCAAAAAAAATCGAACCTTGTGCTGCGTGGGAATGGACCCTTTCAAGTTTTGGAACAAATTAATGAAAATGCTTACAAACTTGATTCACCATGTGAATATAATGTAAGTGCTACCTTTAATGTTACTGATTTATCTTCTTTTTGTGCAGGTGATGATTTGAGCACAAATCATTTTCAAGAGAAGGGGAATGATGAGGACATGACTAGGAGCACCTTAAGATGGAGTCCAGAGCCACTTCAAATCTCTACGGGACCAATAACTTGGGCAAGAGCAAAGAGGTTTAAAGAATCACTAAATGGTTTAATCCAGGAGATGTTCACATCCCAAGGAAGCAAGTACATTACTGAAGATGAACCCAAATTGGTCCATATGATTGGAATGTTGGATGCCAACATGAAAGAGAACCTAACGCATGGAATCCAATAATATGGTGATGTGGCACGTTTTGATGACATGGATGGTGATGTGGCATCATATGGTGACATGGCACTTTTGCCACATGGAGGGTGATAATCATTCAACTAAGCTTGGCCGAATTTTATGATTAGAAAAACATTAATTTTTATTTATGTCTTGATTGGATTTTGGCATGTTGCCTATTTATTTTACTATTTTATTTTATTAGGAATTTTAATTTACTTTCCTAATTTTATTAAAGTTGAATTGGTCAAAGAATTAAAGGCCATTCAAATTAGGAAACTAGGAGCTAAATTAGGTTTCCTAAACCTAAGCACATTAGGTTTCCTAAAACCTAACCACATTAGGTTTCCTAAAACCTAACCACATTAGGTTTCCTAAACCTAACACATTAGGTTTCTAAACCTAATTTTCGTCCATAATTATTTTTAACAAATTTAGGAAAGCTTTGTAATTTATTTTGCCTATTTAACGGCACACAAGTTATGAATAAAATTCATATTACAATTTTGATTCAAAGTGAGAGTGATTCTCTTAGTTCTCTAAGAACTATATCGAACTTTTCAAGCTTTACTTGTGGAGTTCAAATTTGACTTATCAATAGGTTATTCCGCATCCTATTGTGGCGTCTTCACCATACCAAGGTTCTTACCTCAAATATAGGTAACGGGTTGAGGTCTTCCACTGATAACTTGTAATTAGACTGTCTAATTCAATCTTTGTTACGGGTTTAGAGGCAGGTCGCTTTAGGTTCATATCAGTGTAAGTTTGAAAGTTTAAAAAAAAATGGAAGATAATGGAGGCTTTATTTTCGGTAAAGGTGATTAGTTTTCAATATCATTTTCTTTCTTTATTCCACATTTTATGTTCATAAAAAAAAAGAGCTTTTGAACGATTCAAACTAGAAGAGAGTCTCATTTCATAGTGTATTGACCTTCAAAAATAAGTATTTTAATATCAAATATTGTAAAAATTTTACTTACTGTTATTATTGTTATTGTTATTGTTATTATTATTGTTGTTGTTATTATTATTATTGTTATTGCTGTTGTTATTATTGTTGCTATTATTGTTGTTGCTGTTGTTGTTGTTATTATTATTATTGTTATTATTCTTTTTACTATTATTATTAGTGTTATTATTGTTTTTTTTTATTATTATTATTCTTATTTTTATTATTATTGTTATTATCCTTATTCTTATTATTGTTATTATTATTGTTGTTATTATTCTTATTATTATTCTTATTGTTATTGTTGTTATTTTATTATTGTCATTATTATTATTGTCGTTGTTATTATTATTATTCTTATTATTGTTGTTGTTATTATTATTATTATTGTTATTATTATTATTATTGTTCTTATTATTCTTATTTTTGTTGTTATTATTATTATTATTGTTACTATTGTTGTTATTGCTATTATTGTTCTTATTCTTGTTATTATTATTATTATTCTTATCATTGTTATTGTTATTATTATTCTTATTATTATTGCCATTATTATTTTTATTATTACTTCTTGTTTTATGGTAAGTATTCTTTTTTTGAACTTATTATTATTGCTTAATGTTAGTTTTATAAATTATTATTGTTTATGTTATTATTATTATTATGATGAGAAATTAACTTAGTAGTTATTTATGGTTATTAAGAGAAAAAATGGAAAGTGGTAGTGGAAAAGCATATCTGGCTTGGTCACGTTATATTTCAATTGAGGATAATAAGTATGGTACAATTGGCAAATATTGTAACCATAAAATGCAAAAGTGCTGAAATAACAAGATTAAAGTATCATTTATCGTATTCTGATTCGAAAAATAATGTGAAAAAATGCCCAATGTACCTCCAGAAGTGAAGAAAGAGATTTATAATTCTTTAAGGAAGAAAGAACATGCAAAATTGAAACAAAAAAAAAAAAAACAATCGAAGAAGATATTCATAATGAGTTGCAGGATAATGTCATCTTGAAGTAATTATGATGACGATAATGATGATGATGATGATGATGATAACATATGTATATATCCAGCTGATATGCATAATGATGAATAAGATCCATATAAAACTACAGTACGTACATCTAAATAAGACAGATGGGAAAAAGAACAAAGGAGAAATTTTTTTTGATCCCAAAGGTTAAGGATCAGGATCTTCTAGAGAATGTGGTAATCAACCACATTCTCAGTTGTGTCATACAACAAGTGTAAGGAAGCCCATTCATAGACAACAATCTCAACAATTTCTCCAGCTACACCTTCATTATACAAGTCATCTGATGCAAAACAAAAAAAATATAAAAGATATGTTGACAAAAAGTGCTGTCAAAGAAACATTGGAAGACTAGTAGCAAAGTTTTTTATTTATGATAATATTCTACCTGCAAAAGCAAAATCATACCATTTCAAAAACATGATCGTTAGTGCTTAATAGACAGGTATGGAAGTTGAAATTCTATCTCTATATGAAATTAAAGAAAAATATCTAGATATGGAGTATAAAGAGATGCAAAAACATATTGAAAAGTTCAAAGAAAACTGGAAAACATATTGTTGTACAGTTATGTGCGATTGATGAACAGGACCAACTAAACTGTCCATATTGAATTTTATGGTATATTGCAAAGGGTTATCAATCTTTTTAAAGTCAGTTGATGCCTCAAATAAAATCAAAGACCATAAGTACATATATAAATTTTTGGAGGATGTTATCTATGAAGTGGGCAAGAACAATGTAGTGCAAGTAGTCACCAATAATGGTTCTACATTTATAAAGGCTGCTAAAAAATTGATGAAAAAGTACAACTTGTATTGGAAAACATGTGCTGCACATTGTATTAATCTTATATTTGAGGATATTGGAAAGCACAAGAGTATTGCAAGGGTCATTCAGCGTGCAAGAATTATAACCAACTATATTTATAATCATAATTAGTTACTTTCTTTAATGCAAAATATATGTAAAGGAGACATAGTCGACAGAAAAAAAAAAAAAACCAATATTCGCAACAAATTAAATTGCTTTAAATAGTCTTTTTAAAAAGAAATCATATCTAAAACAAGTCTTTACCAGCGATCCATGGGCTGAGCATCAATTGAGTAGAACAAAAGGAGGTAAAGAAGTGCAAAAACTTATCCTTGACAATCATTTTTGGGATTCTGTTGCTCACGTAATTATTGATGCTGAGTTTATACCTACGATGCCAATATTGTATGATTGTTTTCGAAAAATGAAATACGCAATCAACAACTAAAGAGGAACTCGATGGGTTATGGATACCATAGATGTTCGGTGGAACAATACATTTTCTCATCCTCTTCATATGACTAGTAATTTTATGTCAATTATTTATTATTAATTTTTATTTTGTCAAATAATTTATATATTAGATTTAATTTTTTAAAATATTTGTAGCATACTTTCTGAATTCACGATTCCAATATAAAAAAGGGATAAGCACTTATTCAGATCTTGTACAAGTTGCTAATGATGTTTTTCCAGTGTTAGATCCAAATTCGGATCGTATATCTCAATTTGGTGACATAAGATTTTATTTATTTTTTAATCAAATTAACATATTAATAAAGTTTCTTATAATTTTATTGTAATTACATCTAGATAATATGCTTTAGAAATACATGGAAAAGGTTTAGTGATCATGTAGCAGTTGTAGCCCGAGTGGAAATGGTACCTGGTATGTGCATTTGAGTACATTTATTAATTGTTATAGAAAAATCATGTGCAAAATATTTAAAATTTTATATATTTTGATTTATAATATTGAAATATACAGCTGAATGATGGACAATGTATGGGAATAGCATTCCAACATTCAGAAAACTAGCAATGCGCATTTTATCACAAATTGTATCATCATCGGCATGCGAGCAAGATTGGAGCACATTTGCTTTGATACACACAAAACAATGAAATAAGCTTGCATATGAAAAACTTCAGAAACTGATTTTTTGCTACTATAATATGAAATTGTGGATTCGTGATATGGAATTAACAAACCAACCGCAATTAGATTCAGATTATTTGGATCTTCTTGAAATTGAAGCTAACCCTGGTGAAGATGAAGATAATCCTATTATCCAATGGTTTAAGAATTCACACTTAGAGGATGATAAAGGCAATCCAATTTCTCGAGTTGCAATGCATGCTTCATAAGTATGGATAAATGTTGACAATGTTATTGCTGAAGAAGTTATGAGCAGTGATAGTGAAGGTAATAATTCATTTGAAGTAGTGATAAGGTTTTCAACTTGGTAATTTAGTCCTATTTTAGAAACATTTGATGGCAATTATGCTCAACCAAATGAGTATGAGGATGAAGATGATGATGATGATGATGATGGAGGTAATGATTATGGTGGCGATGGAAGAGGAGGATAAAATATAGGTGGAGGTGGGGGTGGAATATATTATCAAGAACCAAGCCAACAACCATAAAGCCCATTTACTGGTGTAGATTAATACATACATGCTACATAGGATTTTGATCATGGGGCTCGTGATAAGGTAACCTATTTAAAAAGGAAAAACAAGGATAAAGGCATGTGTGATTCAATTGATGAGGTTGCAAGTATATCAAATAATATATCTATCTCACATGTCACGGATCAACACAAATTCAAAAAGGAAATAGCAATCAAGAGAAACAAAAGACCAAAATTAGAGGAATTATTTTAAGAATAAGAAATTGTATATAGTTAATTGTCATTATTAAGGTTATATTGTAGTATTCATGCTACATTGTTTCTTTCCTTGTAAACAACTTCCTGCTGCCTATTTTATATACAGGATGTATAACCTGTAGACATGGTGTGATTTATTTTGAAAACATACAGTAAAATATATACAATACTATTCTTTTTTATTTTAATTCATTAGCTCGAACAACAGGCACTGCATCAAGAAGGCACTATGGAATTTTCATGATGAATCAACTTGATGAAAATTATCTTTCTAACTCTTTAGATGCAATGAGTTTAAGTATACAAGTTAGTTCTCAATATGAAAATTTTGAGATTCCAATTGTGTATCCAATTGGTCAAATGAAATCAAATAATCCTCACAATGATTACGGTGTTGGTATCTTTAGTCATCCCATGTCTCAAAATAAATGCTATGTTCCTCCTTGGGTATATCCACATTACCCTCGACTTGGACAGTTGGTTGGAATTGATAGAAAGAGATATACTTGGTATATCCACAATTACATGTAAAAAAATTTTAATATGATAAGTTGGAATGCCTATTGTTATACTTGTGAAATATCTGGATATGATCATCAATTTGAAGCACCAAGGAGTTCTTTTTGGTACTGATAATGTATTATGAATTATATTTGAGAATTTCATATATCTTAGTATTATTTGTTAAATTTTCTATATTTTGGTGCTAACAAACCGTGTATTTTCTTTACTTACAATATTTATTAATATTTATGGACTATTTTATTATCATTGTATTCTAATTATTATATTTTTTTAACATTATTTTACTATATTAATTATCTCATATGTAAAAATCTATAATCTAAATTAAATAAAGGCAAAATGCATTTTAGTACCCTTTAGTTTTAGCTTTTTTTAGTTCGGGGTTTGTAAAAAATTTTTTTACATATAATATTCTCTACTACCTAAACCTTTAAAAAAATGGATTCTGTTAAAAATTAGTCATGTGAGTTGCATGTGACAACTAAGTCCAATTTTTTAATACTTTCTTATTTTTTGTGAAAATTTGAAAATGGAAAAATGTTTTTAAAATAAAAAATCTAAAACTCAATGTTTTGATAGAAACAAACCTTGCATACCTAGGGATTTAGGGATTTTGGTTGCTGATCTTGATTGATTTGAAGAAGAACAACATTGGGCTTTGATGTGTATGTATGAATATAAACATTGGGATTTTGGGATTGATTTGCTGATCTCAATTGATTTAAGGAGAAGGTTACAAAATTATAGAGCTCTATATTAACGATGAAAAGAATGCGAGATTGTGACAAGACAAGGTATGTATGAATATTAGTTTAGCTTTATGCAAAAATGAAGGTGCTGGTTGAAAATGTAATCGTTTTCTTTCATGTTTGTATGTGGGTTGTTTGGAAAGGGTGCTAATGTTTGATTAGGTTATGTGTGTCACAGTTTGTGGAATGGGTCTGATGTATGATTGGGTTATGTGGGTCACAGTTCGTCTAAACCGTTGCTAACACCATGTATTTTCACATTTTTTTTAATATATTAATTTTTTATTTAATTTTTCTTGTTTGTATTGTTTTGTGAATGGATGGTCCCGCTGATGATGATAGTCATTGTTGTAGTCATTTTGATAGTAACAATATGATATTGTGTTGACAGCATGAGTTGTTAGAATAAAAAAATGCTACAATGGTGGTACTGGTCCCATTCCTTTAAGTTAGATATGGGTTGACAACATGTAGTTAAATATTGAAAAATGATAAAACAATATGTTGGTCCCCATCGGTGAAGCAGTTGGATGGGGATCTTATTATTATTATTATTTTTACTACTAGTGGCAATATTTGTTATTTTATATGTAGATTTGTTATTTGAGTAATATTTTTGAAACTTATATGGCTGTGTATTATATTGTATTTATATAGGTTTAATGGATTTATTTTCAATCCATATGTGGTATGGTGGTTATTTTGACTTTAATCCAGTTAGAAAATATAAGGGTGGGAAGGTGGAAATGTTTGAAAAGTTTGATTCCGATACAGCCAACATAATTGACTTGAGAGACATGGTAAAAGAGATGGGGTACAATAAGCTGTGGTATTTAGAGACTTATAGCATATTACAGTGGGGTGTGAAACCATTACAAACTGATGGAAATGCATTGAAGTTGGCTGAGTTGGGTAGTAAAAATAGAGTGATTGATGTTTACGTCGAGTATGAGGATATAAATGGAAATGAACAAGCAGATGAAGCAGTACAGTCACCATTGGATGAACCAGTTGATTTATTGCTTGACTCACCATTGGATGAACCGGTGGATGATGAAACTGAAAGTGAAGGCCATAATTCTAACATGAATGTTGATGCAGAAGAAGATGATGATGCTTGGTTACATGAGAGGGATGAGGATGAAGAATATGATAACCATGAATGGTTATATGAGAGTGATGAGGATGAAGAAGAAAATGAGGTCCAAGGGGGTAATGGTGCTGGTACTTTCGTTGGGACTATCACGACCCATCCAAAATTCCTTACTGGAACCCTAGACAAGCCCTGATCCCATAGAAACCCTATCGAACCCTTCAATGGAAAATCCGATAGCATCTCCCCTAAGAGTTGGATTTACCACAAATTTCTCTGCGCAGAAAACACACTTCTAACAGTATCTCCTTATTCCTCCCATCTTACTACAAATTATTTCCATACATTTGCAGTACTTCAAAGATTAACAAGGAACCAGTGCAATATTATATAAATGTATCCACATAGTATATAGAGCATGAAAGGTTTACAAATAATTATGGAATTTAATACAACAAAGGATTAAAAGAAATATTACAAGATAGGAAGGGAAAGAAAGAAAAAACTCCTTGGAATTCGGCAGCAAACCAAAATGTCGAGCTCGCCTAGGATGATCAACATCTACTGACCTGGATTTAGGGGAATGAATTTCAAAATACATGAGATGCTAATCATTTCAATGAGTGATCCAGTCTACTATAGGGTAATAATAATAATGATAAAATAAAATTGATTACATAATATTAAATAAGTAATTCAGTAATAATAGTTGAAAGAAATATTTTCTCTTAAAACCCTTACTTTTCACTCAGTTGGAAATGTTCCCCTTTTAAAAAGCCTTTCACAAAACCCAACATTTTATATAACCCAAAAACCAATAAAGTAATTAACAAATAAAACAAATAAAATACAAATAATTTTAGAATCTAAAATTAACACTTTGAGATTAATATAATAACAAATAATTGAATTTATAATAATTATCATAAAATAAAATACCATCACAAATAAATTAACCAAGCCAACATTTAATTCAACATATAATCATGACATTTTATTAATCAAGCCAAGGGAATAATCAAGGAATATTAATAAATAAAATACAAATAATATACAACAAATCAATTTAGTAATAAAGGGGGTTTAACATAAAGCAAAATTGATTTCAATAAACAATTTATAAAAATTATGCTCAATAATTTAATAAATAATATGAGATGCCATAGAAAATCTATTTGATAAATCTTAAATTTATGTAAGCCTTTAAAACATGGTAAAATATATTTTGGACGCAATTTAAATAAATAATTAAATCATAATTAAATATTTTTAATTCCAAATATAATTTTGAAAACATTACATTTTGAAAACCGGATCGGGAAAATAACTTGATGCATACACTATATATTAGTGATGCCCAACGGCACCCAGCGTTCCAAAGCGCTGCTTGACGGGGAGGTTAAAGAGAGACACTTACATTCACACCGCTCTGGTGTCCCAACAACGCCGATGCTATAAACCTCAATCCTAGCCATGGAAGGGGGCAGCTATGATCAATATCAAACTTGCCTGCCCTCGATCCGATGGCAACCACGGGAGAGTATAAACATATGTGCTTATCACACTCCACCCGTCCGCTAATTACATCCACAACTACAGAACACCGGTACTGCATAGTGCGTTATAAAAACCAAATATATATATATATATATGCACCATTTTGAAATACCAAAATCTTATCATTACCACTGAATTTAATATCTCTCTCCACATCCATAAATTCAAGTTAAAATCCATTATAATTTCATTGATGCAAATATACCAAAATCCCAGTGGCATAAAATCAATCCATTATCTTAAATCCAACGGTATATATATATATATATATATATATCCAAAATTTTCCAATACAATAAAATAAATTTCTCATCATTATTTCAATGCGTAATAATTTAAATTAATATTTTCTTCAAATCCTCCAAATTCAGTACAATTGAAATTTGCATAAAAATCCACATATGCATAAATTCATATAAATATATTTTTATCAAACATCAATAATCCGCAATTATTCTAACAATAATTTAAGAAAAATTAATTTCAAAATTTCTTAAAATCAAAAATATTATCTCCAAGCACATACATTTATATTATCCCAAACTAGGCAATTATAATTCCAAATAGGCATTTAACAAATACTCAGCACATAGACATAAAATTTCCACATATTCACTCAACACCAAATAAATATATATATATATTTATATATATATTTTTTCACAACCCAAAATACAATTTGGCGTCAATATATCTCAATGCATCATAAAATTGGCACTATAAATTTGAATGGAAATTCTTTTAAGCAACATCAATAATTTATTTTTCAAAAATCCAATTATCACAAAATATATTTAATTTAATGTCAGAAAATAAATTTAAAGGTGAGTCACTCACCTCGAGCATGCAATTCAATCAAGATCCTCCATAGGATCGATTCCACAATTCACACGTGTTCCTTTCTGATGTGATTCCGCCCGAGCCCGCTCCACCGATAACCCGTTGTGGTGCTAACTCGACACGGATGAAGACTAGGCCAATCACAAGAGCTCAAATTAAGAGATTTAAGGACAACCTGGGAGTATTTATACAAGGGGTAATCAATCTCAATATAGTTTGTCCATACTTGAAGATACAAAGCCTATTCTAAGCATCCAAGTGGTGGAAGCCGATACGGATCCGGGTGACGATTTTGGTACATTTTTGGAGGCCGGGAAGCACAAAATGGTTCCAATGCTTTATGGGTTCAATACATATGCCTAAGAGGTTATGGAATCAAGTTAAAGCAGCCTCAAATGCAATAAAAAAGGGCTTGTACGGACAGCATCAACAATTTGGCCGAATTTGCTGTATTGCTTGCTGGCTTTACTGTATTTTACTGTATTAGTCTTTTCTTATTTTTCCAAGCATGGGCAACGTGTGGGACTTCATATTCAGTTTATTTGGCATCCTAAAAAGCGTCTAGAAGCTGATTTGAAGCTCAAAGAGGTCAAAGATTGATCAAAGTCAACTTGATCAAAAGGCTAGCATTTTTAGTTTCCTAATTTGTTTTTACTTTTTGTTTTAGAAAACTACCATTACTTTTTGGCTTTTATTTATTTATTTTCTGGAAAAATAACTTTAGGAAGGTTTTTATTTTATTCTTTCCATTGTAAATTAATTAATTCCTAATTTACTATAAAGGAATTAATTAATCAAACTTAGATTAGGAAAGGAAGTATAGTTTCGGCCAACTAGGTTTCTTTATGTGTGTGGCCGGTTTTTCCTTTGTTTTTAGGGTTTTATTTCGTGGCTTTGTAGCCTATTTAAAGGCTTATTTTTCAATAATAATACAACTTTGATTTGACTAAAAAAAATACTTGTGAGGTTAATTATCTCTTTGTTCTTTGAGAACACCTAAAACACCATTAGAGAATTGGTTGTTTTAGCTTGACTTATCAATAGGTTTTCCATCCCCTATTGTGGCGTCTACATTATACCAAGGTTTCTAACCACAGGTTGGTTAGGGGTTGAGGTCCATTCCATTAAAACTTGAACTTAATTAAAGATCCGGGCTAATATAATACGGGTTTAGGAGCAGGTCGTCCTAGGTTCGTATCACTTTCGGAGATTGGACTCAAGGTGGCCTGAATCTCGTCAAAAATGTTTCGGACTTTAGGTCCCCGGATCTCATAAACAGTCGTGAATTGGAGGAAACCGACCTCGGATTTGAGTTCAAGGGGTTCAAATTAGTGGGAAAAGATGGACGGTGTGATTGGGAACTTGCCAGAATCAAGTTTTCTGATAAGCCACCATGGTCATCGGAAACTATCACCGCTAGCAGCACGTCCGGTGGCCACTGGCCGTGATTTTTTGTGGGAAGGTAGATCGGGGGATGGGTGACTCAACGGGACCAGCGGTGTGGCAAATGGAGGTTTGGTTTGGGAGAAATCAAGGTTGGAAGATTTTCGGCCACTCGCCAAAAAAGCTCCGATCCCGGTGCGTTGGCTCCGATCCCGGTGCGTTGGCAGTCAGGTAGCCATGAAATTTGGGGGTTGGTGGGAAATGGAAGGGTAGAAATGGGTGGTTGGGACATGTGGCTTAGAAATGACTAGATGACGGTCAACGGTGGTGGCTAGTGGTGGTGGTTTCTCTCCCCTCTCTCTCTCCTCTTTCCCTCTCTTCTCCCCATTTCCCACATGCATTTCAGGCCAAATAAAGTCACTCGTGGGTGATACTATTCCCTCATGGGATTAACTGAGAACACAACACATGGCACATACTGTTCATACATTTAAAATATATTAAAATAATACGGTACTCGAAAAAATTTACAGTTCCATAACTTTTCAACCAAATATCCAAATTAGGCATGCCACTAGTCTATAGACTCGTATCGATGATTACTATAAAACTATACAAGATTCAAACCAAAATCTTACAAAATTAAAATGTCAAACTTGGCACCCTTAGACGGTTCGGACCGCATCTCATTTTGTTTGTAACTTTCAAACCGTAGCTCCATTTCCAATGTGTTACTAGTCTACAGACTTGGTGTAGCCTTTACATCTGGCCATAAGAATGGTAACAATATAGGAAAGGTTCACAAGGATTCTGATGAGCTTGTCATTTTGGTAAGCTCAGATGAGGATAGGGATACTTTGATAGTCCCCATTTATAATTTAGTGGGTGACCAATTGGAACTTTATGTTGGAATGAAGTTTTCTAGTCAAACAGCTTTTAGAGAGTACTTGGTGGATAATGCTTTGAAAGGTGGTTACAATATCAGGTTCATAAAAAGTGCCCGTGGAGGGTTACAGTAGTTTGTGAAGAAGGCTGCCCTTTGAGAGTGCATGCTTCAAACATGCAAAGAGAAGAGACTTTCCAAATCAAGACTTTGCAAAAAGAGCATACTTGCAGTAAGCAGCTGAATAATAGGTTGGCTAGTTTAAAGTTGTTGGCCAAGAAATATTTCCATACATTTAGAGAAAATCCTAAGATAAAACCTGCACAGTTTCAATCCAAGGTTAAGCAGGATTATACGGTTGGCATATTAAATTCACAAGCATATAGGGCAAGGGCTAAGGCAAATGTGCAGGCAGCATGCAATGTGGCATAACAGTACAATAGGTTGTGGGACTACTATGCTGAGATTTTTAGAACCAATCCTGGGAGCACTTGTAAGCTGAAAATAAATAGAGAATGTGTAAAGCATATTTTCCAAAAAGTTTATATTTGTTTAGTAGCATGCAAAAATGGGTTTAGAGCTGGATCCATTCCATTTATTGGATTGGTTGGGTGCCATTTGAAAAGCAAGTATGGAGGACAACTGTTGTCAGATGTTGGAAGGGAACCAAAAAAGCAAATGTATCCAGTAGCCTATGCTATGGTTGAGAATGAGAATAAGGAATCATGGACTTGGTTCTTTAAATATTTAATGGATGACATTGGGTATGCTGATGGAGATAAGAAGTTTACCTTCATGAGTGATCAGCAAAAGGTATTTGTAATTAATTTCTTAAGTTTTGTTTGAGCATCTGCTTATTAGCAACATTGTTTATTTATTTTATTTTTCCCTTTGTTTTTAACAAACAATTCAGCATTTGTTATGTTCTATTATTACTAACCTGATTTTTATTTATGTGAGGCACGTGTAAAAGCTAGTTCCTATAATTGAAGAGCTTATGCCGGATGTGGACCATCGTTTTTGTGTGAGACACCTCCATACAAACTTCAATAAGCTTAATAGAGGAAAGAAATATAAGGATTTGCTGTGGGATGTAGCTAGGGCAATCAATGCACCTGATTTTTGTGATGAAAATGGAAGTACTGAAAAGGTTAGACAAGAATGCAGCCAATTGGTTGCTAAGGTTGGATTCGAAGCATTAAAGCAGACATGCATTTAGGGAGAATATTATTTGTGATTTGCTGACAAATAACATCAGTGAGTCTTTTAACTTTTGGATTTAGGAGGGGAGCGAGAAACCCATTATATGCATGTTAGAGTATATAAGGCAGAAGCTAATATTGAGGATAAGGGGGAATATGGAGAGTATGAGAAAACATACTTACAGGATTTGCCTATTACCTCTACAACAGCTGGAGTAAGTAAAAGTGGATAGTAGGAACTGCTTGCCATACTAGGCTGGTGGTGAATTTTTCAAGGTAGATGATTATCTGAATAGGGTTGTGGTCAATTTGCAACAACGTTCATGTAGTTGTAGAAAGTGGGAAGTATGTGGTGTCCCATGTTAGCATGATGTGTCAAGCATATTTTTTATGAAACATGATCCAGTTGATTACATTGACCCATTATACAGTTCAACTGCCCACATAAAAGCGTACGAACCTATTATTTTCCCACTATGTGGACCAGAGATGTGGACAAAGACCTTATTTGACCCTGTGTACACTCCATTATATAG
The DNA here is from genome assembly GCF_031755915.1 of Ziziphus jujuba. Classification (NCBI taxonomy): domain Eukaryota; kingdom Viridiplantae; phylum Streptophyta; class Magnoliopsida; order Rosales; family Rhamnaceae; genus Ziziphus; species Ziziphus jujuba. The sequence continues at coordinate 10,578,484 of NC_083390.1, forward strand.
AAAGGCAGCTGGAAGGCCAAAAAGAGTGAGAAGGAGAGATCCATCTGAGAATGACAATGCATGCCTACAAGGGAACCGATACTCCGGTCCAAGAACTGTTGGGAATGGGGACACAACAGAAGGTCATGTAAGCAAGCTGCTAGGAAGAGACTACAAACCTGGCAACTTAGGAAATAGTTTGACCATGAGGCTGCAACTACAACTAAGATGGTAATATTCAATCTAGTGTATAGAATATAAGCAATTATTACATGTGTAGTAGTATGAATAATCATTACATATTTGTTGCTTATGATAGGGAGATAATGATAATGATGGCATAGTAAGCGGGAATGCAACCACCATGGCACCTGCAGCTACAGTTCCTTATGCAGCTGTAAGTACTTTGTAATTTAAGCTAAAATTTCCTGAACGGCTTATGCCATTGATGTAAATTGTTGCTTTTAAATAATCATCACATAGACAACTGATTTTTTTTTCTTTTAAGCATGTTAAACAGATTGCCACGCATAATACAGAGATACACAAAGGGTCCTCATCTAAAACTCGAGGAAGAGGGAAAGTTAGGGGGAAAACGAAAGGAAAAGGAAATGCAGGTAGAGATATTTCCATTGATGACCAACAACCAATAGAGATTGACAGAGGGCCCTCAGCTAAAACTCGAGGAAGAGGGAGAGTCAGGGGGAAAATGAGAGGAAAAAGAAGTGCAGGTAGAGGCATTTCCATTGATGACTAACAACCTCAACCAGCAAAGCCAAAGGCAAGAAGAAGTACCCAACCACCACCTTGTAGAAGGATTTGTAATAGCAGAGGCAAAAGAAGAGGAAAATCATTGGCTCAGCCAAGTTGAAAGTGGATTGTAGTTGATGTTCAAGGTTTTCTCATATGTTTTCCAACAATTAGCACCTGTGTGGGACATCTTTAGCATATGTATGGACATATTCTTTATATGTATGGACATAGTTTGTGCTACAATATATTTTAGTATATTCAAATTAAATCAGGTTATCAAATTTCCCCATTATATTTAGATTTTGATTAATTTAGTTTGAAATTTCCCACTACTTAAGATACAATAGGGATTACTTTGATTTTATGCTCAAAAGTCTATTGGCCAATGATAGATATGAATTAGTTGAAACAAGTTTTATCTTGCTTCGAATGACTGTTAATATGAATAAGGTGCTATACTTTTAATTGGACTGTACTTATAATGCACATGAATATAAACAATTGAGCCAAAAATTAAGATCCAAATGACATAACAACATTATGCCAGTAAATAAGATCATCTATATCATACATTAAACATCCATTGTCTAATTTCAACTTGAATACACTACTGCAAGAAAAATACATCAACTACAGGCCATTCACACAACTATACAGGCCATTCCTAATTCAAATACATATAACCTCTATTTGTCTTTGGTTCACAACTACAACCACTCCAGAGCAACAATATAAGAACTATCACAATTCCTCTTAATACAAATTATAGCTTCCTAATTTTGATCACATCGGTGTTAACTTTGCCCTTAAGTTTTCGAACATTTTTTCTTCATATACTTATTTCGTGACATCCATTTGTCCATCTCCACCTTATAATCATCTATCGTTCTATTCTCATACCTTTCTTGTTGCTTATAAGCTTGAATTTTATCCTCCAATTTTTGAATTTTCTCTTTTAAATGATCAATCACATCCTTTGCATTATTTGATATAGGTGCATCAATCCACTTAAAAAAATTACATCCTCCAGCATCCTACAAACATTGACATTTTATTAGTTGTATAGTCATCATATAAATAGGTAAAAATTGCAAGCAATAATGAATTATCAATATGGGAGTTTAAAATGGAATTTAGGAAGTTCTATACTGCACTCTAAGCTTCAAAGATGGTGTACTAATTCCATGTTTGAAAATCAAAATCCCAATCTCAACGTGTCCAATCAAAAATTATTATTTAATTACTTCATTTGGCTCGCTTTTATAGTTTCCCCAACCATTGAATCAAAACTTTTTTCAAAGTCAGAATCATCATCTACATGATTGGCATTTGCCTTAAACTCCATCGACACAAAACCCCCTGTTCCAATATTGCATTTCAAACCTATAACATACCTTATGGGTATCACATTGGTAAAACCTCCTTTCAGGGTTGGCACTGGTCATTGACGTTCTTACCACAACAGGTCGTGGCCTTTCGCAGTTGCATAACAACTCCGTTGAATAAATCGAGCTACTTGAAGACATCGCACTTCTCTTCTTCTTACTTCCTTCTTTCTCACTTTGAAGACATGTCGAGAGGCCTGTCTTCTTCTTCCTCCCTTCTTCATTTCATCAGTTTGAAGAAAATCCCTAAATCCTTAAATCCCTAAATGACTAAATCCCTAAATCCCTAGGTGTTCGAGATTCATTTCTACCGAAACGGTGAGTTTTAGACTTTTGATTTCAAAAATATTTTTTCATTTTCAATTTTTTAGAAAAAGCAAGAAAGTATTAAAAAATTGGACTTAGTTGTCACGTGCAACTCATGTGTTTAGTTTTTAACATAACCCTTTTTTTTTTAACGGTTTGGGTAGAAGAGGGTATTATATTTTAAAAAAAAATTTACAAACCCCTAACTAAAAAAGGCTAAAACTAGAGGGTACTAAAATGTATTTTGCCCATTAAATATTTATAATTTCTATAATTTTATCGATATTTTTATAAAATCATACCCTCGACATTTCCGTCGATACTGATATTTTTATCACTGGTTCTACATTATTTAAAAAAATTTGGAACTGCATGCATGTAATTAGACATATCACAAATTATCCATAATTTCTTACATATGACTCTGCTTATGTGTATAAAAATCTCAGTATGGCATAGTCTTCATTACCTATCGTATATGTTAGTGGTATAAAAAACCACATACATGACAGAAAAGGGGGCTTATGAATTGATTAATTCATGATTGACTTGTACAACTCCTTCAATAATTAGGGAAAGCTGTAAAAATCCTAATTCTATAATTTTTTTTCTTTCTTGGTTTTTTTGGATTTTTTTTAAATTAAACAATTATAGCTAGCATTACTGCATCATACTAAGTAGAAATGAAGAACCAATTCAAGCGCAGAATATATAATTCAAAATATAAAACAACAAAAAATAGCAAGTAGTACTGCACTGTATACAAACACATATATATATAAATTAAGGATGCAGATGCATTTGGAATGAACAGAAAACTAAAAGAATTTATATAAACTAATACAAATTTCTAAAAGTTAGCACATGATCACTTAACTAATTATGTTGAGGAACACATGCAGAGAGAAAAAAAACCTATAATTTAATATATACATACATACATACATACATATATATATATTAATCCATAAAGCTAACAGGTCCACATGGTTGTTACATTCAGATGGCATGTTTATAGATTTTATATATATGGAATGCATTGTAAGACCACCTATGATTGATCGATCCTGATTTTCTACATACTGTGGCATATATATATATATATATGATTGGGAATTTCGAAATGAGTTTGTGGCAATTAGGCTAGTTATCATATTTATTACATGTAACTTGTAATAATCTTGAAAACTTAATTGGTGGGACATGGGTACAAGCTTCCACCTACGCCTATAGCCCAATACGATGAACTAGCTAGAGCAGGATGATTGGTACCTAAATAGAGCACAATGTCAATCATGTGATGAATTAGAGTAAAAGTTTAAGCTTTTACGGTATATCGGGAATGTACAACAGAACTGGATTTAAATAGATTATTTTAAGTCTTAGTCTGATATCAAAGTAGAGTAAGCTTTAAAGTGTATAATTCTAATAATATATATCTAAAACATACTCATATGCAAAATTTTATTCTATTGGGTGGATCTTGAGTCATTAGCAATAGACTATTGATTATATGTAATGTAAGTGGAAACCAAAAAATAAATAAATAAATTATTATCAGTAATAGACTACAAGAGAAAACAAAAAATACAATAGAAAATGAATAAAGATTATTTAATGCAGCTTACTTTATTGTGGAAAATCTAAAATTGAGGTGTTCCTAACTTTGAAGAGGTGGGAATGAAAAATTTTAGAATTCCTAACCAAAAGAAAAATAAAACAAAATAAAAAGAAGGAGGAAATAATATCATCAAAGATGGAAGGAAATTGATAATTGTTTATGTGGAAAAATTAATCCTCAAAGAGCTGAGGAAATGTGAAGCTCGATTCTGCTTCAAATATTCAACATATGCCTAAAAGATAAGAAGAGGGAGAAACAACAACATTTCTGGTAAGGTTAAGCTACTTAAGAAGGACGACGACGTTTTGATGTTTAGTTTTAAAACAACCTAACTGAATCACGTGCTCAATTTCTGGGTTGTTAGCGTGGCTGTTAAGTAAGGTTCAAAATAACTGGTCCACATCAGCAGTCTTTTCCAAGTCAGCTCTAGCAACGGCGTGTATATATATAACGGTCTTCGTCTTCGTGTAGAGAGTTTTTCACAGAGCTTGAAATCTGAGTTGGTTTCCAAGTTAGAGAGAGAAAGTTTGAGTCTTTCATTGTTGTACCGATTCTTTGAAGTGTTCTGTGAGTGAACTAGTGCTTATCTTTGTGAGATTGTATATGTGATTGAGAGAGAGGGTGTATCTGGGTGTATGGGTTGGTTTTAGGCTTTTCTTTGTGAGTTTCCATTAAAGGACCTGTTAAACTTTTGTTGTTAACCTCTTTGAATTTCCTCATTCAATAAAATAGCAAAAGCTCAGAACCTGAGCACAAGGACGTAAGCAATTTCTTGGCCGAATCTCGTTAAATTGATTATGTTCTTTGTTGTTTTTGTTCCTGATTTTCTAGATTACATAATAATTGGTATCAGAGCATGGGTCTTCTCATTTTTCTGAGTGTTTAGAAAGGTTCTACTGACAAAATCTTAGGTTTCTTGAACAATCAACAGTGGCTTCGAAAATAGAGGTGGAGATCTTCAATGGCAAGGGAGATTTCCTACTATGGAGGAAAAAGATGAGGGCTGTTCTTGTGCAGATGAAAGTTGCTAGAGCCATAGATGGATCATTTCCTACTGATCTTCCAGAGGACAAGAGGTTGGAAATTGATGAGACTGCTTTAAGTACAATCATCCTTCATCTCTCTGATAGTGTTCTTAGGAAGGTAGATAAGGTAACAACCACCTTTGAGATGTGGAATAAACTTGAGCAACTTTATTTGGGAAGGTCTCTTCCAGATAGAATTTTGTTACTTGAGCAATTTTTTGGCTTCAAGTTGGAAACCACTAAAATTTTAGACTCTAATCTTGACATGTTTAACAGGATAATTTTAGATCTTGCAAACTGCAAAGTTATTTTCAGTGATGAATGTAATGCTGTAATTCTACTAAATTCTTTGCATGAACCATATAGAGATGTCAAGAGTGCCATTAAGTATGGTCGTGATTCTCTGTCCCTGGATGTATTGATTAGTTCTTTAAGGCCTAGAGACATAGAAATGAGGTTTGAATCTAGGAGTGAAGGGCTTAGTGCAAGCGGTAGAAGTGTTACTAGGAACCCTGGGAATACTGATTTTAGGAGCAAGTCCCAAGACCATTCTAGATCAAAATCTAGAACTAAAGGTCTAAAATGCTACTATTGTAAAAGAGAAGGTCATATTATGAAGTTTTGTTATAAGAAAAAGAAAGATGATAAAAGAAAGAACCATGAGAATGGTGATCTTGCTATTGTTTCTTCTAATGAAGAATTTGGTAAGGTTTTTATAGCTAACTCTGAACAGAATAGGTCTGAATGGGTTCTGGACTCAGGATGTTCATTTCATATGTGTTCAGTCTTTGATGTTTTTCAATCTTATAAAGAATGTGAGGGAGGACAGGTACTTTTAGGAGATGACCATTCATGGAAGGTAGTTGGAATTGGCAATGTGCATTTTAAACTGTATGATTGTACTACTAAGACCTTAAATTCTGTGAGATATGTTCCTGGTTTGAGGAGAAATTTAATTTCTCTTGGCATGCTTGATGATGCTGGTTATACCTCTAAAACTGAGAATGGAAAAATGAAAATATCTAAAGGTTCTTTTGTTGCATTAAAAGGTGTTAAGAAAAATGGTTTGTATGTTTTACTTGGTGAGGCTATTTTTAACTATTGTAATGCTTCTATTCATATTCCTGTTGATAATACCATGTTATGGCATAATAGATTGTGGCATATAAATGAAAGGGGCTTATACTATTTGAATAAGCAAAATGTGTTTGGTAAGAACCAGATCAGTAAAATGGATTTTTGTGAAAATTGTATTTTGGATAAGCAACATAGGCTTAGTTTTAAATTGAGTACAAATAGAGCTAAGTATGTGCTTGAGTATGTCCATGCTGATCTTTAGAAGCCTGATAAAGTTTCCACTCATAGTGCAAATAGGTATTTTATGTCCATAATCGATAACCACTCTAGGAAAGTGTGGGTATTGTTACTGAAGACAAAAAGTTAGGCATCTAGTAAGTTTAACGAGTGGAAGCTGTTAGTTGAAAATCAAACCAACAAGACAGTGAAGGCTCTAAGAACAGATAATGGACTTGAGTTTTGTAATATGGAATTTGATAATTTCTGCAAAACCCAAGGTATTTTGAGACATAGAACAGTGAAACACACTTCTCAGCAAAATGGGATCGTGAGAGAATGAGCAGAACTTTGTTAGACAAAGTGAGGTGTATGTTAGTGTCTTCAGGCTTACCAAAGTTGTTTTGGGGTGAAGCAGTGATGACTGCTATGTACCTTATTAATTTTTCACCCTCTACTGTTTTAAATTTTGATACACCTGAGTTTGTTTGGTCAAGAAAGCTACCTAATTATGGTAATCTAAAAGTTTTTGGTTGTATAGCTTATGCACACCAGTCATAAGGGAAACTTGAACATAGAGGACTAAAATGTGTTTTCTTAGGATACCCTCAAGGAGTCAAAGGTTATAGACTTTAGGTAAGAGAGAGTAAAGACTTTAAAGTCATTACTAGCAGGGATGTTATTTTTAATGAAAATGTTATGCCTTGCAAGACTACTAACAATGCAGGTTTTGGTGATGACCAACAACTGGGGACACGTCAGATAGAAATACCTGCATTTGAGGTGGAGACATCTGATCATCAAGAAGAAGGTTCATCAAAGGAGAAAGAACCTGAAATTCATCAAGGAGGAACTTTGGTACATATAGAATCTGAATCAAATGATGAAAGTCAGAAGTAAAAGACCTCACCATCAAAGACATTTGCTTCATCTGGGTATCTGTTGACAATAGATAGGGTAAAAAGGAAAGTCATACCGAGCAAAAACTATAGGTATGCTGATTTTATAGCCTATGCTCTAGTTGGTTTTCAAGATTTCTCAGGTAATGAACCTAGGAGCTACAAGGAAGCTATGAGATCTGTAGAAGTGAAGAAGTGGAAATTGGCAATGGATGAAAAGATGAAATCTCTTCATGATAATCATACTTTGGATTTGGTTTTAGCTCCAATAAATCAAAGAGTTGTGTATTGTAAATGGATTTATAAAGTAAAAGAAGGACTGACTAAGACAGATCCAGTGAGATTCAAGGTAAGATTGGTAGCAAAGGATTTTACATAGATTGAAGGTGTAGACTACAATGAGATCTTCTCACCTGTGGTAAAGTATACTACCATTCGAATTATGCTCTCTTTAGTCACACAATTTGACTTGAAATTGGAGCAGTTGGAAGTAAAAACTGCTTTCCTTCATGGAGATTTGGAAGAAACAATTTATATGGAGCAGCCAGAGGGGTATGAAGTTACCAGCAAAGATGGTGAACTCATATGCTTGCTGAAAAAGTCACTATATGGTCTAAAGCAATCTCCCAGGCAGTGGTATAGGATATTTGATATCTTTGTGATTAAAGCTAGGTTTACAAGAAGTAACTTTGACAGTTGCTTGTATTTCAAGGATGCAATGAGTGCAAATGGTGTGTATTTACTTCTTTATGTAGATGATATGTTACTGGTTGGACTAAATGTGAAGGTTATTAATTCTATTAAAGGGTTATCAGTTCTGAGTTTGATATAGAAGAGCTTGGGTAGGCTAAGAAGATCTTAGGGATGACCATTGCGAGACACAGAAAGAATATGGAGATGAAGATTCAGCAAGCCTTATATGTTTATAAGGTAATTTCAAAGTTTAATATAAGTAAGGCAAGACCTGCTAGTGTGCCTTTGGGTGGACATTACAAACTGTGCATAGATCAGAGTCCTAGTGCTGAGCAAGAAAAAGAAAACATTAGTAGTATACCTTATTGAAGTGCTATGGGGTCAATTATGTACTTAATGATCAGCACAAGACCAGATCTTGCATATGCTGTAAGTGTGCTAAGTAAGTTTATGTCAAATCCTAGAAGATGTCATTGGGAGGCTATGAAGTGGCTTATGAGGTATTTAAAGCTCACAGTGAATGAAGGATTACTATTTAAAAGCAAACACGGTGGGGTAGAGTTACTTGTTATATAGATGCTGATTATGCTGGGGATCAAGATAATAGGAGATCTATATCTGCTTATGCTTTTACTTTATGTGGAAACTATATAAGTTGGAAATCACACCTACAAGTAGTGGTGGCCTTATCGACAACTGATGCTAAATATATGGCAATGACAGATGCTGCAAAAGAAGTTATCAGGATTAAAGGGTTATTGGTGGAATTGGGAGTGTTAGATAAGACAATTGTGATCTATTCTGACAGCCAAAGTGCCATACATCTTTGTAAAAATCCCGTGTTTCATGAAAGGTCGAAACACATTCTGATTAAACATCATTTCATACGTGACATGGTGGAGAGTAAAGAGTTTATGCTAAAGAAAATTCCAACTGAGCTTAATCCCATAGATATGGGAACCAAAGTTCTTCCTCTAAGCAGGTTTAATTCATGTAAAACCTTACTCGGAGTTGGAGTAGGTTGATGTTGAGTGATGGTGAAATTGCAAGGAAGGTTTTAGAGTTTATGCTATCATACTATGTTACAACTTAAATTTGATATACAATTTTTCGATTTTCTCGAAAAATATTATTATCCCTTAAATAATTTAAAAACTTTAACAAAACAAAAATGGATTAAATCAGATCAATCCACAGTTCTGTCTAATCACCCTCCAGTTGAGAAAATAATCATTCTCCATTTAAATAATCAAGTTATAGCCTCACCATTTAAAACTTCCACAAATGAAAACAAAGATTTAACTAATGAAATTAGAAAAGTCATTGAACAAAATAATTACACAAATCAAAGTCTTATTACAGTAGGTAAACAACTAGATAAAATAGAAACCAAAATTAATAATTCATCTAAAGAAGAAATTAAACCCCAACCACTTATAAAATTTCCAGATATTACAAAAGTTCCAACCCTTCCTAATAAAACGAATCAACTTAGTCAACTCTTAAAAGAATTACAATTAAAAACTTCCACTTCCAAAAATGAAGCCTCCTCTTCCAATCTTGGTACCATTAAAAATCAACATTCATCTGATACAGAATCAAATCAATCTTCATTAGATAATCATATTAATAGACTTAACAATCAAAAACCACGATATAATACCTTTAAACAATTGAATAATAAACCCTTACCTCCTAAATTTCAAGAATCAAATTCTAAAAATCAATTCTCTGTCAGTTCTGATAAATTATATGAATGGAATATAGATGGATTGAAAGAACAAGAAATATTAAACAAATTACACCACATGTCCATGGTTGCTAATAGTTATTTTATTAATCAAAACTTTCCTCAACCTGAAATTGTTGAATTATTAGTCACAGGTTTTACCGGTACTTTACACTACTGGTGGGAAAAACATTTAACAGATCAATCTAAATTAGAAATCATTCATGCAATTAAATTAGATGAAGAAGGAAACTTTTGTCAACAATATGGTCTATCCACTATAGCACCCTCTAGGAGAAATAAACTCAAAGACAAATCACATAAGAAAACCTTTAGAAAACCTTATTACAAAACCCATAAGTCTAATAAGCCCAATTCCGATAAATTTTATAAATCAAATAAACACAAAAAAGATTCAAAAGATAAAACTAAAATCAAATGCTTTAAATGTAATAAATTTGGTCATTTTTGCTAATGAATGTAAAGTTAAACAAACAATCAAACAATTAGAGATACCAGAAGATCAAAAACAAAACTTAATCAATGTCTTAGGAATGCATAACACAGATAGTGAACATAGTGAAAACAATATTTACACCGAATCAAGTTCTAACGAATCAAGTATTCACACTGAATCCACTAGTGATGTAGATAACCCCGATATTACTTTAGGATGTTTAGATGCCTGTTGTCTAGATACCTGTTGTAATCAATCACTTAGTGTCTTAACTAATTCTACTGAAGATGAAGATATAATCTTAGAATTACTTAGCAAATTAGAAAATCCTGATGAAAGGATAGAATACATGAGAAAATATAAAAAGATAATAACTGATAATCACAAAGAAACAAATCAACTTAATAAAAGTACTCAAAAAATCTGTTTGACAGAAGCCTTACAAACCTTTAATAAATCAAAAAATAAACACATCACTTAATGGAAATCAAATACCAGATATAATCAATGAAGAACATTATAGTTTTCCTTCTAATGAATCAATCAATCCCGACTGGAATATTCCTCCAGTTTCCCCTAGTGAAATTTACCACCATAAAACCTGGTCTTTATCTTCATTTAAAAGTGAATCACATATTAAAACTGTTGAACAAGTTTACATAATCAACAAAGATCATGAAACCTGCCAACTAATCAACAAAGATAACATTAAACAACATATAAGAGATGGTCACCGTTTCTTACACATAGGATTAGTTCAAATTGGAATCAAACCCCTTACAAAACTAGGAACCAATTCATCTATACTACTATGTCTTAGAGATGCCAGTTTCAAAAACTTTAATGAAACTGTCTTTGGAGTCGTATAAACCAGTTTATGTAATGGTCCTGTTCATTTTGACTGTTATCCAAATTTTCCAGTCAGTTTAACAGATCCATGCATATTAAAGGTCTTAACTCTTAATTTAAAAACTTCGGGTTATAACTTCGACGAAGGTCGTCAACCCTTAGCCTTAATTTACAGAATCCATTATAAAGTCTCAGGAACTAATATGAACTTTAAAGCTAAAAAACATAATGCTAAAGGTCATACCATGTTAATCCAGAGTCAATACCAAGATTTAAATATTAAAATCCCTAAATTAATCAAATGGTTAGAAGTTAATTTACCCTCTGATTGGGTATTCACTGATGTCCGAAGTCCAACCCCTCTTCAAAATGTTTTAACTAACACTGAGTTCATCTCACAATCTGATGATGGATCAGTTAGAATCACCTTTGATAGACAACCTAGATCTAATCAACATTTAGGAGAAACCTCCTCCAGAAGGTCTCTTAATAAACCAATCATAGTATCAATATCTTCTGATAATATATCCAGAAGAGATCAATAAATTGAAAAAGATTTATAAAGAATTAAAATCCAAGAATTAGAACAACAATTACACAAATTAAGATTAGAAAATGAACTTAAAAATCTCAAATTAAAATCAATTCACCACACTGGACAGGTTAGTCAACCTCGTTACAGTGATGAAGAAATACAATCACCCACAGCCTCAGATTTCAAAGTTTGTATTTCTTCATCACTGTAACGAGGTTGACTAACCTGTCCAGTGTGGTGAATTGATTTTAATTTGAGATTTTTAAGTTCATTTTCTAATCTTAATTTGTGTAATTGTTTTGTTCAATGACTTTTCCAATTTCATTAGCTAAATCTTTATTTTCATGTGTGGAAGTTTTGAATGGTGAGGCTATAACTTGAGTATTTAAATGGGGAATGATTATTTTTTCAACGGGAGGGTGACTAGACAGAACTGTGGATTGATCTGATTTAATCCATTTTTGTTTTGTTAAAGTTTTTAAATTATTTAAGGGATAATAATAGCCCATGAAATAGCTGGTCAAATCAATACCCAATACCGAGGTTATTATAGCCTCAGAGAAGCCCTTGAAATCACTTATAGAGAATTAGGTCCCCAAGCCTTTATTCATCCATGGGCCCGAATGGATCCAGAATTTTCCAAAACACTTTGCTTTGTCCAAAAAATCACTTCTAATAAAGCCTTCAGTTCCAAATCTACCCATAAAATGCAACACTCCAGTTCCATTCAATCACTGTTTATGAATAGTAAAAAGCACCGAAAAGCAGAATACTGTTCAAGACACTGTTCACTATTCAAGTTACTGTTCACTGACACAATCATTTCAATCAACAGGAGATCCACTCATCCAACCAATCCCTCCTTTGCCTATATAAAGGAGCCTCACCACCACATATTGAAGGAGTTGAATTGAGTAGAGAATTAGAGAGTTTTCTTGGCAGAGTTTCTCCTCTCCTTTCTCTTCTCTTCTTCTTCATAATCAATTGTAATCAAAATATTTGAGTGTTAGTTTGAGTGCTTTGTAATCAACTGAGATACCAATTTGTGGTACTCTTCTATAATCAAGTAAGCATTTGCATTCAATTATATTTTCAATTATTTAATTTAATCATTTATTTTATATTATATTGCTTGGCTGGTTCTACCGCCTTCAATATATTCTATATAATTTCATTTATATTTATATTTATATTTAATTGTTCTTGGCTGGCTCTGCCGCCTCATCTATTTACTTTCATTTACTTCCGCTCATTTATCTTATTCTACTCTGCTCTTATTATATTTTGTCCTTAATACTCTACTTCCTCTTATTTCTCCCCTGAATGGTATCAGAGCCTTCTCTTTCCCTGAACAGAATCAAATCAATCTTCATTAGATAATCATATTAATAGACTTAAAAATCAAAAACCACGATTTAATACCTTTAAACAATGGAATAATAAACCCTTACCTCCAGAATTTCAAGAATCAAATTCTAAAAATCAATTCTCTGTCAGTTCTGATAAATTATATGAATGGAACTTATTACAAAACCAATAAGTTTAACAAACCCAATGCTGATAAATTCTACAAATCAAATAAACATAAAAAAGATTCAAAAGATAAAACTAAAATCAAATGCTTTAAATGTAATAAATTCGGTCATTTTGCTAATCAATGCAAAGTTAAGTAAACAATCAAACAATTAGAATTACCAGAAGATCAAAAACAAAACTTAATCAATGTCTTAGGAATTCACAACACTGATAGTGAACATAGTGAAAACAATATTTATGCCGAATCAAGTTCTGACGAATCAAGTATTCACACTGAATCCACTAGTAACACAGATAACCCTAATATTACTTTAGGATGTTTAGATGCCTGTTGTCTAGATATCTGTTGTAATAAATCACTTACTGTCTTAACTAATTCTACAGAAGATGAAGATATAATCTTAGAATTACTTAGTAAATTAGAAAACCCTGATGAAAGGATAGAATACATGAAAAAATATAAAAAATAAATAAAAAATAAAAAAATAAAATTATAAAATTATGAATAAAAAAAAAATGGTATCAGAGCTATAAGTGTTTTGATCTTTATCTTGCTACTTTCTTTTAGCACCCCTCTTCAATTCAACTCCGCAGTCCAACCCCTGTTCAAAATGTTTTAACTAACACTGAGTTCATCTCACAATCTGATGATGGATCAGTTAGAATCACCTTTGATAGACAACCTAGATCTAATCAACATTTAGGAGAAACCTCCTCCAGAAGGTCTCTTAATAAACTAATTATAGAATCAATATCTTCTGATAATATATCCAGAAGAGATCAAGAAATTGAAAAAGATTTACAAAGAATTAAAATCCAAGAATTAGAACAACAATTACACAAATTAAGATTAGAAAATGAACTTAAAAATCTCAAATTAAAATCAATTCACCACACTGGACAGGTTAGTCAACCTCGTTACAGTGATGAAGAAATACAATCTATACAATCACCCACAGCCTCAGATTTCATAGATCACCAGTTGAACACACTAGATACACCCTTTAAACCACACTTGAAACAATTAAATCAAGTCATAGCCTCAGCATTCAAAACTTCCACACATGAAAATAAAGATTTAGCTAATGAAATTAGAAAAGTCATTGAACAAAATAATTACACAAATCAAAGTCTTATTACAGTAGGTAAACAACTAGATAAAATAGAAACCAAAATTGATAATTCATCTAAAGAAGAAATTAAACTCCAACCACTTATAAAATTTCCAGATATTACAAAAGTTCCAACCCTTCCTAATAAAACGAATCAACTTAGTCAACTCTTAAAAGAATTACAATTAAAAACTTCCACTTCCAAAAATGAAGCCTCCTCACAATTAAAAACTTCCACTTCCAAAAATGAAGCCTCCTCTTCCAATCTTGCTACCATTAAAAATCAACATTCATCTGATACAGAATCAAATGCTTTAAATGTAATAAATTTGGTCATTTTGCTAATGAATGCAAAGTTAAACAAATAATCAAACAATTAGAATTACCAAAAGATCAAAAACAAAACTTAATCAATGTCTTAGGAATACACAACACAGATAGTGAACATAGTGAAAACAATATTTACACTGAATCAAGTTCTGACGAATCAAGTATTCACACTGAATCCACTAGTGACACAGATAACCCTAATATTACTTTAGGATGTTTAGATGTCTGTTGTCTATATACCTGTTGTAATCAATCACTTAGTGTCTTAACTAATTCTATTGAAGATGAAGATATAATTTTAGAATTACTTAGCAAATTAGAAAATCCTGATAAAAGAATAGAATACATGAAAAAATATAAAAAGATAATAACTGATAACCACAAAGAAACAAATCAACTTAATAAAAGTACTCAAAAATTCTGTTTAACAGAAGCCTTACAAACTTTTAATAAATAAAAAAATAAAAACATAACTGTTCAAGATCTACAAACAGAAATTAAAACAATTAAATCTGAAATTAAAGAATTAAAATTAGAAAATCATATCATCAAACACCAATTAGAGTTTATTCAAGAAAACCCCCTAAAACTTATTCCTAATCAAATTGAAGAACAGGAAGAAGGATCTTTCCGTGATAATTGTTTAGCTTCAATTCAAAAAATCAAACTTAGAAAGTGCCACATAAAAATCACCATAATCATTAAAGATTTTCAATTAATGATAATAGCACTTTTAGATTCAGGTGCAGATTTAAATTGTGTTCAAGAACGACTCATACCTAGTAAATATTATACCAAAACTAAAGAAAGATTAAACTCCGCTAACGGTAGTAAAATGGATTTATAGTACGAAGTTAATCATGCACATATTTGTCATAATAAAATTTGTCTCAAAACTTCGTTTGTCCTTGTTAAAAATATGACAGATCAAGTTATTCTAGGTATTCCCTTTCTTTCTTTGTTATACCATTTACCACAGAAAATGATGGAATAATCAGTCATCCCTTAGGTGAAAAGGTCAAATTTGATTTCTTACTCCAATAAAATAATGTTCAGCTCCTACAAGACCAATCCATTTCCAAAACAATTAATCAAATCCAAACCAATCATCTTCCTTCTTTTTCTTACTCTGCTCTCATTTTTCCTTCCATATACTCTACTTGTCTTATCTTTCTCCCCTGAATGGTATCAGAGCCATAAGTGTTTCGATCTATATCTTGCTACTTTCTTTTAGCACCCATAGAGTATTATATCTGTTTAATCAATTCAGTTTCTTGTTTACTTTCTTTATCTTTATTCCCTTCTATTTACTTTTGTTATATTATTCATTTCTAAACCTTGCTGAATAGTAATCGTTCTGAGTCTGAAGAATAAGTCCGAATAGCATAAACTCTAAAACCTTCCTTGCAAGGAAGCAGAATCAAGCTTCATATTTCCTCAGCTCTTTGACAGCCGACGAATGATGCTAGGAAAGTGAAAGTTTGGGGTGTAATTTGTTAGAAAAAAAAATTTATTTAGGTTGTAAAGCACCAATCGGGACAGAGGGGTGTAATGACACCAATTTCTCTCTCTTTTATATATATTTATAATCAGTCAGTATCAAATCTATATTTTCTTATCAAACTAAATTGCAAAACCGACAAACATATTGATTACGACCCTTCAAGGTTAAAGTTCATTGACCAACCGTCCTTCGATCATTGGAAAAATTTAATCAGCAAGTGAGTCAATATCATTTTTTGTGGTAATTTTATAATAAAACTTCTTTATTAATTATTAGATTAATTCAAGGTGTTTAAAAATATATTTATAATCAATCGGATTCTTATATAATTTATATAATTTTAGTATAGTATTAAATTGATAATAAGTTAATAATTAATTTTTAAATTCTAACATTTTGAAATGATATTTTTATGGAAAAAAAAATTAAACATACAAATTTACCTAATGCGAGTTTGACTCAACACACAGATATATAATAATTTGGGAATTATCTTTTAGCTTATAAGAGAAGACATGCATAGTGATGTTAATAATAAAAATGGGACCAACATTTTATTATATTTAATTAGCTATTTTGGAGGTTAGAATTTCTTTAATGACTTTGTAAATTATTATCTATTTAGTATAGAAGTTTGAAAGGATTGATGTCTATGTAGCATAGATGTCTACCTAATAATGGTCAATTCAAAAATCTTGATGTCTATGTAGCATAGATGTCTACCTAATAATGGTCAATTCAAAAATCAATCTTCAACGGTTCTATCTAATATTCGTTGTATTTAGCTTTTTTTTTAAGAAAATTATATTCTTGATGAATTTTTTTTTTTTAATTTTGATAGGATTGTTTTTAAATTTTTTTACCAGTAACACCATCTTGCAAGCTTTCTAAATGTAGATGGTCATATTCATAATGTCTTTTTTCTTCTTTCCTCCTTTTTTCCTTCTCTCTTCAGTTTAGCAAAGTCTATTAATGAATCCATTGGAGAGTATTTTTTAAAATAATTGTCTATAAGTTTAATTGGGTATGTGACACTTTTTAACTTTCTTTTATTAGATTTTTAGTTAAACAAATAAATTAATGATATTATCATGTAGATGCAAATGGATTAGTCAACAGAGGTTCAACTTTTTATTGAGCACAACACTATATAAATTGGAGATAGTTTCTAAAGATTAATTATATATATATATATATACTAGTATTGATTCCGTGCAATGCACGGTATATGCAATTGCAGTAAATGATTTTAAAAAATAATAATAACTTTTTAGAGAATTAAAAAATAATATAGCAAAAATTGAAATTGAAGAGGAAACATTATTCAATAGTTATATATCTAATTGACTGGAAGTTGAAAAATCACTTATTCCATTGCCTATTTATGGGTGAAAATCTTTAAAACTTGATAAGGATACAATATTGTTTGGAATGATGAATATAACTTTTTTTCAATTCCAAAAATCAAGCGCTGTTTCAAACCAAAATTGCTTTCTTTATTATTTAAATTAATTTGAAAAATAACCATGTATGTTTACCACTATTTTCAATCTAAATATTGTAAACTTAGTCTTATTTATGTTCTCATCCATTCAAGGAAAAAAATATTTGTTCTCAAAATAAATAATTAGTGTTATTCAAGCTTCATTTGCTTCAAAAAATAATTATTTCTTTAAAAAGTATCATTTACCTTATTCAGATTCATTTATTATCGTCTAAAAACTAAAAATACGATTTATTTTGGCTTCATTAATTCCATAATCAATTCTTAAATTTAATGTTATAGGTTCACCTGCATTATATCCATAATCAACTCCTTTGATAAACTCTAGTAAAGATTTATTTCTATTTAATTTTCTAAATTCACCTATATCATATGTGCATACATACATATATACATACATGCATACATACACACACATGAATGACAATATTTTTATTTAATGTTATAGGTTCACCTGCATTATATGCATGGATATATACATATATACATACATATATACACACATACATACATAAATGACATAAATGACAAAATTTCAGTGTTTCTAAGATAAATAATTTAAATTCAAATATCTCATTTTCAATAACAATATATATATATATATATCAGTATATATGTATATACTTAGAGGTTTATGAGGTTGATTGATCCGTACGTGCCAAATGGAAGTGATGCATGGCTTATGTATCATATATTGCAGCTGGTGAGAAACAATAAATTTCTTTTGCGTGAGGCCCTCCCAAATAAAGAAAGCAAAAATGGATGATATGTATGGGCAAACCAATTTTAAATCCATAAAGGGAAAAAAGAAAAAAAAAATTAAACTTTTTAAGTCAAAAAGCATAAATAAAGCACAACATATATTTTCATCGTTGGACCTTGAAATAAGCCAATGAAGTTTTGTTCTTTATTAAAGATGAATTAATACCTAGTAAACAATCTTCTTCAAAAGCCTTTTGTTCTTTTCAATAAGTTCTCACAGTATATTTTTATTCCATGTTGTCAACTTCAACCAAAATTCTATAGCATGGTTCATCTCGATTCTCATGATTTAGATGATCATGATTACGACCCATCGAAAATAAAAATGAAATTAAACATTTAAAAATAAAAAAAAAAAACTCTAATAACTAAAACAAAAATATGAAAGAATAAAAAAACCAAAATATTGAACATCGAAATTTTAAATAACTGGAATGTGTCATTTACTAATTTATAATCAAATGTATTTGACTTATTTGGTAAATAAAATAAAATTAAAAAATTTGTTTTGAAATATAAATCTTATTTCACCATGGTTAACAATTATATTTTGAAAAGGATATTTCAAATTTTTTCCATTAATAAAATAAAAGTATTTTATTTATGTATTTTTTAATGTCTAAATAAGAAAATATCTTTATTATTTTCTATATAATCACATTTGTATATTAAAAAAAATTTAATATACTTTAATGTTATATGCAGACTTTAATGCACATTATATATGTAAACGTTGAGAATTTAATGCACATTATATATGAAGACTTTAATACATGTTATATATTTAATATATATTATTTATATAGATACATTTTAATTTATTATTTTGTAAATAGAATATTATATTTTTGTCATAATTATACATTTTGATATTTTTGTCCCAATTAAAGCTTTCTTAGTCAAATGTCATATATACTATTATAATAATAAAAATATATATTTTTGGATATAACCAATAAAAGGTAAAAAATCTCATACCCTTTTAATTAATTATTTCAATTCGGAATCACATATATAGATGCACTTATATAGTATATAATATTATAATAATAAAAATATATATTTTTGGATACAACCAATTAAAAACAAAAAATCTCATCCTCTTAAATAGTGGTTATATTTAATATTGATTGATATTTTGATAGGGTTATAAACAATAAAAAGAAAAAGAGATTTGTTTTTTAATGATTTTGGAAGGAATTTAAATGAATACTGTGATGACACATGGCCTTTTTTTTATATTGCATTTTTTTTATACTGATTTTTTTTACTTTCATTTACTAATTTATAACCGAATATATTTGACATACTTCGTAAATAAAATAAAATTTTAAAATTTGTTTTGAATATAAATTCTATTTTACCACATTTAACAATTATATTTTAAAAATAATATCTCAAATTTTTTTCATTAATAAAATAAAATTACATTATTTATGTAACTTTTTTAATGTCCAAATAAAGAAATATCTTTATTATTTTCCCTATAATCAAATTTGTATATAAAGAAAATATTTAATACACTTTAATATTATATGGAGACTTTAATGCACGTTATATATGGAGACTTCAATACACGTTATATGTTTAATACATGTTATATATGTAGATACATTTTAATTGGTTTTCTTTTATATTTTTAGCTACAAACAATAAACCATAAAAAATTCAATACGCTTTCAATTAATTATTTCAATTCAGAACCATATATATGCAGTATATAATATTATAATAATATAAATATATTTTTTTGGATACAAACACTTAAAAGCAAAAAATTTTATACACTTAAATAGTGGTTACATTTAATACTTACTGATATTTTGATAAGGTTATAAATAATAAAGAAAAAAAGAGATACTTTTTAATTATTTTGGAAGGAATTTAAATGAATACTGTAATGAAATATGACTTTTTTATACTGACACTTATACTTTCAATTACTAATAATTTATAATCAAATATATTTTACCTATTTGATAAATAAAATAAAATTAAAAAAATTATTTTGAATGTATATTTTATTTTACCATGTTTAACAATTGTATTCTGAAAATGATATCTCAAATTTTTTTCTACTAATAAAATAAAAATTTTATTGTTTATATAATTTTTTAATGTCCAAAAAAGGAAATATTTTTATTATTTTCCATATAATTATATTTATATATTAAAAAAAATATACTACATTTTAATATTATATGGAGACTTTAATACACGTTATATATGAAAACATGGAAACTTTAATGCACGTTATATATATAAGAAAAAAGATTATTTCTTAGTAATTAAGATCTAAGATTATTTTTGTGTGGTACTTACTTTTCTTTTTTTGGGGGGTAAATTTGTGTGATACTAAATTACATACATGATGTTTCGGTTGAAGACATTAGAAATTTATTGTCTTCAAATAATTTTCTTGGTTCCCATGTTGCTAGGGAGGGCAATAGCTCATGATATTAATGGTTATGCGGTTTATTTGGATTCTATTGAATCTTGGTAAGATGTAGGACCTGAATGGCTATTTCGTCTGATTAAAGATGATTGGTGTATTTGATTTAATCTTTAACCAAATTATGATGTTTTATTTTAAAAAATAAAAATAAAAATAAAAACTTTTATACATGTGTATTATAAAAATAAAAATAAAAACCTTTTACATTTAGTTTAACTTATTTATTTAAAAGTTCATTTATCAATATGAAGTTAGTATTAAAATTTAATCATTGATATATTACCACATTAGATGGTTAATAAAATTGATAAACAAATTGATGTCAATAGGATTAATCATTGGAAAAATATATCACATGAAATATAGCCCCCTCTTTTAATTTATGAATTTTAGTGAATTTTTCACATTCAAGAATAGCTAAGCCTCGAATTGGTATTGAAAGTAGGTGGGACAGAATCCGGAGATCGCAGATTGGCATGTGTGGCCACTCGAATTCGATTCCCCTAATATTCTCAATTGTGCCACAAAAGCGTCCAGGTTCACTCACTTAGTCTGTCGGTTTCGTACCCTAGCTTCTCGAATAGAAACGGCATGCATGTGCTTCTGTGCGCATTAAAAATAGAAACTGCTTTCCAATACATGAAAGCAGTGCTAGCTAGCGGTGTATAAATATAATATATATATATATATATATATATATATATGCAGGAATAGCAGTGCATAATTCAATTAAGGATGGTTTTTAAGATGCTAATTTTATATATGTTTATTAACCAAAAACTATGCTATATATATATATATATATAATAATGATAATCATAATTCAGAGGATAACCCATTTTTAACTCTTGTCTTTTTAACTAACTAATTATTTATTTGTCTACTTCTACCTTGGAAAATGCTAGGAAAAAGGACCAAACAAAAATTAAGAGATTTTAAATGGAAATATTACATTTGAACCCATTAAAATTTATATTAATCACAATTTAATTTTTTAAATTTTAAAAATTACAATTAATATTTTTAAGCAAAAGTGGACAATATTATTTTAAAGAATATGAAGTTTAAAATTTTCTTGAAAATCTATTTTTTAAAATCATTATGCTTTTTCATTGATAAACTTAATATTAACGAATGTGATCATATGTTTGCATTAATTTGTTTCATATTTAACGCGTATTTTTCTAATTTTCACTTGATTTTTAGTTAAATATATTTTATTTTTTTAAGTTTCATTATAAGACGTATTTTTGACAAATTTGATTTTTTAAATTATCTTGACACTTTAATTCTATTTGACGAGTGAAAGTTATTGAAAATTTGAGTTTCTCTTTCTAGATTATCGTATTTTCCTTGACTTTGTTGAAAATTTTGGAAGGAAAAGTATTGAAATTCGAAAGCAGAACTCCACCGGGTAAACAATGATTAAAGTGTAATTGTTTGGTGGTTTTGTACACAGCACGAAGCATAATAAACAAAGCCAACTTTTTTTTTTTTCTCTCTCTCTCTCTCTCTCTCTCTCTAAATAGTAGATCTTTTTGGTGTATTCCCAATATCTTCAAAACCCTATTTCTTGGTTTGGTAACATTGCTTGCAGAGAATTTTCTAACCAAATAATGTTGGTTGCAGTGTTAATTTGGAAGATGTTACCGCCTTTGGACTCCCCTCAATTGAAGACTTTCTTATTATGAGGTAAGTATGATAACTCCTTTCAATTCAATTACATTAAAATAGGGTAGAAATTTTATGATATTTAAAATTAAAAAAACTTGTAAATATTTCCTTTCTATTTCTGGGATTTTAAATTTTAATGGGGTACTTGATTCAAAGATTTCACAATTTCTTTGCACAAGCAGCCAGAGGTGAAATGGAATTTCACAAGTGGTTTGCAGAGACCACTAGCAAAGCAGAGCAGAGATGCCCAAAGAGCAGAGACTGAAATAACAGCAAGTAATTCTGCCAATATGTGTAACCACAAGGTATGCGTATTCATCACAAATAAGCAATACCCATATGAACTTTGTTAAGAAAAACTTAAAAAAAAAAAAAAAAAAAAAAAAAAAAAAAAAGAAAAAAAGAAAAAAGAAGAGGGCATAATTTGGTAATCATGCTGTTGAACAGAAAGAAAATAGCAAAGTGTATGTTCTTTAATTTCTGCACGAGCTTTGAGATATGGAGATAAAACTTCAAATACCTGGTTAAAAGTTTCTTGAATATGAATGTGGTGCCGATGAGATTGTCTCAAATACCTGGTTAAAAATAATATTGTTATTTTTAATTAGCATCATATGACACCAGGAGTTCCGCCAAACACTTCAGTGGGGTATTTGAAAGAGGGAGTTTCCAATGAAGTGGTCAGGGGAACTCTAGGGCACACTTGATAGTTCATATTATATATTTGTATTGTTTTCCTGATGGGAGTAATATGCACATTTTTTGCAATTTATAGTGAGCGCCTCTGTTTTCGTTAGTGTTTTGGTTTTTTATTCTTTGCTTCACCTCAACAGGAGAGAAAATTGAGTGGTTAAAAGTTTTGGCAGTGAACCTAGACGTGATTGCGAGCAACGTAAAAGGTAGCTAGAGAATATCAAGGTGATTTTGATTTGTTTTATTTTGGATTTTTTTTTTCTTTTTTTTCCTGCTCTGTCGTCCTCTTTCTCTTTAAAACCTTTTTTCATTCATACAAAACATGGATAATTTGATTCTCATATTTATGCTCAATCATAGTCACAGAAACAAAAGGAGTTTCTTATGTAGTGCAGGTTCCAGCAGCTAGAAAGTTGAGGGGTAATATTAAGCGGTTGACCCACATTTATTCTCATGAAAATCAGTATTGGCCTAATATGTGCTACAGAAACATGCAAATATGCTGGGCCAACAGCATGTGCTTCTAGTACATATGCTTTGACTGTAGAAAATGTTGAAAAGGACTTGATCGCATGCAGATGGAATTGAAAGAACAAGGTATCGGAAGGCCAGAAATCAATTTAGTAATTTATAATATCCTTCATTTGACCAGCAATTCTGATCATGAATCTGACCAGGTTAACTTTCTTCTGATGGATTCCCTTTTCTCTCGGTTGGTTCGGCTACTCAGAGGCCAATATTTATTGTCTGTATACACAGTGACCATTGAAATTCTTCTCTATATATAGCTGTGAAACAATTTGTTTCTCAATACAACAAGCTAAGAAGAAGAAAAATTGTATGTCAGCTGTCCCCTGGAGTTTCCCTGACCACTTCACTGGTACTCTTAATCCTCAGACTTAGACTGAGCCACTGAGGTTAATCTAAGCCCACTGAAGTGTTTGGGGGAACTCTGGTTGCCATCTGACTGTTGATTTGCAAGAAAAGGGTAATTGTTAAGTAACGGCAAGTCTTTTGGTTCATAATATTCTTCACTGCATTTGATATTTTTGTAATTTCTTTCTTTTTGTTTCAGTCATCTGTCTTCTCTTGGTCTTTTGTGCATAAGTTGAGCCGCTGCAGTAGTCATCTACAGCTTATATCTTAGTTTGCTTCCCGAAGGAAACATCATTATCACCCTGAACGAGACAAAACCATAGGAAATTTCATTAAGAGTATTTTTACATTATGATAAAACACACAAGACTTATTTTATATTTTCTATTGCACTAGCTGGCTTTTTTTTTTATTAAGCTGCAGTTTGTTGGCAAAGCAATATTTAATAGATGTCTAAGCGCTAAGCTATAGGATTCACAATTTAGACCCTAGGTTGCTCTCAAAGAGTTTAATAATCACCATCTATATAGACATAACATTACTATTGGTCCATGTGTATGCTCGTGTATTAGTAGATCTTAGAAATAATTCATTGAACTTTGAATTGATTTGCAAACACATAGATCGGTAGTGATGCGATACAAGTATTGCCTAACCATTCATAATACATGTACATATTAGGTAGGTTGCAGGTGTAGATGAGTTTAAAAGATGGAACTGATTACTCATATAGGATCAGGATGGTTTCACGTATGGTGGAATAGATTTACGAACAAGCATAGAGAATTTCTGGGAATAAGTTGTATGCCAAATTCTTTATATATTAGTTAACAAAGCATCAACTCTTCTGAGCACTGCAGTTGGGTTGGGTTTGCTCAGGATGTTAGTGTTCTTCATGCTCCTTTCACTACAGCTACGTTCAAAGTGGCATCATCAGTCCATGACCAATTAAAGTAACTGCAAATGGTAAGAAGACTTTCTTCATCATTATTGAATGCCATACAACATGTATCTACGATTTTCCTTTCTTTCATTTTTTTTCTTATGCAATTTGAGAGTGAAGATGTTTTGTTTTGTTATTTACTGTAAAGGGATGCCAAAAACTGATAGGTTGCTAATGAGTTAAGAGTTGGAAATTGATCACACTTTTTCTTCATTGATTTTGGGAGCAGAGTGGAAGTTAAAAGTTCCATGTCTATGATGAGTGGAATATTTTTGTTAATGTTAAGACTTGGGAGGTCTTAGAGGCTGCAAAGAACTTAACTACTTATATTGCTGTCTAGCTATCTGGGGAACAGCCACTAGTGTTCTAAATTAAAGATTTTATTTTATTTTATTTTATTTTTTGGTAACGAAATTTGGTCTATCGCAATTTCCTTTTGTAAATCATATTTGTTTAGGTGCAAAATAATATAGACTAGATGTTCATGGCCAAAAAGTTACTAGGAAAACAGATGTATAAAACTCATTTTAGAATCTTGTATACATAGCACTGTGCGAGGAACAATTTCGTTTCCATTCCTATCCCAAACCCCACTTATAAGAAGTATTATGATTTGATACGTGATGCTATACATATATGTACGCTATCTTAAAAAATCAGCATTTTGGAATTGATAGTAATCCAATATTGAGCTAGAGAACCATGGTCACTTGTAACTGAACATCCAATGATCATAAGATGTTGGATTAGGTATACGATTAGCAGCTGTTACATGAATATATGATATGGTGTAATGGTTACGTATAAGTTTTTCTCTTAGTTAAAAGGTCATATCGGTTTTATATTCTGCCAGTTTAAACTTTTAAGATATAGACAAAATGTTGTTTAATATATGATAGATAGTATAAAGCTTTTCTTCAATGTATGATGAAGTTTTAAGCTTTACCAGTTAAAGTAAAAAAAATTAGATAGGCACTTACGTGTGCCTGCTCTATCAATAATTTGTGAAGGGATTATCCTCTCGTAAATTTTTATATATTCCAATGCATAGTTGCGACCCATTTAAAAGAATATATATTTATGTATGTGAATATAAGTGTACATATATATATATATATTGCAAGCGTTGTTTTTACGTCGCCGCATTAGTACGATATTAGTCATGACAGTATCATATATATTTTTATATGAGGCGACAAAGGGCCTTAGCAAGATAGAATTGCCAAATTTATTAAGAAAAAAATAAAAGAAGGATACAAAGTTTGAGATGGAATACAAAGAACCATCTTTCATACGGAAAACAATTACGGGAAAACCAAAATCAACAAACCTATAATTTATAGTTCCCAATACGTCACTCAAAGCACTGCATAAAAAAAAGGTAAGGAGAGAGCTTTAAGAAAATGAAAAACGAGATGGCCGAAGTCGTATTTTACATTGTTGAAATAAAATCTTGAACTGCATGAATTTGCATAATTTGAAAGATTACAGATTTATCTTTAATTTCTTAGATATGACTTTGCTTTCAGAGTATAAAAATCTCAACATAGGACATCTTCATTACCGTA
The DNA here is from genome assembly GCF_031755915.1 of Ziziphus jujuba. Classification (NCBI taxonomy): domain Eukaryota; kingdom Viridiplantae; phylum Streptophyta; class Magnoliopsida; order Rosales; family Rhamnaceae; genus Ziziphus; species Ziziphus jujuba. The sequence continues at coordinate 10,604,965 of NC_083390.1, forward strand.
CAAGTCCGGGGGTATGAGAAAGAACATGCACAACAAAACAAGGCAGCGTTTGGCTGTGAAATTGATACAACCTGGTTTCATCGAATTTATTCCTGATCAACCCGAATTTATTCCTGATCAACCCGAACAACTCCTTTAATGATGAGGGAAAGCTGCAAAAATTGTAATTCTAGTATAGGTTTTTTTTTATATTTATTTATTTATTATTATTATTTTTTTTCTAAAGAAAAAAATTTACACACACGAATTTATTCCTGATTAACCCGAACAACTTCTTTAATGATGAGGGAAAGGCTGCAAAAATGGTAGCGTTGCCATCGTGCACACGCACACACACATACATATATATATAGCTAGCACACGCAAGCGCACACACACACACACACACAGATATATATATATATATATATATATATATATATATATATATATATATAGCGAGCATTACCGTCATATACACACACATATATAGCTAGCGCACACACACACAGAGATATATATAGCTAGCATTACCATCAGACACACTAACATATATATATATATATATAGCTAGCATTACCATCGTACTGACCAGATGGATATCAAGAATCAATTCATAGGGAGAATAATTCAAAATATAAGGGCCTATAAATGCGGGATTCAAGTGGATTAGATTGAACTATTTGAACTCCAGCCCAATCAATTTGAATTGTTTTAAATTTAATCAGAAGATTTGACATAACTTCAAATAGTTTATTCCAATTCAATCCAATCTTGCATTCAAACATAAAAAAATCAGCAAGTGGTACAATAATACACAAAATCATGGAAAGGATGCAGATGCATGAATTGGGCTGATCAGAAAACAGATAGTATATATATAATTAATACATATTTGACAGACAATCTTGTTGAAACGATAAATATCAGAAGCTAGCACAGGATGACTTTATTAATTACGTTGAAGAACACATGCAGAGAGAAGCAAACCTTTAAATATAGATTAATCCACAAAGATAATAGGTCGGCATGGTTGTTTAAGTAACATTCAGATTGTATATTTACAGACTGTACAAGAAGTGGGTGATGCTCCTGATATTCTCAAAAAGCGGATGCTAATTCAACGCAAGTTGTGTCTAATGGAATTTCCAACTTCCTATTCTTTTACACACACATACTTATATATATATATATATATATATATATGCACAATAAATACACAAATTGTAGAAAAGGTAAGTTAAAGGCATATGGCTTCGTGTATATTGCGCACAAGAATGTCTGTTATGTTGATGGGGGTACGGAATGAGCATGTCAATGCTACCTAAAACCACACACAGAGAGGATCAAGATAGAGGTAATACTTTTCTCTATTTTGACTCACTCTGGCGACCTGGAATGATGTATGACACAGATGTTAGCAAATTCCAAAACCCTAATAAAAGGAGAAAGAGAGAAAACAGGAAAATTAAGCAATTAAGCAATCACAGTAGTCTTATTTGGCTGTCTGAATCCTAAACTTGGGATTCATATGCCTCAGTTCTTGTGCCTAAAAAAGAAAAAAGAAAAAATTATAGTAATTCTAAAAAAATTATTTGAAAAATTAAAAAAACTATCCGTCCTTTTGATTGACCTAATTTTGAATGCATCACCCAAAAAAAAAAAAAAAAAAAATCAATTTTGAATGCAGTGGGAGGGAATGGATTTCCGACTCAATATGAACAAAAGAAACCCTAATATTTAGAACATATAGGAAAATAAATGAGGAAAGAAAAAAAAGGAGAGGCTTAACCTTATACGGAGTTGAAGTGGCAGGACTGCAGAGTTGGAGCAGGATATTGCTGAAGAAAAGCTGTATCCTACTGAAGAAGAAGATCGACAATGGAGGAAATATCATCCTCCAAATCGCATTGTATGCTGCCTTTGGGAAATAAAGGGCATGGCCAAAAAGACGTTATTAGCCCTTATGTTTTTCCAAATTACAAAAGAAATAATATCTAAATACATAGAAATAAAATTATATATGAAGGGTATTTATGACTATGGAAACGAAAATGAAAAAGAAAAAATATGTATTGCTAATTGAAAAAAAAAAAAAAAAACCATTAATGCTGCTTAGCACATTGCGGAAAAATTATTCACAATATATATATATTGTGGACAATCTAAAATTAGATGTCCCCAACTTCGCGGAGGTAGAAAAATGTAAGTAATTTTAGAATTCGTAGCCCAAAAAAAAAAAAAAAAAAGGCCGCAATTAAAATTATCAACGAATATTGAAGGAAATCATTGTTTATGAGGATAACATGACGAACAATAAAGAAAGAGATAGGGGACCACAATGACAACGTTTTCCGGCAATGATCTCAGTCAATTGGCACCGGGAGTTCCCCCAAACACTTCAGTAATATGGCTAGAAAGAATAAACCCAATACTGAAGCATTCAGGGGAACTCCAGGAGATAACCGACTCTATTTCATAAATATGCATTTCCATTTCAATCCCATGTATTTATAGAAGAAACTTGCCTCCTGAACAAAAGTCCAAGTTCTGGTAAAAGAAAATCAATAAGGACTCGACACAAAAGGCCCCCTTTTTTTATTTTTTATTTTTATTTTTATTTAAAGTACGGCAATAAACAATTGAACCTGGTCGAATATTTGGGTCAGATGAATAACGACAGGTGAGTGGCGGTAAAGCGTTCCCGAGAGCTAGCTAGCTTTTCGTTATTCACTGTTTTACTACGTTAAATTGCATACATTTTCTGCGGTTCCATTAACGTGGTAATTTCAAAACGCAATAATAGTATATATGTTTGTAGTAATTTAACAAGTACATTTTTCTTTCTTAAGCTTTACTGGTTAATTAATCCTACAAAAAAAAAGAAAAAGCTTTAGTGTTAAATATATATATATATACATAATTTTATTATAGTGGATTTGTAAACAGAGCTAAGTGGACTTATATATGCAAATTGTATGATGGGTATTGTTCTTTTATGGATAAAAGATTGATTTTATCATTTTTTTTCACTAATGAATTAAAAAGGCGTTGTCCTTCTTTTATGAGTAAAAGATTGATTTTTCACCCATTTTTTACCGATGAATTAAAAAGGGGACACCCATTGTAGTGGAATTTTAAATATAGATAACCAGATTTTTTTATTAGGATGACCTGATGGGATTTAAAAATTTATTTATGCTCAGATTTTTATTGGGTCTCTTTGCTCAAAATAGGATTTTTGTACTGTTTTTTTTTTTTCTTTATCATTACATTAATTTTTCCCCATCTTGGTTTGGTTTTAGTAATTTTCTTTTCATCGTTATAATAATTTTTCCCTCATCCCGCTATCTCAAACCATGACTATAATTTTTATCCCACCCCACTATCTCAAACCCATGACTTCCCTCTTATAGGTATCAGTGGCTTAATAACTGAGCCAAACTTATTTGATATAATTTTAGTATATTATCAAATCTACATTTGATCATTATTAATTGAATTTTAAATCCTAATTATTATTGTGATCTGAAGGCTAATAATAAAAAATTTAATACTAAAATCATTAAGAAGATCTGATGTAAATTTAACTTTTTATAAATGTAATTACCCTATAATGGCGCTTGCATGTAATTCAGTGTAACATATTATAGCCTCCTAATTACATGTAATTTAGTCATATGAATTACATGTAATCTTGGGCTATTCCCATTGTAATATGGATTTGCAACACTACTATAACATAATTATATATATATATATATATATATATATATATATAAATATTTATATATATATGTTATGTTTTCTTTGGAAACAAATAACTGGTAGCTTATGGTCGATATAATAACATAATAAATCATACAACTAACATTTTAATTAATAATTTTAAATTAAAAACTAGTTGAGAATATGACAATCCTAATTTTTAGTCACTTTACCATGTATCCTAGCTATTATAAGTTGAGACTTGAGACATTGTTCCTCAAACATCAAATATAATATATTTTATTAAAAAAAAAAAAAAAACGCAATTTACATCCTAATAGAAAGATAACCAGGATGGTTTTTTTTTTTTTTTCTTTTTTCTAGTCATTCGTGACGAACTGGATCCTCTATACCCAATTACATATCTCCCTATTTGTCTCAGCAACAGATAATTGACATGTCATTTAAAAAAAAAAAAAAAAAGGGTACAGTTGCAAGCCTCACTCCGTTAATTTCTTTCCCACATTTTGCTGTTTTTCTTTTATCGCTGTTGCCCATTTTTTTCTCTACCATATGAAGCCACGCTGGTGAAGCAGAAGAGGTTGACTCAGCACAATCTAGGATATTACAAGTGTTTTGATTGCCATTTCAAAATAGGGATGAAAATGGTGAAAGTCAATGGAGAAGAAGCTTTTAACAGATGAGGAGGCACAGGAGCTTAGGGACTTCGCTCAAACCAAAAACATATCGAATTTCAAAAATGTGTTTATTCAATGAAATGTTCCAATTAGGCATTAGGTACTCATAGGAGAAGATCTATGGTATCAAGCAACAAAGATTTCTTTTTCCAGTATAAAGGATCCACTTTCTATGAAAATTTTTTATATTAAAAATATAACATAAATAGAGGGGAAAAGGCGCAATTTTCGAAGACCGTGGAAACTAACAAAAAAATTTAGAGAAGACCTAGAATTTTTTTAATGACATGGCCACCGTTTATTGGAGGGGACATGGACGGGAAACGTAGCTGGGACAAAGGATATTGATCCATTCATAACGTTGCATTTAACTTAAATGATATTTTGTCATGTTAATTAAATTGCTTGTTATAATAAAGATTTGAAAGTTTCCTTCTGGGGATAGTCCAACAGTAATGGCTACTGCTTGTTTAGGTAATAACTTAGGTTTGAATTTTTCCATCCTAATATAAAAAAAAAAAAAAAAATGTAGAAGTCAAAGTTACCCCAAACATATTCTATTTGTTTATCAATTTTTTAAATGCCAATTAATATGATATTATATTATTAAATTCTATTTAGTTTTACTTACCTTTTAAAATTTTATTTGTCAAATTTATAATCCTTGATAGAGGCCACATTATTTAGTTAAACAAATTGGTGTTCATTTTTCATAACATTTTTTTGAATGCTCATAGAATATATATATATATATATATATATAGAATTCTCATAAATAGTAATTCCCATTTGGCTGTCCTAAAATGATGTCTCCATGGCATTAGTCATCGGAAAAAAATATCATATGGGATATAGCCCTTTTTCTTTATTTATGATTTTTATTGAATGTCTCACATTGAAGAGTATAGCTAAGCCTCACATTTGACTTGAAAGTTCTTGGAGAGAATCGGAAGCTTGCAGATTGGCATGTGTGGCCACTCGAATTCGATTCCCATACTATTCTCAATTGTCCCAGAAAAGCGTCCAGGTTCACTTACCTATGCTATCAGTTTCGCGTCCTAGCTCGAATAGAAACAGCATGCATGTGCTTCTGTGCGCACTAAAATTTCCAAGATTGAAAGCTAGCTGGCTAGCGGTCCATAATTGAAATAATAAGGATGATTTTAAGATGTTACTATTATATATATGATTAATGTCCCCAAAAAATGTGCTGTTTATATAATCATAATTCATAGCATGGCCCATTCTTAACTCGGTTTTTTCTTCACACACACACACACAAAAAGAAAAAAAAAAGAAAAAAAAAAAGCCTCCTTTTCAATTATTTATTTATTTATTTTATTTTCCTTTAAATTGATAACACATGATGTATTCTCACAGTTGTAACAACCTTAACTATATGTTGTAGTATATCTTGTAGATACTCTTTGATATTTATCGTCTGTTACAATCTCTACACAGCTTGTGTATATTGGTTTTTGCTAATGAAAAACATTAAACTTTTACAAATATTTCCATTACTCTTATATGATATCATAGCACATATTACTCAAGCGAGTATCTAAATTTCACAATGTCTTCATTACCTACTCAATCATCTTTGTCCACTTCTCTCATTGTCCACACAGAACCAATTTTTACTAATGGAACCTTGGTTGTTATCAATGTGGCAACCCAAGCTTCTTTAAAATTAATAGAAACCACCTATTTTTCAAGGAAAAAGCAATTTGATGCTTTGCTATGAATTATATGGCTTTACAGATGGAAACCCTTGCTTGTCCATCTCTAGTATTGAGTGTAAAAGGAAAGCCTCCTGACCTAGATTATACTTTTTGGATTTGTCAGGACTTTTTTTTTTTTTTTTTTGTTAGTGCAATTTGTCAAGACCTTGCCTAAATTACCTATTAGAATCCTAGGATGACCCCGATTAGGGGAAATCCAATTAAAAATTCTATAGAAAATCTGGCAGCATCTCCCATAAAAACTGGACTCCCCAAAGTATTTCCTACATAGAAAACTCATTTAAAAAATATATATCCGCCTTACTCCTCTTCACTTTACTATAAATTTTCATAAATTTGCATGACTTTGATAATAATAGCATAAGATTAGATATAAAAAATAATTAATAAACCACAAATACCTTTATAAATATCAGGATCCTTTTCAGAGTTTACTACTCAGACCCCAAATAGCTACGACTTTCTAAAATCTTTCCTTAACACAAGAAATACGTATTTTTATAACTCATGGTCGCCTACACTACTCACTTACTACAATCTAATGCTTACACATTACTTCATGACTATACCCAGCACATAAAAGCAAGTAGAAAGATGATGATGATGATGTTGATAATAATAATAATAATAATAGATAAAAACAACCAGGGTCCTAGACCCCAAATTATACAGTCTACTTTTTACATATAAGAAATATACAAATACAAATTGTATTGGTAATAATCTATAACTTATAAGACAACTTTTAATAGAGTAAATTGCATTTAAGAAAATGCGCATAATGGAACAATATTTTAAATTGAACAATTATGGTCTTATGATAACTTGAATAACATCACTGCTACCCAAAACCAAATAAATATATCTATATATGTATTATATGTATACAGTCCTAGATCCCAAATTATACAGTCTACTTTTTTACATATAAGATATATACATATACAAATTGTATTGGGAATAATCTATAACTTATAAGACAACTTTTAATAAAGTAAATTACATTTAAGAAAATGCACATAATGGAACAATATTTTAAATTGAACAATTATGGTCTTATGATAACTTCAATAACATCATTGCTACCCAAAACCAAATATATATATATGTATTATATGTATACAACCTCTCAAAGAATTTGGATAACCTATACAGGGAAATGCAATATCTGCTAGAAGGCTAATACACATTTTCGAAGGCTACAATACTTGCTCGAAGGCCGTAATACCTATCTATAGGCTAATACACTTGCTCGAAAGTTGCAATATCTGTTTGAAGGCTGCAATACTTGTCTGAAGGCTACAATACTTGCCCAAAGGCTACTATACCTATCTGAAGACTATAATACCTGATGTACCATATATCATACTGAAGCACGGTCCCATAAGGTTAGCCGATAGTAGATATACTATTACCAGTACGACCAGAGATGGTTGCCTATAATAGTCATCCAACCCACTAACCTCATAGGTAGCAGAGATATGATACTAACCCATTCATGAGTTTAACCAGGTCATTATCCCGGTATGATGTGGTATAACTAACACAAAACATAATATATATATATATATATGTGTATTGAAAGGACACCTAATACATCATACGATATGCCAGTGCTATCAAATGATGCTTGGTATCCTAAACACCATTTGACAAATGGAGCCACATTAGCATCCTAACTCTGCCAATGCTAAATAACTTGCAATCCTACAGCTAAAGTGGAGTGGCTAATGTCATCATAGTAGAAATACTTGCCAACCTTGCTTACCTTAGTGCCCATAGAAATGGCTAAACTTGCCGTTTTTCGGCCATGAGAAGGGTGGCTGATGCTGTCACTGTAAAATTCCTACTTACCTTCTTTCACCACAGTTCATAAATGACGACTAAATATAATCTGCATGCTAATCTATAAACATAATTGTATAGAACACCAGTACTGTATGGTGCATCTATATTTTAATTAGTCACATAAAAATATATAACTATGAAAACGTCGACTCCTCATAGTCACATTTTAAAACCGTAATTAAATATTTTAAATGCTAATTGGATAAATAAATAAATAATGAAATAAATAGATGAATAATTAAATAATATACAAATAAAAACGAATATATATAAAATAAGAAAAATAATAAAATTTAAACATAATCAATGAATAATCTTATAATTAATATAAAATCAATCGCAATTCTAATTGTTTAATTATCATCCAAAAATTAATAACCAATAATAAGTAAATCTGGAAGACCCAAATTGAATATTTTAAGAAAGTAGACCACATAAAAAGCATCCTAATATTTATATTAAATTAATAAGTAAATGCATGAAGAAATAAATAAATAAATAAGTAAATGAATAAATAAATAAATAATCATACCAAAATCATGCATACATATTTAGTTATATACACAAATACACGTATACACAAATATGTACATATATAGATATATAAAAATATTGGTTTCCTCCATTTCCATTTACAAGTAAATAACTAAATTAAATAAAATAGGCAAACAAGTAATCTTGTAGAATCATGTACGTTTACTCAATTACACACACACACATACAAAAATAGACATGTTTTAGTAATACAATTATTTTATCAAACTAAAATCAGTTATAAACAGTTTCGCAATTCAAACATAGTTTATAGTCCAAAATTAAAATATGGGAGCATTTAGAAAGAAACCATATAAATTAATATCTATTTAATTCTACAACTAACCCAAATAAACCATAATTATGCGTACACATACACACTTACAAACACACGCACATGCATATATATATATATATATATATGAATATGTTATGGTTGAGAAAGGCCACATCATAAATTTCAAGTCATATAATAATAATAATTAAATATTTAATTATACCTAATTTACTTTAGGAAAATTGAACCAATTTTAAACCAAACTAAAAAAAAAAAAAAAAAATTCACGTTCTAGCATTTAAAATTTAAATAACAAATACAAATAATTAAACAAAAACATATCCATTTTCAATTTGCAGCAATTTATAAAATAAATTTGCTAATATAAATATTAATAATATAAATAACATGCCAACTCTAAACTACATAGAATAATCCCAATTAAACATAGTAAGTGTGCTTACAAAAATCCATAAGAGTGCATTTGCTCCTCATTCCGAATGCCTACAATATACCAAAAACATTACTTCTGCGTCCATAAAAAAAACATAATATAAGTAATTAGGACTACCAATATGTGTTTAAGGTCTAAAAATTTGTCATTAGCTGTTCAACTATGCAACAAAGCCTAATGACCTACTACTACCTTAAAATTGGAGTTTCTCTACTTACTGATACAAACCTAGATTGACACACGCCTAAACCTGTATTATATTAGTCCGGATCTAATTTTATTCAAGTTCTAAAGGTCACCTTAAGTTCTAACCAACCTGTGATTAGAAACCTTAGTATAATGAAGACGCTACAATAGGTGATCGATATTCTGTTGATAAGTCAAACTAAAACACTCATTCACTAATGGTGTTTTAGGTGTTCAAAGAGAACAAAAAGAATTCAATCTCACAAATAATTTTCTGTATGAATAATGCACTGAATATTATTGATAAAATAAGCCCTTAAATAGACTAAAAATTACAAAATACAATCCTAATTATCTAGGTAAAATTGGCCACCAAAGAATAGGAAACTTAGCTTGGCCAAAATTCACCTCCTTTCCTAATGAGAATTCGCAAAAGCTTGCACAACCGACAATCCATTGGGGTACTGTGTGAGATCCCACATCGGTTGGAAAGGGGAATGAAGCATGCCTTAAAAGAGGGTGTGGATACCTTTCCCTTGCGACGCATTTTGACAAAACTGTGCGGGCTAGGCCCAAAGCGGACAATATCGCATGCGGGTGGACTGGGCTGTCACAGATGGTATCAGAGCCAGTACCCGGATCAGTGTGCCAGCATGGACGTTGGGTCCCAAGGGGGGAGGATTGTGAGATTCCACATCGGTTGGAAAGGAGAACGAAGCATGTCTTAAAAGAGGGTGTGGATACCTTTCCCTTGCGACGCGTTTTGACAAAACCGTGCGGGCTAGGCCCAAAGTGGACAATATCGCATGCGAATGGACTGGGCTGTTACATACTGACCTGATAAAGATGAAGACCGGGCAATCACTAGACCTTAAGCTAAGAGGTTTAGGGATCACCTTGCTGCCTTTATCCAGGGCATAATCCATTCTCAAGAGGACATGTCTATTTCTGAAGAACCAAGACCTGTTTTGAGCATACAAGTGGTAGAAACTGATAAGGGTCCGGGTAGCGATTTTGGTACTTTTAAGGTGTCCGAGCAGCATGAAATGAGTCCAATGCTTCATGGATTCAATACATATGTCTAAGCGGTCATGGGATCAAGTCAAGGCAGCTTCAAAGGCATACAAAAAGGGCTTGTACGCATGGCATGAAGTTTGGCCGGTTTTTACTGTATTTTGTTGAGTTGGCTTTTTCTCTTTCTTCCAAACAAGGGCAACGTGTGTGACTTCATGGACAGATTATTTGGCATCCTAAAAAGCATATTGAAGCTGATTTGGAGCTCAAATTGGTCAAAAAATGGTCAAAGTCAACTTAGTCAAAAAGTTAGTATTTTATTTTCCTAATTTGATTCTACTTTTTGTTTTAGGAAATTACCATTACTTTTTTGGTTTTATTTATTTATTTTCTGGACAAATAAGTTTAGGAAAGTTATTATTTTAATATTTTCATTGTAAATTAATTAATTCCTAATTCAAAATTGGAGAATTAATTAATTCAATTTAGATTAGGATAGTATGCAATTTTCAACCAAACACCTTGGTTTCCTAATGTTGGCTGGTTTTTGCCCTAGAATTTTAGGGTTTTATTTGTGACTTTGTAGCCTATTCAAAGGCTTGTTTTTCAATAAGAATTAAGCTTGAATTTTATACTGAAATTTATTTGTGAGATTGAATTCTCTTTGTTCTTTTGAACACCTAAAACACCATTCGTGAATGAGTATTTTAGTTTGATTTATAAATAGGCCTTCCATCACCTATTGTGGCGTCTTCATTATATACCAAGGTTTTTAATCATAGGTTGGTTAGGGGTCAAGGTGACCATTAGAACTTGAACATAATTAGATATGGGCTAATATATTACGGGTTTAGGAGCAGATCGTCCTAGGTTTGTATCATTTGGTATCAAAACCAAATTTTGTTTAGGTTTGATCTATCTTTATTTGATTTATTTGTTTTTTTGTTATTCTACAATTTTAGCATTAGATTAAGGTTACTTCTATCATCATACACGTTCTGCATCTTTAAAAAAAAAAAAAAAAATTTCATTCCTAGTCAAATTAGGTTTTCCTTGTCCTACTGTATTTTTGTTTCTTAGTTTGTTGGTTGTCTTTTATTATTGTTCTTGTTAATTATGGTTTTTTTTTCTTTGCTGTTTTATTCTTAAATTTTGCATTCATATATTCAAAAAAAAAAGAAAAAAAAAAAAGAGAGAAGGGTTTGCGGCAATAAAAAAAAAAAAAAAACTGTACATTTTATTTTATTGGTGGTCATAAGTTTGGTGGATTTTTTGGAGTGAAATTGAAATTTTTGGTGTTGATCTTTGCTACTGCAGTTGTTTTATATGCTGTGAGTGAAAAAAAAAAAAAAACTGAATAAAAAAAAAAATTTCGGTTTGTTGAATTTGGTGTTTGTTGGAAATTTCTTTGAACTGCTGCATTGTTGACTAGTTGTTACATATTTGGAGTTGCTGGAGAATTATTTTTGCTGGTGGATATTTGGGTTTTGGGTGCTTAAATTATTTGGATTAAAATTAGATAAACGAATTGATACAAAACTTGAATTACAAGAACAACAACCAACACTATTCTATACTTTTTGTTCAATTTGATTCTTGTTCGTATTTGAAATTCTTTTTCCTAAATTTTATTCTTGAATCCTTAATCTCTTATCATCTGGTCCAGTTCTTGCTAATTCCAAAATTTTCCTTATTATTTTGCTTTATTTTGCCTAGAAAGCCAAAAACTAAGTTTTGTTAATTCATTCGGTATTGCTTACTTTTTGCTATTATTTTGTTGATAAGTTTAATTAAAACATACTTGTGATCTAATTTTTGTTTTGTGGGTATTTTAATTAGAACTTTACAATAATTCATTGAGTGGAAAAAGACAAGAGTGTGTGAGCTTAAAAGAGGGTAAAAGCCAAACTAGTGTGAAAATACGAGTGTCGAGACCTTGTTTGAGTGAAACACGTGAGGGAGTGAATTTGGTGAGGTCTTATTTTATTTTTGCATTATTTATACAAACATGGCAGATTTAAGGGTGAGAAGAGGAGATCCACCTTTAAGAATTAATGAAGAAGAATCCATAGGATTCCATGGTGGTTCCCGGGCTTCGGGGAGTGGTGAGCAAACGGACATGAAGGCTATATTGGAGCAGTTGCAGCAGATGAATGCCCGATTTGACAACATAGATCAAAGGATGGATATGATAGAAACATCACAAAGAGGGCCGAATATAAGGGTGGATGCTCATGGAGGTCGAGGGCGACCAAGAGAGGAATTTGGGGGAAGTAACTTTGGAGATGCCTTGTGTCAGGACCCGTCCAGAATTCCTTCCCCGGAACCCTAGACAGCCCTGATCCCAGGGAAACCCTACCGAACCCTCCAACGGAAAATCCGGCAGAGCCTCCCCTAAGGGATTTACTTACCACAAACTACCTGCACTGAAAACACACTTCTAAAAACATCCCCTTATTCCTCCCACGAACTACAAATTGTTCCACAAATTGCAGCACTTCAAAAGAAAACAGCGGCAACCCAGTGGATAAATAACAACCACAAGTCCAATACAGTATACAGAGCATTATACAACGAATGTGGAATTTATAAAAATAACAGATAAAGAAGCAATACAGGATAGAGAGGAAAAAGGGAAGAAAAACTTCTTGAACCTTCGGCAACGAACTGAGACGTTGGGCTCGCCCCGGACAATCAACGTCTCCAACCTGGACCTAGGGGAACGGAATTTAAGAGTGTGAGATGCTAATCATCTCAGTGAGTGACCCTATCTACTATACAATATAATACCACAGTAATAAGTAGATAGATAATAATTATTTGGAAATAATAATTTCTCTCAAAACCCTTACAATTCTCTCAGTTGGAAAAGTTCCCCTTTTAAAACATTTTCACAAAACCCTTGTACGTACTTCCCAAAAACCAAGGAACCAAACGAATTAATAAACAACAAATAAACAAATAAATAAATACCCCAAATATAAATATTCTGTAATAAATTATAATAAATAATTTTTTGAACACCTTTGGGGTTTTAAACTTTAATTGCAATTTACACCGACAATTACACCTGACGCACCACACCATATACCGGTGATGCCCTCCGATACCCAGCGTCCCGAGCACCGACTGGCGGGGGGTTAAAGAGAGAAACCTGCAGTGGTCACTTCGGCGTCCCGACAGTACCGACTGCTAAAAAAACCATCACCCGGCCAAGGAGGGGGGCGGCTGTGCGCAACAATAACCTTGCCTGCCCACGGTCCAATGGCAACTCACGGGTGAAGTAATAACCGCACGCTAAACCACATAATAACCGCGTGCTACCACATGTCCATACACCATACACCAGAACACCAATACTGTATGAGTGCGTCTAAAAATAACCATTAACAAACAACCGTACCGTTTTTCCAAAACCACCGTGGGAAGTATACCAAATTTTCACAAAACACCATCCCACATATTTTTATATAATAACCCGGTACGAAACATTGATAACCAACAAACCACAATTTTCTCGAAGTACGAGATGCAACCATAAAAATACCGCGGGCATAATTTATAAAATTCAAACCAAATATTTTCGTAAAATATTTAACCCAATTATGCCCGGAAAATCAAATTTAAAACCACGTACGAATAATACCGAAACATACTATGCTCATGCATAATAGATAAATTAAACCACAATAAACCATAATTAAATCACACCACATGAGCATAATTTAAATACCAATTTAATATAATTAATTGCCCAAAAATGATATAAAATCCAAACACAATCAATTACTGAAAATACTTGCTCATGTGTAATAAATACCATTTAATCACAATAAAATAATAATCGGGAATTTCTTAATGACCCCAAAATTTCATTTAGCACTAATGGGTAAATATATATATAAAATAATATTTTTCCCGATTGTATTTAAAATACACCACATGAGCACCAATTACAGATATCAAATTAATACCACATAAATACAATTAATTATCCCAAAAATATTTTTAAAGGTGGATCACTCACCTGGAGCACGCAATTAAACCATGATCCACCACGGGATCAATTTCACGACTCACCGGTGCTCCTAGAACAAAATTCACAGATAGTCAAATAAATTAATATTTTAATCGGGTAAATAATACCCGGTACCCGGGGGCTTAAACGCAAACTTTAACCAAAATGGTCGAATGATATACCGAATCGAAGCTCGTGGGACGAGGATCACCAATCCGGTCTCCATCGACCCCAATTCCGCCGGAGGTGGCCGGAATTTGGTCGGGAAGTTTCGGCCGGTGTTGATATTGAGGGATCTTTCAAACGGTGGGGATTTTGGGTAAACTAACCCCGGAAATGGACTCAGAGAGGTCGAAAATAGTGGGATAGAGGTATGGGATGGGCTGGGTTGGTCGGAAACGGCGAGAATCGCCGGAAAAATTTCTCCTCGCCGCCGCGACTTCGCCGGCCCGATCTGGGCACGTCCGGCGGCGGCTGGCCGGGAAATTTGGTGGCCGAGGTCGCGAGGTGGCAGGCTTGGACGGTGGCCGGCGCGTGTAGCATTCTGGGGAGTGAAATCCGGCGAAACACCGGTCAAACAGGGAAACGCAGAGAGTCAAAGGAGAGAGAAATGGAGAAAAAGCTTGCTGCGTGTTTTTGGTCTCTCGGGCTCGGGGAAGAAGAAAGGAAAGGGAAAGGAAAAAAGAAAAGAAAAAGAAAAAAGAAAGAATGGTGTTTTCCCACGTGAGGAAAAGAAAAGAAAAAGAAAAAGAAAAAGAAAAGAAAAAGGAAAAGAAAAAGAAATAAAGAATTTGATTTTTAAACATGGTTGACATGTGGCATTTCACCATGGTGACACATGGTCACCTTCATTGAGTCACACATGGCACATCGTTATGCGTGTAAAAATAATATTAAAATAATACAGTATTTGAAAAACTTTACAGGTCCATAACTTTCAAACCACATGTCCAAATCGGACGTGCCGCTAGTCTACGGACTCGTATCGACGAGCACTTCACAACCATGCATGAGTCAACGCTCAACCTTACATGAATAAAAAGTCAACTCCGGCACCCCTTGGACAGTTTGGACCTCAACTTGTTTTGCTCAAAACTTTCAAACCGTAGCTCCGTTGTCAACGTGCTACCAGTCTACGAACTCGTGCCAACGTGTACTTTGTAACGGTACCTCAGTCAACCTAGAATTCCAACCGGATCAAAAAGTCAACTTTTGACTCCTTCGGTCAACGGTCAACAGTCAACCTCGGTCAACGTGCAAAAATTACGACATGATTCAGGACGGGGTGTTACATCTTGGATGAGGGGTTTGATGAAATTTTTGAACCTCAAGAAAGGCCAATCTATAGGAGACCAGCAAGAAATGAAGATGATGATCTAGGGAATATCAAGGTAAACATTCTACTTTTCATGGGAAAAAGTGATTCGGAGGCATATTTGGAATGGGAGGAGAGAATGGAGATGATTTTTGATTTTCATAATTAGTCGGAGGCCAAAAAGGTGAAGTTGGTAGCAATGGAGTTTGGTCATTATACACTCTAATGGTGGACCAATGATCAAAACATCTGAAGGAGAATTGGTGATGACTTGATCACTACATGGCGATGAATGAAAGGAGCCATGAGGAAGCGGTTTGTACCATCACATTATCATAGGTTGCTACATCAAAGGCTTCAATCCCTATCTTAAGGCAAGATTCCTTGGTGGTTTGAATCGTGAGACAGTCAATCAACTAGAATTGCAACAATATGTGGAATCGGAGGAGATGTTGCATGTAGCTATTAAATTAGAACATCAATTCAAGAGGAGGGGTGTAGGCTCACGGTTTGGAGGAGTCTCCTAAAAAGCATATTGAAGCTGATTTGGATCTCAAATTGGTCAAAGAATGGTCAAAGTCAACTTAGTCAAAAAGTTAATATTTTAGTTTCCTAATTTGATTCTACTTTTTGTTTTAGGAAATTACCATTACTTTTTTGGTTTTATTTATTTATTTTCTGGACAAATAAGTTTAGGAAAGTTATTATTTTGATATTTTCACTATAAATTAATTAATTTCTAATTCAAAATAGGAGAATTAATTAATCCAATTTAGATTAGGAAAACATGCAATTTTCGACCAAACACCTTGGTTTCCTAATGTTGGCCGGTTTTTGCCCTAGAATTTTATGGTTTTATTTGTGACTTTGTAGCCTATTTAAAGGCTTGTTTTTCAATAAGAATTAAGCTTGAATTTTATGCAGAAATGTATTTGTGAGATTGAATTCTCTTTGTTCTTTTGAACAAGTAAAACACCATTAGTGAATGAATGTTTTAGTTTGACTTATCAATAGGCCTTCCATCACTTATTGTGGTGTCTTCATTATATACCAAAGTTTCTAATCATAGGTTGGTTAGGGGTTAAAGTGACCATTAGAACTTGAACATAATTAGATCTGTGCTAATATATTATGGGTTTAGGAGTAGGTCATCCTAGGTTCGTATCGTTTCTTAATCTAATTTAGATTAATTAATTCCTTTGTTTTGAATTAGAAATTAATTAATTTACAATAAAAATAATAAAATAATAACTTTCCTAAGTTGATTCGTCCAGAAAATAAATAAATAGAAACCAAATAAAAGACTAATTTCCTATAACAAAAAATCAAAATCAAATTAGAAAATTAGTTGACTAGTTTGGCTACCAAGGTATCGTTGACCAATCTTCAGCTTGTTTGGACTTCAAATCACCTTCCATATGCCATTTTGGATGCCAAATATGATTAATAATGATTCCCACATGTTGCCCCTTGGTTGGAATAAGTTAAACAAGAAGAAAAGTCAAAGCTAGCGGCTAAATAGCACATTTTTAACCAAATTGAGATGCTGGCCGTACAAGTCCTTTTTAGATGCTTTTGATTCTGCCTTGGCTGGATTCCATGTTCTCTTAATATTATTCAGTGAGTTCATGAAGTGTTGGAACCATTCCTTACTGTTTGGAGTCCAAATTTGCACGAAAACAACTACCCGAGCAGGTATCGGCTTCCCCTACTCGGATGCTTAGAACAGGCTTTGTATCTTTGGGTATGGACAAGCTCTTTTGAAAATTAACTACTCCATATATAAATGCTCCTAGGTTTTCCTTAACCTCTTGGCTTGAGCTCTAGTGATCAGCCCAGTCTTCATCCGTATTGAGTCGACATCCCAGCGGGTTGTCTGTTGTGCGGGTTCGGGCGGATTCGCATCACTTACACTAAATTTCATGAAATTAAACATTCTTTAATTTTTCCTTAATCGTTAAGAACCTAAATACACTAAGAATTACTCTGGGACATTCTAACATAGGCCAATTTAATAGCAATTTTAGAATTTGCTCAAACATGGTGAAATTTGAAATACTTCACCATAATTAGGTAAGTATCTACTAAATGAAAGCTTGTAAGACAAATGTTGAAGATACTTTGCTTAAACACCCTGAACTTACCATCGGTGGCTGGAAAGTTTTGGCCAATCTTCAAATCAATGTATCTCTCAAGCAACTTAGAATTTGGAAAAATGGAGGCAATATTTGGAATCAGGGGGTCGAAATCTAGGGGAAGAGACCAACTTTGTGGCCAGGAGCTATTGGAAAACTGGTGAACTGGGCAATGTCAGTCATTGGCATTTGGACACCGATGTCACCCTTCCATCGGCTTCCACATCGGCCAGCACATGTCATTGTCCGATGGTTAGAGCACAGTCAATTTGACCAATTAGAGAGAGAGAGAGAGAGAGAGAGAGAGGGAGGGAGGGAGGGAGAAGGAGAGGGTCTTTTGATACGAATCTAGGACGACTTGCGCCTAAACCCATATTATATTAGCCCAGATCTAATTATGTTCAAGTTCTAATGGTCACCTTGACCCATAACCAACTTGTGATTAGAAACCTTGATATATAATGAAGATGCCACAATAGGTGATTGAAGGCCTATTGATAAGTCAAACTAAAATACTCATTCACTACTGGTGTTTTAGGTGTTCGAATGAACAAAGAGAATTCATTCTCACAAATAATTTTCTATATAAAATTCAAGCTTAATTTCTCATTGAAAATAAGCCTTCAATTAGGCTAAGATTACAAATAAAAATCCCTAAAAAATTAATTCAAAACCGGACATAAAGTGTTGAGAAAAGGAAAGTAGAGAAAAGCAAAGTGCCTAATTTTTCTTAGTTTCCTAAACTAATTTGAATTAATTAATTTTTTTATTTTGAATTAGGAATTAATTAATTTACAATTGAAATACCAAAATAATAAATTTCCTAAACTTATTTTTCCAGCAAATAAATAAATAAAAATCAAAGTAAAAGACTAATTTCCTAAAACGAAAAGTTAAAATCAAATTAGGAAACTAGTTGACTAGTTTGACTACTAAGGTATCCTTGACTAATCTCCATCTTGTTTGGGCTCCAAATCAGCTTCCATATGCCATTTAGGATGTAAAATATGATTAATAATGATTCTCACACGTTGCCCTTTGATTGGAATAAGTCAAACAAGAAGAAAAGTCAAAGCCTGCGGTAAAACAACACATTTTTGGCCAAATTGAGAGGCTGGCCGTACAAGTCCTTTTTAGATGATTTTGATTCTGCCTTGTCTGGTTTCCATGTCCTATTAATGATATTCATTGATTTCATGAAGTGTTAGAACCATTCCTTGCTGCCCGAAGTCCAAATTTGCTCGAAAATAGCTACCTGGGTCCATATCGGTCTCCACCACTTGGAGGCTTAAAACGGGTCTTATATCTTCAGGTATTGTCATGCCCTCTTGAGATTGAATCACTCTATGAATAAAACCAGCCAATTTTTCCTTAAATCTCTTAACCATCTTCATTTGTATAGGATCCATACCCTAGCAGGTAGTTGGTTGAACGGGCACAGGCGGAATCACATCATTCCCTTCCTTTTGAAAAGGATTTGACCTCAAATCAAAGTCATCACCTGCAGTAAAAGGAGATAAGTTAGCAATAGTAAATGTAGCACTAACATTATACTCACCCAGTAAGTTAAGCTTGTAAGCATTTTCATTAATCCGCTCGAAAATTCGGAAAGGTCCATCCATGCGTGGCATAAGCTTTGACTTTTTTTGTTTTGGAAACCTTTCCTTTCATAAGTGCAACCAAATCAAATCTCATGAGTCAAACAACCATCACAACAAAATCTAAAAATACATGCTCATTATGGCAAAAATTACACTTTTTAAAGTTAGCAAATAATCTCTTCCTAATTTTCAAATTGCCATAAAGTAAAGCTCTCAACAATGCAGATAAAATTCTAAACAACAAAAGCATTTTTAAATAAACATCTTTATAATTCATGACCAGAAATGGTTTCTTACTCAAGATGGCTTTATTAACATCCCCAAAACTCAAATAAATTTTTTTATTTTTCCTTTCTTTTCTTTCTTTTCCTTTCCCACTCACGATTTCACTAAATTTTGCATCACACTCGGTTGTTTCTCCAAGTTTCTCACTCTTGGGTTTATTATAATTGTTCCACTCAACCTGGGTTTTAGAGAACTTACCTTGGACAACAAGCTCACTTTTACCCTCTTAAATGGATGGTGAAACCATTGGTGCCATACTAGTATTCTCTTTGAGTCTTTCGGCTTCCTTCCTTTGTTACATTTGTAGTTGGTCTCTAAAAACCTCCTTCAGGGTCAATGGCTCTAGGTTGACCTTCTTACCTTTAAGTCTAAAAACAATACAATTCTCTTGACCATAATGAGTAGCATCTTCATCAAATTGCCATGGTCTACTTAATAGAATATGTCTGGCATGCATAGGCATAACATCACACAACACAACATCCATATATTTATGAATACTAAATTTTACTTTGGCTTGCTTATTTACTCTCATCTATCCATTACCATTAAGACATTGTAATCTATATGGTTTTGGATGTTTAATAGTTTCTAAGCCTAATTTATCAATACCATGCTACTAATTACATTTGCATAACTTACACTATCTATAATCATACTACATATGTTACCTTGAATTTCGTATTGGGTGTGGAAGATGTTCTTTCTTTGAATTTAATCCTCATATTTGTACACGATTAGAACCCTCCTTGCTACTAAACTCAAATCCACCCTAGATACCTTGAGAGTTTCAGATTTATCATGCCCATCATCTCCAACTTCGTCACCATTGCTTTCTTCACTTTTGGATTTCTGTTCGCCATTACCTTTCAGCACCATGATCCTTCTATTCAGGCATTGACTAGTAATTTGTCCTCTTCCTTGGCACTTAAAGTACATAACATAATGAGTACTAGAAGGTTTAGAATTAGATTTACCTTCATTCCTTGGTACTTGGATAGATTCGGCCTTGGCTTCCCTTTTTGGCCGATTTGAGCCTTTTTCACCTAGTTTTGGTATTGGCTTTGAATCATAGATGGGATTGCTTCTCCAAGCACTTGGATTTGACCTCCCACTTTTTGTAACTCCTCCAAACCATGAGCTTCCCCTCCTCTTGAATTGGTTTTCAAGTTTGATAGCCACATGCAACATCTCCTCCAATTCTACATATTGTTGAAGTTCCACTTGGTTGGCTATATCATAATTCAAACCACCAAGAAACCTTACCATGGTTGCTTCTCTATTTTCATTCATACTTAACCTCATCATAAGCATCTCCATCTCCTTGTAATAATCCTCCACAGACCTATTTCCTTGAGATAAAGATTGAAGTTTTTGATGCAGCAACCTATGATAGTGTGATAGTACAAACTGCTTCCTCATGGTTCATTTCGTTTGTCACTATGTAGTGATCAAGTCATCACCAACTCTCCTTCGGGTGTTTTGCTTATTGGTTCACCATTGGAGCACATAATTACCAAATTCCATTGCTCCCAATTTCACCTTCTTATCCCTCTAATAGTTATGGCAATTGAAGATCATCTCCATACACTCCTCCCATTCCAAATAAGCTTCCAGGTCACTTTTTCCCATGAAAAGCGGTATGTTTACTTTGATGTTGGCAAAATCATCATCTACCTCCTCTCTCCTATGCCTCCCATGACTTAGCCTTTCTTAGACAGCAAGCGTTTCGTCCATTCCTTCCTCAAAATCATCTCCAAAATTTTCCTCTTCAAACTCCTCTCTAGATCGTCCACGGCCTCCTCGACCTCGACCTCCATGGAACTCTTGCCTCAAATTTGGTCCACTTGAGATGTTTCTATTCTGTCCATACTTTGATTTATGTGGTCAAATTGTGCATTCATCATTTGCAATTGTTCCAAGACAGCCTTCATGTCCATTTGCTCGCCACTCCCCGTAGCTCTGAAATCACCATGGAATTCTACGGATTCTTCTTTAATAATTATTAGTGGTGTATCTCCTCTCCTCAACCTTGAATCTTCCATATTAGTATAAATAATGCCAAATAAAATAAATTCTCACAAAAAATCACTCCCTCACATGTTTCACTCAATCAAGGTCTCGACACTTGTGTTTCTACACTAGTTTTGGCTTTTACCCTCTTTGAAGCTCACACACTCTTGTCTTTTTCCACTCAATGAATTATCTCAAAGTTCTAATTAAAACACCCACAAAAAATCAATTAGATCATAAGTATGTTTCAATTAAGCTTATCAACAAAACAGTAGCAGAAAGATAGCAATACCGAATGAATTTAAAATACCTAAATTTCAGCTTTTCTAGGTAAAATAAGGCAATTTACAAGAAATTTTGGAATCAATAAGAACTGGACTAGATGGTAAGAAATTAAAGGTTCAAGAATAAAAATTCAGAAAAAGAATTTCAAACTCGAACAAGAATCAATTCGAATAAAATTAAAGATTAGTGTTGGTTGTTGTTCTTGTAATTCTAGTTTTGGATCAATTCCTGTAACTAATTTTAATCCAAGTAATTTAAGCACCCAAAATTCAAATATCCAACAATAAAAATAAATCTCCAGAAACTCCAAATATTGAATAAATAATCAACAAATCAGCAGCTTTAAGAAATTTCCGGCAACAAATTTCAACACCAAATTCAACAAACCGGAATTTTTTTTTTTATATTCGGCTTTTTCTACTTTTGTTTTTTTTTTTTACTCACAGCACATAAGACAACTGAAGTAGCAAAAATCAACACCAAAATTGCAATTCCAACACCGAATAATCGCCAAACCCGTGACCTCCCAAACAAAATACAAATTGTGTTTTTTTTATATATATATATATATATTTGTTCGACTTTTCTTTCTTTTTTTTTCCCTTTTTTTTTTAATATATGAATGCAAATAGTTAAGACTAAAATAGAAAAGAAAAATCAGTAAAAACCAAATTAACAAGAGAAATGATAAAAGACAACCAACAAACTAGGAAATAAAAATACGGTAAAACTAGGAAAACCTAATTTAACAAGGAATGAAATTTTTTTTTCTTAAATATGCAGAACGTGTATGATGATAGAAGTAAGCTTAAACTAATGCTAAAATTGTATATTAACACAAAAACAAAGAAAGCAAATAAAAATAGATCAAACCTGATCAAAATTTGTCTCTGATACCAAATGATACGAACCTAGGACGACTTGCGCCTAAACCTATATTATATTATTCCGGATCTAATTATATTCAAGTTCTAATGGTCACCTTGACCCCTAACCATATTTTGATTAGAAACCTTGGTATATAATGAAGACGCCACAATAGGTGATGGAAGGCCTATTGATAAGTCAAACTAAAACACTTATTCACTAATGGTGTTGTAGGTGTTCAAAAGAACAAAGAGAATTCAATCTCACAAATAATTTTCTGTTTAAAATTCAAGCTTGATTTCTCATTGAAAATAAGCCTTTAAATAGCCTAAGATTACAAAGCAAAAGCTCTAAAAAATTAATTTAAAATCACAAACGAAGTGTTGAGAAAAAGAAAGTAGAGAAAAGGAAAGTGCCTAATTTTTATTAGTTTCCTAAACTAATTTGAATTAATCAATTCTTTTATTTTGAATTACAAATACTAAAATAATAACTTTCTTAAACTTATTTTTCCAGAAAATAAATAAATAAAAATCAAAGTAAAAGACTGCTTTCCTAAAACAAAAAAGTCAAAATCAAATTAGGATGCCAAATAATAACTTTCCTAAAACTAGTTGACTAGTTTGACTACTAAGGTATCTTTGACCAATCTCCAGCTTGTTTGGGCTCCAAATCAGCTTCCATATGCCATATACGATGCCAAATATGATTAATACTGATTTCCACATGTTTCCCCTTGATTGAAATAAGTCAAACAAGAAGAAAAGTCAAAGCTACTGGCAAAACAACACATTTTCGGGCAAATTGAGAGGCTGTCCATACAAGTCCTTTTTAGATGATTTTGATTCTGCCTTATCTGGATTCCATGTCCTCTTAATGATATTCGTTGAGTTCATGAAGTGTTAAAACCATTCCTTGCTGTCCGGAGTCCAAATTTGCACAAAAATAGCTATCCGGGTCCGTATTGGTCTCCACCACTTGGAGGCTTAAAACGGGTCTTATATTTTCAGGTATTGTCATGCTCTCTTGAGATTGAATCACTCCATGAATAAAGCCGCCCAAGTTGTCCTTAAATCTCTTAACCATATTCATTTCTATAGGACCTGTACCCTAGCGGGTAGTCGGTTGAACGGGCACGGGCGGAATCACATCAGCTTTTTTCCATGGGGGAGGGGAAGGAGAGAGAGAGAGAAACAAAAAAACAAAGAAAAAGAAAAGAAAATAATTTATTTATTTTTTGGTGACATGTGGTGCCCACTGATTGGTGGCACATGGCGACATGTGGCACCTACCAATTGTTGATATGTGGCACTTATCAGGAACCCTTTTAAATATTCCATTGCCTGATAGAGTGAGTCTTAGGAAAATAGATACAAATTTATAGGTTCATAACTTTTCAATGATAGATCCAAATTAAGCATGTTTCTTGTCTATATACTCATATCATATTAACAAGCACTATCACATGGTACATAAGTCAAAATCCAAATCCATACAAATAAAAAGTCAAGCACACTCAATGAGTCTGAACCGTAGTTTGTTATGACCATAACTTTTTAGTCTCAGTAGCGATTTTGACATACTGTTAGTCTACGAACTTGAGTTGATGCTTACTTTGCCATAATGCTTCGGCCATTGTGAGATTTTTTTTGCAGCAAAACGTCAACCATGGGATCTATTTAGTTAACCCTAGTCAAACTTGGTCAAAAGTTAAACTTTATAGCGTTTTCTCGTGTTGGGATGTCACATCCTTGTCAAAAGATGTTCATCAACTTGCTTTTACTATTGACATATCATGAGAGACATGATGGAAATTGGCATGCACTTTTACTAATCCTTTTCATTTGTGCATTATGTGTTTGTGTGAAAGGCTTGTAATATCTCAAAGTTTTCGTCCAATCATGGAGTATTGTATCGATGTTAAGAATGCACCTGATGAATTAGCACTCATTAATACCATTGTTTGTCAAGATCCTTCTAGAGGTACCTATCAGACCCCTAGGATAGCCCCGATTAGGGGAAATCTCACCAGAATTTCTATAGAAAATCCAACCGCTTCTCTTCTGTAAATTGGACTTTCCCAAAATTCCATGCACAGAAAACTTACTCGAAAAGTATACACCCGCCTTATTCCTCCCCCTACTACAAATTTCTACAAATTTACAAGACTACGACAATAACAATATAAGAATATAAATATAAAATATAAATAAATAATAAATAATAAAATACAAGTGCCTTTTTAAGTGTCAAAATTTCTCTTGGAGTTTCTTACCTGAACTCCAATATGTTCTGACTTTCCCCAAGTTTTTACTCAGCATAGAAAATACGTACTTCTATAAACTCATGGTAGTCCACACCTCACATTTACTATAGTTTCCATAATTCTACAGCACTTCATAAATATGCCAATGCATAAACTAAACAAAAAGATAAGAACAATAATACAGAGCCTCTCAGGTCCATAATACATCTAACAATAAGGGATACAAACATGACAGTATTCGTAATAATAATAATAATAATGATGATAAATAAAGATAACCTGGATCCTAGAGGCTAAATCATACAACGTACATTTCAAGATCTAGTAAATTTGTAGATACGAGTTTATGTCGTCAAGAAACAATAAATAGCAAGAGATCTTTAAATAAAATAAATCATATTAAACTACACATATACAAACAGTACTTGAAATTGAAGAGTTAAGGTCTTAATGATAATTCCGATAACATCACCACTATCTATAACCAACGTAAATATATGCTTTCTCTACATGTATATATATGTCTATACATAAATATAAATATGTATACCGTCTCTCGAAGGATTTGAGTAACTGCTCAAAAGCTAATATGCCTATCTGAAGGCTAATACACCTGCCTAAAAGCTTAATTACTTGTTGAAAGATTGAAGTACCTATCAGAAGTTGAAATACTTGCCCGAAGGTTGAATTACCTGCCCATATGCTGAAAAACTTGCTTGAAGGCTAATACATTTGATATACCATATGATATACTGAGAGGCATGATCCCATGATATCAGCTGATCGTAGATAAGCTACTACTAGTATGGACAAGGATGGTTGCATATAATGGCCATTCAACCTGTTGATCTCGTAGATAGCAAAAATATAATACTACCCCCGATCACGAGCGTAACTGGGATGCTGCCCCTGTATGTATGGTATATCTAACATATAACATTATATATATATATATATATATTGAAACTACACTTTATGCAGCATACGATATACCAATGCTGCTAAGTAGTGTTTAGGACACCAAACAGCACTTGATAAAAGAGAGAGAGAGAGAGAGAGAGAGAGAGAGAGAGAGAGAGAGAGGAGAGATCTTGTACACTACCCTTTTAGCATCCCAAATGTGCAAATGCTAAATAACCTGCCATCCTACAGCTAAGAAGAAGATGGCTAATGCTATCATTGCAAAAGTACCTGCCTACTCTTGCTAACCTTAGCGCCTATAGGATGGCTACATATAACCTATGCACTAACATCGATCATGTGTATAACGAAAACATAGAAACCATATGGTGCATCTAGCAACCACATAATCATGAATAAACAAACCAATATAAAACATCTATTTTTCATAATCTCATTTTAAAAACTATAAATAAATATTATATTACAAATACATAAATAATAGAGAAATTCATATAAATAATACTTCTTAACTACAAAAACCAACTCAACTAATTAAATACAACCAGTTCCTGTAACCATTACTATACTATGGATACATTGGGTAAGTATATTAAGAACCCAATTCACTTTTTAAACATAACAGAATATAATATAATATATAATGGTCTAAATATATTGATAATAATAATGATAATAACTATAATAAAATATATTTCTACATATACATATGTACATTAAAAAAGATCTGCATGTGTATGTACATGAGCATGGTTGGGAAAAGCCATATTAAAACTTAAAGTCCAAAATAATGATAATTACATATTTAACTAAGTCCAATTTCAGACACTCATAAATAAATTTATAAATAAGTAAATAGATAAAATAAATAAATAAACAAATAATTAAGTAAATAAATAATTTATCAAATTAAGTAAATAAATAGGAAATATACAAATAAATAAATAAATGGCACATTATCATTTTTTCGGTTTCGCCTATAACTTGATCGTAGACACTATTAAACCAGTTAAAGTGTACAATCCTTACGACATATCGATTCCCAGCTTTAAAAAAAGGAACCGACAATCAATCATGATGAACAGATACATAATCCTCTACCAAGTATTTCTAATTATGTGGACATATACAACCACATGTGTAAATGTGCACACATACACATACACATATATTTATACTAGTAGAGCATTTAGTACTTTAGGAATTTAAAAAATAAATAGTAATAATAATGACAATTATGATGATGATGATAACGATAATAATAATAATAATATCTATAAATTCTAATATAGCTCCACAAGCATTTAAGTGAATGAACTATTCATGGTGTTGAAAATATTTCTTTTCAATTCGATGGCAGGGTCTTTCTTAAGTCTCGTCTAGATGCAGCACTTGTAATGTTTAACTCTTGTGCCACTGCAAAGTTGAACATCTCAAGCATGGTGCAATCCTAACACGCTCAGAACATTCCACAACAGAGATGTTAGGACTCCTTGGAACTTCATGATTTATGTAAATATATATTTTTAAATATACATATGTATGTATATGTGTATGCATGTATATATATATATATCAAGGGCATACATACACATGTAAATATATATATATATATACAAACAAGGTTATGGAAAACTACATAAAAATTCAAGTCAAGAGATATATAATCAAAATGATAAAATAGATAAACAACTAATTTAAATACATCTATATATGAATTTCCTAACATACAAAAATATGTATAAATATTTATGCATATATACTTATATACGGGTTTATATGTACATTTACATAGATAAGAAAAATATCCAAACTTTATGATGATTTAGACCATGACACCACACATAATTTTATAAGAAATATTATCACTTACTTATTCATAATTATACACTCATACATACATATATATATATATATATATGTATACATATAATTTAACCCAATTTTGATAATAAATATAAAAATTTGCTCAAAAATGGAAAAATCTCTTGTACCCATCCAAAATTAACAAATTATATACCAAATGAAAACTTAAGAGATGAGGACTAGAAATACTTAGCTCAAACGAACCAAACTCACCGCTGGTGACCGCAAAATGTTAGTCAAATTTCAAACCATTATATCTTTCAAACGACTTGGTCAACTAGGTCAACTCCGATCAAATTTAATCAAAAATTTAAATTTGGAGTGTTTTCTCAAGTTAGGATGTTACATTGTTAGTAATGATGAATTAGCTATACACATCATGATGAGAATCCGCCCGTGCCTGTACAGCCGACTACCCGCTAGGGTGCTAATATAATATAGATGAAGATCAGGCCAATCACTAAAGCAAAAGCCAAGAGATTTAAAGACAAACTTGCTGGATTCATACAAGGAGTTATCAATTCTCAAAAAGGTTCATCCATATCCGAAGATACAAGACCCATTTTAAGGATCCAAGCGGTGGAAGCCGATACGGACCCGGTTAATTGTTTTAGTGCATTTTTGGACTCTGGGCAGCAAATAATGGTTCCAACACTTCATGAATTCAATAAATATCACTAAGAGGTCATGGAATCAAGACAATGCAGAATCAAATGCATCTAAC
This sequence comes from Ziziphus jujuba, assembly GCF_031755915.1. Classification (NCBI taxonomy): domain Eukaryota; kingdom Viridiplantae; phylum Streptophyta; class Magnoliopsida; order Rosales; family Rhamnaceae; genus Ziziphus; species Ziziphus jujuba. The sequence goes on from NC_083390.1 coordinate 10,633,701, forward strand.
ATGGTTGTTTGCGCATAGAAGGGGATTTTGGCCAAAAATGTTGTTTTTGTTGTTGACTTTACTGTATTTTGTCAATTTCGCATCTTCTCTTTGTTCCAATCAAGGGCAACGTATGGGGATCATAAATAATCCCATTTGGCATCCAACATGGCATATGGGAGCTGATATGAAGCCTTTGCAAGTTGGAATTTGGTCAAACATACCTTAGTGGTCAAACTAGTCAACTAGTTTCCTAATTTGATTTTGATTTTTTGTTTTAGGAAATTAATATTTTATTTGGTTTCTATTTACTATTTTTCTGGAAAAATTAACTTAGGAAGTTATTTTATTATTCCAATTGTAAATTAATTAATTCCTAATTCAAAATAAGAGAACTAATTAATACAAATTAGATTAGAAAAGGGTGTGAAATTAGGCTCCTAATTTGATTCTATGTTGGCGGAAAGTTCCTAATCCTTTTAGGTTTTTATTTTGTTCTTTCAAAGCCTATTTAAAGGATTATTTTCAATGAGAAATCACCTTCAATATTATTCAGAAAATTAATTGTGAGATAGAATTCTCTTTGTTTTCTTTGAACACCTAAAACATCATTAGAGAGTGAGTGTTTTAGTTTTGACTTATCAATAGGAAATCCATAACCTATTGTGGCATCTTTATCATACCAAGGTTTCTAATTATAGGTTTGTTAGGGGTTAAGGATTTTCCATAAGAACTTGTACTTAATTGAGATCTGGGCTAATATAATATGAGTTTAGGCATGAGTCAACCTAAGTTCGTATCATTTAGTATCAGAACCAATATTTTGTTCAGGTTTGATTTATCTTTATTTGTTTTATTTTGCTTTATGTTAATCTACAATTTTAGCATTAGGTTAAGGTTGCATCCATCTCTTACACGTACTGCATCTTTCAAAAAAAAATTTTTTTTTTTCATTCATAGCCGAAATTAGGATTCTTTGTTTACCATATTTTTGCTTCCCAGCTTGTTTGTTGATTTCCTCTTTATTCTTAGTAATTTGCTTTATTGTTGATTTTGATCTTAAATATTTGCATTCATATATTCAAAAAAAAAAAAAAAACAAAGAAGAAGAAAAGAAGTGTGTTTGCGGCAACAAATAAAAAATTCACCAATTTTGCAAACTTTGCGTTGTGTGGTCTCGGGTTTGGTAGTTATTTGGTGTTGGAATTGCAATTTAGTTGTTAATTCTTGCTACTTCAGTTGACAGAGTTAAAAAAAAAAAAAAAAGAAGAAGAAGAAAAGCCGAATAAAAAAAAAAAAAAGGCTAGTTTGGCTAAAGTTGGAATTTGAATTTGTTTGCTGAAAATTTGTTTGAATTGCTGAGTTGTTGTTCATTTATTCAATATTTCGAGTTGCTGGAAATTCAATTTTGCTGCTGGATATTTGTATTTTTGAGTGCAAATTATTTGGATTAAAATTAGTTAAAGGATTTGATACAAAAAAACTTGAATTACAAAGAAAAACAACCAACAACTATCCTATATTTTTGTTCAATTTGATTCTTGTTCGTGTTTGAATTTCTTTCTCTATATTTTATGCTTGAATTATTGGTTCATTCATATTCAGGACAGCTATTATTTCATTCAAAAAATTTTCTTATTGATTTACCTTGTTTTTTCGCTTAGAAAAGCCGAGAGCTAGGTTTTATTAATTCATTTGTTATTGCTTGCTACTGTTTTGTTGATAAGTTCAATTAAAACATACTTGTGATCTAATTTCTGTTTAGTGGGTGTTTTAATTATAACTTTGAGATAATTCTTTGAGTGGAAAAGGGTAAGAGAGTGTGAGCTTAAAAGAAGGTCAAAAGTCGAACTAGTATGCAAACACGAGTGTTGAGACCTTGTTAGAGTGAAAGACGTAAGGGAGTGATTTGGGTGAGATTCTATTTTATTTTTGTGTTATTCATACTAACATGGCAGATTCAAGGGTGAGAAGAGTAGATGTGCCATTAATAATTAATGAAGAGGAATTCGTAGGATTCAAGGGTGATTTTTGAGCTTCAGAGAGTGGAGGTGAGCACACGGACATAATGGTGGTCTTGGAGCAATTACAGCGGATGAATGCTCACTTTGAAAGGATGAAAAAGTTGGAAACATCACAAGGATGGCCGAATCCAAGGTTAAATGTACATGACGGATGAGGTCGAGGTTGAGGAGGCCGTGGCCGACCTAGAGACGAATTTGGGAAAGGTAATTTTGGAGATGACCTTGATGAGGGGTTTGATGAAATTTTTGCTTACCAAGGAAGGAAAAATTGTGGGAGACCAGTAAGGAAGGAGGATGATGATCTTGGAAATGTTAAGGTCAACATACCACCATTCATGGGAAAAAGTGATTCGGATGCGTACCTAGAATGGGAGAAGCGTATGGAGATGATCTTCGATTGTCACAATTCTTCAGAGACTAAGAAGGTAAAAGTGGCAGCAATAGAATTTGGGCATTATGCACTCCAATGGTGGACAAATGAACAAAATACCCAAAGGAGAGTTGGAGATGAACCTATTACTACTTGGCGACAAATGAAAGGAGCCATGAGAAGGAGATTTGTACCAAGTTATTACCATAGGTTGCTACGTCAAAGGTTACAATCACTATCACAAGGTAGTAGGTGATGAATTGATTACTACTTGGTGACAAATGAAAGGAGCCATGAGGAAGCGATTTGTACCGACTCATTACCATAGGTTGCTACATCAAAGACTCTAATCATTATCATAAGGAAGTAGGTCTGTAGAGGATTATTACAAGAAGATGGAGATGCTCATGATGAGATTGAGTATGAATGAGGATCGTGAGGCAACCATGGCAAGGTTTTTAGGTAGATTGAATCGTGAGATAGCTAATCAATTGGAGTTGCAAAAATATGTGGAATTGGAAGAGATGTTGCATGTGGCTATCAAACTTGAGAATCAACTCAATAGGAGGGGCACAAGTACATGGTTTGGAGGAGTTTTAAGAATCGGGAGGTCAAATTGTGAGATTCAGTATGAATGAGGATCATGAGGCAACCATGGCAAGGTTTTTAAGTGGATTGAATCGTGAGATAGCTAATCAATTGGAGTTGCAACAATATGTGGAATTGGAAGAGATGTTGCATGTGGCTATCAAACTTGAGAATCAATTCAAGAGGAGGGCATAAGTACATGGTTTGGAGGAGTTTCAAGCAGCGGGAGGTCAAATTCAATTGCTTGGAGAGGCAACCCCACCTTTGAAGCAAGATAAAAGCTAACTTGGAGAAGAAAGCACCACTCAGCCAAAAAGGGAGTCCACAACTTAATTTGTCCAAGCACAAAAAAATGAAGGCAAATATGATCCTAAACCTTCTAGAACTCGTGAAACTGTGTGCTTTAAGTGCTAAAGACGAGGACACATTGCCAATCAATGCCTGAATAGAAGAATTATGGTGCTGAAAGGTAATGGTGAGTTAGGGTCCGAAAGTGAAGAAAGTGATGTTGAAACTGAATTTGTTGAAGATGAAGTTGGAGATGAAGGGCATGATGAATCCAAAACACTCAAAGCATCTAGGGGTGAATTGAGTTTGGTAGCAAGGAGGATTCTAACCATATACAAAGATAAGGATCAAATTTAAAGAGAGAATATCTTCCACACCCGATGTGAAATTCAAGGTAACATTTGTAGTATGATAGTTGATAGTGGAAGTTGTGCAAATTTAATTAGTAATTTGATAGTTGATAAATTGGGGTTAGCAACCATTAAACATCCAGAACCATATAGAGTACAATGGCTTATGATAGTGGTGAGATGAAAGTAAATAAACAAGCCAAAGTAAAATTCAGCATTGATAAATATGTGATTTTGTTCCTATGCATGCGGGTCATATTTTATTGGGTAGGCCATGGCATTTTGATAAGGATGACATACATTGTGGAAGAGAGAATTCCATTGTTTTTAAATTTGAAGGGAAAAAGGTTAAGTTGGAGCCATTAACTCCAAAAGAGATATTTAGAGATCAACTTCAAACACAACAAAGGAGTAAGGCCGAAAAGCTCAAAGAAAAAACTAGTGTGGCATCCACGGCTTCAACTCCAATCCATGGGGGCATGATCAAACAAGACCAACCAGGTAAGTATTCTAAAACTCAAACTAAGTGGAAAAACAAAGCTAAAGTCGAGGGTGAGAAAAGGGGAGGAAAAGCCGAGAGTGAGGTGAAAGTAGTGGAATTCGTGAGTGAGAACGAAAAAGAAAGAAAAGAGAGGAAAAATAAAAATTTCTATCTTAGTTTTGGGGATGTTAATAAAGCCATTTTGAGTAAGAAACCATTGTTGGTCATGATTTATAAAGATGCTTATTTAAATATGCTTTTGTTATATAGAAGTTTATCTGCATTGTTGAGAGCTTTACTTAGTGGAAATTTGGAAATTTGGGAGAGATTATTTGCTAACTTTAAAAGTTATGATTTTCGTAAAGATAAATTAGTATTTCTAGGATTCATTGTGATAGTGTTTGATCCAAGAGATTGCATCTGGTTGCGTTTAAAGTAGAAGGTTCCCGAACAAAGAAAGTCGAAGCTTACTCCACGTGGGGATGGAATTTTTCAAGTTTTGGAGTGGATAAATGAAAATGCTTACAAACTTGACTTACTGGGTGAGTATAATGCTAGTGCTGCATTCAATGTTGCTGATCTATCTCCTTTCTTTGCAGGTGATGATTTTGATTTGAGGGAAAATCCTTTTCAAGAGAAGAGGAATGATGAGAATCTGCCCGTGCCTGCACAACTGACTACCCCCTGGGGTGCTGATCTAATACAGATGAAGACCAGGCCAATCACTAGAGAAAAAACCAAGAGATTTAAAGACAACCTAGCTGGATTCATACAACGAGTTATCAATTCTCAAAAGGGTTTATCCATATCCGAAGATACAAGATCAGTTTTAAACATCCAAGTGGTGAAGGCTGATACGGACCTAGGTAGCTATTTTAGTGCATTTTTGGACTCCGGGCAACAAATAATGGTTCCAACACTTCATGAATTCAATGAATATCACTAAGAGATCATGGAATCTAAACAAAGCATAATCAAATGCATCTAAAATGGTGGTTTGAGCATAAAAGGAGTTTTCGTTACTGACTTTACTGTATTTTGTTAATTTGGTATCTTCTCTTTGTTCTAATCAAGGGAAACATATGGAGATCATAAAATAATCCTATTTGGCATCCTACATGGTATATGGGAGCTGATTTGGAGTCTTTGTAAACTAGAATTTGGTCAAAGATACCTTAGTGGTCAAACTAGTCAACTAGTTTCCTAATTTGATTTTGACTTTTTGTTTTAGGAAATTAGTCTTTTATTTGGTTTCTATTTATTATTCTTCAACACAAGGGATAATCCAAAGAATTCATCAATATCAAAACTTTTTTCCCCTTGAATGTTTTCTCCTTCTTTGTCTATTCCTGCCTTTAATTCTTTGAACCACTCTTTTGCTCCTAAGGGAAACTATAAAAGGTCGATGTCAGTTATGTTCAATCCAAGGTCACTCAACCTGATTATGTACTTGTTAGGCCAACAATGGACTTATCCTCTCAACAATCACAAGCCTTATCACAAACTCATCACCATAGGCTTTTTATTATGGCTCAATTCTTGGGTCTCCTCCATAAAATTCACCCAACACAACTCCTTGGCTCTTGGATGCGAGTGCTTTTCATCATGTGGCATCTGACCTTCAAAATCTTTCTTATATTCTAAGTATGATGGCCTAGATGAAGTTGTTGTTGGGAATGGTGATGAAGTTGTTGGGAATGGTAATAAATTATAGATAACTTGTATTGGTTCTACTAAACTTCATACTTCTTCTAATTCTTTTCTTTTACAATATGTTTCATGTGTTCCTTAGATACTAGAAATTTACTTTCTGTCTCTAAATTCTGTTAAATAAATAATACATCTATTGAGTTCTTATCTAATTGTTTTTTTTTTTTTTAGTTAAGGATCTTTGGATAGGTTTGGTGCTTCTCAAAGGTCTACTTAATGGAACACAATATGAAAGGCCAGTTGGAAAGCTTCCATCTACTACTTCTCTTTTTACCTCTTCCAGTACAAAAATAACTTATTCGGATTGGCATAATAGGCTACGTCATCCATCCAATAAAATTCTTCATTCCATGGTCTCTCAATATTCTCGCCCTGTGCCTTCCAATATCAAGTTTCATTATGAATCTTATCATTGTAATAAATCTCACTAGCTTCCATTTTGTATTCCATCCATGTTCAGCTCTTAACTACTACAACTTATCTATGGTCCTATGTCAGTTACATCTTTTAATGTGTTCAATTACTATATAATTTTTGTAGACCACTTTACAAAGTTCATTTAGATGTTTCCCATTAAACAAAAATTTAATTTATCTACTATTTTCAATAATTTTAAAAATATCATTGAAAAATTCATTCAGTTTCTATTATTTCATTTTATTCAGACAATGGAGGTGAATTTCTTAAACTTAAATCTTTTATTCTTAAAAATGTCATCAATCATTTTTTAACTCCTACACCTCAACATATTGGATTTGCAAAACCTAGGCACCATTAAATTAGTGAGATGGGTCCTACTCTGTTATCCAAAGCTGGGCATCCTTAATACTTTAGGACATATGTATTTTTCACAAGAACATACTTAACAAACCATTTCATCACTCTAGCTCAAATCACCATTTGAAATGCATTTTAATAATCCACCAAATTACAATTTGTTAAAAGTTTTTAGATCCCTAGCTTAAAAGCTACACCAATCATAAACTAAACTCCCAATCTAAATCATGTATTTATTACGGCCCATTTAAAGTTCAAAGTGGGGCTGCTTGTTATGATCGCTTCAAAATAAAATTTTCCATTCAAAATATGTTGTTTTTATTGAAAACATTTTTCCCTCTCAATCTTTATCCTGATCCTCTTCTTCTCAATTTGAAACCCTAGATGACCACAACTCTCTTATCACATTACAGATTCCTTATACCTATGTTGAACAAATAAGCCCACCACCTTACAAACTCTCTTCTCAAACATCATCTATTTCCTTTTCCAAATTTACTATTTCTCATTTGTTATCTTATTTATCACATGAATGACAGCACCCACACAATCACACACATTCCCTACCTTCCATTAAACCAATTGGTCATTCAGATTGCTCTCCACATTGACCATTTTTAGAACCCATACAACCCGTTTGTGGATCGTCCTCTATTTGTCTCTTACCAACCTTCCCAACGTCCATAACTACTCCTCTAGTTCACACTCATGCAACATAAATCTGTGCTTTAAACAACTTCTTCAAACCCGAGTAACCTTCTAATTTCTTCTATATCATAAAATGATCCTCTCTTACTAATGGTGAACTACAAATCGTTAAATAGGCCTACAAAAATCATACATTTGCAATGCTATATGCTCTAAATATTAAGTTCTTCTTTAAAATAACATGTTGGAGATAGTTCCACCTCATCCAAGTCAAAATATAATTGGACGTAAATGGGTCTTTTGAATCAAATGGAACTTTGATGGCTCCATTTAGATATAAAAATCTCCCCTTGTTGCATAAGGTTTTAATTAAAGACCAGGTATCGACTTTTTCAACACCTTTAGTCTTGTGATAAAGACTGTAACAATTTGACTTGTGTTTTTTATTACCCTACCTAATAACTGGTCACTTCGTCAAATGGACATTAACAATGCCTTCTTGAATGGCACCTTATAAGAAGAGGTATTTATTTCACATCCCAAAAGATTCATGATTCATCAAGGCCAACTCACATGTGCAAATTGTAAAGAGCCATATATGGATTGAAATAGGCCCTTTGGGCAAGGTTTCATGGTCTTAAATCCTTTCATCTTTCATAAGGTTTCAAAGCTTCATATTCAAATACTTTTCTCTTGGTGTATGCAAAACATGCATCATGATGTATTTACTTGTATATGTCGTTGATTAGCTTTTAATGGGGAATAAAAAAACTATTATCAATAGCTATGTCTCTTCTCTTTCTCGAAGGTTTTGTAATCTTGACTACTTTCTTGGCATGCAAGTGCTTCCCATGGCCTTTGGAATCTTTCTTTCTCAAAAACTATATATAATGGACATTCTTGATAAAATAGGTATGAGTGATGCTGAAAAAGTCCCCACCCTTATGGCCATACAATGTCAATTTCCTAATGTAGCCGAAATTCCATTCCTTTTCTAATTCTAATTTTGATTAATTAATTCCTTTATTTTGAATTAGGAATTAATTAATTTATAATGAAAATAATAAAATAATAACTTTTCTAAGTTGATTTTTCCAGCAAATAAATAAATAGAAACCAAATCAAAGACTAATTTCCTAAAACAAAAAGTCAAAATCAAATTAGGAAACTGGTTGACTAGTTTGACCACTAAGCTAACTTTGACCAAAGTCCTGCTTGCAAAGGCTCCAAATCAGCTACCATATGCCATGTAGGATGCCAAATAAGATTAATGATGTTTCCCACACGTTTCCCTTGCTTGGAACAAAGAGAAAATGCCAACACAATAAATTACAATAAAATAGACAACAAATACAGCAAAACTGGTCAAGTATTTCTATATGCGTAAATGCCCATTGTGGTTGCTTTTGATTCTAAATTGGCTTAATTACATGACCTTTTAATGATATTCATTGAATCCATGAAGTGTTGGATCCATTCCATGATGCTCGGAGTCCATAATTGTACGAAAACAGCTATCCGGGTCCATATCGGCCTCACTACTAAAAAAATGCCTTTTAACAACCATTAATTTGGTTGCAAAACATCCAATTTTGGTCGCCAGTGGCTTTTAGAGACCAAAAAACCGTGGTCACCACGTGGTCGCTTAAACGTCGTAACATATTCTATTTAGTAACTAATATATGTTGGTTGCTAAATCTGTTGAGGTTTTAGTGGCTAGTTTTTAAGGATTTTGTGACCATAAATTAGTCTTGAAAACGCCTTGAATATTAAAAAGGACACCAATTTTAAGCTTTTACCGACCAATTATAAAATATGAGCAACCAATATTTTGTCACTCAATGCTGTGTTGGTGATTATTTATGGTCACTTTAAGCATATATTTTAGTCATAAAAACTTATAACTTCGTAACCAAAAAATGTTATGGGACCAATTATTAAAATATTCATGGCCAAAATTATGGGTATTAAAAACCCTATTCAATAACAAAATGTTCCAGTCATCAAAAGAGGTTTTGAACGACCATGTAGTTGGTTGCAAAACTATGGTTTTAGCAGCAATGTGATTTGGTCGAAGAATTTAGTTTCAACGACTTATTATTTGGTCCTTAAATAGTGTTTGAGACATATTTTTGTAGTCACTAAAATTGTTGGTATAGTGGCTAGTTACAATTGGTGGCAAATTTTATTACTCTGTAACTATTATTTGGTCGTCGAGAAACCTTTCACTAACGAATGTTATGGTTAATAATAATAATCATTGGCAATTTGAAATGCATTTTAATGACAAAAATATTAGTCACTGTATCCCTTTTTCAATGTATACCAAAATAAAGGGCATTATCAATTACCAATATTGGGTTTGTATAAACCTTTATTTTGGTATCAATTACCAATAGATTGGTAGTGAATTATGCTTATGAATGTTAAAAATATTAATAATATTATATAATTTCAATTATATGTTTAACCAAAAAGTATAAAACTGATTATAATTTTATAAATTTCATTACATACATGAAATTGATATCACACTATATTTACATTGCAAACACAAAATATTAAAGAAGAAAAAGCATCTGTATATAACATGAATAAAGCAAACAATATAATTTATACTTGTGAGATGCTACAATGTAATTTGAAAAGCACGCACCAATATCCATGGTTATTGTAATCGTACCATAAACCATATCAACGCATGTTTGTTGTAATCATACCATCTCATTCTTAAATATAAAAAAACATTAAAAAAAATTGAAAACAAAATACAAACGAAACAAATTAGAAACAAATTACTAATTGATTGATATATTGGGGAAAAAAATGTGCATAACTGATTCAGCTCCAATAGTATTCTATAATAAATATCCCTCACTTCCATTGAAATTCTCCAAGAACACTAAATGCATTTGTGAATATTTGACAAATAGAGGCAATAATAAAATTTAGGAAAAAAAAGACAAACTCTAAAAAATGCAATAATAATTTCACCAATAAAACATTTTTTATTAAGCCAATAACATTCATGATTGAGCATAAATTCACAAATGAAAATACATAATTAATTTTCAATCAAAACAAACTCTACACAAATATACAAGTAATTCTCAATCTAAAAATAACTTGCACAAGGTAAAACATTGAAGGAAATAGAATCACTGTTACTCTAAATATTATCATGAATTGGAATAAAAACAAATATACATATGTATATATATATATATTTATATTTTTACATATCTAATCCTCCTAATTCATGTTAAGAAATATCCTATTAGGATCATGTTCGGCACTGTAGATGTAATCAATTGCAACAAAAAAAAAAAAGTACTCTTTTTTGTCATTAGGTGCATGTCCAAGGTGATAAGATGGTGCAATATATTTTATTATGATGACACCCCTGTTTTAAAAAATAAAAGCATATTGGAATTGATGATGACATAAAAATAAAGAAATTATTAAGTGAGAATATTAATATAAGTTATTAATATATGCAAATAAACCACATTCAAAAGACAGCGTAGGTTATATTAACCTATAGTTAAAATGGAGCATGATCAGCATAAACATGAATATAAATCATTACACAAATACAACAGTATGATGAAGAGAAATCATTACATAAATACAACAGTACAAGTAATTAGTATATGCAAAGTGAAGGAACTTTCTAATATGTCCAAGGTGATAACATGGTGCATTATAATCATATTGTGATAAAACTTTAAAGAATAAGAGTATATGTAAAGTGATGACAATAAAAACAAAAACGAATTATTAGCTGACAATATGAACATTCTGGACTTAATATATATATATATATGCTAGTAAGCTATATTAAAAAAGCAACATATAGTTATATTAAATTAGTTTGAAATGGAGCATAATCATCTTTAACATGAACAGAAATCATTACATAGGAAACTGAAAAAAGGAAAAATATATATATATAGTTATTTATGCAAATGAGTCAGTATCCTCACCGGTTTCACCATTACTTAACAACTCATCTTCACTATCATTGTCGGTTTCCTCATTGTACTCCCCATTATCTTCATTTCTGTGCCAGTATCTGCATCTTCATAATCTTCACTCTCTGCACCACTATCTGCATCTTCAAAATCTCCACTCTCTGCCTCACTATCTGCATCTTCATAGTTTGTTGCACTCTTCAAATTAATTTCTATTGGGTCAATATCTTCACGATTAAGACGTTCAATATCAATTGATTCAAATAAATTTTGAATGTCCATTGAATCATTTTCTTGATAAGCATCCAACTCATCAACTTCAAATGAATCACCATGATCATCACCTTCATCTAATCGGTCTGGAAAATCCCACAGATGACGGTGATGCACCTTTCGAACCACTTTCCAATGTTGACCCATCTTGTAATCATCCACGTAAAACACTTGTTTAGCTTGTGAGGCAAGGACAAAAGGGTCGTTCTTATACCAATATGAAGTGACATTAATGCTTATGATTTGAAACTCTGTGATCATCTTTTTCTTTTTCACATTTGTGTCAAACCATGCACATCTAAAAAGTACAACAGAGTGTTTGGACCTATAGTCTAACATAAGAATGTCTTCTATTACCCCATAAAAGTCACAAGATTCACCATCATGATCACCTACAACCCAAATTCCACAATTTTGAGTGACACGCCTATCATCACGAACTTTTGTGCGATATCGAACTCCATTTACTATACATCCACTATATGATTTTATTCCATAATCAGGACCACATGCTAGTGAGTACAACTCATCAGTTACCATTGGATATTTACATCTACTGAAATATTTTATCTATGAAAATGTAATTTTAATTAATTAACAATACTTACATATCACGCTGGAATTTTACCTTTTATAACTAAAAAATACATACCCTTTGTTCAAACCATTGTGAAAATTCCTTTTCTTGTACCTGCAGAATACTTGTGACACCCCTGTTTTGCAATAGTTTGGTGTGCTCACTGCAAAAATGTAATTTAATTAGAAGTATGGATTTATAATTTACTTATTTTGAACTTCAACTAATAATATATAAGTTTTGGTTCTTACTCAAAATATGGCTACAACTCACAGCAATTGTAAAGGATGTACCAATGAGCTTTTTTATAATTATCGTCTTTCAGTTCAACAAATTGAGGTTTCCCCAACAAGTTCACAGGTTGAGTGAATACTGACAAAGTCGAAGCAATCTGATTCTCACCATCTTTATTACGTTCTGGCCGATTGAATCGAGTTTCAATACCATGAAGGTACATTGAACAATAAGTTAATGCCTCATTGACAACATAACCCTCTACTATTGAACCTTCTGGATGAGCTTTATTTCTCACATATTTTTTCAATGTTCCCAAAGCTCTAATAATGAATGAAAAATATCATAAAAATAAAAAAAGTAAAAAGATAAGAAAATTAAAAGAATGTAAATTGATTGATCAACTTTAATAACCAAAGGCTTTACCTTTCAAAAGGATACATCCAACGAGTATGTACTGGTCCTGCCATTTTTGCCTCATATGGTAGGTGAACTGCTAGATGAACCATGATATCAAAAAAGTTGGAGGGAATATTCTTTCCAATTTACACAATGTAAGTATTATCCCCTCTTGTAACATATCCAAGTCTGAAACAGATAGAGTTCGTGCACAAAGTTTTTGGAAGAACATGCACATTTCAATAATTGTTCTACAAACCTCTTTCTTAATGTAAGGTCTTATACCCACGGGAAACAGTTGTTGCAAAAGAACATGACTATCATGAGTTTTAAAACCTGATATCTTACCATCCTTAATGTTCACATTCTTTGAAATATTAGCAGCATAGCCATCTGGAAATTTAACAGACTTCAAAAACTTACAAAACTCATGTTTTTCATCCCTTGTTAATGAAAAACATGCCAAAGGTTTCAAAACTTTACCGCCAGTTTCTTGTAAATGCAATTCTTTTCGAATATTCAGGTCCTTTAAATCCATACGTGCCTTGTCAGTATCCTTCGACTTACCTTTGATGTCCAACATTGTTCCAACTATATTATCACAAATGTTTTTCTCAATATGCATCACACCCAAATTGTGCCGAAATTTTAATTTAGACCAATATTCTAGTTCAAAAAATATGCTTTTCCTTGTCCAATTTAATTCACAGGCAGCACGTTTTCTCTTTTTATCCGCATTGTTAGGATGTTTCCCCGGTCTGCTCTCAATTGTCCTATCTAACTGTTGTAATATTTCAGCTCCTAAAAACTGCCTTGGAGCTAACCTTCGTTCAGGCTTTCCATCATATTGTCGATTATTTCTCCATGCATGATTTATGGATAAATATCGACGATGTCCCATGTAACAAATCTTACTTCTTAAAGCTTGGGAAGAAGTATCTTCATTACAAGTCGGACATGCTTTGTATCCTTTGGTACTCCATCCAGAAAGTGTTCCATATGCTGGAAAGTCATGTATTGTCCACAACACTGCTGCATGCATTGTAAACCTCTCCTTTTTAGAGATGTCATAAGTGGTGACACCATTTGTCCATAGATCTTTCAATTCATCAATCATAGGCCGTAAGTACACATCAATGTCTTTTCCAGGTGCCGTTGGGCCTGGTATTTGTTGAAGTGTGGCAATTTTGCCACTTGATGGTGCATGTCACCGGCTAGCATGCACACCTTGGTATCAAATCCTTTCCTTTTATGAGTTTATATTTTTTGTATGTTTTTAATTTATGCAAGGTATATTTTGATAATGTTTTGTGCCTAAGTTATGTATGCAAAAGTATAGGCAAAATTATGCACAAAAGAGTAGGAATGTTATGCTTGAAGTGCCTATGGTGCTGGATTCATAATTTCCAGCAACATAGCTCCACTATTTATCTTATATCTCAGGTTGCAAATGGATTTTTGGGCTGAACTTTTGAGGGATGTCTACAGACATATATAGAAGACTATGGTTCCAATTTCAGGTCCAAATGACATGGGAAAGTCCATTTTCTATTCCAAACAGATTGCTGTATCTGATGGGCCCAGTATGCAGAGTATGGGTCAGCTTTGGAGCTGTTTGGCCCATGATCCGGTTCCAGAACTTTCCTATCTCTTGGAACAATATTTATTGATGACCAAGGATGCTTCAAACCAAGTTTCATAAGCAGATACAAAGGGGAACTAAGTAGGTGAAGCTAGTTTGGTTGTTTACCCAAACTAGTTAAACAATAGGAACTTAGTTCAAACCATGTGCCACTTTTTACTATATTTGGAATAGACATGTTGCAGCTAGTTTTTGACTATTTTGTGTATGAAAATTTAGGTGTTGACCATTTTACTTTTTAAATTTCAAATACTTTACTCATTTTGTAAGCTCACATGCTTGGCATGTGTGAACTAGTTGTAATTTCAAGCTTATATTGTAAAATGAATGAAATGGCTACACATCTAAGCCTCATTTTCAAAACCTAACGTGTTCCTCTTCTTCTTATCTCTTCTTCAACACCTTAGAACACTTTAGGAACCCTAAAAACCAGAAAACACCATAACCAAAACCTAAAAACACAACTCACACACAACAATTCCCAAGAGCATCACCAAAAGCTTGCTTGTTGCTAACACTTCAAGCTAGCTTGCTCTTGGTCATAACCTTCTCACCCCAACAAAGTGGTATCAGAGCAAGGCATATTTTTTGTGAGATTTGTGAGGTTTTTGGGCTGGTTCGTTCCTTGAGAGTGAAGAGATACTTGAAAGCACAAATATATTTTCATATTCCTTCATACTCGAAAGCAACATCCACATGGCTTCTTCAAGTTTTTCAACTCCTTCTCCTCCTATCTTCAATGGGGAGAACTACAACATTTGGAGTATCAAGATGCAAGCCTACTTGAAGGCTTATGGTCTTTGGGAGGTCACCATAAATCCCCAAGAACCCGAGCCTTTGAGACAAGGGGCAACGGTCAACCAAATCAAGCACCATGAGGAGGAATTGGCTAAAGGTTTCAAGGCTCTCACCGCCATTCATTCTTGTATTAGTGATACCATTTTCACAAGGATAATGGCATGTGAGAGTGCCAAAGAAGCTTGGGAAAAACTTCAAGATGAGTTCCAAAGGAGTGCAAGGACAAGGCAAATGCAAATCCTTAACCTAAGGAGGGAGTTTGAGACTATCAAGATGAAAGACAAAGAAACGGTTAAGGAGTTCACCACAAGGCTTCTTAATGTGGTGAATCAAATTAGGGTGCTAGGTGAAAGATTAAGTGACCAAAGGATTGTGGAGAAGGTGTTGGTCTCCTTGCCCGAGAGGTTTGAAGCTAAGATATCTTCATTGGAGGAGTCAAGGAACCTAAATGAAATTTCCTTGACCGAGTTGGTGAATGCCTTGCAAGCTACGGAGCAAAGGAGGAGGATTAGACATGAAGAATCAATGGAGGCTGCATTTGTGTCTAAACAACATCAAAAGACACAAAATCAAAAGAAGAACAAGCTTAAGGTCATAAAGGAGATAGGTGAAACTAGCAAACCCGAGAGGAAGTCCTATGAACCTTGTCACCATTGCAAGAAGAAAGGTCATCATCCAAGAAGGTGTTGGTGGAGGCCGGATGCATTTTGCCATAAATGCCAACAAAAGGGTCATGTGGAGAGAGTATGCAAGGCAAACAAGAAAGATAAGCAACAAGCAAATGTTGCTAAAGATAATGCAAGTGATAGTGAATCCGAAGAGTTGTTTGTTGCTACTTGTTTTAGTAGCATCAAGAATGATGAAGGATGGATCATTGATAGTGGAGCAACACACCATATGTCTCACAAGCATGAGTGGTTCACAAACTTGGATAGGAGCAGCCACAACAAAGTCAAAATTGGAAATGGAGCCTTGATGGAAGTGAAAGGCAAAGGAGATGTGGTGATACACACCACCAAAGGTATCAAAACTATCCATGATGTTCTCTATGTACCTTCTTTATGTGAGAACTTACTTAGTGTAGGTCAAATGCTTGAGAACAAATATGCATTACACTTCTCAAACATGACATGCACTATAGTTGATCCTCATGGAAATGAATTAATGTGTGTTGGAATGAAGAACAAGAATTTTAGGTTGAATATGGATGAAAATGGTGCATCGGTTGCATTGAACACAAAGTTGAGAACACCTCTCAACTTTGGCATAAAAGACTAGGCCATGCTAGCTTTAAGTCATTGGTAGGCACACATGAACTTGTTAGAAACATGCCATTGGTGGAGAAGCAAGAACATGTGTGTGAAGTGTGTCAAAAAGGAAAGCATACTAGGCTAGCATTTCAATCTTGTTCTTGGAGATCAAAGGAGAAGCTAGGACTTATACATTCGGATATTTGTGGTCCTATGAGTGTTCCATCCTTAAATGGCAGCAAGTATTTCATAACTTTCATTGATGATTACTCAAGAATGTGTTGGGTGTATTTCCTTGAAAGAAAATCACAAGCTTTGGAGAAGTTTGTAGAATTTATGAAGTTAGTGCAAAATCAATCCGGTTGCACTATAAAGGTGCTAAGGACGGACAATGGTGGGGAATACACAAGTGAGGCTTTCAAACAACTTTGTAAGGATCATGGTATAGTTCATCAATTCACTACACCATACACACCACAACAAAATGGTGTATGTGAAAGGAAGAACCATACCATCATGGAGATGGCTAGATGTTTGTTGTTTGAAAGTGGCTTGCCAAAGAAGTTTTGGGCCGAAGGAGTTAATACATCCATCTACATCCAAAATAGGCTTTACTCCAAGTCTTTGAGGAGTAACACCCCATTTGAGCTTTGGTTTGGATATAAGCCTTCTCTTGATCATCTAAGGGTATTTGGAAGCATTTGTTACATCCTAGTACCACAAGAGAAGAGAGGAAAGCTTGATGAAAGGTCACAAGTTGGTGTTTTGGTTGGCTATAGTGATGTGACCAAGGGATATAGAGTGTATAACTTGGAAACCAAGAAACTTGTGATAAGTAGAGATGTGAAAGTTGATGAGGAAGCTAAATGGGTTTGTAGTAAGGAGGAGTTGGCTAGTATGGATGAAGACAATCGGCTTGAAGCTCATGATAACGATGAGGAACAAGGAAATGATGAAGGTGCTGCCCATGATGATGAATATAATGAAAATGAGCTAGAAATCTCCATAGGGGCTGATTTGGAGATTGGTGATGGTGTGAGAGGCACAAGACCTCTTAATGAGATTTATGAAAGGTGTAATGTGGCATTGAGTGATCCAATCAATGTCCATGAGGCTATGGCAAGAAAAGAGTGGAGACAAGCCATGCAAGATGAAATCGATGTGATAAACAAGAATGACACTTGGAGCTTGGTAACAAAACCGAAGGGAAAGAATGCTATTGGGGTGAAGTGGATCTTTAGGACCAAGTACAATCCGGATAGGTCCATAAATAAGCACAAGGCAAGGCTTGTTGTCAAAGGATATGCACAATAAGCCGGTGTGGATTATGGAGAGACTTTTGCACCGGTTGCAAGGATGGAAACCATAAGACTTCTTCTTGCAATTTCGACACAAAAGTCTTGGAAAGTATATCACCTTGATGTGAAGTCAGCCTTCTTGAATGGAATATTGAAGGAGGAGGTCTATGTTGTGCAACCCGAAGGTTTTGTGAAGAAAGGAAGTGAAGAGAAGGTATACAAGCTACACAAGGCCTTGTATGGCCTTAAACAAGCTCCTAGGGCATGGTATGCCAAGATAGATGGTTTTTTGACAAAGCATGGATTTAGGAGGAGTCCTAATGAGCCTACATTGTATATTAGGACTCATGGTTGCATGGTTTTGGTGTCTCTTTATGTTGATGACCTCCTAGTGACCGGTGGTAAGGAGAAAGAAGTGAGCAATTTCAAAAGTGAGCTAGAATTGAACTTTGAGATGTCTAGCCTTGGAGAGATGAAATACTTTCTTGGAATTGAAGTTGTCCAATCATCCAAGGGCATCTTCAGATCTCAAGAAAGCTATGTGAAGGAGTTGCTCAAGAAGTTTGACATGCAAGATTGTAATAGCGTTGCCACACCTATGAATGAAGGCACCAAGTTGGTGAAGGATGATGATTCTCCAAAGGTAAATCCTTCCATCTATAGAAGTTTAATTGGTAGCCTTTTATATGTATGCTCTACTAGACCGGATATCATGTTTAGTGTGGCTGTTTTGTCAAGATTTATGCATAATCCATCACAAAATCATCTTAGTTGTGCAAAAAGAATCCTAAGGTATTTGAAAGGTACTAGTGATTTTGGTATATGGTACAAGGATGGCATGAATGAAGCTTTGCTTGGTTATAGTGATAGTGATTGGGCTGGTTCTTTGGATGATAGCAAGAGCACATCGGGCTACATTTACACTCTTGGAAATGGTCCTTTCTCATGGAATTCCAAGAAGCAACAAACCGTTGCACAAAGCACCGCGGAAGCCGAGTATATTGCTTGCTCAAGTTGTGCTAATCAAGGTGTTTGGCTTAGGAAATTATTGGAGGACTTGAGCTTGAAGCAAGAGGAAGCCACGATAATATTGTGTGATAATACGTCAGCAATAGCAATTGCACAAAATCCAGTCCAACATGGGAGGACCAAGCATATACCAGTCAAGTATCATTCCTTAAGGGAATTTGAAGCAAGTGGTGAAGTGAAGTTGGAGTATGTGACTTCCGAGGAGAACTTGGCGGATATCTTCACCAAGCCATTGGGAAAGAAGAGATTTGAGATATTGAGAGGACTTCTCAATGTCTCATACAAAATTGCCAAGGAGGAGTGTTGACGTGTGGCAATTTTGCCACTTGATGGTGCATGTCACCGGCTAGCATGCACACCTTGGTATCAAATCCTTTCCTTTTATGAGTTTATATTTTTTGTATGTTTTTAATTTATGCAAGGTATATTTTGATAATGTTTTGTGCCTAAGTTATGTATGCAAAAGTATAGGCAAAATTATGCACAAAAGAGTAGGAATGTTATGCTTGAAGTGCCTATGGTGCTGGATTCATAATTTCCAGCAACATAGATCCACTATTTATCTTATATCTCAGGTTGCAAATGGATTTTTGGGCTGAAATTTTGAGGGATGTCTACAGAAATATATAGAAGACTATGGTTCACATTTCAGGTCCACATGACATGGGAAAGTCCATTTTCTATTCCAAACAGATTGCTGTATCTGATGGGCCCAGTATGCAGAGTATGGGTCAGCTTTGGAGCTGTTTGGCCCATGATCCGGTTCCAGAACTTTCCTATCTCTTGGAACAATATTTATTGATGACCAAGGATGCTTCAAACCAAGTTTCATAAGCAGATACAAAGGGGAACTAAGTAGGTGAAGCTAGTTTGGTTGTTTACCCAAACTAGTTAAACAATAGGAACTTAGTTCAAACCATGTGCCACTTTTTACTATATTTGGAATAGACATGTTGCAGCTAGTTTTTGACTCTTTTGTGTATGAAAAGTTAGGTGTTGACCATTTTACTTTTTAAATTTCAAATACTTTACTCATTTTGTAAGCTCACATGCTTGGCATGTGTGAACTAGTTGTAATTTCAAGCTTATATTGTAAAATGAATGAAATGGCTACACATCTAAGCCTCATTTTCAAAACCTAACGTGTTCCTCTTCTTCTTATCTCTTCTTCAACACCTTAGAACACTTTAGGAATCCTAAAAACCAGAAAACACCATAACTAAAACCTAAAAACACAACTCACACACAACCATTCCCAAGAGCATCACCAAAAGCTTGCTTGTTTCTAACACTTCAAGCTAGCTTGCTCTTGGTCATAACCTTCTCACCCCAACAGTATTAATAGTGACATCATCGAAACAGTCTCTTTCATGCACTTCCAAGGTGGCAGGTTATAAGGCACTAACATCACTGGCCACATGCTATACAAAGTACTCATGTTACTAAAAGGATTAAATCCATCAGTGGCAGCACCTAGCCGGACATTACGAGGATCCATAGAAAATATCGGATATTGTTCATCAAAGTGCTTCCATGCTTTTCCATCTGCTGGATGCCTCAATACTCCATTTGTGTTAGGACGCTTCTCTTTGTGCCATCTCATATCAATAGCAGTATGGCGAGATGTAAATAATCTTTGCAATCTTGGAGTGATAGGAAAATATCGAAGCACCTTTTGAGGGATCCTTTTCCCCTCAGTACCTTGAAATTTGTATCTCGGTTCAGCACATATTGGACATTTATCCAATTCAGCTGATTCTTTCCAAAACAATGCACAATCCCATTTACAAGCATGAATCGTTACATATCCTAATCCAAGTGCATGAAGTGTACATTTTGCCTTGTAGTAAGACTTTGGCAATTTAGTACCCTCTGGAAGTGCTTCCTTGAGAAGTTCAAGCAACATACTAAATGACTTGTTACTCCAATGGTTTAAAGCTTTTATATGCATTAACCTGAACAAAAAAGTCAATGCAGAGAACTTTGTACACCTTAGATATAACCCGCTTTCAACTTCAGCAAATAATCCTGAAAATTCTTTATTTCTATGATCTTGATCTCCACTGTGACCTTCATATGCATCTACATCAATATCCATGTCACCTGCAGCATCTTGCAATGCTACCCTGATATCATCATTATCATCTTCTTCCCTATCATGTTCAATAGCTTCATCATGTTCCTCAAAACCCATTTCAATACCTTGAAAATTCAATGCCTCTCCATGATAAATCCAATTGTGATAATCTGGTGAAAATCCTTTCACCCATAAATGTCGTTCAACTACACTTATATCTTGGAAATACACATTCCGACAATATCGACAAGGACATCTAGTCCTATTATCTTCATCTAAATGATGTTTAGCCAATTCAATAAATGATTTAACACCATTTGTGTATTCATCTGACAGCTTATCATGACACCATATCCATTTTTTTTCCATAACTTCCTAGAAGAAACCAATAGTATAGTTATAAGGATATAATATATCAAGCACTTAAAATAACTTAACTTGTACAATATTGAAGCTAAAATGGGTTTAAGTGTCTCAATACACAGCAAGATAGCATTAAAGGATAGGAAATTAAAAGAATAATAAACTAGTTAACTAGCAAAAGGAGAACAGATATTGCAATATTCATATACTCAAAGACATGAAATGGTCTATTTTTAAAAAAAAAAAACAACAAAAAGAACAATGATAGGTATACTAAGCATTATTCATTCCACTAATATTTGTTTTTGGCGTATATTCATAGCCATCTAGAATTAACATTGATAATCAACTTCACTTTATCATAATAAAGATAAAACTTCAATGACCTTGTGTCCAGTGTGTTTTCTTATAGCATGATCCTTTTTAAAGGTGACAGCAAGGTAGTGGACGCACAATGTCAGGAGCTGCTAATATATATTTATGTATCACATAAAAATTATATGTATGTAGATATACTTTATTGAAAAAAATAAGAATAGAAATTTCCAGCTTACTAGGCATTAAGTTATGGCTAAACTGTGTGATATAGAGTTATCTTGTAACATAATATTTTAAATAGAATGTGGACAATGTTATTATATTTCTATGATGACTTAGTTTACAAGCTGATTTGGAGTTTGGCAAGTATCCCTACATTTGGTTATTTCAATTGCTCTGCCACATGATTTTTGGGCTCAAGTTCGTGTAGATGCACTACTTTTATTGTTTTTGCCAAAATAATGAATTAGTTTTTTCAATCTTATTGGAGGGTAAGTCAAATGGAAAAAACCACCTCATCCACAAACAACCAAACCATAATTCCAGGAAATGACATATAATTACGCTTAGAAATTATGAAAACCAAATAGGATATGGAAATGTAATTTGTATAAGTCATAGGAACTAAAAGTATTCACCTAATCCTATATATGCTGCAATAAGCTGTAAGTTGTTCCAACAAAGAATGCAGGTTACATATATTTGTTTTCCTATTGACTCATCATGTAGTTTGGAATGAACCCAAAAACAAAAATCTGATATATTTTTCAATATTTACAGTACTAGAACTCTGTCATTTACATAAAGACACCACAAACTCAGAAAGAAAATGTCTCTTACCAAGAATGCCTTCCTTAGGTCATGAAGAACCTTTTCCCTCTCGGCTCATCACATTCAACTGAAAATCCAACCAGCTCCTCAATCCAGTTGCTTTTGTTTGATATGTATAAAACCCAAAAAACCCAATCATTCACGTATACCTTACAAGCTGAGCAAAAATACATATGAAGAATGACTTCTTCAATCAGCCAAAATTCTGGAATTGGACAAAATTTGATAGGTGGTAGCAGAGGTAATAAGCTGTATTTTGAAACAAAGAAAACAAAACTGAGAGAGAGGTTGAGAGTGTTACCGGTCGAAATGGACACACAGAGGGGTGGACTCCTATCACACAAAATGTTTCAAATGGGGATTTGCTTTTGCTAAAACGTAAACATAAGGGACAGATTGGGATTTGAAGAAAATGAAATAAATGGGAAATATGGAAAAAGGCGGCAAAACTTCCCACCAAAGTAGAAATTCATATTTGGGTTTCACTTTCCAATACAAATTTCCATTTACTTTTTCTATTTTGCTTTCTTTTCTTTCTTTTTCTCTTTTTTTCTTCTGTCCAAATCATATGAACCTAAGAATTAACCATATAAAAATTTAATATTCATATGACAAATAGTGTAATATACATTTTCTATAAAACAATGTCCATATATATATATATATATTAAATAACAATGAAAGCTATATGTATGGAAAGTGAAAAATGTATTTTGTCCATCTTAATTAATCAAGTGTAAATTATTAGGAAACATATTTATAATGTGGTTAAGTATCAGAAATGTTTATGTGCATTTGCAATTATTTTATATCATGATAATGAGTTTGAATTTAAACACTAATGATAATATATATATATATATATATATAAATGTACAAGTATCTTTGTAGATTAGTATGTAAATAACATCTTTCTTTGTATGATAAAAACTATAATAACATAACAAATGTTCATTGAGGACTATTGAGGGCATAACAAATGTTCATTGAGGACATAACAAAGAAGGATCAAAATCATAATAATTAAACACATATTTTATATATAATTATACGGCGACATATAATATCTCAAATAAATTGCGGACTATATATATGTATGGGGTCGTGTTCTATCAAAAATATTTGACAAATATGTTTGACAAATCGCACTAGCAATTGCAGGATCATTCAATAGTTGAAAATTGATATATTTTAAATATATTATAATTTTGAAAAAGAATTATTTTATTATCTATTTTAATAAAAATAAGCGATTATTTACCATTAGCTAATAACAGTTAAGGATCGCTAATATGTGTCAAACCCCTAATTTGTACACAGTATATTCCCCTATATACATATAGTTACTTATAAAAACTATGCTATAATACATCTAAGCCCTTAAGATTTGTAATAAGGTTTGTTATAATTTGATTTTAGAAAAATACACTAAGACCATGAATGTTAGACGTTTTCCATCAAACTATTTGTACAATATATCAAAATATCTTCCAACAACTTATAAATATAAATTTCACAATTAATCATTCAGGGAGTAAGAATTTGTAAATTTTATAATTAATTATTAAAATAAAAAATATATAATCATAAATAATTATTACGTTATGTCGGTAATAATCATGGCACTAATTTGCGAAAACAAAAAATGATAAGAATATTAAGTAAAACAAAAAGATTTGACAAATAATAATCAATTACATTAAAAGTGTTTTTCCTGGCATAGAACCAATTATTAATTTACAACACGTTTATTATAAATTCATAGTCAAAAGTTAAGCATTCATTGAGGCACAAAATATATATACATATATATGTGTATACATAAATTTTGCATGTGAACAGTTAAAAATACATTAAAAATTAAAAATAAGTTACTTCAAAAATAAGTCTAACATTAAAGTTAGTGAAAAAAACAAAAAAAAAAAATTCGAACTAGTGCAAAATAAAGAAAATGCAGCTTGCCTCCTCTCGAGTTTAAACAACATTAATATAAACAAGCTTTTTTTTTTTTTTGTCTCATTATGTTTATTCTTGTTATTGAGAACAATAAAATGTTTAAAAAAAAATAATAACAGAAAAACAAAATTAAAATCATGTAGGGGAGAGATGGAAGCCCACAAACTATTTTTCATTTTGCATTTTTTATCCTTAATTTAATTATTTAAGTTTGCATTTTTGTCCTCAAGTTCGTTTAACCTCCTAAACCTTTAAAACATTGCAGTTAAATGTCATTCTACCATGGAGAGGGCATAGTATCGAATTCAGTCAAAATCCATGTCATAATTATAGGATTATAAAGTAGTGTCCTTGCCTACACATAATTGTCATTGCATACATTTATATACTTACACTACAAACAGAAAGTAGTGTATCAAAAGGACTGTAAGCTGAGCACTTGTGCCTGTACATGCTTTTCAAAAGGACTTGTGATTGCAAATGTCTATAACCATGCATAGTGCTTAAAATTCACCTGTGAATGCAAATATTTTGCATTCTAACTATGTACACTATCAAAAAACTATGTATAGGTGAATTTTAATGCTATGCATATCACAAGCAGAAACCATAACATCAAGTCATTGTTGCAGTAGGTGGTGGTGGTGGCGGCGACTGGCTGGGACGTGAAGGATGCTGACTCCCATCCAAGAATGCAGAAAGTTTGGCAATGAGTTCTGCCCGTTGATCCACAACTTGTGCAAGTCTTTTTACCTCAACCTTGTAATCTTCAAACTCTGTAGCCAACTGAGGGGTAGGTTGGTTAAGTATCCTGCTATAGCTCTTTCTTGAAGCTGGTCCAACACCAGAAATGAATCCAGCAATTCTACCTAGGACTTGTGCACGAATGTCAGCTTCTGTCAAAAAAACTGGTGCACCAGTATCATCAGGAGAAGCATCTTCTTGTGTCTACTACGTTTGTGCTTCTTGTAGCCGAACCATCTCATTCTAACAACATGAAAGGTATAAAAATGTCATTATAAGATACTACAAGTATGTCAAACCAGTTAAGGAGTGATAAGTAAAACTTACATATCTTGATTCAGCTATAACATTATTCCATCCTTTTTTTTTGTGTCCAGTGTGTTCTCTTGAAAAACTCAATCTCACCAATTGGTTCATTTGGAGATGACTACAGAATAAAAAGAAAGATAATTTTACTTGCATGCTTAAACAAAGGGAAAGTCACATTCACATTTGGGACTAAACCTACTGTATGTATATATATATATATATGTATATATAGACACTTATATAACATTATAATCATAATCTCCAACTTCAATTCAACATCCCAATGAATCACCAAGATTCATAGCTTAGAAATAGCTCACAAACAAAGGTAACAACAAATCAACAGAATCACATAGAACTATAGCTACAAGGTAGTAGAAATCCAATATCAACAAAGTTGAAGCATACAAGGTTTGTCGGAATAACAAAGGTAGTAATAGTAAATGTCCTTTTTAGCTGATACTGTTGACATTTTTGCCTTTTTATTATGGCAATGAAACTAAATAGTCATTAAAGCCATGGAATTCTAAGCTCAAACCCAATTCTGCTATAGATACATGACATATATTATAAACTGTCAAAGGACCAAAACTAGTAAAAATCCATTAGCATCCAATGACAACCAAATTTCAATAGACATAAGATGCATGAGCAAGAGATTTATCCTTAAAATTGCTAAGTAAACACTAAGATATCAAAGATATTAATGCAATTGGAAATTTCACTTATCAAGCACTTTATGAACCGAGTATTTACCATAATATGGAAAAATAATAAAGAAAACATAATCCATTCTCAAATATAACTAAAGTAATTGTTGAAGAATGTCAAACCAGTGCTGCCCTTGTTGCAATAAACGATCTTGATCCAGCATGATGATTATATATCCTTTTAGCCTTATTACATTGCCCTGCTTTAGAACGTTTCTGTATATATAAAATAAATGGTTTAGAATATGATAAAATATACACATGAATTTAAAAAAAGTTTGAAACAGTTTAAATAGTTCTAACTCACCAAAAATTTTGGACTCTCAAAATGAGCACACAACCACTCCCAATCTTCTTGACATCGTATTCTTTTTGGTCTAAATTGCAATGGGTCTTTGCCTTGCATCTTACACAGCTTGAAATGATTGTTTCAATAACTCCTATTGTTTTTGTACCTATCACGACAATGCCTCTCAACAATCTCTATCCATTGAGGATCATTCAGATCAATGTCAAACCGATCCTTATACACAAAAGGAAAATAAAACCTTGTTAGTTATTATAATACTGATATGGTATATTAATGATATGAGTCTAAGTTTTACTCACAGCAATATGTTTGTAGACAATTTTCCTTTCATCATCAGAAGCATATTTCCATCCCTTCAATCTTGGTGAAACAAAGTTACGCACAGCAATGCCAATTTGATTGGCAAAGGGAGAACAATGGTCACCATATGCATGCATATCCCCATCACTTACTTGGACGCGAAGTTTAGTATTGGATGCCATTGTTTTAAGAATTTCCAATGCTCGCGTAATGCCACGTGTATTTTTCTTCATTAAACCTACAAAGTGAAATAATGTTAATTAATAATACTATGTAATATAGATTCTCAATTTACATAACATATATGATAGATTACCAACATACCAGTGGATACAGGTGTATCTTCAGTACTCTCATCTACAGGATCTATAGGAGAATGACCTCTAGACGATGTGATGTTTGGAATTGGTGTTTCCACATACTCTGGACCACTCGGTATTGATGTCTCACTAGGCGTTGGTGTTGTGGAACGATCTGGTGTTTGCATAGGTTGTCGACCTCTAGGGGATGGTGTCTTCATAGGCGATGCAGTCCTTCTAGATGATGCTGTCGTCCTAGGAGACCTCCTAGGAGCCAAATTCTCTCTTTGTGATGGTGTCCTCCTAGGGACCAAAGTCTCTCTTTCTGCTGGGGTCGTCCTAGGAGACCTCCTAGGGACCGAAGTCTCTCTTTTTCGGTCCCTCTTTGTGCTGGGGTAGTCCTAGGAGACCTCCTAGGGACCGAAGTCTCTCTTTGTGCTGGGGTAGTCCTAGGAGACCTCCTAGGAACCAAAGTCTCTCTTCCTGGTACATATCTTGATCTCTTAGGTGGCATATTTAAAGGAATATTTTGGCAATATTTGTTTCCCCTATATTACCATCCTGCAAACATAAAAAATAATATCAATACTATATCTAAGGGATTGATATTGTCATTAATCTTAATCATTCAATCCTTTTGTTATACGTATATATATATATACATACATGTATATATGCATAAATGAAGCAATCATCACTGATCTTGTGGAAATGTTATAGTCCCTTCTTATTCTATCTCTCAAACACACATATTTATATATGTACATACATCTATATAGATGGAGGATGCCATCAGTATTCCAATCTCCACAAATTATGCACCATGCCTACACAAGGTGATCATAAATAATATTTAGACAATTAGTTATATATATTCAACAGGAGTTATTCTAATTTGATTTCTCCATTCAATTCCCAATATGCAATAATATTATATATTGATATTCAATTACATTTTGCTATGTTATGGGTGTTTATTATTAGACAAGTTACAGAGTCCATTATTCAACATTCAACAATTTAGAAGTTCTTCAAAGTCCCAATCCAAAAAAACCAAAATATAGTAAAAATCTAGAAACTGTCTTATTTGTTTATAGGTTGGAAAACCATATTTACTTCTTTACCTCAAGTTTTTTTCCCATTTTCGGTTACCCTTTTTTTTTTCTTTCTTTTTTCTTTTCTTTTTCTTTTTTTACATTTTGATTCAGTATCTCTCAAAAACAAAAAATCTCAAGCAATCAAATTACGATGCTTGTGTTTTTTTCAAAAGCAACAAAGCAGTTCAAGAAAATTCCAATCCATGAAAACTCATTACATTATGTTAAGAACATAGGAAAAAAGACAAAAATGCAATTATGTATCAACATGTGGGAAAATTTTCTAGAACTTTATTGTTTGAAAATATCAACCACATTGCCAAAAACCAATAACATATAGGGCCAGAGACTCCTCTCACTCAATATACCTATCTCTCACAAAACACCACAACAAACATAGAGGGAAAAAAAGAAGAAGTTATACATGTCTCTTACCAAGAATAGATTTGCTTCCTCTCACGTCCCTAATAAGTCCTTCAATCCTTCCTTTATCAGCTCATTAAATCCGGTTAACTCTTTTTCATTCGTAACAAAGAACTAACCCATCTTTCACCTATGTTTCATGGAATGAGCAACTTAGGGAAAAATGAAGAAATAGAGAAAAGAAAAAGCACAAAGAGAAAATGGGAGAGGAAACACACCTGAGATGAAGCTTGAGAGAGATGCCAATCCAAGCAGTCAGAAGCAACGAATGGTCAGAGAGGTGAGGCAATCCAAAGGGGGCAGCACAACTCTTGGAGAGAGTTTTAGAAACGAAATAGGGCCGGTGCAATTTTATCATCTAAAGGGTTTTATGGGGATCATCCATCCAAAAATGGTTCTATCGGGATTGTAACAAAAAATACAAAAAATAAATAAAATCTGTTTTTTTTTTTTTTAAGTAAATATTTCTTTACAAAATGCAGCTTCATTGTGGATTATTTTATTAATATTATTATTAACACCGTTTGTATCTATTTACTAGCCACTGACATGGTAGCTCAAACAATTAAATTACCAATTTCATGTTTCTTTTTGTTACATTTAGTCAAGGTTCTCACTTCCCGCCAAAATGGAAAAGCATGTGGATGGTTTCCCGCCCTTGCATTTAATCACCAAACATAGTTGGTCGCTGATGGCATTAAACCAAACCTATTATAAACTTTTTTTTTATATTTTATTATTTTAAATTCTATTTAGTGACCAATATTTTCGTCACAAATATAACATTTGACCACCCAAAATAATTTGGTCGTGGAATGCCTTATGCTAACATTATTTGCTATTTTTCCTTAAAAAAAAATTTTAAGTTATATTATTAGTGATTAATATATTGGTCCTTTATAAATACTTTTAGTGACCAACAGTGGTTGGTCGTTGAAACTTCATGTTCCCGCCAAAAAAAAAGGTGGGAAAGCTTCCCACCCTGCCTTTTTAACTACCAAATAGTTTTTGGTCAGCACAAATTTATATTTGTGACCAAATATTTGGTCACCATAACAAGTCAACCAAATTCTACACGTTTCTCTTACTATCGTTTCTGCGACTAAATATCGGTCGTTGTTTTATTCATTCAGTGACCATTACTTTTTCGTCACTGACTGCATAGTCGCTAATTCCGATTTTTTTTTTGTAGTGCCTTCACCACTTGGATGCTTATAACAGGCTTTCTATATTTGGGTATGGACAAGCCCTTTTGAGAATTGATAACTCCTCATCATTCCCCTCCTTTTGAAAATGATTTGCCCTCAAATCAAAATCATCACTTGAACCAAAAGGAGATAAATTAGCAACACTGAATGTAGCACTAGCATTATACTCACCCGGTAAGTCAAGTTTGTAAGCATTTTCATTGAGCTGTTCCAAAACTTGAAAAGGTCCATCCCCACGTGGCATAAGCTTCGACTTTCTTTGTTCGGGAAACCACTCCTTTAAATGTAACGAAATGGAATCTCCTAGGTCAAACATTATCACAACAAATCCTAGAAATACCAATTTATCTTTACAGAAATCACACATTTTAAAGTTAGCAAATAATCTCTCCCAAATTTTCAAATTTTCACTAAGTAAAGCCCTTAATAATGCAGATAAAGTTCTATACAACAAAAGCATCTTTAAATAAGCATCTTTATAAATCATAACCAACATAGTTTTATTACTCACAAATGCCTTTTTAAGCTCACCTAAGCTAAGATAAAAAATTTCTTTTTCTTTTCTTTCCTTTCTTTTTCTTTCT
This sequence comes from Ziziphus jujuba, assembly GCF_031755915.1. Lineage (NCBI taxonomy): Eukaryota > Viridiplantae > Streptophyta > Magnoliopsida > Rosales > Rhamnaceae > Ziziphus > Ziziphus jujuba. Next base: position 10,663,919 of record NC_083390.1, read on the forward strand.
CACTCATGGATCCTACTCTTTTTCCCTCTCTCACTCTCGGCTTTGTCATTATTTTTCCCCTCACAATTGAGTTTAGAATACTTACCTTGGACAGCAAGTTCAAACCTACCCTCTTGGATGGATGGTGAAACCGTGGGTACCATGCTTGCTTTCTCCTTGAGCTTTTCGGCCTCCTTCCTTTGTTGTATTTGAAGTTGGTCTCCAAATACCTCCTTGGGAGTTAATGACTCCATCTTTATTTTTTTGCCTTTAAATATAAAAACAATAGCATTTTGTCGACCATAATGTATTACTTCTTTATCGAATTACCATGGTCTACCTAATAAAATATGTCTGGCATGCATAGGCACAACATCACATAAAACAACATCCACATATTTATCATTGTTGAATTTTACTTTGGCTTGTTTGTTTACGTTTATTTTACCACTATCATTAAGCCATTGTAATCGATATGGTTCTGGATGTTTAATTGTTACTAAGCCTAATATTTCAACCACAGCATTACTAATTACATTTGCACAACTCCCACTATCAATTATCATACTACAAACATTACCTTGGATTTCACAATGAGTGTGAAAGATGTTCTCTCCTTCAATTTGATCCTTATCTTTGTACACGGTTAAGACTTTCCTAGACACCAAGCTTAATTCGACATTTGAAGCATTTAGTATTTCGGCTTCATCTTCAATTTCTTCCTCTTCATGCTCTGTTTCACACTCACTTTCTTCACTTTCGGATTCTAATTCACCATTACCTTTTATCACCATGATTCTCTTATTTGGGCATCGATTGGCAATGTGTCCTCATCCCTAGCACTTAAAACAAAAAATATCACAAGTTCTAAAAGTTTTAGGATAAGATTTGCCTTCATTTTTGTGTGCCTGGACAAATTTGGCTTTGGACTCCCTTTTAGGCCGATTGGTGCTTTCCTCACCTAGTTTTGGTTTTGGCTTGTAATCATATGTGGGGTTGCTTCTCCAAACACTTGGATTTGTCCTCCCGTTGCTTGTACCACCTCCAAACCTTGAACCTGTACCCCTCCTCTTGAATTGATCTTCAAGTTTGATAGCCACATGCAACATCTCTTCCAATTCCATATATTGTTGCAATTCCAATTGGTTAGCTATCTCATGATTCAATCCACTTAGAAACCATGCCATGGTTGCTTCTATTTGTTCATTCATGCTCAATCTCATCATGAGCATCTCCATCTTCTTGTAATAATCCTCCACGGACCTACTACCTTGTGATAATGATTGTAACCTTTGACGTAGTAACCTATGGTAATGACTTGGTACAAACCTCTTTCTCATGGCTCCTTTCATTTGTTGCCAAGTAGTAATAGGTTGATCTCCAACTTTCCTTCGGGTAACCTGTTCATTAGTCCACCATTGGCGCATATAATGACCAAACTCCAAAGCTGCCAATTTAACTTTCTTAGCCTCTGAATAGTTGTGACAATCGAAGATACGCTCCTCCCACTCTAAGTATGCCTCCGGATCACTTTTGCTCGCGAAAGGTGGTATGTTGACCTTAATATTCCCAAGATCATCATCCTCACTCCTTATTGGTCTCCCATGGATGGCCTTCCATGGTAAGCAAAAATATCATCTACTCCCTCTTCCAAATCATCCCCAAAGTTACCTTCCCCGAATTCTTCTCTAGGTCGAACACGGTCTACTCAACCTCGATCTCGGCCACCATGTGCATCTAACCTTGGATTCGGCCCATCTTGTGATGTTTCTAACCTCTCCATCCTTTGATTTAGGTGATCAAAGCGAGCATTCATCCGCTGTAACTGCTCTATGACCACCATCATGTCCGTGTGCTCACCTCCATTTCTTGTAGCTCGGGAATCACCCTTGAATCCTACGGATTCCTATTCATTAATTCTTAATGAACCATCCACTCTCATTATTCTTGAATCTGCCATGTTAGTAAAAATATTGCAAAAATAAAATAATTCCACAGCAAATTCACTCCCTCACGTGTTTAACTCAAATAAGGTCTCGACACTTGTGTTTGCATACTAGTTTCAGATTTCATCTTCTTTTAAGCTCACACGCTCTTGCCTTTTTCCACTCAAAGAATTATCTTAAAGTTATAATTAAAAAAACACTTAAACAACAACTAGATCACAAGTGTACCTTAATTTAAACTTATCAATAAAATAGCAACTAAATCAAACAAATACCGAGTGGAATGAAAATACCTATTCTGAGCTTTCTAAGTAAAAACAATGTAATTCGACAAGCAAATTTTTGGGAATGAATTAAAAGCTGTCCAAAATATTAATGAAGCAATAATTCAAGGAATAGATATAGAGAAAAAAAATTCAAACATGAACAAGAATCAATTGAACAAAAATATAGGAAAGTTGTTGGTTGTTGTGTTTTGTAATTCAAGTTTTTGTATCAAATCCCTCAACAAATTTTAATCCAATAGTTTTAGCACCCAAAATTCAAATACCCAGGAGCAACATTGAATTTGCAGCAACTCCAAATATTGAATAAATAATCAATAATTCAGCAGCTCCAACAAATTTCCAGCAAACAAATTCAAACTCCAAATTTAACAAAAAAATTGGACTTTTACAATTTTTGATACGAACCTAGGACGACCTATGATACGAACCTAAGACGACCTGCTCCTAAACCCGTATTATATTAGCCCGGATCTCAATTAAGTTCAAGTTCTAATGGAATGGACCTCAACCCCTAACCAACATGTGGTTAGAAACCTTGGTATAATGTAGACGCCACAATAGGGGATGGAAAACCTATTGATAAGTCAAGCTAAAACAACCAATTCTCTAATGGTGTTTCAGGTGTTCTCAAAGAACAATGAGATAATTAATCTCACAAGTATTTTCTTAATCAAATCAAAGTTAATTCTTATTGATAACTAAGCCTTTAAATAGGCTTTAAAAGAAACAAAATAAACCCTAAAAACCCTAGGTAAAACCGGCCACTCACATAAAGAATCCTAGTTGGCCGAAACTATACTTCCTTTCCCAATCTAAGTTTGATTAATTAATTCCTTTATATTAAATTAGGAATTAATTAATTTACAATGGAAAAAATAAAATAAAAAAAGCCTTCCTAAAGTTATTTGTCAAGAAAATAAATAAATAAAAACCTAAAAATAATGGTAGTTTCCTAAAACAAAAAGTAAGAACAAATTAGGAAACTAAAAATGGTAATTTTGGCTATGTTGGTAATGACCCCTCTTTGATCCAATTGGACTCCAAATCAGCTTCAATAGTCTTTGTGGGATGCCAAATAAGCTTATTGTGAAGTTCCTCACGTTGCCCTTGCTTGGAAGTATGAGAAAAGGCTAATACAGTAAAATATAGTAAAGCCAGCAAGGAATACAGCAAATCCGGCCTTTTCTTCCCTTTGTGCGCAAACCACCTTGTTGGTCGGCTTTGAAGCTGCTTTAGCTGGTTTCTATGATCATCCTCCATATGAATTGAACCCATAAGGATGGGGTTCCAATTCATACAACCCGGCCTCCTTATTATCACCAAAAACGTCACCCGGCCCTGTTTTGGCTTCTATTGCTTGTATGAGTAAAATAGGCCTTGGTTCTTTAGATATGGCCAACCCCTCTTGACTATGACTTATTCCTTGTATGAAGACAGCAAGATTGTCCTTGAACTTTTTGGCTTGGGCCCTAGTGATCGATCCCACCTTCATTTGTATTGGGTCAGCACCCCAGCGGGTTGTCGGTCGAACAGTCTCGGGTGGATTCGCATCAACCTACGCCTAAACCTGTATTATATTAGCCCTAATCTAATTATGTTCAAGTTCTAATGGTCAGCTTGACCCCTAACCAACTTGTGATTAGAAACCTTGGTATATTATGAAGACGCCACAATAGGTGATGGAAGGCCTATTGACAAGTCAAACTAAAACATTCATTCACTAATGGTGTTTTAGGTGTTCAAAAGAACAAAGAGAATTCAATCTCACAAATAATTTTCTATATAAAATTCAAGATTTATTTCTCATTGAAAATAAGCCTTTAAATAGGCTAATATTACAAAGCAAAAACCCTAAAAAAATTAATTCAAAACTGGACTCAAAGTGTGGAGAAAAAGAAAGTAGAGAAAAGGAAAGTAGAGAAAAGGAAAGTGCCTAATTTTTCCCAGTTTCCTAAACTAATTTGGATTAATTAATTCTTTTATTTTGAATTAGGAATTAATTAATTTACAATTGAAATACTAAAATCATAAATTTCCTAAACTTATTTTTCCAGAAAATAAATAAATAAAAATCAAAATAAAAGACTAATTTCCTAAAACAAAAAGTTGAATCAAATTAGGAAACTAAAATACTAGCTTTTTGACAAGTTGACTTTGACCAATATTTGACCAATTTGAACTCCAAATCAGCTTCAATATGCTTTTTAGGATGACAAATAAGCTGAATATGAAGTCCCACACGTTGCCCATGCTTGGAAGCAAGAGAAAAAGCCAACTTAGCAAAATACAGTAAAGCGAGCACAAAATACAGTAAAAACAGGCCAAACTTGAAGCTGTCCGTACAACCCCTTTTTGACTGCCTTTGAAGCTGGCTTGAATTGATTCCATATCCTCTTAGACATATGTATTGAATCCAGAAAGAGTTGAAACCATTTCATGCTGCTCGGTGTCCATATTTGCACCGAAATCGCTACCCGGGTCCATATCGACTTCCACCACTTGGATGCTTAGGATAGGTCTTGGCTCTTCAGATATGGACAGGCCCTTTTGAGTATGAATTATTCTCTGGAAAAAAGAAACAATATTGCCCTTAAACTTCTTAGTTTGAGCCTTAGTGATCGGCCCGGTCTTCCTCCGTATCGGGTCAGCAACCTGGTGGGTTGTCGGTTGTGCAGGTTCGGGCGGAATCACATCATTCCCTTCCTCTTGCAAAGGATTTGTCCTGAAATCTAGATCATCACCTGCAACAAAAGGAGATGAATCGGCAACATTAATCGGGCGGAATCACATCATGTGCTTAAACCTCTTAGCTTGAGCCCTAATGATCAGCCTGGTGTTTATCCATATCGGGTCAGCACCCCAGCGGATTGTTGGTTATGCGGGCTCGGGCGGATTCACATTAATTTTTTTTTTTGGCTTTTTTTAAAATTTTTTACTCAAAGAATATAAACTCAGCTGCAATAGCAAGAATTAACAACAAAATTGAAATTCCAACACCAAAATTCCAGCAAACCCATGACTTCACTCCAATCGTAACAAATTGCACAATTTTTAGATTTTTATGCAATATGCTTTCAAAACTCTCTCTTTTTTTTTTTTTGTGAATATATGAATGCAACTAATTAAGATTGAAACATCAAATAAAAATCAACACTAAACCAAATTCATAAGAAAAATGATGAAAAACAACCAACAAACTAGGAAGCAAAAATACTGTAAAATAAGGAAACCTAATTTGACTAGTAATAATTTTTTTATTTTTAATGTGCAGAACGTGTATGATGATAGAAGCAACCTTAACCTAATACTAAAATTGTAGATTCACACAACACCAAGTAGCACAAATAAGATAGATCAAACCTGAACAAAATTCGGCTCTAATACCAAATCATATAAACCTAGGTCAACTCGCGTCTAAACCTGTATTATATTAGCATGGATCTCAATTAAGTTCAAGTTCTTATGGAAACCTTAACCCCTAACCAACCTATGATTAGAAACTTTGGTATAATGAAGATGCCACAACAGGTTATGGATGTCCTATTGATAAGCCAAAACTAAAACACTCACTCTCTAATGGTGTTTTAGGTGTTCAAAGAGAACAAAGAGAATTCTATCTCAAAATTAATTTTTTAAACAGTATTGAAGGTTGAATTCTCATTGAAAAATAACCCTTAAATAGGTTAAAGTCACAAATCAATAAAAGCTGAAAATCTAAGAGAAAACTGGCCATACAATGTCAATTTCCTAATGTGGCCGAAATTCCACTCATTTCCTAATTCTAATTTTGATTGATTAATTCTTTTATTTTAAATTACAAATTAATTAATTTACAATGAAAATAATAAAATGATAACTTTTCTAAGTTGATTTGTCCAGAAATAGATAAATAGAAATCAAATAAAAGGCTAATTTCCTAAAACAAAAAGTTAAAATCAAATTAGAAAACTAGTTGACTAGTTTAAGCACTAAGCTAACTTTGACCAAAGTCCAGCTTGCAAAGACTTCAAATCAGTTCCCATATGCCATTTAGGATTCCAATAAGATTAATGATGATTCCCACACGTTGCCCTTGTCATACGAACCTAGGACGACCTGTTTCTAAACCCGTATTATATTAGCCCGGATCTAATTATGTTCAAGTTCTAATGGTCACCTTGACCTGTAACCAACCTGTGATTAGAAACCTTGTTATATAAAGAAGATACCACAAGAGGTGATGGAAGTCCTATTGATAAGTTAAACTAAAACACTCACTCTCTAATGATGTTTTAGGTGTTCAAAAGAACAAAGAGAATTCAATCTCGTAAATAATTTTTTGTATAAAATTCAAGCTTGAGTTCTCATTGAAAATGAGCCATTAAATAGGCTTTGAATGAACAAAATAAAATCCTAAAAGGATTAGGAAATTTCGGCCAACATAGAATCTAATTAGGAAATTGCCTAATTTCACATCATTTCCTAATCTAATTTGGGTTAATTAATTTCCTTTTTTTTGAAGTAGGAATTAATTAATTTACAATGAAAATAATAAAATAATAACTTTCCTAAACTTATTTGTCTAGCAAATAAATAAATAAAAATCCTAAAAAGTCAAATGCAAATTTAAAAACGAGTTGACTAGTTTTACAACTAAGCTGATTTATGTCTGATGTCCGAGCTAACATATGTCTGCCTGATGTCCGAGCTAACTTATATCTGCCTAATGTCTGAGCTAACTTATGTCTGATGTTCGAAGTCCAAAGTCCGAAGTCCGAGGTCAGATGTCCGATGTATTGGTGTCCGATATAAAATGTCCAATGTTTGGATGTCTGATGTAAAATGTCCGATGTATCAGCCTCCACCACTTGAATGGTTGAAACATGTCTTTTATCTTCAGGTATGGACAAGCCTTTTTGAGAATGAATTACTTCCTGGATAAAGACAGCAAGGTTGTCCTTAAACCTCTTAGCTTAAGCCCTAATGATCGGTCCACTCTTCATCCGTATCTGATCAGTACCCAAGCGAGTTGTCGGTTGTGCGAGCTTGGGCGGATCCGCATCATTCCCGTCCTATTGAAAAGGATTTGCCCTCAAATCAAAGTCATCACCTGTAGCAAAAGGAGACAAATCAGCAACATTGAATGTAGCACTAATATTATACTCACCTGGTAAATCATGTTTGTAAGCATTGTCATTTATCCGCTCCAAAACTTGAAAAGGTCCATCGCCTCTCAGCATCAATTTTGATTTCCGCTGCTCGGGAACCTTTCCTTCCTCAAGTGTAACCAAACCCAATCCCCAGGTTGAAAAACAACCTGTTTTCAGCCTTGGTTAGCATTCCTTGCATATTGCTCAGTTCTCCTCTCAATATTTGCCTTAGTTTTTTCATGAATCTGCTTAACAAAATCAGCTTTTTGTTTCCCATCTAGATTAGCACGTTCACTTAAAGGTAAAAGTGTTAGATCTAATGAAATCAAAGGATTAAAACCATAAACCATTTCAAAAGGAGTAAATTTAGTTGCTGAATGCAAAGACCTATTAAAAGCAAAATCAACAAGTGGCAAACAATCCTCTTAAGTTCTCAAATTTCAACTAATTAATGCTCTCAACAATGTAGACAAGTTCTATTCACTACTTCGATTTGTCCATCAGTTTGTGGATGACAAGTAGTTGGAAATAAAAGCTTAGTACATAACTTAGCCCACAAAGGTTTCCAAAAATAACTTAAGAACTTAGCATCCCTATCCGAAACAATAATCCTAGGCATTCCATGTAACCTCACAATTTCTTTGAAAAATAAATTAGCTACATTAGATGCATCATCAGTTTTATTACATGCAGTAAAATGTGCCATCTTAGAAAATCTATCTACAACAACAAAAATTGAATCCTTACCTGTGCTTGACCTAGGCAAACCAAGAATAAAATCCGTAGACAAATCTACCCAAGGATGTGAAGGAATCGGCAAAGGTTGGTACAATCCGTGAGGCTTCTATGTGGACTTATTCTTTCGGCATTTCAAGCACCTTTCACATATTTTCTCAACATTTCTCTTCATATTAGGCCAATGAAAATGTTCTTACAGCAAGGATAAAATCTTAAAAACACCAAAATGTCCCATTAAACCACCCCCATGACTTTCCCAAACTAATAACTCCCTAATGCTACAATTAGGCACACAAAGTTTATTAAATCCATGTTTCAAACAGATTCTAAATATTCTCCAAAGTCACTATCATGCTCATAAAGTTCCTTTAATTGTTCAAAACCAAGCAATCTACCATCTAAGGTAGAAAAGAGAACATACCTTTAGGATAATGCATTGGAAACCACATTTTCCTTACCTTTCTTGTAGCGGATCACATATGGAAAAGTTTCAATAAATTCAATCCACTTGGCATGCCTTCGATTGAGCTTTCCTTGGCCTTTAATGTGCTTCAAAGATTCATGATCCGTATGAATCACAAATTCTTTTGGCATGAGATAATGCTGCCTTTCCAAAGTCCTCACCAAAGCATACATCTCCTTGTCATATGTTGGGTAGTTTAGTGCAGCTCCATTTAATTTCTCACTAAAGTAGGCTATGGGCCTTCCTTCTTCCATTAATACAGCTCCAATACCTACATTCGAAGCATCACATTCAATTTCAAAAGTCTTAGAAAAATTTGGCAAAACTAATAAAGATGCATTACATAATTTTTCTTTCAACAAATTAAAAGATTTTTCTTGTACTTCCCCCCATTTAAAGCCTACATTCTTCTTTACAACTTCATTCAAAGGTGCTGCGATGGTGCTACAGTCCTTGACAAATCTTCGATAAAAACTTGCCAAACCATGAAAGCTCCTCACTTGGGCGATAGATGTTGGTGTCGGCCACTCCTTAATTACTTGAACTTTAGATTGGTCAACTTTAATTCCTGCAGCACTTGCTACAAATCCTAGGAAAACAAGCTCATCTTTACAAAAGTCACACTTTTTCATGTTAGCAAACAATCTTTCTTTCCTAAGAACATTTAAAACTTGCCTAAGGTAGTCTATGACAAGACCTGCCCCGGGAACCTTCCTAGGATCCTCCAGGTGGCCTCGCCTAGTGAAGTCCTACTGGACAATCCTTAAAGAATATCCAACGGAACCTCATCTTAAAACATGGACAACAAACATATGTGATAACAATAATACCTCAATATGTATATAAAAATAAAAAAATAAATCCACAACAGCATAAAGTCTACAACCGGCCGACTGTACTACAGACCATAACTACATGCATAAGTACCATGGTCTCTACTGAGTCCCATATCTAAAATTAGAGCATTGTAAGAGTATCAATGAAGTCTAGGAGTACAAATAAGTTATAAATAAATCCAGAAGAATACAGTAGATAAAGGAAAGATAAATACCGCTGCTATCGTGGAAGGAACAAAACGATAAGTTGTGCGCGAGGTAAACTGCTACTAGCTGCCTGGGCCTAGGGGAACGAATTTAAAACAATAAAACGTGAGATAAAGGAATCTCAGTAAGTGACATAGTATAATAGAAAAATAATAATTTATTTCTGAAAAATTTTTCTCTCAAGACCTCTCGTTCCACTCATTTGAAAGTTCTCCGTTTAAAAATCATTTCACAAAACCCAAACGTGTATCCCAATTTATTATATCACAAAACCGATGCTCAAATATAAAATGAATGATCATTGTAATATTATAAAATGTCTCAAATCAAGATATAAATATTTGAGCATAAAATATAATAAATACAATTCCACCAAATAAATATGAAAATGCAGAAATCACCACAATGTTTGTAAATCAACAATATGTTTAAATGTACATAATGTACCAAACGACGTACCAATCTGTAACCCATGGGAGACATCCATCTCACGACCCTCAATATACGAAAGGTGTCATGGAAATATCAATTAACCGTCAAGACGTACCCAACCTCACGGTCCGTGGAAATAATAAACCGTTGGATGATACTAACCTCACGGTACCGTGGTAATAATAATAAACCATCAGATAAATCCGACCTCATAGTCTATGGTAATAATAGATAACCGTTGTATGAAACCAACCTCACAGCATTGTGGTAATAATAATAATAAACCATCGGATAAACCCGATCTCATAGTCCGTGGTAATAATAGATAACCGTTGGGTGAAACCAAACTCATGGCACCATGGTAAACCCAACGCGCTATAATATAATACTGAACCAAACTCTGGTACTATACGGTACATCAATTTAAAATAACCGATACAGTATCCTACCATATCATAAATCATAATTTAATATTCATGCTCAACCGCTTGTCTAAATATTTCAAAAAAGACTTCAAATCATGATTTCTTACTAAAATAAGAAAATACCATAGTGAAATATATTCACCATAAACCGATTTTAAGCATCTAAAAATTTATAAAATATTTGAACATGCTTAAAATCATATAATTTTCAATATGCTTTCTCAAATCGATTAATTTCCAAAGTGATTTAAAACCTCAATTCAAATACCAAAATATTTAAATACCACAAGTTCATTCATGAACTCATTAGAATTGCCGAACATTTAAAATATTGACAAAAGTCATATAAAATGATAACACATATATGTAAAAGCAGATCCTCATGTATCCATAGAATGAACATTCAAATCAAATGATAGGTATAAGTAAAATACTCAAACCACATATATATATATTATACTATATAAACAAAACATTTTTAAAACTAATAACCACTCACAGTACTGTATATGCTCACGCCTACTTCTCTACAGGATCGCCTCCAGGCTCAACTCGAATGCTGTAATATAATAAAATATTTTTCAGGCTCCAAAGAACTAAACCAGGGACACTTGTATAGCCCAAATGTCTCAAAATGATTTACAGTACTACAAAATTGCATATATTGGACACCGGACAGTCCAATTATACCGCATGTCATTAGGATCCGGTACCCAAAATTGGGGATTTTCACTCAAAGCATGATATTTTCAAATCGAACCTCCTAATGGGTCCTAATAATATCCAATTTCACTAATTCAACTCCAATTTTAACTAATTTGACCAATTTTGTCCAAACACAGTCCCCAACTTATCCAACAATTAACTAATTGACCCAAAAATGGAAAAGTTATCAAATGACCTCCAAAATTCACAAACTTTATATTAACGGAAAGCCCAAGAGACAAGGAACCTACCGGTATGCTCAACTTGGTCCAAAGTTTCCTTCGGTGGCCGAAAAACACTGTTGAAGCATCGGCCGAATTTTTCGTTGTTGGATCTTTCAAACGATGAGAAATCTGGACAAAATAACAACGGAAATGAGCTCAGAGGGGTTGAAAATAGTGGAAAACATGTATGGGTTGGCTTGAAATGGCCAAGAAATGAGAAAATCTGGCGACCCACCTCGCCGGCCGCTGCGGACTTCGTCGGCCTGATCTGGGCACGTCCGGCCTCTTCTTGCCGTGAAATTCATGGCTGAGCTTGCCTTCAAGTGACCTTTCTAGTTGGCTAGCATGTTTAAGTGGTGGTTGATCGAAAATGGGCAAAACAGCGATGACCCGATTCGACGATAAACGGGTCGAAATGACCCAGTTCGGACCCATGGGTTTGAGGAGAGAACTTCTCTTGTTTTAGGAAAGAAATGGGTATTTTGGGCTTTGTTTCCTGTTTGACATGCTTACCTAGGCTTCTATAAAGCCTTGGGTTACTAACAGATAAAAACTAGGGACTGGCTTGGACACTGATTAAAAACTTATGCTTAAAATTTCTCAAAGCCATAACTTTTTATCCGTAACTCATAATTTGGCGTGCCACCAGTCTATGAACTCGTATCGACAAGATCTAAACAATGGTACCTCCATCAAACGAAAAATATTGGCTATTGAAAAAGTCAACTTGAACCCATATATTGTTCACTTGGTCAAACTTAGTCAATTTGGTCAAACTTGTTTAATCATGTATATTTTTTGGTACAGGGTGTTATAACCTACCCCCCTTAAAGAAATTTCGTCCATGAAATTCGTACCTTAGTTTTGGAAGAGGTAAGGATACTGACATCGCATTTGATCCTCTTGCTCCCAAGTCGCCTCCTCGACAAGGTGGTTTCTCCAAAGAACCTTCACCAAAGCTATAGTCTTGTTGCGAAGCCTTTTCTCTTCCCTTCCTAAAATCTGCACTCGCTACTTGATGTGATTTCGTCCGAGCCCACACAACCGACAACCCGCTGGGGTGCTGACTCGATACGGATGAAGACCAGGCCAATCACTAGGGCTCAAGTTATGAAGTTTCAGGACAATATTTCTGCTTTTATTCAGGGAATAATCATACTCAAAAGGACTTGTCCATATCCGAAGAGCCAAGACCTATCCTAACCATCCAAGTGGTGGAAGCCGATATGGACCGAGATAGCAGTTTTGGTGCAAATATGGACAACGGGCAGCATGAAATGGTTCCAACTCTTTATGTATTCAATACATATGTCTAATAGGATATGGAATCAAGTCAAGGCAGCTTCAAAGGCATTCAAAAAGGGGTTGTACGGACAGCTTCAAATTTGGCCTTTTTTTTACTGTATTTTGTGCTGGCTTTACTGTATTTTGCTAAGTTGGTTTTTTCTTCCTCTTCCAAGCATGGGCAACGTGTGGGAATTCATATTCAGCTTATTTTGCATCCTACAAAGCATATTGAAGCTGATTTGGAGCTCAATTTGGTCAAAGATTGGTCAAAGTCAACTTAGTCAACAAGCTAGTATTATAGTTTCCTAATTTGATTCTACTTTTTGTTTTAGGAAATTACCATTACTTTTTAGTTTTTATTTATTTATTTTCTGGAACAATAAGTTTAGGAAAGTTATTATTTTATTATTTTCATTGTAAATTAATTAATTCCTAATTCAAAATGAAGGAATTAATTAATCCAAATTATATTAAAAAAGAAGTGAGAATTTCGGCCATCATAGAACTCTTCATTGTGTGGCCGGTTTTTCCTAGGGTTTTTAGGGTTTATTTTGTTTCTTTCAAAGCCTATTTAAAGGATTATTTTTTAATACGAATAGAATTTTGATTTGATTAAGAAAATACTTGTGAGATTAATTATCTCTTTGTTCTTTGAGAACACCTAAAACACCATTAGAGATTTGGTTGTTTTAGCTTGACTTATCAATAGGTTTTCCATCCCCTATTGCGGCGTCTACATTATACCAAGGTTTTTAACCATAGGTTGGTTAGGGGTTGAGGTCCATTCCATTAGAACTTGAACTTAATTGAGATCTGGGCTAATATAATACGGGTTTAGGAGCATGTCGTCCTAGGTTCGTATCATTTGGTATAAGAGCAAAATTTTGTTCAGGTTTGATCTATCTTTATTTGCTTTATTTGTTTTTTGTGTTATTCTGAAATTTTAGCATTAGTTTAAGGTTGCTTCTATCATCATACACGTTCTGCATTTAAAAAAAAAAATAAAAATTCATTCCTAGTTGAATTAGGATTTCCTAGTTTTACCGTATTTTTTTTTTGGTTTCCTAGTTTGTTGGTTGTTTTTCATCATTGTTCTAGTTAATTTTGGTTTTTGTTGATTTTTCTTTGCTGTTTTAGTCTTAAATATTTGCATTCATATATTAAAAAAAAAGAAGAAAAAAAAAGAAGGGTTTGTGGCACCATATTAAAAAAAAAAAAAAAAAACTGCACTTTTGTTTATGTTGGAGGCCACGGGTTTGGTGGATTTTTGGTGTGGAATTGCAATTTTTGGTGTTTATCTTTGCTACTGCAGTTGATTTATGTTCTGTGAGTGAAAAAAAAAAAAAATAAGAAGAAGAAGAAAAAGCCGAATTGAAAAAAAGAAAAAAAAAATCGGTTTGTTGAATTTGGTGTTTGCTGGAAATTTCCTTGAACTGCTGCATTGTTGACTATTTATTACATATTTGGAGTTCCTGGAGAATTATTTTTACTGCTGGATATTTGGAATTTTGGGTGCTTAAATTATTGGATTAAAATTAGTTAAAGGATTTGATACAAAACTTGAATTACAAGAACAACAACCAACACTATTTTATATTTTTGTTCAATTTGATTCTTGTTTGAGTTTGAAATTCTTTTTCCTAAATTTTATTCTTGAATCCTTAATCTCTTACCATCTGGTCCAGTTCTTCAAAATTCCAAAGTTTTCTCATTAATTTGCTTTATTTCACCTAGAAAAGCTGAAAACTAGGTTTTCTTGAATTCTTTCGGTATTGCCTACTTTTAGCTACTGGTTTATTGATAAGTTTAATTAAAACATACTTGTAATCTAATTTTTGTTTTGTGAGTGTTTTAATTGTAACTTTGAGTTAATTTTTTGAGTGAAAAAAGGTAAGAGAGTGTGAGCTTAAAAGAGGGTAAAAGCCGAAACTAGTGTGCAAACACGAGTGTCGAGACCTTGTTTGAGTGAAACACGTGAGGGAGTGAATATTGTGAGGATTTATTTTATTTTTGCAGTATTTTACTAACATGGCAGATTATAGAATAAGAAGAGGAGATACACCACTGAGAATTAATGAAGAGGAGTCCGTAGGATTCCATGGTGGTTCCCGAGCTTCGGGGAGTGGTGAGCAAACGAACATGAGGGCCATATTGGAGCAATTACAGCGGATAAATGCCCAATTTGACCATTTAAATAAAAAGATGGACAAGTTAGGAACATCCCAAGGAGTTCCCAATATAAGGTTAGATGCTCATGGAGGTCGAGGTCAAGGAGGCCGAGGGCGACTAAGAGAGGAATTCGGGGGAAGTAACTATGGAGATGACTTGGATGAGGGGTTTGATGAAATTTTTGAACCTCAAGAAAGGCTAATCCATGGGAGACCAGCAAGGAATGAATATGATGATCTTGGCAATATCAAGGTAAACATCCCACCATTCATGGGTAAAAGTGATCTGGAAGCATATCTGGAATGGGAAGAGAGAATGGAGATGATTTTCGATTGTCATCATTATTCGGAGACCAAGAAGGTGGAGATGGCAGCAATGGAGTTTGGCCATTATGCACTCCAATGGTGGACAAATGAGCAAAGCACCTGAATGAGAGTTGGTGATGACTTGATCACTACATGGTGCCAAATGAAAGGAGCCATGAGGAAGCGATTCGTACCATCACATTATCATAGGTTGCTACATCAAAGGCTTCAATCCCTATCTCAAGGAAGTAGGTCCATGGAGGATTATTACAAGGAGATGGAGATGCTCATGATGAGGTTAAACATGAATGAGGATAGAGAAGCAACCATAGCAAGATTTCTTGGTGGTTTGAATCATGAGATAGCCAACCGACTAGAATTGCAACAGTACTTGGAGTTGGAGGAGATGTTGCATGTTGCCATTAAGCTTGAGCACCAATTCAAGAGGAGGGGAGTAGGATCATGGCTCGGAGGTGTTTCCAGCAATGGGAGATTCAATTCAAATGGCTGGAGAAACAATTCAGCTAATGAAATCAAACCAAAACCGAAAGGTGGAGAAGAAAGTACCAACCGGTCAAAAAGGGAGATTAAGAACGAATCTGTCCAAGCACTTAGAGGTGAGATAAAATCTGATCCTAAACCTCAAAAATCCAGAGAAATAATTTGTTTTAAGTGCCAAGGAAGAGGAAGCATAGCTAGCCAATGCCCAAATAGAAGAATCATGGTATTAAAGGGTGATGGTGAGCTGGAATCTGCAAGTGGAGAAAGTGAAGCTGAAACCGAGCAAGAGGAGGATTGCAATGATGATGAAGCTGAACCTGTAGATACATCTAATGCCGAGTTAAGCTTGGTTTCAAGGAGAGTTCTTACTGTCTACAAAGATGAAAAGCAGATACAAAGAGAAAACATCTTCCACACTCGCTGCGAGATACAATGTAAAATTTGTAGCATGATTATAGATAGTGGGAGTTGTACCAACGTGATAAGTAATCTTGTAGTTGATAAATTAGGCTTAATAACTATTAAACATCCAGAACCTTATAGATTACAGTGGCTTAATGATAGTGGTGAAATAAAAGTGAATAAACAAGCCAATGTAAAATTTAGTATAGATAAATATGTGGATGTTGTATTGTGTGATGTTGTATTTATGCAGGCTACTCATATTTTATTAGGTAGACCATGGAAATTTGATAAAGATGCTACTCATTATGGTAGAGAGAAATGTATTGTGTTTAGATTTAAAGGTAAAAAGGTCAAGCTGGAGGCATTAACTATTAAAGAGGTGTACAAAGATCAAATTCAAATACAACAAAGGAGGATGGCCGAACAACTTAAGGAAAGGACTAGTATGGCCCCCACGGCAACAACACCCATCCAAGGAGTCCAAGCCATGCAAGACCAGCCAGGTAAGTGTTCTAAAACCCAAATTGAGGGGAGAAACCAAGAGAAGGCCAAAATTGGAGTAAAAAAAAGAGAGAAACCCGAGAGCTATAGCAAGAAACTCATGAGTGAGGAAAAGTTTGTTGTGGCTGAGAGAGAGAAAGGAAAAGAAAGAAAAAAGAGGAAAAATAGAAATTTTTATCTTAGCTTTGGTGATGATAATAAAGTAATTATGAATAAGAAATCATTTCTGGTCATGAAAATTACAGATATTTATTTAAAGATGTTTTTGTTGCATAGAACTTTATCTGTATTGTTGAGAGCTTTACTTAGTGGAAATTTGAAAATTTGGGAAAGATTATTTGCTAATATTAAAAAGTTTGATGAACTTGTATTTATAGTATTTTTTATGATAGTATTTGACTCAGGAGATTGGTTTTGGTTTCAACCAAGGAAGGAGAGTAGTCCTGAACAAAGAAAGTCCAAGCTTATACCGCGAGGAGATGGATCTTTTCAAGTTTTGGAAGGGATCAATGAAAACACCTACACGCTTGATTTACCGGGTGAGTATAATGTGAGTGCTACATCCAAAGATGCTGATTTGTTTCCTTTTGCTGCAGGTGATGAACTAGATTTGAGGACAAATCCTTTTCAAGAGGAGGGGAATGATGCGATTCTACCCGAGCCCGCACAACCGACAACCCGCTAGGGTGCTGACTCGATATGGATTAAGACCAGGCCAATCACTAGGGCTCAAGTTATGAAGTTTAAGGACAATATTGCTGCTTTTATCCAGGGAATAATGCATACTCAAAAGGTCTTGTCCATATCCGAAGAGCCAAGACCTATCCTAACCATCCAAGTGGTGGAAGCTGATACGGATCGGGGTAGCAGTTTTGGTGCAAATATGGACAACGGGCAGCATGAAATGGTTCCAAATATTTATGGATTCAATACATATGTCTAATAGGATATGGAATCAAGTCAAGGCAGCTTCAAATGCATTCAAAAAAGGGGTTGTACGGACAGCTTCAAATTTGGCCTGTTTTTTACTGTATTTTGTGCTGACTTTACTGTACTTTGCTGAGTTGGCTTTTTCTTCCTCTTCCAAGCATGGGCAACGTGTGGGAATTCATATTCAGCTTATTTTGCATCCTAAAAAGCATATTGAAGCTGATTTGGAGCTCAATGTGGTCAAAGATTGGTCAAAGTTAACTTAGTCAACAAGCTAGTATTATAGTTTTCTAATTTGATTCTACTTTTTGTTTTAGGAAATTACCATTACTTTTTAGTTTTTATTTATTTATTTTCTGGAACAATAAGTTTAGGAAAGTTATTCTTTTATTACTTTCATTGTAAATTAATTAATTCCTAATTCAAAATAAAGGAATTAATTAATCCAAATTAGATTAGGAAAGGAGTGAGAATTTCGGTCATCATAGAACTATTCATTGTGTGGCCGGCTTTTCCAAGGGTTTTTAGGGTTTATTTTGTTTCATTCAAAGCCTATTTAAAGGATTATTTTTCAATAAGAATAGAACTTTGATTTGATTAAGAAAATACTTGTGAGATTAATTATCTCTTTGTTCTTTAAGAACACCTAAAACACCATTAGAGATTTGGTTGTTTTAGCTTGACTTATCAATAGGTTTTCCATCCCCTATTGCGGCATCTACATTATACAAAGGTTTCTAACCATAGGTTGGTTAGGGGTTGAGGTCCATTCCATTAGAACTTGAACTTAATTGAGATCCGGGCTAATATAATACGGGTTTAGGAGCATGTCGTCCTAGGTTCGTATCACTGCTCCTCATAAGACAAGTCATCCCTAAATTCAATCTCCGGTGTCTCCAACACATGTGATGGGTCTGAGATGTACTTGCGGAGCATGGGGATGTGAAAAACATCATGGACTCGAGAAAGCTCCTCCGGTAAGTCAATCCTGTAAGCCACTGGACCTATCCTTTCTACTATCTCATATGGTCCAATGTAGCGAGGACTTAACTTCCCTCATTTTCTAAAACGTACTACACCTTTCCAAGGAGGGAGCCTTAAGAATACTCGATCGCTAACCTCAAACTTAAGATCCTTCTTATGCACATCCGCATAGATCGTTTGCCTGTCTTGTGCTGCTTTCAACTTGGCCCGTATAATATGACCTTGTCCACTATCGCCTTTACAATCTCAGGGCATAGAAGTTTCATTTCACCCATCTCATTCCAACATAATGGAGTCCAACATTGTCTCCCATACAACGCCTCATAAGGTGACATCTCAATGCTCGAGTGATAGCTATTGTTGTAGGTGAACTCTGCTAAAGGTATATACTCATTCCAATTCCCCTTGAACTGTAGCACACATGACCTTAACATGTCCTCTAAGGTCTGAATAGTCCTCTCAGATTGTCCATCGGTCTAAGGGTGAAAAGCGGTACTCAAATTTAACTTGACACCAAGTTCATTCATTAATCTTCACCAAAATCTCGAAGTGAACTGTGGATCTCTATCAGATATAATCGATATTGGCACTCCATGCAAGCTCACTATATGATTCATAAAGAGTTCCACTAACTTCTAAGGAGAAAACTTCTCATGAATGGGTAGGAAATGTGCAGACTTAGTGAGTCGATCCACGATCACCCAAATACCGTCATGCCTCTGAACTATGGGGGGAAGCTTGAATACAAAATCCATCGTGATGCGCTCTCATTTCCATTCTAGAATGGGTAAGGGCTGTAGAGTCCAAAAGGCCTTTGTCTCTCTACTTTCATTTATTGGAAAATGAATCACTTGGATACATAATCAGCAACTTCTCTTTTCATCCCTACCCACCAATAACGCTTTTTCAAGGTATGGTACATCTTGATGCTACTTGGGTGCATGGCATACGCAGAACTATGCGCTTCATCCAATACTTGCCTTTTCAACTCTTCATTTGCGGGAACACAAAGCCTATAACCAATCACCAATGCTCTATTGCCTTTGATAGTGAAATATGACTTCCCCCTTGTTTAACTTTCCTTCTTATGCTCATTAAGTAAGGGACTTCAAATTGGACCTTAAAAACACAATCCATAAGTATTGGTCGTACTCAAAAGTTAGTAAAAAGTCCTCATGAAGTATGCATGCACAGATTAACTCCTTTACCTTAAGTCCTCATCAATCATAATCCTTGAGCAATCTTATCCATCTCCTTTGCCTTAAGTTCAACTCCTTCTGGGTAAACAAATACTTAAGGCTCTTATGATCAGTAAGGGTCCAACAAGCAACTCTATACAAGTAGTGCCTCCAAGCTTTCAATATACAGATCACTGCAGCAAGCTCTAACTCATGAGTCGGATAATTCAGCTCGTGCTTCTTCAACTGTCTAGAAGCATAAGTAACAACTCATAACTTTCTAAAAGAAAATCCATCCATTAATGCAAAAAGAAGGCTTAGAACTTAAATCTAATTTCCTCAAACCAAATACTAGTGTCACAAAGTTAAAATGTAAATTATTCTCTTTGCCTCCGATTACACTCCTAGTACTTGCAATTATAAGATCCATGTTCCTCATCGATTATCCAATTTCCTTAACCTCTACAAACATCTTTCTTTTAACCAAAGTCATCAAAGTCATAAAACAAAGTTCCTTATATTTATTCCAATGGAGAGCTTTAGATTGCTTATAAAGCCTAAAAGAAATCCTCAAGATTGTCAACACCACGAAATATGAAGCCAAAAGATCAAGTCCGAGTCCTTTCATCATCTCAAATATCATTATTGAAGATACCTCAAATTCTTCCAATTTCAAACAAACTCCAAGAATACATAACTCGAGCAATAAAGAAATTTAAATCTTAATTCTAATATCACAATCAAATACTATAAACTAGTTACTAGATTTTCAAACCATAAGAAAACATTCATTACTTGCTTATATTCTAGTTATGCCCCAAAAATCATAATCCTTAGGAGATTAAGTTATCATCAAGAATATCAACCACCTTAGATCCATAAAACATCATCGATATAAAACCTTTAATCTTCAAGAAAACAAAATATCAAAACCAAGATCTAAAATCATCATCCAAAAGTAGATGCTACAACACCAACTTATGAAATTCACCGCTTAATTCTCAACAAAGTGTCTTACACAAGATCACCAAAATGCATAAACAAACTTCATCTATACTAGATTCTAATATTAAGAACCTTAATTTCCATGCAACAAAGATAACTACTCTTAAACATCTGACGAGGTTAAGAGAATCCTCCTATGTATGTGGAACTTTTCAGGTAACACCCTCAATGAACATGAGTCATCTCGAGTAGTGTAACATATTCACGTAAAACAAAAGAGCGTGTGGTCCTTGAGCCAATAAAATATGTCCGTCACTACCAAGCATAGATAATGTATCTGTCACAACATCAGAGTGATCCTCCTAATTGATCGTAGCATATACCTTATCTCTGGTAAGTTGTCAACCCTTCTGACCTCTACCTTTGGCTGTGTACAAAGACCGTTGTCCAGTGTTGGTAGAATCTCTTAAAATCTGGCCTGTTTATGTATCATGTACTTTGTACCCATAAATCAGTTGAAATTGTGCACCCGATCGTAAAGCTCTAGCATGACCATATTCTCGATAAGGTTAATCATTTTTAAAGTGCTCCGACTGCTTGTAATGAAAGCATGATCCATCCCACTGGCACTACCCATCATTCCAATTTTGGCCTTCTCTTGGTTTTTCCACTCAAGTTGGGTTTTAGAACACTTACCTAGTTGGTCTTGCACAGCTTGGACTCCTTAGATGGGTGTTGTTGCCGTGGGGGCCATACTATTCCTTTCCTTGAGTTGTTCGGCCATCCTTCTTTGTTGTATTTGAATTTGATCTTTGTACACCTCTTTAGAAGTTAATGCCTCCAGCTTGACCTTTTTACCTTTAAATCTAAAAACAATACTATTCTCTCTACCATAATGAATAGCATATCTATCAAATTGCCAAGGCCTACCAATTAAAATATGTCCCGCATGCATAGGCACAACATCACACAAAACCACATCCGCATATTTATCAATACTGAATTTTACATTGGCTTGTTTATTTACTTTCATCTCACCACTATCATTTAGCCATTGAAATCTATATGGTTCTGGATGTCTAATAGTTGTTAACCCTAATTTATCAACCACAATGTTACTAATTACATTACGACAACTTCCACTATCAACAATCATGCTACAAATCTTACTTTGAATCTCACATCGGGTGTGGAAGAGGTTCTCTCTTTGAATTTCATCCTCATCTTTGTATATAGCCAGCACTGTCATAGAAACCAAGCTTAATTCAGCATGTGAGGCATTCAAAGTTTCAGCCTCACCTTTTAGCTCTTCCTTCTCCTTTTGCTCGATTTCACACTCACTTTCTTCACTTTCCGACTCTAGCTCACCATTGCCTTTTAACACCATGATCATTCTATTCAGGCATTAGCTAGCAATATGTCCTCATCTTTGGCATTTAAAACAAATAATTTCTCTTGATCTGGAAGGTTTAGGATCAGATTTTACCTCATTTTTATGTGCTTGGACAAATTCGGCTTTAGGCTCCCTTTTTGGCCGATTGGTGCTTTCTTCTCCCACCTTCGGCTTTGCCTTGCTTTCATAAGGTGGGTTGTTTCTCCAGCCACTTGGAATTGATCTCCTACTATTGGAAACTCCTCCAAACCATGAGCCTACACTCCTCCTCTTGAATTGACGCTCTAATTTAATAGCCACATGCAACATCTCCTCTAATTCCATATATTGTTGCAATTCTAGTTGGTTGGCTATCTCACGATTCAAACGACCAAGGAATCTTGCCATGGTTGCTTCTCTATCCTCATTCATGTTTAATCTCATCATAAGCATCTCCATCTCCTTGTAATAATCCTCCATGGACCTACTTCCTTGAGATAGGGATTGAAGCCTTTGGTGCAGCAACCTATGATAATTTGATGGTACGAATCGCTTCCTCATGGCTCCCTTCATTTGGCACCATGTAGTGATCAAGTCATCACCAACTCTACTTTGGGTATTTTACTCATTGGTCCACCATTGGAGTGCATAATGGCCAAACTCCATTGCTGCCAATTTCACCTTCTTAGCCTCCGAATAATTATGACAATCAAAGATCATCTCCATTCTCTCTTCCCATTCCAAATATGCTTCTGGATCACTTTTACCCATGAATGGTGGGATGTTTACCTTGATGTTGCCGAGATCATCATCTACATCGTCTCTCCTATGCCTCCCATGGCCTAGCCTCTCTTGGACAGCAAGTGTTTCATCCATTCCTTCTTCAAAGTCATCTTCGAAATTTTCCTCCTCTAACTCCTCTCTTGGTCGCCCTCGACCTCCTCAACCTCTACCTCGTCCTCCATGAGCATCCAATCTTATATTCGGCCCTCTTTGTGATGTTTCTATCATGTCCATCCTCTAATCTATATTGGCAAACCGGGCATTCATCCGCTGCAATTGCTCCAATATAGTCCTCATGTCCATTTGCTCACCACTCCCTATAGCTCGAGTTTCGCCTTTAAATCCTACAGAATCCTCTTCATTAATTTTCAAAGGTGGATCTTCTCTTCTCACCCTTGAATCTGCATGTTAGTATGAATATCACCAAAATAAAATAGGAACTTACCTAATTCACTCCCTCACGTGTTTCACTTAAATAAGGACTCGACACTCGTGTTTGCATGCTAGTTTCGGCTTTTACCCTCTTTTAAGCTCACACACTCTTGCCTTTTTCCACTCAATGAATTATCTCAGAGTTCTAATTAAAACACCCATAAAAAAGCAATTAGATCACACGTATGTTTTAATTAAACTTATCAATAAAACAATAGTAAAAAGTAGGTAAGACCTGAATTCAATAAAACCTAGTTTTCAGCTTTTCTAGGAAAAATAAAGCAAATTAATGAGAAAATTTTGGAATTTTGAAGAACTGGATCAGATGTTAAGAGATTAAGGATTCAAAAATAAAATTTAGTAAAAATAATTTCAAACTCAAACAAGAATCAAATCCAACAAAAATATAGAATAGTGCTGGTTGTTGTTCTTGTAATTCAAGTTTTGTATCAATTCCTTTGTCTAATTTTAATCCAATAATTTAAGCACCCAAAATTCCAAATATCTAGCAGCAAAAATAATTCTCCAGCAACTCAAATACTGAATAAATAATCAACAAACCAATAGCTCTAACAAATTTCCAGCAAACAAATCAAACTCTAATAAACCGAAATTATTATTATTTTTTTATTTGGCTTGTTCTTCTTCTTTTTTTATTTTTATATTTATTTTTCACTCACAGACCATAAAACAACTGCAGTAGCAAAGATCAACACCAAAAATTGCTATTCCACACCAAAAATCCACCAAACCCGTGGCCTCTAAAAAAGACAAAAGTTTAGTTTTTTTTTTTTTTTTTTTATATGTTGTTGTTTTTTTTTTTTTTTTTGAATATATAAATGCAAATATTTAAGACTAAAACAGCAAAGAAAAATAAAAAAAGACAAAAATTAACAAGAATAATGATGAAAAACAACCAACAAATTAGGAAACAAAAATACAATAAAATTAGGAAATCCTAATTCAACTAGGAATGAATTTATTTATTTATTTTTTTTTTTTTTAAGATGCAGAATGTGTATGGGATGGATACAACCTTAACCTAATGCTAAAATTGCAAAATAACACAAAAAAAAAATAAAGCAAATAAAGATAGATCAAACCTAAACAAAATTTGGCTTTGATACCAAATTATACGAACCTAGGACGACCCGCTCCTAAACCCGTATCATATTAGCCCGGATCTAATTATGTTCAAGTTCTATTAGTCACCTTGACCCCTAACCAACCTGTGATTAGAAACCTTGGTATATAAGCAAGACGCCACAATAGGTGTTGGAAGTCCTATTGATAAGTCAAACTAAAACACTCACTCTCTAATTGTGTTTTAGGTGTTCAAAAGAACAAAAGAGAATTCAATCTCACAAATAATTTTCTGTATAAAATTCAAGCTTGATTTCTTATTGAAAATGAGCCTTTAAATAGGCTTTGAATGAACAAAATAAAACCCTAAAAGGATTAGAAAATTTCGGCCAAGATAGAATCCAATTAGGAAATTGCCTAATTTCACATCCTTTCCTAATCTAATTTGGATTAATTAATTCCCTTATTTTGAAGTAGGAATTAATTAATTTACAATGAAAATAATAAAATAATAACTTTCTAAACTTATTTGTCTAGTAAATAAATAAATAAAAACCCAAAAAAGTCAAATGCAAATTAGAAAACGAGTGACTAGTTTGACAACTAAGCTGACTTATGTCTGATGTCCGAGCTAACTTATGTCTATCTGAGCTAACTTATGTCTGCCTGGTGTCCGAACTAAGTTATGTCTGATGTCCGAACTCCGAAGTCCGAGGTTAGATGTCCGATGTATGGGTGTCCGATGTATCAGCCTCCACCATTTAGATGCTTAAAACAGGTCTTTTATCTTTAGGTATGGACAAGCCCTTTTGAGAATGAACTACTTCTTGTATAAAGACAGCAAGGTTGTCCTTAAACCTCTTAGCTTGAGCTCTAGTGATCAGTCCGGTCGTCATCCGTATTGGATCAGTACCCTAGTGAGTTGTCGGTTGTGCGAGCTCGGGTGGATTCGCATCAGCTTGCTTGGAATAAATAGAAAATGCCAACACAACAAAATACAGTAAAGTCAGCAACAAATATAGCAAAATCGGCCAACTATTCCCTCTATGCACAAATGCCCATTGTGATTACTTTTGATTTTACCTTGGCTTGATTCCATGGCCCCTTAATGATATTCATTAAATCCATGAAGTGTTGGATCCATTCCATGATGCTCGAAGTCCATAATTGCACGAAAATAGCTACCATGGTCCGTATCGGCCTCCTCCACTTGGATGCTTAAAACATGCTTTGTATTTTCTGGTATGGACAAGCCGTTTTGAGAATTGATAACTCATTGTATAAACCTAGTCAGGTTGTTCTTAAATCTCTTGGCTTGAACTCTAGTGATTGGCTCGGTCTTCAACTGTATAGGATCGGCACCCTAGCGGGTTGTCGATTTAACGAGTTCCGATCGGTTCTCATCAGAAACTATCACAGTTCATGCATAAGCCATCAGAGATGTATATGAGGAAGTTGTGAAACTCTACAGAGGTATTTACATTGAAACTTTTCTCATGGTTTAGCATTTTATTACAATTCACCTCTTACTTTTCATGAATGTTTTGACATTGATTGTTTGAAAATAAGGATGACAAAAGCTCTATGCTTGCTTGGGTAATTTTACTTGGCAAAAATCTAGTTTCTTAGAGCTCTCGCAAGTAAAAGTTTGTTTGACATTCTTCAACTGAAGTTGAATATCTCTCTGTTGCTCACACTATATTGGACGTGTGCTAGTTAATCTTTCTTCTTTAAGAACTTCATGTTAAGCCTATCATAACTTTTGTTATTTACTATGATAACCTTGGAACCACTTATGTCTGCCAATACAAAAGTACATTCTCATATGAAGCATGTTTGTATTAACATACACTTTGCACATGATAGAGTGTCTATAAAAGTTTTATTCATTTCTCACCTCTTAAGTCATGATCGGTTGGCTGATATCCTAACTAAACCATGGTCCAAACAATGGTATCTTCTTCTTCAATCCAGGATTGGAATTCTATCCAAACCTTCAATCTTGAAAGGATGTGAGGACACATAATGTATTGGCACTACTGTAACAACCTTATCCTTACAATTATGTTGTAATATATCTTGTAGATAGTCTTGGATATCTATCATTTGTAATAATCTCTACACAGCTTTTATATATTGGTTTTTGCTAATGAATAACATTAAGCTTTTTCGGATATTTTCATTACTCTTATATTAATTTCTTGGCCTCCAAATGAAATGCATTTGAATGTATAATTCTTTTAGGGTTGCACAATGGATGGATTTTAAGAGCCTATTTGGACATGTTTTTATTAATATTATTATTTTGTTTTTAGAAAATGGTTTTTCAATTATAGAATAAAAGAATTGTTTTATGAAAACAATAAACAACTTGATAAATTATGCTTGGTGCCTTGTTAGATCGGGGTCATGATACACATGAAGATCTCCATACCAATAACTTATTCTTCCATATTTTAATTTTGAAAATAACTCAAAAGCAATTATTAATTGTATTTTATTTGTTATTGTTTATGAATATTAGCTTGAAAAATTCATGGTCGTTTATACATTTTAAGCAACATCTATTTGTTTCTAATTCAAGCATTCCAAAACCAAGTTGTTCAGGTTTAGGAGCACCATTTGACTAAAATAGCTAAGGTGGATAGCTGAAGTTGAAGCAAAATTTGAAGTTGGAGTCAGAGCTGAAGTTAAAATCGATTCAAAGCCAAAATCCAAGCTAGAGTTAAACTCGAATTTGTATTCAAAGATGAACTTGATGTCATATTTAAAGTTGAAATCCAAGCCAAAGCTAGATTTGAAGCTGAAGTTAAAATCAAATTCGAGGTTGATGTCATATTTAAAGTTGAAATCCAAGCCAAAGCTAGATTTGAAGCTGAAGTTAAAATCAAATTCGAGGTTGATGTCAAATTCCAAGCTAAAATTGAAATTAAACTTGAAGTCAATGTTAAAGATGAAGCAGATTCTAAGATTCTGCTTGAAAACAAAAAATTTGAGAAACTGTCAATCATGTAAGGACTCTCCCATAGTTACCTATTAGAACCCTATGATGGTCCAACTAGGAAACTTTCTACAGAGTATCTGACAACATCTCCCCTCTAAATTGACTTCCCTGAATTTTTGATACATAGAAAACTCATTTCAATAGCATACATCTATCTTATTTCTCCATACTTTACTATAAGTTTCCATAATTTTGTAAGATTTCGATAACAATAGGATAGGAATGTAAATATAAGTAATAAACAATAAATCATAAATACTTTTTCATATGTCAGGACCCTTCCTTGATTATCCTACCTGAACCTTAAGATGGCCTTGACTCTTACTAAGTTTTTACTTAGCACGGGGAATACTTACTTTTATAAACTCATTGTCATCCATATCTCCGACTTGCTATTGTCTCACAATTTTACAGCACCTCATGAATATACCAACACATAAATGTATGTAAAAAGATAATAGTAATAATAATGACGGATAAATACAACCTATGTCCTAGACCCCAAATCATAAAACCTACCTCTCAACACCTAGGGAAATATACAGATACGAGTTTATACTGTTAAGAACCAATAAATTGTAAGATATCTTTAAATAAAATAGGTTACATTAACACACATATAGAAATAATACTTTAAATTGAATAGCTAAGGTCATGGCAATAAATCCAATAACACTACCACTCCCCTGAACTATTGTGAATACATATTTACTTTATATGTGTATACATATATACCTAAATGTGAGCTTCCACACAAGTCCAAAGCCAAAATACTTGCTCAGAGAAGGCAATACTTTCTCAAAGGCTAATACACATGCCTAAAGGTAATAAACCTGTCTAAAGGCTGCAATACCTATCCGAAGGCTAACACCACTACCCAAAGGCTGCAATACCTATCCAAAGGTTAAAGTACCTACATAAAGGCTGAAGTACCTGCCCGAAAGCTAATACACATGCCTGAAGCTTGACCCAGATTTCTATCACCGGTGTTGTACAAACTTTCCCACTACTGTACAATGTTACACACGCACAATTAAGTCATCAATTTGAATAAATACAATAATCATGCAGTTGACAACAATGACAATAATAATAATAATCAAAATTAGATCATATAGAACTAAAAATGACAACTATATTACATAAATCACACACCCATAATGGAGATACATTCAATGTACCATATGATACACCAATGCATGGTCCCATTATATCAACCGTCCATAGGTATACTACTACTAATATGGCCAAGGGTGGTTGCCTACAATGGCCATCTAAATAGCTAATCTCTTAGGCTGTAGAAATACAATACTAAGCTGTTCATGAGTCAAATTGGGTCGTTGCCCTTATATGGTGGAGTACTCCTAACACATAAAAATATATATATATATATATATATATATATATTTACATTGAAAGGACACCTGATGCACTATACTATATACTGGTGCTGTCAAGTGATGTTTGATATCTTAACTACCATTTGACAGAATAGAGAGTAGAAAAGACCCGCACGCGGCCCCTTTAGTGTCCCAAAGGTACCGGTGATAAATAACCTACCATCTTATAGCTAAGGGAGATGGCTAATGTCGTTGCTATTAAAATACATGTCTACCCTCACTCACTTTAACGCCATAAAAATGGCTAAACCTATTGTCCTTTGGCAATAGGGAGGTGTTGAAATGTGGTGATCTTGCCACAATGTGCAAGGTAGTTCGGTTACACTTGCACTCTTTGTTTTGCAACATCAAAAACCAAACATTATTTATGTTTATGCATTTTATTTTATCTTGTAATATTTAAGAACAATATCCTTTTTGTGATGCCCTAAGCTCATTATCTAGCTTAGGGCCTTTTTGTCTAGTTGCTGGAATTGTATTTCCAGCAACATAAGTCCACTTCCTTGGATGCCGTTTGAAGTAGGTTTGGGATTTGGATCTGAATTTTGGATATGATAAACTAGATATGCAGAGGAATCAGAAACAAAAAGAATGGCCCAATATGGAGCTGGGAAGGCTTAGTTAATCCCAAAACAATCTGACCCTTGTGCAGTTTTGTTGCCCAGAAAACTGGGCAAAATTGCCTCGGGTTTGATTACTTTTGAATGGGTAAATGGACTTTGTTTTATCTGATTTTTGGCTAGAACATATTTTCATATTCAAAAAGGAATCCCTCGAAGTTTCAAGTCAAATGGAGCTGGTTTTCAAATTCAAATGCCTTAGACAATCTGAACTGCCCATTAAAGAAGGTTTCTTGCATGCCCAGCACATCGATTAGAGTTAGTTGAGGTAGTTTGGTTTGGTTGGTTACTTTTAATGCTTTTGTATTTATTGCTCAATATGGAAGCATGCCTTATTGTCTTCTTGATGTATTTAAAAGTGTGAAAATTGTAATGAAAAACATTGAGAAAGAAAATATTCAAAAAATAGATTTTGAAAAACAACATTTTTGGCTCTCTCTCTCTCTCAACTACTACATTTTGGTTTCTTCTTCTTCCCAAAAGCTAAAAACCTTCTCAAGAACCCTAAACCTCCATTAAAACCAGAAACAAAACCTTAACAAACCCAAAAAAAAAACAAAATCAAGAACCAAGAACCAACAACAATCATTCTTGACTAACACCTTGAATGATTATGCTCTAGGGTACAACAACATAAACCTACACCAAATTCCATCATGGTATCAGAGCATAGTGTAATTTCTTAGGACCTTGTGAGCTTTCAACCTAGGCCATTTTATTTGTGAGAGGATCCCCCACCTAAAGCCTTCCAACCGAAACCAAAACCTCCCAAAAAGACTAGTTGAAACTCACCAAAACACCATCAACCGAGAGCTTGTTCTTGTGTCCATTTTTCAAAACTTTTGAAAAACCATTTTTTCAAATGGCCTCACAATCCTTTGCAACTCCAACACCACCTAAGTTTGAAGGCCAAAACTATTCCATTTGGAGTATAAAAATGAAAGCCTACCTTCAAGCCTTTGGTTTATGGGAAGTCATAGAAGAAGGTTATGTAGTGGAAGAGTTGAGAGCTAATGCAACCCAAGCACAAAGAAATGCACATGAGGCCGAAGTTGCCAAGGGGTTCAAGGCCTTCACTGCCTTACACTCCTCCATGAGTGATTCCATTTTTACAAGGATAATGTCATGCACAAGTGCTAGAGAGGTTTGGATAAAGCTTCAAGAGGAGTTCCATGGAAATACTAGAACTCAGCAAATGCAAGTTTTAAACCTAAGAAGAGAGTTTGAGACCTTGAAGATGAAGGAGAATGAGCTTGTCAAGGATTTCACGGAAAGGATGCTCAAAGTGGTAAATCAAATTCGGGACCTTGGTGAGTAATTGACCGATCAAAGGGTAGTAGAGAAAGTATTGGTGAGCTTACTCGAAAGGTTTAAAGCTAAGATTTCCTCCCTTGAAGAATCTAGAAATTTTAGTGAAATAACCTTGAGTGAGCTCATCAATGCTCTTTAAGAAACCAAACAAGGAGAGCCATTAGAAAGGAGGAGACCATAGAGAGTGCATTCTATGGTGGCCACGGCAACAAAAATAAGAATAAAGGAAGGAAGAGCAACAACACCAACCAAACCGGTTTTACAACTAACAACAACACAAACAACAACAAAAGTGGATGGAATCAACAACAACAACAACAAAGCCATCAAAACCGAAAAGGGCATCCACCATGCCCTCATTGCAAGAAGCTTGGACATCCACCATCCAAGTGTTTTTGGAGGCCGGATGCATCTTGTGAAAGATGTGGAGGAAAATGCCACATTGCCAAAGTATGCAAGCAAAGGAGACAACAAGCCAATGTGGTTAATGAAGAAGCCGAGAACCTATTTGTTGCCACATGCCTTAAAGCCATAAGTAGTGGTCTCGGTTGGCTTGTGGATAGTGGTTGCTCACACCACAAGAGTTTCCAAAAGGATGGCTTTATGGAGCTTGACCGAAACTACAAAACCAAAGTGAAGATTGGTGATGGCCAGTTCATGAAAGTAGAAGGCAAAGGAGATGTGTGCTTGAACACCAAGGAAGGTACCAAAATTATAAAAGATGTGCTATATGTTCCTAGTTTGTGTGAAAACTTGCTTAGTGTAGCACAATTGGTAGAAAGAGGCTTTGCTTTAAATTTTGCAAAAGATGGATGTATCATATATGATGCTTGTGGTAATGAGCTATTTAAGGTACCATTGAAGGACAAAAGCTATAGATTGGACCTAGATAAGAATGAACAAGCCTTAAAAACCAAAGTGGAGTCCATTTCTCAACTTTGGCATAAAAGGCTTGGGCATTCTAGCTATGGTGCCATGAAAAACACCAATGCCACTGTGAAGGACATGCCAAAGATTGAGGAGATGAAAAGCCTATGTGATGTATGCCAACTAGGGAAATCCACACGGCTTCCATTTCCTAAAGCCGGTTCATGGAGAGCTAAGGAGAAGCTTGAGCTAGTCCATTCGGATGTGTGTGGACCGATGAGTTTGTCATCAATTGGAGGATGTAAGTACTTCCTAACCTTCATTGATGACTACTCAAGGATGTGTTGGGTATATTTTCTAACAACCAAGTCACAAGTGCTTGAGAAGTTCATGGAATTCAAGAAGATGGTGGAAACCCAAAGCAATGCAAAGATGAAGTGCTTGAGAACCAACAATGGTGGAGAATATACAAGTTTGGCTATGGAGGATTTTTGCAAAGAAAATGGAATGGTGCATCAATTCACAACACCATACACACCACAACAAAATGGTGTTTGTGAGAGGAAAAATAGGACCTTGATGGAGATGGCAAGGTGCATGATACATGAGAAGAACATGCCAAAGAAGTTTCGGGCCGAAGCCATATACACGGCTAGCTACATCCAAAACCGAGCATACACCAAAGCCAATGAGTCCAAGACACCCTATGAGATATGGTATGGAGAAAAACCATCTTTGGACAACATAAAAATCTTTGGAAGTGTTTGTGTTCTCCATGTTTATCGACACATGAGAGACAAGCTTGACAAAAGGGCAAATGTGGGCATCTTGGTCGGCTTTAGTGAGGTTACCAAAGGTTTTAGGGTTTTCAACTTGGAAACCAAGAAACTTGTGGTAACAAGGGATGTGAGGATTGATGAAGATGCTGTTTGGGATTGGACAAAGGAGGAGCTTCTTTTCCATGAAGATAATGCTCGGTTGGATGATGAAGAAGAAGAAACCAATGACAATGACAATGAAGAAAATGAAGATGATGAGGAGGATGCACTTGAGACCATTGGAGCCGAATTGGAGATTGGAGATGGTGTTAAAGGAGAAAGGCCATTGTCCAAAATATATGAAAAGTGCAATGTTGCCTTGAGTGATCCTACCAATGCTCAAGAAGCTATGCAAAAGAAATAGTGGATGGAGGCCATGCAAACCGAAATGGATATGATAGAAAAGAATGAAACTTGGTCTTTGGTTTCTAAACTTAAAAACAAGAAACCAATTGTTGTAAAGTGGATCTTTAGGACCAAGTTTAACCCGGATAGAACAATATGCAAGCACAAGGCAAGACTTGTAGCAAAAGGCTACGCACAACAAGCGGGTGTAGATTATGGAGAGACGTTTGCACCGGTTGCAAGAATGGAGACTATAAGGCTCATCCTATCCATCTTGGCCTCAATGTCATGGAAGGTGTACCACCTTGATGTAAAGTCGGCTTTCTTGAATGGTGTGCTTCAAGAGGAGGTTTATGTCAAGCAACCCGAGGGTTTCATTGTTCAAGGACATGAAGACAAAGTCTACCATCTACACAGGACACTTTACGGGTTAAAGCAAGCACCTAGGGCTTGGTATGGCAAGATTGATGGTTACTTGACCTACCAAGGCTTTAGGAGGAGTCCAAATGAGCCAATACTATACATAAGGAATGAAGAAGGCATGATTGTTATCTCACTCTATGTGGATGATTTGTTGGTCATGGGTGAAAATGAAAAGAATGTGGAAGTTTTGAAAAATGAACTTGAAAAGGAGTTTGACATGTCAAGCCTTGGTGAAATGAATTACTTCCTTGGAGTGGAAGTGATGCAATGCTCTAGGGGTATTTTCATATCTTAAGAGAAATACATCAAAGATCTTTTGAAAAAGTTCAACCTTGATGAATGCAAGCCAATGTCAACACCAATGAGCCAAGGAGACAAATACAAGAAGGAGGATGGCACACCAAAGGTAAATCCGACCCTATATAGAAGCATGATAGGAAGTTTGCTCTATGTATATTCATCAAGACCAGATATTATGCATGCCACATGTGTTTTGTCTAGATATATGCAAGCACCATCCCAAAACCATTTTGTAGGTGCCAAAAGAATTCTTAGATACTTAAAAGGAACACAAGACTTTGGAGTTTGGTATGATAGGCAAGATGTGATGAGATTAATGGCCTACTCGGATAGTGATTGGGCTGGATGCTTGGATGATATAAAGAGCACTTCGGGGTATCTTTTCTCACTTGGTAGTGGACCATTCTCTTGGAATGCAAAGAAGCAAGCAACAACCGCTCAAAGCACTGCCAAAGCCGAGTACATTACTTGCTCTTCATGTGCAAATCAATGCATTTGGCTTAGAAAATTATTGGAGGACCTTGGTTATCCTTAAGAGGATTCAACCATCATCTAATGTGACAACACTTCAACCATATCAATAGCCAAGAATCCCGTTCAACATGGAAGGACAAAACACATACCGGTGAAGTATCACTCTTTGAGGGAGTTTGAAGAAAACGGAGAAGTAAGCTTGGAATATATCAAGACCGAAGATAACCTTGTAGATTTCTTCACCAAGCCACTTCCAAAAGCAAGATTTGAGACCATGAGGAAGCTTCTAAATATTTCAAGCAAGAACACCAAGGAGGAGTGTTGAAATGTGGTGATCTTGCCACAATGTGCAAGGTAGTTCGGTTACACTTGCACTCTTTGTTTTGCAACATCAAAAACCAAAAATTATTTATGTTTATGCATTTTATTTTATCTTGTAATATTTAAGAACAATATCCTTTTTGTAATGCCCTAAGCTCATTATCTAGCTTAGGGCCTTTTTGTCTAGTTGCTGCAATTGTATTTCCAGCAACATAAGTACACTTCCTTGGATGCCGTTTGAAGTAGGTTTGGGATTTGGATCTAAATTTTGGATATGATAAACTAGATATGCAGAGGAAGAATCAGAAAAAATAACGGCCCAATTTGGAGCTGGGAAGGCTGAGTTAAGCCCAAAACAATCTGACCCTTGTGCAGTTTTGTTGCCCAGAAAACTGGGCAAAACTGCCTCAAGTTTGATTACTTTTGAATGGGTAAATGGACTTTGTTTTATCTGATTTTTGGCTAGAACATAGTCTAATATTCAAAAAGGCTTACCTCCAATTTTCAAGTCAAATGGAGCTGGTTTTCAAATTCAAATGCCTTAGACAAACTGAACTGCCCATTAAAGAAGGTTTCTTGCATGCCCAGCACATTGATTAGAGTTAGTTGAGGTAGTTTTTGCTTGGTTGGTTACATTTAATGCTTTTGTATTTATTGCTCAATATGGCAGCATGCCTTATTGTCTTTTTGATGTATTTAAAAGTATGAAAATTGTAATGAAAAACGTTGAGAAAGAAAATATTCAAAAAACAGATTTTGAAAAACAACATTTTTGGCTCTCTCTCTCTCAACTACTACATTTTGGTTTCTTCTTCTTCCCAAAAGCTAAAAACTTTCTCAAGAACCCTAAACCTCCATTAAAACCAGAAACAAAACCTTAACAAACCCAAAAAAAACAAAATCAAGAACCAAGAACCAACAACAATCATTCTTGACTAACACCTTGAATGATTGTGCTCTAGGGTACAACAACATAAACCTACACCAAATTCCATCAGGAAGGTGGCTAATACCATTACCATAAACTGCCTGCTTACGCTTACCCACTACTCATAAAAGATGACTAAATATAACCTGCACATTGAAATCAATGATATGCATATAGAGAATACTAGTACCATATAGTGCATCTATAGATCAACTAGTCACATATAAATATACAATTATGAAATTGTCGATTCCTCATAATTACATTTTAAAACTGTAACTAAATGTTTCAAATAAATACTTAAATAATTATAAAAAAAATAACTAGATGAATAAATAATAATAAACAAATAAAGAACATATGTAATTATTATTTAAATCTTAAATAAATACTTATAGTTGAAAAGTTACATATCCATAAAATTATACTTATTTTTATTTTATGGGTTTAATATGTGTATTAGCCTTCAGACCAGTAATATGTGTATATTATTTTAGTCATTTAATATGTGTATATTTGATTGTATATAGTTATTTTTACATTGCAAAAAGAATTACTCTAAGTATTAATTCTAGGCCAATATATATGTTTGACAGCTAAAGGAAATGTGTGTCACCACATCCATATGTAGAATAACGATACTTATGTAAAATAATGATAGAGATAGTAAGAAGTCTATAAAGATGTTTGTCATAGATGTGTTATTAAACATGTAAGTGGATCTATGTTGGGCTTTTAAAGAAGGCCCCATTTAAATTCATTTAGTAAGGCTCACTTTTTCAAGTTAAATATTATTAAAGGATTGACAAACCTTTCAAATTTCTATTGTGCCATCCTCGAGAAAAATGGTTATGTCTTTCCTACATTAATATATACCAAACTAATGATGTATCATTATGTTACTGGTTTATATTAATACTTATCTTTTAAAAGATTCACTTATGTATATTTATGTTATATTAATATTTCAACGAATCATGTAAAATATAAAGAAGTTTTAGAATAGGAAAACATAAGATGAAAGAATGAGAAATGCAAATAACTCAATTGTTAATTTTAGTTTCTTGATAAATATCAATACAGTAGCCTTATTTGTAGAGCTTTATAAAAGATACATTGCATGGTTATAAGAGTAATTGAAGGAGCATGTAAAGTAAAGACCATATAAAGATTAAAGGAATTACTTTCCTTTTTTGAAATGTAACATCGATACCTCCTTTGTAGTAGGCATTTATTCCTTTATTCTTGCTTGATTTTGCATCTTGATCATTGGTATTAATTTCTTCATTTCTTTCCTTAACATGCCTCCTCAAGCTAGAGAAGGATGATGATATATATCCAAACTTGCTCGAGAAAGAAAATAAGGAAATATATAGTCAATCCATTTTTCTTTTCTTGTAGCTTTGTTGAGTTAGTTTTTGTGTGTTGACAATTTTTATAACTAAAAAAACTAAGTTATAAGTGTGTTAGTCTCAATTCATACTGAAGCATAAAAAACAAATCTCAGTTAGGAATCATAAGTGACTTAGAGACTTAGTTTGATGATTATTAGGTGGTTAGGCACATGCTATTCCACACAGATTTTAACTAATAAACTGAAGTTTGTTTTTCACTGATTTTTGATAATTTTACTTCAATTTATACTTAACATATTTTGATAATGGTTTAAAATGATTTTTAAAAAGTTATTGGAAGGGAAAAAACACTTAGTTTGACCAAAGTTTTACTTAGCGTTCAAATAATGAGAGTCTTGTTTGAATAACACCAATTTTTTTTTAACATCAAATCAACGTAGTTTGAACAACACATTGACAATCATCAGTTTGTCATTAGATCTTTTGTTGTGTTTTGAACAACATTTATTGTTTTTTGGAATAACCCCTTAGTATTTAAAATACCTTATTCCTTTTGGGTTAAAGTTTAGGAAGAAGGTTTGAAGTCACCATTGATGACTTGCTTACGATTTATAGTGAGCTTTATACCCTAAAAATCAATTCAAGATAGTTTTTGTTGATTATCTTGACTATAGATTGATTTTCCCCCATTTATTGTGAGTTTACTTGAGTTTTTAGCTTTTCTATCATCCAAGCATCCTAAATAATTTCCTCTTATCGTAGTTGAGTTGAAACTCATAGATTAGTTGCAACAAGATCTTGGAAGAGATGTACCATTGGGAGGAAAATTGTTGCGATGGTTATGGTGTTGATAGAGGCCCTGAAGACATAGCTGTGATGTTTGTAAGAATTGTAGTTATGGTGGTCTAGGCATAGTTTCTACGATAGTTTAAGCTTAAGGCCATTGCACCTGGAGATAGGAGCTTGAGTCACCCACTATCATAATGGCTAGAAATACTAATACCATTCTTATACTTAGGAGAGGTCTGTGTGGCTGTATGACTTGCCCACTCTTAATGGATTTTTAGATTAGAGATAGTAACTAACATCCATGGTTTTATTAACCTAGGGTTTACATGTAAAAATTATACGTGTTAGGTTTGTACATTTTTGGACTTTATATTCCACATTTATTATTTATATATATATTTCCTATGGAAGGATTGAATCTTCAATTGCTGCTTTTACTGTGTATATATTTATATATATATATATATTTGTCATTGGAGGATCGAGTCCCTAACACCTATTTATATATCACGAAATATGTTAACTATAGTTTAGGGGCAATAGAGATAAGAAAGAAGTAGATCTAGACTTTTGTAGATTCCTTTGATATACAATTATTAAGAAGAAGAGTACAATTTTTAAAAGCTTATTCATAAGGCTATAATTCTTAATTTTCTTTTCTTCTTTGAAATAAACACTCCTTTAGAGTCAGACCCATCACATGGTTTTCTATTGATTATCAAGATTAAGTGAATTTTAACATCAACCCTAAAATTAACGCATCATACACCCATTTGCCATATTGATCCTTTTTTTTTCTTTTCTTTTTGTAAAGATTCGACCTATGAAACTTTTTTGAAAGAGTTAGAATTTTTAATTTTCTAGATTATACAACATAAAACAAATTAGCACACTGTCAAATGTTATGAATTCTTGATGATCTTATAAGGAAAATTATGTGAAAATATATTGCTTGATAATGAAACTATGCAAAAGCTAAAGCCAATAATCAAAGCAGCTTTGATACTATTAAGAAGTTTTACAATAGAAAGTTAGAAGAGAGAAGAATAGAAAATGCAAATAATTCCATTTTGATTTAAGGTTCTTGATAAATATTAGTAAAATAGCTCTATTATAGAGTTTTATAAAAGATGTATCCATAATATTTAAAGAAGTCTTTAATTTATGCCATGTGTCACTACTTGAAAGGTGCCACGTGTCATGCTAAGAGAGGGACACATGTCATCTTAAAAAAAATAAAAATAAATAAATAAATAAAATATATTTTCTATTTTTCTTTTTCTTTTTCTTCTTCCTCCCACCCCCTCTCTCTCACGTGCATCTCTCTCATTCTCTCTCTCTCTCTCTCTCTCTCTCTCTCTCTCTCTCTTTGGGTGAAGAGAACTGACGGCACTCTGGTCACCAGACAGCCACACGCAGCGGTCGATGTGGTGGCCCATGGTCGAGTGACCTTGATTGTCCACTTTTTGACAATTTGGCTAGCAAAAGGCACGGGAATCGGTGGCCCAATGCTGGCGGCTGGCGTTCCTATTGTTGGCCAGTTTTTTAGTGGTTCTCGCCCTTGAGATCGATCCCTCCCCCTAGTTTTTGACCCCTAATTATAAAAAATGAGCTTCATTCATCTAAATTCTAAACCGTTTGTGAGATACATGGAGGGAAAGTTTGGCCGAAACTTTCCGACCAATCCCGACGGTTTTGAGGCCAACGAATGTTGGTAACTTATTCCTCACCTCTTTAGCTTTCCATTGATATCTTATTTGCATATTATAATGGTGTATTTGAAAAGTTGCATTTTTGAATAAATTATTAAACTAAATGTATAAAAAATAATTTTAAATTTGAATTAATTGAATATGTATATACATGTATGTGTTTATGAACACATATGTATATGTATGTTTGTCAGTACATACACTTTGCATATATATATATATATGTGTGTTTGTGTGTATGTGTGTATGTATATATGTATGTGTGTACACCATTGAGATGTGTGTAGATTGCTATACATACATATGTGTGCATATAATATATTTCACATTTATGTATTTGTTGAAGGAATGCATATATATATATATATACATATGAATATATGTATGAATATATTTATGGATATCTATAGACAAATATAATTATATATATATATATATATATATATCTATATATACATATCCGTGCATATATAGATTAAGAAAATTGTTATTTAATTTTATTATGCTATTTTATGTGATTTGAACATATTTTTTATATAATATTTATTATATCGTTTGGAGAAATCAATTGTATTTATTGATTATTGAATTTATTGCCATATTTATTTTGTATGATAAAATGTATTTATGTATAGATTAAATTATATGTGAATTTATGTGATTTACTATAATTTTTACATAAATAAATTTTAATGATTTAAGAAGAATCATAATTTTTAGTGTCTCAAATATATTGTGTCTTTGGATAATTGTGAAATTGAATTAATGTGGAAGAAGTTAATTTTATGAAATTGTTGGACTTATTTTGATGGTTTAAAAGAGATATGGAATTTAATGGATTTTGTAATAGTATATAAATCCGATGTATTTATCTAATTTTGGTATTTATAACATTATAAAATTTTATAGCTTTTAGATACACCATACAATACTGTTGTTCTATATTATATTGTTGATTAGCATGCAAGTATGTATGACCATCCTGTAAATGGTTGTTTATTATGGCTATCCTATGAATGCCATGGACTTGAGGGCTGGCAAGTATATTTGCACAGTGAGCATTAACCACTCCCCTCCTTGCCCATAAGTGGTTGTTATGGATAATCGCGCAAGTTACATCCATAGCCGTCCTTATGAGCATAGACAGGTATAATACATAGTGAACACTAGTTGTTTCCCTTGACCATAGGATAACTGTCATTGTAGAACTGTGTGCATATATGTATGGCTATCATGTCAGAGTTATGGGTTCAAAGTATGGCAAGTATAGTGCACAATGAGCATCAGCCACCCTCACCGTCGAATGACAATTATTTAGTAATCAGCATCATGGGACGCTAAGGTGGCCGACTGTAGGTTCTCTCTTTAACCTCCCCGTCAGGTGGTATTCGAGATGTTGGGTACTATCTAGCACCACTGGTATATCGTACAGTGCATTGAGTATCATATACATATATACATACATATATATTATTATGTTATGTTATGTCATGTTATGTTTTTTTGTACCACACTATAAGGAGGCAATGATCTGATTGATCTATGAGTAACCTAGCCTCATAACTTTGCTGCCTATGAGTCTAGAAGTCAAATGGGCATTATAGGCAACTACCCCAGACTGTATTGATAGTAGGGTACTGGTGACAGCTAATATCATGGATCACACAGTATGTTATATGGTATCATATGTATCCCCGATACGAGTGTGCGTATTCCGTAGTATATTTATGAATCTTAAAATTTTATTTTACCTTATTTTATCTTATCTATTCATGATTATGATTTTCTAATATTATCCTTTTTTGCTTTTATTATTATTATTATCATCATTATTATTATTATTATTATCATTATTTAACGTTGTTGTATATGTTATTATTATTTATTATGATTATTTTATTGTTATTCCCATTATTTATTATTATTATTATTATTATCATTATTATTATTATTATTGTTATTTTTTTTATTGTTATTGGTATTTAGCATTAAAATTGTTGTCAATTAGTATCGTAGTTATTATTAATTATTGATTATTATAATTGTTATTATTATTATTATTATTTATTTATCCATTTTTATTATCATTATTATTACTTGTTATTATTATTATTATGATTATTATGATGATTATTATTTTTATTGTATTTGTTATCATTATAATAATTATTATTATTGTTATTATTGTATGATAGCCTTCGGGCAAGTATCACAGTTTACGGGCAAAAATGATAACCATTAGGCAAGTATAATAGTCCTTGGCAAGTGGTAGCCTTTGGCAGGTGTGATAGCCCTTGGGCAAATATGGTTATGTGATAGACTTTGAGCAAGTGGTAGCCTTCGGGCTGGTATGATAGTCCTCGAACAGGTGCAGCTATATGGTATCCCTTGGACAAGTTGTACTAATACTATTATTATCATTAATGTCATTAATATAATAATAATTGTTATTATTATTGTGGTTGTTGTTTTGTTACCTCCTTTCTACGTTTATGCATTGGTATGTTCATTAAGTGGTATGGAGATATAGAATTGTACTAAGTAGGTGGTGTAGACGGACGTGAGTATTTAAAGATATTTGTTTAATAAATTATTTCTAGTATATATATTTTAATATTTTGATATTGAAGTGCTACTATTTGTGGAATTATTTGTAGTAAGGTAGAAGGAATAAGGTAGTGTTTTTATAAATGTGTTTTCTGTGCAAGAAATTTTGTAGCATGTCCAACCTTTAGGGGAGATACTGCCGAATTTTCCATACGATGGTCCGATATGATTTATTTTGAAATCAAAGCTTATTTAAGGTTTCGTAAAAGGATCCTGAATGGATACTGACAGTTTAATAGCTCAGCAGATTATTAAACAATATGTTAATCTTAAAATTATACATATATACAGTAATAAAAATATAATGATATATATATATAATGATAAAAATACACACACACACATATATATATATATATAATATTTTTAAATATGCTATTAATTACCGCTAGTGATACTTATTGATGGATCCCTTTACCATTTGACAAATTAAGTAGTTGTCCAAAATGGTGCAATTCCCAAATTAAGTTTTTAAAATAAAAAATCAACATATAACAAAACTCTTTTTACGTAATATTTTTTTCCTATTTGTTTATTTTTTAATTTTTTAATTTTTTTAGTCGAAATAATCATTCCTTAGAAGGAAATTGAATTTGTTAATAGCTTAATATTAAGGGAGTTGATTTGTTGACAAATGATTTGGCAATTTAGAACTTAATTATGTTGAGTTTACTTTGAAAAAAAAAATCATGTTGAATTTAAAATATAACATATCTCATATTTGATGAAATGACAAA
Organism: Ziziphus jujuba; assembly: GCF_031755915.1. Lineage (NCBI taxonomy): Eukaryota > Viridiplantae > Streptophyta > Magnoliopsida > Rosales > Rhamnaceae > Ziziphus > Ziziphus jujuba. Next base: position 10,706,176 of record NC_083390.1, read on the forward strand.
TTTTAATTAATTAGGCCTACAGCTGGTATCCAGGACCTTTTCTATTATATACCCACATCGAAAGACTTTTTTCCAATACTATTATAATGTAAATAATCAAACTGATCTATGCATCAAACTCAGTAAATTTTAAAGTATAACAACAACATATAATATTATTAGGCATATGATTCAAAAATTAATAAAAGCAAAAAAAATTAATTTATCTCTTTGTACACAATTGAAAAGCAAAACACCATTGAAACCAACTTCAATTTGTTTTTGTTTCTTGTTATTACACCTTTTAGACTAGTTTACAATGGGAGATAAAAAAGTTTATATTGATTAGGTAACGTTAAAGAGATAATATGTGATATATAGAAATTTGTAACTCATAAGGCAAAACATAGAAATTAATAACTTATTATAACTTGTATAAGATATTTAATAATTTATAAACTCTATTAAGGCCAAAAAAATGATTTAAAAACTCTATTAAGGCAAACAAATTTGACTAATTAGCTTTAACGAGTTTTTCTTTTCTTTTCTTTTTTTTTTTGTTGGAAAAGATAGCTTTAATGAGATGAGTTTAAAAGGAAAGTGAAGCAATTTTGGGAGGCCAAATTTAGTATTATGTTTAATTTTACATGATGTATAAAGCTGCTCCAAAAAAAAATTGTTGGGGTGAGAAGGTTATGACCAAGAGCAAGCTAGCTTGAAGTGTTAGCAACAAGCAAGCTTTTGGTGATGCTCTTGGGAATGGTTGTGTGTGAGTTGTGTTTTTAGGTTTTGGTTATGGTGTTTTCTGGTTTTTAGGGTTCCTAAAGTGTTCTAAGGTGTTGAAGAAGAGATAAGAAGAAGAGGAACACGTTGGCTTTTGAAAAATAAGGCTTGGATGTGTAGCCATTTCATTCATTTTACTATATAAGCTTGAAATTACAACTAGTTCACACATGCCAAGCATGTGAGCTTACAAAATGAGTAAAGTATTTGAAATTTAAAAATTAAAATGGTCAACACCTAACTTTTCATACACAAAAGAGTCAAAAACCAGCTGCAACATGTCTATTCCAAATATAGTAAAAAGTGGCATATGGTTTTGAACTAAGTTCCTATTGTTTAACTAGTTTGGGTAAACAACCAAACTAGCTTCACCTACTTAGTTCCCCTTTGTATCTGCTTATGAAACTTGGTTTCAAGCATCCTTGGTCATCAATAAATATTGTTCCAAGAGTTAGGAAAGTTATGGAACCGGATCATGGGCCAAACAGCTCCAAAACTGGCCCATACTCTGCATACTGGGCCCATCAGATACAGCAATCTGTTTGGAATAGAAAATGGACTTTCCCATGTCATTTTGACCTGAAATTTGAACCAGAGTCTTCTATATATGTCTGTAGACATCCCTCAAAATTTAAGCCCAAAAGGTTATTTGCAACCTGAGATATAAGATAAATAGTGGAGCTATGTTGCTGGAAATTATGAATCCAGCACCATAGGCATTTCAAGCATAACATTCCTACTCTTTTGTGCATAATTTTGCCTATAATTTTGCATACATAACTTAGGCACAAAACATTATCAAAATATACCTTGCATAAATTAAAAACATACAAAAAAAAAATATAAACTCATAAAAGGAAAGGATTTGATACCAAGGTGTGCATGCTAGCCGGTGACACGCACCATCAAGTGGCAAAATTGCCACACTTCAACACTCCTCCTTGGAAATTTTGTATGAGACATTGAGAAGTCCTCTCAATATCTCAAATCTCTTCTTTCCCAATGGCTTGGTGAAGATATCCGCCAAGTTTTCCTCGGAAGTCACATACTCCAACTTCACTTCACCACTTGCTTCAAATTCCCTTAAGGAATGATACTTGACCGGTATGTGCTTGGTCCTCCCATGTTGGACTGGATTTTGTGCAATTGCTATTGCTGAAGTATTGTCACACAATATTACCGTGGCTTCCTCTTGCTTCAAGCTCAAGTCCTCCAATAATTTCCTAAGCCAAACACCTTGATTAGCACAACTTGAGCAAGCAATATACTCGGCTTCCGCGGTGCTTTGTGCAACGGTTTGTTGCTTCTTGGAATTCCATGAGAAAGGACCATTTCCAAGAGTGTAAATGTAGCTCGATGTGCTCTTGCTATCATCCAAAGAACCAGCCCAATCACTATCACTATAACCAAGCAAAGCTTCATTCATGCCATCCTTGTACCATATACCTTAGGATTCTTTTTGCACAACTAAGATGATTTTGTGATGGACTATGCATAAATCTTGACAACACAGCCACACTAAACATGATATCCAGTCTAGTAGAGCATACATATAAAAGGCTACCAATTAAACTTCTATAGATGGAAGGATTTACCTTTGGAGAATCATCATCCTTCACCAACTTGGTGCCTTCATTCATAGGTGTGGCAACGCTATTACAATCCTCCATGTCAAACTTCTTGAGCAACTCCTTCACATAGCTTTTCTTGAGATATGAAGATGCCCTTGGATGATTGGACAACTTCAATTCCAAGAAAGTATTTCATCTCTCCAAGGCTAGACATCTTAAAGTTCAATTCTAGCTCACTTTTGAAATTGCTCACTTCTTTCTCATTACCACCGGTCACTAGGAGGTCATCAACATAAAGTGACACCAACACCATGCAACCATGAGTCCTAATATACAATGTAGGCTCATTAGGACTCCTCCTAAATCCATGCTTTGTCAAAAAACCATCTATCTTGGCATACCATGCCCTAGGAGCTTGTTTAAGGCCATACAAGGCCTTGTGTAGCTTGTATACCTTCTCTTCACTTCCTTTCTTCACAAAACCTTCGGGTTGCATAACATAGACCTCCTCCTTCAATATTCCATTCAAGAAGGCTGACTTCACATCAAGGTGATATACTTTCCAAGACTTTTGTGCTGAAATTGCAAGGAGAAGTCTTATGGTTTCCATCCTTGCAACCGGTGCAAAAGTCTCTCCATAATCCACACCGGCTTGTTGTGCATATCCTTTGACAACAAGCCTTGCCTTGTGCTTATTTATGGACCCATCCGGATTGTACTTGGTCCTAAAGATCCACTTCACCCCAATAGCATTCTTTCCCTTCGGTTTTGTTACCAAACTCCAAGTGTCATTCTTGTTTATCACATCGATTTCATCTTGCATGGCTTGTCTCCACTCTTTTCTTGCCATAGCCTCATGGACATTGATTGGATCACTCAATGCCACATTACACCTTTCATAAATCTCATTCAGAGGTCTTGTGCCTCTCACACCATCACCAATCTCCAAATCAGCCCCTATGGAGATTTCTAGCTCATTCTCATTATATTCATCATCATGGGCAGCACCTTCATCATTTCCTTGTTCCTCATCGTTATCATGAGCTGCAAGCCGATTGTCTTCATCCATACTAGCCAACTCCTCCTTACTACAAACCCATTTAGCTTCCTCATCAACTTTCACATCTCTACTTATCACAAGTTTCTTGGTTTCCAAGTTATACACTCTATATCCCTTGGTCACATCACTATAGCCAACCAAGACACCAACTTGTGACCTTTCATCAAGCTTTCCTCTCTTCTCTTGTGGTACTAGGATGTAACAAATGCTTCCAAATACCCTTAGATGATCAAGAGAAGGCTTATATCCAAACCAAAGCTCAAAGGGGGTTTTACTCCTCAAAGACTTGGAGTAAAGCCTATTTTGGATGTAGATGGATGTATTAACTCCTTCGGCCCAAAACTTCTTTGGCAAGCCACTTTCAAACAACAAACATCTAGCCATCTCCATGATGGTACGGTTTTTCCTTTCACATACACCATTTTGTTGTGGTGTGTATGGTGTAGTGAATTGATGAACTATACCATGATCCTTACAAAGTTGTTTGAAAGCCTCACTTGTGTATTCCCCACCATTGTCCGTCCTTAACACCTTTATAGTGCAACCGGATTGATTTTGCACTAACTTCATAAATTCTACAAACTTCTCCAAAGCTTGTGATTTTCTTTCAAGGAAATACACCCAACACATTCTTGAGTAATCATCAATGAAAGTTATGAAATACTTGCTGCCATTTAAGGATGGAACACTCATAGGACCACAAATATCCGAATGTATAAGTCCTAACTTCTCCTTTGATCTCCAAGAACAAGATTGAAATGCTAGCCTAGTATGCTTTCCTTTTTGACACACTTCATACACATGTTCTTGCTTCTCCACCAATGGCATGTCTCTAACAAGTTCATGTGTGCCTACCAATGACTTAAAGCTAGCATGGCCTAGTCTTTTATGCCAAAGTTGAGAGGTGTTCTCAACTTTGGTGTTCAATGCAACCGATGCACCATTTTCATCCATATTCAACCTAAAATTCTTGTTCTTCATTCCAACACACATTAATTCATTTCCATGTGGATCAACTATAGTGCATGTCATGTTTGAGAAGTGTAATGCATATTTGTTCTCAAGCATTTGACCTACACTAAGTAAGTTCTCACATAAAGAAGGTACATAGAGAACATCATGGATAGTTTTGATACCTTTGGTGGTGTGTATCACCACATCTCCTTTGCCTTTCACTTCCATCAAGGCTCCATTTCCAATTTTGACTTTGTTGTGGCTGCTCCTATCCAAGTTTGTGAACCACTCATGCTTGTGAGACATATGGTGTGTTGCTCCACTATCAATGATCCATCCTTCATCATTCTTGATGCTACTAAAACAAGTAGCAACAAACAACTCTTCGGATTCACTATCACTTGCATTATCTTTAGCAACATTTGCTTGTTGCTTATCTTTCTTGTTTGCCTTGCATACTCTCTCCACATGACCCTTTTGTTGGCATTTATGGCAAAATGCATCCGGCCTCCACCAACACCTTCTTGGATGATAACCTTTCTTCTTGCAATGGTGACAAGGTTCATAGGACTTCCTCTCGGGTTTGCTAGTTTCACCTTTCTACTTTATGACCTTAAGCTTGTTCTTCTTTTGATTTTGTGTCTTTTGATGTTGTTTAGACACAAATACAGCCTCCATTGATTCTTCATGTCTAATCCTCATCCTTTGCTCCGTAGCTTGCAAGGCATTCACCAACTCGGTCAAGGAAATTTCATTTAGGTTCCTTGACTCCTCCAATGAAGATATCTTAGCTTCAAACCTCTCGGGCAAGGAGACCAACACCTTCTCTACAATCCTTTGGTCACTTAATCTTTCACCTAGCACCCTAATTTGATTCACCACATTAAGAAGCCTTGTGGTGAACTCCTTAACCGTTTCTTTGTCTTTCATCTTGATGGTCTCAAACTCCCTCCTTAGGTTAAGGATTTGCATTTGCCTTGTCCTTGCACTCCCTTGGAACTCATCTTGAAGTTTGTCCCAAGCTTCTTTGGCACTCTCACATGCCATTATCCTTGTGAAAATGGTATCACTAATACAAGAATGAATGGCGGTGAGAGCCTTGAAACCTTTAGCCAATTCCTCCTCATGGTGCTTGATTTGGTTGACCGTTGCCCCTTGTCTCAAAGGCTCGGGTTCTTGGGGATTTATGGTGACCACCCAAAGACCATAAGTCTTCAAGTAGGCTTGCATCTTGATACTCCAAATGTTGTAGTTCTCTCCATTGAAGATAGGAGGAGAAGGAGTTGAAAAACTTGAAGAAGCCATGTGCATGTTGCTTTCTAGTATGAAGGAATATGAAAATATATTTGTGCTTTCAAGTATCTCTTCACTCTCAAGGAACGAACCAGCCTAAAAACCTCATAAATCTCACAAAAATGTGCCTTGCTCTGATACCACTTTGTTGGGGTGAGAAGGTTATGACCAAGAGCAAGCTAGCTTGAAGTGTTAGCAACAAGCAAGCTTTTGGTGATGCTCTTGGGAATGGTTGTGTGTGAGTTGTGTTTTTAGGTTTTGGTTATGGTGTTTTCTGGTTTTTAGGGTTCCTAAAGTGTTCTAAGGTGTTGAAGAAGAGATAAGAAGAAGAGGAACACGTTGGCTTTTGAAAAATAAGGCTTGGATGTGTAGCCATTTCATTCATTTTACTATATAAGCTTGAAATTACAACTAGTTCACACATGCCAAGCATGTGAGCTTACAAAATGAGTAAAGTATTTGAAATTTAAAAAGTAAAATGGTCAACACCTAACTTTTCATACACAAAAGAGTCAAAAACCAGCTGCAACATGTCTATTCCAAATATAGTAAAAAGTGGCACATGGTTTTGAACTAAGTTCCTATTGTTTAACTAGTTTGGGTAAACAACCAAACTAGCTTCACCTACTTAGTTCCCCTTTGTATCTGCTTATGAAACTTGGTTTCAAGCATCCTTGGTCATCAATAAATATTGTTCCAAGAGTTAGGAAAGTTCTGGAACCGGATCATGGGCCAAACAGCTCCAAAACTGGCCCATACTCTGCATACTGGGCCCATCAGATACAGCAATGTTTTTGGAATAGAACATGGACTTTCCCATGTCATTTTGACCTGAAATTTGAACCAGAGTCTTCTATATATGTCTGTAGACATCCCTCAAAATTTCAGCTCAAAACGTTATTTGCAACCTGAGATATAAGATAAATAGTGGAGCTATGTTGCTGGAAATTATGAATCCAGCACCATAGGCATTTCAAGCATAACATTCCTACTCTTTTGTGCATAATTTTGCCTATAATTTTGCATACATAACTTAGGCACAGAACATTATCAAAATATACCTTGCATAAATTAAAAACATACAAAAAAAAATATAAACTCATAAAAGGAAAGGATTTGATACCAAGGTGTGCATGCTAGCCGGTGACATGCACCATCAAGTGGCAAAATTGCCACACTTCAACAAAAATAATTTAAAAGATCGAGGCTCCCCAAGTTTCAGTGCAGTTCTGACCCTAGCTGGAGTGATAGACTCATTCTACCAAATAAGCTCTGCAGTTTGCACTTCAGTTGCACATTAGTATATCATGCTCAATTGCTTGTATTGAAGTCTAATATGCCTATGATTGTTCTATATCCTAAACTAGTTTGTACCGTATATACCGTTAACTACATTTTTTCTTTTTATATGTATTATACCGTTAACTACTTGACTGTATATAAAGTATGGAACTCTGATTCTGCTTGTTTACCAATCCCAACACAAACAAATTTTCCATGTAACAAAAATGCGATCAAAGTGTCACAATGTCTATTACAAAAACGTTTATATATGATATCTACCTTTTTGGCTTACAAAAGTACCCGTCATCCAAACATTATCCGGGATGGACTGGTAAACTAACGAGCATTTCAACATTCACAGCAACACTAAGTATCTGGTGGGAGTATGACTCCTAGGAATTACTTCAAGTATTTACCTAGTTGGTGCTTTCTCTAAATTACACCAAATAGGTGATTTTTCTATAACGAAATCACTACAAATAATTGTAGATTTATTTTGCCAAACAAAATAGCAATGTTTTTTTTACTTTTTAAACCTCCAAAAATTACTCTCATAGGGACTGTAAATGCCTATCGTATTTGCGATCAACATCCATGATGGGGCATGCAACAGTGGCTATCATGATTATTCTGTAACAAGATGATAAATGCCCATTATGTTACTTTTAAATAATAATAAAATATATATAGAATCAAACTCAAATCAAATAGTTGATATCATCATTAACATCATGGCTTCATTTTTAATTTAAAATTTTATTTATTAATTATCTTTTTTATAAGTTTTACTTTTCACAAATAAAAGTTTCGTATTTTATTACATTTATATTTGATTATTTTTTGAATTTTAAAATGGTTAAATAATAAATGAAATAAACTTTTAAATGTGTCACTAAAAAAGGATTTAATGTCAAAATCATCATATAGTGCTGGTGTAAGTCACTTATAGTATATATAATGTAATTAGTAAACCATATCAAATATCGCAACCAAGTCTACTTTGCATCAAATAATACCAATTACAAATTCGTGCGAAAATATTTATGAAGAAATGACTACATAATAATAATATATACAGAGTAAATAATAATAATAATAATAATAATAATAATACTGCTATTTTACATTTCTGAGCTAAAAATACAAGAGAGTGGGAGCCAAAATTAAAAGAAGACACGTGACAAATATTTGAGAAACCAAGCAAAGACCAACTTTAATATTATTCTTATACAAATGCTAAAGGTTCACCGAAATGGGTAGCTTCTTCTTAAACTAGCAAAAGAATCACCTGCAATAACAACAACCGAGCTATATATTCAATGAATTGGCCAAAATGAGAGTTAACTTTTAAGCACCTGCAGTGTCAAAACTGTAAAAGGAAATAAAAATATTTTATAAAAATTACAATGAGAAATTATCGTTCAATAGAACTATAAAAACCTATAGGGCAGCCGCTAGCATTATGATTTATTAATAAAATAAAGAGTAGCGAAAGGCAGAAAAATGTGCAACTAAGATTTTGTTATGAGAACAATAAATTCATAAAACCAATGCTTATCAAACGACATCAGAACAATTAATTGTCAGGTGGTACCCAGAGTTCCCCGAAACACTTCAACAAGGCAAATTATAATCTGTAGAGAGCCCTAGCGAAGTGTTCCCGGGAACTCTGGGAGACAACTGACTCTCTTTTCCTTCTGGCTAGTATGGCTCTTCCACACCAAAAATGCATAGAAAATCTCCTATTTATTCTTACCAAATTAAGTTCATGTTTACAAGCTGATCAAGGATATTCATTAGAGACCCGGTAGAAAAAAGAAGAATTACCTTAAAATTTTAAATGAATCTGGTCAGGAATTCAGCAAATGAGCATTTTTGAGTGGCTTTTTCAAACTCGCATCCAAGCCTTTTTTTTTTTTTTTTTTTTTTTTACTTTCTTCTTTTTTCTTTTCTTGGGAATATTTTCCGAATTTCATGGCCTTTCATCTTTCAATCATTTTCGTACACATACATATTGAAGCTTCAAAAAAGGTGCTACAGTCCGCTTTGATGCCCAGGTACATTAATTCGCTTTCGGAATCCTCCATGTGACAGAAAGCTTTTCGGCCGTCAAGATTATCGTTTGGTCTAGAATGGGATCGGCCCTCAACTTGATATCTTTGTCGCGACCCAATATTCGTATATGACAAAAAGTGTGTGTACAATAATACTGTAGAATCTAAATGGGCCAAGATTTGCTAGCTCTGTGTACGCATGTGACAGACTTTGAAAGTGAAAGAGAAAGAAAGAGAGAATAATGTCAGCATATATACTTATGAAATAATGTGGCCACTCGAAGACGAGTACTAGCTAGTCTATATTATTGTCAACTTTTTCCATCTATCCCTAAATCGGGTCTAGATTCACTGCCTTAGAAGCACAACATATGTGGTTTTTGATAGTATGGGTTTGGATACAAAAGAGACGAAACTGTAGCTATAAATACTGGAGTTGTAGTAGCATTATTGGTGCAATACTTCCGAGGCAAAGAAAATCCAAGCACATCAGATATCACCCAGAGTTTCCCCAAACACTTCATTAAGGATTCTCGGTAAATAAGAGATTAAACACTCCTAATTGAAGTGTTTGGGGGAACCCCCGGTGCTATTTGATATAAAAAGAATGATTAGTTTTACAAACATATATACTTTTTGTGAATTACTTTTTTTCTGATCTTTTTGCTGTGTTTGATAACAATTATATATGATATATGCTTTATCATTTTTTTCTATTTGCTTAAAAAAAAAAAATCATGAATTATATTTATTTATACTGTACTGATTTAGTTAGGATATAGTTTAAATCAATCAAGAAAACACTTATTTTCACTTCAGCTTAATTTTTTTGCATTGTATCTAGGTATTCTCTCTCTCTCTCTCTCTCTATATATATATATATATATATAACACTAGTACTTTTGTATTCTTTTAATTATTTATCTGATGAGCATATTATATAAATAATAGCCTTTTGTAAAAGTTTGGATGTTTTGTACTTTTATTTTCATTGAAAATTTTTAGCTCTTTCTTTAGCATTTTTATTTAACACTTCTTTACTGTCCCTATTTCATAATAAAATTATTCATTTTCTAATTCATATTTAACTTTGTATGATCAGGTCATTTCCCTATTTAATTATTTCTCTATATTTCAAGGTTACTTACTTCGAGTACCAGCTCATTTCAAAATCTGCTCAGCTCTTATAGTTGAAGAATGGAAATTTCTAAATTAACTTAGACAGTACGAACCGGTATCTTCCTATAAAGGCACATAATTTTTGTACAAGGGTAGTATATGTACATGCTGTTTGTCACAATCGGTGACAATAAGCATCTTTTGTGGTACATTTTAATTAGAGTGTTTAATTTTATTATTTTTTATTTTAAAATTTTAAAAGTAAATTTTTTTATGATAATCATTTTAATCGTCATTTGGCATGTATATCCCATTTGTAATCATTTACCAATTATGATAAATAGCATTTTTCATATGTACCATGGCATGCAAGATACTTAATCATTCACTACCAAATATATATATGTATTGTTGCAATGATATATATGTGCTGTTATTAAAAATTTACATTTGGTGACGATCTTATTTTGTAAAGAAATGTAATGTACACATGTTTTATCATAACTATTTTCCAAATTAAATATGAAAATTTGTATAAAATATTGCTTGTTTTGGTCACAAAATTAATTGGGAATTTTTCTGGTCAAAAAATGGGCCTTTGGTGAAATTTCATATGAGTAAAAATGTTTATCATATCAACCAACTTTTTAAAAATTAATTTTATCTAAGTTTTTTTCCCTATTTGATTTTTGAGGTTTTGTAAGTAATATAACACTGAATATGTCATGATGATTTCATAATTACTTACCAAAACCCTAGAATAGCAATGGTTAGAGGAAACAACACCAAAATTTCTATAAAAAATTCAATGTCATCTCCCATGTAATTTGGACCTTCCTCCAAATATTCTCTTGATAGAAAACTCACTCCAAAAGTATCAGCATCATTCCTCCCCTCCATACTACAATTTTACATAAATTTGGAAGATTTCGATAATAACATGTAAAAAATATAAATAATAAATAATAAATTACAAATACTTTTTTATGTGTCATGACCATTCTCGGAGTTTTATACCTAAACCCTAATATGGCCCCACATTTTCCCAAGCTGTAACTTAGCATAGGAAGAGTATACTTTCAAAAATTCATATCCATATTGATGTGATTCCGCCCGAGCCCGCTCAACCGATAACCCGCTGGGGTGCTGACCCGACATGGATGAAGCCTAGGCCAATCACAAGAGCTCAAATTAATAGATTTAAGGACAACGTGGAAGCATTTATACAGGGGGTAATTAATCTCAACAGAGCTTGTCCATACTTGAAGATACAAAGCCTATTCTAAGCATCCAAGTGGTGGAAGCCGATACGGACCCGAGTAGCAGTTTTCGTGCAAATATGGACAACGGGCAGCATGAAATGGTTCCAACTCTTTATGGATTCAATACATATGTCTAGGAGGATATGGAATCAAGTCAATCTAGCTTCAAAGGCATTCAAAAAGGGGTTGTACGGACAGCTTCAAATTTGGCCTATTTTTTACTGTATTTTGTGCTGGCTTTACTATATTTTGCTAAGTTGGCTTTTACTTCCTCTTCTAAGCATGGGAAATGTGTGGGACTTCATATTCAGCTTATTTGGCATCCCATAAAGCATATTGAAGCTGATTTGGAGCTCAATTTGGTCAAAAATTGGTCCAAGTCAACTTAGTCCAAATGCTAATATTATAGTTTCCTAATTTGATTCTACTTTTTGTTTTAGGAAATTACAATTACTTTTTAGTTTTTATTTATTTATTTTCTGGAACGACAAGTTTAGGAAAGTTATTATTTTATTATTTTCATTGTAAATTAATTAATTCCTAATTCAAAATAAAGGAATTAATTAATCCAAATTAGATTAGGAAAGGAGTGAGAATTTTGGCCACCATAGGAAACTACTTTGTATGGCTGGTTTTCCCTTGTTTTTAGGGTTTTATTTCGTGGCTTTGTAGCCTTTTTAAAGGCTTATTTTTCAATAATAATACAACTTTGATTTGATTGAGAAAATACTTGTGTGATTAATTATCTCTTTGTTCTTTGACAACACCTAAAACATCATTATAGAATTGGTTGTTTTAGCTTGACTTATTAATAGGTTTTCCATCCCCTATTGTGGTGTCTACATTATACCAAGGTTTCTAACCATAGGTTGGTTATGGGTTGAGGTCAATTCCATTAGAACTTGAACTTAATTAAGATCCAGGCTAATAGAATACGGGTATAGGAGCAGGTCGTCCTAGGTTCGTATCATTTGGTATTAGAGCCAAATTTTGTTCAGGTTTGATCTATCTTTATTTGCTTTATTTGTTTTTGTGTTATTCTTCAATTTTAACATTAGGTTAAGGTTGCATCCATCCCATACACGTTCTGCATCTTAAAAAAAAAAAAAATTCAATTCCTAGTTGAATTAGGATTTCCTAGTTTTATCGTATTTTTGTTTCCTACTTTGTTGGTTGTTTTTCATCATTGTTCTTGTTAATTTTGGTTATTGTTGATTTTTCTTTGCTGTTTTAGTCTTAAATATTTGCATTCATCTATTTAAAAAAAAAAAAAAAAAACTGCACATTTGTGTTTAATTGGAGGTCATGGGTTTGGTGTTTGTTTAGGAGTTGGAATTGCAATTTTGGTAATTATTCTTGCTACTGCAGTTGTTTATGGTCCGTGAGTGAAAAAAAGGAAAAAAAAAAAAAAGAAAAAAAATAGAAGAAAGCCGAATATAAAAAAATATATATATATCGGTTTGTTGAAAATTGGTGTTGAAGTTTGTTGCTGGAAATTTCTTGTAATTGCTGCTTTGTTGATTATTTATTCCATATTTGGAGTTTCTGGAGAGTTATTTTTGCTGCTGGATATTTGAGTTTGAGTGCTAAATTATTTGGATTAAAATTAGTTGAAGGATTTGATACAAAAACTTGAATTACAAAGAACAACAACCAACACTTTTCTATATTTTTGTTCTCTTTGATTCTTGTTCGTATTTGAATTTCTTTTTCTAGAATTTTATTCTTGAATTCATAATCTATTACCATCTGGTCCAGTTCTTCAAAATTCCAAAGTTTTCCCATTAATTTGCTTTATTTTGCCTAGAAAAGCCGAAACTAGATTTTGTTGAATTCTTTCGGTATTGCCTACTTTTTGCTACTGTTTTGTTGATAAGTTTAATTAAAAAAAACATACTTGTGATCTAATTGCTGTGTTGAGAGTGTTTTAATTAGAACTTTGAGATAATTCATTGAGTGGAAAAAGGCAAGAGTGTGTGAGCTTAAAAGAGGGTAAAAGCCGAAACTAGTGTGAAAACACGAGTGTCGAGACCTTGATTAAGTGAAACACGTGAGGGAGTGCCTTTTGGTGAGAATTTATTTTATTTTGGATTGTTTATACTAACATGGCAGATTCATGGGTGAGGAGAGGATAGCCGCCTTTGAAAATTAATGAAGAAGAGTCCGTAGGATTTAAAGGTGATTTCCAAGCTACGGGGAGTGGTGAGCAAACAGACATGAGGGCTATATTGGAGCAATTACAGTGGATAAATGTCCGTTTTGACCATTTAAATCAAAAGATGGACAGGTTAGAAACATCCCAAGGAGTGCCCAATATAAGGTTAGATGCTCATGGAGGTCGAGGTAGAGGAGGCCGAGGGCGACTAAGAGAGGAATTTGGGGGAAGTAACTATGGAGATGACTTGGATGAAGGGTTTGATGAAATTTTTGAACCTCAAGAAAGGCTAATCCATGGGAGACCAGCAAGGAATGACGATGATGATCTTGGCAACATCAAGGTAAACATCCCACCATTCATGGGTAAAAGTGATCCGGAAGCATATTTGGAATGGGAAGAGAGAATGGAGATGATTTTCGATTGCCATCATTATTCTGAGGCCAAGAAGGTGAAGATGGCAGCAATGGAGTTTGGTCATTACGCACTCCAATGGTGGACCAATGAGGTAAACACCCGAAGAAGGGTTGGTGATGACTTGATCACTACATGGCGCCAAATGAAGGGAGCCATAAGGAAGCGGTTCGTGCCATCACATTATCATAGGTTGCTGCATTAAAGGCTTCAATCCCTATCTCAAAGAAGTATGTCCGTGGAGGATTATTACAAGGAGATGGAGATGCTTATGATGAGGTTAAACATGTATGAGGATAGAGAAGCAACCATGGCAAGATTTCTTGGTGGTTTGAATCGTGAGATAGCTAACCAACTAGAATTGCAACAATATGTGGAATTGAAGGAGATGTTGCATGTGGCTATTAAATTAGAGCATCAATTCAAGAGGAGGGGTGTAAGCTCATGGTTTGGAGGTGTTTCCAATAGTGGAGGGTCCAATTCAAGTGGCTGGAGGAACAATCCCATCTATGAAAGCAAGCCAAAGCTGAAAGTCAAAGAAGATAGTTCAAACTGGCCAAGGAAGCAAACTAGAACCGAATCTGTCCAAGCACCAAAGAATGAGGTAAAATTAGATCCTAAACCTTCTAGAACTCATGATGTTGTGTGTTTTAAGTGCTAGGGAAGAGGACATATCGCTAGCCAATGCCCGAATAGAAGAATCATGGTGTTAAAGGGCAATGACGAGCTAGAATCAGAAAGTGAAGAAAGTGAGGATGAAGCCAAGCAAGAGGAGGAGGACTTGGAGGATGAACCCAAAACCTTGCAAGCATCCAATGCTGAATTAAACTTGCTTTCTAGGAGAGTACTGGCTGCATACAAAGATGAGGATGAAATTCAAAGAGAGAACATCTTCCGCACCCGATGTGAAATTCAAGGTAACATATTTAGTATGATTATAGATAGCGGAAGTTGTGCAAATGTAATTAGTAGCATGGTAGTTGATAAATTAGACCTAACAACTATTAAACATCCAGACCCATATAGATTACAATGGCTAAATGATAGTGGTGAGATAAAAGTAAATAAACAAGCTGAAGTAAAATTCAGCATTGATACTTATGTGGATATTGTATTGTGTGATGTTGTTCCAATGCATGTGGGTCATATTTTGTTGGGTAGGCCATGGCAATTTGATAGAGATGCTATCCATTATGGTAGAGAGAATAGCATCGTATTTAAATTTGAAGGGAAAAAGTTTAAGCTGGAGCCATTAACTCTAAAGGAAGTATTTAGCGATCAACTTCAAATGCAACAAATGAGGGAAGCCGAGAGGCTCAAGGAGAAGGCTAGTATGGCACCAACGGTTCCACGATCCATTCAAGAGGAGGAAGATGAGCTTGCTGTCCAAAGTAAGTTCTCTAAAACCCAGGTTGAGTGCAAATATTTTAACAACCCCGAGAGAGAGAAAGTAAGAGAAAAAACCGAGTGTGAGAGAAAACAAATGCAAACCGTGAGTGGGAAAGAAAAAGAAAGGAAAGAGAAGAAAAATAAATTTTCTTATCTTAGCTTTAGTGATGTTAATAAAGTAAATAAGAAATCATTGCTGGTCATGAATTTTAAAGATTCTTATATAAAGATGTTTTTGTTGCATAGAATTTTCTCTGCATTGTTGAGAGCCTTACTTAGTGGAAATTTGAAAATTTGTGAAATATTGTTTGCTAACTTTAAAAAGTGTAATTTTTACCATAATGAGCATGAATTTCTAGATTTTGTTGTAATAGTGTTTGACCAAGGAGAATTGGTTTGGTTGCACTTATGGAAGGAAAGGTTTCCTAAACAAAGAAAGTCAAAGCTCATGCCGCCTATGGATGGACTTTTTCAACTTTTGGAGCAGATTAATGAGAATACCTACAAACTTAATTTAATAGGTGGGTATAGTGTTAGTGCTGCATTTAATGTTGCTGATTTAACTCCTTTTGCTACAGGTGATGATCTTGATTTGAGGACAAATCCTTTTCAAGAGGAGGGGAATAATGCGATTTCGCCCGAACCCGCTCAACCGATAACCCGCTGGGGTACTGACCCGACATGGATGAAGACTAGGCCAATCACAAGAGCTCAAATTAATAGATTTAAGGACAACCTGGGAGCATTTATACAGGGGGTAATTAATCTCAACAGAGCTTGTCCATACTTGAAGATACAAAGCCTATTCTAAGCATCCAAGTGGTGGAAGCCGATACGGACCCAGGTAGCAGTTTTGGTGCAAATATGGACAACGGACAGCATGAAATGGTTCCAACTCTTTATGGATTCAATAAATATGTCTAAGAGGATATGGAATCAAGTCAAGCCAGCTTCAAATGCATTCAAAAAGGGGTTGTACGGACAGCTTCAAATTTGGCCTGTTTTTTTATTGTATTTTGTGCTCACTTAACTATATTTTGCTGAGTTGGCTGTTGCTTCCTCTTCCAAGCATGGGAAACGTGTGCGACTTCATATTCAGCTTATTTGGCATCCTATAAAGCATATTGAAGCTGATTTGGAGCTCAATATGGTCAAAGATTGGTCAAAGTCAACTTAGTCAAAATGCTAGTATTATAGTTTCCTAATTTGATTCTACTTTTTGTTTTAGGAAATTACCATTACTTTTTAGTTTTTATTTATTTATTTTCTGGAACAATAAGTTTAGGGAAGTTATTATTTTATTATTTTCATTGTAAATTAATTAATTTCTAATTCAAAATAAAGGAATTAATTAATCCAATTTAGATTAGGAAAGGAATGAGAATTTCGACCACCATAGGAAACTACTTTGTATGGCCGGTTTTCCCTTTGTTTTTAGGGTTTTATTTCATGGCTTTGTAGCCTATTTAAAGGCTTATTGTTCAATAAGAATACAACTTTGATTTGATTGAGAAAATACTTGTGAGATTAATTATCTCTTTGTTCTTTGAGAACATCTAAAACACCATTATAGAATTGGTTGTTTTAGCTTGACTTATCAATAAGTTTTCCATCCCCTATTGTGGCGTCTACATTATACCAAGGTTTCTAACCACAGGTTGGTTAGAGGTTGAGGTCAATTCCATTAGAACTTGAACTTAATTAAGATCCGGGCTAATAGAATACGGGTTTAGGAGCAGGTCATCCTAGGTTCGTATCACATATATACCTCCCACTTATAACAGGTCCATAATTTTACAGCACTTCATAAATATACCAGCACATAAATGTAATAAAAGATAATAATAATAATAAAAATAATACGAACTATCTCAGACCCATAATATATCTAACAATAATGGAGACAACCATAAAAGTAGTTATAATAATAATAATAATGACAATAAATAAAGACAATCTAAATCTCATGCCCTAAATCATACAACCCACATTTCAATGTATAGGAAATATACAAATATGGACTTATGTTATTAAGAAATAATAAATTGTAAAATGTTCTTAAATAAAATAAATTATATCAAAACACATATATGTAAATAATTCTTTACATTGAATAGTTAAGATTATGACAATAATTCCGATAACATTAATACTATTCATAACCAAAGTAAATTCATATTTTCTTTATATATATATATATATACACACACATAAACATGGATATGTATACAATCTCTCAAAGAATTTGAGTATCCTGCGCGTAGACCAATACACTTACACGAAAGCTAACACGCCTGTCCAAAAGCTAATACAACTACAAGAAGGCTAAAATATCTATGTGAAGGCTAATATATTTGCCAAGAGGTTGATACACATACTTAAAGGCTAATAAGCTTGTCCGAAGGTTAAAATATCTACCCGAAGGCTAATCCGAATTTTTGTTACTAGTACTATATGAACTTTCCACTACTTTATAAAACTACACATGTACTTCTAAAACCATAAAGTGGTAGTTCAGATGATTAAAGTAATCATGCAATTGATATGTTAGAACCCATCCAAGATCCCTTATCAGAACCCTAGACCCTATGACCTTCCAATGAAATATCTAGTAGCATTTCTGCTAAGGATTGGATATACCATAAAATTTCCTGTATAGAAGATACACTTTTAAAAGACATCACCTTATTCCACCCACCTTACTACAAGGATTTCCACAACAGCAGCACTTCAAAATAAAAGCATAAGATTATAGGTGTTGAAAATAAATTAATGAAAACAAACACCTGTAAGACTCATGTCACCACCCACTTCGTACAGTCTTATATTTCTATACCACTTTATGAATACACTAAATGCATAAATAATAATAATAAATAACTAAAATAAATAAATTATAATAAAATAAAAATTTAAAATCTATAAATATTCAATGTGATTCTCACACTCGCAGTGGAGAAATGTCCGATATACCATATAACATACCAATGCACGGTCCCATGATATCAGCTGTCACAAGTACACTACAACCAATATGGTTCGGGTTGGTTGTCTATAGTGGTCGTCCGATCCACTGATCTCATAGGCAATAGAATTACAAGATGAAGTTATTCATAGGCTGAATGGAGTTGTTATCCCATATGGCATGATACGTACGGACATAACATTTTATATATACATATACATATACATGAAAAAGATACTTGATGCACCATACGATATACCAGTGGCGTCAGACAATACTTGGCATCCTAAGCATGACCTGACGAGGAGGTTAAAAAGAGAAACTTGCAATCGATCTCATTGGCACCGCACGGCATTGATTGCTAATAACTTGCCATGGCTAAAACAATCATCCTTCGACTAAGGGGAGGGTAGCTAATGCTCAGTCAACAAATACACTAGCCAATTCTCAGGCCCATAGCTCTCACAAAATGGCCATATATATGCACGCTAATTCGTAATAACTAGCCCTGTAGCTAAAAGTGGGATGGCTGATGCTCGCTATGCAAATACACTTGCTTATCCTCACTCACCCGAACTCACAAAGGGTGACCATGAATATAACTCGCGCGTTGATCGATAATATTATAAACAATCATTTTCCAGCCAAGGAGAAGGGCCACTGATGCTCATTGTGCAAATAGACTTGCCAACCCTTAGGTCCATGCCTCTCATAGGGTGACCATAATAAAATAAACAATCATCACACGGCCAAAGAGGGGGGCAACTGATGCTTACGGTGCAAATATACTTGCTAACCCTAAGATCTATGGCGCCCATAGGGTGACCATAATATAATAAACAACTATGCTACAATGGCCATAAATACTTGCACACTAATCAACAATACAATACATAACATCAGTACTGTATAATGCATATAAAAACTATAAAATTTTACAGTATCATAAATACCCAAATTCGATAAAATACATCCGGATTTATCTACTTTTACTTAATCAATAAAATTCCATATTTATTTTAAACCATCTAAATAAATCCAACAATTTAAATAATTCAATTTTTACCTGAATAAAACCAAATTCTTAAAAATTTAAATACACAGTTATGTTTTTATGCACAATAATTTAATATGATTATTTTCCTTAAGTCCTTAAAATTTATTTATGCTAAAATTATATTAAACTACATATAATTTAATTCCACATAAATACATCTTATCATGCAACATAAATAAAACAATAAATTTTGCAATAATTAAATACAAATCTCCAAAACCATATAATAAATCTTACATAATAAATATATTTAAATCACATAAAATAGCACAATAAAATCAAATAACAATTTTTTTTTAATTTTTAAACATACATGATATTTTTCAAAATATTAAATAACACAAAATGTATATATATAACAGATATACATAAAAGTAAACATATATATATATATACATTTAACCAAATATATATATATAACAAGGTTTATGACAAATATATTCATGTATAAAAAAAAATGTATAACAAATATACTTTTATATATCTATATATATATAAACACATAAATGTGAACTTAATTATACTCAATTACTTACACATTTATATTTGCACGCACAGACATACATATATAAACAATTTAGCAAGTATGTATACATTCATATATATATATATATGTATTCATCTATAGATATTCATATATTTATTCATCCTTTAAAATATATACATACAAACATTTAACAAGCAAATTTTTAACAAATATAAGTGTTCACATATATATATATTCATATGTGTGTACAATTCACAAAATCACAATATATATATATATATAATATCCCGACTCGAGAAAATACCTTAAATTTGAATTTTTGACAAAATTTGACAACGGTTAACTAGGGTTGATGAAGTGGGTTTCATGGTTGACTTTTAACTGTGAGAAGAATTTTGCATTGACCAAAGTACCATGGTGAATTACTCATCGACACCAGTTCATAGACTAGTAGTACGTCAAAATCAGATCTAAAAATATAAAGTTATGGTCAAAACAAGATGCGATTTGGATTAATCAGCGAGTCTGGAGTTGACTTTTTTTTATCCATATGGATTTTGATATTGACTTATGCACCATGTGATAGTGCTCGTCGATATCTGTCCATAGACTAGTGGCAGGTTTAATTTGGATCTGTGGTTGAAAAGTTATGGATCTGTAAAGTCGTGCCTATCTTTTCTGGCACTGACTTTATCGGATAATGAAATATTTAAAAGAGTCTCTGACTTGTGCCATGTGTCACCAATTGGGAGGTGTCATATGTCACTTTTAAAAAGATGCCACATGTCATTCATAATAAAAATTATTATTTTTCTTTTTCTTTTCTCCCTCTTCTCTCTGACATGTGAAACTCTCTCTCTTTCTCCCCCGCTCCCTCCCTATCTCTCTCTCGACCTCACAAAATTTTGGGCATTCTGGTCATCTGTGTACTACATGCATCGGATGAGGATAAAGCCTGTGAGGAGTCCGACAGGTAGCCGAAAAACCATATCGAGTCATCGCTGGACTTTCCTAGATCAGGCATCCATTGTCTGTGATAATGAAGCAGGTTTTCCGGTGATCTGGCTACCTATCAACCGAATTAGCCTCCTTTCCACCATTTTTGGACCTCCTGAGCTTGATTTTGAGCTCGTTCAATTCCCTATCATTTAGGAGATATGGTGAAATGAACCTTGGTTGAATTTTCCAGGTCATTTTCCAGCCACTGCCGGTTAGTCTCTTTAGCTTTCCATTGGTACCTTATTTACGAATTATAATGGTGTATTTAAAAAGTTGCCATATTTGAGTAAATTTTGGGTTTAATGTGATATAGGTGTTAAGCTATGTATATATGTATATGTTCACATATAGATATGTGCATGTATGGTTGCAAATGCATATGTGGGTGCTTCTTTGGCACGTATATAGATATATATGCACATGTTGAGTATATCTACATATATTTATATATATATTTGTTAAAAGAATTATATATATATATATGAACATAGAAATGCTATGGTACAGACAGTCCGCATGTGGATCCGTAGTATTGACGATAATTTTTTAAAAAGCCATCTTCAATATTGTTTCTGTTTGATAGTATTGACGATAGTTTTTTTAAAAATCCTAGTCAATACTGCAGGTTCGCATATGGATGGTCTACACCATAAACAATCTCCATATGAATATATATATATCTCTATGTGAACATATATGAATGTATGTAAATGAATATATATATACATATTTTGGGTTATTTAGAAATTTAAAAAATATTATGTACGTTTTAAAAATTCAAGTAAATTGTTATTTAATTTTATTGTGATATTTTATGAGATTTAAATATATTTGTTATATAAAATTTACTGTTATTTTTATTTGGCAAAATAAAATGTATTTGTTTGAAATTAACTTACATGTAAATTTTATGTGATTTAATATAATTTTTGCATAAATAAATTTTAAGGATTTAGGAAGAATAATAATTTTTAGTGTATAAAATATATATGTGTATCTGGATAATTGTAGAATTGAAAGTATATTGGTAATAATTAATTTTGTAAATTTTTTTATTTACATGGTTGTAATAAAAATAAAAATGAAATTTTATGGATTTAGTAAAAGTATATAAATCCTAATGTATTCTATCAAATGTCGGTATTTATGGTATCGTAAAATTTTATAGTTTTTAGATGCATCATTCAGTATCGGTGTTCTATACTGTACTGTTGATTAATGCACAAGTATATATGGCCATCATATGATTGTTGTTTATTTTATTATAGTCCTCTTGTGGGAGCCATGGATATGAGGGTTGGAAAGTATATTTGCACAGTGAGCATCAACCTCCCCTCCTTGGTTGCCGGATGATTGTTTATTTTATTATAGTCATCTTATGGAAGCTATGGACCCGAGGATTGACAAGTATATTTGAACAATGAGCATCAGTTGACCCCTTCCTTGGTCGCAGAATGATTGTTTATTGTATTATGAAACAATGCATAACTTATATTCATGATCGTCCTTTGTGAGTTGTGATGAGAAAGGGTAGGCAAGTATATTTGCATAGCAAGCATCAACCATCCCCCTTTGCTATAGGATGGCTGATCATTATAGATTAGCATGCATATATGTATGGCCATTCTGTAAAAGTTGTGGGCCTGAGGATTGACAAGTATATTTGCTCAGTGAGCATCAGCCATCCTTTTTTTGTTGAAGGATGATTGTTTTAGTCGCCAAGGTGACCGATTACAGATTTCTCTCTTTAATTTCCCTGTTAGATAGTGCTTGGGATGTTAAGTACTATCTGACACCACTAGTATATTGTATGGTGCATCAAGTATCTATTTCATAGATACATGTATATATATATATATATATTTATGTCTACATGTACAACACCGTACGAGGGCAACGATCTAATTCGATCCATGAATAACTTAGTCTCGTAACTCTATTGCCTACGAGACCAACGAGTCAGACGACCATTATAGGCAACTGCCTCGAACCGTATTGGTGCACATTTCCTAGTATATTTATAGATTTTAAAATTTCATTTTACTTTATTTTATTTTGTTTTATTTTTTTCCTATATATTTATGATTATGATTTTCTATTATTACCATTATTTGTTATTGTTGTTATTATTATTATTATTAAAAATTATTAATTGTTATATGATTATTATTATTTGTTGTTAATGACTTATTATTATTATTATTATTATTACTACTATTTATCATTTTTATTGTTATTAATATCATTATTGTTATTGAAATTATTATTATTGTTGTTACTATTATTACTATTATTATTATTACTAATTGTCATTGTCTTTATTGTTATTATTAATTATTATTTTTACTATTGTTAATTGTTATTCTTGTAAGTTGTTATTATTTATTTTGATTAATATTATTATTGTTATTAATATTATTATTATTTTTACTATTTATCATTATTATTGTATTAATTGTTATTGTAGTTATTATTATTTATTTGACTATTATTATTATTATTAATATGATTATTGTTATTATTATTATTATTTGTTTTATTATTATTATTATTATTCTTTTTACTACTTGTGAATTTGTTATTGTTATTACTATCGTCATTAGTGTCAATTGCATATTCATTGTATTTATCCCATCGGCCACATGCAATAGTCTTCGGAAAAATATAGTGTGGTAGCTTTCAAGAAAGTATTATAATTTTTGGGCAAGTGTGGTAGCCCTCGAGCAAGTATAATAGCCTTTGGATAAATATAGTAGCCTTCGAGCATGTATAGTAGTCCTTGAGCAAGTTGTACTAATATTATTATCATGCTATTATTATTATTATTGTATTGTTGTTGTTTTATTACCCTTCTATTCACATTTATGCACTTGGTATGTTCATAAAGCGGTATAGAAATATAGGATTGTACTGAGTGGGTGCTGTGAGCAAATATGAGTCCTAAAGATATTTATTTTCACTAATTTATTTCCAACACTTGTATTCTTACGCTTTTATTACCGAAATGCTGCACCTTGTGGAAAACCTTGTAGTAAAGTGGGAGGAATAAGATGGTATGATAGTGGAGTGTTTTCTGTGTAGGAAATTTTTGGGCATGCTCAACCCTTAGGAGAAATGCCGCCAGATTTTCCATAAGACGGTCCAATAGGGTTTTCCCTAGGATCAAGGCTTATCTAGGTTTCCAACAAGAAATATAGATGGGTCTTAACAGATACATGTTGACATGCACATATATACGTATATATATATACAGAATATATGTATTTGTAAACATACTATACATCTAAACACATATTTATTATATATATATATATATTCAATTTCACACCATTTTGCACACTAAATACAAAAGTTCACAAACAAATGGCACTTTTCAAAATATACCACCAAAATTAATAAATAGGGTACCAAAAGAAACCTAAGAGGATGAGAAGCACTAAAATAATCTCCATTAGACTCAACGCTGCCAGTGTTAGTTGGAAAATGGTTGAAAAAATTTGGCCAAACTCCCCTCCAATGTATCTCATAAATGGTTTGGAATTTGGACAAATGGAGTCATTTTCTATGTTGGCAGGTCGAAAACAAGGGGAAGGACCGAAAACTATGATGAACGGACGGCCATTTTTAGGCCAATTGTGACACATGACATTCTCTAAACATAACACATGGCACCTTCCAACTGATGACACATGGCACAAGTTAGAGATCCTTTTAGATATTTTATTATCTGATAAAGTCAGTCCTGGAAAAGATAGGCACAAATTTATAGATTTGTAACTTTTCAACCATACATTTAAATTAAGCATGATGCTAGTTTACAGACTCGTATAGATGAGCGCTATCACATAGTACATGAGTCAATATCAAAATCTATATAGATAAAAAGTCAACTTCAAACACGCCAATTAGTCAGGATTGCATTTTGTTTTTACTATAACGTTCTATTCTTAGCTCCGATTTTGGCATACTATAGCTTACGAACTCGTATCTATGAGTACTTCACCGTGGTGCCTCAGTCAATGTAAAATTCCTTTCATAGTAAAAAATCAACTACATAATCCACTTGATCAACCTCGGTCAAACTTAGTTGAAAATTCAAATTTGGGACATTTTTTTGGGTTAGGATGTTACGTGATAATAATAAAGTAATAATAATGATATTAATATAAAATTAGAACTAAAAGTGACAAATGTATTACTTAACCCGCACACTGATAGTAGAAATATACCCAATGTACCATATGACATAACAATTCACGGTCGGTATACTATTGCCAATATAGCCAGGGATTGTTCCCTATAAAAGACTTCCAACCTATTAATCTCGTAAGTAGTAGAAATACGATACTAAGTTGTTCATGAGTCTAACAATGTCATTGCCCCGGTACAATCTGATACAGCTAATACATAATATATATATATATATATATATCAAAAAGACATTTGATGCACCATATGATATACTAGTATTGCCAAGTGGTACTTGGCGTCCCAACACCACTTGGCAGATGGGAGGGAGAAGAACAGAACTTGCACACAACCCCTCTAATGTCCTTAAGGTGCCGATGCGAAACAACATGCCATCCTCTGGCTAAAGGGAGGGCATCTAATGCTCACTATGCAAAATACATGCCAGTCCTCTTTCACTTAGTTATCATAGGATGGCTAAATGCAACATGTAATCCTTTAACTATGGGAAGGGTGACTAATGTCACCATTACAAAATACTTGCCTATTCTCTCTAACATTAGCACATAAAGGATAACTACAAATGGCCTACATGTTGAAATCAGTCACGTGTATATTGAGAACACTAATATTATATCGTGCATCTAAAAACTAATTAATCATGTAAAAATATATAAATACAAAAGTATGATTTTTCATAATTACATTTTAAAATCGTAAATAAATGCTTTAAATAAATAAGTAATCATACAAAGTCATCTACCTGTATTTAATTATACACACCCATGCACATATATATGTATAAATGAACATGTTCTAATAATATGATTATTTTGCCAATTCTAAAGTTAACAATAAACATTTGCCCAATTCAAACATAATTTAGAAAATGATACAACTCATATTTGTATGCCTTACACATATATGAATATACACATATTTATAATCATATTAAGGCATTGAAATATTTAAAACAAAAAAGATACCGTATAAATAATACATTCTTACTTGTGTCCAATTTACTTTATGAAGAAAACAAAACAACATTTAAACCAACCTAAAGTCTACAAATCCACATATCGGCAAATACTTGGATAGATTTAAATAAGCGTAACCCAATAATTTAATTTCATAAAACTATTGCTCGGCAATTAAAGCTAATATATCAATGAATGAAATTATTTTAATTAAGCATAAGCATCTAAACCTTTTAGAAGTTTATAAAACACCTAATTAATAATCATTTGCTAAATAACACAATAAATCCAAATTTAATAGCAAATACATATATTTTCCCGTAAAACATAATTTAGAAAATATACTAGTCATAGTATTAACATTTACTCATCCATGCTTTACTGTAGTGTTAGCTATAAGTTTCCTCCGTATGCCTAACATACACTATGAATATTATTTATATAATAATGATATCCCAAGATATTGGAATACCTTAAGTATTCTAAAATTACTTTTACTATTTCAAATTTTCGAAATTAAACACTAGAGGAGTTTAGCTGCAACACACTGACCAGAGAAAATGCTCCAAATTTGAACTTTTGACCAAATGGGTTCTACAGTTAACTTTTATTGCAAGAGGAATTTTATATTGACTTATTTACCATGGTGAAGTACTCGTCGACATGAGTTCATAAACTAGTAGTACACCAAAATTGGAGCTAGGATTAGAAAGTTATGATCAAAACAAAATGCAATCCAGAATGATCGGTGAGCTGGAGTTGACTTTTTATCTTATGGATTTTTTATGTTGACTCATAAGCTATGTGATAGTGCTCATCGATATGAGAACGTAAATTGGTGGCATGCTTAATTTTGACCTATGGTTAAAAAGTTATGTCTGTAAAGTCATACTTATCTTTTTCAGGACTGATTTTATAGGGTAATTGAATATTTAAAGGAATCTTTGAATATTGGAAGATGCCATGCGTTACATTGAATAGATGCCACATGTCACGATAGCATAGTGCCATGTGCCATCCTTAATAAAAAAAAATTTCTTTTATTTCCCCCTTTTACTCTCACACACATGCAATAGCCCTCCCTCTCCTCTCTCTCTCTCTCTCTCTCTCTCTCTCTCTCTCTCTCTCTCTCTCTCCCCCCCCCCCCCCCCCCCCGTTAACCAGCTGTTAGCCTGATTCTGGCTGTTGAACGACAGCACGCACCAGTCAATGTGGTGGCCCATGGTCGAGTAACCCTGCTTGTCCAATTTTTGGCCATTTGGCCTATTGACGTGCTGGGATCGGTGGTCCAATGTTGGCGGCCAGCATTCCTTCTGTTGGTTGGTTTTCTGGTGGCCTATGGCCATGAGATCTGTCCTTTTCCCTACTTTTTGATCCTTTAACCTCAAAATGACCTCAATTCCTTCAAATTCCAAACCGTTTGTGAGATACATTGAAGGGGAATTTGGTTGAAACTTTCTAGCCATTTTTCGACCAATTGTTGATGGTTTTGAGCTTGAGAAAGATTAGTAGTGAGTTCCTCATCTCTTTAGATTTCCATTGATACCTTATTTGTGAATTATGGTGGTGTATTTGCAAAGTTGCTAATTTTTAGTAAATTTTGTATTGAAAGTGATAATTGTGTTAAATTGTGTACGCATGTACATGTTTATATATAAATATATGCATGTATGTTTGCAAATGAATAATCTTGTATATATATACATGCATAAGTATATGTGGGTATTCCTTTGGCATGTGTGTAGATGCATCTATATATATATATATAGTTAGGTATATGAATATATGTGCTTGTTAAAAGAATTGTCTATATATATGAACACTTTAGTATATATGTGAACATATGTGATTATGTATATATATATATTTGAGTGTATATGAATATACATTATTTATATATATATATATATATTTGTGTATATATATATATACAGTCTGTCTATGGTGCGGAGGTCCTTATACGGACTACAGTATTGGTGACGGTTTTTCATAGTATTGGTGACGGTTTTTCATAGTATTGGTGACGATTTTCTAAGAAACCGTCGTTAATACTATGAAAAACCGTCACTAATACTACGGTCCCCATGCGGATCGTCCTCACCATAGAATTTCCGTATATATATATATATATGTATATGTATACGAGCATGTATATTCTTGCTAAAAAGATTGTGTTTATATGTATATGACTATATATATATGTGTGTGAATATATATGAATGTGTATATAGATGAACATATATTATTGTGCAGATATAGATGTGTATATATATATTTGTGTTATTGGAAATTTTGAAAAAATATTATGCATGTTTTAAAATTTAAGAAAATTGTTATTTATTTTTATTATGTAAACCTTATGTGATTTACATTTGTTGCGTAAAATTATATTTATGGGTTTTAAAGAAATTATTATACTAAATTATGGTGAGATTTATTTTTATATCATCTTATTAAATTTATTATGCAAAATAAAATATATTTATTGCATTTATTCTTGTGTGAAATTTAATATGATTTTTCATAAATTAATTTTAAAGATTTAAGAAAGATAATAATTTTTAGTGTATAAAAATATATTTGTGCAATTGAATAATTGTGAAATTGAAATTATTGTAGAAGTAATTAATTTTAAAAAAATTGTTGGATTTATGGGGTTGTGATGAGAAATCGCATGTACCTTACAATCAACTACTCGCTAGGGTGCTGATACTGTACAATTGAAGATGAAGCCAATCACATTGGCACGAGCTAAGAGATTTAAGGACAACCCGTTTAGCTTTATACAAGATGTGATTCAAGTTTAAAAGGGCATGATAATACTCGAAGATTCAAAGCCTGTCTTGTGCATCCAAGCTACGAAGGCGGAAATGGACCCGACAAGCTGTTTTGGTTTTTCTATGAACTCTGGGCAGCAATGAATGGATTCAAACCTTTATGAACTCAATTAATATCACTAAGAGGCCATGGAATCATATCAAGGCAGAAACAATAGCATCCAAATTCAGTTTGTGTGCATAAGATTTTTTTCTTTGACTTCTTTTGTTGATCAAGCAAGTTTGACTTATTCCAATCAAGGGGCAATGTATGGGAATCAATATTAATCCTATTTGGCATTCTACATGTCATATTCGAAGAATAATAGTGCTAAAAGGAAACAGAGAGTTGGAGTCCAAAAGTGAAGAATCCAAGGGAGAGGCCGAATTTGTTGATGAAGAGCAAGAAGAAGTTGAGGCACTTAAATCCTCAAAAGGTGAATTGGTCTTGGTAGCAAGGAGGGTTCTATTTGTGTATAAAGATGAGAATCAAGTCCAAAGAGAAAACATCTTCTATATCCGATATGAAATTCAAGGTAACATTTTAGTACGATAATTGATAGTAGAAGTTGTGCTAATGTAATTAGTAATTTGATAGTTGAGAAATTAGGATTAACAACCATTAAAGAACCTGAACCATGTAGATTACAATGGCTTAATGATAGTGGTGAGATGAAAGTAAACAAACAAGCCAAGGTAAAGTTCAGCATTGATAAATATGTGGATGTTGTTTTATGTGATGTTGTTCCCATGCATGCTAGCCATATTTTATTGGGTAGGCCATCACAATTTAATAAAGATACTATATACTATGGTAGAGAAAAATTTATTGTATTTAAATTTAAGGGAAAGAAGATTAAGCTGGAGCCATTAACTCCAAAAGAAGTATTAAGAGACCAACTTCAAATGCAACAAAGGAGGGAGGTCAAGCGGCTTAAGGAGAAAGTAAGTATGGCACCCATGGCTTCAACAAGTATGCATGAGGGCAAGACCAAGCTTAATGTTCAAGGTAAGTCTTCTAAATTCAATGGTGAGGGAAAAAAGAATGAAAAAGCTGAGAGAGAAAAATGGTGAGAAAGCTGAGAGTGAGGGAAAAATAGTGGTGGCCAAGAGTGGGAAGGAAAAAGGGAGGAAAGAAAAAAAAAGGAAAAATTTTTATCTTAGTTTTGCTGAGGTTAAAAAGACAATTTGGAATAATAAACCATTGCTGGTCATGATTTATAAAGATGTTTATCTAAATAATCAAGCTCACTTTCAAGAGTTTGAATTGCCAAGTTCTATTTCTTCTCTTTTACAGGAATTCAATGATGTCTTTCTGGAGGAAATGCCTAACGATTTACCACCTATCCGAGGGATTGAACATCAAATTGATTTTGTTCAGGGAGCTGCAATTCCTAATAGGTGTGCATATAGAAGTAATTCCAAGGAGACAAAGGAACTACAAAGGCAGGTAAGTGAGTTGTTAGATAAGGATTATATTCGTGAGGGCATGAGTCCATGTGTTGTCCCGATTTCATTAGTACTTAAGAAAGATGGTTCATGGCTTATGTGTGTTGATTGTAGGGCTATTAATATTATTACTATCAAATATAGGCATCCAATTCCTATGTTAGATGATATACTTAATGAATTACATGGCGCATGTATGTTTACTAAAATTGATCATAGGAGTGGATATCATCAAATTAGAATGAAGGAGGGAGATGAATGGAAAACCTCATTTGAAACTAAATATAGATTATATAAGTAGTAATGCCTTTTGGTTTAACTAATGTACCTAGCACTTTTATGAAGTTAATGAATCATGTTATGCATCCATTCATTGGAAAATTTGTGGTTGTTTATTTTGATAATATTCTTGTATATAGTAGAAACTTAGATGATCATGTAGGGCATCTTACGTTAGTTTTAGGAGTACTTAGGAAGGAAATATTATTTGCAAATATTAAAAAGTGTGATTTTTGTCAAAATGAGCTTGTATTTTTAGGATTTGTTCTGGTAGTGTCTAACCCAGGAGATTGGGTTTGGTTCCAATTAAGAAAGGAGAGGTTCCCCAGAACAAACAAAGTCAAACCTTATGCCACGAGGGGATGGACCTTTTCAAGTCTTGGAATTGATCAATGAAAATACTTACAAACTTGACTTGCCATATAATGTGAGTGCTACATTTAATATTGCTGATTTATCTCCTTTTACTACAGGTGATGAATTTGATTTAAGGACAAATCATTTTCAAGAGAAGGGGAATAATGAGAATATGCCTGTACCCGTACAACCGACTACTTGATGGGGCGCTGATCTTGTACAATTAAAGATGGGGCCAATCACATAGGCATAAGCTAAGAGATTTAAGAAAAACTTGGTTAGATTCATACAAGGTATTATTCAAGCTCAAGAGGGCATGACAATACTCAAGGATCCAAAGCCCGTCTTATGCATCTAAGTTATGAAGTCGGAAATGGACCCGGCAAGCTATTTTGGTGCTTTTATAGACTCCGGGCAGTAAGGAATGGATTCAACGCTTTATGAACTCAATTGATATCACTAACAAGCCATGGAATCATGTCAAGGAAAAAGAAAAATTATCCAAATTCATTTTGTGTGCACAAGCTTTCTTTTTGGCCTAAAATGCTCATTTTGGGGCTGACTTTGACTTTTTTTATTGATCAAGCAAATTTGACTTATTCCAATAAAGGGGAAACATATGGAAATCAATATTAATCCTATTTGGCATCCTACATGTCATATTGGAGTTGATTTAGATCTTAAACTAGCTGGTGATTGGATAAAGACAGTTTAGTTGGTAAACTAGTCAACTAGTTTCCTAATTTAAATATTTGCCTTTGCTTTAGGAAATATTCTTTATTTTGGTTTTTATTTATTTATTTACTGAACAAATTACTTTAGGAAAGTTAAAATTTTATTATCTTGATTGTAATTTAATTAATTCCTATTTCAAAATTAAGGAATTAATTAAACCAATTTAGCTTGGGAAAGGAAGAAAATTCGGCCACTTTCCTAATTCCAATCCACGTTGGCCAAATTTTACCCTAATATTCTAGGTTTTGTTTTGTTTTGTACTCTTACCTTATTTAAAAACTTATTTTTCAAAGCGAAAGCAACTTAGATTATTTAGAAAATACTTTTGAGAAAGAATTCTCTTTGTTCACTTTGAACACCTAAAACATTGAATAGAAATCAAGTGTTTTAGTTTGACTTATCAATAGGACATCCATCACCTAATGTGGCTTATTCACCATATACCAAGGTTTCTAATCACTAGTTGATTAGAAGTTAAGGTTTCCATTAGAATCTAAACATAATTAAGACCTGGACTAATATAATACGGGTTTAGGAGCAAGTCGACCTAGGTTCGTATCAGGTTGTTTAAAAGGAAATATGGAATTTTATGGATTTAGTAAAAGTGTATAAATCCGACTGTATTCTATCAAATTTGGGTATTTATAATAATATAAAATTTTATAGTTTTTAAATACACCATACAGTCACAACTAAAAAAAATCCTTCCAGCGACCATTGGTTTTGGTTGCAGAAAGTCATTCTTGGTCATTAAAAATTTTTAGTAACTAGAACAAAATAGTCATTGCTCTAAAAGGTGGTAACTAATTGTTTTTAGTTACCAACAAAACTTTGGTCATTAAAGGTAAAAAATTTTAGTGACCAGCTTTTGATGTTTTGATATGAACTTTTTGACTGATTTCTTTTAGTCCAATAGGTTTTTTTCTAATTTTTTTTTATTGATAGAGTCTCTTATAATGGCATCAAATAGAAATTTATAATTTTTTTATCTTCTGAATCCATTTTTATTTGTTCTTATTTGTGAAGTAAAGAAAGCTCTTTAAAATTTAAACTTGATGGTGGTTTTCCAGTAAGTTCACTGATTAAGTTTAAGAAATATAAAATTTTTGTTGTTAATGGTGACCAAATTTTAGTCTCTGAAAATCTCTACAAAAGCACCATTTTGGCCAAATTTGGTAACATAAAACTATATAAGTGACAAATATTCTAGTCACTAAAAATAACATTTTGAGATGAAATTGTTTGGTCATTGATGATCACTTAAAGCAACTAGCATGTTGGTCACTTAATGACTTCACATATTTAAAAATATTTTTAACCAAAAACAAATTGGTGAGTGATACTTTATATTTAGCAACCAAAGCTAAAAAAATTTTGACTTTTGGTTAGATTATCAGCAACCAAAATTTGGTCATTAGAAGCCCATTATTTAGTTTAATCATTTTAAAATTAATATTAATATATCTTAAATTAATTAAGTACTGGTAATACAAAAATAGACAATATGTAAAGAAAATTATTAAATTTTTATAATTCAAAATATTTAGATAATATTTATAAAAACTATAATTGACTTTACATAGAAATAGTTGTCATTACATAATACAATGATTTAAATGTGTACAAATATAGATAATAAAATCTATAAACAAGTGTAGTTAACTGTACATATGGTAGTGGCGAGAAGATGTGTAGGTGGAACCGTGGAAGCAAATGTTGCATTGAACTTACCACTGCAATAATTTTAAACACATGTACTCCATTGCATTAAACTTGAGCATCACCCTTAAATTTTTGTAATCTAAAAAATATAATAATTGAAATTAAATGAAACCAACCTAATACAAAAATTGGCTAAAAATAATAAGATAACTAAAAAAAAACTCCAACTATGCTACAGTGTCTAAACTAAATGACTATACATAATGAAAACTAAAACCTTAAATTGAGAATTCCAACTATGTTGTGAAAAAACCCTCTAAACACGAACATAAAAAAATGCTAATTACCATTGACGTTACAAAAAAAGAACTAATGGTAAATAAAAAAGAAGACATGAGAAATTGAAATTCAAACTAATATAATATATATAGATATAGATATAAATACAATGTGAAAAGCTATAAGACTATCATTTAATTATCAAAAAGTCTTTCTGAACCCATCAATCCTAAATCTCCATTATCCAAAAGGTGCACCTAGAAAAATTATGAACGTTGACAAGAAACGTTGCATACCTACATACCGAGACAGGTTAAGTATTTAAAGGGCTCAATACTCCATAATAACTTAAAAGAAGCCTCTGCGGACCCAAATGCAAGCATATAATTCATTTCTTTTAGAATTCTTCCCTACAACCAAAATATAAAGATAATAAGTTGAAAGTGAGGATAAAATATAACAATGACTTAAGTCTGCAATATCTTGTTAAGTCTTAACATCATAGAGTTAAACAATTGTCTTGCAAAAGTGCCAAACAATTTTACTGGGATGCAAAAATGAAGAAAATCATTGGTCAATTTTTAAACCTACAATAGTAGAGAAAAAGTTGTTTCTACTCAATCATCATTGGTGAGGAATCAATTATGTCAACTTAAGACAACACTGTCCCAAATTTGGAGAAGCTTTTGGAGGTTAAACATATTTCCTTTTTCCTAGGTGTTAGGAGAAAACATAAAACATAATTCTAGAGCATCAAGATTTCACAATAAATATTCAGAGAAGCAAAGTGAAAGGTCAATAGAAAAACTCACAAGCAATCCAAATTTTAGTAACTGAATTACCAACCGATAATCAAAATATAGTTACTTGGTAAACCAGTAAACTACTTAGTTGGATAACTTTAATCCATATAGATAGGAACCAACCATCACCACAACAAAAATACCATTTAACAAAACCAAAGAATTGAAAAAATAATAATTTCGTAAATAGCAAGTTTTCACCTTTGAATAATCAAAGCCACCATAATTGCCTCTATAAAATACCCAAGGTTTGTA
The DNA here is from genome assembly GCF_031755915.1 of Ziziphus jujuba. Lineage (NCBI taxonomy): Eukaryota > Viridiplantae > Streptophyta > Magnoliopsida > Rosales > Rhamnaceae > Ziziphus > Ziziphus jujuba. Next base: position 10,740,801 of record NC_083390.1, read on the forward strand.
CTACTCCTAATACACCAATATAACTACTAAAAGAATAAAGCATTATAAATAAGTGATTAGCCTAAGCCTAAGAATAGATAGATAGTAAACTAAGTATGACACAACTACTTAAAAATAAATAAACCAATAAAGCATTCAAATATGTGACTAGCTTACATGATATGTACATATAAATATATATGTATATATATAGAGAAGAGAGATAGAGGCCTTGAAAAGTCATTCCTTTATAAAACACTATGTTCATTGAGTATATTAATTCAAGACAGGACAATATAAATTAATTAAGTTTCACCTCTTCCCCTAGTTCCTTCTATTTCTATTATATCTTCTAATATCCAAGTGGGGTACAATTTCTAAAATTAAAAGAGAACACATATAATTCAATAAACCATCACATTGCACACATTGACAGCAGCTCTTGACCATTCATACTTTCTTATGGATCTAAGTCATCTAAAATACTTACCATCTAGAATACTAGAAAACAAAACTATACCAACTTTTATGTATGCATTGAGTATAAAATTCTAAAACCAAAAATATTTTTTCAATAGTTGTTTCTTGAATGACTACTCACTCTTGAATGTGTCTTTGTCATCAGCCTTCACTCCAAATCCTTCATCCTTTTTGTCTACATCTACCTTGCTGCAATGATAATAATAATTTTCCCACCATCAATAATAAACTAAATTGGAGGAAAAAGAGGAACGAAACACTGAACATCAGATATATATTGTAACCACCATGTCCATATGCATTTGACGCAATGTCAGTGTACCAGAGGCCCACTCACTAAAATGCAGAGACTAATCATCATCATATCCAACAAGATGCGTTGAAGGTGTTGCATAAGTATCAGATAAAAATCTTATAAATCCCTTCAGCAAGTCCAGATGATCGTCAAATAGAGATGCAACTTGAGAACATATCAAATATAAACAACTAAAAAACAACAGAAACATAAAGAATGTTTCTCACTGGAGAAAAATAAAGGCTAATGAAGCAAGAAATTATATTTTAAACAATTAGAAATTACATGATTTTACTCATTGTAGACCTCATTTATGTCTTTATATATATATCATACGATAACATCTCATTATAGAATGTTATTTAATCTTTACACATAGCTTCCTTCTAAACATTTTTAGTAATTTTATTCAATCCTATAATAGGCAATATAAATATATAAATGGTTTACATGATAAATTTTTATCGACCATGTTGTGGGATGTTGGTCCGAACGAAGCCTTGAACTTAAGGACTTGCTTTAAGTCGTAAGGTATGTATATATATATATATACTTGTTTCCAATCACTTTCTAACAAAACACACTAATAACTAATGCGACTCCTATGTTGATTCTGCCTGCAACTCCCTTTGAGCTCCTACATGGTGATTTCCTCCTTTTGGGGAACCATAAAATAGTATTAATACGATTTTAAAATACCAATTCTCCATATAATAATTAATAAGTAAACCTAATAAAATGAATTAAATTAAAATAAAAATAAAAGTAAAATTTTTATCTAGAATTTATACGTCGACTCCACGTCACCATACCATATTATCACACCATGCCTTCAATGGTGACATGTCAGCTTTGCCACTGGTAGTAGCATCTCTCCTCTATTAAAATCTTATCACCATCATTCTCCAAAAACCCACCGATTTCCACTCAACCACAAGTTTTAAGACTTACACTCCCATTAATGCAAATTTTAATCCCATTCAGTCCCATCATCAACATCCAATTTGCTAGCAAGCATGGATTCTCTAGCAATTTTATTGCCAATGATGTGCATGCTCTTGTAAGCTTAAGTTTGCCCTTCCAAGCTTGAAAAGCAGACTAACATTCATATACAAGTAGAGAAACAAACAGAAATTCTACTATTTACATTCAATAGAGGTCAACATGCATGCAGCTCTCGAAGTTGAGATCCAAGCTTCAACCATGGCAACTTCCAGTCCTCTCCAAAAAATTCTAAATGCAAACTAACAAAGGTAAATCAAAGATTTCAAGGAGTAAATCAAACTCAAGATTGGAAAAGATCTTGCTGCAAAATAGGACAACTTTAATGAGGCCATAACTAGCTTCGTGTAAGTCTTGTTGTGGTTTCAGAAATGGAAAATGAGCTTCAAAACTCACTCCCAATAGGTTCTAGGCATGACAAGGTTTCCTTGGGTAGAAAATTGAAAGTTTCTTAGTAATTTTTAAGGGTTGGAATAAGCTTCCCTTAACTCTCTCTCTCTCTCTCTCTTTCTTGGTAGCAAAAAAGAAAAAATAGGAAGAAGAAATAAAAATATGGGGGAAAGGAACTTGGTCCATGACTAAGAAAAGGGTGGTGGGAAAGGGTAGTAACTTCTTTAAGTTTTTATGTGAAAAGACAAAACTACCTTTATTCCAACCACAACCATTTAGAGTTCTTCGAGGGCAGTTTTGTCCATTCTCACTTCTAGAACTAAATGCCCCTTTTGCCTTGTTTAATCTATGTAAAAATCTAACTTGCAAGGGCAAAATCATCCTTTCACCATATTACATATTTAATTACCCAATATTATATTTTCAATCACCCTTGATACATTTTTGGGTGTTTGACTTAGTAAAATTTTTAATAATCTAGTACTGTAAAACCTCTACAAACGAGTATTCATAGAACTATGAAAAAATTATTAATTTAAAATTTTTATTTATTTATCGATAAATGAATATTTATTAATGTAAAATGAATTTTATACTATTTGAAAAATAAGTTTAGTAACTATATATATATATATTAATAAAGGAACATATCAATCAGGTTTGATCAAATCTACGATCATGAGATTGATTATTATTCAATCAACAAATAAAGAAACAAGAATCAATGGAGATTTGTTTTTTTTTTTATTAGATCGGGAAAAAGTCCAAAACATCTAAAGAGAACAAAATGGAAAGAGTTCTTCCTTTAGAATCCAAAGAAACTAAAGAATCAATCCTCCTAGAGCTACTGGAGAATTTCATCATATAAAGAAGTCTATTAATAGATATATTAGTTTATTTATATGTATGGTAAATGTTTATACATAGTATTTATCTTTTTACATATTCAATGGGTCCTAAAGGATTCTTTTAAAAAACTATTATCTTATATATTTAGCAAATGTATTCATTTAGTACACTAGTTTAAGTTGGGATAGACAAATTTTATTTATCTAGCGAGATTATACATTTACCGAACATTTATTTATCAAGGTTTAACTGCATTTTAATTATACATTTACCGAACATTTATTTATCAAGGTTTTACTGCATTTTAATAAAGAAAATAAAAATATTTAGGGAACTTCGCAACTTAAAATTTCATTTGGACCTTTAAAAAAAATCTAATTTAGGTAATTAACTCCATACTTAAATGTTTTGGGTGTTACATTTTAATTTCTAAAACTAAGGTAGGATTATTTATTTATTTATTTATTAAAAATGGGTAGAATATGGACAGTGTCGTTTGTCTCTCATTCGTCAATTTTGGGAATAAAAAGGACATTCTAAGTTCGAGGATTTAATGTTCAATGTGACCAAAATACATGGTGGTAAAGTGCAACTATTCTTTTTTTTTTTTTTTCCTTTTTCAAAATTACAAATTGAATTTGTAATTTCAGATAGCTAGGCCTACATGGAGTGTATTCTCAGTGATTTTTTATCATTAGACCAAGCCTACCTTTCCATGCTATTTAGATAGTACTATCTTCTAATTTGTGTAATGTGATATATATTTACATATATATATACACCCACACACACACACACACACACACACACATGATCAGGTTCAACTTAGGTCCTTAATATCATAATTAATATCAAAACTTTTTTTTTAAGCTCTTTGATCATATTAAAGACTAAAATTTCAAATTACATTTATTAATTACCAAGTCCCGACAAGACTCACGTTTCCAAAATAGGATTTTAGTTAGTCACTAACTTATATTTGACTATTTTTTGAATTTTAAATTATAGTTGTTTATGTGATTTTAAGGCTAATAAACAAAAATTTAATATTAAAACTATCAAATCATCTTGATGTCAGCTTTAGTCTATACATATACACCGGGCTCAAATCAGGTATTTAAGTTTAGGACTTAATTTAGAACAAAAAAAATTGACATGCAATATATTGCAAGACGATGGTTTGAATCAAGTCCTAAATTTAAGAATTTGACTTGAATTTGATACTATATACATATATAATTGATAACGTGCCATTGCCATTGGATCTAATATTTTGTACTGAACACGGAATATATTGATATATATATATATATATATATATATATTTGTAACTAATGGGATGGACAACGAACAATGTTATAACTTCACTTTTTGCATGATAAAATTTTAGATTTAAAAGTCAAAATAAAATTTATAATGAAATAAAAAAAATCTAAAATAAAATCAATCAATATCAACAGATCACTAATAGCTATACTCATATATACTTAATAAATTACATAATATGTGTTAAGATACATATAGAGAGAGAGTAAGACTCACGTTTAGATGATCTTCCTTTATCAGCTATTGTATTTGTTAGGATTTAAAATTAAAAATATATAAAATATGAGTTTAGTGATATACTAAAATTCTATTTAGAAAAGATACTAGTATATTAAGGATCTCATATCTATATATATATATATATATATATGCATATCAGTCTTTCATCAAGACGTCTTGATGAAAAAATCTTTCTCCTATGGAAGAAGAGGAAAATTACAACCTCTATAACAAAAATAACTTGCATTGCATAGAACACAACATTAAGAGTCGTAATAACTTCTGTCATAGGCTTTTTAGATAGTTCATTCTTCTAAGACAATAGAAAAAGAATACCTATCAAAAGACCTTTTTCAATTTGAGGACACTTTATTATTAGCAATTAGATTGGTTTAAGGGATAAAATTTAAAATGTCTTGATAATCTAAATGAGATGGATGATGTACAAAAATCTTAGGAGGGTAAAGTGAACCTTTCAGGGTTCATTTAAACTTCAAAAATTATTTTACATCTCAACCCTTTAAACAATATAAAGGCTAAAAAATAAAGTTATGATGGGAAAACCATTAGAATGTCCTGATAGGAGAATAAATATTGGCATCTAAATAATCGTAAAGAAAACAAATAAGAATAAATATTCGGATCTAAAGGCTGTAAAGGAAACAAATTAACTCTTGTGTTTCCTATTCAATAAAAAAAAATTAAACAAATATCAATCAAATTGATTCGTTCTTTCAATTAAGTTGTAGGCATCTCAAAGCGGCAAATTGGGCAGTAGTGACTATGATTCAACCATGTTACTATGCAATCCTCATGAAAAACATGAGAGCAAGGCATGCACGAAGCACGTGACGTTTCTGCCTTATCGAACTCTTCCAAACATACCATGCATGTCTCGTTTTCACTCACCAATCTACTCCTTGTTCTCATCCTTTTCCGGCTGTACTCTTTCTCTTCAACAACCCTAACCCTTTTCAGCATCTTCTCAATCGATAGCTTCGATGATGGTACCATTCCGTTGTTGTTCCTATTTTGTTCTTCCATCAACGAATCCACCGTAGCCTGAAACGCTATACATCTTTCGCAACGGTACATTAAGTGATTTCTTGATATCTTTACGCTTATGAAGAGTGCAGCGCAATTCTTGTCGATCACTGACTCGCCAATTGTTTTACGACAGCAGTTTATAATTTTCTGCACTATAAAATTATGCTTCTCTGAGTCGATATTCAGAAAGAAAAGTTTTGAACAAAGGGCACCGTAAGCAATATTGTCCAACAAATCGTTCATATCACAACGGAAGGTTGCATGGCGATTTTTTTCTTGATTTTCGCAAATACTTGTTAATTCTGAAGAATCTGAGATGTTGATATAGTGATGGTGGACTTCATAAACAAACTTGATTGAAAGTTGAAGACGCTGAAGTCGACTCCGAAGGGTTTTTGCAACCATATGAGAGGGCTCAACTTTGCAAGCGTAAGTATTAATTTGATGATGGATCTCCATGACTACTAGAATACAAAATAAACTGATATATCATTCAAGGAACAGTTTCATGCTTATGTATAAATATATATATATATATATATAGATTTTAGACCTATTTTCCCATTTCGACTCTTATTTCCTTATTTCTACATCCTTGTCGGTTTTACCGTTTCGGATTCTTCTTCGTGTTATCCTTGAATTAAAGGCGGCTGTAAAATTAAAGTGAGATATGTGTTTTATTTATTTATTTTTCCCTTAAAAAATATAGAAATATAAAAATAAATAAATAATTAGGTTCAGTAGTGGCCGTAAGTTGGGATTATAATTCGTTGAATTACTCTAAATTTTTCAAAGAAAATAGAGTCCGACCTTATAAATCAATACTTATTGAACTATAAAAAAATATAATTTAATGGCGTTATTTGTTTATCGATAAAATAAATAAATAAATTAGTAATTTATTGATAAATGAATATTAGTAATTTAAAGGGAATTATATATATATATATATATATATGTATATAATGAAAAATAATTTTACTAATTATATATGTCTATTTTTCCATAGCATATTTATAACTCTTAAATAATTAAAAAGAAAAGAAAAGAGAAGTTCTAGTTGCACTACCAAACAAACTAAACATATTATTATTAAGGATATTTATTAACTAAACATATTTATATTTATTTTCAGAAATATAAGATTGAATATTTTAAATGTTTTCAGAAGTATTGGCACTGAACATTTTAAATATATTTAAAAGTATGCAATCGAACGTTTTTAGATATGAACATCTCATATGTGTTTAAAAGTATGTGACTCAACATCTCATTTGCATTCAGAAGTATGTAATTTTATGTTTTCAGAGACAAACATCCTAAATATATTCAGAAGTATGCTGTTGAATATCTCAAATGTATTAAAAACTATACGATTGAATCTCTTAGAAACGTTTATAATTTTGAAATCGAATATTCCAATGAATACATCTTTCCATTGCCCAAAATTGTTTTAACCGGAAACAAAATTTTGTGAAATTTCTATGACTATCCATTTCATCCAAAAGCGTTGTGAAGAGTTTTCACAAAGTGGTGTTTGATTTATAAATGATCTGTGGATAAAAATAAAAAAAGTGTGTGTTTTGGCTTAGTTAAGACGGTATGAACTATGGGTATTTTAAATATTAAAAATATTGTATAAAGTTATTTTGTATTTTTTATATATTTAAAATTTAGTGTACAAAGAATAATACAGTATAGAGTTCTTGTAGAATTGTGAAAATGACTTCTCTAAAAAAATGTAGTTAAAAGTCGATATATGCATATAGAATTGCAAAAATTAACATGTACATAGATAAAAAGTTAATATTAACATACAATCACAAAAGCCCAACAAAATTAATGTTGTATTTATTAAAAAGGTAATAAATATGACTATTGATGATGGTAGTGATCAAGATAGTACTTTTGTTTTTCATTTTAGCAAGAAGAATTTTTTGTGACGAACTAGGAACATAGTTGTTATTGCTAAAGTTGGAGATCGAGTTGCCCACTATATCAGCAGCTAAAGATGTTGGGTATCATCTTTTACACATAAATTGTGTACTATATGATTTTTTTTTTCCTTAATGGATTTTAGACTAAAGGTAATGATTAACACCTATGGTTTTTCCCATTTAGGGATTCCATGTAAAAATATGTGTATTAAATTTTTATTTCATTGCCATTTAAATTTCTACATTTACTATTTTATATGCGTCCTAAGTTTAATTGTTGATAACTTCACCTAAAAATAAAAGCATTAAACATATTTAAAGCCCAAAAGTTTAACACCGTGAATTTTTGTCACAATATTAGATCACTTAATTAAATTTTTATTTGTTGGTGAAGAAAATTTTGCTAAGTTTTAAAATTTTCTTAAAAATTTAACTAAACATTAATTAGGACCAATGAGAATCTAAGGGCCTGTTTGTCCATTTTTTCAATTTTATATTTTTGAAACATTGTTGTTAAAATAGAGGACAAAAAACAATTTTCTACTGTTTTTGAAAATTAAGCGGCATTTGGCAATCTAGGATCTCAAGGCATTATCGTATTCCGGGTTACTTAGTTTACTCAAACGGTCTTGGGTATTCAGTTTTTTGAATGGTTCCATGTGTTAGAACCATTTGAATAGTCCTAAGGCCTAGGTCCATTTAGGCAGTCCTTGGATATTGAGGTCCATTCAGGTATTCTTATGACGACTAGCGTGGCTGGGTGGGGGCACTGGCAAGCTACCAAGTGTCCAATCCCACATTGTCCAAGTGTATATCAGAGGATGATTTAAATGTAATAATAGTCACTTTTATAATGCTAAGGCATTTTTAGAGAGGTTGCTTAAGGGTTTGAAAGAACTTCAAAGTTAATCGTGCTCAGAGTGAGAGCAATCATAGGATGGATGACCTCCTAGGAAGCTGGAAAAAAAAATGAGTGTAGTGGCTAAATTAGGGACAACATTGGCAGAAAGTGACAAATCTGCCAGTGGAGCCGGGGTGTTACAAATGGTATCAAAGCCTGTACTGGTCGGAAGTATGCCAACGAGGACATTGAGCCACAAGGGAAAGTGGATTGTGACGACCAATGTGGGCAGGTACGGAGCATTGATAGGCTACCCGGTATCCAATCTCACATTGCTTGGGTGTAGATCTCGGGATGATTCCAATCTCACATCGCTCAGGTGTAGATTTGAGGATGATTCCAATCCAACATCACTTGAGTGTATATTTGGGGATGATTCAAATGTAATAATAGTCATTCTCATAATGTCAAAACCTTTTCAAAACGGTTGGCTTTAGGATTTGAAAGAACTTTAAAGCTAAGTTTCTAATCTCACATCACTCAGGTGTAGATCAGGAGATAATTCAAATGAAATAATAGTCACTCTCATAATGTCGAGATCTTTTTAGAGCCTTTAGCTTCAGGATTCAAAAGAAGTTCGAAGTTAAGTGTGCTTAAGGTGAGAGCAATCTTAGGATTGGTGACCTTCTGGATAGCTCTGGAAAAAAAATTTCATACAAAGTATGTTGGATAAATGGGTGACAATATCAGCAGAGTGTGACAAATCTACATTGGAGGTGGTTTATTAGAGTTCTTGGACCCGACCCCACTTGGATGGTCCCGAGCCTCAACTCCATCAAGGTGATTCCACACTTCAATCTTGTTAGATGATACCAAATTGGTGGTTTGTATGATGCCTTACTGTGTTAAAATTGTTTTCAAAATAAGGAAAAATAACAAATTATGGTTTGTATGACATTTTACTGTGTTAAAATTGTTTTCAAAATGAGAAAAAATAACAAAATGTGGTCTTATGACGTTTTACTGTGTTAAAATTATTTTAAAACAAGGAAAAATAATAAAATATTGTTTTCTCATTGTGTTTGTCTTCAAAAATTGTTCTAAAAAAATCATAGCCAAACACCTTATAAGTTACAAGTGTTTTAGAGAATAGTTTTTTTGTATTTAAAAATAGTGAACTGTTTAAAAAAAAAAAAAAGCTGGCTAAACAGGTCCTAAAGTTCTAGAGTTTGGGTATATAGAAAATGAAATGACTAAATTGTCCTTGGAGTTTATAAGCTTGGTTTAAGTAATGGTAACAAGGTAAATACACGTATAAGTTGTAGAAAATTACAATTTTGCCACTCTCCTTCTACTTAAGCCAAACACCGCTATCTATTTTTTTTCATTGTTTTTATTCTTTCTTCTCATTGGTGAGAGTAACTCAAGAGTGGAGAATGAGAGAGATTTTTGCCTCAATCTATTTTGGCTCAACCTTTTGGACTAATGTCTTTAAGGTTACTCATCCTTGGAAACTCAAATTTTTGCTAGAATCCTACCCAATAGTAGACAATGAGAGAGAATTTTGGCTTACTCTTGGTAGTTTAAGCTCTCAAACTTTAGGACAAATGATTTTAGGTTACTCATCCTTGGAAACTGAAACTTTTGCTTGAATCCTACCATGAAACAACCATACCCAATCCCCATTATTGTAACCTCCTAACTAGAGTTTCCATGTTTCCCAATGAAGATTGGAGTTGATCCATAGCTCGATTTGCTCTTCTTTAAGTTTATTTTAAGATTTTGTAGTTGCATGTAAGCTTGAGGTGTGAAATTTGAAATTACCATTGACAATTTAGAGCTTTAAGGCTCAGTTTGACTGCATCCATGCTAGGTTGTTGAAACCAAGGTGAGATATTCTTGAATCTTTGATACTTGAGTTAAAATAAGATGGTTTTAGGAGTTGCATGTAAGTTTTGGTGAAAAATTGGAAGAATGGAGGGGAGATGTGCACATATATTACCATCGCTCATCGCTTTTGGGCATGTGGCAAATCAGTGGCGAAGAACAAAAATGATGATGATGATGGTAAATTAATACTTGCATGTGAACTTTTGCAGTTGCATGTGGTAGATCTATGTTGCATGTTGCTATATTTAAATTTTTAGAAGTTGAGCAAGTTCTCTTTGCTGCTAGTCTTAAAGCTTGGTATTTGCACATGTGATTCTATTATTGTATGTCTTGGCTCTTCGGTTGTATGTGAATTTGGATAAAAATTTGAAGAAATGAAAGTTTTATAGTTGTTTCATCACGGACTTGTGGTAATGGTGGCTAGTGGCTAGCTACCAATTCACAGGTGATGATGTGGTAACAACAAGAGTGATGTGGCTACCATGAATGATGACATGACAAAGGTTTGGATGATGATGTAGCGTAGATGGGTGATGTGTCATGCTTACTTGAAATTTTACAAATTCAAGGACTATTTTATTAGAGCTTCGAAATTAGTCTAAATAGTATATGATACTATTTTTAGCTCCACAGAGGGTGAAATGATATGCACAGGTCTTCAAGATGAGCAGGAAGCGGAACTAGTTTAGAAGCTGCAATCTTTGTCAGTGGAATATTCATATATATATATATATATAAAGCATTGATATGGTAAAGGACTTATGAAAAGGAACTATGAGGAATAACTTCCATAGCTTTACAATTTGCATGATTTTATAGCTCTGAATGCTTATCCCTCACAGTCCTCTTCATAAGTCCCTTATCATATCAAAATTGTATAAATATAAACATGCAAATGCCTAAGAAATGATTTTTGGTACATAATGCATTTTGGACTATAAATTTTCATGCTTATTTATATTTATCTAAGTTATTTGCAAATACTTATGAGCTGGTTATTGATAATTTTTTATTATATATAAATGTATATCGATTTCTTTGCATGCAGGGTTTGCAAAAGTATTATGATGTTATGCACCCCTAGGATATGATTGATTCTCAAATATGATGGATGTAATTTAGAATTTTATTATTGGATGCATTTATTTGTGATCATGGTAGCCTAATGGCTGGGTTACCATTAGCTTGGTCTGAACAACCAAGGATTAGGAGTAGGTTTATGGTTATGGTTTAGGATGGTACATGGTACAATTAGGTTTATGGTTATGGTTCAGGATGGTACATGGTATGATTTAAAGCTAACTTAGCTTGGCTCTACTTGGTGTGGAGTTCTCTCCCCCAAGTAGAGGGTATAAACTTAGATTTATTTTTAGAAATGGAATGTGCGATATGGTTTTTAAATGTTATATTGTGAAAGTTCTAAACTAGTTTCAATTATATCATCCTAAATGTTATAACTATCAAGTATATCCCGCCTGCTAGTTGGGAAAGTTTTTTCTAGATAAAGTATATTTGTCTTGTCTGTTCTATTTTATGCTGCTGTCTCCTTAAGAATTGCTTACCTATGGATAGCTTATGGACTTGGAATTGGTTTTGCTAGGTCTCTTAGTGTAGTCTTTGTGATTATGCAATTGAGTATTTAACTCATCTTTTTGTAGCTTGTCTTTATGATATGGCAATTTGATGTTTTATTTTAAATCTAATTGGCTGTAGTCTCCATAATTTGGGTTCTCCTTTACTTCCTTTTCAAATGGCCATGTTTCCTTTAGTTCTCAAGTTTTTCAACTTTACATTGTTGCTATCATCGTGTGTTAAGACCCTCCCAATATTACCTATCGAAACCTTAGGATGGCCCTGACAAGGGAAAACTTCAACGAAATTTCTAGAGAAATCAGGCAATAGTTCCCATAAAAAATTGACTTTCCCAAATATTCTCTACATAGGAATCTCATTCCGAAAATATACATCAACTTTATTCCTCCCCACCTTACTACGAGTTTTCACAAATATGCATGCAAGACTTCAATAGCAATAGTGTAGCAATACAAATATAATTAATAATTAATAAATTGTAAATACCTTTATATGTGTTGGGACCCCTTCTGAAGCTTACTATTTGAACCCCAGGATGGCCCCAACTTTTTCCAGGATTTTACTCAACAAAGGAAATACATACTTTTATAAACTCATAATCACCTACACCTCTCACGTACTACAATCTCACAATTTATAGCACTTCAAGAGTATACCAAACACATAGATGTAAATAGAAGGACAACAATAGTAATAAGAAGAAATAAAGATAACTTGGGTCTCAAACTCTAAATCATACAGTCTGCCTTTTTACATCTAGGAAATATACAAATATAAATTATAATGCTAAGAATCGATAAATTGTAAGATATCTTTTAATAAAATAAATTTAAGTTAATACACAAATATAGAAATAATACTTTAAAATTGAACAATCAAGGTCGTGAAATTAATTCCGACAACATCGCTACTATTCAGAACCAATTTAATTATATGTTTTCGTTATACATATACACATAAATATGAATATGTATACAACCTTTCAAAATGTTTGAGTGATCTTTTTGTAGGCTAATACAATTGTCCTGAAGATTACGATACCTACCCGAAGCCTATGATACTTGTTTGATGGCTGAAATACCTGCCCGAAGGCTAATACATCTACTTGAAAGTTACGATACCTACTCGAAGGCTGTGATGCCTGCCCGAAGGTTGAAGTGTCTACTTGAAGGCTAATACACTTGCCCAAGTGTTACAATACCTACCCAAAGACTAATACATTGGCCCCAAAGGCTGCAATACCTGTTCGAAAGGAACGATACCTACTCAAAAGCTAAAGTACCTACCCAAAGACTAATATACCAATCCGAAGGCTACAATATATGCCCAAAGGCTAATACACCTTCCCAAAGTCTATGATACTTGACTGAAGTTTGAAATACCTAGCCAAAGGCTAATACTCCTATCTTTAGGCTACAATACCTACCCGAAGGCTAATATTCTGGCCTGAAGGCTGACCTAAATTTCTATTATTGATGTTGTATGAACCTTTCCACTGTTATACAATGTTAAACACGCACCCCTAAATCCATTAAGTCATCAATTCGAACAAATATAACAATCATGCAAAAGACTAGTAGTATAATAATAATAATAATAATAGAAATAATAATCATAATTTGGAAAAATATAATTCAAAATGATAAATACATTACATAAACCGCTTACTCATGGTGGAGATACACCCCAATGTATCCTATGATACACCAATGCACTGTCCAATGATATCAGCTATTCGTATGTATATTACTACCAATATGGTTAGGGGTGTTACCAAGTGATATTTGGCATCCCAAATACCACTTGACAAAGGGGGAGAGGAGAGAACCTGCACACAGCCTCATAAGCATCTCAATGGTACCATTGCTAAATAACCTATCATCCTATGGTTAAGAAGGAGGGGCTAATGTTGTCACAGTAAAAATATTTACTACCCTTTCTTACCTTAGTGGCTATACGAATGGCTAAACTTGCCCTCCTTCTGTCATAGGGAGGGTGGCCAATGCCATCACTACAAACTAATTGTCTATCCTCACTCACTGCAGCTCAAAAAGGACGATTAAGTATAACCTGCGCAATAATCAATAAACATAACATCACAAAACACCAGTACTATATGGTGCGTGATTGGACCCACCCTGAGAACCCTCCCAAGATCTTTTAGGTGGCCTCGTCTAGTGACACTGGGCACAATGGAACCTCATCTAAATCATGGTCTAACAAACACATACTATATCAAATAATACCTCAATATATTGATAGAGTTATAACAGCATGCAAATTCATAACTATGGTCACAACTATAGCCCATCATACTATAGGCCACGGCTACACAAACATAATATGGTTACTACCATGTCCAATATTTACATCAGAGTATTCCAAAAGTATTTATAAAGTTTAGAAAATAGCTTATGCAATAAATCTAGAAAAAAATAACAATAAATAAGGAAAGATTGGAGAAAGATAAGTACTGTTACTACTGTTAGAATCACGAAATAATAGGCGACGTGCAAGGTAGACTGTCAACTAGCTACCTAGATTTAGGGGAACAAATTGAAAAAAAAAAGAAAAGATGTTAGATTAAGATATCTCATGGAGTTGCGTGATATAATAGAAAATTAATATTTTATTTTTATAAAACTATCTTTCAAGACCTTTCATTCCACTATTTTGAAAGGTTCCTAGTTTAAAATCATTTCACAAAACCCAAACTTATACCTCAAATCAATATAATAAAACCAATGCTCAAATAGTATAAAGTCAACGATTATTAAAATATTATAAATTGTATTCATCATGATATAAATATTAAGCATAAAATAACATAAGCATAATTTCACAAAATATATAATTATAAAAATGTAGTAAAACCATAGTATTGGGAAAACCAAAAATGCACTCCAAACCATAATATTAGGAAAACCAAAAATGCAGTACAATATCCACAAAACAATGTTTGTAAGATCGTACTTTTTCAAACAATATTGTATCATCAAGCATAATTTCATATTCAAATCCAGCTATTTGTTTAAATATTTCAAAAATTCCAAATTATCATTTCATGCTAAAACATAAATAGCACAGTGAAATATATATCACCTTAAACCATTTTTAAGCAATGAAAATACAAAACATTAAAACATGCTTCCAATCCGCTTTCTCAAAATCAATTTTTTTTTAAAATAATTAGAACCTTAATCTAAATATCAAGAATATTTAAATATCATGATCCACAAGTTCAATATGAACTCATCAGAGTTTGAACCATTTAAATCTTGTCAAAAGTTACATAAAATGATAATACATATATGTAATAATAGATATTCATATATGCATAAAATAATCATTTAATTCAAACAAATACAGGCGCCCGTAATATAATAATGTCAAGACCCACCTAAGATTCTTTATCTGAACCTTAGACAAGCCTTGATTGGAAAATCCTATTGGATTGTCTTATGAAAAATTCAGCAGCATTTTCCTTAAAGGTTGAGCATGACCCAAAAATTTCCTACACAAAAGTCGTACTCCACTATCATTAAATCTTATTCCTCCCACCTTACTATAAGATATAGCACTTCAACAATTATACGTTATTTCAAGCCCATAAGTACAAATAAAAGATAATAAAAACAATAGTAATAATTATGATAATAACAACAATAACTATACAACCTCCTAATAAATACCACTCGATACTTGCTTGAAGACTATAATACTTGTTCGAAAGCGATCATACTTACCTAAAAGCCGTGATACTTGCTCGATTGAACGAATACGATGAGTACACAGTTGACACTAATGATTATAATAATAATAGTAACACTATTAAAAGTAAAAAAAATATATGCCACGTGTCAGCACATTGTTATTTCAAATTCTCTCCCAAACCATCTTTTTAATTTTAATTATATATAGATTATTTATTGTTTATTATACTTATTTATGATATTACCTTTCATGGTTATACCCAAATATATATAAAATTGATTTCAAATATAGATAAAATCAATTTTTATTTTGAATAAAATTTTAAATAAACATACTTTTTAAAAAATATTCATAACCATAAATTGAGTACAATCAAATATGGCACATTATACTCACGGAATTTACCATAAACATTATAATCAAATATAAATATATATTTTTACTATTATAATATTATTATATGACATAAAATGTATTTTCATGTATATTGTTTCCTTAATTAAATGTATTTTAAATATCTTTATATATACAAATATGTTTATATGGAAATTAACAAAGATATTCTTTATTTTAATTATATTTATGATCTTATCTTTTATGATTATATCCAAATATATATAAAATCTATTTTTATTTGGACTTAAAAAATATAATATCATAAATAATAATTGTTAAACATAGTAAAGTAATATTTATATTCAAAATAAATTATTTGATTTGATTTGATTTATTAGTTAATATATATTTTTATATTATAATAGAATATTATATGCTTGATTGAAGAAGTATGAGATTATAAATTATGTATGAGATTATGTTATTATAGTCATGGAATCATGTATGAGATTATAAATTATGTATGAGATTATATTAATCAAAAAGTGTACATTATTATAGTCACAGAATTATATAGTAACTTTTTGAAATATATTTAAAATAAACAAAATATTTGATTTGATTTTATTTACCAATAAGTCAAATACATTTGATTATAAATAACTAAGTGACACATTTCAGTTATTTAAAATTCCGGTATTCAATGTTCTCTAATATTTGTGTTTTAGTTATTAAAGTTGTTATTATTATTTAATTTCAATTTATTTATTTTTTGGCGTGACCCATGCTATTGATTTTTTATTGAAGTTGATGATGCTGCTGCGGAAACTAATCGAGAAGAAAGATATGTTTTTGATGAAGATTCCTCATTGATTATCGATTCACCCTTGTCTCAATTTTTTAAGGATGATGGAGAACAAAAAGATGAAAACGAAAAGACGTAAGAGATTATTCAAGCCAAGGACATGTAAGAAAGAACAATATGGTTGTTTTGGCAATGAGGTAGTACCGGAATTCCCAGACTTTAAGACAACTTTATTGAACAATAAGCAACTTAGGTAGATGAAGCGTTTGTCCAATATATTATAGTTATTTTTTTTTCCTTATTATGTTTCATGTTTCTGATTGGAATTTCTCGGACTTTGAGATAGCTTCATTGAACAATAAGCAACTTAGGGAGATGAAGCATTTGTCCTAGACGTTATATATATATACATATATATATATATATATATATTTTTTTTTACCTTATTCTGTTTCATTTTTCTTGATGGAATTTATAATGTTTATTAGGATTGAAATAAAAAAAAAGGTTTTATTTTAGTTATTATAAATTGTAATATGGTTTATTAAGGCGGCAATATATTTGTTTTTGTGGTTGGTCTATATAATTAATATAAATTTTTGAAAAATAATATTTTTTTCTATTGTTTCAACTTTCAAACAAACCTATCAACCTCTTCCTATTATTATTATCATTCTTTTTCCCTTCAATATCCACTGTTGCACTTTATATATCTTCCTCGGGTTCCAAGATTTTGAAAAATGATGATAGACATATATAATAATTATGGATCTATTAAATAAGTTTAATTATATAGAGTTTCATTAAACAAATACAATGAAATGAACCAGGCATGCACCAATCATATATATAAAAAAAGTTCGTAAAAAAGATACTTATGGTGCATATAGTTTAACCTTTTACTTTTAAATAAAAGTAACTAAATGGTTAGCAAACAAATTTCTTTCTTCAACATGTTAAAAGAAGTTTCGAAGTGTCTTGAAAGAGGGAAAAGCGAGTCTCTTTCATAGTTTGTCCAGATTATGCCGTATGAGTTCAGCTTTAGTATCTTCTATACACATACTTATATTTTGCTTTTGCTTTTTTGTCTCTGGTTTAAGGGTAATGGGTTACAATTTAGTACATAGCTATCAAAGAAAAAAAAACAAGTTCATATAATAACAAAATGTATAATTGGCTCTTTATCTTGCAGTGATATAATATAATTGACCCAGCTATTTACACTCTACAGCCAGTGTAATTTTTATCTGTTTCTTTCTTCTTTTTATTTTTCCTTCTCTGTTAGAATAGAAAATTTTCTTAAAATATAAAAAATAAAAAATAAAAAATAATATAAGGAAATCAACTACTGATAAGGAAAATGATGGCCTATTTAATTAACCCTAATACTATTTAAATTTTAATTATTTTACATGAGGATAAATATCAATTTACCAGTGAAATAACCTCTTTCCATGATTATGATGATTTGTAAGCATTGTTTGTCACATTAATTTATTGATACATAAAATTCTCCAAATATATAATAGTTACTTTTATTGGTTTTTTTATTTATTTTTATTTTTTCCCTATTAGGATGTCATTAAACAATCAAAATCAATTGAACTTCCATATTAGGCCTCACATAAATATATATATATATTTTTTTTGGTAGAAAATCAAAATCACAATCCCAAAACTTGACCATTTTTGGGAGGCCTAATATATATTATCCTTCCTTTCTTCATTAAATATTGTTTTGTATTCTCTAGCCTACTATTTTGAGATTTTCACCATGTTAGTTTTTAGCGAACTTTGTGTTTGGTCACAAGTGAAAAGTTTTCTGTATATTCTTTACTTTTTTAAGTTCACAGAAATGGAAAATAATTTAATAGAGAATCATAATTTTATATAAAATTCAATCTTTCATTTTCCTTAAACATTTTCTTGCTTTATGGATTTAGATTCTGCTCATTATTTGCAATCTTCTCCTATCATCATTCATTTATTTGGAATTGTAATTTTCATCGAAATTACATATAAGTTATACTCTTTACTTTAAACAATATTAGTTTAAAAGAAAATTACATATCAAATATTAATATAGAAAACAAATTAATTTTTTTCCTTTTTACTTTGTTGTTTAAAATTTCCTTTTTTCTTTTCTTTTGCTTTTTTCCGGATCAGAACAAAAATAGATACCACAAATGGAAAGTTTAAAATGCACAGAAAAGGATGCCCCATATGAGTTGGTGGTCAAGCATGCACGTAAACAAAAATAAGTAAGACAATCAATTTCTATTGAGTATTTAAACGGATAAATAATAATAATAACAATAATAATAATAATAATACTTTTTATTATATTATGAGTATTGATTAAGGAAATTAATTATTCACAAGGAATCAAAGGAAGCATGGATTTGCATTTGGACGAATGTTTTTTGTGCCTCCGACATACGGTGACATGTACTATTTGAGTATACTTTTTAACATAGTTCGAGGATCAAGAAATTTTGAAGAAATAATGAATATAAATGGCATTCAATATGATTCTTTGAGAGATGATTGCTATGTACTTGGTTTGTTAGATGATGATTGCAATGTACTTTGTTGTTGTTAGATTCATTAACGAGGCCTGAATTTGTTTAGGAACAAAGTTGGTGGCATCTATCAGATGATATATTCTACAGGCAATGCAACATGTTGGATCATCAAGGTTTTATACAATCCTTAACGTTTTTATTTACATAATAATAATGATTAGTATAATTTGATTGTTTATTTATTCCACTTCACAAATTTGCATCTAACTTATGAAGAGATAAAAAATTATGCTTTTCTAGAGATTGATAAGATCTTACAAAGCAATGTAAAAAGTCTTCATGACTTTCCAATAATGCCTTTACCTGGCACCATCGATGTTTCTTGCTGCCAAAATAGGCTTATACAGAATGAATTACGTTATGATAGAATTACTTTTGCTGAAGACAATAATAAATTTGTATCAAATCTCACAGCTGAACAAAAAAATATTTACGAAACAATTATGGGTGCTGTTGATGGTGTTAAACCTTGTGTATTCTTTGTGTATGGATATAGAGGTACCGGGAAAACTTTTATCTGGAAAACTCTATCAATAATATCGAGGCTGAAGGGGAAAATTATGTTGACTGTAGTTTCGAGTGGTACAGCATCTCTTCTTCTGTTGGGAGGTAAGACAACACATTCAAGGTTTGCTGTACCTCTTGCTCTAAATGAAGATTCAACTTGCAACATTAAGCAAGTAGTCCACTTGTAGAGTTGAATGTCAAAACCAAACTTATCATTTGGGATGAAGCATCTAAGACGAGTAGATATTGTCTTGAAGCATTGGTGAATAGCTATTGTTTTAAAGCGTTGGATAAGACTATGAGAAATATTTTAAGATATAGCTGTCCATTAAGTTTGGAGAAACCTTTTGGAGGTAAAACTATCGTGTTTGGAGGAGATTTTAGACAAAGTTCATCGGTTATTCCAAAAGGAAGTAGGCAAGACACTGTCTTTGCAACTTTAAACTCACTTGTGAAAATATTGTAAATTTTTAAAGTTGACAAAAAACATGAGACTTCAAAATATTGATAAGGATGAATTGACCTTTTTCATAATGAATATCAAGTATTGGAGATGGAATAATTGGCAGTCTGAATGACTGTCATGCAATGGTTGACATACCTGATGATCTTTTGATAAAGGATATAGAAGATTCAGTTGCATCTATTGTAAATAGCATGTATCCTTCTTTCTCAGAGAATATTAGTGATCTGTGAGTGAAACCCAAAAAAAAAAAAAAAAAAGAAGAAGAAGAAAAGCCGAATTAAAAAAAAAAATTTGGTTTGTTGAAGTTTGATTTGTTTGCTGGAAATTATTGGAGCTGCTGTTTTGTTGATTATTTATTCGATATTTTGAGTTTCTGGAGAATTATTTTTGTTGCTGGATATTTGAATTTTGGGTGTTAAATTATTTGGATTAAAATTAGTTGAAAGATTTGATACAAAACTTGAATTACAAGGACAACAACCAATACTATTCTATATTTTTGTTCGATTTGATTCTTGTTCGTGTTTGAAATTCTTTTTCCTAAATTTTATTCTTGAATCTTTAATCTCTTACCATCTGGTCCAGTTCTCGCTAATTCTGAAATTTTCCTTATTATTTTGCTTTATTTTGCCTAGAAGGCCAAAAACTAGGTTTTGTTAATTCATTTGGTATTACTTGCTTTTTGCTATTGTTTTGTTGATAAGTTAAATGAAAACATAATTGTGATCTAATTGCTGTTTTTTGGGTGTTTTAATTAGAACTTTGAGATAATTCATTAAGTGGAAAAAGTCAAAGTGTGTGAGCTTAAAAGAGGATAAAGCCCGAAACTAGTATGAAAACACGAGTGTCGAGACAGTGTTTGAGTGAAACAGGTGAGGGAGTGAATTTAGTAAGGTCTTATTTTGTTTTTGTATTATTCATACTAACATGGTAGATTTAAGGGTGAGAAGAGGAGATCCACCTTTAAGAATCAATGAAGAAGAGTCCGTAGGATTCCATGGTGGTTCCCGAGCTACGGGGAATGATGAGCAAACAGATATGAGGTCTATATTGAAGCAATTGCAGTGGATGAATACCCGATTTGATAACATAGATCAAAGGATGGATAGGATAGAAACATCATAAGGAGGGCCGAATATGAGGTTAGATGTTCATGGAGGTCGAGGTTGAGGTCGAGGAGGCCGAGGGCGACCGAGAGAGGAATTCGGGGGAAGTAACTTTGGAGATGACTTGGATGAGGGGTTTGATGAAACTTTTGAACCTCAAGAAAGGCCAATCCATGGGAGACCAGCAAGGAATGAAGATGGTGATCTAGGGAATATCAAGGTAAACATTCCACCTTTCATGCAAAAAAGTGATCTAGAGGCATATTTGGAATGGGAGGAGAGAATGGAAATGATTTTTTATTGTCATAATTATTCGGAGGCTAAGAAGGTGAAGTTGGCAGCAATGGAGTTTGGTTATTATGCACTCCAATGGTGGACCAATAAGCAAAACACTCGAAGGAGTGTTGGTGATGACTTGATCATTACATGGCAACAAATGAAATGAGCCATGAGGAAGCGATTCGTAGTATCACACTATCATAGGTTGCTGCATCAAAGGCTTCAAATTTTATTTCAAGGAAGTAAGTCTGTGGAAGATTATTACGAGAAGATGGAGATGCTTATGATGAGGTTAAGCATGAATGAGGATAGAGAAGCAACCATGGCAAATTCCTTGGTGGTTTGAATCGTGAGATAGCCAATCAACTAGAATTACAACAATATGTGGAATTGGAGGAGATGTTGCATGTGGCTATTAAATTAGAGCACCAATTCAGAGAAGGGGTACAAGCTCATGGTTTGGAGGTGTTTCTAACAGTGGAAGATCAAATCCAAGTGGCTGAAGAAACAATCCTACCTTTGAAAACAACCCAAAGCCGAAAGTTGGAGAAGAAAGTTCAAATTGGCCAAGGAGAGAGAGTAGAATAGAATCCGAAAGTGAAGAAAGTGGGGGAAAGGCCGAATTGGATGATTAAGAACTTGGAAGGGATGAGCATAAGGAACTGGAAACACTCCAACCTTCAAGGGCTGACTTGAACTTAGTTGTAAGGAGTGTCCTTACTGTATTCAAAGATGAGGATCAAATTCAAAGAGAAAACATCTTCCACACCCACTGCAAAATTCAAGGTAACATATGTAGTATGATTATAGATAGTGGAAGTTATGCAAATGTAATTAGTAGCATGGTAGTTGATAAATTAGGTTTAACAACTATTAAACATCCAGAACCTTATAGATTACAATTGCTTAATGATAGTGGTGAGATGAAAGTAAATAAACAAGCCAAAGTAAAATTTAGCATAGATAAATATGTGGATGTTGTGTTGTGTGATGTTGTGCCTATGCATGCTGGTCATATATTGTTGGGGAGGCCATGACAATTTCATAAAGATGGCATACATTATGGGAGAGAGAACTCTATTGTTTTTAAGCTTAAAGGCAAGAAGGTTAAGCTGGAGCCATTGAACCCGAAGGAGATTTTTAGGGATCAATTACAAATGCACAAGAAGGGAAGCCAAGAAGCTCAAAGAAAAGGCTAGTATGTCACCAATGGTTTCACCATCCATTTAAGAGGGAAAAGGTGAGCTTGCTGTCCAAGGTAAGTCCTATAAAACCCAGGTTAAGTGGAAAAATTTTAACAAACCCGAGAGTGAGAAACTTGGAGAAAAAGCCGAGTGTGATGCAAAATTCAATGAAACCATGAGTGGGAAAGGAAAAGGAAGAAAAGAAAGGAAAAATAAAAAATTTTACTTTAGTTTTGGGGATGTTAATAAAGCTATTTTGAATAAGAAATTATTGCTGGTCATGAATTATAAAGATGCTTATTTAAAAATGCTTTTGTTGTATAGAATTTTATCTGCTTTGTTGAGAGCTTTATTTTGTGGAAATTTGAAAATTAGGAAGAGATTATTTGCTAACTTTAAAAAGTGTAATTTTTTCCATAATGAGCATGTATTTTTAGATTTTATTGTGATAGTGTTTGACCCAGGAGATTTGATTTGGTTGCACTTACAAAAGGAGAAGTTTCCAAAACATAGAAAGTTAAAGCTTATGTCGCATGTGGATGGACCCTTTCAAGTTTTGGAACGGATTAATGAGAATACCTACAAACTTGATTTAATAGGTGAGTATAATGTTAGTGCCACATTTAATGTTGCTGATTTATCTCCTTTTTCTGTAGGTGAAGATCTTGATTTGCGGACAAATCCTTTTCAAGAGGAGGGGAATGATGCGAATCCGCCTGAAGCCGCACAACCGACAACCTGCTGGGGTACTGACCCGATACATATGAAGACCAGGCCGATCACTAGGGCTCAAGCTAAAAGGTTTAAGAAAAACATTGCTGCCTTTATCCAGGGAGTAATTCATTCTCAAGAGGGCCTATCCATACTCGAACATCCAAGACCTATTTTGAGCGTACAAGTGGTGGAAGCCGATACGAACTTGGGTAGCGGTTTTGGTGCATCTATGGAGTCCAGGCAGTAAGAAATGGTTCCAAATCTTTATGGATTCAATAAATATCACTAAGAGGTCATGGAAACAAGTGAAGATATAAGTAAAACCAACTTGTACGGACTTGTACGAACAACTTCAAAATTTGGCCGAAAATTGCTGTAATGCTTGCTCGCTTTACTGAGTTGGCTTTTTCTCTTTCTTCCAAGCAAGGGAAACATGTGGGACTCCATAATAAGCTTATTTGGCATCCTAAAAAGCATATTGAGTCTGATTTGGAGCTCAAATTGGTGAAAAATTGGTCAAAGTCAACTTAGTCAAAAAGCTAGTATTTTAGTTTCCTAATTTGATTCTACTTTTTATTTTAGGAAATTACCATTACTTTTTTATTTTTATTTATTTATTTGCTGGACAAATAAGTTTAGGAAAGTTATTATTTTTTTATTTTCATTGTAAATTAATTAATTCCTAATTCAAAATAAAGGAATTAATTAATCCAAATTAGATTAGGAAATGAGGAGCCTTTAGGCCATATTAGGATTCTTCATTACATGGTTGGTTTTTCCTTTTTTTTTTAGGGTTTTATTTTGTTTTCTCTTAGCCTATAAAATGACTTTTTATGAGGAAGAACACACCATTAATAATATTCAGAATTTATTTTGTGAGATTGAATTTCTCTTTATTCTTTTGAACACCTAAAACACCATTAGTGAGTGAGTGTTTTAGTTTGACTTATCAATAGGAATTCCATCACCTATTGTGGCGTCTTCATTATATACCAAGGTTTCTAATCATAGGTTGGTTAGGATTCAAGGTGACCATTAGAACTTGAACATAATTAGATCCGAGCTAATATAATACGGGTTTAGGAGCAGGTCATCCTAGGTCCGTATCACCCGCTGGGGTGCTGATCCGATACAAATGAAGACCGGACTGATCACTAGGGATCAAGCTAAGAGGTTTAATAAAAACCTAGCTGATTTTATCTAGGGATAAATTAATTCTCAAAGAGGCTTGTCAATACTCAAAGATACAAAACCCGTTTCAAGTATGCAAATGGTGAAGGCCGATACGGACCCGAGTAGCTGTTTTCGTGCAAATATGGACTCTAGACAGCAAGAAATGGTTCCCACACTTTGTGGGTTCAATGAATATCATTAAGAGGTTATGGAATCAAGTAAAGTAAGCTTCAAAGGTAATTAAAATGTGCTTGTATGGACAACAAGTAAATTTGGCTCAAAATGTGATGTTTAGCTGCTGGCTTTGACTGTTCTTCTTGTTCAAGCAAGTTTTACCTATTCCAATCAGGGAGAAACATGTGGCAATAATTGTCACTCATATTTGGCCTCCTAAATGGCATATGGAAGCTAATTTGGAGCCCAAAAAAGCTGAAGATTTGTCAAAGTTAGCTTACTTAGAAAGATAGTCAATTTGTTTCCTAATTTGATTTTGACTTTTTGTTTTAGGAAATTAGTCTTTTATTTGGTTTCTATTTATTTATTTTCTAGAAAAATAAAATTAGGAAAGTTATTCTTTTATTATTTTCATTATAAATTAATTAATTCCTATTTCAAAATTAAGGAATTAATTAATCCAAACTAGATTAGGAAATGAGGTGATTTTCAGCCATCATTAGGTTTCCTATTCTATGTGGCCGGTTTTACCTAGTTAATTATTTATTCTATAACTTTTTAGCCTATTTAATGGCTTGTTTTATCAATAATATTCAGTACATTATTCATTCTGAATTTATTTTGTGAGATTGAATTTCTCTTTGTTCTCTTTGAACACCTAAAACACCATTAGAGAGTGAGTGTTTTAGTTTTGACTTATCAAGAGGATATCCATCACCTATTGTGGCATCTTTATTATACCAAGGATTCTAATCACAGTTGGTTAGGGTTAAGGTCATTCCATTTAAATATGAACTTAATTGAGATCCGGGCTAATATAATACGGATTTAGGTGCATGTTGACCTAGGTTCGTATCATTTGGTATCAGAGCCAAATTTTGTTCAGGTTTGATCTATCTTTATTTGCTTTATTTGTTTTTGTGTTATTCTGTAATTTTAGCATTAGGTTAAGGTTGCTTCTATAGTCATACATGTTCTGCATATTCAAAAAAAAAAAAAAAAAGAAAAAAAATCTTATTCCTAGTTGAATTTGGTTTCCTAGTTTTTACCCTTTTTTTTTATTCCTAGTTTATTGGTTGTTTTTCATCATTGTTCTTGTTAATTTGGTTTTTGTTGATTTTTCTTTGCTATTTTAGTCTTAAATATTTGCATTCATATATTAAAAGAAAAAAAAATAGTGTTTGCGGTGTTGGAGTTTGGTGTGGTTTTGGGTTCACTTATTCAAGAGTGTTGTACACAAGGTGTTAGTTTTGTGCACAACCTTTAATCCGGTTTTTGGTTTGATGTTTGGGTGATTTTTGTGTTTGTTTTCGGTATGGTGATATTTAGGATTGTTAGGGTTTTTGTTTTGAAGGAAGAAGAGAAGATGTTAGAGTAGGCCACACAAAACTAGACAGCACACTAATTCATTTTTACTTTTCATTCATTTGTTGCATATATAGATACAAAACTTGTCTCATACACGTGAGGTGTGTGTGGGACCAAATGGAAGTCTTTAAAATTCAAAATTTATACATTTCCCACTCAAAAATATGATACATAACCGTTCAACCACCAGCTTCACATGTGAGTGCATAATCATGACAAAAGTTGGTGAGATTTTGAATTTCAAAAAACTGTCTCCACCTAATCATATACCACTACTTTGACCAGATGGAAGTCTGGGATATCTTCATCCAAATTGCTTGAATTTTAGCATGTGGCATTTTGAATATCATGGATTAAATCTGGAGAAGACCAATTCCAAAAGAAATGGGTAAGGCCTCCAATTCATCTCAAACCCGTGAGTCATAACTGCTGGAAATCTCAGCAGTTATGCCAACTTGCAACCTGCATATCTTGGGCTTCCCAAGGCCTTTTTGAGTCATTATTTTTTCTATATTTTCATTTACATGTCTAATACAACATATCCAAAAATCATAAACTCATTCTAAAAGCTCCGAGAATGCCAGCCCTAACAATGGACCTATGTTGCTGGAAACACTGTTTCTAGCACGTAGTCATTTTACAAAATAAAATCAATACTCAACAAAAAGACAATTCCTAAGCTAAATACAATAAAATTTAGGTATTAAAAAGACATTAAAAGGAACATAAAGCATAGACATAAATATTGCATTAGGTCATTCAACAAAATATTTATTTTAAAGAAAGAACGAGGGTGCAAACCTTAGTGGATTTTGGTTTGCACAAGGTGGCAAGATTACCACCTTTTCGACACTCCTCCTTGGTAATCTTGCTAGAGACATTAAGGGGAGTCTTTAATGACTCAAATCTGGTCTTTCCAAGTGGCTTTGTGAAAACATCCGCAAGGTTGTCCTCCGAATTCACATACTCCAAAGAGACTTCTCCAAGATCTTCAAACTCCCTTAAGGAATGATATTTCACCGGAATATGTTTTGTTCTTCCATGTTGTACCGGGTTCTTGGCTATTGAAATTGCTGAAGTGTTGTCACATTTGATGATGGTTGGACTTTCTTGAGTATGACCAAGATTTCCCATCAACTTCCTTAACCAAATACATTGGTTTGCATAAGATGAGCAAGCAATGTATTCGGCTTCCGCAGTACTTTGAGCCATTGTGCTTTGCTTCTTTGCATTCCATGAGAAAGGACCACGCCCAAGTGAAAATAAGTAGCTCGAAGTACTCCTCATATCATCAATGCAGCCTGCCCAATCACTATCCAAATAGCCAACAAGCTTAAACTCATCCTTTGCTTCATACCAAACTCCATGATCACTAGTGCCCTTAAGACACCTAAAAACTTTTTTGGCACCTTTGAGATGAGTTTGGGTGGGTGCTTGCATGTATCTTAAAAGCACACACACGACATAGATAATATCCAGTCTAGATGAGCACACATAAAGTAAACTACCAATTAAGGATTGATAAAAAGTAGGATTTACCTTTGGTGTGCCATCCTCCTTTTGGTACTTCTCTACTTGGATCATTGGAGTAATCATTGGATTGAATTCTTCAAGATTAAATTTCTCCAAAAGATCCTTGATGTACTTTTCTTATGATATAAATATTCTTCTTTGGCATTGCATTACTTCCACACCAAGGAAGTAATTCATGAGACCCAAGCTAGCCATCTCAAACTCCTTCTCAAGTTCATGTTTTAGCTAAGCCACATTCCTTGGCTCACCGGTGACCAACAAGTCATCCACATACAAAGAAACCACTATCATGCTTCCTTCAACCCTCACATACAAAGTGGGTTCATTTTGGCTCCTCCTAAAGCCATGTCCAAGCAAGTAGCCATCTATCCTTCCATACCAAACCCTAGTTGCATGCTTAAGACCAATAAGGCTTTGTGAAGCTTTTAACCTTATCTTCATGTCCTTCAATCACATAGCCCTCCGGTTGCTTCACATACACTTCTTCTTGCAATGCACCATTCAAGAATGCTGATTTCACATCCAAGTGAAACACACTCCATTGCTTGGTAGCCAAAAGATCAAGGATGAGTCTAATGGTTTCCATCCTTACTACGGGTGCAAACATCTCCCCATAGTCAACTCCAGCTTGTTGTGCATAACCCTTGACCACCAATCTTACCTTGTATTTGCAAATGGTGCCATCCGAATTGTATTTAGTTCTAAAGATCCATTTGACACCAATTTCTTTTTTGTTTTTTGATTTAGTGACCAAGGACCAAGTCTCATTCTTCTCAATCATCTCCATTTCCATATCCATTGCTTCCTTCCACTCTTTCTTCATCAAGGCCTCTTGCACACATGTAAGGTCACCAAGTGCAACATTACACCTTTCATAAATCTCGGACAAAGATCTCTCCCCTCTAACACCATCACCAACCTCCAAATCGACTCCAATGATTTCTTGGAATAGATCATCATCCTCCTTATTGTCTTAATCATTGTCATCTTCATCATTGTTGTTTTGAACATTTCTTTCTTCATTTTCTTCTTCAAACTATGGATCATCCTCATTCACCAATAGCTCCTACTTACTCCAATCCCATTTTGCATTCTCATTAATCTTCACATCTCTTGTTACCATAAGCTTTTTGGTCTTTAGGTTATAGACCCTAAAACCTTTGGTAACCTCACTATATCCCACCAAGACACCAACATTAGCCTTTTTGTCGAGCTTATCTCTCATGTGTGAGTGAACATGGAAAAAGAACACATTACCAAACACTTTAACATTCTCTAAAGATGGATTCTCTCCAAACCACAACTCATAGGGTGTCTTGCCTTCAATGGATTTGGTGAAGCATCGATTTTGAATGTAGGAACTAGTATAGAGAGCCTCGGCCCAAAATTTCTTTGGCATTTTCTTTTCATGTATCATACACCTAGCTATCTCCATCAATGTCCTATTCTTTCTCTCACACACACCATTTTGTTGTGGTGTGTATGGTGTGGTAAATTGATGAATTATTCCATTTTCTTTGCAAAAATCTTCAAGAGCTAGGCTAGTATATTCACCATCATTGTCGGTCCTCAAGCACTTCAAAGTAGACCTACTTTGATTTTCAACCAACTTCTTGAATTCCATAAGTTTTTCTAGAACTTGTGACTTATGTGTGAAAAATAAATCCAACACATCCTAGAGTAGTCATCAATAAAGGTGAGAAAGTATTTATGACCACTCAAGGAAGATACACTCATGGGACCATACACATCCGAATGAACAAGTTCTAACTTCTCCTTGGCTCTCCATGCACCAATTTTAGGAAATGGCAACCTAGTGGACTTTCCAAGTTGACAAACTTCACACACATTTTTCACATCACCAATCAAGGGCATATCATTCACCAAAGCATTAGTATTCTTCATTGCACCATAACTAGAGTGACCAAGCCTTTTATGCCAAAGTTGAGAAATGAACTCAACTTTGCCTTTC
This sequence comes from Ziziphus jujuba, assembly GCF_031755915.1. NCBI lineage: Eukaryota > Viridiplantae > Streptophyta > Magnoliopsida > Rosales > Rhamnaceae > Ziziphus > Ziziphus jujuba. Next base: position 10,770,565 of record NC_083390.1, read on the forward strand.
AAAGCTTGTTCACTATCTAGTAAATTCAACCTATGCTTTTATCTTTCAAGGAAACTTTAAACACCTCATTTCCAAAAGCATCCGATATCAAACAACCATCACAACCAAAGTTCAAAACATATCCCTTTTCAACCAATTGTGCAACACTCAACAAGTTTTCACACAATGAAGGCACATATAGAACATTTGAGATAAGTTTTGCACCTTTATTGGTGTTCAATGAGATTTCTTCTTTTCCTTCTACATCCATGAAGCTTCCATCCCAATCTTCACCCTTGTCTTGTAGGATCGGTCAAGCTCTACAAAGTTGGTTTCTTCAAAAGTCATGTGGTGTGAACAACAACCATCTACTAACCAACCAAAACCATTACTTGTAGCTTTAAAGCATATAGTCACAAATAAGGTCTCGGCCTCCTCATTCACAACATTTGCTTGTTGCCTTCCTTGCTTGCATACTTTGCCAACATGTCCTCTTTGCCCACATTTGTCACAAGTTGGATCCGGTCTCCAAAAGCACTTGTTTGGTGCATGTCCATGCTTCTTGCAATGGGAGCATGGTGGATAACCCCCACGGTTTTGTTGTTGTCCTCTTTGTTGTTGCCTTGCATTGTTGTTGTTGTTGGAATTATTGTTGTTGTTGTTGTTGAAACCTCTATAACCGGTTCCTCTTTTATTCTTGTTGTTGTTCTTTTTACTCTTCTTTTTGCTTTGACTAGACATAAAAGCACTTTCCAAAGACTCCTCTTTTCTTATGGCTCTTCTTTATTCGGTTGCTTGGAGGGCATTGATAAGCTCACTTAAAGTAATCTCACTAAGATTCCTTGATTCCTCAAGGGAAGAAATCTTAGCTTCAAATTTTTTGGGTAAGCTCACCAATACCTTCTCTACAACCCTTTGGTCGGTCAATGGCTCTCCAAGGACTCTAATTTAGTTCACAACCTCTAGTAGTCTATCGGTGAAGTCCTTAATCAACTCATTTTCTTTCATTCTAATTGTTTCAAACTCTCTTCTTAAGTTTAAAACTTGCATTTGTCTTGTTCTAGTGTTTCCTTGAAATTCTTCTTGCAACTTTAATTAAACTTCTCTAGCACTTGTACAAGACATGATTCTAGTGAAGATGGAGTCACTCATCAAAGACTGAAGGGCTGTCAAGGCCTTGAATCCTTTAGCTATCTCGGTCTCATGTGCAAGTCTTTATGCTTGTGTGGCATTTGCTCTCAACTCCTCAACTTCATAAACTTCTTCCATCACATCCCAAAGTCCAAAGGCTTGTAGGTAGGCTTTCATCTTTATGCTCCAAATGGAGTAATTTTGGCCCTCACACTTTGGTGGAGTGGGAGGTGCAAAACTTTGAAAAGCCATGACACAAAATTGGATTTTTGAAAAAAATGGCTCTTGGGTTGGATTTTGGTGAGTTTTCTAGCTAGATTTTTGTACCACTTCAAACCAAAAATGAAAGGAATGAAATGGGGGGTTCTCTCACAAGAAAATAGGCTAGAAAGAAAGCTCACAAGGTCCCTCAATGGTTCAAACAAAGCTCTGATACCATGTTGGACTCTAATGTGGTTTTGGGTTCACTTGGCCAAGAGTGTTGTACACAAGGTGTTAGTCTTGTGCACAACCTTTAATCCGGTTTTTGGTTTGACGTTTGGGTGATTTTTGTGGGAAATGTATCAACAATTTGGCCAAATTTACTGTATTGCTTGCTGGCTTTACTGTATTTTACTATATTAGCCTTTTCTTATTTTTCCAAGCATGGGCAACGTGTGGGACTTCATATTCAGCTTATTTGGCATCCTAAAAAGCATCTAGAAGCTGATTTAGAGCTCAAAGAGGTCAAAGATTGATCAAAGTCAACTTGATAAAAAAGGCTAGCATTTTTAGTTTCCTAATTTGTTTTTACTTTTTGTTTTAGGAAACTACCATTACTTTTTGGCTTTTATTTATTTATTTTCTGGAAAAATAACTTTAGGAAGGTTTTTATTTTATTCTTTCCATTGTAAATTAATTAATTTCTAATTTAATATAAAGGAATTAATTAATCAAACTTAGATTAGGAAAGGAAGTATTGTTTCGGCCAACTAGGTTTCTTTATGTGTGGTGGCCGGTTTTCTTTATGTTCTAGGGTTTTTAAGTTGTCTTTTCAAAGCCTATTTAAAGGCTTATTTTTCAATAAGAATATAACTTTGATTTGATTGAGAAAATACTTGTGAGATTATTTTTCTGTTTTAGTCTTAAATATTTGCATTCATATATTAAAAAAAAAAAAAAGAGAGTTTGCAGCAATATTTAAAAAAAAAAAAAAACTGCACATTTGTGTTTATTTGGAGGTCACGGGTTTGGTGTTTGTTTTGGAGTTAGAATTTCAAGTTTGTTGTTTCTTTTTGCTACTGCATTTGTGTTGATATTAAGTGAGTATTTAAAAGAAAAAAAAAAAAAAGAAACCCGAATTAAAAAATAAATAAATAAAATCGGTTGGTTTAAATTTGGTGTTGAAGTTTGTTGCTGGGAATTTCTTGTAGCTGCTGATTTTTTGGTCATCTTTTCAATATTTGGAGTTGTTGGAGATTATTATTGTTACAGAAAAAAAAAATGGATTAAAATTGCTAAAGGAATTGATACATAAAAGCTTGGATTACTAAGAACACATCCAACAATTATTCAATATTTTTGTTCTACTTGATTCTTGTTGAATTTGACTTTCCTTTGCCACAATTTTATTCTTGGACTCATAAACTACTACCATCTGGTGCAGTTTTCAAAAATTCCAACGTTTTCCCATTATTTTGTGTCTTCTTGTCTAGAAAGCCGAAAAATTAGGATTTGTTGGATTCTTTCGGTATTGCCTACTTTTTGCTACTGTTTTGTTGATAGATTTAATTAAAACATACTTGTGATCTAATTGCTGTATTTAAGTGTGTTTTAATTAGAACTTTGAGATAATTCATTGAGTGGAAAAAGGCAAGAGTGTGTGAGCTTAAAAGAGGGTAAAAGCCGAAACTAGTGTGCAAACACGAGTGTTGAGACCTTGTTTGAGTGAAACACGTGAGGGAGTGAATATTGTGAGGATTTATTTTATTTTTGCAGTATTTAACTAACATGGCAGATTCTAGAATAAGAAGAGGAGATCCACCCTTGAGGATCAATGAGGAAGAGTCCATAGCATTCCATGGCGATGCCCAAGCTACCGGGAGTGAAGACCAAGTGGACATGAGAGCTGTTTTGGAGTCAATACAGCGGGTGAGTGCTCAAGTTGAGCGCATGAATCAAAGGATGGGAAGGCTAGAAGCCTCTCAAGGAATGTGAAACACAAGAAATAGGCAAGAATTCCATGGAGGACGAGGAGGTCGCGAGAGACCGAGAGAGGAATTTGATGAGGAGCCATTCGGTGGAGACTTTGAGGAAGGTATGGACGAAACTTTTGCTGTCCAAGATAGAGCTGGCGGTGGAAGATATAGGAGGGAAGACACAGATGATGATTTCAGAAATATCAAGGTTAACATCCCACCTTTTATGGGTAAAAGTGATCCTGAAGCTTATTTGGAGTGGGAAGAAAAAATGGAGATGATTTTTTACTGCCACAACTATTCAGAAGGTAAGAAGGTGAAGTTGGCAGCAATGGAGTTTGGACATTATGCACTCCAATGGTGGACCAATGTGCAAAAAACCCGAAGGAGAGTTGGTGATGATTTAATCTCGACATGGCGTCAAATGAAAGGAGCCATGAGGAAACGGTTTGTGCCATCCCATTACCATAGGTTGCTGCATCAAAGGCTTCAATCTTTATCTCAAGGAACAAGCTCCGTGGAGGATTATTACAAAGAGATGGAGATGCTCATGATGAGGCTGAATATGAATGAGGATAGGGAGGCAACAATGGCAAGATTCCTTGGAGGGTTAAACCATGACATTGCCAACCAGCTTGAGTTACAACAATACTTGGAATTGGAGGAGATGTTGCATGTAGCAATTAAGTTTGAGAACCAATTCAAGAGGAGGGGTGTTAGCACACGGTTTGGAGGAGTTTCTAGCAGTGGAAGGACAAATTCAAGTGGCTGGAAAAACAATTCCACTTATGAAAGCAAGTTGAAGCCAAAACTTGGTGAAGAAGCAACCAACCGGTTGAGAAGAGAATTTAAAACCGAATCTGCCCAAGCCATTAAAGGTGAGGTAAAATCTGAACCTAAACCTCAAAATTCAAGAGAAATTATTTGTTTCAAGTGCCAAGGAAGAGGACATATAGCCAGCCAATGCCCGAATAGAAGGATAATGGTAATTAAGGGTAATGGAGAGGTGGAATCAGAGAGTGAGGCTAGTGAGGCTGAAATCGAACAAGAAGATGAAGGACTTGATGATGAGGCCAAACCATTAAACACATTAAATGTTGAGCTAAATTTGGTCTCCAGGAGGGTACTTGCTGTTTACAAGGATGAAGAACAAATTCAACGAGAGAACATCTTCCACACTCGTTGTGAAATACAAGGTAAAATTTGTAGCATGATTGTAGATAGTGGGAGTTGTACTAATGTAATAAGTAACCTTGTAGTTGATAAATTGGGCTTAAAAACAATAAAACATCCTGAACCATATAGATTATAATGGCTTAATGATAGTGGTGAGATGAAAGTAAACAAACAAGCCAAAGTAAAATTTAATATAGGTAGATATGAGGATGTAGTTTTATGTGATATTGTACCCATGATTGCTGGACATATACTATTAGGTAGGCCATTGTAATTTGATAAAGATGCTACTCATTTTGGTCGAGAAAATAGTACTGTTTTCAGGTTTAAAGGGAAGAAGGTCAAGCTGGAACCATTATCTCTTATAGAGGTTTACAAAGACCAATTACAAATGCAACAAAGAAGAGAAGCCGAAAAGCTCAAGGAAAAAGCAAGTATGGCACCAACGGCTTCACCATCCTTTCAAGAAGGTAAGAACGAGGTTGCTGATCAAGGTAAGGTTTCTAAGACTCATATTGAGTGGAAAGATCAAGGAGAAACTGAAAGAGAGGGGAAAGAAAGTGAAATCCGAAGGTTTGCGCCAAACTCGAGATCTTGGAGAAGGAAGGGAAATCCGAAGGTTTGCGCCAATCCAAGGGGGAAAAAGAAAAAGAAAGAAAAGAAAGGTCAAGTAGCAACTTTTACTTGAGTTTAAGGGATATTAATAAGGTTATTGAGTGTAAGAAACCTTTGCTGGTCATGATTTGTAAAGAAAATTATTTTAATGATCAAACTAACTTTGAAGAACTTGAATTGCCAAGTTCAATGATTTCTCTTTTGAAGGAATTTGGAGATGTCTTCTCAAATGAAATTCCAAGTGGACTACCATCAAATTGACTTTGTTCCAGGGCTGCCATACGAAATAGACCAGCTCATAGGAGCAATCCCGAAGAAACAAAGGAGCTGCAAAAATAGGTAAGTGATTTACTTGACAAAGGTTATATTCGTGAGAGTTTAAGTCCATGTGCTGTACCTGTTTTGTTAATGCCAAAAAAAGATGGTACATGGAGAATGTGTGTTGACTGTAGGGCTATAAATAACATGACCATCAAATATAGACATCCCATTCCTAGATTAGATGATATGCTTGATGAGTTGCATGGTGCTTGCATGTTTACAAAAATTGATCTTAGGAGTGGTTATCATCAAATTAGGATGAAAGAAGGTGATGAATGGAAAACCGCATTCAAAACTAAATATGGGCTGTATGAATGGTTAGTTATGCCTTTTGGATTATCCAATGCACCTAGTACTTTCATGAGGCTTATGAATCATGTAATGCGTCCATTTATTGGTAAATTTGTGGTTGTTTATTTTGATGACATTCTACTATATAGCCGAAATTTGGATGACCATGTGGATCAACTTAGGCAAGTTTTGCAAGTTCTTAGAAAGGAAAGATTGTTTGCTAACATTGAAAAATGTGATTTTTGCAAAGATGAGCATGTATTTCTAGATTTTGTTGTAATAGTGTTTGACCCAGAAGAATTGATTTGGTTGCACTTATGAAAGGAAAGATTTCCCGAACAAAGGATCTTTTCAATGTTGGAAAGGATAAATGACAATGCCTACAAACTCGATCTACCAGGTGAGTATAATGTTAGTGCTACCTTCAATGTTGCTGATTTGTCTCATTTTGCTGCAGGTGATGACTTTGATTTGAGGGCAAATCCTTTTTAAGAAGAGGGGAATGATGCGAATCTGCCCGAAACCGTTCAACCGACAACCTGTTGGGGTGTGTCGGGGTGAGAAGGTTATGACCAAGAGCAAGCTAGCTTGAAGTGTTAGCAACAAGCAAGCTTTTGGTGATGCTCCTGGGAATGGTTGTGTGTGAGTTGTGTTTTTAGGTTTTAGTTATGGTGTTTTATGGTTTTTAGGGTTCCTAGAGTGTTCTAAGGTGTTGAAGAAGAGATGAGAAGAAGGGGACCACGTTGGCTTTTGCAAATAAGGCTTAGATGTGTAGCCATTTCATTCATTTTACAATATAAGCTTGAAATTACAACTAGTTCACACATGCCAAGCATGTGAGCTTACAAAATGAGTAAAGTATTTGAAATTTAAAAAGTAAAATGGTCAACACCTAACTTTTCATACACAAAAGAGGTAAAAACCAGCTGCAACATGTCTATTCCAAATATAGTAAAAAGTGGCACATGGTTTGAACTAAGTTCCTATTGTTTAACTAGTTTGGGTAAACAACCAAACTAGCTTCACCTACTTAGTTCCCCTTTGTATCTGCTTATGAAACTTGGTTTGAAGCATCCTTGGTCATCAATAAATATTGTTCCAAGAGCTAGGAAAGTTCTGGAACCGGATCATGGGCCAAGCAGCTCCAAAATTGACCCATACTCTGCATACTGGGCCCATCAGATATAGCAATCTGTTTGGAATAGAAAATGGACTTTCCCATACCATTTTGACCTGAAATTTGAACCATAGTCTTCTATATATGTCTTTAGACATCCCTCAAAATTTCAGCCCAAAAACCCATTTGCAACCTGAGATATAATATAAATAGTGGAACTATATTGCTGGAAATTATGAATCCAGCACCATAGGCATTTCAAGCATAACATTCCTACTCTTTTGTGTATAATTTTGCCTATACTTTTGCATACATAACTTAGGCACAAAACATTATCAAAATATACCTTGCATCAATTAAAAACGTACAAAAAATATAAACTCATAAAAAGAAAGGATTTGATACCAAGGTGTGCATGCTAGCCGGTGACATGCACCATCAAGTGGCAAAATTGCCACACTTCAATACTCCTCCTTGGCAATTTTGTATGAGACATTGAGAAGTCCTCTCAATATCTCAAATATCTTCTTTCCCAATGGCTTGGTGAAGATATCCATCAAGTTCTCCTCGGAAGTCACATACTCCAACTTCACTTCACCACTTGCTTCAAATTCCCTTAAGGAATGATACTTGACCCGTATGTGCTTGGTCCTCCCATGTTGGACTGGATTTTGTGCAATTACTATTGCTAAAGTATTGTCACACAATATTACCATGGCTTCCTCTTGCTTCAAGCTCAAGTCCACCAATAATTTGCTAAGCCAAACACCTTGATTAGCACAACTTGAGCAAGCAATATACTCGGCTTCCGCGGTGCTTTGTGCAACGGTTTGTTGCTTTTTGGAATTCCATGAGAAATGACCATTTTCAAGAGTGTAAATGTAGCTCGATGTGCTCTTGCTATCATCCAAAGAACCAGCCCAATCACTATCACTATAACCAAGCAAAGCTTCATTCATGCCATCCTTGTACCATATACCAAAATCACTAGTACCTTTCAAATACCTTAGGATTCTTTTTGCACAACTAAGATGATTTTGTGATGGACTATGCATAAATCTTGACAAAACAGCCACACTAAACATAATATCCGATCTAGTAGAGCATACATATAAAAGGCCACCAATTAAACTTCTATAGATGGAAGGATTTACCTTTGGAGAATCATCATCCTTCACCAACTTGGTGCCTTCATTCATAGGTGTGGCAACGCTATTACAATCCTCCAAGTCAAACTTCTTGAGTAACTCCTTCACATAGCTTACTTGAGATATACAGATTCCCTTGGATGATTGGACAACTTCAACTCTAAGAAAGTATTTCATCTCTCCAAGGCTAGACATCTCAAAGTTCAATTCTAGCTCACTTTTGAAATTGCTCACTTCTTTCTCATTACCACCGGTCACTAGGAGGTCATCAACATAAAGAGACACCAACACCATGCAACTATGAGTCCTAATATACAATGTAGGCTCATTAGGACTCCTCCTAAATCCATGCTTTGTCCAAAAACCATCTATCTTGGCATACCATGCCCTAGCAGCTTGTTTAAGGCCATACAAGGCCTTGTGTAGCTTGTATACCTTCTCTTCACTTCCTTTCTTCACAAAACCTTCGGGTTGCATAACATAGACCTCCTCCTTCAATATTCCATTCAAGAAGGCTGACTTCATATCAAGGTGATATACTTTCCAAGACTTTTGTGCCGAAATTGCAAGAAGAAGTCTTATGGTTTCCATCCTTGCAACCGGTGCAAAAGTCTCTCCACAATCCACACCGGCTTGTTGTGCATATCCTTTGACAACAAGCCTTGCCTTGTGCTTATTTATGGACCCATCCGGATTGTACTTGGTCCTAAAGATCCACTTCACCCCAATAGCATTCTTTCCCTTCGGTTTTATTACCAAGCTCCAAGTGTCATTCTTGTTTATCACATCTATTTCATCTTGCATGGCTTGTCTCCACTCTTTTCTTGCCATAGCCTCATGGACATTGATTGGATCACTCAATGCCACATTACACCTTTCATAAATCTCATTAAGAGGTCTTGTGCCTCTCACACCATCACCAATCTCCAAATCAGCCCCTATGGAGACTTCTAGCTCATTCTCATCATATTCTTCATCGTTATCATGAGCTTCAAGCCGATTGTCTTCATCCATACTAGCCAACTCCTCCTTACTAAAAACCCATTTAGCTTCCTCATCAACTTTCACATCTCTACTTATCACAAGTTTCTTGGTTTCCAAGTTATACACTCTATATCCCTTGGTCACTTCACTATACCCAACCAAGACACCAACTTGTGACCTTTCATCAAGCTTTCCTCTCTTCTCTTGTGGTACTAGGATGTAACAAATGCTTCCAAATACCCTTAGATGATCAAGAGAAGGCTTATATCCAAACCAAAGCTCAAATGGGGTTTTACTCCTCAAAGACTTGGAGTAAAGCCTATTTTGGATGTATTAACTCCTTCGGCCCAAAACTTCTTTGGCAAGCCACTTTCAAACAACAAACATTTAGCCATCTCCATGATGGTACGGTTCTTCCTTTCACAGACACCATTTTGTTGTGGTGTGTATGGTGTAGTGAATTGATGAACTATACCATGATCCTTACAAAGTTGTTTGAAAGCCTCACTTGTGTATTCCCCACCATTGTCTGTCCTTAACACCTTTATAGTGCAACCGAATTGATTTTGCATTAATTTCATAAATTCTACAAACTTCTCCAAAGCTTGTGATTTTCTTTCAAGGAAATACACCCAACACATTCTTGAGTAATCATCAATGAAAGTTATGAAATACTTGCTACCATTTAAGGATGGAACACTCATAGGACCACAAATATCCGAATGTATAAGTCCTAGCTTCTCCTTTGATCTCCAAGAACAAGATTGAAATGCTAGCCTAGTATGCTTTCCTTTTTGACACACTTCACACACATGTTCTTGCTTCTCCACCAATGGCATGTCTCTAACAAGTTCATGTGTGCCTACCAATGACTTAAAGCTAGCATGGCCTAGTCTTTTATGCCAAAGTTGAGAGGTGTTCTCCATATTCAACCTAAAATTCTTGTTCTTCATTCCAACAAACATTAATTCATTTCCATGTGGATCAACTATAGTGCATGTCATGTTTGAGAAGTGTAATGCATATTTGTTCTCAAGCATTTGACAAACACTAAGTAAGTTCTCACATAAAGAAGGTACATAGAGAACATCATTGATAGTTTTGATACCTTTGGTGGTGTGTATCACCACATCTCCCTTGCCTTTCACTTCCATCAAGGCTCCATTTCCAATTTTAACTTTGTTGTGGCTGCTTCTATCCAAGTTTGTGAACCACTCATGCTTGTGAGACATATGGTGTGTTGCTCCACTATCAATGATCCATCCTTCATCATTCTTGATGCTACTAAAACAAGTAGCAACAAACAACTCTTCGGATTCACTATCACTTGCATTATCTTTAGCAACATTTTCTTGTTGCTTATCTTTCTTGTTAGCCTTGCATACTCTCTCCACATGACCCTTTTGTTGGCATTTATGGAAAAATGCATCCGGCCTCCACCAAAACCTTCTTGGATGATGACCTTTCTTCTTGCAATGGTGACAAGGTTCATAGGACTTCCTCTCGGGTTTGCTAGTTTCACCTTTCTCCTTTATGACTTTAAGCTTGTTCTTCTTTTGATTTTGTGTCTTTTGATGTTGTTTAGACACAAATGCAGCCTCCATTGATTCTTCATGTCTAATCCTCCTCCTTTGCTCCGTATCTTGCAAGGCATTCACCAACTCGGTTAAGGAAATTTCATTTAGGTTCCTTGACTCCTCCAATGAAGATATCTTAGCTTCAGACCTCTCGGGCAAGGAGACCAACACCTTCTCCACAATCCTTTGGTCACTTAATCTTTCACCTAGCACCCTAATTTAATTCACCACATTAAAAAGCCTTGTGGTGAACTCCTTAACCATTTCTTTGTCTTTCATCTTGATAGTCTCAAACTCCCTCCTTAGGTTAAGGATTTGCATTTGCCTTGTCCTTGCACTCCCTTGGAACTCATCTTGAAGTTTGTCCCAAGCTTCTTTGGCACTCTCACATGCCATTATCCTTGTGAAAATGGTATCACTAATACAAAAATGAATGGCGGTGAGAGCCTTGAAACCTTTAGCCGATTCCTCCTCACGGTGCTTGATTTGGTTGACCGTTGCCCCTTGTCTTAAAGGCTCGGGTTCTTGGGGATTAATGGTGACCTCCCAAAGACCATAAGCCTTCAAGTAGGCTGGCATCTTAATACTCCAAATGTTGTAGTTCTCCCCATTGAAGATAGGAGGAGAAGGAGTTGAAAAACTTGAAGAAGCCATCTGAATGTTGCTTTCGAGTATGAAGGAATATGAAAATATATTTTTGCTTTCAAGTATCTCTTCACTCTCAAGGAACGAACCAGCCCAAAAACCTCACAAATCTCACAAAAATGCGCCTTGCTCTGATACCACTTTGTTGGGGTGAGAAGGTTATGACCAAGAGCAAGCTAGCTTGAAGTGTTAGCAACAAGCAAGCTTTTGGTGATGCTCTTGGGTGTGAGTTGTGTTTTTAGGTTTTAGTTATGGTGTTTTATGGTTTTTAGGGTTCCTAGAGTGTTTTAAGGTGTTGAAGAAGAGATGAGAAGAAGGGGACTACGTTGGCTTTTGAAAATAAGGCTTAGCTGTGTAGCCATTTAATTCATTTTACAATATAAGCTTGAAATTACAACTAGTTCACACATGCCAAGCATGTGAGCTTACAAAATGAGTAGAGTATTTGAAATTTAAAAAGTAAAATGGTCAACACCTAACTTTTCATACATAAAAGAGGTAAAAACCAGCTGCAACATGTCTATTCCAAATATAGTAAAAAGTGGCACATGGTTTGAACTAAGTTCCTATTGTTTAACTAGTTTGGGTAAACAACCAAACTAGCTTCACCTACTTAGTTCCCCTTTGTATCTCCTTATGAAACTTGGTTTGAAGCATCCTTGGTCATCAATAAATATTGTTCCAAGAGCTAGGAAAGTTCGGGAACCGGATCATGGGCCAAGCAGCTCCAAAATTGACCCATACTCTGCATACTGGGCCCATCAGATACAGCAATTTGTTTGGAATAGAAAATGGATTTTCCCATATCAGTTTGACCTAAATTTTGTACCATAGTCTTCTATATATGTCTTTAGACATCCTTCATAATTTCAGCCCAAAAATGCATTTGCAACCTGAGATATAATATAAATAGTGGAGCTATGTTGCTGGAAATTATGAATCCAGTACCATATGCATTTCACGCATAACATTCCTACTCTTTTGTGCATAATTTTGCCTATAGTTTTGCATACATAACTTAGGCACAAAACATTATCAAAATATACCTTGCATCAATTAAAAACATACAAAAAATATAAACTCATAAAAGGAAAGGATTTAATACCGAGGTGTGCATGCTAGCCGGTGACATGCACCATCAAGTGGCAAAATTGCCACACTTCAACAGGGTGTTGATCCCATATAGATGAAGGTGGGACCAATCACTAGAGCACAGCCAAGAAGTTCAAGGATAACCTTGCTATGCTTATTCAAAGGATAAATCATAATCAAGAAGGAATGATCATGACCAAAGAACCAAGACCCGTTTTGCTGATACAAGCGCTGGAGATTGGTAAGGACCCGGGTGACGATTTTGGTATATATTTGGAGTTCGAGAAGCATGAAATGGTTCCAATGCTTTATGGGTTCAATCCATTTGCCTAAGAGGTCATGGAATCAAGTTAAATCAGCCTCAAATGCAATAAAAAAGGGCTTGTACGGACAGCATCAACAATTTGGCCGAATTTGCTGTATTGCTTGCTGGCTTTACTGTATTTTACTGTATTAGCCTTTTCTTATTTTTCCAAGCATGGGAAACGTGTGGGACTTCATATTCAGCTTATTTGGCATCCTAAAAAGCATCTGGAAGCTTATTTGGAGCTCAAAAAGGTCAAAGATTGATCAAAGTCAACTTGATCAAAAAGGCTAGCATTTTTAGTTTCCTAATTTGTTTTTACTTTTGTTTTAGGAAACTACCATTACTTTTTGGCTTTTATTTATTTATTTTCTAATCAAATAACTTTAGGAAGGTTTTTATTTTATTCTTTCCATTGTAAATTAATTAATTCTTAATTTAATATAAAGGAATTAATTAATCAAACTTAGATTAGGAAAGGAAGTATAGTTTCAGCCAACTAGGTTTCTTTATGTGTGGTGGCCGGTTTTCTTTATGTTCTAGGGTTTTTAAGTTATCTTTTCAAAGCCTATTTAAAGGCTTATTTTTCAATAAGAATACAACTTTGATTTGATTGAGATAATACTTGTGAGATTAATTATCTCTTTGTTGTTTGAGAACACCTAAAACACCATTAGAGAATTGGTTGTTTTAGCTTGACTTATCAATAGGTTTTCCATCCCCTATTGTGGTGTCTACATTATACCAAGGTTTCTAACCACAGGTTGGTTAGGGGTTGAGGAACAAACCCATGGGCAATAACTGCTAGAAATCTCAGCAATTATATCAACTTGCAACCTGCATATCTTGGGCTTCCCAAGGCCTTTTTGAGTCATTCTTCTTTATATATTTTCATTTACATGTATACTACAACATATCCAAAAATCATAAACTCATTCTAAAATCTCAGAGAACGCCAGGCCCAACAATGGATCTATGTTTTTGGAAATACTATTTCTAGTACACAGCCATTTTACAAAATAAAATCAATACCCAACAAAGAGACAATTCCTAAGCTAAATACAACAAAACTTAGGTATTAGAAAGACATTAAAAGGAACATAAAACATAGACATAAATATTGCATTAGGTCATTCAACAAAATATTTCTTTTAAAGGAAGAAATAGGGTGCAAACCTTGGTGGATTTTGGTTTGCACAAGGTGGCAAGATTACCACCTTTTCAACATGCAGCAACATATATAAATCTACAAAAAAATTATAAATTTGTATTTTGTTGTTGGAGGTCATGGGTTTGGTTTATTTTTGGTGTGGAATTGCTATTTTTGGTGTCGATCTTTGCTAGTGGAGTTAGTTTACATTCTATGGGTACAAAAAATAAAAAATAAAAAATAAATCCGAATAAAAAAAATTCTATTTGTTGAATTTGGTGTTTGCTGGAAATTTCTTTGAACTGCTGAATTGTTGAGTATTTATTCAATATTTGGAGTTACTGGAGATTTATTTTTGCTACTGGATATTTGAATTTGGGTGCTAAAAATATTGGATTAAAATTAGTTAAAGGATTTGATACAAAAACTTGAATTATAAAGAATAACAACCAACAACTATCTTATATTTTTGTTCGATTTGATTCTTGTTCTTGTTTGAATTTTTTTTTCTAAATTTTTATTCTTGAATTCTTAATTTCTTACCATCTAGTCCAGTTCTTATTTATTCTGAATTTTGCTTTACTAAATTGCCTTATTTTTGTTTAGAAAAAGTTGAGAATTAGGTGTTTAAAAATTCACTAGGTATTATTTGCTTTTTGCTACTATTTTTATTGATAAGTTTAAATTGGGAACGCTTGTGATCTAGTTACTGTTTAAGTGTGTTTAATTAAAACTTTAAGATAATTCTTGAGTGGAAAAAGGCAAGAGCATGTGAGCTTAAAAGGGGGTAAAAGCCGAAACTAGTCTGCAAACATAAATGTCAAGACCTTGATTGAGTGAAACACGTAAAGGAGTGAATTTGGTGAGGTTCTATTTTATTTTTGTGTTATTCATACAAACATAGCAGATTCAAGGGTGAGAAGAGGAGATCCGCCATTGAGAATTAATGAAGAGGAGTTTGTAGGATTTAAAGGTGATTATCAAGCTACGGGAAATGGTGAGCAAATGGAAACGAGGGCTTTCTTTGAGCAATTACAGCATATGAATACTCAATTTGACCATATAAATCAAAGGATAGACAGATTAGAAACAACCCAAGGAATGCCAAATACAAGATTTGATGCTCATGGAGGCCGAGGGCGAGGTCGAGGAGGCCGAGGGCGACTTAGAAAGGAATTATGGGATGGTAACTTTGAAGATGACTTGGAGGAGGAGTTTGATGAAAATTTTTCACTCCAAGAAAGTCAATACCATGGCAAACCAGCAAGGAATGAAGATGATGATCTTGGGAATATCAAGGTAAACATTCCGCCTTTCATGGGAAAAGTGATCCGGAAGCTTATTTGGAATGGGAGGAGTGAATGGAGATGACTTTTTACTGTCACAACAATTCGAAGGCTAAGAAAGCTAAGTTGGCAGCAATGGAATTTGGACATGATGCACTCCAATGGTGGACTAATGAGTAAAACACAAGAAGAAGAATTGGTCATGACTTGATTACTACATGGCGACAAATGAAAGGAGCCCTGAGGAAGCGATTTGTACCATCACACTATCATAGGTTGCTGCATCAAAGACTTCAA
The DNA here is from genome assembly GCF_031755915.1 of Ziziphus jujuba. Taxonomy (NCBI): domain Eukaryota; kingdom Viridiplantae; phylum Streptophyta; class Magnoliopsida; order Rosales; family Rhamnaceae; genus Ziziphus; species Ziziphus jujuba. The sequence goes on from NC_083390.1 coordinate 10,785,855, forward strand.
TCTTTTTCTCAAGGAAATAGGTCCGTGAAGGATTATTACAAGGAGATGGAGATGCTTATGATGAGGTTAAGCATGAATGAAGATAGAGAAGCAACCATAGCAAGGTTTTAGGTGGGTTGAATCATAAGATAGCCGATAAACTAGAATTGCAACAATATGGAGAATTGGAGGAGATGTTTCTTGTGGCCATCAAAATTGAAAATCAATTCAACAGGAGGGGAAGCTCATGCTATGGAGGAGTTACAAGTAGCAAGTGGATAAATTCAACTAGTTGGAGAAGCAACCCCACGTTCGAGCCAAGGCTAAAACCAAGGCAAGATGAAGGGACATGATGTGATTCTGCCCGAGCCTGCTCCACCGATAACCCGCTGGGGTGCTGACTCGAAACGGATGAAGACTAGGCCAATCACAAGAGCTCAAATTAAGAGATTTAAGGGCAACCTGGGAGTATTTATACAGAGGGTAATCAATCTCAACAAAGCTTTTCCATACTTGAAGATACAAAGCCTATTCTAAGCATCCAAGTGGTGGAAGCCGATACGGACCCGGGTGACGGTTTTGGTACATTTTTGGAGTCCGGGAAGCATGAAATGGTTCCAATGATTTATGGGTTCAATACATATGCCTAAGAGGTCATGGAATCAAGTTAAATCAGCCTCAAATGCAATCAAAAAGGGCTTGTACGGACAGCTTCAACAATTTGGCCGAATTTGCTGTATTGCTTGCTGGCTTTACTGTATTTTACTGTATTAGCCTTTTCTTATTTTTCCAAGCATGGGCAACGTGTGGGACTTCATATTCAGCGTATTTGGCATCCTAAAAAGCATCTAGAAGCTGATTTGAAGCTCAAAGAAGTCAAAGATTGGTCAAAGTCAAATTAGTCAAAAAAGCTAGTATTATAGTTTCCTAATTTTATTCTACTTTTTGTTTTAGGAAACTACCATTACTTTTTAATTTTTATTTATTTATTTTCTGGAAAAATAAGTTTAGGAAAGTTTTTATTTTATTATTTTCATTGTAAATTAATTAATTCCTAATTTAGAATAAAGGAATTAATTAATCAAATTTAGTTTAGGAAACTTAGTTTAGGACATATTAGAATTCGGTCAAGTTTCCTAATTCCTATAGGAGTCCGGTTTTGAATTAATTTTTTAGGGTTTTCTTCTTTGTAAACTTAGCCTATTTAAAGGCTTATTTTTCAATATGAATACAACTTTGATTTGATTAAGAAAATACTTGTGAGATTAATTATCTCTTTGTTCTTTGATTACACCTAAAACACCATTAGAGAATTGGTTGTTTTAGCTTGACTTATCAATAGGTTTTCCATCCCCTATTGTGGCGTCTACATTATACCAAGGTTTCTAACCAGAGGTTGGTTAGGGGTTGAGGTCCATTCCATTAGAACTTTAACTTAATTAAGATCCGGGCTAATATAATACGGGTTTAGGAGCAGGTCGTCCTAGGTTCGTATCAAATGTCATTCAACCAAGGAAAGACAACCAAGCCGAATCTATTCAAGCACCAAAGAATGAGGTAAAATCTGATCCTAAACCTTCAAGATCTAGAGAAATTGTTTGTTTTAAGGCCAGGGATGAGGATACATCTCTAGCCAATGCCCGAATAGAAGAATCACGGGGTTAAAGGGTAATGGTGAGCTACAATTGGAAAGTGAAGAAAGTGGAGATGAAATTGAGCAAGAAGAGGAAGAATTTGAGGATGAAGCCAAAACCTTGCATGTAACCAATGTGGAAATAAATTTGGTTTTTAGGAGAGTACTGGCTATATACAAAGATTAGGATCAAGTTCAAAGAGAAAACATCTTCCACACCTGATATGAAATCCAAGGTAAGATTTATAGTATGATCATTGATATTGGGAGTTGTATAAATGTAATTAGTAACATTGTGGTTGATAAATTAGGCTTAACAACCATTAAACATCCCGAACCATATATATTACAATGGCTTAATGATAGTGGCAAGATGAAAGTGAATAAATAAGCCAAAGTAAAATTTAGCATAGATAAATATGTGGATGTTGTTTTGTGTGATGTTGTGCCTATGCATGCTGGACATATTCTATTAGGTAGACCATGGCAATTTGATGAAGATGCTACTCATTATGATTGAGAGAATTGTATTGGTTTTAGATTTAAAGGTAAGAAGGTTAAGCTGGAACCATTGATCCCAAAGGAGGTTTTTAAAGACCAATTACAAATGCAACAAATGAGAGAAGCCAAGAGGCTCAACGAGAAGGCTAGAATGGCACCAACGGTTTCACCATCCATTCAAAAGGGAAAAGGTGAGCTTGCTATCCAAGGTAACTCCTCTAAAATCCAGTCTGAGTGGAAAAATTATAATAAACTTGAGAGTGAGGAATTTGGTGCAAAAGCCGAGAGTGATGTAAAACCCATTGAGTCCGTGAGTGAGAAAGGAAGAGAAAGAAAAGAGAGGAAAAATAAAAATTTCGATCTTAGTTTTGGGGATTTTAATAAAGCCATCTTGAGTAAGAAACCATTGCTGGTTATGAATTATAAAAATGCTTATTTAAAAATGCTTTTGTTGTATAGAACTTTATCTGCCTTGTTGAGAGCTTTACTTTGTTGAATTTTGAAAATTTGGAAGAGATTATTTGCTAACTTTAAAAAGTAATTTGCCATAATGAGCATGTATTTCTAGATTTTATTGTGATAGTGTTTGACCCAGAAAATTTGGTTTGGTTACACTTACAAAAGGAGTGGTTTCCAAAATAAAGAAAGTTAAAACTTATCCCGCATGTGGATGGACCTTTTCAAGTTTAGAGCGGATTAATGAGAATGCCTACAAATTTGATTTAACATGTAAGTACAATGTTAGTGCCACATTTAATGTTGCTGATTTACCTCCTTTTGTTGCAGGTAATGATTTTGATTTGAGGGCAAATCATTTTCAAGAGGAGGGGAATGATGAGAATCCATCCGAGGCCACACAACCAACAACCTGCTGGGGTGCTGACCCGATACGGATAAAGATCGGGCCGATCACTAGGGCTCAAGCTAAGAGATTTAAGGACAACCTGGCTGCTTTTATTCAGGGAGTAATTAATTCTCAAAGCGGCTTGTCAAAATTCGAAGATACAAGACCCGTTTTAAGCATCCAAGGGGTGAAGGCTGATACGGACCTGGGTAGCTGTTTTTGTGCAAATATGGACTCCGGGCAGCAAGAAAATACTTTGTGGGTTAAATGAATATCATTAAGAGGTTATGGAATCAAGTCAATCAAGTCAAAGGCAAGTAAAATGGGCTTGTATGGACAGTAGGTAAATGATTTTTGGCCACTGACTTTGACTCTTCTTCTTGTTCAAGCAAGTTTAACCTATTCCAATCAAGGGGCAACATGTAGGAATAATTATTAATCTATTTGGCCTCCTAAATAGCATATGGAAGCTAATTTGGAGCCCATTACTTAGAAAGATAGTCATTTTGTTTCCTAATTTGATTTGACTTTTTGTTTAAGGAAATTAGTCTTTTATTTGGTTTCTATTTATTTATTTGCTGGAGAAATCAACTTCGGAAAGTTATTATTTTATTATCTTCATTGTAAATTAATTAATTTCTATTTCAAAATTAAAGAATTAATTAATCCAAATTAGATTAGGAAAGGAGATGATTTTCCGCCATAATTAGGTTTCCTATTCTATGTGGCCGATTTAACATAGTTAATTAGGGTTTTATATTGTAACCTTTTTATTAATAATATTCAGTACATTATTCATTCAGAATTTATTTTGTGAGATTGAATTTTTCTTCGTTATTTTTGAACACCTAAAACATCATTAGAGAGTGACTGTTTTAGTTTTGACTTATTAATAGAATATCCATCACCTATTGTGACGTCTTCGTTATACTAAGATTTCTAATCACAGGTTGGTTAGAGGTTGAGGTTAATCCATTAAAATCTGAACTTAATTAAGATCCCGGCATATATAATACTGGTTTAGGCGCGTATCAACATAGGTTCGTATCAATATCTTTCATGTGCTCATCTAGAGCTGGTAAGCTATAAAGCATACTCTGTTATAAAGCTATTACTTTTGCTACAAATTAGTATTACCATTGTCAATTACAAGGTCATCATATCTACTTCATATCTATTATCTATATATACTTAAAAAAAAAATTACTAGAGTTTGTTATATTACCATTTAGCTTATTCCCAATATAACACAAGGAGGAAAGAAATTGGCCTTACATGTACCTATAACACCCCGAATCTAGAAAATGCCTTTGACTTTTGATCAGGCTTGAGTAAGGTTGATCGAGGTTGACCAAGTGGGTCCCACATTTGACTTTTTATTATGAGGGCAATTTTGTGTTGACCGAGGTATTCTGGCCATGTACTTGTCAACATGAGTTTATAAACTAGTACTTTGTAAAAAATGTTATGGTCAAAATAAGATGTGGTCTAGATTGATCGGTGAGCCTAGATGATGAGAATCCGCCTGTACCCATACAACCGACAACCCATTGGGGTGCTGATCCTATACAGTGAAAGACCTGGCCAATCACTAGGGCACAAGCCAAGAGATTTAAGGACAACTTGGCTAGCTTCATACAAGGAGTTATCAATTCTCAAAAGGGTTTGTCAATACCCAAAAATTCAAAGCCTGTTTTAAGCATCCAAATGGTGGAGGCCAATATAGACCTGGGTAGTTGTTTTAGTGCATTTGTGAACTCCGGGAAGTAAGGAATGGGTTCAACACTTCTTGAACCCATATCATAAAGAGGTCATGGAATCAAGTCAAGGTAGAACCAAAAGCAACCACGAAGGCCATTTGAGCATGGAAGACATTTTTGGCCGAAAATGCATCTTTTGCCGCTAGGATTGAAGTATCTTGATGCAAGATTAAGCTCCTTCTCTTTGTTCCAATCAAGGAAAACATATGGAAATCATGATTAATCCTATTTGGCATCCTACATGGCACATCGGATCTGATTTGGAGCCTTTACAAGCTGGAAATTTGCCAAAGACAGCTTAATAGTCAAACAAGTCAACTAATTTCCTAATTTGAATTTGACTTTTTGTTTTAGGAAACTATATTTTATTTTGGTTTTTATTTAATTGTTTTATGGAAAACTTAACTTAGGAAAATTGATGTTTTATTATTTTAATTGTAAATTAATTAATTCCTCATTCAAAACAAAGGAATTAATTGATCTAAATTAGTTTAGGAAAGTCATGAAATTCGGCCACATCATGTATCCGTCACTATGGCTGAATTTTACCTTTGTGTTTTAGGGTTTTTGTTTTGTGACTTTAGCCTATTTAAGGGCTTATTTTTCAATGAGAATATAGCTTAGAATTTTTTATAGAAAATAATTAGTGAGAAAGAATTCTTTTTGTTCTCCTTGAATACCTAAAATACCATTAGAGAGTGAGTGTTTTAGTTTGACTTATCAAGGGGACATCCATCATCTATTATGGCATCTTTGATATACCAAAGTTTCTAGTCATAGGTTGATTAGGGGTTGAGGTGACCATAAGAACTTGAACTTAATTTTTTGATCTGGGCTAACATAATACGGGTTTAGGAGCAAGTCGACCTAGGTTTATATCACCAGAGTTGAGTGCTTATTGATTCAAGTCTGTAGACTAAAATGCACTTAAGTTGGATCTACTGTTGAAAAGTTACGGGTTTATAAAGTTGTGCCAATATTTTTCCAGACTAACTTTATCGAATAATGAAATACTTAAAAGAGTCTCAAATTTATGCCACATGTCCAATTGGAAGGTGCCATGTGTCACACATAGAAGGATGCTACGTTCCACGACAAGAGGGTGCCATGTGTCATCTTTAATAAAAAAATATTTTATCTTTTTCTTTTCTTTCCCCCTCCCTCTTTCACTCACGAGCACTCTCTCTCTCTCTTTCTCTCTCTCTCTCCCCCCTCGACGATAGCCCTCTCTCTCCCTTTCCCCTTTCTCCAGGCTCCGGCCAATTCATTTCCATTCCAGTGATGATGGGCCACATGTCTAGCCCCCTACGGTAGTGTTAGCCCCTAAATTTCCCAATCAGTTGCCGACGGACTCACCCAGATTGAGCCGACGAAGCCAGCGGCTATGAGTTTCATTTTTCCGTAGCTTCCGCCATTCCCTAGTGAACCCAACCCATTTCCATGGCTTACCCCCCTTATTCTGGACCTTCTATTCTCAAATATCACTGCATTTCCTCAGATTCTAGGCCGTTTGAGAGATACATTGAATTAAAATTTGACCAAGGTTTTCGACCATCGGTGGCGAGATTGGGCTATATGAGACAAGTATCTTTGATCCTTGTCTTACAAGCTTTCATTTTATATATATTTGCTAATTATGGTTATGTATTTAATATTTCACTATTTTTTAGCTAAATTAAAATTTGCTATAAAAACTGGACAATATTGGGAGTAGTCTTTAAGATAGATTATCACATGTAGACTTATAGAGTTTACTAGAGACAAATGGGATAATTAATTTTATGAAAGGAATTGTTTGTAAATAGGGAAACTCCGAATTTCGGATGATAGACTAATTTGAGATTACTATGTAGTTGGACTCTTTTAGAGTCCAATTTTGGAACCCCAAGTTAACGAGAGTGAGTTTTACAATGTTTAGAATATTTTAGTATGGTTGTAGATATATATGTTAATTAGGTAATATTTTTGGTGTATAATAGACACCGATTGGACTCATTGCGAATCCTGTAGAGAGCATGAATGGACAAGATCATGAGAGTGAGTGGCCCTTTCCAAATTACTTTTGGGTTATTGTTTATTTATATACTTTGTGTTATTTAAGATTATAAAAATATTACATATGTTTGAAAAATTAAGAAAATTGTTATTAAATTTTATTATTGCCATTTTATATGATTTAAATATATTTGCTATATAAAATTTATTATATAGCTTTGCAGAAATTATTGATTATTATTTATTGTTAAAATTATTTTTAAATTTTACTATTATATTTAGTTTGCATAATAAAATATATTTGTGTGAAATTAAGTTATACGTAAATTTTATGTGATTTAATATAATTTTTACATAAATAAATTTTAAAGATTTAAGAATAATAAATGTTAGTGTATAAAATATGTTGTGTATTTGGATAATTGTGAAATTGAAATTATTGTAGAAGAAATCAATTTTATAAAATTGTTGGATTTTTATAGTTGCTTAAAAGAAAATACAAAATTTTATGGATTTAGTAAAATTATATAAACCCGATTATATTTTATCAAAAATTTTAGAATTCATGATATTGTAAAATTTTATAGTTTTTAGATGCACCATACAGTACGAGTATGCTGTACTATATATGTTGTCTAGCACACAAGTGTTTTATGATTACCCTATGAGAGCCATGGACGACAAGCATATTTACAAAGTGAACATCAGTCGCCCCACCACTTGGTTGCAAGATGATTTATTATTATATTATGGTCATCTTGTGGCAGCTATGGACTTGAAGGTTGACAAGTATTTTGCACAGTGACCATTAGCCAGCCCCTTCCTTGGCAACAGGATGACTAGTTATTATGTGGAATAGCATGCAAGTTATATACATGGTCATCCTTTTATGAATTATGGTGAGAGAAGGCAGGTAAGTACATTTGCATAGTGAGCATTGACCACCCCCCCCCCCCCCCCCATTGGTCATAGGATGGCTGGTTATTACGTATGAGCATGCATAAATATATACCCATCCTACAGGAACTATAAGCTTAAGGGTTGGCAAGCATATTTGCTTAATGAGCATTAGCCACCCTCCTCATGATCTAAGCACAATTGTTTTGGCCACAGCAAGTTATTAATAGTTTGCACCGCAGGACACCAAGGTTATCATTTGCAAGTTTCTCTTTTTAACCTCCTCGTTAGGTAGTGCTTAGAATACCAAGTACTATCTGGCACTACAGGTATATCGTATATTTGCATCAAGTATATTTTTCATATGTACGTATATATATATATTATGTTATGTTTGTATGTACTACATCACACGGGGTCAACAATCTGATTTGGCCATAATAGCTTAGCCTTGTAATTCTGCTGCCCACAAGACCAGTGGGATGGACGGCCATTGTAGGCAACCACATCCGCTACGAGTGTGCACATCTTGTAATGTATTTATAAATTTTAAAATTTTATTTTGCATTCTTTTATTTTATTTTATCTATTCATGGTTATGATTTTTTATTATCACCCTTGCATCAACATTTATGTACTTGGTGTGTTTATAAAGTGTTATAGAAATATAGGACCGTACAAAGTGGACAATGTGGGCGGACATGAGTCTAAGGTATTTATTTTCATTGATTTATTTTCAGCTGCTATAATCTTATGCTTTTATTTCGAAATGCTGCCTTTTGTGGAAAATATTGTAGTAAGGTGAGAGTAATAAGATACTATGATATTAGAGTGTGTTTTATATGCACAAAAGTTTTTAAGCATACTCAACCCTTAGGAAAGATGTTAGCAGATTTTCTGTAGTATGGTCAGGTAGGGTTTCACTTGGGATGAGGGCTTACATAGGATTTTAGTAAGGGATTTTAGATGGGTCCTAATAGAGTGGTATCAGAGATCTAGGTCCTGTCACCCCTGGAAGTTTTTTAGCATATGGTGTAGTGGTGGTTACCCTGAATTGTTACTCATTATCGTATAGTTAATTTTATAGGTGGTACACATCCTCCATGACTTGTCAGGGGATAAAGTGACCAAATATGCCAAGTAGTGAGTGCAGACTCATCTTCTAGATGGGTGTACTAAATTTTAAGGATGAAAATTTTTATAAGGTGAGTAATTGTAACACTCTGACCCGAGAAAATGCCTTAGTTTGACTTTTTACCAAGTTTGATGAAGGTTGACTGAGGTTGACCAACTAGATTCCATAATTGACATTTTATTATGAGGAGAATTTTGTGTTGAATGAAGTATTATGGCAAAATACCCGTCGACACAAATTCATAAACTAGTAATACGCCAAAATCGAAGCTTGGAATAGAAAGTTATGGTCAAAACAAGATGCGGTCCGGCCTAATTGATGAGCTCAAGTTGACTTTTTACTTATATAGATTTTGATGTTGACTTATGTACTATGCAATAGTGCTTATTTATACGAGTCCGTAAACTAGTGGTACACATAATTTGGACCTACGATTGAAAAGTTATGGGTTTGTAAAGTTGTGCCTATCTTTTCACAGACTGACTTTATAGGATAATGAAATATTTGAAGGAGTTTATGATTTGTGCCGCATGTCACATTCAGAAGGATGCCATATGATGTGATAGGAGGGCGCCATATGTCATCATTAATAAAAAAATATTTTTTTCTTTTCTTTTTCCTTTTTCTTTTTCTTTTCTTTCTCCCTCCTTCTCTCCCTTATGTGCACTCTCTCTCTCTCCCCTCCCCCCGACTGCAACTCTTTCTCTCCCTTTCCTCTCTCTCTCTCTCTCTCTTTCTCTCTCTCGGCTCTGTACCAATTTGCAGTCATTCCGGCGATTATGGGCCAAATGCATTGGCCATGAGGAAAGCCCACCTCATGGCAGCATCAGCCCATAAATTTCCTAGTCAGCTACTGTCGGATAGGCCATTCCCCTACGGACCCAACCTCATGGTAGCGGGTTTCATTTTTTAGGCGATTCTGCCATTCCCCTACGGACCCAACCCATTTTCATTCCTTAACCCCTCTATTTTGGATCTCCTGATGTAAAGTATTTTGACCAAATTCTAGATCGTCTGAGAGATACAGAGAATTGAAATTTGGCCGAGGTTTTCTGGCCACCAATGACAAGATTGAGGTATTTGAGATAAGTACCTTTGATCGTTATCTTACAAGCTTTCATTTGATATACAATTTGCTAATTATGGTTATGTAATTCAACATTTTTTGGCTAAATTATAAATTGCTGTAAAAACTATACTGTATTGGGAGTAGTCTTTAAGAAATATTATCACATGCAGACTTATAGGGGGTAATAGAGACAAATGGGATAATTAATTTTACGAAAGAAATATTTTGCAAATAGGGAAACTCCAAATTCCTTATGATAAACTGATTAAGATTGCTGTGTAGTCAGACTCTCTTAGAGTTCAGTTTTGGAACCCCAAGTTAGCGAGAATGAGTTTTAAAATATTTAGAATAATTATTATAGTTGTAGATATATGTGTTAATTGGGTAATATTTTTGGTGTATGATAGACATCGATTGGACTCATGGCAGATCCTATAATAGAGCATGAATGGACAATATCATTAGAGTGAGTGGTCCTTTCCAAATTATTTTTGGGTTGTTGTTTCTATATATATATAATTTGTGTTATTTAAGATTCTAAAAATATTATGTATGTTTTAAAAATTAGGAAAATTGTTATTAAATTTTATTGTGCCATTTTATAAGATTTAAATATATTTGCTATATAAAATTTAATACATGGTTTTGGAAAAATTATTGATGATTATTTATTGTTGAAATTACTATTAAATTTTACTGTTATCTTTATTTTGCAAATTAAAAAGTATTTGAGTGAAATTAAGTTAAATGTAAATTTTATGTTAATTAATATAATTTTGGTAGAAATAAATTTTAAGGATTTACGAAGAATAATAAATTTTAGTGTATAAAATATATTGTGCGTTTGAATAATTGTGAACTTGAAATTATTGTGGAGGAAATTAATTTTATAAAATTGTAGGATTTATATGGTTGCTTAAAAGAAAATATGAAATGTTATGGATTTAGCAAAAGTATATATACTCGATTGTTTTTATCAAATATCGATATTTATGATATTACAAAATTTTATACTTTTTAAATGCACCATACACTATCGATGTTCTATATTGTATAAGTTGTTTTGTGAGTAAGTATGTATGATTACCTCGTAGGAGCCAGGGACCCAAGCGTCGGCAAGTATATTTGCATTGCAAGCATCAGCCGCCCCCTTTCCCTAGACTATAGGATGACTGATTATTATATTATAGCCATACTATGGGAGCCATGGACCAGAGGGTTGACAAGTATGTCATACAGTAAGCATCAACCACTCCCCTCCTTAGCTGCAGGATGACTGGTTATTATATGGATAAACATGCAAGTTATATATATGGTCGTCCTTTATGAACTGTGGTGAGAGAGGATAGGCAAGTATATTTGCATAGCAAGCATAAACCATCCCTCCCCTTTGGCTGCTGGAGAGCTGATTATTACGGATTAGCATGCATGTACGTATGGCCATTATGTGGGAGTTATGGGCCTGAGGATTGGCAAGTATATTTGCTCAATGAGCATCAGCCACCCTCCTCTTCATCAAAAAACGTTTTAGCATTTGAAGCTGTGGGACACCATGGTGATCGATTGCAAGATTCTATCTTTAACCTCCACGTCAGGTAGTTGATGGGATGCAGAGTACTACCTGGCACCACTAGTATACCGTATGGTGCATCAACTATCTTTTACAGTTATATATATATATATTTTATGATATATATGTATGGACCACACTGTACGGAGGCAACGATCTGATTATGCTCATGAATAGTTTAACCTCGTAACTCTACTGCCTATGAGGCCAGTGGGTTAGACGACAATTATAGGCAACCACCTCAGAGCACATTGGTAGCAGTGTACTTGCCACAACTTTTATCATGGGATTGTGTATTAGCATATTATATGTTATCAGATGCACCTCTACTATGAGTTTGCACATTTTGTAGTATATTTATGAATTTTAAAATTTTGTTTTACTTTCTTTATTTTATTTTATCTATTTATGATTATGATTTTCTATTATTACCCTTCCTTTTACATTTATATACTTGGTGTGTTCATAAAGTGTTATAAAAATATAGGACTGTACTAAGTCGGTGGTGTAGGCAGACATGAGACCTAAAGGTATTTATTTTCATAAATATGTAATTGATTTATTTTTAATGCCTGTAATCTTATGCTTTTATTTCAAAGTGTTGCCTTTTGTGGAAAATATTGTAGTAAAATAGAAAGAATAAGGTGATATGATATTGAAAAGTGTGTTTTCTGTGTGGCAAATTTTTGAGGCAAGTTTAACCCTTAGGAGAAATGATGTTGGATTTTCCGTAGGATGATCCAGTAGGATTTCCCCTATGATAAAGGCTTATCTAGGATCCTAGTAAGGGATTTAGGATGGGTCTTGATAGAATGGTATGAAAGCTCTTAGTGCTGTCACCCCTGGAAGTTTTTGGCATATGGTGTGGTGGTGTACCACGAACGGTGACCCGTTACCATATAGTTACTCCTAGAGATGATATGCATCCTCCATGACTAGTCAAGGGATAACATGACCAAATATTCCAAGTAGTGAGTGCAAGTCATTAACTCACCTCCTAGTTAGGTGCACTAAATTTTGAGGATGAAATTTTTATAAGGTGGGTAGATTGTAACACCCCAACCTGAGAAAATGCCTCGATGATGGAAATTTTTATAAGGTGGGTAGATTGAAGAAATTTTTAATGATTATTTATTGTCGAAATTATTATAAATTTTACTGTAATATTTATTTTGCATAATAAAAATATTTGTGTGAAATTAAGATATATGTAAATTTATGTGATTTAATATAATTTTTGCATAAATAAATTATTAGGATTTAAGAAAAATAATAAATTTTAGTGCATAAAATATATTGTGCATTTGGCTAATTGTAAAATTGAAATTATTATGGAATATATTAGTTTATAAAATTGTTGGATTTATATGATTGCTTAATAGAAAATATGAACTTTTATGGATTTAGTAAAAGTATATAAACCCGATTGTATTTGATCAAATTTCAATATTTATTGTCTCGTAAAATTTATAGTTTTTAGATGCACCATACAATACAATTGTTCTGTACTATATATGTTGTTTCATGAGCAAGTATGCATGATTAGCCTGTGGAAGCCAAAGACTTAAGTGTTTGCAAATATATTTGCACGTCGAGCATCAAGGCTACCCCCCCTCCCCCCCAATGCGCCCTTTTCTTGACCGCAAGATGACCAATTATCATATTATGGTCATCCTGTGGGAGCCATGGACCTGAGGGTTGGCAAGTATTTCGCACAGTGAGCATCAATCGCTCCCCTCTTTTGTCATAAAATGATTGGTTATTATATTGATTAGATCGTAATTTATATATATGGTTGTCCTTTGTGAGCTGTGGTGACAAAGGACATGCAATTATATTTGCATAGTGAGCATCAACCGTCCCTCCCCTTTGGCTATAGGGTGATTGGATATTACAGATTAGTATACATGTATGTATGGCCATCTTGTGGGAGCTATAGGCCTCTATTGGCTTGAGAATTGGAAAGTACATTTGCTCAGTGAGCATCAGCCACTCTGCTCTCATGAGATCGTGTATTGGCATATTATCTATTATCGGGCGTACCTTTACTATAAGTGTGCACCTTTACTATGATTTTCTATTATTACCCTTCTATCTACATTTATGTACTTGGTGTGTTCATAAAGTGTTATAGAAATATAAGACTATACCAAGTGGATGGTGTGGGCTTTCATGAGTCTTGAAGATATTTATTTTCATTCATTTATTTTCAGTGCCTGTAATCTTATTCTTTTATTTCAAAGTGCTAGCTTTTATGGAAAATATTGTAGTAAGGTGGGAGGAATAAGGTGGTATAATATTGAAGTGTTTTTTCTGCGCAAATAATTTTTTAGGCATGCTTAACTCTTAGGGGAGATGTTGTCGGATTTTTTGTAAAATGATCTTGTAAAGTTTCCCCTTGGATCAGGGCTTATCAAGGATTATGATATGGGATTCTCGATGGGTCCTGATAGAGTGGTGCCATAGCTATATGTTCCGTCACCTGTAGGAGTTTTTTGGCATATCGTGTAGTGGTGACCCTGAACAGTTATCCGTTATCGTATAGTTACTCTTAGAAGTTATACGTGTCCTCCATGACTAGCCAGGGGATAACGTGACCAAATATTTGGAGTAGTGAGTGCAAGTCATTCTTGACTAAGCTTCTAATTGGGTGTACTAAATTTTGAGGATGAAATTTTTATAAGAGGGATAGATTGTAACACCTTAATCTAAGAAAGTGCCTAAGTTTGACTTTTAACCAGGTATGACCAAAGTTGATTGGAGTTGGTTATTGTGAGTAGAATTTTATGTTGACCAACGCAGTACGGTGAAGTACTTGTTGACGTAAATTCATAGACTAGTAATTTGCCAAAATCAAAGCTAGAAATAGAAAGTTATGGTGAAAACAAAATGTGATTTGGATTGATCAACCAACTTAGAGTTGACTTTTTTATTTATATGCATTTTTCTGTTGACTCATGTACTATGCATGATACGAACCTAGGTCGCCTTACACTTAAACTCATATTATATGAGCCCGGATCACAATTAAGTTTAGATTTTATTGGCCACCTTAACCCTCAATCAACTTATGATTAGAAACCTTGGTATATGATGAAGATGCCACAATAGGTGATGGAAAATCCTATTGATAAATCAAACTAAGAAACTCACTCTCTAATGGTGTTTTAGATGTTCAAAGAGAACAAAAAAAATTCTTTTCTTATAAATAATTTTCTAAATAATATTGAAGGTGTATTCTTCTTGAAAAATAATCCTTAAATAGGTTAAAGTCACAAAACAATAAACCCTAAAAAGCTAAGACAAAATCGGCCATACAATGTCAATTTCCTAATGTAGCAGAAATTCCATTCCTTTCCTAATTCTATTTTTGACTAATTAATTTCCTTATTTTGAATTAGAAATTAATTAATTTACAGTGAAAATAATAAAATAATAACTTTCCTAAGTTTATTTGTCCAGCAAATAAATACATAGAAACCAAATAAAAGACTAATTTCCTAAAACAAAAAGTCAAAATCAAATTAGGAAACTGGTTGACTACTTTGACTACTGAGCTAACTTTGACTAATTTTCAGCTTGTAAAGGCTCCAAATCCAATCCAATGTGCCATGTAGGAAGCCAAATAGGATTAATGATGATTTTCACACATTGCCCTTGATTGGAATAAAGAGAAAATGTGAAATTAGCAAAATATAGTAAAGCTAGCAACAAAAACAACAATTTCGGCCAAAAACTCCTCTTATGCACAAATGCCTCCTTTGATTGCTTTTACTTCTACCTTGACTTATTTCCATGAACTCTAGTGATATCAATTGAGTTAAAAAAAGTGTTGAACCCATTCCGTGTTGCCTAGAGTCCATATTTGCACCCAAACAGCTACCTGGGTCTGTATTAGCCTTCACCACCTGGATGCATAAAACGGGTAGTGTCTCTTCAATATGGATAAACCCTTTTGAAAATTGATAATTTCCTATATGAATCCATCCAGGTTGTCCTTAAATCTCTTGGTTTGAACCCTAGTGATTGGATCGAACTTCAATTGTATAGGATCTGCACCATAACGGGTTGTTAGTTGAATGGGTATGGAAGGATTCTCTTCATTCCCCTTCTTTTGAAAAGGATTTACCTCTAATCAAAATCATCACCTATAGCAAAAGGAGATAAATCAGCAACACTAAATGTAGCACTAACATTATACTCCACCGGTAAATGAAGTTTGTAAGCATTTTCATTGATCCGCTCTAAAACTTGTAAAGATCCATCCCCACGCGACATAAGCTTGGACTTTCTTTATTCGAGAAACATCTCCTTTAAACTTAACCAAAAGCAATCTCCTGGGTCAAATACTATCATAACAAATCCTAGAAATACCAAGTTATCTTTACAAAAATCACACTTTTTAAAGTTAGTAGATAATCTCTACCAACTTTTCAAATCTCCACTAAGTAAAGCCCTCAACAATGTAGATAAAGTTCTATACAACAAAAGCATCTTTGAATAAGCATCTTATTCAAAATTGCTTTATTGACATCTCCAAAGCTAAGATAAAAAATTTTATTTTTCTTTTCTTTTCTTTCTTTTTCTTTCCCACACATGGATTAACCTTTTCCAGTCTCACTCTCGGGTTTTACTCTCTTTTTCTCTCTCTCATCTTTCTCTCTTTCTTTCCCCTCAAGTTTGAGTTTAGGGCACTTACCCGGTTGGTCATGTTCGGCTTAGCCCCTTGGATAGGTGGTGGCATCATGGGTGCCATATTTGAAGTTGGTCTCTAAATACCTCATTGAGAGTCAATGGTTCTAGCTTGACCTTTTTACCTTTAAGTCTAAAAACAATAGCATTATATCAACCATAATGTATAGTGTCTTTATCAAATTGCCATGATGTACCTAATAAAATATGTCTGGCATGCATAGGCACAACATCCATATATTTATCAATACTGAATTTTACTTTGGCTTGTTTGTTTACTTGCATTTCACCACTATCATTAAGTCATTGTAATCTATATGGTTCGGGATGTTTAATTGTTACAAAGCCTAATTTTTCAAACACAACATTGCTAATTATGTTTGCACAACTCCCACTATCAATTATCTTACTACAAACCTTACCTTTGATTTCATAACGAGTGTGGAAGATGTTCTCTCTTTGAATTTGATCTTCTTCTTTGTACACGGCCAAGACTCTCCTATTTACCAAGCTCAATTTGGCATTTGAAGACTTTAGGGTTTCGGCTTCTTCTTCAATTTCTTCCTCTTCTTGCTCAGACTCAATTTCAACTTCATCACTTTCGAATTCCAACTTCGCATTGTCCTTCAACACCCTGATTATTCTATTCGGGCACTGACTAGCGATGTGTCCTCATCCCTGGCACTTAAAACACACAATATCATGAGTTCTAGAAGGTTTAGGATCAGATTTACCTTAAATTCTTAGTGCTTGGACAGATTCGGTTTTAGCCTCCCTTTTTGGCCAGTTGGTGCTTTCATCACATAGCTTTGGTTTTGGCTTATTGTCATATGTGGGATTGCTTCTCCAAACACTTGGATTTGACCTCCCACTGTTTGATATCCCTCAAAGCCATGTACTTGTGCCCCTCCTCTTGAATTGATTCTCAAGTTTGATAGCCACATGCAACATCTCTTCCAATTCCACATATTGTTGTAATTCCAATTGATTGGCTATCTCTCGATTTAATCCACCTAGAAACCATGCCATACTTGCTTCTCTTTATTCATTCATGCTCAATCTCATCATGAGCATCTCCATCTCCTTGTAATAATCCTCCACATACCTACTACCTAGTGATAATGATTGGAATCCTTGATGTAGCAACCTATGGTAATGAATCGATACAAATCGCTTCCTCATAGCTCCTTTCATTGGTCACCAAGTAGTAATCAATTCATCACCTACTCTCCTTCGGGTAATTTGCTTATTTGTCTACCATTGGAGTGCATAATGACCAAATTCCAAAGCTGTCAATCTAACTTTCTTAGCCTCCAAATAGCTGTGACAATCAAAGATCATCTTCATAGCTCTTCCCATTCTAAATATGCCTTTGGATCACTTTTCCCCATGAAAGGTGGTATGTTTACCTTAATATTTCCAAGATCATCATTCTCATTCCTTGCTGGTCTCCCATGGATTGACCTTCCTTGGTAAGCATAAATATCATCTCCTCCCTCTTCAAAATCATCTCTAAAGTTACCTTCTTCAAATTCCTCCCTACGCCTTCTTCGACCTCCTCGTCCTCGGCCTCAGCCTCCATGAAATTCTTGCCTTGGATTTGATCCACCTTGAGATGTTTCTAACCTATCCATCCTTTGATTTAGGTGATCAAAGCAAGCATTCATCCGTTGAAGTTGTTCCAAGACCGCCATCATGTCGGTGGGTTCACCTCCATTTCCCGTTGCTCGAAAGTCACCATTAAACCCTACGGATTTCTCTTCATTAATTTTAAATGATCCATGTCCTTTTCTCATCCTTGAATATGTCATTTTAATATAAATAACAAAAATCATTACCAAAATTACTCCCTCATGTGTTTCACTCAAACAAGGTTACGACACTTGTGTTTGTACACTAGTTTCGACTTTAATCTTCTTTTAAGCTCACATTATCTTACCTTTTTCCACTTAAAGAATTATCTCAAAGCTCTAATTAAAACACACACAAATAGGAACTAGATCACAAGTATGCCTTAATTTAACTTATCAACAAAACAACAACTAAAACGAACAAATACCGAGTGAATTGACAAAACCTAGTCTCTGCCTAAGTAATCCAAAACAAGGTCAATATCAATAAAATTTTGAAATCAATAATTACTAGTTCAGAATATAAAGAAACCAAAAGTTTAAGGATAAAATATAGAAAAGAGATTCAAAAAATGAACAAGAATTGATTCGAACAAAATAGGGAATAGTTGTTGATTATTGTTCTTGTAATTTAAGTCTTTGTGTCGAATCCTTTACCAATGTTAATCCAAACAATTTCAGCACTCAAAATTTAATTCTAGCAACCAAATATTGAATAAATAGACAATAATTCAGCAACTCCAACAATATTCGGGCAAAAAAATTCAAACTCCAAACTTCAACTAAAACCGGTCTTTTATAATTTTTTTTTAATATTCAGCTTTTCTTTCTTCTTTTTTTTTAACACTCATATAACATAAACTCAACTCCAGTAGCAATAATCACACCAAAAATTGCAATTCCAAAGCCAAAAACATCACCAAACCTGAGACCACACTCCAAACATAATCAAATGGCACAATTTTTAGGATTTATGCAATATACTTTCAAATCTCTTCTTTTCTTTTTTTTTTAGAATATATGAATGCAACTAATTAAGATTAAAACAGAAAAGAAAAATCAACAATAAACCAAATTAACAAGAACAATGATGAAAAACAACCAACAAACTAGGAAGCAAAAATACGGTAAAATGAGGAAACCTAATTTGACTAGGAAATTTTTTTTTTTAATATGCAGAACATGTAGAATAGATGCAACCTTAACCTAGTGCTAAAATTTTAGATTAACACAAAACAAACTAAAGCAAAAAAGAAAGATCAAACCTGAACAGAATTCGGCTCTGATACCAAATGATACGAACCTAGATCGACTTGCATCTAAATCCGTACTATATTAGCTCGGATCACAATTAAGTTTCGATTTTAATAGCCACCTTAACCCCTAATCAACTTGTAATTAGAAACCTTGGTATATGATAAAGACGCCACAATAGGTGATGGAAATTCCTACTGATAAGTCAAACTAAAACACTCACTCTCTAAAAGTGTTTTAGTTATTCAAAGAGAAATAGAGAATTGTTTTCTCACAAATAATTTTCTGAATAATATTGAAGGTGTATTCTCCTTGTAAAATAACCCTTAAATAGGTTAAATTCACAAAAAAAACCCTAAAAAGCTAAGACAAAGCTGGCGATGCAATGTCAATTTCCTAATGTGGCCGAAATTCCATCCATTTCCTAATTCTATTTTTAATTAATTAATTCCTTTATTTTGAATTAAGAATTAATTAATTTACAATAAAAATAATAAAATAATAAAATAGTAACTTTCCTAAGTAAATAGAAACCAAATAAATGACTAATTTCCGAAAACAAAAAGTCAAAATCAAATTAGGAAACTAGTTGACTAGTTTGACTACTAAGCTAACTTTGACTAAATTTCAGCTTGTAAAGGCTCCAAATCAAATCCAATGTGCCATTTAGGATCCCAAATAGGACTAATAATGATTTCTAGATGTTTCCCTTGATTGGAACAAAGAGAAAATGTGAAATCAGCAAAATACAGTAAAGCTAGCAATAAAAATAGCAATTTCAGCTAAAAACTCCTCCTATGCGCAAATGCCTGCTTTAATTGCTTTTACTTCTGTCTTGGCTTGTTTCCATGAACTCTTAGTGATATAAATTGAGTCCCAAAATTGTTGAACCCATTTCGTGCTGCTCAGAGTCCATATTTGCACCCAAAGAGCTATCCGGATCCGTATCGGTGTTCATGACTTGGATGCATAAAACGGGCCTTGTATCTTCAATATTGATAAACCCTTTTGAGAATTGATAATTCCCTATATGAATCTAGCCAGGTTGTCCTTAAATCTTTTGGCTTGAGCCCTAGTGATTGGCCCGGACTTCAATTGTATAGGATCTACACCATTGTAGGTTATCAGTTGAACGGGTACTGACGGATTCCCATCAGTGCAATAGTGCTCATCAGTATGAGTCCCTAGACTTGGAGCATGCTTAATTTCTACCTATGGTTGAAAAGTTATGGGTCTGTAAAATTTTTGGCTATCTTTTCCAGTGGTAACTTTACTGAATAATGATATATCTAAAGGAGTTTTTTATTCGTGCCACGTGTCACCAACTGGACGTTGCCATGTGTCACATTTATAAGGATGCCATGTGCCGTGACACACGGGTGCCACTCTCTCTCTCTCATACGACATCCCTTTCTTTCTCCCTTTCCCTCTCTCTTGGCTTCGGCCAATTCATTGCCATTCCGGTGATCCTCATGATGGTGTTAACCCCTAAATTTCCCGATTAACCACCGCCGGATGCGCCTAGATCGAGGCGGTGAACCCAACCTGTTGTCATTCCTTACCCCCTATTATAGACCTCTTGATGTCAAATATGACCTTCATTTTCCCATATTCTAGTCCGTTTGAAAGATATACCGAATTGAAATTATATTGAAGTTTTCTAGTTGATTTCTAACCACTTGTGGCAAGATTGTGGTATTTGAACTAGGTATCTTTGACCATTATCTTAGAAGCTCTCATTTGATATATAATTTACTAGTTATGGTTATGTATTTAATATTTCACCATTTTTTACCTAAATTAGAATTTGCTGTAAAAACTTGATTGTATTGGGAGTAGTCTTTAAAAAAGATTATTAACTGTAGACTTAAAAGGGGTATTATAGATTAATGTGATAATTAATATTATGAAATAAATTGTTGTAAATAGGAAAAACCCAAAATTTCGGACTCCAATTTTGGAACCCTGAGTTAACGAGAGTAAGTTTTAAAATATTTAGAATAGTTTTGTATGGTTTTAGATATATGAGTTAATTGGGCAATATTTCTGGTGTATGATAGTCACTGATTGGACTCATGGCAAATCTTGTACTAGAGCACAAATGAACAACATCATTAGAATGAGTGGTCCGGTCCAAATTATTTTGGGTTATTGTTTATATATATATATATATATATACATTATGTTATTTAAGATTCTGAAAATATTACATATATTTTGAAAATTAGGAAAATTGTTATTAAATT
Source organism: Ziziphus jujuba (assembly GCF_031755915.1). Classification (NCBI taxonomy): domain Eukaryota; kingdom Viridiplantae; phylum Streptophyta; class Magnoliopsida; order Rosales; family Rhamnaceae; genus Ziziphus; species Ziziphus jujuba. The sequence continues at coordinate 10,807,061 of NC_083390.1, forward strand.
TTGTTGTGCCATTTTATAAGATTTAATATATTTGCTATATAGCAGTTATTATACGATTTTTGAGAAATTATTGATGATTATTTATTGTTGAAATTACTATTAAATTTTACTGTTATTTTTATTTTGCAGAATAAAATATGTTTGTGTGAAATTAAGTTATATATAAATTTTATGTGATTTAATATAATTTTTGCATAAATATATTTTAAGGATTTACGAAGAATAATAAATTTTAGTGTATAAAATATATTGTGCATTTGGATAATTGTGAAATTGAAATTATTGTGGAAGAAATAAATTTTATAAAATTGTTGGATTTATATGGTTGCTCATGTGCACAGCAAGCATCAGCCGTCCCCACCTGACTGCAAGATGACTGATTATTATATTATGGTCATCATATATGGGAGCCATGGACTTAAGGGTTGGCAAGTATTTTACACATGAGCATCAGCTGCTCCCCTCTTTTGACGCAGGATGGCTGATTATTATATGGATTAATGTGCAAGTTACACACATGGTTATTCTTTTATAAGTTGTGGTGAGAGAGGACAGGCAAGTACATTTGCATAGTGAGCATCAACCATCCCTCAACCTTGGCCACTAGATGGCTAGTTATTACGGATTAGCATGCATCTATGTATGACCATCTTGCAGAGGCTATGGGCTTGAGGATTGGCAAGAATGAGCATCATCCACCCTCTCGATTGAAGAACAATTGTTTTAGCCATGAAAAATTATTAGTAATCGGCACCGTGGGACACCAAGGTGATCGATTGCAAATTTCTATCTTTAACCTCCATGCTAGGTAGTGCTTAGGATGCCGAGTATTGTTTGACACCACTGGTATATCGTATGGTGCATCAAGTATCTTTTTCATATATATATATATATATATATTATCATGTCTGTATGTACCACATTGTACGGAGGCAACGATCCTTTCGGCCCATGAATAGCTTAGCCTCATAACTCTGCTGCCTACGAGACCAGTGGGTTGGAAGGCCATTATAGGCAACCATCTCAGACTGTATTAGTAGCATTGTACTGCCACAAGTACTATCATGGGATCTTGTATTAGCATATTATATGTTATCGGACGTACATCTATTATGCGTGTGCACATTTCAGAGTCTATATATAAATTTTAAAATTTTGTTCTACTTTATTTTATTTTATTTAACCTATTTATGATTATGAGTTTCTATTATTACCTTTTCTATATACAATTATGTGCTTGGTGTGATCATAAAGTGTTATAGAAATACAAGAATTTACTAAATGGGTGGTGTGGGCAAACATGAGACCTAAAGTTATTTATTTTCAGCTCCCTTGATCTTAGGCTTTTATTTTGAAGTGCTGCCATTTGTGGAAAATATTGTAGTAAGAAGAGTGGAATCAGGTGGTGTGATGTTGGAGTGCGTTTTCTATGCAATGAATCTTTGAAGCATGCTCAACCCTCATGGAAGATGCTGCCAAATTTTCCATAGTACGGTTTGATAAGGTTTCGATAGAGTGATATCAGAGCTTTATGTTCCATCACCTCTAGGTGTTTTTTGGCATACGGTGTGGTGGTGTCACCCAAACGGTTACCCATTACCATATAGTTACTCTTAGAGGTGGTACACCTCCTCCATGACTAGTCAGGGGATAACATGACCACATATTTTGAGTAGTGAGTGCAAGTCATTCTTCACTTAGCTCCTAGTTGGATATACTAAATTTTGAGGATGAAATTTTTATTAGAATGGTAGATTGTAACAACCCCGACCCAAAAAAATGCCCTGAGTTTGACTTTTGACCCTGTATAACCAAGGTTGATCGGGATTGACCAAGTGGCTTCCATGGTTGACTTTTTATTGTGAGGGAAATTTTGTGTTGATTGAGTTATTATGGCAAAGTACTCATGGACACGAGTTCGTAGACTAGTAATATGCCAAAATCGAAGCTACAAATAGAAAGTTATGGTCAAAACAATATGTGATCCGGATTGATCAGTGAGCTCGGAGTTGACTTTTTATCTATATGCATTTTTCTAATGACTCATGTACTATGAGATAATGCTTGTCAATATGAGTTTGTAGACTCGCGGTATGCTTAATTTAAACCTACGGTTGAAAAGTTACCAGTTTGTAAAGTTATGCTTGTCTTTTCTGAGACTGACTTTATCGGATAGCGAAATATTTAGATGAGTTTCTGATTCGTACCAAGTGTCACATGTCACACTTAGAAGAATGCCACATGCCATGACATAAAGGTGCCATGCATCATCCTTAATAAAAAAAATTTCTTTTCCTTTTCCCCCCCCCCCCTTCAATAGCAGCCTTCTCTCTCCCTTTACCCTCTCTTTAGACTTTGACCAATTTGCTAACATTCTGACGACGATGGGCCACATGCACCGACCATGAGGAAGGCCACAACGTTCTCGGTCAACCACTGCCGGATGTACGTAGATTGGCCCAGTACAGCCTGCGGTGGCTAGTTTCATGTATAGCTTTGCCTTGAAAATTTGCTGCTTATGAGACCAGTGGAATGGATGGCCATTCTAGCCAACAACCTTGGACCATTTGATATGAACCTTGGTCGACATGAGACCAGTGGAATGGATGGCCATTTCATAGTGTATTTATAATTTTTAAAATTTTATTTTACTTTATTTTAATTATATATGATCATGATTTTCTATTATTACCCCGTCTGATATGAACCTAGGTCGACTTGCTCCTAAACCTGTATTATATTATCTTGGATCAAAAATTAAGTTCAGATTTTAATAGTCACCTTAACCCCTAATCAACTTATGATTAGAAACCCTGGTATATGATGAAGATGCCACAATAGGTGATAGTTGTCCTATTGATAAGTCAAACTAAAACATTTGATCTCTATTAAGTGTTTTAGGTGTTCAAAGAGAACAAAGAGAATTCTTTCTCACAAATAAATTTCTGTATGAATGATGTACTGAATATTATTGAGCAAGCCTTTAGGTTTAAAGTCATAAAACAAAACCCTAGTTTAGCTAGGTAAAATTTTGCCAACAATAAGAAAACAAAGAGGTGTGGCCGAAATTCTCGCTTCCCTAATCTAATTTGAATTAATTCATTCCTTACTTTTGAAATAGGAATTAATTAATTTACAATCAAAATAATAAAATACTAACCTTCCTAAATTAATTTATCCAGCAAGTAAATAAATAAAAATCAAAATAAAAGACTAATTTCCTAAAACAAAAGTCAAATTTCATATTAGGAAACTAGTTGACTAATTTTACAACTAAGCTGACTTTATCCAATTACTAGCTAGTTTAGGCTCCAAATCAGCTGCAATATGCCTATGTAGGATGCCAAGCAGGATTAATATTGATTCCTATACGTTGCCCTTGATTGGAATAAGTCAAACTTGCTTGATCAACAAAAGAAGACAAAGTCAGTGCCAAATTGATGATTTTCAACCAACATGAAGCTTCATGCGCAAATGTTGGATTTAAATGCTTTTGCTTCTATCTTGGTATGATTTAATAGTCCCTTTGAGTGCTTAATCACATTCATAAACCAGAAAATTCATTCTTTGCTGTTCGAAGTCCATAGCAGCACTAAAATAGCTTGTCGGATCCATTTCCGCCTTCATAATGTGGATGCATAAGACGGACTTTAGATCTTTGGGTATTGTCATGCCCTCTTGAGTTTGAATCATACCTTGTATGCAGATAACCAAGTTATCCTTGAATCTCTTAGCTTGTGCCCTCGTGATTGACCCCGTCTTCATTGGTACAAGATCAGCACCACAGCAGGTAGTCGATTGTATAGGAATGGGTGGATTCTCATCATTCCCCTCCTCTTGAAAATGATTTACCCTCAAATCAAAGTCATCACCTGCAGCAAACGAAGATAAGTTAGCAACATTAAATGTAGCACTCACATTATACTCACCTGGCAAGTTAAGCTTGTAGGCATTTTCATTAACCCTCTCCAAAACTTGAAAAGGTCCATCCCCTCATGGCATAGGCTTTGACTTTCGTTGTTCCAGGAGCCCCTCCTTCCTTAGGTGCAACCAAGCCCAATCTCCAGGTTCAATACAACCTTTATTCGACCTTGATTAGCAGTCCTTACATATTGTTCTGTCCTTGTCTTAATGTTCACTTTTGTTTTCTCATGAATCAGCTTTTTGTTTTCCATCCAGATTAGCACGTTCACTTAAAGGCAAAGATATTAAATCTGATGGAGTTAAAGGATTAAAACCATAAACAATTTCAAATGGAGTTTATTTAGTAGCTGAAAACATTGACCTATTATAAGCAAATTCCACAAGTGGTAAACATTCCTCCCATATTCTTAAATTTCTACTAATTAATGCTCTCAACAATGCAGACAAAGTTCTATTTACTACTTTAGTTTGTCCATCAGTTTGTGGATGACAAGTAGTTGTAAATAACAGTTTAGTTCCTAAATTAGTCCAAAAAGTTTTCCAAAAGTAACTTAAGAACTTAGCATCTCTATCCGAAACGATAGTCCTAGGCATTCCATGTAGTCTTACTATTTATTTATAGAATAAACTAGCCACATTAGATGCATCATCAATTTTATTACATGCAATAAAATGTGCCATCTTAGAAAATTTATCAACAACTACAAAAACTGAATCTTTTCCATTCCTAAAACTAGGTAAACCATGAACAAAATCCATAGACAAATCAACCCAAAGATGTGATGGAATCGGCAAAGGTAGGTACAATCCATGCGGTTTCAATCGAGACTTGGATTTTCGGCATTTTAAGCATCTGTCGCATATTCTTTCCACATCTCTCTTCATATTAGGCCAATAAAAATATTCTTGTAGTAAACATAAAGTTTTTACAACTCCAAAATGACCATTAAACCCCCACCATGACCTTCCCTTACTAGTAATTACCTAATGTTGTTAGGTACACAAAGTTGATTTTCCCTAAACAAGTATCCCTAAAAAATGTAAAATTTATTATAACCATGCTTAACACAATCTTTAAATATATCACCAAAGTCACTATTATGCTCAAAAAGTTCTTTCAATTGTTAAAATCCAAGTACTCTAGCATCTAAGGTAGAAAACAAGACATACCTTTAGGGATAATGCATCGGCTACCACATTTTCCTTACCTTTCTTGTAGCAGATGACATAAGGAAAGGTTTCAATGAATTCAATCCATTCCCATGCCTTTGCTTAAACTTCCCTTGACCTTTAATATACTTTAGTGAGTCATGATCCGTATTAATCATAAATTCCTTTGGCATCAAATAATGTTGTCACGTCTCCAAAGCTCTCACCAAAGCATATATCTCTTTGTCATAGGTTGGATAGTTTAGTGCAGCTCCATTTAACTTCTCACTAACGTATTCTATGGGCCTTCCTTCTTGTATCAAAACAACTCTAGTATCTACACTCAAGGCATCACATTCAATTTCAAAAGTTTTAGAAAAATTTGGCAAAACTAATAAAGGGGCATCGGTTAATTTTTCTTTCACCAAATTGAAAGAATTCTCTTGGGCTTCCCTCCATTTGAATCCAACATTCTTCTTGATAAATTTAGTCAATAGTGTTGCAATGGTGCTATAATCCTTGAGAAATATTTGGTAGAAGTTAGCCAAACCATGAAAACTCCTTTCCTGGGTTTTCGGCCACTCTTGTATGGCTTTCACATTAGATTGGTCAACTTTAATCCCTGTAGCACTTAAAACAAATACTAGGAAACAAGTTCATCTTGACAAAAATCATATTTTTTCATGTTAGCAAATAACCTTTCCCTTCGAAGTACTTTTAAAACTAGCCTAAATTGTTCTACATGTTCACCAAGATTTCAGCTATACACTAAAATATTATCAAAATATACAACCAAAGATTTTCCAATGAATGGATACATGACATGATTCATTGACCTCATAAAAGTGGTAAGTGCATTAGTTAAACCAAAAGGCATTACTAACCATTTATACAATCCATATTTAGTCTTCAATGTGGTTTTCCATTCATCCCCCTCTTTCATCCTAATTTGATGATACCACTCCTAAGATCAATTTTAGATAACATGCATGCACCATATAATTCATCAAGCATATAACATAATCTAGGAATAGGATGCCTATATACTTGATGGTTATATTATTTATGGCCCTACAATCTACACACATGTGCCATGTTCCATCTTTCTTAGGTGCTAATAAAACAGGGACAGCACATGGACTCATGCTTTCATGAATATAACATTTTTCAAGCAATTCACTTACCTAGCCTTATAGCTCCTTTGTCTCCTCGGAATTGCTTCTATATACAGGCCTATTAGGAATTGCAGCTCTAGGAATAAAATCAATTTGATGTTCAATCCCTCAAATAGGTGGTAAACCACTAGGAATCTCCTCTGGAAAGTTGGCAATTCAAGCTTTTCAAGGTTAGCTTGATGATTTTAATAAGCATCTTTGTAAATCATGACCAGCAATGGTTTATTACTCAAAAATGCCTTTTTAATCTTACCTAGGCTAAGATAAAAAAATTTCCATTTATTCTCTTTCCTCTCTTTTTCCTTTCCATTTTTAGGTTTCACTTTCTCTCTCATACTCTTGACTTTTACAATTTTTCCATCTCTCTTAGTTTTCTCACTCTTTTTCCCTTCATTCTCGGGTTTAGAATACTTACCTTGATGTGGATGTTTGGCTTTTCCCTCTTGGATAGGTTGTGAAGCCATGGGTGCCATGCTTGACTTCTCTTTGAGCCGTTCAGCCTCCCTCCTTTGTTGCATTTGTAATTGGTCTCTAAATACCTCATTTGGAGTTAATGACTCAATCTTAATCTTCTTACCTTTGAATTGGAATACAATGACATTCTCTTTACCCTAGTGTATGATGTCTTTATTAAATTACCATGGCCTTCCCAATAAAATACGACCAGCATGCATAGGCACAACATCACATAATTCAATATCCATATATTTATCAATGCTAAATTTTACCTTAGCTTATTTGTTTACTGTCATCTCACAATTATCATTAAGTCATTGTAATCTATAAGGTTTGGAATGTTTGATTGTTGTTAGACCTAATTTCTCAACTGCCATATTTTAATTACATTAGAACAACTTCAACTATCAATTATCATACTATAAATATTACCTTGAATTTCACATCGAGTATGTAAGATTTTCTACAAATATTACCTTAAATTTCACATCGAGTATGGAAGATGTTTTCCCTTTGGATTTAATCCTCTCCTTTATACACGATCAAGAGCCTCCTTGCCACCAAACTCAATTCTTTCTTTGAAGCTTTGAAAGTCTTTACTTCTTCTTGTTCTTCATCCTCAATTGCTTCATCTACAAATTCAGTTTCAGATTTGGATCCTTCACTTTCGGACTCCAACTCTCCATTGCCTTTCAGCACCATAATTATTCTATTTAGGCATTGGATGACAATAAGTCCTTAACCCTTGCACTTCAAACAAACAATGCCATGAGTTCTTGAAAGTTTAAGATCAGATCTACCTTACAACTTGGGTGCTTGAGTGGAATCCGACCCTGTATCCTTCCTTGGTCGATCGGAGCTCTCCCCCTCTAGCTTTGATTTTGTTCTTGATTCAAATGCAGGAATTCTTTGCCAAACACTAGAATTAGTTCTTCCACTACTGGATACTCTTCGAAACCGTGAGCTTGCACCCCTCCTCTTGAATTGGTTCTCAATTTTAATGGCCATATGAAGCATCTCCTCCAATTCCACATATTGTTGCAATTCCATTTGGTTGTCTATCTCTCGGTTCAAACCTACCAAAAACCTTGCCATGGATGCCGCACGATCTTCATTCTTGCTCAATCTCATCATGAGTATTCCATCCTTTGATTTATATGGTCAAATTGACTACTCATCCACTGCAATTGTTCCAAGACAGCCCTCATGTCTGTTTGATCACCACTCACCGTAGCTTGGAAATCACCATGGAATCCTACATATTCTTCTTCATTAATTCTTAGTGGTGGATCTCCTCTCCTCAACCTTGAATATGCCATTTAGTATAAATAATGCAAAAGAAAATTAATTCTCACCAAAACTCACTCCCTCACATGTTTCACTCAATCAAGGTCTCGACACTCGTGTTTTCACACTAGTTTCGACTTCTACCCTCTTTTAAGCTCACACACTCTTGCCTTTTTCCACTCGAAGAATTATCTCAAAGTTCTAATTGACACACCCACAAAACAACAATTAGATCACAATTATGTTTTAATTAAACTTATCAACAAAACAGTAGCAAAAAGCAAACAATACCGAGTGAATTTTTAAACGCCTAATTCTAGGCTTTTCTAAGCAAAAACAAGGTAATTTAACAAAGTAAACTTTGGAATAAATAAGAACTGGACCAGATGGTAAGAAATTTAGGATTCAAGAATAAAAATTTAGAAAAAGAATTTCAAACACGAACAAGAATCAATTCGAACAAAATTAAAGAATAGTGTTGGTTGTTGTTCTTGTAATTCTAGTTTTGTATCAATTCCTTTAACTAATTTTAATCCAAATAATTTGAACACCAAAAATTCAAATATCCAGCGACAAAAATAACTCTCCAGCAACTCCAAAAATTGAATAAATAATGATAATAAAAAAAGCAGCTCAAAGAAATTTCCAGCAGCAAATTTCAACATAAAATTCAACAAACCGAATTTTTTTTTATTCGGCTTTTTCTTCTTCTTTTTTTTTTTTTTACTCACAGAACATAAGACAACTGTAGTAGTAAGAATCAACACTAAAATTGTAATTCCAACACCAAACAATCACCAAACCCATGACCTCCCAAACAAAATACAAAGTGTGCAGTTTGTTTTTTTTTTTTTATATCTATTCGGCTTTTCTTTTTCCTTTTTTTCTCTCTTTTTTTTTTTTTTGAATATATGATTGCAAATATTTAAGACTAAAACATCAAATAAAAATCAACAAAAACCAAAATTAACGAGAATGATGATGAAAAACAACCAACAACTAGGAAGTAAAAAATACAGTAAAATGAGGAAATCCTAATTTAACTAGGAATGAATTTTTTTTTTTTTTAATGCAAAACATGTATGATGATAGAAGCAACCTTAAACTAAAGCTAAAATTTCATATTAACATGAAACAAAATAAAACAAATAAATATAGATCAAACTTGAACAAAATTTGGCTCCGATACCAAATGATACAAACCTAGGACGACTATGTTGAAGTGTGGCAATTTTGCCACTTGATGGTGCATGTCACCGGCTAGCATGCACACCTTGGTATCAAATCCTTTCCTTTTATGAGTTTATATTTTTTGTATGTTTTTAATTTATGCAAGGTATATTTTGATAATGTTTTGTGCCTAAGTTATGTATGCAAAAGTATAGGCAAAATTATGCACAAAAGAGTAGAAATGTTATGCTTGAAATGCCTATGGTGCTGGATTCATAATTTCCAGCAACATAGTTCCACTATTTATCTTATATCTCAGGTTGAAAATGGATTTTTGGGCTGAAATTTTGAGGGATGTCTACAGACATATATAGAAGACTATGGTTCAAATTTCAGGTCCACCTGACATGGGAAAGTCCATTTTCTATTCCAAACAGATTGCTGTATCTGATGGGCCCAGTATGCAGAGTATGGGTCAGCTTTGGAGCTGTTTGGCCCATGATCCGGTTCCAGAACTTTCCTAGCTCTTGGAACAATATTTATTGATGACCAAGGATGCTTCAAACCAAGTTTCATAAGCAGATACAAAGGGGAACTAAGTAGGTGAAGCTAGTTTGGTTGTTTACCCAAACTAGTTAAACAATAGGAACTTAGTTCAAAACCATGTGCCAGTTTTTACTATATTTGGAATAGACATGTTGCAGCTGGTTTTTGACTCTTTTGTGTATGAAAAGTTAGGTGTTGACCATTTTATTTTTTAAATTTCAAATACTTCACTCATTTTGTAAGCTCACATGCTTGGCATGTGTGAACTAGTTGTAATTTCAAGCTTATATAGTAAAATGAATGAAATGGCTATAATCCAAGCCTCATTTTCAAAAGCCAACGTGTTCCTCTTCTTCTTATCTCTTCTTCAACACCTTAGAACACTTTAGGAACCCTAAAAACTAGAAAACACCATAACCAAAACCTAAAAACACAACTCACACACAACCATTCCCAAGAGCATCACCAAAAGCTTGCTTGTTGCTAACACTTCAAGCTAGCTTGCTCTTGGTCATAACCTTCTCACCCCAACAAAGTAGTATCAGAGCAAGGCACATTTTTGTGAGATTTGTGAGGTTTTTGGGCTGGTTCGTTCCTTGAGAGTGAAGAGATACTTGAAAGCACAAATATATTTTCATATTCCTTCATACTAGAAAGCAACATTCACATGGCTTCTTCAAGTTTTTCAACTCCTCTTCCTATCTTCAATGGGGAGAACTACAACATTTGGAGTATCAAGATGCAAGCCTACTTGAAGGCTTATGGTCTTTGGGAGGTCACCATAAATCCCCAAGAACCCGAGCCTTTGAGACAAGGGGCAACGGTCAACCAAATCAAGCACCATGAGGAGGAATTGGCTAAAGGTTTCAAGGCTCTCACCGCCATTCATTCTTGTATTAGTGATACCATTTTCACAAGGATAATGGCATGTGAGAGTGCTAAAGAAGCTTGGGACAAACTTCAAGATGAGTTCCAAGGGAGTGCAAGGACAAGGCAAATGCAAATCCTTAACCTAAGGAGGGAGTTTGAGACTATCAAGATGAAAGACAAAGAAACGGTTAAGGAGTTCACCATAAGGCTTCTTAATGTGGTGAATCAAATTAGGGTGCTAGGTGAAAGATTAAATGACCAAAGGATTGTGGAGAAGGTGTTGGTCTCCTTGCCCGAGAGGTTTGAAGCTAAGATATCTTCATTGGAGGAGTCAAGGAACCTAAATGAAATTTCCTTGACCGAGTTGGTGAATGCCTTGCAAGCTACGGAGCAAAGGAGGAGGATTAGACATGAAGAATTAATGGAGGCTGCATTTGTGTCTAAACAACATCAAAAGACACAAAATCAAAAGAAGAACAAGCTTAAGGTCATAAAGGAGAAAGGTGAAACTAGCAAACCCGAGAGGAAGTCCTATGAACCTTGTCACCATTGCAAGAAGAAAGGTCATCATCCAAGAGGGTGTTGGTGGAGGCCGGATGCATTTTGCCATAAATGCCAACAAAAGGGTCATGTGGAGAGAGTATGCAAGGCAAACAAGAAAGATAAGCAACAAGCAAATGTTGCTAAAGATAATGCAAGTGATAGTGAATCCGAAGAGTTGTTTGTTGCTACTTGTTTTAGTAGCATCAAGAATAATGAAGGATGGATCATTGATAGTGGAGCAACACACCATATATCTCACAAGCATGAGTGGTTCACAAACTTGGATAGGAGCAGCCACAACAAAGTCAAAATTGGAAATGGAGCCTTGATGGAAGTGAAAGGCAAAGGAGATGTGGTGATACACACCAGCAAAGGTATCAAAACTATCCACGATGTTCTCTATGTACCTTCTTTATGTGAGAACTTACTTAATGTAGGTCAAATGCTTGAGAACAAATATGCATTACACTTCTCAAACATGACATGCACTATAGTTGATCCACATGGAAATGAATTAATGTGTGTTGGAATGAAGAACAAGAATTTTAGGTTGAATATGGATGAAAATGGTGCATCGGTTGCATTGAACACCAAAGTTGAGAACACCTCTCAACTTTGGCATAAAAGACTAGGCCATGCTAGCTTTAAGTCATTGGTAGGCACACATGAACTTGTTAGAGACATGCCATTGGTGGAGAAGCAAGAACATGTGTGTGAAGTGTGTCAAAAAGGAAAGCATACTAGGCTAGCATTTCAATCTTGTTCTTGGAGATCAAAGGAGAAGTTAGGACTTATACATTCGGATATTTGTGGTCCTATGAGTGTTCCATCCTTAAATGGAAGCAAGTATTTCATAACTTTCATTGATGATTACTCAAGAATGTGTTGGGTGTATTTCCTTGAAAGAAAATCACAAGCTTTGGAGAAATTTGTAGAATTTATGAAGTTAGTGCAAAATCAATCCGGTTGCACTATAAAGGTGTTAAGGACGGACAATGGTGGGGAATACACAAGTGAGGCTTTCAAACAACTTTGTAAGGATCATGGTATAGTTCATTAATTCACTACACCATACACACCACAACAAAATGGTGTATGTGAAAGGAAAAACCATACCATCATGGAGATGGCTAGATGTTTGTTGTTTGAAAGTGGCTTGCCAAAGAATTTTTGGGCCGAAGGAGTTAATACATCCATCTACATCCAAAATAGGCTTTATTCCAAATCTTTGAGGAGTAAAACCCCATTTGAGCTTTGGTTTGGATATAAGCCTTCTCTTGATCATCTAAGGGTATTTGGAAGCATTTGTTACATCCTAGTACCATAAGAGAAGAGAGGAAAGCTTGATGAAAGGTCACAAGTTGGTGTTTTGGTTGGCTATAGTGATGTGACCAAAGGATATAGAGTGTATAACTTGGAAACCAAGAAACTTATGATAAGTAGAGATGTGAAAGTTGATGAGGAAGCTAAATGGGTTTGTAGTAAGGAGGAGTTGGCTAGTATGGATGAAGACAATCGGCTTGAAGCTCATGATAATGATGAGGAACAAGGAAATGATGAAGGTGCTGCCCATGATGATGAATAGATGAGAATGAGCTAGAAATCTCCATAGGGGCTGATTTGGAGATTGGTGATGGTGTGAGAGGCACAAGACCTCTTAATGAGATTTATGAAAGGTGTAATGTGGCATTGAGTGATCCAATCAATGTCCATGAGGCTATGGCAAGAAAAGAGTGGAGACAAGCCATGCAAGATGAAATCGATGTGATAAACAAGAATGACACTTGGAGCTTGGTAACAAAACCGAAGGGAAAGAATGCTATTGGGGTGAAGTGGATCTTTAGGACCAAGTACAATCCGGATGGGTCCATAAATAAGCACAAGGCAAGGCTTGTTGTCAAAGGATATGCACAACAAGCCGGTGTGGATTATGGAGAGACTTTTGCACCGGTTGCAAGGACGGAAACCATAAGACTTCTTCTTGCAATTTCGGCACAAAAGTCTTGGAAAGTATATCACCTTGATGTGAAGTCAGCCTTCTTGAATGGAATATTGAAGGAGGAGGTCTATGTTGTGCAACCCGAAGGTTTTGTGAAGAAAGGAAGTGAAGAGAAGGTATACAAGCTACACAAGGCCTTGTATGGCCTTAAACAAGCTCCTAGGGCATGGTATGCCAAGATAGATGGTTTTTTGACAAAGCATGGATTTAGGAGGAGTCCTAATGAGTCTACATTGTATATTAGGACTCATGGTTGCATGGTGTTGGTGTCTCTTTATGTTGATGACCTCCTAGTGACCGGTGGTAATGAGAAAGAAGTGAGCAACTTCAAAGGTGAGCTAGAATTGAACTTTGAGATGTCTAGCCTTGGAGAGATGAAATACTTTCTTGGAATTGAAGTTGTCCAATCATCCAAGGGCATCTTCATATCTCAAGAAAGCTATGTGAAGGAGTTGCTCAAGAAGTTTGACATGGAGGATTGTAATAGCGTTGCCACACCTATGAATGAAGGCACCAAGTTGGTGAAGGATGATGATTCTCCAAAGGTAAATCCTTCCATCTATAGAAGTTTAATTGGTAGCCTTTTATATGTATGCTCTACTAGACTGGATATCATGTTTAGTGTGGCTGTTTTGTCAAGATTTATGCATAGTCCATCACAAAATCATCTTAGTTGTGCAAAAAGAATCCTAAGGTATTTGAAAGGTACTAGTGATTTTGGTATATAGTACAAGGATGGCATAAATGAAGCTTTGCTTGGTTATAGTGATAGTGATTGGGCTGGTTCTTTGGATGATAGCAAGAGCACATTGGGCTACATTTACACTCTTGGAAATGGTCCTTTCTCATGGAATTCCAAGAAGCAACAAACCGTTGCACAAAGCACCGCGGAAGCCGAGTATATTACTTGCTCAAGTTGTGCTAATCAAGGTGTTTGGCTTAGGAAATTATTGGAGGACTTGAGCTTGAAGCAAGAGGAAGCCACGGTAATATTGTGTGACAATACTTCAGCAATAGCAATTGCACAAAATCCAGTCCAACATGGGAGGACCAAGCACATACCGGTCAAGTATCATTCCTTAAGGGAATTTGAAGCAAGTGGTGAAGTGAAGTTGGAGTATGTGAGTTCCGAGGAGAACTTGGCGGATATCTTCACCAAGCCATTGGGAAAGAAGAGATTTGAGATATTGAGAGGACTTCTCAATGTCTCATACAAAATTGCCAAGGAGGAGTGTTGAAGTGTGGCAATTTTGCCACTTGATGGTGCATGTCACCGGCTAGCATGCACACCTTGGTATCAAATCCTTTCCTTTTATGAGTTTATATTTTTTTGTATGTTTTTAATTTATGCAAGGTATATTTTGATAATGTTTTGTGCCTAAGTTATGTATGCAAAAGTATAGGCAAAATTATGCACAAAAGAGTAGGAATGTTATGCTTGAAATGCCTATGGTGCTGGATTCATAATTTCCAGCAACATAGTTCCACTATTTATCTTATATCTCAGGTTTCAAATGGAGTTTTGGGCTGAAAATTTGAGGGATGTCTAAAGACATATATAGAAGACTATGGTTCAAATTTCAGGTCCAAATGACATGGGAAAGTCCATTTTCTATTCCAAACAGATTGCTGTATCTGATGGGCCCAGTATGCAGAGTATGGGTCAGCTTTGGAGCTGTTTGGCCCATGATCCGGTTCCAGAACTTTCCTAGCTCTTGGAACAATATTTATTGATGACCAAGGATGCTTCAAACCAAGTTTCATAAGCAGATACAAAGGGGAACTAAGTAGGTGAAGCTAGTTTGGTTGTTTACCCAAACTAGTTAAACAATAGGAACTTAGTTCAAAACCATGTGCCAGTTTTTACTATATTTGGAATAGACATGTTGCAGCTGGTTTTTGACTCTTTTGTGTATGAAAAGTTAGGTGTTGACCATTTTATTTTTTAAATTTCAAATACTTTACTCATTTTGTAAGCTCACATGCTTGGCATGTGTGAACTAGTTGTAATTTCAAACTTATATAGTAAAATGAATGAAATGGCTATAATCCAAGCCTCATTTTCAAAAGCCAACGTGTTCCTCTTCTTCTTATCTCTTCTTCAACACCTTAGAACACTTTAGGAACCCTAAAAACCAGAAAACACCATAACCAAAACCTAAAAACACAACTCACACACAACCATTCCCAAGAGCATCACCAAAAGCTTGCTTGTTGCTAACACTTCAAGCTAGCTTGCTCTTGGTCATAACCTTCTCACCCCAACAGACTTGTGCCTAAACCCGTATTATATTAGCCCAGATCTAGTTATGCTCAAGTTCTAATGGTCACCTTAACTCCTAATCAACCTGTGATTAGAAATCTTGGTATATCAAAGATGCCATAATAGGTGATGGGTTTCCTATTGATAAGTCAAACTAAAACACCCACTCACTAATGGTGTTTTAGGTGTTCAAAAGAACAAAGCGAAATACAATCTCACAAAATAAATTCTAACTATTATTAATGGTGTGTTCTTCCTAAGAAAAATCACTTTTATAGGTACGAGAAAACAAAATAAAACCCTTAAAACAAAAGGGAAAACCGGCCATGCTTGTTGTTTCCTAATGTGACCGAATTTTCTCTCCATTTCCTAATCTAATTTTGATTAATTAATTCCTTTATTTTGAATTGGGAATTAATTAATTTACAAATAAATAATAAAAATAATAACTTTCCTAAACTTATTTGTCCAGCAAATAAACAAATAAAAACCAGAAAGTAAAAGTAATTTCCTAAAACAAAAAGTAGAAATTAAATACCGATTGAATTGATAAAACCTAGTCTTGGCCTTACTAACGAAAAATAAGGTAAAATAACAAGAAATTTTAGAATTAATAAGAAGTAGACCAGAATATTAAGAATCCAAAAATTCAAGGATAAAATTAAGAAAAGAGATTCAAAACAACGAATACAAAACAATTCAAACAAAATATGGAATAGTTGTTGATTGTAGTTCTTGTAATTCAAGTCTTTGTCTCAATTCCTTAACCAATTTTAATCCAAACAAATTTAGCACTCGAAACTCAAATATCCAGCAACAATATAGAATTACCAATCAGCAACTCCAACAATCCTCAATCGAAATTTCGCACCAAACAAACTCAAATTTTCAAACTCCTATAAAATGACCTTTACAACAATTTCTTTTTATATATATCCTTGGCTTTTCTTTCGTTTTTTTTTTTTTTAATCACTCGTAGAATATAAACACAAACTCTAGTAGCAAAAACAACACCAAAATTATGATTCCAATGCCAAAATATTACCAACTCGATTCACACTTTCAAATAAAAACAATTGCCTAAATTTAAGGGTTTTATGCAATATGCTTCCAAAACTCCCTCTTTTTTTTTCTCTTTTGAAAATATGAATGAAACTAATTGAGATTAAAACATCTAAGAAAAATCAACAATAAGCAAAAATTTGGCTAAACAAAGAAACAAATTTGGCTATGAAGAAACTTTTTTTTTTTATATAGAATGTGAATAGATAGGAAACAACCTTAATCTAATGTTAAAATTGTAGAATAACATAAAACAAAATAAAGCAAATAAGATAGACTAAACCTGAACAAAATTTGACTCTGATACCAAATGATACGAACCTAGGTCGACTTGCTCCTAAACCCGTATCATATTAGCCAAGATTGAAAATTAAGTTCAGATTTTAATGGACACCTTAATCTCTAATCAACTTATGATTAGAAACTTTGGTATATCATGAAGATGCCATAATAGGTGATCATTGTCCTATTGATAATTCAAACTAAAACACTTGATCTCTATTAAATGTTTTAGGTGTTCAAAGAAAACAAAGAGAATTTTTTCTCACAAATAAATTTCTGTATAAATGATGTACTGAATATTATTGAAGAAATAAGCCTTTAAATAGCTTTGAAGTCACAAAACAAAACCCTAGTTCAGCTAGGTAAAATTCAGCCAACAATAAGGAAACAAAAAGATTAATTTCCTAAAACAAAAGTCAAATTTTAAATTGGGAAACTAGTTGATTAGTTTTACACATAAGCTGACTTTATCCGATCACCAACTAGTTTAGGCTCCAAATTTGCTCCAATATGTCATTTAGGATGCCAAATAGGATTAATATTGATTCCCGTTTGTGAAGTCCCACATCGGTTGGAAAGGGAAACGAAACACTCCATATAAGTGGGTGTGGATACCTTTCCCTTGAGAGGCCTTTTAAAACCTTGAGGGCTGGGTTGTAAGAGGATTCCCCAGGCCCAAAGAGGACAATATCTCATGCGGGTGGTCTGGGCTGTTACACGTACGTTGGAATAAGTCAAACTTGCTTGATCAACAAAAGAAGTAAAAGACAGTGCCAAATTGATGATTTTCGGCCAACATGAAGCTTCATGTGCAAGTGTTGGATTTGAATGTTTTTGCTTCTATCTTTATATGATTTCATGGTCCCTTTGAGAACTCAATCATATTCATAAACCAAAAAATTCATTCTTTGCTGGCCAGCATCCATAAAAGCACCAAAACAACTTGTCAGGTCCATTTCTGCCTTCATAACTTGGATGCATAAGACGGACTTTGGATCTTCGGTTATTATCATACCCTTTTGAGTTTGGATCACACCTTGTATGAAGCTAACTAGGTTGTCCTTTAACCTCTTAGCTTGTGCCTTCGTGATTGGCCCTGTCTTCATTTGTACAAGATCAGCATCCCAGCAGGTAGTCAGTAGTACTGGCATGGGCAGATTCTCATCACCTTCTAGCTACATTTATGTACTTGGTGTGTACATAAAGTGTTATAGAAATTGTAGGACTATACTAAATGGGTGGTGTGGGAGAACATGAGTCATAAAGGTATTTATTTTGATTGATTTATTTTTAGGACCTGTAATCTTATGCTTTTATTTTGAAGCGCTATCTTTTATGGAAAATATTGTAGTAAGGTGGGAGGAATAAAATGGTATGATATCGATGTGTGATTTTTGTGCAGAGAATTTTTTAGGCATATTCAACCATTAAAGAAGATGCTGCCCGATTTTTCGTAAAACTGTTTGATAGGGTTTCACCTGAGATCAAAGCATATCTAAGATTTCGGTATGGGATTTTTGATGGGTTCTGGCATACCAAACAAAGTTCAACACAAATTCAAATTTAACTTGGGGTAGTAAACAATTGAATTTTAAATCTTTCAATCATTGAGGCTGTAATACCTTATGAAATCACTATTTATCCCAAAAACTATAGTTAGTTGGAAGTAGATCCATCAATACATATCTATGGATAGTCTAGATTTCATGGGTACCATAGCATTTTCCATATATATATATATATATTTATATTCCAACATAGATCCATTATCAAACATCATTAGTTTCTTTGTCAATTTAGTTAATAAGATAACATAAAATATATAACCCCATATAATTAGATGCTTTGAAATTATTATATGTATAGATGCTTATGATTTATTTAGTTTGTTGGTAAATGCAGATTCATATATATGGCATCATTTAATATGTACTAATTTTCCCCTTACCTTGTAGCTAGAAATTTGGTTATGACCTTAAGCAATTTATAGCATGTAAAATCTTTATTTATCTGATAAATGGTCGAGACTCAATAGCATATATAACATTAAATTAACATGCTAAATTATAGTTAACTATTCTTTTTGGCCAAAAATCTACAACTATGGCCAACAAATTGTATTGACCTGCATTCATGGTTTAGGACTAAAGTATCGATATATCTAAATGGAAGCATCTTAATCAATTGGCTGCTTCCTTGATGGCTAAGAATGTTATTGTTTTCTTCTTTTTATAATTTCTTACGGTAAAAAAAAAAATGGTAGTATATAGTTCTATTTTAAGGATATAATAGTTTTAATGCATGCTCTAACTCAGAATGGCCAAGGACAAGAAAGAAATTGAGACAATCTTTTAATGATATTTCAATTCCAACATACATCTAATGTTCTTTAACCTAATTAGGAACTAACATATAGATAATAGTGTTTTTATTTTTATTTTTTATTTTTACATTTATTCTTTCTTAATTTTAGTTATATACCCATGAAAAGTTTAGTCTCCGTTTGATGAAAATATATATATTTGAGGGGGTAAGGTGGTTGTCTTTGAACTAATATTGATGCTTGAATTCTTTTGTAACATTCTGACCCAAGAAAACATTCAGAATTTGAACATTCGGCCAAGTTTGTCCAGGATTGATGAGGTGGGTTTTTGGTTGACTTTTTGCTACAAGAAGAATTTCACTTTGACTGAGACACCATAACGAAGTACACATTGACTCGATTTTGTAGACTAGTAATATGCCAAAATCGGAACTAGGATTAAAAAGTTATGCTCATAACAACATATGGTCTAGACTGATAGAGCCACCCGTAGTTGACTTTTTATTTGTGTGGATTTTGCTTTTGACATATGTACCATGTGATAGTGTTCATCGATACTCGTCCGTAGACTAGCATCATGTTTAATTTGGACTTACAATTGAAAAGTTATGGATCTATAATATTATGTTTATTTTTCTGGAACTAAATCTACCGGGTAGTTTTTCTTAATGACCTGTGAAGACATTTTGAAAAAAATATCCCAAGAGGCATAACATGTCACCATTCTATGAGTGCCATGCGACATATTCCCCTATTTTTCTTCTCTCTCTTCTCCACCACAAAGCTCTCTCTCTCTATTCCCCCCTTGCATTGGCTGGAATTGATCAATCTTCAACCACCCCATGGTGATATACACCAGCTGCTAGCATTGCCTTGTCGCCGATAAGCTCAGCTACCAAATTTCGCGGCCAACTGGCTGGTGATGCGTCCAGATCAAGCACTTGAATCCGATGGCAGTTGTTTCTCCCTATCCAACAATTGCACTATTTTTCGGTGGACCTAGCCTGATTTTATATCCTATGCCCCCTATTTTGGATTTGCTGATTCCAAATATGGCCTCCATTTTTCCAAATTCTAAGCCACTTGAGAGATACATTGGTTTAAAATTTTGCCAAAATTTTCCAACCATTTTCCAACCATCGGCTAGGAGTTCAGGTTGTTTATGCTAAGTATTTTTGATCCTTATCTTACAAGCTTTCAATTGATATATAATTTGCTAAATATAGTTGAGTATTTAAAATTTCACCATTTTTTAGCTAGTATTTAAATTGCTATATAAATTGGCCTCTATCGGAAGTTTCCCAAAGTAATTATCAGTTTATTTAGATCGTTAACGATTAGGAGAAACTTAAAGAATGTTCAATTTCATGAAATTGAGAATAAGTAGAGAAATCCCAATTTTAAAGCAATAGGTCATTGGGCTTTATGTTGCAGTTAGATAGTTGGTGACTAAATTTTGGACCTCATGCATTGATAGCCTGATTATTTATATATTTTTTTAATGGAAGAGAAGTAAAATTTTTGGTGTATTGTAAGCACTCGGCTTAAGGCATGTGGCTGACCCTGCGATGGAGCAAGGATACGCAGCGTCCCTACCATCAGTGGTATATTTCTTTTAAGTTCTACCTTTAAGTTATAAAATATTTATAATAAATATTCGATTAATTGTGGTGTTAATAATAATAGAATGTATAAGTGCACTTTTATGGATTTTTGTAAGTATATTTATTGTGTTCAATTGGGATTATTCTATAGAGTTTAGAGTTGGCATGTTATTTATATTATAAATATTTATATTAGCGAATATATTTTATGAATTATGGTATAAATAGAAATTGGATATGTTTTCGTTTAATTAGTTTTATTTGTTAGTTTAATTTTAAATGCTAGAATGTGATTTTCTAGGTTGGTTTAAAAGTGGTTTGGTTTTCATAAAGTAAATACGGTATAATTGAATATTTAATTATTATTATTATTATTTGACTTTGAATTTTTAATGTGGCCTTTTTCAAACAGGCTACATACATATATGCGCTTGTGTGTGTTTGTAGGTATGTGTTTGTATACGCATAATTGAGGATTTGCATAATTAATTGTTTCTAATTATTTATTTACGTTGCTTGTAGAATTAAAAGTATATTAATTTATATGGCTTCTTTTAAATGCTTTTGTGCTATAATTTTGGCTACAATCTATATTTGAGTTGCGAAATATTTATCATGAAGTTCAGCTTAATAAAATGAATATGTTACTAGAATATATTCGCATACATTTATATATTTATATGCATGTATATAATCAAGCATATGATTTTTAAAGCTATTTGTTATTATTAATTGTTTTGTTATTATTTAATTATTTATCTATATTGATCTAAAAGAATTAAAAGATGTAAAAATATTTAATGTATGACCCCGTCTCCACTGGCGGACTTATCACTCTCTACCGATATTATCCCTAATTTAGATACGCACTCGATATGGGGTTTCTCATCTAAAGCTTCCAAGTCATCCATCCTAGGATTGTTCTCGCCCGAGCATGTTTAACTTCAGTATTCTTTCGAATCTCGAAGCCAACCACTCTGAAAATGCCTTGCTATTATGAAAGTAACTATTGTAACATTTGAATCATCCCCTAATTTATACCCAGGCGATGTGGGAATGGACACCATGTAGTTTGTCAATGCCTCATACCTGGCCACACTAGTCGTCACAATCCATCCTCCTTTAGGGCCCAACGTCTGCGGGTTGTCGACCCAATACGGATGAAGACTAAGCCGATCACTAGAGCTCAAGCCAAGAGGTTTAAGGAAAATGTGAGAGTATTTATACAGGGAGTAGTTAATTCTCAAAAGAACTTGTCCATACCCGAAGATACAAAGCCTGTTCTAAGCATCCGAGTGGTGGAAGCAGATATGGACCCGGATAGTTGTTTTTGTGCAAATTTAGACTCTGGGCATCAAGGAATGGTTCCAACACTTCATGAATTCAATGAATATCATTAAGAGGACATGTAATCCAGCCAAGGAAGAATCAAAAACATCTAAAAAGGACTTGTACGGACAGCATCTCAATTTGGCCGAAAATGTGCTGTTTAGCCGCTGGCTTTGACTTTTCTTCTTGTTTGACTTATTCCAATCAAGGGGCAATGTGTGGGAATCATTATTAATCATATTTTACATCCTACATGGAATATGGAAGCTGATTTGGAGCCCAAATAAGCTGGAGATTGGTCAAAGATACCTTAGTAGTCAAACTAGTCAATTGGTTTTCTAATTTGATTTTGACTTTTTGTTTTAGGAAATTAGTCTTTTATTTGGTTCCTATTTATTTATTTTCTGGAAAAATCAACTTAGTAAATTTATTATTTTATTCTTTTCATTGTAATTAATTAATTATTGATTCAAAAATAAATGAATTAATTAATCCAAACTAGATTAGGAAAGGGGTGAATTTCGACCAAGTTAGGTTTCCTATTCTTTGATGGCTGGTTTTACCTAATTAATTCGGGTTTTATATTGTAAATTTTTATCCTATTTAAGAGCTTGTTTTATCAATAATAATCAGTACATTATTCATACAGAAAATTATTTGTGAGATTGAATTCTCTTTGTTTTCTTTGAACACTTAAAACACCATTAGTGAATGAGTATTTTAGTTTTACTTATCAATAGGATATCCATCACCTATTATGGCATCTTCATTATACCAAGGTTTCTAATCACAGATTGGTTAGGGGTTAAGGTAACCATTATAACTTGAGCATAATTAGATCCAGGCTAATATAATACGCGTTTAGGCACTTGTCGACCTAGGTTAATATCATTTGGTATCAAAGCCAAACTTTGTTCAGGTTTGATTTATCTTTATTTGTTTTATTTTGTTTTGTGTTAATCTGCAATTTTAACATTAGTTTAAGGTTGTTTCATACTCCTACACATTCTGCATCTTAAAAAAAAAAAAATTCATTCATAGCCGAAATTAGGTTCCTTGTTTTACCATATTTTTGCTTCCTAGTTTGTTGGTTGTTTTTCATCTTTGTTCTTAGTAATTTAGTTTATTGTTAATTTTCTTTGCTGTTTTGATCTTAATTATTTCCATTCATATATTCAAAAAAAAAAAGAGAGAGAGTTTTGAAAGCATATTGCATAAAAACCTAAGATTGTACAATTGTTTTTCTTTTTGTTGGAGAATCGGGTTTGTTGAATTTGGCATGGAAGTTTGTGGATTGTATTTCTTTTGGCACTGCTGGGATTTGTGTTTGCCTTATTCTATTTGTGATAAAAAATAAAAAATAAAAAAAGAAAGAGGGTTTTCTGGCAACAAACAAAAAATTACAAAATTTGCAACTTGAATTTTTGAGGTCACGGGTTTATTGAAATTTTGGTGTTGGAATTGCAATTTTGTTGTTGATATTTGCTACTGGAGTTGTTTTAGATTATATTAAAAAAGGAAAAAAAATAAGAAGAAGAAAAGCAAAATAAAAAAAAAAAAATCGGTTTATTGAATTTGGTGTTTGCTAGAAATTTCTTTGAACTACTGAATTGTTGACTATTTATTCAATATTTGGAGTTTTTTGGAGATTTATTTTTACTGATATATATCTGAATTTTGGGTGCTAAAAATATTGGATTAAAATTAGTTAAAGGATTTGATACAAAAACTTTAATTACAAAGGACAACAACCAACAACTATTCCTTATTTTTGTCCAAATTGATTCTTGTTCATGTTTGAATTTCTTTTTCTAAATTTTTATTCTTGAATACTTAATTTCTTACCATCTAGTCCAGTTCTTATTTATTCCGACATTTTCTTTGTTAAATTACCTTGTTTTTGCTTAGAAAAGTCAAGAATTAGATGTTTAAAAATTCACTAGGTATTGTTCCCTTTTTGCTACTGTTTTGTTGATAAGTTTAATTAAAACATACTTGTGATCTAATTGCTGTTTTATGGATGTTTTAATTAGAACTTTGAGTTAATTCTTTGAATGGAAAAAGGCAAGACTGTGTGAGCTTAAAAGAGGGTAAAAGCCAAAACTAGTGTGCAAACATGAGTGTCAAGTCTATATTTGAGTGAAACATGTGAGGGAGTGAATTTGGTGAGGTTCTATTTTATTTTTTTGATATTCATACTAATATGGCAGATTCAAGGGTGAGAAGAGGAGATCCACCTTTAAGAATTAATGAAGAGGAGTCCGTACAATTTAAAGACGATTCTCGAGCTATGGGCAGTGGTGAGCAAATGGACATGAAGGCTGTCTTAGAGCAATTATAGTGGATGAATACTCAATTTGACCATATAAATCAAAGGATTGATAGATTAGAGACATCCCAAGGAATTCCAAATACAAGGTTTGATGCTCATGGAAGCCAAGGTTAAAGCCGAGGAGGTTGAGGGCAACTGAGAAAGGAATTTTGCGAAGGTAAATTTGAAGATGACTTAGAGGAGTTTGATGAAAAATTTGCACTCCAAGGAAGGTAAAACTGTGGGAGACCAGCAAGGAATGAAGATCATGATCTTGGGAATATTAAGGTAAACATTCCACCTTTCATGGGAAAAAGTGACCCAGAAGCTTATTTGAAATGGGAAGAACAAATGGAGATAATTTTTTACTGTCACAACTATTAAGAGGCTAAGAAAGTTATGTTGGCAGCAATGGAATTTAGACATTATGCACTCCAATAGTACACCAATGAGAAAAACACCTAAAGAAGAGTTGGTGATGACTTGATTACTACATGGTGACAAATGAAAGGCGCCACGAGGAAGCGATTTGTACCATCACACTATCATAGTTGGTTCATCAAAGACTTCTATCTTTATCCTATTCGTTGGTGGCCAGTTTTACCTAGTTAATTAGGGTTTTATTTTGTAACTTGTTAGCCTATTCAAGGGCTTGTTTTATCAATAATAATCAGTACATTATTCATACAGAAAATTATTTGTGAGATTGAATTCTCTTTGTTCTCTTTAAACACCTAAAACACCATTAGTGAATAAGTGTTTTAGTTTGACTTGTCAATAGGATATCCATTACCTATTGTGGCATCTTCATTATACCAAGGTTTCTAATCACAAGTTGGTTGGGGGTTAAGGTGACCATTAGAACTTGAACATAATTAGATCCGGGCTAATATAATACGGGTTTAGGTGCGTGTCGACCTAGGTTCGTATCAACATCATTGCTATCACACTTCTGACTGGGTACAGACTTTGATATCATTTATAACACCCCGCTTCCATTGGGAAACCTATCACTTTTCACCAATATTGTCTCCAATTTAGCCATCGCACTCGATATGCGGTTTTTATTCAGTGTTTCTGGGTAGGTCACCTATCATAGGATTGCTTTCGCATGAAAGCACTTAACTTTGGAGTTTTTCAAATCTTGAAGCCGATCGCTCTGAAAAGGCCTCTAGTTATAAGAATGACTATTATTACATTTGAATCATCCCCTGATTTACACCCAGGTGATGTGGTATTGACCCCAGGTAGCCTGCTGGTGCTCCACACCTGTCCACACTAATCATCACATATAATATTAAAACGATGTTAATGTAGTATCTTTCCTCAAAAATTATATTTTGGGTTTCAAAAATATTTACATGTTTATTTTTTTTATCCAAAATGTTTAATTATGGCTTTAAAATATTATTATAAAGAGTTGACATTTTCATAATTGTATATTTTTATATGACTAATTAGTCTGTAGATGCATCATACAGTATTGGTATTTTATATTGTTATGTTTATGGATTAGTGCATAAGCTATATTTAGTCAACCTTTGTGAGCTACGGTGAGCAAGTGTAGGTAGGTATTTTGCAATGATAGTATTACTAATCCTCCCCATGGTCGAGGAATGAAAGGCTTAGCCATTCCTTTAGGTGTTAAGGTGAACGAGGGTAGGCAGGTATTTCTATTTTGACGACATTAGACACCCAACTTAGTTGTAAAATGACAGATTGCTTAGCAACAACACCATTAAAACACTAATGGGCTGCCTGCAAGTTCTTTTCTTCCCCCTTCTCATCTGTTAAGTGGTGTTCAAGATGCCAAGCATCACTTGGCAACATTGATATTTATGTATAGTGCATCAGGTGTCCTACCGATGTACATTTATATATTATATTCTATGTTGGGTGTACCATATCATATTGGAGCAGTGACATGGTTAGGCTCATGAATAAGTTAACATCTACAATCGACTAACATCATGGACCATGCCATGGTGTGTCATATGGTACATTAGGTAAGGTAGCCTTTGGGCAGTTGTATTATTCATTAGGTAGGTATTGTAGCCTTAAGATACATATTGTAGCCTTTAGGTTAGTGTACTAGCTTTCGGGAAGCTATTATAGCCTTCAAGCAGGTGTACTAGCTTTTGGGCAAGTATTGCAGTCTTTGGGTAGGTATTGTAGTCTTCAAGCAGGTGTATTAGCCTTCAGATAGGTATTGTAGCCTTCGGGTAGGTAACGTAGACTTCAAGTAAGTGTATTAGCCTTCGAACAGGTATTGTAGCCTTCATGTAACACCCCATCTCGAAGTACATTGAAAATTTTTCTCACGTTGACTAATGTTGACCAAATGGGGCCCATTTTGACTTTTTATTCCAGATCGAATTTTGCATTGACCAAGGCACTTTTGTGAAGTATACATTGATATGCGTTGTGGACTAGTAGCATGTCAAAAAGGGAGCTATAGTTTGAAAGTTATGAGTAAAATAAGTTGCGGTCTAAACTGTCCGAATGGTGCCGTGTTTGACTTTTTAATTTTATAAAAAAAAATTTTTACTTATATATGGTTGTAAAGTACTCATCAATACGAGTTCTTAGACTAGTGGCAAGCTTAACTTGGACACTTAGTTAAAAAGCTATGGACCTGCAAAATTATGGACACGTGGTTAAAAAGTTATGTACCAATCTCTGTGTGTGTGCGCACAGTGTCTAATGAAACAGTGCCACATGTCAAAAATTTTGCCAATCCTATGGTGCACAATGGCAAGCATGGGTGTTTGTGATTAGGTGAGAGGGTTGTGAAAGAAGAGAGAGAAAGAGGAAAGAGGGGGAGAGAGGAAAAAGAAAGAGGGAAGAGGAGAGAAATAATCGGTGACCACTAGTTCATTGTGCTCCAGCCATTATTGACATGCACATGCTAGACTAGTAGGTCAACGGCCATGAACCTAGCCAATTGGCCAAGTTTCATGACCACCACACCAGCGACGCAGTGGGATCGATGTGTTTTTCAGTGGTTGTACTGTTTACTTTGTCAGTCGATTTCTCTCAATCTAGCCACTTATTTTTTACACCACCTGTACCATTGTGTTACCCACTCTTCAATCTACCACCCCACCAATTTTTAAGACTAGTGGCCACCAAATGCACCATTGCTGGTGACGTTTTTTGGTGACCATCGTGGCTCACCAAAAATCTTAGTTCTGATGAGTTTCTGACGACACCACCTACCCTTTTCCACTAATTTGGCCTTCCTAAACCTAAATACAAGGTCCTTTTCCTGTAAATCTCAATGGATTAGGAGAATTGAGGATGTTTAATCTAGATCCTTCCCGGTTAGATTCTGACCACCATAGGTCCAATCTCCGAGAGGTAAGACCTAATCCTTAATCCGCACGTTACAAGATTCGTTTTGGTATATCAGTTGTATATTTTGGATAACTATTGTGTTAGCTTTCTCGGATACTCGTGTATATTGTACCTAATTAAAATATTGTTTTACTCGGTCTTGTGTTAAATTGATATTTTAGCTACACGTGTGAATCGTGAGACCAATCCCATGGAGGATCTTTATTGATTCACGCATTTGAGGTAGGTGATCCTCCTTCAAAACTATTTTGGGTTGTTAAAATATATCTATATATATATATATATTTTGTCTTAATCGAATTTTTGGATAACTATGTTATATGTGTTTGATATTTAAGAAATTCCTATTTGAATTTATGATGCCAAATTGCGATGAATTAAAAATAAATGTTGCATCAAAAACTATATTTTGATTTTTTTAGTTATTATGGATTTCAATTTTGTTAAATAAATGTTAAATTTTATTGTTGAATCATTGGGCAAATTAAAAATGTCTTCATGTGAATTTAAATATATATATATATATATATAAATATATATGAATTTTCTTGTGATTTTAAATGATGTTTTGTACAAACAAATTTGATTAAGAAAATTATTTGTATTAAATTATGAAGTTCAAAATGTATTCATGTAAAATTAAATATTTGTGGATTTGATTTTATGGCATTGAAAAATTGGCATATTGTATTATTGGATTTATAACGATGGATTAAAAGTAAAGTGGAATTTTATGGGTTTAGTATTTGTAAGATACATGATTTATGGTTTTAGATGCACCATACAGTATTGGTACTCTGTACTGTATTTGATGAGAATCCGCCCGAGTCCACAGAGGATGACGACCGGGCCAATCAGTAGAGCTCAACCCACAAGATTTAAGGACAACCTGGCTGCCTTTATATAGGGAGTAATTAATTCTCAAAAGAGCTTGTTAATACTTGAAGATGCAAAGCCCGTTTTAAGCATCCGAGTGATGGAGGTCGATACGGACCCGGGAAGCTGTTTCATGCAAATATGGACTCTGGGCAGCAAGAAATAGTTCCAACACCTCATGAATTCAATGAATATCTTTAAGAGGTCATGGAATCAAGTCAAGGCAGAACCAGAGGCAAACAACAAGGGGTTGTGAGCAAAGGGGGAAGACATGGCCGATTTTGCTGTATTATTTGCTGACTTTACAATATTTTGCCGAGTTAAAATGTTCTCTTTGTCTCAATCAAGGGAAACATGTGAGACTCAATGATCATCCTATTTGGCAACCTACGTGGCATATGAAAGCTGATTTGGAGGTTAAATTGGTCAAAGAATGGTCAAAGACAGCTTAGTTAAAAGGATAGTCAAATAGCTTCCTAATTTGATTTTGACTTTTTGTTTTAGGAAATTAGTCTTTTATTTAGTTTCTGTTTGTTTATTTATTATTTTCATTGTAAGTTAATTAATTCCTATTTCAAAATTAAGGAATTAATTAATCCAAACTAGATTAGGAAATGAGGTGATTTTCGGCCATCATTAGGTTTCCTACTCTATGTGGCCGGTTTTTCCTATTTAAAATTAGGCTAAGGTTTCTTCTATCATCATACACATTCTGCATCTTTAAAAAGAAAAAAAAAGAAAAGGAAAAATTCATTCATGGCCGAAATTAGGTTCCTTGTTTTACCGTATTTTTGCCTCCTAGTTTGTTGGTTGTTTTTCATCATTGTTCTTAGTAATTTAGTTTATTGTTGATTTTTCTTTGCTGTTTTTGATCTTAACTATTTACGTTCATATATTAAGAAAAAAAAAGAAGAAAAAAAGTGTGTTTGCAGCAACAAATACAAAATTCACAAATTTTGCAAACTTTTCATTGTGTGGTCTCGGGTTTGGTAGTTATTTGGTGTTGGAATTGCAATTTAGTTGTTAATTCTTGCTACTGTAGTTGAGATTATATTTTGTGACTTAAAAAAAATAGAAGAATAGCCGGATAAAAAAAAAAAAAGCCCAGTTTGGTTAAAGTTGGAGTTTGAATTTGTGTGCTAGAAATTTGTTGGAACTACTGAGTTGCTGTTTATGTATTCAAGAGTTGGAGTTGCTGGAAAATTTAATTTCACTGCTGCATATTTGTATTTTTGAGTGTAAAATTATTTGGATTAAAAATAGTTAAAGGATTTAATACAAAACTTGAATTACAAAGAACAACAACCAACAACGATCCTATATTTTTGTTCAATTTGATTCTTTTTCGTGTTTGAATTTCTTTCTCTATATTTCATCCTTGAATTATAGGTTCATTCATATTTTAGATAGCTTTTATTTCATTCTAAAAATTTGCTTGTTGATTTACCTTATTTTTGCTTAGAAAAGCCAAGAACTAGGTTTTATTAATTCACTCGAGGAAGCTAATTTTGAAGATGGCCTTGATGAGGGGTTTGATGAAATTTTTGCTTGCCAAGGAAGGAAAAACTATGGGAGACCAGCAAGGGAGGAGGATGATGATCTTGGAAATATTAAGGTCAACATACCACCTTTCATGGGAAAAAGTGAACCAGAGGCATACTTGGAATGGGTGGAGCTTATGGAGATGATCTTTGATTGTCATAACTATTCAGAGGCTAAGAAAGTTAGATTGGTAGCTTTGGAGTTTGGTCATTATGCACTCCAATGGTGGACAAATGAGCAAGGCACCCGAAAGAGAAATGGAGATGAACCCATCACTACTTGGCGACAAATGAAAGGAGCCATGAGAAAGAAGTTT
The DNA here is from genome assembly GCF_031755915.1 of Ziziphus jujuba. Lineage (NCBI taxonomy): Eukaryota > Viridiplantae > Streptophyta > Magnoliopsida > Rosales > Rhamnaceae > Ziziphus > Ziziphus jujuba. The sequence continues at coordinate 10,837,445 of NC_083390.1, forward strand.
GTACAAAGTCATTACCATAGGTTACTACATCAAAGGTTACAATCTCTTTCTCAAGGAAATAGGTCCATGAAGGATTATTACAAGGACATGGAGATGCTCATGATGAGATTGAGCAAGAATTAGGATAGAGAAGCAACCACGACATGGTTTCTAGGTGGGTTGAATCGTAAGATAGCCAATCAATTGGAATTGCAACAATATGTGGAGTTGGAAAAGATGTTGCATGTGGCTATCAAACTTGAGAATCAATTCAAGAGGAGGGTACAAGTACACAGTTTAGATGAGTTTCAAGCAGCAGGAGGTTAAATCCAAGTTCTTGGAGAAGCAATCGCACCTTTGAAGCAAGACAAAAGCCGAAAATTGGAGAAGAAAGCACCATTCGGCCAAAAAGGGAGTCCAAAACAGAATCTGTCCAAGCACACAAAAATGAAGGTAAATCTGATCCTAAACCTTCTAGAACTCATGAAATTGTGTGTTTTAAGTGCCAAGAATGAGGACACATTTCCAATCAATGCCCGAATAAAAGAATCATGGTGCTGAAAGGTAATGGTGAGTTAGAGTCTGAAAGTGAAGAAAGTGATTCTGAAACCGAAACTGCTGGTGAAGAAGTTAGAGGTGAAGAACTTGAGGAATCTAAAACTCTCAAGGCATCTAGGGTTCAATTGAGTTTGGTAGCAAGGAGGGTTCTAACCGTGTACAAAGTTGAGGACCAAATTCAAAGAGAGAATATCTTCCACACCTGATGTGAAATTCAATGTAACATTTGTTGTATGATAGTTGACAGTGGAAGTTGTGCAAATGTAATTAGTAATTTGGTAGTTGATAAATTAGGGTTAGTAACCATTAAACATCCAAAACCATATAGATTACAATGGCTTAATGATAGTGGTGAGATAAAAGTAAATAAACAAGCCAAAGTAAATTCAGCATTGATAAATATGTGGATGTTATATTGTGTGATGTTGTTCCTATGCATGAGGGTCATATTTTGTTGGGTAGGCCATGGAAATTTGATAAGGATACCATAAATTATGGGAGAGAGAACTCCATTGTATTTAAAATTGAAAGGAAAAAGGTTAAGCTGGAGCCATTAACTTCAAAAAAAGTATTTAGAGATCAACTTCAAATGCAACAAAAGAGGGAGGTCAAAAAGCTTAAAGCAAAGGCTTGTATGGCACCCATGACTTCAATAACAATTCAAGGGAACAAAGCCATGCAAGAACAACTAGGTAAGTGTCTAAACTTAAATTAGAGGGGAAAGAAAGAGAGAAACCCGAGAGTGTGAGAAAGTTAGAAAAAGCGGGCAAAAGTGAGGTGGCTGAGAGAGAGAGAGAGAGAAAGAAAAGAGAGGAAAAATAAAAAAAATTATCTTAGTTTTGGGGATGTTAATAAAGCCATCTTGAGTAAGAAACCATTGCTGGTCATGATTTATAAAGATAATTATTTGAATGGTTAAGCTAATCCTGAAGAACTTGAATTGCCAAGTTTTATTTCTTCTCTTTTGTAGAAATTTGATGATGTCTTTTCGAAGGAAATTCCTAATGGTTTACCACCTATCGACGGATTGAACATCAAATTAATTTATACTAGGAGTTGCAATTCAAAATAGGCCTGCATGTAGAAGTAATCTTGAGGAGACAAAGGAGTTACAAAGGCAGGTAAGTGAGTTGCTTGATAAATGGTATATTCGTGAGAGCATGAGTCCATGTGCTGTTCCGATTTTATTAGTTCCTAAAAAAGATGGTTCATGATGCATGTGTGTAGATTGTAGGGCTATAAATAATATTACCATTAAATATAGGCATCCAATTCCTAGGTTAGATGACATGTTAGATGAATTATATGGTGCATGCATGTTCACTGAAATTGATCTTAGGAGTGGGTATCATCAAATTAGAATGAAAGAGGGTGATGAATGGAAAACCACATTTGAAACTAAGTATGGATTGTATGAGTGGTTAGTAATGCCTTTTGGTTTAACTAATGCACCTAGAACTTTCATGAAATTAATGAATCATGTTATGCAGCCATTCATTGGAAAACTCGTTGTTGTTTATTTTGATGATATTCTTGTATATAGTACGCATCTAGATGAGCATGTTGGAAATCTTAGGCAATTTTTAAATATTATTAGGAAGGAAAGGCTGTTTGCTAACTTGAAAAAGTGTGATTTTTGCAAAAGTGAATGTGTTTTTCTAGGATTTGTAGTAAGTGCTGCAGGTATTAAAGTTGATCAATCCAAGGTGCAAGCAATCCAAGAATGGCCGAAACCCACCTCCATTATCCAAGTGAGGAGCTTTCATAGTTTGGCAAGTTTTTACTGCAGATTTGTCAAGGATTTTAACACCATCGCAGCACCTTTGACCAAAGTTGTGAATAAGAATGCTGGCTTTAAATGGGGGAAAGCACAAGATAAATCTTTTAATTTGTTGAAAAAAAATTATATAATGGACCTTTCCTAGTTTTGCCTAATTTTGATCAAATTTTTGAAATTGAATGTGATGATTCGAGTGTAGGTATTGGATCTGTCTTAATGCAAGAAAGAAGACCCATAGCCTACTTTAGTGAGAAATTGAATGAAATTGCACTAAACTACCCGACTTGTGACAAAGAGATGTATGCTTTGATGAGAGCTTTGGGAATGTGGCAACATTACTTAATGCCGAAGGAGTTTGTGATTCATACGAATCATGAATCTTTGAAGGAAATTAAAGGCCAAGGGAAGCATAACTGAAGGCATGCTAAGTGGATTGATTTCATTGAAACACTTCCTTATGCCATCCGCTACAAAAAAAAAAAGGTAAGGAAAATCTGGTTGCCGATGCATTATCCCGAAGGTATGTACTCTTTTCTACCTTAGATGCTAGATTGCTTAGATTTGAATAATTAAAAGAACTTTATAAGCATGATAGTGACTTTGGAGAAATATTTAGGGCCTGTACAAGACATGGTTTTAATAAATTTTACATCTTTAAGGCGTATTTGTTTAGGGAGAACAAAATTTGTGCGCCTAATTGTAGTATTAGGGAATTGTTAGTGAAGGAAGGTCATGGTGGTGGTTTAACAGGTCATTTTGGAGTTTTAAAAACTTTATCCTTGCTACAAGAATGCTTTTATTGGCCTAACATGAGGAGAGATATGGAGAGAATATGTGAAAGATGCTTGAAGTATCGAAAATCCAAGTCTAAGTTGAAGCCGCATGGTTTGTACATTCCATTGCCAATTCCTTCCTTTCCTTGGGTGGATTTGTCTGTGGATTTTATTCCTGGTTTTCCTAGATCAAGGATAAGTAAGGATTTAATTTTTTTTTTTATGAATAGATTTTCTAAGATGGCACATTTTATTGCATGCAATAAAACTGATGATGCATCTAATGTTGCTAACTTATTCTTTAAGGAAATTGTAAGATTGCATATAATACCTAGAACAATTGTTTCAGATAGGGATGCTAAGTTCTTAAGTTATTTTAGGAAAACTTTGCAGGCTAAGTTAGGAACTAAACTTTTATTTTCAACTACTTGTCATCCACAAACTGATGGACAAACTGAAGTGGTAAATAGAACTTTGTCTGCATTGTTACGAGCTTCAATTAGTAGAAATTTAAGAACATGGGAGGAATGTTTGCCACATGTTGAACTTACTTATAATAGATTTTTGAATTAAGCCACTAAAGATACACCATTTGAGATTGTTTATGGTTTTAATCCTTTGACTCCCTTAGATTTAACAACTTTACCTTTAAATGAATGTGCTAATTTGGATGGAAAACAAAAAGCTGATTTTGTGAAGCAGACTCATGAAAAGAGAAAGGCAAATATTGAGAGGAGGATCGAACAATATGCAAGGAGTATCAAGGCCAAAAACAAGTTGTCTATGAACCTGGAGATTGGGTTTGGTCGCATTTAAGGAAGGAGAGATTTCTCGAACAAAGGAAGCCCAAGCTTGTGCCGCGTGGAGATGGACCCTTTCAAGTTTTGGAGCGAATTAACGAAAATGCTTACAAACTTGGTTTACTGAGAGAGTATAATGTTAGTGCTACATTTAATGTTGCTGATTTATCCCCTTTTTATGTAGGTGATGACTTTGATTTGTAGGCAAATCCTTTTCAAGAGGAGGGGACAGATGAGAATCTACCGAACCCACATAATCGATAACCTGTTGGGGTGCTAACCCGATACGGATGAAGATCGAGTCAATCACTAGAGCTTAAGCCAGGAGATTTAAGGACAACATGGCTGCCTTTATACAGGGAGTAATTAATTATCAAAAGGGCTTGTCAATACTCAAAGATACAATGGAAGTTTTAAGCATCAGAGTGGTGAAGGCCGATACAGACTTGGGAAGGTAGCAAGAAATGGTTCCAAAACTTCATGGATTCAATGAATATCTTTAAGAGATCATGAAATTAGGTCAAGGCAGAACCAAAGGCAAACAACAAGGGGTTGTATGCATAGGGGGAAGACATGGCCAATTTTGCTGTATTGTTTGCTGGCTTTACTATATTTTACTAAGTTGACATTTTATCTTTTTCACAATCAAGGGTAACATGTGTGACTCAATGATCATCCTATTTGGCATCCTAAATGGCATATTGAAGCTGATTTGGAGCTTAAATTGGTCAAAGAATGGTCGAAGTAGTGTGAGAATCGGCCAACATGTTTCCTTTTCCCTTTGGTGGCTGATTTTAACCTAAATTTTTAGGGTTTATTGTTTTGTGACTCTAGCCTATTTAAAGGCTTATTTTTTAGGAAGACACACCTTTAATAATACTCAAAAATTATTTTGTAAGAAGGAATTCTCTTTGTTCTCTTTGAACACCTAAAACACCATTAAAAAGTGTGTGTTTTAGTTTGACTTATCAATAGGGCATCCATAACCTATTGTGGCATGTTCATTATACCAAGGTTTCTAATCACAAGTTGGTTAGGTTTTAAGGTTTGTCCATATAAACTTGAACTTAATTGAGATTTTGGCTAATATAATACGGGTTTAGGTGCGAGTCGACCTAGGTTCATATCAGTATTTGTTATATGTTGTTAAGGGTGCAAGGTTGTATGGTCTTCTTGTGGGGTGACATAGATTTGAGGGTTGGAAAATATTATACTTTGAGCATAAGATCCCTCTCCATGGTTAGGATGATTGTTATAGGCATCAGCACTGTTGAGATGCCAAGGCAACTATTTGCAAGTTTCTCTCTTTAACCTCCTCGTCAAGTGGTACATTGGGGGATGTTGGGTACCGTCTGGTACCACTGGTATTTAGTGTGGTGCGTCAAGTTGTTTCATGACAAGATTTTCAAACAAAACATCTTGGAATGTATTTAAATAAAAAAATGTATGTAATTATGTTTTTATTTTTTATTTTAAATTGATGTTTAAATGTGTTTTATCCTATTTCTTTTACTAATTAACTCGATTGGTGTTTTAAAATAAATCTTATTATATTTTATCACTCATTTCAATGGATGACTTAACATATTAAACATTTCTTTTATTATTTAATTGGTTTACTAAATTGAAATTTTATAAATTATATATTGAAATTTATTTTGCTTTTATACCAAATTTCCCCAATACAATTTTAAATTCATTGTATTTTATTTGCGTTTTATTTACTTAATTATTTCCTTGATTTTTGGGGTATAAAGATGATGAGTTTTGTAAAAATTGTTTATAGAGATGATGAGTTTTGTAAAAATTGTTTAAAGGGGAACCTTTCCAACTGAGTGAAACTGTGAAGGTTTTGAGGGAAAATGTAAGTTTTACTTATTTACTATTATTTATTTATTTATTTATTTATTTATTATTAATCAATCAAGTTTATTTTATATTGTTATATTATTATTAATTATGAAGTAGTTAGGGTCACTCATTTGGATGATTAGCATCTTACATTTTTGAATCCATTCTCCTAGTCCCATATTGGTAGGCGTTGACCGTTCGGGGACAAGCTCAACATCTTTGTTCATCTCCATAGTCTAAGAAGTCTTTTTCTTCCTTTTATTCCTATCTTGTAGTATTTCTCTTTATCCTGTGTTGTAATAAATTTTATGCCTAATTGTAACCCTATGATGCTCTATATATTGTGTTAGATATTTATTTAATTAATATTGCACTTATTCCCTGTATGCTATTTGAAGTGCTGATATTTGTGGCAATTATTTGTAATAAGGTGGGAAGAATAAGGTGGTGATTTTAGAAGTGTGTTTTATGTAGATTGAATTTTGTGGCATGTCCAACCTTAGGGGAGATGCTGTCTAATTTTCCAATGGAACGTCGGATAGGATTTTCCTATGATTAGGGCTTGTCTACGATTTCGACGAGGGATTGGTCCTAACACTTCAGGTAGGTGTGTTAGCCTTTGGGTAGGTGTATTAGCATTTGGATAGGTATTGTATCTTTCAAGCCGATATTGTAGCATTTGGGTAAGTATTATAGCCTACAAGCAAGTGCATTAGCCTTCGAGAAGTTATTTTAGCATTCAGGCAGGTTTATTAGCCTTTAGGTAGGTATTGTAGCCTTCGAGCAGATATATTAGCCTTTGGATAGATATCGTAGCCTTTAGACAGGTGTATTAGCCTTCAAGCATGTATTGTAGCCTTAGGGCAAGTATCATAGCCTTTGAACAAGTTTATTACCCTTTGGACAGATATTATAGCCTTCAAGTAGGTATTGTAGCCTTCTACCTGGTATATTAGCCTTCAGACAGGTAATGTAGTGTTCGAGCATGTATTGTAGAGTTTGAGCCAATATTGTTGCCTTCGAGCAGGTAATCGTAGTTGTTGGGTAGATATATTAGCCTTTAGGCAGGTATTGTAGCCTTCGGATAGGTATTATGGCATTTGGATGGGTATTGTAGCCTTAAGGCAGGTGTATTAGCCTTTGGCTATGTATCATAGCCTTTGGGCAAGTATATTAGCTTTCGGACAAGTATTGTAGCATTTAGGCAGGTGTACTAGCCTTCGGGCAGGTATTGTAGCCTTTAAGCAGGTGTATTTGCCTTCAAACAAGTACTTTGGCCTTCTAGGAGGTATTGTAACCTTTTAGCAGATGTGTTATCCTTCGAGTTCGAGCATATGTGTTAGCCTCCAAGCAGATATTGCATTTTTTAGACAGGCTATCCAAATTCTTCGAGAGGTTGTATACGTCTATGTAGAATATATACATATAAATATATGTTGGTTATAGATAGTGGTAATGATGAGAATCTGCCTGTGCCTGCACAGTCAACAATCTGCTGAGGTGCAGATCCAATACAGTTGAAGATCAGCCCAATCACTAGGGCATAAGCCAAGAGATTTAAGGACAACCTATCTGGCCTTATACAAGGAGCTATCAATTCTCAAAAGGGCTTGTCAATACCCAAAGATTCAAGCTTCTTTTAAGTATTCAAGTGGTGGAGGCAGATATAGACCTGGATAGCTATTTTAGTGCATTTATAGACTCTGTGAAGTAAGGAATGGGACCAAAACTTCTTGAACTCAATTTATATCACTAAGAGTTGATGGAAACAAGTCAAGGTGGAAGCAAAAGCTATGAAAATAGCCTTCCGCACATGGAAGGAGTTTTTGGCCGAAATTGCTGTATTTGTTGCTGGCTTTAGTGTATTTTGCTACTTAAGCATTTTTCTCTTTGTTCCAATGAAGGGAATATATGGGAATCATAAATAATCCTATTTGGCATCCTACTTGGCATATGGGAGCTGATTTAGATCCTTTACAAGTTGGAAATTGGTCAAAGATAGCTTAGTGGTCAAACTAGTCAACTAGTTTTCTAATTTGAATTTGACTTTTTGTTTTAGGAAATTAGCCTTTTATTTGGTTTTTATTTATTTATTTGATGAAAAAATTAACTTAGAAAATTTATTATTTTATTATTTCAGGTGTAAATTAATTAATTTCTAATTCGACATAAGGGAATTAGTTATTCCAAATTAGTTTAGGAAAGCATGAAAAATTCGACTAAGCTTGTTTCCTAATTCCTTTGGCCGAATTTTACCTAGCAAGTTAGGGTTTATTGTTTGTGATTTTAGCCTATTTGAGGGATTATTTTTCAATCAAAAGACACATTTAATATTATTCAGAAATTATTTGTGAGATAGAATTCTCTTAATTCTCTTTGAACACCTAAAACACTATTAGAGAGTGAGTGTTTTAGTTTGACTTATTAATAGGACATCCATCACCTATTGTGGCGTCTTCATCATATACCAAGGTTTCTAGTCATAGGTTGATTAGGGCTTGAGGTGACCATAAGAACTTGAACTTAATTTTTTGATCCAAACTAATATAATATGGGTTTAAACGCGAGTCAACTTAGGTTCGTATCATTTGGTATCGTAGTCGAATTTTATTTAGGTTTGATCTATCTTATTTGCTTTATTTGTTTTTGTGATAGTCTGCAATTTTAACATTAGGTTAAGGTTGTTTCATTCTCCTACACGTTCTGCATGTTTTAAAAAAAAAAAAAATCATTCATAGCCAAAATTAGGTTCCTTGTTTTACCATGTTTTTTTCTTCCTAGTTTGTTGGTTGTTTTTTTATCATTTTTCTTATTAATTTGGCTATTTGTTGATTTTTCTTTATTGTTTTGATCTTATTTATTTTCATTCATATAGTCAAAACAAAAAAAAAACCAAAAAAAAAAAGAGGAAAAGAGGATTGGCGGCAACAAATTACAAATTCACAAAAAAATTGCAAATTTGTATTTTGTGGTCACGGGTTTGAGTATGTAATTGGTTGAGAATTGCAGTTTATGTTGTTTTTGGTACTTTTGGAAATTGTTTTACGTCATCATATTTGTGATAAAAAAAAGAAAACAAATAAAAAAAAGTCAAAAATCCGAGTATAAAAAAAAAAACTGCGCAAAAGGCCGGCTTGTTAAATTTGGAGTTTGAAATTTGTTTGAGCTAGAAAATTTGAAATTATGATATTTGAAGTTAGTGGAATTATCTATTGTTGCTGGTTATTTGAAATTTGAGTGCTAAAATTAATTGGATTAAAATTAGTTAAAGGAATTGGGATAAAACTTTAATTACAAGAACAACAACCAACAACTATTCCTTATTTTTGTTTGAATAGTTTCTTTGTTCGTTGTTTGAATTTCTTTTCTTAAATTTTATCCTTGAATTTTGATCCTTAATATTCTGGTTTATTCTTGTTAAATCCAAATTACCTTGATTAATTTACCTTTGTTTTGGTTAGTTAGGCCGAGAGTAGGTATTATCATTCCATTCGGTATTTGCCTATTTTGCTTGGTATTTTATTGATAAGTTTAAATTACACTTGTACTCTAGTTGCTGTTTAAGTGTGTTTTAATTAGAACTTTAACTTAATTCTTTGAGTGGAAAAAGGCAAGAGAGTGTGAGCTTAAAAGAGGATAGAAAAGCCAAAACTAGTGTGCATACACAAATGTTGAAACCTTATTTGAGTGAAACATGTGAGGGAGTGAATTTGGTGAGGTTTTTTTTTTGTGTATTATTTTTACTAACATGGCAAATTCAAGGATGTGGAGAGGAGATGAATCCTTAAGAATTAATGAAGAGGGATCCGTAGGATTCAAGGGTGATTCTCGAGCTACGAGAATTAGAGGTGAACCTACCGACATGATGGCGGTCTTAGAAAAATTACAATGGATGAATGCTCAATTTAATCACCTAGATCAAAGGATGGACAGGTTAGCAGCATCATAAGGTGGGCTGAATACGAGGTTTGATGTACATGGAGGCCAAGGTCGAGCTCGAGGAGGCCGAGGGCGCCCTAAAGAGGAATTTGGGAAGATAATTTTGGAGATAATCTTGAAGAAGAAATTGATGATATTTTTGCATTCCAAGGAAGACCAACCCATGGGAGACCAACAAGGAATGAGAATGATGATCTTGGAAATATTAAGGTCAAAATACCACCTTTTATGGGAAAAAGTGATATGGAGGCTTACCTAGAATGGGAGGAGCAAATGGAGATGATATTCAACTGTCATAACTATTCAGAGGATAAGAAAATTAAATTGGCAGCTTTGGAATTTGGTCATTACGCACTCCAATGGTGGATAAATGAGCAAAATAGCCGAAGAAGAGCAGGTGATGAATTGATTACTACTTTGCGACAAATGAAGGGAGCCATGAGGAAGCGATTTGTACTGACTCGTTACCATAGGTTGCTACATCAAAGGTTACAATCTTTATCTTAAGGAAATAGGATCATGGAAGATTATTACAAGAAGATGGTGATGCTCATGATAAGATTAAGTATAAATGAGGATTGTGAAGCAACCATAGCAAGGTTTTTGGGAGGTTTGAATCGAGAGATAGCCAATCAAGTGGAGCTACAACAATATGTAGAATTGGAGGAGATGCTTCATGTGGCCATCAAGATTGAAAATCAAATCAAGAGGAGGGGTACAAGCTCATGATTGAAAATCAAATCCAAGTGTTTGGAGAAGCAATCCCACTTATGACACATGGCCAAAACTGAAACTTGGTGATGAAAGTACCAATCGGGCAAAAAAGGAAGCCAAGAGCAAATCTACCCAAGCACATAAACATAAAGATAAATCTGATCCTAAATCCTCTAGAACTAGAGATATTGTTTGTTTTAAGTGTCAGGGATGATGACATATTGCCAACCAATGCCTTAATACAAGAATCATGGTGTTGAAGGACAATGGCGAGTTAGAATTTGATAGTGATGAAGCTGAAATTGATTTCAAGCAAAAAGAGGAAGAAATTGAAGAAGAAGCCGAAACCCTAAAGGCTTTAAATGCCGAATTGAGCTTGGTAAATGGGAGAGTCTTGACCATGTACAAAGACAAGGATCAAATTCAAAGAGAGAACATCTTCCACGCTCGTTGTAAAATCCAAGGTAAGCTTTGTAGTATGGTAATTGATAGTGGGAGTTGTGCAAATGTAATTAGTAATGTTATAGTTGAAAAATTAGGCTTAGTAACAATTAAACATCCCGAACCATATAGATTATAATGGTTTAATGATAGTGGTGAAATGAAAGTAATCAAACAAGCCAAAGTAAAATTCAGTATTGAAAAATATATGGATGTTATTTTGTGTGATGTTGTGTCTATGTATGCCGGACATATTTTATTAGGTAGACCATGGCAATTTGATAAAGATACTATATATTATGGTCGAGAGAATGCTATTGTTTTTAGATTTAAAGGTAAAAAGATCAAGCTGGAGCTAATAACTTACAAGGAGGTGTTTAGAGACTAGCTTCAAATACAACAAAGGAGGGAGGCTAAAATGCTCAAGGAGAAAGCAAGCATGGCACCCACAATTTCGCCATCCATTCAAGAGGGTAGGTCCAACCTTGCTATCCAAGGTAAGAGTTCTAAAACCCAAATTGAATGGAAAACCGCATTTAAAACTAAGTATGTATTGTATGAATGGCTAGTGATGCCTTTTGGTTTAACTAATGCACCTAGTATTTCATAAGATTAATGAACCATGTCATGCATCCATTCATTGGAAAATTTATGGTTGTATATTTTGATAATATTTTAGTGTATAGCCGAAACCTTAATGAGCATGTAGAGCATCTTAGGCAAGTTTTAAATATTCTTAGGAAGGAAAGGTTATTTACTAACATGAAAAAGTGTAATTTTTGTAAACATGAGCTTATTTCCCTAGGATTTGCTATAAATGCTATAGGAATTAAAGTAGATCAATCCAAGGTGAATGCAATACAAGAATGGCCAAAACTCACTTCCATTACCTAAGTGATGAGCTTTCATAGTTTGGCTAGTTCTTACCAAAGATTTGTCAAGGATTTTAGCACCATCGCAGCACCTTTGACCAAATTTGTAAAGAAGAATATTGGCTTCAAATGGGGGGAAATACAAGATAAATCTTTTAATTTGTTGAAAGAAAAATTAACTAATGTACGTTTATTAGTTTTGCCAAATTTTTATAAGACTTTTGAAATTGAATGTGATACTTTGTAGGTATTGGAGCTATTTTAATGTAAGAAGGAAGACCCATAGCCTACTTTAGTGAGAAATTGAATGGAGCTGCCCTAAACTACCAAACCTATGACAAAGAGATGTATGCTTTGGTGAGAGCTTTGGAGACATGGCAACATTACTTAATGCCAAAGGAGTTTGTGATTCATATGAATTATGAATCTTTGAAGCACATTAAAGGTCAAAGGAAGCCTAAGCGAAGGCATGCTAAGTGGATTGAGTTCATTGAAACTTTTCTTTATGCCATCTGCTACAAAAAATGTAAGGAAAATGTGGTTGCATCTACGAAGGTGTGTATTGTTTTCTACCTTAGATGATAGATTGCTTAGATTTAAACAATTGAAAGAGCTTTATGAGCATGATAGTGACTTTGGAGAAATATTTAAAAGCTGTTGTACAAAACATAGGTTTAATAAATTTTATATCTTTGAGGGATATTTGTTTAGGGAAAATCAAATTTGTGTGCCTAATTGTAGCATTAGGGAATTGTTAGTAAGGGAAGGTCATGGTGGTGGTTTAATGAGTCATTTTGGTATTTTAAAAACTTTATTCTTGCTGTAAGAACATTTTTATTAGCCTAACATGAGAAAAGATGTGGAGAAAATATGTGAAAGATGCTTGAAATGCCGAAAAGCCAAGTCTAAAGTGAAGCCGCATGGTTTGTATCATCCTTTGCCGATTTCAACCTTTCCTTGGGTGGATTTGTCTATGATATTGTTCTTAGTTTACCTAGATCTAAAACAGGTAAGGATTCAATTTTTGTTGTTATGGATAGATTTTCTAAGATGGCACATTTTATTGCATGTAATAAAACTAATGGTGCATCTAATGTTGCTAACTTATTCTTTAAGGAAATTGTGAGGTTACATGGTATGCCTAAAACTATTGTTTCGAATAAGGATGCTAAGTTCTTAAGTTACTTTTGGAAAATTTTGTGGGCTAAGTTAAGAGCTAAACTTCTATTTTCAACTACTTTCCATCCACAAACTGAAGAGCAAACTAAAGTAATAAGTAGGAGTTTGTCTATGTCAGGACTCGTCCAAAATTCTTCACCAAAACCCTAAACAAGCCCTGATCCCAGGGAAACCCTACCGGACCTTTCAATGGAAAATCCGGTAGAACCTCCCCTAAGGGTTGGACTTATCACAAATTTTCTGCACTGAAAACACACTTCTATACACATCCCCTTATTCCTCCCACAATACTACAATTTAATTCCACATATTTGCAGCACTCCAAAAGAATAATAAGAATCAGTGCATATTAATACATAAATGCCCAAGAAAGTAGACAAAGCTTCATGGAGTACTATTAAGTATAGAAATTATACAACAAGGATGAAAGAAATATTACAATTGAAATAAATGAAGACAAAGATAACTTCTCGAATTACGACAGTGACGGAGATTAGGTTCGCTCCGGAAGAATGTCTACCACTCCTTGCACCTAGGGGAACGAAATTTAAAAATATGAGATGCTAATCATCTCAGTGAGTGACCCTATCTACTGTAAAATTTTAATATTAATACTATAACAATAAAAGGAATTTAATTAATCAATACTAAACAATTAAATAAATAAATAAATAATAATTCATTGAAAATAATATTTTCTCTCAAAACCCTCACTATTCACTCTGTTGGAAAGGTTCCCCTTTTAAAACATTTTCTCAAAACCCGTTATTTGTATGCCCCAAAATCAAGGAATCATTAATTTAATAAATAATAATTAACTAATCCAAATATAAATAAAATGAAATAAAATATAATAAATAAATTTAGAACACTTGCATTAAAGAAATATAACATAAAGTAAAAACTTTCAATATATCTAATTCATAAAATTTGGTTTAATAAATCAAAATAAACAATGTAAGAAATATATATATATATAATTCAAATAATTATAAATAGATGGTAAGGTAAATAAAATACATTTAATTTAAATAAGATTTTAAAACCTTTAGGGTTTGAAATTTCTATCTGAAAATTTATACTTGACGCACCACACAATATACCAGTGATGCCCTCCGATACCCAGCGTCCCGAGCACCGTCTGGCGGGAGGTTAAAGAGAGAAACTTGCATACGGTCACTTCGGCATCCCGACAGCGCCGCTGCTTAAACCGTCATCCCGGCTATGGAGAGGGGCGGCTTATGTGCACTATATAAAACTTGCCTACCCTCGGTCCAGTGGCAACTCAAGGGAGACATTATAACTTGCGCGCTCATCCACATATACAGTACAGAACACCAGTACTGTATGAGTGCATTTAAAATAAATAACCAAATTTTATTATAAAAAATACCCAATTTTTCCAAAATTTACCGTGGGAATTATACCATTTTTCGAACTCAATCTCCTACATTTTTCTTTAACATTTCCAGCATAAATCCACCAATAACGATATACTAATAATTTTTTCCCCAAATCATAAAATCAATCAAATCATGATCCACAGGCATAATTATAAATTTTGAAACCACCAATTTAACCCAATATTTTCCTTGAAATATTTAAAAATCAATTCATGCCCAAAAATAATAATATTAAAATCCAAATACAATTAATTAATGAAAACACCTTGTTCATGCGTAATAAATACAATTAAATCACAATAATATTAATTGTGAATTTCTTAATAACCCAAACTTTCATTTAGCATCAATGGGTATATATATATATAAAATAATATTTTTTTCCCACAATTATATTTAAATTCCACCACATGAGCATAATTCTAGATATCAAATTACATAAAATAAATATAATTAATCATCCCAAAATAGTTTTAAAGGTGGGTCACTCACCTTAAGCGCGTGTATCAATCAAGATCCTCTGCAGGATCAACTCCACTACCCACACGTCCACCTAAAATATCCACGATACACAAAACCAATTATTTTAATATTTTAATCGGGTAACTCCCAAATGGATACTCGGGGAGTGAACATAAACAACAACCAAAATTGATGAGTAATATACCGAATCGAAGCTTGAGTGACGAGGATTACGAATCTGGTCTTACTTCCTGGAGATCGGACCCGAGGTGGCCGGAATCTCGCCGGAAAGCTTTCGAGATTCAACTCCTCAATTCCCTCAATCCATTGAGATTTGAGGAAAGGGGACACCGGATTTGGGTTCAGAGGGTCGAAATTAGTGGAAAAGGAAGGGCGGCGCAGCCCGAAACTCCCCGAAAAGTCAATTTTCCCGGTGACCCGCCGTGGTCATCGGAACCCATCACCGCCGGCAGCGCATCCGGTGGCCACTGGCCGTGATTTTTGGTGGGAAGGTAGATCTGGTGGTGGGTATTGGGACTGGTGGTGAGGCAAACGGTGGCCGGAATAGGGAGAAATTGGAGTTTGAAGGAATCAGCACCGCTGCCGGAAAAAGCCTCGATCCGGGAGCGTTGGCGGTCAATTGGCCGTGGTTTTTAGCTGGTCGGCCAGTTTTCAAGTGGTCTTCAAGGTGGGGTGGCGCGTGTGAGCAAAAGGATGGCCAGAAAATGGCTAAGTGGCAGTGGCCGGCCGGTTCTCTCTCTAGCTCTCTCTCTCTCTCTCTCCTCCCTGCTTTCTCTCTCCTTCTGCCGGGTCGTGCGATTTTGCCTGAATAAAAGCCACCCGTGGATGACACTGTTCACTCATGGGATTGGCTGAAATTGCGACACGTGGCCCATACTGTTCACTCAAGCCAGATATATTAAAATATTACAGTAGTCGGAAAACTTCACATGTCCATAACTTTTTAACCAGATGTCCAATTTAAGCATGCCGCTAGTCTATGAACTCGTATCAACGAGTATTTTACAACCATACAAAAGTCAAAACAAAATTCTACAACCATAAAAAGTCAACTTCCGGCACATTTTGGACAGTTTGAACCTCGACTTGTTTTGTCCATAACTTTCAAACGGTAGCTCCGTTTTCGACATGCTACTAGTCTATGAACTCGGGGCATCATTTACTTCGCTATGGTACTATGGTCAACTAGAAATTTCAACCGGAACAAAAAGTCAATTTTTGACCCACTTGGTCAACGATCAACCTCGATCAACGTGCAAGAATTCCGATGTAGTTTGGGACAGGGTGTTACAGTCTGCGTTGTTAAGGGCTTTAATTAGTAGAAATTTAAGAACATGAGAAGAATGTTTGCCACATGTTGAATTTGCTTATAATAGATCTTTTTATTGAGCTACTAAATATACACCATTTAAGATTGTTTATGGTTTTAATCCTTTGACTCCGTTAGATTTAACACCTTTAATCCTTTAACTCCATTAGATTTAACACATTTACCTTTAAATGAACGTACTAATCTAGATGGAAAGCAAAAAGCTGATTTTGTGAAGCAGATTCATGAAAAGACAAAGCAAATATTGGGAGGAGGACTAAGCAATATGCAAGGAATGCTAACCAAGGCTGAATAAAGGTTGTTTTTGAAACTGGATAATGGGTTTAATTGCACTTAAGAAATGAGAGGTTTCCCAAGCAAAGAAAGTCCAAGCTTATGCTGCGTGGAGATGGACCTTTTCAAGTTTTGGAGCATATTACTGAGAATGCTTATAAACTTGACTTACTGGGTGAGTATAATGTTGGTGCTACATTTAACGTTGCTGATTTATCTTCTTTTACTGCAGTTGATGATTTTGATTTGAGGAAAAATCATTTTCAAAAGGAGGAGAATGATGAGAATCCGCCCGTACTTGCACAATTGACAACCCACTGGGGTGGAAATCCAATACAGTTGACGACTGAGCCAATCACTAGGGCTCAAGCCAAGAGATTTAAGGACAACCTGGTTGGCCTTATACAAGAAGTTATCAATTCTCTAAAGGCTTGTCAATACCCAAAGATTCAAAGTCTGTTTTAAGCATTCAAGTGGTAGAGACCAATATGGACCCGGATAGCTGTTTTAGTGCATTTATGGACTCCAGCTAGTAAGGAATGGGTTCAACACTTCTTGAACTCAATTGATATTACTAAGAGTCATGGAAACAATTCAAGGCAAAAGAAAAAGCCATCAAAGAAGCCATTTGCACATAGAAGGAGTTTTTGTCCGAAATTGTTGTATTTGTTGTTGGCTTTATTATATTTTGCTAATTAAGCATTTTCTCTTTGTTCCAATCAAGGAAAACGTATGGGAATCATAAATAATCCTATTTGGCATCCTACATGCATATGGGAGCTGATTTGGAGCCTTTACAAGTTGGAAATTGGTTAAAGATACCTTAGTGGTCGAACTAGTCAACTAGTTTCCTAATTTGAATTTGACTTTTTGTTTTAGAAAATTAGCCTTTTATTTGGTTTTTTTTATTTATTTTCTGAAAAAATTAACTTAGGAAAGTTATTATTTTATTAGTTCAATTGTAAATTAATTAATTTCTAATTCAAAATAGGAAATTAATTAATCCAAATTAGTTTAGGAAAGCATGAAAGTTTGACCGAGCTTGTTTCCCAATTCCTTTCGGCTGAATTTCACCTTGCAAGTTAAGGTTTATTGTTTTGTGACGTTAGCCTATTTAAGGGCTTATTTTTCAATGAGAAGACACCTTTAATATTATTGATAAATTTATTTGTGAGATAGAATTCTCTTAATTATCTTTAAACACATAAAAAACCATTAGAGAGTGAGTATTTTAGTTTGACTTATCAACAGGACATCCATCACCTATTGTGGCGTTTTCATCATATACTAAGATTTCTAATCACAGGTTGATTAGAGGTTAAGGTGATCATAAGAACTTGAACTTAATTTTTCGATCCAGACTAATATACGGGTTTAATCACGAGTCGACCTAGGTTCATATTAGGTAATATTATCAGGCTTGCCGTTAAGGCCCCTATTCAATTTAAAATATTGTTATGTTATGTGCATTTTCTTAAATGTACTTATTTTATTAAAATTTTTCTTATTATTTATTGTTTAGTAGCATGCAATTTGTATCTGTACATTTTATAGATGTTAAAAAGGTAAACCGAATGATTTGGGTTTGTGACCCAAGTTGTATTATTGTTATTATTATTATTTTTATTATCTTTTTATTTACATTTATGTGTTTGGTATATTCATGAAGTGCTATAAAATTGTGAGATTGTAGTACATGGAAGGTGTAGCGATCATGAGTTTATAGAAGTATGTATTTTCTATGCTGAGTTAAAACTTAGAAAGAGTCAGGGCCATCTTAGGGTTCAAGTAGTAAGTTATGAAAGGGGTCCCAACATATATAAAGGTATTCTTAGTTTATTATTTATTACTTATATTTGTATTCCTACGTCACTGTTATCAAAGTTCTACAAAATTGTGAAAATTTGTAGTAAGGTTGGGAGGAATAAAGCATATGTATATTTTTTGAAGGGAATTTTTTGTGTATGGTACATTTGGGAGAGTCCATTTTATAGGGCAGATACTATCGGATTTTCTATAGAATTTCTATTGTGGTTTTCCCTTGTCGAGGCCATCCTAGATTTTCAATAGGTACTATAGGAAGATCCTGATAATTGATTGCAACTTAAGATGTTTTTGCCATAAGGTTTTTACATAGTATTTACCATATCCAAGTCATATATAATGTATACAAAACCGATCTCTTAGGAACTATCTTCCACTTTATCTTGAGAGATATGATGATATGGACATTAAAAATGGGATATTTATATTAACAAATCCATTTGGTTTTACATGTTAACCCTTTTTCTTTTTTTTTTAATACAAACAACTTAATATAGGTAAGTGATCTTTGAAAGAAAGCATTTAAATTTATGCATTAGGAACCATGCAGGTCTTATTTTCAATATCTATATTGGCATGTCTCCCAAAATATGTCTCCCAAAATAAGCTAAGAAACAGTTCTTGGAAAACATTTCTAATAATATAGATAGATATATATATATATAACAGTCGTGTAGTTCAATTATATTTGGTGAACTTTTCTTCTTTAGCAGTCTGAAAGGCCCAGATGAAAATCCAAAAAACCATCCCACATTAACACCTACCCATAAACAAATGATGTAGCAAAGCTAACTAGACGAAACAGCAACCTAACAATCAAGAAAGCCCAAAGGTAAGCTACTAAGACAAAGCTTAGCAAACAAATGACACACAGACACGCGGACAAACAAAATTGTAACGTTAATAAAAACCTTTTTTCCCAAATGTCTTGGCTCGAATTGCAGAGACCAATTTAAGCTTCTCTAGCCATTTCGTGCATCAGGTTGGAAGGGATAAATTCCAATATTGTTTCTCCATTTTGACATTTTTTCATGGGCTTCACTGATCGTGTCTATTTTTTTATGCATAATTGGTATATATCTATATATATATATTTTTTTCATTCACAAATTTTTTTAAAAAATATTTTTGAAACATTTGAGGAAGAAATTGTTTGGCTCACGAGAAAATGAAATAGAATCTCGAATATTCGAAGAATGTGCATTAAAAAGGGACAATGGGGTCTTGATCTTGGTTTATGGTTTCTTTCTTTCTTGAAATTCTTGCCTTTTTTTCTTTCCCCCTTAAAGGAAAAAAAAAAAAAAAAAAAAAAAAAAACCAGATTTTAAACGTTAGATTGCACTGCCAGCTGCGTAAATTCTACAACTACTGCTGCTACTATTATTATTTTTGGAAGGAAAAGCTTATGTCTAAAATTTGTAAAGAAAATAAGTTAAATTGTGTTTTTTTTTTTTAACGCAAAATTAAATCATTTGGAAAGCAAATTAGGTAAACCAAATATATAAATATTAAATTGATTTTATTTTGGTGATATAGACATGTGTAATCAATAAATTTAATATACTTTTACCCAAAAAAAAATCTTTTATTTTTAAGTTCACCATCAAATTATAGTCCAATTCAATTTGCACCAAACACAGAGATAGCAATGAAATTAGTTTTTTACAATCCAATTCTAAATTCCAAATAGTCGTCGTGTATGTATCAAACCCGGCCTAAGGATACTTTGGACAACTATTTTGAAAACACATTATAGATACATGCATACAGTACATATTAGAACAGAAGAGCATAGCAAGAACTAGTTTAAAAAATAAATAAATAAGAAGAAGAAGAAGAAGCAGCTTGGAAATTAATTGGGGATCAAGCAGGAAATGATACAACAAAGCCTTATGATTGAAGCATGCGTGTTATTATATTTCATCTGGAAGGGTGAACATTAAGCCGATCAAGGCACAGCCAGGGAAAAATAATCTTCTCATACACAAACGTTTTGGTGAGTCAGTAAGCATCGGAATGAAATCAGGAGTTCACTCAAACACTTCAGTAGAGAGGCTATAAAAAGTCTTATGGTTAAACAAATACCTCATAGTGAAGTGTTCAAGGGAACTCTAGGGGACACCCTGATACATGAGCTTAATTTTACTATATAATAATCATTAGACTCTTTCACCCGCTATATATGTTTATGTTCGATCGCCAATATATAAACATTCGAGTGATTATAATACGTTGGTAGTGAACCTAGACACAATCTTGAATCAAATTTAAAGACTAAGAAAAGAAGAATCTTAAGAGTGTGTGGGGCTGTATCCATCCCTTTGTATCTTTTTCTCGCTCTGTCTATTTGTCCACCCTTCCTTAACTTTTCTCTCACCCAAAATCTTTTTCAAGGATCTAGCTAGCCCTAGAACATACACCCAATTTAGAAGCTAAGATTCTCTACTAAAAAAGTTTTCTCCAAGTTGAGCATCTATTTATGTCTCACCCTGGCCCACACTCTTCTGGTGATTTCTTGATGATCATTAATTCATCATTGGATCTTGAAATAATCGATAATGGATTAATTGACCACACATATTTTTTAGCAGGTACAAGAAAAAAAGTTGTCATAATCAAGCTTATGTTTTTTGCCCTAGCTAGTGTTTTAAGATTTTATTCCAATATGAACAAAGGTATATGCGTGGAAGCTGAGGTTGTGACCACATACACGCTCAATGTAATATCATTCCTTTACGTAGATCAATCTCCACCTTCCCCATATTTCTTACCAGGTTCACTTTCGTCTCTTGCTTTACTTTTATATCAAAACCCAAGATATTAATGAACACTAGCTCCTATAAATAGAAGGTTCAACAATTTGTAAGGCATTCCAGCTTTGCCTGTCCACAAAAAACAAGATTAATGGGGGAGAAACGAATCGTGAGGTGTTCCCAAGAGTTCCCTTCATCACTTCATCGGAGCAAATTTAAGACCTCTTTGATGACGGAATGGGGTAAATTTGTGCTGCTGAAGTGTTTGGGGGGACTCCCGGTGACATCTTGACACTTTTAGCATTCCCATGTTGCTGAGTATGTAATCATAATTTCTCAAGCATTTTTTATAAATTAGGATTTGAAGTGATTTTAGAATTTGCTATTTATGAGATCTATGCTTTGTTTTAGTTTTTTTTTTTTTTTTTTTTTTTTGGTTCTTTGTTTTTCTTTTTTGGGTTAAGAATATTTACAATGCAGACGATCTGCATGCTGGATAATAATGATTTTTTAAAAAAACCGTCGTCAATATTTGTCTCTGTGTGAGAGTATTGACGACGGTTTCTGACAGCATACGGACCATCCGTGCTATAGAGAATCTCTATATATATATATTTCTATCGAATGTCAGCAAATCCCAGTTTTGATTAATGTTAGGGATAATCGACCTCAAGGATGACAGAATTCCAAACTAAGCAGCTTGCAACAGATGAGTAAAATACATTCTATTCTAATTACTATAATACTCATAAAAAATTTCCATTAGTTCCAACTTCTCTAAACTTACCTCTTTTTCTGTTTTATTCAAATTAGTTCCCTTCTTTTCTATTGTCATTGGCATGATCTTTCCTCCAAAATAATCACCAACAACATTTTTCCTCTCGCCAACTATACGAACTACATGCCCAACTCAATGACAGTTTAATTTAACATTGTTTCCTACGAACGCAAACCTAGTTTCAAATAAAACAAAAAGAAAAAAAAAATGCTTTGCTTACAATATTTGCTCAAATTTTACATGGTTAGCTTCTAAATTTTCAATAACAGATAGCTGTTATACATCCTCATTTGCAACCTAAAAGAAACTGCTCAGAGTCAATACCATTGTCTGCCTATAATGTGTGTACGAACATAATCAATATTAACATATCAAAGATTTACGTCAGTTTATTTTTTAAAATAAATCCAAGATTTAACTGGGAGCAACAAATATTGAAAGGAACCAAATATTCCCCAACCTAAAGTCCGAAATTAGTAACAGAAAAACTATACAAAACATTAATATATGGACGCAAATATGTGTATCAATTTTGTTCCTCTTGGGCTAGACTCCTAAGATAGAAAATGATAACAAGTTTTGAATTTAATGACAAGACCCGTCTCAAAATTTGCAAAGTAACCCTGTCTAGGAAAAGTCCCATTAGACATTTACTATAGAAAAATTCTACAAAACCTGTCAGGATCCGTCCAAAATTCCTCACTGGAATCCTACCGGACCCTCCAATGGAAAATCTGACAGAACCTCCCCTAAGGTTTAGACTTACCACAATTTTCCTGCACTAAAAATACACTTCTATATATACCCCTTATTCCTCCCACATTACTACAATTTGTTTCCACAAATTTACAACACTACAAAATAATAACAGGGAATCAATATATGATTCAATAAATATGTGTCCAATCAGTATACAGAGCATTATACAAATGATTGTGAAATTAATACAATGACAGATGAAGCAATACAAGATGGAGAGGAAAAAGGAAAGAAATGCTTCTTGCACTTTTGGCAATAAACTGAGATGTCGGGCTCGCCCCGGACGATCAATGTCTCCCAACCTGGGCCTAGGAGAATGGAATTTAAAAATATGAGATGCTAATCATCTCAGTGAATAACCCAATCTACTATACAATTATAATAATAATAATAATTATAGTACACTTGATTTATTAAAAATAAATAAATAAATAGATAATAATTAATCGGAAATAATATTTTCTCTCAAAACCCTCACCATTCATTCCATTGGAAAAGTTCTCCGTTTAAAACATTTTCGCAAAACCCAATATTTTATGCCCCAAAAATCAAGGAATAATTAATTTAATAAAAATTTAAATAATCCAAATTTACAATGAAATAAATTGAAATAAAATAATTTATAACAATTATTAAATAATTAATGCATGTCATAACAATTAATACCGAAATATTAATAAAACTCACTTTAAAACAATTCATGAAATAATTAAATAATTAAAATAAATCAATTTATTGAATAATTAAGCAAAGGATAAATTAAATAAAATTAAAACCTTCATTTGAAATAATTAATTAAAAATAACATTAAATATATTCTTAATTTAAATACAATTTCAAAATATTTATTTTGAAAATCATGTTCTGAAAACCACTTGATGCACCCACTATATACTAGTGGCGCCAACGATACCCCGCGTCCCAAGGTACCACCAGACAAGAGGTTAAAGAGAGAAACTGGCATACGGTGGCGTGGTGTCCCATCGTGCCGCTGCTAACAGGCATCCCGGCCATGGAGGGGCGGCCTACCCTCATCCGATGGCAACCACATGACAACCCCATAATCACCTGTGCACTACTCACACCTACCTGCGCACTCATCACATCCACCTGCGTGCTAATCATATCCATGTATAAAAAACATCAGTACGTGTATGGTGCATCTAAAAGTCATAAATCATAAATCAATATTTTTCAAAATCTCAAAATCTTATAAATACCGCCAGGTTTATTCCATCCAATTAAACCCGTAAATATTCCACAATTCCCTTATAAATCATCGTCATAAATCCATCGCACAATTTCCATCAATTTCAAATCCATCAACTTTCAAATGCATCAATTTTCCAATCCACAATATTCAAATGCGTAAGCATAATTTTTAAAATATTGTCCTTAGATCTTTAAAATTCAAGATAGGCATAATTTCATTAAAATCCCATAAAATTTCCAAAATTCATAAATCCATATAAATGAATTTTTATTGCTTGAAATAACCTCATAATAATTTCAACAATAAATCAATAATGTTAAAACTCATAATTTCTTTAAATATCAAATTTTCATAAAATGAATTTCCACAATTCATCAAAAACGAAATATGCTTCGGTGCACACACATATACACATTTCAAATTGTCCAAATATTAGCATTAAAATTTAATTTGCAATTTATCACATAATTAATATAATATAAACATCTAAATATTAAAATATAACGAAATATAATTAAATTGACACCCGAAATTAATTTTTAAAGGTGGGTTACTCACCTCGAGCACGCAATTAACCCAAGATCCTCCATGGGATAAATTCCACAGCGCATACGTGCTCCTAGAACAACAATATTACACAACTCAAATAAATTAATATTTTATTCGGATAAATAACATCCAGTATCCAGGGGGTTTAACATAAATGTTAACCAAAATTTGCGAGTAACATACTGAATCGAAGCTTATGGAACGAGGATCACATTACCGGCCTTCTTTGACCCCAATTCCGCCGGTGGTGGTCGGAATTTGCCCGGGAAGTATTGGCCAAACTTTGCCTCCTCATAACTCGTGAACCACTTCGAATTTAAACAATTGGAGACCATATTTGAACTCAAAAGACCCAAAATAGGGGGAAAATGGTGGAAGATCGGACTGGACTAGCCGGAAACGGCGAGAATCGCCGGAAAATTGGAGGCTGGCATCGCCGGGGAATGGGCTCCTTCCTTGGCTGGCGCATGTGGCTGTCCAGTGACCAGAAATTGAGAAACAGCAAGGACCCGAGAGGAGGAAAAGGAAAGGAAAAGAAAGAAGAAGAAAGGTTCGAGGGGGGCTGGGGTGTTTTTCCCATGTGGGGGAAGGAAAAAAAAGAAAAGAATAGAAAAGAAAAAGGAAAAGAAAATAAAAGAAAATAATTAAATAATATTAAAATAATATTATTGTATAGAATAATAATAAAATAATATGGTATTTAATTATGGTCGACATGTGACATCTCACCGTTGTGACACATGGCATCCTTTATTAAGTCACACGTGGCATACTATTCACATATTTAAAAATAATACTGTATTTGAAAAATTCTACAGGTCCATAACTTTCAAACCACATATCCAAATCGGACGTACCACTAGTCTATGAACTCGTATCGAAGAGTACTTCACAACCATGCATGAGTCAAAGCTCAAATTTGCATGAACAAAAAGTCAACTCCGGCACCCCTTGGACAGTTTGGACCTCAACTGGTTTTGCTCATAACTTTCAAACCGCAGCTCCGTTTTCAACATGCTACTAGTCTATGGACTTGTGACAATGTGTACTTTTTAATGGTACCTCGGTTAATGTGAAATTCCATTAGGAACAAAAAGTCAACATTTGACCCCTTCTCGGTCAACGACAATCAAACCTGGTCAACCTTGGTCAAATTTGAGAAATTTCCGGTGTACTTCGGGACGAGATGTTACAAAACCTCTCTTAAAATATAGACAACCCAAAAATTATCCTGCACAATCTCTAAGCTACATTTCATCAATCAACAACCACCATCACATTCACAACCACAACATAAATTCAATACTACAAACCCAGTACCTAAACTTGGAGCTTTTCATCCAAATGCCAATTTAATGAAATTTAACTTTCTAGTGGATCCTATTAACATCTAATTATACAAAACCAATTCAAATTTGGTCCAAAATTGTCCAAATATGTCTAATTTTATCTAGTATTTAACTAATTGATCCAAAAATGAAAACATTATCAAATAATGTCTAAAATTCACATATTAAATGTCAATGGAAAGCTTATGGAATAGATAATAAGATGGTAAGCTCACCTTGATAAAAAAATGTCGTCGATTATCAAAAACACATCGAAAAATTCAATCAAATTTGATGTTGATGAATCTCTTAAACCATGAAGAATTTTGACAAACGAAGGTCAGATTTGAACTTAAAGGGTCTAAAATAGAGGATAAGGGTATATAGGCCGGCTTGAAATGGCCAAAAATCTAGCCAACCAACCACATCCTTGTCGACCTTTAGTTGTGAAAATTGGAGGTTGTGGTCACTGTTGAGTGGGTTCTCATGGTGGCTAGCACATGTGAGCAGTTGTGGCCAAAAAAAGGTTAAATAGGCACAACCTAATTGGAGGTGGAAACAAGTCGGGTAAGGTTCCATGGGGTTTGCAATGTTTTAGGGACATTTTGGATTTTTTTGAATTGTTTAAAGAAAGCTTGGGTCCCCATGTATATATAGACCATTGGGTACTAAGAGACAAAAATTCGATACTAATTTAGGCACTGATATAATATTACTAATATTTAAAAGCTTCTCAGAACCATAACTTCTAAATTGTAATCCAGAATCAAGCATGTCGATAGTCTACGAGCTCATATTGATGAGCTCTACTCAATGGTATAAAAGTCAAAGCCAAAATCCATCTCTAAAGAAAAATCCAACTTGATCCTACTTAAAAGTCCAATTTGGTCAAATATGGTCAACTCCTCAAGATTTCAAATTTCAAGTGTTTTTTTTTTTGGATGGGTTGTCACAATGCATGAATTGAGTTTTTTGACACAAAAGGCCATGTCGAGCATTGTTAATGATAGGTTTTGAAGTGATCCTACAACTAGTTAGTATTCTATGCTTGAAGAAAGAGAGATGCCATCAAGGGAGGCGTTCAATGAGATGGGCATTAATACCTCTTTAGCATCAATCATCTTTGTGTGGTCAAGAATGTCAAGGATATACTTCTGTTAAAATGAGAAAATTCTAATTGTTTCAGGAATTACTTCAACTCCAAAAAAACAGCTCTCAAGTTACAAGGTTCTTAAATGAGAATTGAGGAGACAAAGATGCTACAAACTGGGTCATAAGGGAATTATTGTTTCCTATCAAAATTATGTTGTCAACATAAACAAGTAGGTAAAGAATCAATCCATTATGCATGTAGTCAAATAAAGAGGTGTTAGAGTAGGAGTTTTTGAAGCCATATGATGGGAGAAATTCCTTGAGCTTGGTGTACCAAGCTCTTGGAAGTTGTTTGTGGCCATAGATTACCTTCTAACTAGCATGTAATGACTAGTGCAAGCAGGTAAAATGCACCAGGAAGCTATCTAATGTCTAATCGTACATTGTCTAAATATGAATTAGGAGATTATTTAAATATAATAATAGTCACTCTCATAATATTGAGATCTTTTTAAAACGGTTGGTTTAAGGGTTTGAAAGAACTCCGAAGCTAAATGTATTAGACGAGAGTAATCCAAGGATAAGTGATCTCTTGGAAAACTTTTAGCAAAAAATCTCATATAGAATGCGGTAACAAAATTGGAGACAATATCAGTAAAAAGTGACAAATTTGTAAAATGAAAACAAGGTGGTACAAATGATACCAGAAGCTGTACCCTAGCGGAAATGTTCCAATGAGGACATAGAATTCCAAGGAAGTGAATTGTGACAACTAGTGTAGGTGGGTACGAAGCACTGGCAAATTATCTATTGTTTAATCTCACATTACCTGAATATGGATCAGATGATAATTCAAATATAATAATAATCACTTTCATAATACCAAAACATTTTTAAAATAGTTAGCTTTAAAGTTCAAAAGAACTTCGAAATTAAGCACGCTCAAACAAAAATAATCTAAGCATGAATGATCTTTTAGTAAACTCTAAACAAAAAATCTCATAGCGAGTGTGTTAATAAATTGAGAATAATATTGATAGAGAGTTATAAATCCGCTAATAAAGAGAGAATGTTATATTCAAGAGGACATTGTTGACATTTAACTAGCAAATCCTCCAATTTTGAGATAATGCAAGGCATAGAACAAGTTGAATTGTGAATGACTTGATTAATAGATTAAAAGTGTTAAAAGGAGTCGAGCACAGATCATTGGTGGAAGCCTTTAGAAACTAATCGTGCTTTGTACCAGTTTATAGTATTATTTAGATTCTGTTCAATTCCTTATACGACTGAACTTTTTCACCAATTTAAATAGTAGCCCAGCATGCAGGTTATTCAGCAGATATGCCAAGTGTCCAAATCGTGTATTTTGTTTTGAAGAAAGGTAAATCATCAGGATACATATCCAATAGCTAATGGATATGCGTGTTTTGAGCTTCATAAAACAATCCATTCTCCTGTTACCCAAAAAAATAAAAAAATAAAAATTGAATCCATTCTCCATTAAAAAACTAATTACTGGTTAGATTCACGTTTTTCCTCGTGTGCTTTCTACGCTTTCCCAACTCTCACACCCTTTCCATTTGCTCTCTCTCTCTGCATTCCCTGTCTCCCCTGAGGCCTCGGTCCTGACCATAGGTCTGGTGTGCAAGGCCCCAAAAGTTTCCAAAGTATATATTTTAAATATTTTTTAATTTTTTAAAAATATTTAATATAGTTTGAAACATTAAAATTTAATTGTTTTAGTAAAAATACTAATACATGATGGGCTGTTTTTTTCATTTTTGGTTGTTCTTATTAATCAGCCATTAATACCTTTAAATGATATTGTAATTTTCTTAAAAAAAAATACAACTATGATTACACTTTTCTCCAATAAAGCTATAATTTTGTGTCATTAACCTTTATATTTCTTACATATATATATAACAATATTGTTATTTTTTTTTTTGTAAAAATACTTTTTGGTTATTCTTATCAATTAGTTATTAATACTTTTAAATAATATTGTAATTTAAAATTTTTTAATTTAATAAAAATTATTATTTTTGCTCACTGTATTTATTATTTATTTTAAATAAAAAGCAAAATTATTAATGGCCTAAAGCTCCCAAAATCTCAAGGCCGACCCTGGCTTCCCTACTATGCCACCACAACCTTGTTTGCCCTGTTCCATAGCATCCCATCACATGCGTCGTGACGTGTAACAATCTCAGTAAGTTGAGACTAATGTTAAACTGCATTTTCGTACAGAGTAATATCTAGAATGTGGTTGCCTTTTCTCTTTCTGATTTGTAAGTTTGTCCGATAGATTGCATCGTAGTCCGTCACTCTCAACAATAATGACTGCCATGATGTTCGACCCCCTCCCTTATTTTTTCCACAATAAATGTCATAAAATAAATTTCGTACAATACTATAAACCACTGCAATGGTAAAATGTAGTTGTTGCTTGGTATACCACCTTTAATTTTGAGCTTTGGATTTTTAGACCCAAAAAAAAAATAAAAAAAGAAAAAGGAGAGGATAATAGTTGTAGGTAACAGGGGGGTCCAGCAGAGAAGATCGCTAAGGTCCTTCAATGGCTATGCAACAATCAACTTCTGAGACAAGCGCATAACAGGACACCTGTTCTCTCTTCCAATGATAATGCATTTGGGTTCTCACCCATGATGCACATGTGGTATATATGGAAATCCCACTTCTTATAGTTTTGTGTTTTATTTAATGCGTATCGATTTTTTCTTTTTAACCGCTATGATTCTATATGTTGTTCCTATGTGATAGAGATGGATACACTGTTAATTTGTATGTAGGTAGCTAATAAATTTCACAATAGAAAAGTTATTGAATTTAATTTTTGTAGTTCCACAGCGATAGTCCAAACCATTGCTTTTTTGTTGTTTTAAGTTATAGAGTTAAGGATGTTAAAATGGTGTGGAGCTTTTTCAATTACACTGTCATGATAGTGATTATGTTTTTTATTTGTTCTATTATTATTATTTTGAAAACCTATATAAAGCGAGTACTATTCATGATGCCTATATGGTAACGCTAAAGCATGATAATGAAAATATATTATTTGAATAATGAATAATAGAAGAAAAAAAAATATATATATATATATATATATATCAATATTAATAATCAACTTATACAAGAATTATCCTCTTTCCTATAAAAAGAATGAAGATGAATGCTTAAAAGCAAAACTCACAGGATTAGACAACTACCGCATACTATTACACAATTTTATTGTCTCTAGCCGACAAAAACTGCTTTAGAATTTCTTGTACCAAATACCTCACAACTTTTTCCTGATTCAATTATTATATCATTTTACATTAATTTCAAAAGGAATGCAGTTAAAGTTCTTATCTTTTAACTAATGCATTTGTAGTTTTTTTGTAGAAATAAATATTATTAAACCAAGAACAGCTAAAAATATAATTTATAGTCTGTAAGTGTTGGAGATGTATGACTACAACGCTGGTTCATCAGCACTGAAGTGGTGTTGAAGAATGGGGATAGGTGAAAACAGAACAAATTAGAAACAATTTAATTAATTTTTTTAATTAATAGAATTAGTTGCATGGTGATGCTGTCTCTGTCGCTCTTACATTTAAACCGCCGCCTAAAACTCCAGCTTAATCCAACTCCATATATAAATACCCCTAACTTAACCTCCTTAATTAATCCTTATCTCTCTCTCTCTCTCTCCCCACAATTAATACTTTTCTCTCACTAACTTACTCAATCACTCTCACCCACAGAGTTTCTCTCTGTAACTCTTTTTTCTCTCTGTTCCTGGAATTTGGGGCTCTCTGGTAGTTGAAGGAGAGTTGGGCACTACCTAATATCCTTGAAATGGCCAATAGCTTCCACATTAACGACGGAGAAGCCAAGCTTCCCAAGCCGCCGCCATCCTCCTCGTTCCTCAGCTCGTCGGCTCCATTCAGAGCCCGAAAGAAGCCCAGCGCCGCTGCCGGCTCCGACGTCGATGACATCATCACCCTCTTGCACGGCTCTGATCCAGTTCGCGTCGAGCTCAACCGCCTAAAGAACGAAGTTCGAGGTTAGCTCCTCATTGTTTCTTTATTAAATTAAGCATTACTCTCATTTATGAATGATTATGCATAGCTTTTTATCTTTCATGGTTTATAAAGTAATTTCACTTGGAGATGGTTGATGGAATGCCTTTCCTTAGATATTGGTTAAGTATTATTCCATGTGTCCATGCTTGCCAAGAACATGGGTTTTTAAAATAAGAGCTGCAAGAAATTATTTCTTAAAAACTTGTTGAAGGGTACAAATATGAGCACGGTTTTCATTTAAGTTTGCTAATTTTGATGATTTTTGGGCCTACTTAATAACTATTGACCTTTAAAATTTATCAATATCATTAAATATTTGGTGTTTTAAGGTGTTACAATACTGGTGTTTTCACTATTAGCCCTGTTATAGATAGTTGTGTAATCAGTCATCATGGAATGATTCTCTGTAGGAGTTGCTGTTTTTTGAATCCTTAAGGTTTGTTAAAGGAAAGAAAATGCTTGCAATGTTATTGCTAATGTACAAATGAAGTAGTTATGGGACTTTGACTTGAGGTTTTTGGTTTCAAATAACAGATAAAGATAGGGAATTGGGTGATGCACTTGCAGAAATAAAGTCATTGAAGAATTCCGAACGCCTGAAAGAGAAGGCAGTCGAAGAGGTACTAGATTTTGACATTAACTCCATAGATTTCCTTGTAATGTCATATATCAATGCATTATTATTTTCTATTCCCGATCCATATGATAATTAATTTTTAGTTCCTGTCTTTGTTGAAAATAATGTCAAATGTTAAACAATCAATCCTGGTTCCGTTGAATGTTTTATTAGACTGTTTACACAGCTAGATTGTACAACTATGGATCTCATACTGAAAAGTTGATATTCGGACTCATTAATGATTTCAGTTGACGGATGAGCTAAACAAAGTGGACAGAAAACTTAAAGCAACTGAAGCCCTTTTAGAAAGCAAGGTAATACTTTTGTATTCGTTAATTAACTGATTAATGTAATTATCATGTTCTGTAACCATATTTGTGAATTTATTCTACTTATAATAATTAGTACGTTGTAATTTGCAGAATCTTGAGATAAAAAAAATTAATGATGAGAAAAAGGCTGCTTTGGCTGCACAATATGCTGCAGAGGCTACACTTAGAAGAGTTCATGCTGCACAGAAAGATGATGAATTGCCTCCCATTGAGGCCATTGTCACTCCATTAGAAGCAAAGCTTAAGCTGGCCAGGCAGGAGGTATACTTTCCAATTATATTTGGTCTTTCTAGCCATTGCCACTGACAATTCAAGTGACAAGCTGACTATTTTTCATCTGCTCTATGTCTTCGTTATCAGGTAGCAAAGTTGCAGGATGACAATAGAGCACTTGATCGGCTAACAAAATCCAAGGAGGCTGCTCTTCTTCAGGCAGAGAGAATTGTTGAGATTGCTGTTGTGAAAACAACCTTGGTTGATGATCTGTTAAATAAGAACCAAGAGCTAATGAAACAGATAGAAATATGCCAGGTTTTAAATTTTGTATAATTTCCCTTCTGCACACTATATGAATTATTGGGTATCATTTAGTGGCATCACAGTTTATAGAAGTCATATGGCTGTGTTTTTCTTATTTCAGGAGGAGAACAAAATACTTGACAAAATGCATCGAAAAAAAGTTGCTGAGGTTGAAAAGCTAACTCAAACTGTTCATGAGCTTGAAGAGTCTGTTTTGGCTGGTGGGGCTGCTGCTAATTCTGTGCGTGATTTCCAGAGAAAAGTGCAGGAGATGAATGTAATGACTGTTATTTGTAGCTCCTTTAATAAAAATCATTTAGTGTTTCCTCTAATTGTGTCATGCAGCTTGCTTCTAACCTCAAATGCTTATGTTATGTAGGAGGAGAAAAAAACTTTGGAACGAGAGGTGGCTCGTGCCAAGGTTTCAGCAAACCGTGTTGCCACTCTAGTTGCAAATGAGTGGAAAGATGGCAATGATAAAGTGATGCCTGTAAAGCAATGGCTTGAAGAAAGAAAATTTATTCAGGCATGTTATCAGTTAATTACAGTATTAGTGGATGAGGATGCTTGTATTGCTTCAATCCAAGATAAATATTTAAAGAAACAAACTGTTAAATTTTTCTGAAATACTTATTATGTTTCCACATTTTCCTTTCTCAGGGAGAAATGCAACAGCTTCGAGATAAACTGACTGTAGCAGAGCGTACTGCAAAGGCTGAAGCACATTTAAAGGTACATAGCAGCTCTTTATTATATCTTGTTTCTGTTACCTGTTTATTATCCTTCTCCTAGTAATTGATTATCAATTACTGACCAGGAAAAATACAGAATGCGATTCAAAGTTTTAGAGGATACGCTTAAAGCATCTAATGGTAGTTCTCAAACAGTCTCAGAGTCTAGAAGCATAAGCAACGGGCATTCAAGGCGTCAGTCTCTTGGTGCAGCTGACAACTCTAGATTATCCCCGAATGGCTATACATCAAGGAAAATTGCAAGTCCACAATTAGTGGCCCAGCATTCAAACAGTGCTAAACCAACACCAGGTGCAACAGAGAAAGACAATGCACCTACCATTGATCGTGATGACTCCCAAATGGCTGAGACAATTGGTAGATATGAGGCGAGTACGGTTGAAACTCCAATAAAGAATTCCAAAGCAGAACATGAAGATTATGTTTCAGGAATGCTGTATGACATGTTACAGAAGGAAGTTGTATCTTTGAGGAAGGCTTGCCATGAGAAAGATCAGATCCTTAAGGACAAAGATGATGCAATTGAGGTTGGATAGCATGTTTCTATTTCATATTGTAGCCTAGTCCTTCCTCTTATGCGGTTCTTAATATAATCTGTTGTTTCTGATGTGGAAACAAGTAGTTGCTGGCAAAGAAAGTTGACACATTGAATAAAGCAATGGAAGCTGAGGCCAAAAAGATGCGAAGAGAAGTCGCTGCCATAGAAAAAGAAGTTGCTGTAATGCGTGTTGGCAGGGACCATGATCAGAGAATGAGGTGCCTTAGTGCTCCAAGGGCAGCTGTAAATGGTTCTGATGCATTATCTGCGAGGTAAGAAATTGTAAAGAATTGAACCTTTTTGCTGGTCCATATATAATGCACTGCTGTTACAGTCTGCATTTTATGATGAAGATTGTAGCTTTCGTTTCCTACTGATGGTAAAAATTCTTTGAAATAATTCATTTCAATGCGAAATGCATTGTGCGGTAGCATTATCTTGGAGTCAATTTTAAGTTGTGAGTTATTTCCGATAATAACTATCTGTTCATGGCTAATAACTTCTTCCTCTCATTTCAATTTTTGTTTTTTGCCAGGAATGCAAGAAAGTCATGGGCCATTTGTATGGCTGTGACACAAGGACCAAACAAGGGCAGTATATTTTCTCTTGGCTCTACGATCGATATGGCAGGCTAAAGGCCAAGGCCCCTCTAAAAGAATGGTCGAATGTAAAAGTATATAATATGAAATAATATAAATATAAATATAAATATAAATATATATACATGCATGCATATATATATATATATATATATATATACATATTATATTATATTATATTATATACTTTGTATATACTTTTTTGTCTCTAAATTATTTTATTTGTTATATAAAATAAAAATGTTTTGGGGTGCATCCAGTAAAATTTATAAGAAAAGTAAATTATTTACGCCATTTCAATTTTGTCTATTTTATTTAGATTTTATGTTTTTAAAAAATATTATTAATCTGGTTTTAATTTTTTATATATATCAAAGTAGGTTTATTTATTAGTTTTATAACTTTTTATTAGTTAATTTTTACAGTTAAAAGTTCAAAATAAAATTCAAAATCTGAATTTTATGATTTAATAGCATTATAAAAATATATTATCGGTCTTTAATTGTTAAAATGAACTAACAGAAATTAATAGATTAGTCTCTTTTAATAAGGAGTAAATAATGATTTTTCAAAACCGTGAAGTTTAAATAAAATAATTACAAAACTAAAGAGGTGTGAATACAATTTTTCCTTACAAAAATATTATGTATTTTACAAATTAACAATAAACATTCATTGTTTATAAATAATATTATAAAAAATTATATAAATTTTAATTAGAAAATAGCTGTTAATTTTGAAAATGAGTTGAGAATGGTTAGTACATAATTTTATAAGCAAGGAAGACATCAAAATATCAAGTATCCATTTTTTAAAATAAAATTTTGAAGTTAATAGGAATAAATAATAGATTTCACATAAAAATCAAAAGATTTTTGTAAAAGTAGGCACTACTCTTATCAGAATTGAATGAAAAATATTAAATTAAAAACTCGATCAGAATGGAAAATATTCATACGTCAGCATCACCATTAAGAGGAGTGAAACCCTTCATTTGAGGATTTTGATCAAATTGAGTTGTTGGATGAAAAAATATTCGGACTGGCAATAAAATGGATACTTCAGCTAGAATGCTGTGTAAAACCATCTAGATTACGGTTCATAAGAAAAAATATATATATCAAAAAAAAAAAAAAAAGCATGTCCGGCTAATCATGGTCTACTGTGCAATGGAATAAGAATTAAGGTTTTCTGAATATGGTAATAGCTGCATTTATATACAGAATAACTATTTTTTTTTAAATAAAAATAATTATTTATAGGAGTAGAAAATTAAGAAATGATTGATAATTTTTATTTATATATTTGGTAAAAGTATTGACTTAAAATCAATATTTAGTCTTTATCAATTTGTTTTTTCAAAAATGTTTAAATTTGATAAAATTTAATTAAAAATTAAATTTTATATTTATTTATATATTTTTAGCATGAGATAATTAATTTAAATTTAAATATGATAAGAATATTTTAAAATTTATATAGATTAAAATATAAAAATAGGAATTCTAAGGTTTTAAAAATGAATTGTTATTCTTTCAAACAGAGGCATATCTATTCCTATGGAATATCTATTTCCAAATTTAAAAACTTACTAAACATAGGAAAAATAAAATCTACGGAATAAGAAGTTTATTCCTATATTTATTCCATAAATCAAACAAGATATAAACATTTTTAATAATTATAAAACAAATTAAAATAAGTTTAAAAATTGGAATATTAAATTACTTAATAAAAGTAATAATAAGGTATATGTTTTCATCATTTTTAGGTTTTTCTTATTAATTGGCAATTGATATGTTTACATAGTAAAGTAATTTCACCCAAAAAAATAAAAATACTACCATAATAATTAATTGTATTATCATTATTATTATTTATTTTCAATAAAGCTACAATTATGGTAACAAAAATATTGTCACCCTTCTAATTTTCTAATTTTTTATTATTTAATTAGACTGACTATGGCATTTATTGAAATATATATATATATTAGAACAACATGATTGTAGTGATTAATTACAAATTTTTATTAATTTTAGATCTAAAAATACTAGAAGAGTTAGTTTTAAATGAACTTTAAGTGTATTATAGCATGTAGTTTTGAATTTTTTCATTTCATAAAAATTACTGTTTTTGTTCATTGTAATTATTGTTTATTTTAAATATTTATTAAAAATTAATCTACAAAATATGCCTAAGGCCTCAAAATCTCAAGGCCGACCGTGCCAAAGAATAGCATTTCTACAAGTATAAATCTCTTGTTATTTAACTTTTAAAGGCGGGTTTGGAATTGCTTATGGGAATGCTAGAATCAATTCTTATAGAATTTAAGAGTATTGATATGTTTGGTAAAATAATATTTTCCTGATTATTTTATACCTTTAGGTAGTTGAACAATTGTTTTTAAAATTAGATTGAAAGGTGAATATAAAATTTGATTATTTTATCATCATGACAAATAAATTTGAATTCCTAATACTATTAGTTAGTCAATATAATACCACATTATGTGTATTTTTTTATCCTATCAAATATTCATATTTAATTAAAACTCTCTTATAAATATAAACTCAAATAAAAACTATAATACAATTATTGATAATTTGTTATATACTCTTAACAATATTTCTTGATTCACTTTTAATATAAAAATATCATAACATAACTACATATAAATTATTTTTTTTAAAAAAAAAAACTTATATACATCATATGTCCAATTAAGTAATTGTAAAATTAACATCAATTCAATTTAATAAATTACCAAACACTTATTTGATAAGTTTTATACCTTATAGCATTTTTATTAATAGTTACTAATTGATTATTTATTCAGCATAGCTACATTTAATTTTTTGTTTAGCACAACCACGGTTAATTATTTAAGAATCCAAACAATGTTAGACTAAGCTTTAATCTTAAATTTTGAAAGGAATGGAAGGAAAGAGCAAGGAAGTCATACTCGCAGTCTTAGGTAGGCCCCCCTATTGGTTAAGAAAACAGAAAAAATAAAATAAAATAAACATGCTTTCTTAGATCATAAGCCTATGAAACCACACATATTTATATTTTTTCCGATAAAAATTAAATTTAAAAGATTTTAAAATATTTCAATTTTTTTTCCTACAAAAATATGTTTATAAAATTCAGAAAATGGGTATTAATAAAGGTTTCTACCAATATAATACCTCAAATTTATAATTCAATAATTTCCTTTTTCTTTTCACAATCCTTGTAAATCACATAAGGTGCTTAACCTTTCCTTCGAAAATTTCCTTATGCGTTCTCTGTGCCACCATTCCATTTCCAATCCAACTCCATCACCAACTCCGACTTTAACCTCATCTACTCATTTGTTGATATTCTCCACCTCTATTTCTTTGGTAAATACATATTTTGCTCTTCTTCTTTTTTTCCTGGTCCAATCTAAATTTTGCTGAAACTCTTCATTTGTTGTTGTTATTGTTATTAAAATACGTAAATTACTTTTTTTATGTGTTCTGTTCTTCAAAATTGTCTTTAGTAGTTCTCTGTAGTACCATAAAAGAGTACTCTCTTTTAAAGGCCATGACCTAAACAGCCGGACACTAAACCCCAGCTGGACACTAAACCCTATTTATTTTTGTTAGATAATCAGAACAAAACAAACAACACAAAACTTATCGAGGTTCGGCCAAGATGACCTACGTCCTCGTTGCTCCGGTGAGAGCTTCTAGTCTCTTATTAACCTTGCAGCAATTATATAGACTATCAACACTTGTATACAACACTGGTTTCACACAGAAACACAATCACAAAAACCCGAAGCCACTTCTACACCCTTTCAACTTTGTACATTCACTCTATCTCACTCAGAGATGTTCTCTCACTAAGAAAATAATACAATAGAAAGAAAGGTAGAACATGAATCTTGGAGCTCCTCTCTCTCTTTCACAATCTTGAAGAAAACTGTTATTTCTGTTACTTCCATCGAAGAGAAAGAGTTCTGTGCATACACACCAGCTTCAAAACGACGTCGTCCAACTTATTGTGAAGAATCACTCAGATTAAGACACGTAGCTTGCCGTTATTCTGTTACAGTAGACTTGAAATGACCATTTTGTCCTTCTTTATTTTCAAGTAAATGAAACGATGCGTTTTGCTCTTCTGAGACTTATCCATCGAGTTAGCTTAAGTCTTCTCCAAGTGTTGACCTCATACATACACCAGAACTTTGCAAGATGAATTTGTGGATTAAATCTTCACATATCTCCACCTAATCCTCAAATTCAACCAAATACAGAAGCTCATCACCATCTCAGCAAGATTCTTCACAAATTGGTCAGCCTGCTCCTATTCGAAACAGGTTCTTGCAAGTGTTAAACTTGCCAACAGTAAGCACTTTTGTTCCCAAAACTGAAGGATTAAACTCTGTAGGAATCTTCTCCAATCTGACTACTTTCTAAGCTGTCAAATCTCAAATGAAATGATATCTAACTTGAATGTGCTTAGATCTCTCATGAAACACTGGATTTTTACATAAATGAATTGCACTTTGACTATCTGAGTACAAAGTAACCTCCTGCTTGAGTACTTTAAGCTCTGTCAGTAGCCCTTTAAGCCAAATGGCTTCTTTTGCAGCCTCAGTTGCTGCCATATATTCTGATTCAGTAGTTGACAAGGCCACAACAGGCTGCAACTGAGATTTCCAACTTATGCAATTTCCACACAAGGTAAATGCATAAGAGGACATTGATCTTCTCTTGTCCCTATCTCCTGCATAATCAGAATCTAGATATCCATTAAGCTCCACTTCACTTGAATCCTTCTTATAAATCAACCCTTCATTTGCTGTATGCTTCAAATACCTTAGAAGCCATTTTAAAGCTTCCCAATGACCTCGGCTAGGATTTGCCATAAATCTGCTCAAAACAGTAATAGCATGAGCTAAATCAGGCCTAGTTAGAATCATAACATACATCACTGATCCCACAGCATTAGTATAAGGAACTCCTATCATGTCTTCCTTCTCCTGCTCAGTTGATGAGCATTGTTCACTTGACAATTTGAAATGTCCACCAAGAGGTACACTTGCAGGTTTTGCACTTTCCATTGAAAACCTTGAAATTACCTTCTGGATATATGAAGATTGTATCAACTTCATTTCACATCTTGACCTGTTTCTCACTATCTCAATGCCCAAGATCTTCTTAGCTGGTCCAAGATCCTTCATTTCAAACTCTGATTTTAATAAGTTCTTCACAATTTGTATAATTCTGCCATTTGGTCCAGCTAGAAGCATGTCATCTACATATAACAGTAAATACACTGCTTTATCTGTCATAGGATCTTTAAAATATAAACAGCTGTCAAAATCACTTCTTTCAAAACCAGATTTCACCACAAA
The DNA here is from genome assembly GCF_031755915.1 of Ziziphus jujuba. Classification (NCBI taxonomy): domain Eukaryota; kingdom Viridiplantae; phylum Streptophyta; class Magnoliopsida; order Rosales; family Rhamnaceae; genus Ziziphus; species Ziziphus jujuba. Next base: position 10,876,958 of record NC_083390.1, read on the forward strand.
TGAGTCAAAATGTTTATACCACTGCCTTGGTGATTGCTTAAGTCCATACAATGACTTTTTAAGCAAGCACACCAAATCTCCACCTTTCCCTTTGATTTCAAAACCTTCAGGCTGCTTCATATATATTATTTCTTCCAATTCACCATGAAGAAAGGCAGTCTTAACATCCATTTATTCTAACTCCCATTCGAAATGAGTCACTAATGCCAACATGACTCTTATACTTGTATACTTCACAACAGGTGAAAAAACCTCATTGTAGTCTATTCCTTCCACCTGAGTAAATCCCTTGGCCACTAATCTGGCCTTAAACCTCACTGGTTCAAATTTGGACATACCCTCTTTGACCTTGTAGATCCATTTACAATCTACAACTCTTTGATTTGTTGGTGTTGGTACTAAGTCCCAAGTTTTGTTCTTATGGAGAGATTCCATTTCCTCCTTCATGGCTTCTTTCCATTTTGCTGACTCCTTAGAGTTTACTGCTTCTTTGTAACTCCTTGGCTCATTATCAGTGACTTCTTCGTATGCCACCAAGGCATAAGCAATGCAGTCTGCATAACTGTACTTCCTGTTTGGTTTCACTGTCCTCTTAGCTCTATCTCTTGTCAGCAAATAGCCAGGTGATGCTATATTCTTATTTCTTGTACTTGGTGACTGCTGTTGAGTGTGATCATCTTCAGAATCTTCCTCGGACTGTGCAGGTGTTAGTTTTTCTGGTTCATCACCTCTTGCAGGTTCATCTATTCCTTCTGAAGTTGGCCTTCCCTCTAAGTCTTCACTATCTTGGTTTTCCACCTCAGGAAACAGATTTAGACTTCGTGTCTCCACTTTGTTGCTCATTTCATCACTTGCACTGTTAGTATCTTTGCAAGGCATAGAATTTTCATCAAAAATGACATCTCTGCTAATAATAACTTTAAAACCTCTACTCTCCCTATCCCAAAGCCTATAGCCTTTAATTCCCTGAGGGTAACCTAAGAAAATACATTTCAAACTCCTAGGTTCAAGTTTCCTTCAGATTGATGTACATATGCAGCACAGCCAAAAACCCTCAGTTTGCTATAATCAGGCTTCTTACCAAGCCACATTTGTTCAGGAGTTCTAAAGTTTAAAGCTGTAGAAGGTGACAAGTTCACCAAATACATGGCTGTCATAACAGCCTCACCCCAAAACAGTTTAGGTAACCCAGATGACACTAGCATGCATCTTACCTTATCAAGTAAGGTTCTATTCATTCTCTCAGCCACACCATTTTGCTGTGGTGTGAATTTCATAGTTCTATGCCTTAGAATACCATTTGACTTGCAAAAGTCATCAAATTCTCTACTGTAAAACTCAAGACCATTGTCTGTTCTTAAAATTTTAACAGTTTTGCTGGTTTGATTTTCAACTAGCAATTTCCATTCTTTAAACCTTGAAAAAACCTTACTTTTAGCCTTTAACAAGTATATCTAGACTTTTCTAGAATATCATCAATTATGGACAAAAAATATCTGTTTCCACTCTATGTTTGCACTCTAGCAGGTCCCCACAAATCAGCATGTACATAATCTAAGACAGATTTGGCCCTATTTGAGCTCAGATTAAAACTGAGCCTATGCTGTTTTCCCAAAATGCAGGTTTCACAAGACTTAAAATTACTGACTATATCCTTCTCAAAAACATTTTGTTTATTCAAGTAATACAGGCCTTTTTCACTAATGTGGCCTAATCTCTTATGCCATAAAGCAGTTTTATCAGCAGGTGAACTTATAGAAGCATTACTCGAATTAACTAATGGCTTACCAAGTAAGACATATAGACCATTTTTCTTCTGACCCTTCATTACTACAAGTGAGCCTTTGGTCACTTTCATGACACCATTCTCTGCTTTACAGGACAAGCCAGATTCATCTAACATGCCAAGAGAAATTAAATTTCTCTTCAAATCAGGTACATGCCTTACTGCCGTGAGGGTCTTAATGGTACCATCTACTAACTGCAGCTGCACATTACCAATGCCAGTTACAGAACATGATCGATTATCGCCTAACAACACTTGGCCACCATCACACTTAGTATATGAGTTGAAACAACTCAAGTCAGGACACATGTGGAAAGAACAGCCAGAATCCAACACCCATTCAGTATGATTTTGACTTGTGGACACTACCAAAACTTTTGCAGGCTCTAAGCCAGTGTAGGCCACTACTAAATCTTCAGACTCTTGACTCTTTTCTTTCTCATCTTTCTTCTTCTTAAAACAATTTTTAATAATGTGTCCCTCTCTCTTACAGTAATAGCACCTCCTACCCCTAGTTCTAGACTTTGATCTAAAGTTTTCCCTAGACTTACTTCTATGGTCACTATGACCCCAACTTCGAGTAGCACTCCTACCCCTCACAGTAAGTCCTTCACCTTTGGATTCAGACTTCAATTCCAAGTCTCTAGATCGAAGGGCACTTACAACAGTATCTAAGGTCAAGGAATCTCTACCATACTTAATGGCATTCTTTACTTCTCTATAAGTCTCAGGCAATGAGTTCAATAAGATCACAGCATGATGTTCATCATCAAAAGTAACTTTACAATTTGCAAGGCTTAAGATTAAACGATTAAAGGCATCAAGATTTGTGTCCAAATCCTTAGTAGTATCCATCTTAAAGCCAAAAAATTGTTCAAGTAGAAGAATTCTATCAGGTAAGGATCTTACCAGGTAAAGCTGTTCAAGCTTTTGCCACATTTGAGAAGTAGTACTTTCATCATCAACTTGCCTCAGAACACTATCAGAGAGATGCAATATGATTGTGCTCATTGCAATTTCATCAATTTCATCTTCTTTTCATCAGTAACATCAGGAGCATAAATTCCATCGATTGCCTTAGCTACCTTCATTTGCACCAGTACTGCCCTCATTTTCTTGCGCCGCAGCAAGAAATCTCCTTTGCCATTGAAAACATCAATTTCCAATTTTGTAGACATTCTTGACATCTTGAAAAATTGACAAACCCTCACAAAGATGATTCTCACAGAAAATTCACAAGACCAAGAATCAAGAACACTTAACTGAGGCTCTGATACCACTGTTAGATAATCAGAACAAAACAAACAACACAAAACTTATCGAGGTTCGGCCAAGATGACCTACGTCCTCGTTGCTCCAGTGAGAGCTTCTGGTCTCTTATTAACCTTGCAGCAATTATACAGACTATCAACACTTGTACACAATACTAGTTTCACACAGAAACACAATCACAAAAACCCGAAGCCACTTCTACACCCTTTCAACTTTGTACATTCACTCTATCTCACTCAGAGATGTTCTCTCACTAAGAAAAGAATACAATAGAAAGAAAGGTAGAACATGAATCTTGGAGCTCCTCTCTCTCTTTCACAATCTTGAAGAAAACTGTTATTTCTGTTACTTCCCTCGAAGAGAAAGAGTTCTGTGCATATATATTACACACCAGCTTTAAAACGACTTCGTCCAACTTATTATGAAGAATCACTCAGATTAAGACACATAGCTTGCCGTTATTCTGTTACAGTAGACTTGAAATGACCATTTTGTCCTTCTTTATTTTCAAGTAAATGAAACGATGCATTTTGCTCTTCTGAGACTTATCCATCGAGTTAGCTTAAGTCTTCTTCAAATGTTGACCTCATACATACACCAGAACTTTGCAAGATGAATTTGTGGATTAAATCTTCACAATTTTTCGAAGTGTTTTCTTGTTCATATATGCTTATCTTTTTTGTTTTATTTTTCTGGGTAAGAATTGCTGGTCATCAATGGATGGCCTAATGTCCAGCATTTTATAAGCTTTTTTGTCTTTATACATAGTTGCATAATGCAAGCACATTTGAACTTTGGTTTAGGGAATCTTATAGACATGAGTGTTCAGAACACAGGGAATGGTATTTGGAAGTTAATGTGTGTCTATGATTGATTCCAAATATAAAGTTTCTATAAGTAAAAGAAGATGCCACACAGAGCTCAATCAACGAGTACCCTTTTGGTTTTCACTGGGCTCAATGTGATATTAGTTTCTACCATTACTCTAGTCTATGATTTTGTCTGCGTCCTTTCATATTGGGAAATAAGGGTAACCTTATTTTATTTATTATTATTATTTTTTTTTTCATATATGTGACTTCATGTTTATCAAAATCTATCTCTTATTTGATTTCATACAGAAAGAATAGCATCGCCAAGAATGTGAAGCTGCTTTAGCTACGGATTCTGGATGGAGGTAGATTGGTAGAATATTCTACAAATGTTCAGCAAGTTCAAATCCAAGTACTTAATGAGGTTGCGGTATTTGTTTATCCTTCATAAATGAAAGAAAATGAAAGGCAATAAGCTATTATTAGAAATTCATTGCAACACCAACTATTTTATATGCAGTATAGATTTTTTCTTTGGAATATATGTGTGATCAAGGATAGGTGAGGAAGAAAAGAAAATTGAAAATTAAAAGATAGGTTCTAGTATCATACTAGAATAATTTTAGTAATTACTCCTAAATTCTTAGGCATCACACCTAAATTTGATTTGCATCACACAAAACTAGAGAAATAACTTTCAAAAAAACACTTGTATTATTAATCAACTTCTAAAACAGTTACAAAGACCTCTCTTTATAATAAAATCATCTAACAATATTAGGAAACTAAAGTAATAAGAAACATAATTAAATAAGGAAACCAAATAATAAAAGTTCCTAAAAACATAAGAAAACTAAAACAATAAAATAACTTAAATTAAAGAAACTGAATTAGATTAAGGCTACTAGGATACTTAAAAGGCAAATAAGTCCATTTTCATCCTAGATCATTCCAAATCAAAGTTTATGATATGAACCTAGGTTGAGTTGCTCATAAACCAGCATTATATTAGGTAGAATCGAAATTAAGTTCAGATTCTAATGGCCACCTTGACTTTTAATCAACTTGTAATTAGAAATCTTGTTATACGTCGAAGATGCCAGAATAGGTTATGGAATGTCTTAATGATAAGTCAAAGTAGAACACTAGTTTTCTGATTGAAGTTCTATGTATTCTAAGAAAACAAAAAAAAAAAAGAAAAAGAAAAAAAGAAAAAAAGCTTTCTCACAAGTAATTTTCTGTATGAATAATGATCTAAATATTATTTAGAAAATAAGCCTTTAAATAGGTTGAGTGACGAAAAATAAAACCCTAAAACATTAGGTAAAAACCAGCCATTAGGGTTTAGAATAATGATGTGGCCGAATTTTACATACTTTCCTAATATAATTTGTATTAATTAATTCCTTAATTTTGAAAAAGAAATTAATTAATCTACAATCAAAATATTAAAATATCAACCTTCCTAAATAAATTTGACCAGCAAATAATTAAATAAAAACTAAAAATAAAAGACTATTTCCTAATTTAAAATTTTAATTTCCAGATTTGGAAAGTAATTGACTAGTTTTCTAAATAAGCTATCTTTGTCCAATCACTAGCTAATTTAGACTCCAAATCAAATCTAATATGCCATGCAGGATGCCAAATAGGATTAGAATTGGTCTCCACATGTTGCAATTGATTGAAATGATCAAATCTTTCTTGGATGACAAGATAACTTCTTCCCAATGCCAATCATGCACAATTTGGCCAAAGTTGAAGTGTATGTGCAAATGATGCGTTCGAAAATCCTTGATTCTACCTTGGCATGGTTCTATGGCCTCTTTGTGAGCTCAATCACATTCATAAGTTAACAAACCTGTCCCTTGCTGCCGAGAGTCCTCATATCTACCAAAAGAGCTTTTCGGGTCCATTTCAGCCTTCATAACTTGGATGCTTAATACAAGTTTTGAATCTTATGATATTAATACTACTTCTTGAGATTTAATTACTCTTTGAATGAAGCTAATCAGATTATCCTTAAACCTCTTAGCTTGTGCCCTTGTGATTGGTTTGGTCTTCAATCACATAGGATCAGCACCCAGCGAGTTTTTGTTTACACTGGTATAGGCGAGTTCTCATCATTCCCCTCTTCTTGAAAGTGATTTGTCCTTAAATCGAAGTCATTACCTGTAGAAAAATGAGATAAATTAGTAATATTAAAGGTAGCAATTTCATTATACTCACCTGGCAAATCAAGTTTATAGGTGTTTTCATTGACGTTCTCCAAGACTTGAAAAGGTCCATCTCTTCGAGGCATAAGCTTTGACTTCCGTTGTTCAAGAAACTCTCCTTCCTTAAGTGCAACCAAACCTACTCTCTTGGTTTAAATACTACCTTAACCCGGCCTTGGTTAGCAACTTTTGCATATTGCTCAATTTGCCTTTCAATATTTGCTTTAGTCTTCTCATGAATCTGCTTAACAAATTCAGCTTTTTGTTATCCATCTAGATTAGCACGTTCCCTTAAAAGCAAATGTGTTAAATTTAATAGAGTTAAATGATTAAAACTATAAACAATTTCAAATGGATAATATTTAGTAGCATAATGTATGATTCTATTATAAGCAAATTCAATATGTGGCAAACATTCTTCCTAAGTTTAATTTTTACTAATTAATGCTCTCAACAATGGAGACAAGGTTCTATTCACTATTTCAGTTTGCCCATCAGTTTGTGGATACAAGTAGTAGAAAATAAAAATTTAGTTCCTAACTTAGCCCACAATGTTTTCAAAAAGTAACTAAAGAGCTTAGCATCCCTATCTGAAACAATAGTCCTACACATACCACGAAGTCTCACCACTTAGAACAAATTAGCTACATGAGATGCATCATCAGTTTTATTACATGCAATGGAATGTGCTATCTTAGAAAATCTATCAACAACCACAAAAATTGAATCTTTTCCCATCCTAAACTTAGGTTAATCAAGTATAAAATCTATAGATAAATCAACCCAAGGATGGAAAGGAATAGGTAATGGAATATACAAGCCATGCGGCTTTAACTTTGATTTTGACTTCCCACATGTAACATACCTAACACAAATTCTCTCCATATTCATCCAATAGAAATGTTCTTGTGATATGGAAAAAGTTTTTGCTACACTAAAGTATCCCATTAAGCCTCCACCGTGACCTTCCCCAACTAACAATTCCTTAACGCTACAACAAGGCACACAAAGTTGACTTTTCCGAAACAAATACCCTTCAAATATATAGAATATACCATATCCATACTTAGCATAATTTCTATATATTTCACCAAAGTCACTATCATGCTCATAAGTTTCCTTTAGTTGTTTAAAACCAAGCAATCTACCATCTTTCGTTGAAAATAAAACATACCTTTCAGATAAAGTGTCGGCTACCACGTTTTTTTTTTTACCTTTCTTGTAGTAGATGACATAAGAAAAGTGTTAATGAATTCAATCCACCTTCCATGCCATCAGTTTAGCTTTCCTTGGCCTTTGATATGGTTCAAAGATTCATAATCCATATGAATCACAAATTCCTTCAACATTAAGTAATGTTATCATGTCTCCTAAGCTTAAACTGAAGCATAGATCTCTTTGTCATAAGTTGGATAGTTCAATGCCGCCCTATTTAACTTCTCATTAAAGTAGTCAATAGGTCTTCCTTCTTGCATCAACACAACTCTAATACCTATACCTGAAGCATCACATTGAATTTCAAAAGTATTAGAAAAATTTGGTAAAACCAATAAAGGAGCATTGGTTAATCTTTCTTTCAACAAATTAAAAGACTTCTCTTGAGCTTCCTCCCATTGGAATCCCACATTCTTCTTGATAATTTCAGTTGTTACTGCAATAGAGCTAAATCCTTAACAAATATCCTGTAAAAGCTAGCCAAACCATGAAAACTTCTTACCTAGGTGATAGTAGCAGGTTTCGGCCACTCTTGGATTGCTTTGACCTTAGATTGGTCAACTTTAATTTTTGCAGCATTCATAACAAATCCTAGAAATAACAGCTTATCTTTACAAAAATCACACTTTTTAAGATTAGGAAACAATCTTTTTTCCTAAGTATTTTTTTAGAACTAAGCTAAGATGTCCCATATGATCATCTAAGTTCCTACTATATACAAGAATATTATTAAAATAAACAACCACAAATTTCCCAACGAATGGACGTATGGCATGGTTCATTAATCTCATGAAAGTGCTAAGTGCATTGGTTAGCCCAAAGGACATTACTAACCACTCATATAGACCATATTTTATCTAAACACGGTTTTCCACTCATCTCTCTCTTTTATTCTAATTTAATGATACCCACTCCTAAGGTCAATTTTTGAAAGCGTGCATGCACCACATAATTCATTAAGCATATCATCTAATCTAAGAATAGAATGCCTATACTTAATAGTTATATTGTTAATAGCCCTACAATCTACACACATATGCCATGACCATCTTTCTTAGGTACTAAAAACATAGGAACAACACATGGACTCATGCTTTCTCTAATGTAATCATTTCAAAGCAACTCACTTACCTGGCATTGAGGTTCCTATAGGTTACTTTGATATGTAGGCCTATTAGGAATTACAGCTTTGGGAATAAAATCTATTTGATGTTCGATCTCTCAAATAGGTGGTAAACCATTCAGAATCTCCTCCAGAAAGACATCATCAAATTCTTGCAAAAGAGAAGATGTAGTACTCGACAATACAAGTTCTTTAGCGTGAACTAGATTTAAACAAGCATCTTTATACATTATGACCAGCATAGGATTATTACTCGAAAATGCCTTTTTAATCTCACCTTGGCTAAGATAATTTTTTTTTTCTTCTCTTTCTTTTCTTTTCACTTTTGATTTTCCCTTTATCACTCTTTGGTTTCTCTTTCTTTTTCTTTTCACTCTCGGGGTTTAGAAAACTTACCTAAGTGATGATGCTCGACCTTGCTCTCTTGAATACTTATTAAAGTCGTGGGTGACGTAATGGACTTCTCCCTTTACCGTTCAGCCTCCCTCCTTTGTTACATTTGCATTTGATCTCTAAACACCTCTTTTGGTGTTAAAGGCTCAAGCTTAAGTTTTTTTACCTTTAAATCAAAACACAATGGAATTTTCTTAACAATAATGCATAGTATTCTTATTGAATTGACATGGTCTACCTAACAAAATATGTCCTGCATGTATAGGTACAACGTCACATAAAACCACATCCATATAGTTATCAATACAAAACTTTACCTTGGCTTGTTTGTTTACCTTCATTTCACCACTATCATTAAGCCATTGAAGACTATATGGTTTGGGATGTTTAATTGTTGTTAAACTTAATTGCTCCACCACAAAAATATTAATAACATTGGCACAACTTCCACTATCAATAATCATACTACAAATGTTACCTTGAATGTCACATTGAGTATGGAAGATGTTTTCCCTTTGCACTTGATCTTCATTCTTGTACAGAGTCAAAACCCTTCATGTCACCAAGTTTAGTTTGACCCTGAAAGCTTTTTGAGTCATGGGTTCATCATATACTTCATCTTCGGATTCCATCTCTTCATGCTCAATTTTGGCTTCGGCTTCATCACTATCAGACTTCAATTCTTTATTGTCCTTCAGCACCATAATTCTTCTATTTGGGCATTGGTTGGCAATATGTCCTCCGCCATGACACTTAAAACACATAATATCATGCGTTCTAGATGGTTTAGGATCAGACTTACCACTCGGTTTTGGTGTTTATATGGACTCGGGCTGGTTGTCCCTCCTTAGCTGATTGAAGCTGCCCACATCTTGTCTCAGTTTTAGTCTTGGTTTAAACACAGGATTGATTCTCCAACTAGTTGAACTTGTCCTTCCTCTGCTTGAAAATCTTCTAAACCATGAGCTACTACCCCTCTTTTTGAGTTAGTTCTCAATTTTGATGGCCACATGTAGCAGCTCTTCCAACTCCACATATTATTGTAATTCCACTTGGTTGGCAATCTCTCGGTTTAATCCTCTAAGTAACCTAGCCATTGTTCCCTTATGGTACTCATTCATGCTTAACCTCATCATAAGCATTTCCATCTCTTTGTAATAGTCCTCCACCATTTTACTTCCTCGAGACAAAGCTTGTAACCTTTGATGGAACATTCTATGGTAATGGCTTCTTACAAATTTCTTCCTCACGACTCCTTTCATTTGTCTCTAAGTGGTTATTAATTCAGTACCAATTCTTCCTCGGGTACTTTGCTCATTATTCTGCCATTGTAATGCATAATGTCCAAATTCTAAAGCAACCAACTTAACCTGTTTAGCCTCCAAATAGTTATGACAATAAAAAATCATCTCCATCCGTTCTTCCCATTCCAAGTAAGCTTTTAGATCATTTTTTCCCAAAAATGGTGCTATATTGACCTTAATATTTCCAAGATCATCACATTCTTCTTGGGTTTGTCAACCACGGGTTTGCCTTCCTTGGAGTGCAAAATATATTCATGCTCCTCCTCAAAATTATCTCCAAAGTCACCTTCTTCAAATTCCTCCCAAAAACATCTGTGGCCTCCTCTACCTTGACCACATCCTCCTTGTGGATCCATCCTAGGGTTCAGTCTTCCTTGTGAGTTCTCAAATTTGTGCAACCTTTGATCAAACTGATCAAATCGAGCATTCATCCTTTGCAATTGCTCCAATATCGTTTGCATATCCATAGGCGCCAATGTACTTCCGAATGCCCTAGATTCTCCCTTGATAATACGAACCTAAGTCGACTTGCTCCTAAATCCGTATTATATTAGTACGAATTTTAATTAAGTTCGGGGTCGAATGGTCACTTTAACCCTTAATCAACTTGTGATTAGAAACCTTGGTATATGATGATGACACCACAATAGGTGATGGATGTCATATTGATAAGTCAAACTGAAACACTTAATTTCTATTAAGTGTTTTAAGTGTTCAAAGAGAACTAAGAGAATTCTTTCTCACAAGTATTTTTCTGTATGAATAATGTACTGAATTTTATTGAACAAATACACCTTTAAATAGGTTTTAAACACAAAACAAAAACCTAAAACACCATAGAGACATAAGCCATAGGTTTAGGAAACTAGGTGTGGCCGAATTCTCCTCCTTTCCTAATCTAATTTTGGATTAATTAATTCTTTTATTTTGAATTAGGAATTAATTAATTTACAATTGAAATAATAAAATATCAAATTTTCTAAGTTAATTTATGCAGAAAACTAACAAGTAAAAACCAAAATAAAAGACATTTTTCTAAAATAAAATCAGCTCCAGCTAGTTGACTAGTTGACAACTAAGCTATCTTTATGCAATCTCCAGCTAGTTTTGGCTCCAAATCAACTCCCATATACCATGCAGAATGCCAAATAGGATTAATAATGATTCCCATACATTTCCCTTGATTGGAATAAGTCAAACTTGCTTGAATAACAAAAGAAGTCAAAGTCAGCACCAAAATGAGCATTTTCGGCCAACAAGAAGAGTCATGCAAAGAAGTGGAATTTAAAAGATTTTACTTCTATCTTGATTCCATGGCCTCTTGGTGATATCAATTTACTTCATGAAGTGTTGGATCCATTCCTTGCTACCTGGGACCAAAAAATGTTCCAAAACATCTTGTCGGGTTCATTTCCGCCTTCATAACTTGGATACACAAGATGGGCTTTGGTTCTTTGGATAATGTCATGCCTTCATGAGATTGAATCACTCCTTGGATGAAGCTAACCAGATTGTCTTTGAATTTCCTAGCTTATGCCCCAGTGATTGGTCTCGGCTTCATTTGTAAAGGATCAGCATCCCAGCGGGTAGTTGGTTGTACGGGTATGGGCGGATTCTCATCATTCCCCTCCTCTTGAAAAGGATTTGCCCTCAAATCAAAATCATCACCTACAGCAAATGGAGATAAATCAGCAATATTAAAGGTGGCACACACATTATACTCACCTGGTAAGTCAAGCTTGTAGACATTTTCATTAACCCTCTCCAAAACTTGAAATAGTCCATCCCTTCGAGGCATAAGCTTTGACTTTCAAATACAACCTTTATTTGGCCTTGATTAGTATTCTTTACATATTGTTCCATCCTCCTCTCAATGTTTGCTTTTATCTTCTCATGAATCTGCTTTACAAAATCAGCTCTTTTTTTTTCCCATCTAGATTAGCACGTTCACTTAAAGGCAAAGGTGTTAAATCTAATGGAGTCAAAGGATTAAAACCATAAATAATTTCAAATGGAGTACATTTAGTAGCTAAATGCAAAGACCTATTATAAGCAAATTCCATATGTGGCAAACATTCCTCCAATGTTCTTAAATTTCTACTAATTAATGCCATTAACAATGTAGACAAAGTTCTATTTACTACCTCAGTTTTTCCATCAGTTTATGGATGACAAGTAGTTGAAAATAAAAGATTAGTCCCTAACTTAGCCCACAAAGTTTTCCAAAAGTAACTTAAGAACTTAGCATCTCTATCCGAAATAATAGTTCTAGGCACACCATGAAGTCTCACTACTTCCTAAAAGAATATATTAGCTGCATTAGTTACATCATCAGTTTTATTACATGCAATGAAATGTGCCATCTTAGAAAATCTATCCACAACAACAAAAATTGAATCTTTACATATTCTAGACCTAGATAAACCAACAACAAAATCCATAGACAAATCTACCTAAGGAGAGGATGGGATCGACAAAGGCATGTAAAGTCCATGCAGTTTCAACTTGGACTTGGACGTTTAGCGTTTAAGACATCTTTCATAAATTCTCTCCACATATCTTCTCATGTTAGGCTAATAAAAATGTTCTTGCAGTAAGGATAAAGTTTTTAAAACACGAAAATGACCCATTAAACCCCCACCATGACCTTAACAAACTAGTAACTCCTTAATGCTACAATTAGGTACACAAAGTTGACTTTCTCTAAACAAAAATCACTCAAAGATGTAAAATTTATTAAAACCATGTTTAATATAGTTCCTAAATATTTCACCAAAGTCACTATCATGCTGATAAAGTTCTTTTAATTGTTTAAATCCAAGCAATCTAGCATCTAAGGTAGAAAATGATGCATACTTTTGGGATAATGCATATGCAATCGTATTTTCCTTACCTTTGTTGTAGCAGATGACATAAGGAAAAGTCTCGATGAACTCAATCCACTTAGCATCTATTGGTTATGCTTCCCTTGGCCTTTGATCTGCTTCAATGATTCATGATCCATATGAATCACAAATTCCGTCTACATCAAGTAATGTTACCACACCTCTAAAGTCCTCACCAATGCATACATGTCTTTATCATAGGTCGGGTACTTCAATGCCGCTTCATTTAACTTCTCACTAAAGATAGTTATGGGTCTTCCTTCTTGCATTAAAATAGCTCCAATACCTACACCTGAAACATCATACTCAATTTCAAAAGTTTTAGAAAACTTAAACAAAACTAGTAAAAGAGCATTAGTTAATTTTTCTTTCAATAAATTAATGATTTCTCTTGTGGTTCCCCCAATTTGAATCCAACATTCTTTTTTACAACTTCGGTAAAAAGTGCTGCAATGGTGCTAAAATCCTTGATGAATCTTAGGTAGAAACTTTCCAAACCATGAAAGCACCTCACTTGGGTAATAGAGGTAGGTTTCGGTCATCTTTGAATTGCTTGGACTTTAGATTGATCAATTTTAATTCCTGCAGCTCTTATAATAAATCCTAGGAAAACAAGTTCATCTTCACAAAAATCACACTTTTTCATGTTAGCGAATAACCTTTCGTTCCTAAGAATATTTAAAACTTACCTAAGATGTTCTACATGCTCATCTAAATTTCTACTATATGCATGAATATCATCAAAGTAAACAACCATAAATTTTCCAATAACTGGATGCATGACATGATTCATTAACCTCATAAAAGTGCTTGGTGCATTAGTTAAATCAAAAGGCATTACTAACAACTAATATAAACCATATTTAGTTTTAAATGTGGTTTTCCATTCATCCCCTTCTTTCATCCTAATTTGATGATACCCACTTCTAAGGTTAATTTTAGTAAACATGCATGTACCATATAATTTATCGAGCATATCATCTAACACAGGAATTGGATGCCTATATTTAATAGTTATATTATTGATAGCCCTACAATCAACACACATATTGTTTTAGTTGCTGTATTGTTGATAAGTTTAATTCAGGCATACTTGTGATCTAGCTGCTGTTTTGAGCGTGTTTTATTAAAATTTTGAGATAATTCTTTGAGTAGAAAAAGGTAAGAGAGTGTGATATTAAAAGAGGGTTAAACGCCAAAACGAGTGTGCAAACACGAGTGTTGAGACCTTATTTGAGTGAAACACGTGAGGAAGTGATTTTTGTGAGAATTTTTGCATTATTTATACTAACATGAAAGATTCAAGGTTAAGAAGAAGAGGTGATTCATCAAGAATTATTGAAATGGAATTTGTACGGTTCAAAGGAGATTCTAGAGCAATGGAAACTGAAGGTGAACCTACTGACATGATGGCGGTTTTAGAACAACTTCAAAAGATGAATGCTTGATTTCATCACATATATCAAAGGACGAATAGGTTAGAAACATCACAAGGTGGACTGAACCCAAGGCATGAATTTCCTAGAGGCCGAGGTCGAGATCAAGTAGGTGATGGATGGCCTAGGGAAGAATTCTGGGGCGGTAATTTTGGAGATAATCTTGAAACGGAATTTGATGATACTTTTGCTCTCCAAGGAAGGAAAAAGTGTGGGAGGCAAGTTATAAAGGATGATGATGAGCTTGAAAATATTAAAGTCAACATACCATCATTTTTAGGCAAAAGTGATCTAAAGGCTTAGCTAGAATAAGAGGAGAGTATGGAGATGATTTTTGACTGCCATAACTATTTAGAGGCAAAAAAGATGAAGTTGTCCGCTTTCGAATTTGGTCCTTATGCAATCCAATGATGGACTAATGAGAAAAGTACTCGAAAGAGAGTTGGTGATGAATTAATTACTACTTGGCGACAAATAAAAGGAGTCACGAGGAAGAGATTTGTGCCGACTCACTATCATAGGATGCTGCATCAAAGAATCAAATCATTAACTTAAGGAAGTAGGATCGTGGAAGATTACTGTAAGGAGATGGAGATTTGTATGATGAGGTTAAGTATGAATGAAGACCGTGAGGCAACCATGGTAAGGTTTTTTTGGTGGTTTGAGTTATAAGATAGCCAACCAAGTGGAGTTACAACAATATCTATAATTGGAGGAGATGCTTCATGTGGCCATCATGATTGAAAATCAATTCAAGAGGAAGGGTACAAGCTCACGGTTTGGAGGTGTTTCCAATAGTGGGAGGACTAATTCAAGTGTTTGGAGAAGCAATCTCACCTATGAAACAAAGCCAACACTGAAACATGGAGAAGAGAGTTCCAACCAGTCAAGGAAAGACATTTTGGCCAAACACCCACCAGCACCTAAATCGAGTGGTAAGTTTGATTCTAAACCTTTTAAAACTCGTGACATTGCTTGTTTTAAGTGCCAGGGTTGAGGACATATTGCCAATCAATTTCAGAATCAAAGAATAATGGTATTGAAAGGCAATAGGGAGTTAGAATCCGAAAGTGAAGAGAGTGAAGGAGAAGTCGAACTTGATGAGGAAGAAATTGATGTTGAAAGACTTGAAGAGGTCAAGACTCTCAAAGCTTCAAAGGCCGAATTACGTTTTTGTTGTAAGGAGGGATCTAACCGTGTATATAGATGAGGATCAAGTTCAAAGAGAAAATATCTTCCACACCCGATGTGAAATTTAAAGTAATATTTATAGTATGATAGTTGATAGTAGAAGTTGTGCTAATGTAAATAGTAATGTGGTAGTTAAGAAATTAGGTTTAACAACCATTAAACATCCAGAACCAGCTATATTACAATGGCTTAATGATTGTGGTGAGATGAAAGTAAACAAACAAGCCAAAGTAAAATTTAGCATTGATAAATATGTGGATGTTATATTGTGTGATGTTGTTCCCATGCATGCCGGCCATATTTTATTGGAGAGGCTATGGTAATTTGATAAAAACACAATACATTATGGAAGAGAGAATGCTAATCTTTTTTTTTTAAATGTAAGGGAAAGAAGATTAAGCTGGGGCCATTAACTCTAAATGAGGTGTTTAGAGACCAACTTCAAATGCAACAAAGGAGGGAGGCCAAACGGCTCAAAGACAAAGCAAGCATGGCACCCACAGCTTCACCATTTGTGAAAGAAGGTAAGGCTTACTCATCCATCCAAGGTAAGTGTTCCGAAAATGAAATTGAGGGGAAAAAGTGAAAGGAAGCCGAGAGGTAGAAACAAAGTGAAAAAGGCGAGTGTGAGAAAAAGGTGACGTGGTCGAAAGTGGGAAAGAAAAAGAGAGGAAAGAAAAGAAAACGAAGAATTTTTATCTTAGCTTGAGTGAGATTAAAAGGGCATTTGTGAGTGATAAACCATTTCTGGTCATGATTTATAAAGATATTTATGTAAATGATCAAACTAACTTTGAAGAGCTTGAATTGCCAAGTTTTATTTCTTCTCTTTTACAGGATTTTGAAGATGTCTTTTTAGAGGAGATCCCTAATGGTTTACCACCTATCCAAAGGGTTGAACATCAAATTGATTTTGTACTAGGAGCTGCAATTCCTATTAGGCTTGCATATAGAAGTAATCCTCAGGAGACAAAGTAGCTACAAAGGTAGGTAAGTGAGTTACTTGACAAAGGTTATATTCATGAGAGCATGAGTCCATGTGTTGTCCCTATTTTATTAGTACCTAAGATGGTTCATAGCTCATGTGTGTTAATTGTAGGGCTATTAATAATATAACCATTAACTATAGGCATCCAATTCCTAGGTTATATTATATGCTTGATAAATTACATGGTACATGTATGTTTACTAACATTGACCTTAGGAATGGATATCATCAAATTAGGATGAAAGAAGCTGATGAATGGAAGAACACATTTAAAACTAAATATGGATTGTATGAATGGTAGTAATGCCTTTTGGTTTAACTAATGCACGTAGTACCTTTATGAGATTAATGAATCATATCATGCGTCCATTTATTGGATAATTTGTGGTTGTATATTTTGACGATATTTTAGTATAGAGCCAAAATCTTGAAGAACATGTAGGACATCTTAGGGAAGTTTTAAATATTCTTATGAAGGAAAGGTTATTTGCTAACATGAAAAAGTGTGATGTTTGTAAAGATGAACTTATTTTCCTAGAATTTGTTGCAAGTGCTGTAGGAATTAAAGTTGACCAATATAAAGTCCAAGCAATTTAAGAGTGGCCGAAACCTACCTCTATTACCCAAGTGAGGAGCTTTCATGGTTTGGCTAATTTCTACTGAAGATTTGTCAAGGATTTTAGCAGCATCGCAGCACCTTTGACCGAAGTTGTAAAGAAGAATGTTGGATTCAAATGGGGGGAAGCATAAGAGAAATATTTTAATTTATTGAAAGAAAAATTAACTAATGCTCCATTAATAGATTTACCTAATTTTTCTAAAGCATTTGAAATTGAATGTGATGCTTCAGGTGTAGGTGATGAGAATCCATTCGTACCCATCCAACCGGCTACTCGCTAGGGTGCTGACCTTTTACAAATTAAGTCGGGACCAATCACTAGGGCACAAGCTAGAAGATTCAAAGACAATCTGGTTATCTTCATCCAAGGAGTGATTCAATCTCAAGAGGGCATGATATTATCCAAAGATCCAAAGCCCATCTTGAGTATCAAGTTACGAAGGTGGAAACGAACCTGATAAGCTGTTTTGGTACATTTTTAGGCCCCGAACAGCAAGGAACGGATTCACCAATTCATGAACTCAATTGATATTACCAAGAGGCCATGAAATCATGTCAAGGTAGAAGCAAAAGCAATCAAAGACCCCATTTGCACATAGACTTCTTTTTGGCCAAAATTGCTCACTTTTGGCATTGACTTTATTCTGTTTTGTTGATTAAGCACTTTCTCTTTGTTCCAATCAAGGGAAACATATAGGAATCATTATTAATCATATTTGTCACCCAACATGGCATGTAAAAGATGATTTAGAGCCAAAACTAGCTGGTGATTGGATAAAGACAGCTTAATTGTCAACTAGTCAACTAGTTTCCTAATTTGAGTTCGACTTTTTGTTTTAGGAACTATCCTTAATTTTGGTTTTTAGTTGTTTATTTTGTGGAAAAATTAATTTAGAAACATTGATATTTTATTATTTCAATTGTAAATTGATTAATTCTGAGTTCAAAATAAAGGAATTAATTAATCCAAAATTAGATTAGGAAAGGAGGAGAATTCGGCCACACCTAGTTTCCTAAACATATGGCCTATTTCTCTATGGTGTTTTAGGGTTTTTGTTTTATCTTAAAGGCTTATTTTATCAATAAAGTTTGGTGCATGATTCATATATAAAATTACTTAAAAGAAAGAATTCTCTTTGTTCTCTTTGAGCACCTAAAACATTGAACAGAAATCAAGTGTTTTAGTTTGACTTATCAATAGGACATCCATCACCTATTGTGACATCTTTATCATATACCAAGGTTTCTAATCACAAGTTGATTAGGGGTTAAGGTGACCATTAAAAACTAAACTTAATTTTTGATCCAGGCTAATATGATATGGGTTTAGAACCAAGTTAACCTAGCATATTTTAGTGATTGGAGCTGTTTTAATGCAAGAAGGAAGACCCATAGCATACTATAGTGAGAAGTTAAATGGAGCGGCATTGAAGTACCCACCCTATGACAAAGAGATGTATGTGTTTGTGAAAGCTTTGGAGACATGGCAAGCTTAACTGATGGCAAGCTAAGTAGATTGAGTTCATTAAGACTTTTCTTTACATCATTCGCTACAGGAAACGTAAGGAAAATGTGGTTGCCAATGCATTATCCTAAAGATATATATTACTTTCTACCTTAGGTGCTAGATTGCTTCGATTTGAACAAAGAAAAGAACTTTATGAGCATGATAGTGACTTTGGTGAAATATTTAGGAATTGTACTAAATATGGTTTTAATAAATTTTACATCTTTGAGGGATATTTGTTTGGGAAAAATCAACTTTGTGTACCTAATTGTAGCATTAGGGAGTTACTAGTTCGGGAATATCATAGTGGGGTTTTAATGGGTCATTTTGGTGTTTTAAAGAATTTATCCTTACTGCAGGAACATTTTTATTGTCCTAACATGAGAAGAGAATTGGAAAGAATACGTGAAAGAGGCCTGAAATGCCAAAAATCCAAGTCAAAGTTGAAACCGCATGGTCTTTACATGCCTTTGTTGATTCCATCCTTTCCATGGGTGGATTTGTCTATGGATTTTCTTCTTGGTTTACCTAGGTCTAGAACAGGTAAGGATTCAATTTTTGTTGTTGTAGATAGGTTTTCTAAGATGACACATTTTATTACATGTAATAAAACTGATGATGCAACTAATGTAGCTAATTTATTCTTTAAGAAAGTAATGAGACTTCATGGTATGCCTAGGACTATTATTTCGGATAGGGACGCTAAGTTCTTAAGTTACTTTTAGAAAAATTTGTACGCTAAGTTAGGGACTAAGATTTTATTTTTAACTACTTGTCATCCATAAACTAATGGACAAACTGAGGTAGTAAATAAACCTTTGTCTACATTGTTAATGGCGTCAATTAGTAGAAATTTAAGAACACGTGAAGAATGTTTGCCAGATGTTGAATTTGCTTATAATAGATCTTTACATTTAGTTACTAAATATTCTCCATTTGAGATTGTTTATGGTTTTAATCCTTTGACTTCATTAGATTTAATACTTTTTCCTTTAAGCGAACGTGCTAATCTATATGGAAAATAAAAAAATAATTTTATAAAGCAGATTCATGAGAAGATAAAAGCAAACATTGAGAGGGGGATGGAACAATATTCAAGGAATGCTAATTAAGGAAAAATAAAGGTTGTGTTTGAACCTAGAGATTAAATTTGGTTGCATTTAAGAAAAGAGAGTTTTCCTGAACAAAGAAAGTCAAAGCTTATGCCTCGAGAGGATGAACTTTGTCAAGTTCTAGAGATGGTCAATGAGAATGCTTATATACTTGACTTAACAGGTGAGTATAATGTGAGTGCTTCATTTAGTGTTGCTGATTTATCTCCATTTGCTGTAGGTGATGACTTTGATTTGAGGAAAAATCCTTTTCAAGAGGAGGGGAATGATAAGAATTCCACCCATACCCTACAATCGACTACCTGCTGGGGTGTTGACCCTTTACAAATGAAGTCGGGACCAATCACTAGGGCACAAGCTAGGAAATTCAAACAAAATATGGTTAACTTCATCTAAGGAGTGATTCAATCTGAAGAGAGCATGACATTATCCAAAGAACCAAAGCTCGTCTTGTGTATCTAAGTTATGAAGGTTAAAATGGACTCGACAAGCTATTTTGGAACATTTTTGGATCCCGGGAGGCAAGGAATGGATCCAATATTTCATGAACTCAATTGATATCACTAAGAGGCCATGGAATCAATGCAAGACCAAAGTGAAGCCATTAAAATGAGGTATGTGAAGCTTCATAAGGGCCGAAAATCATCAATTTAGATGTTGACTTTGACTTATTCCAATAAGGAGCAACATATGGGAGTTATTATTAATCCTATTTGGCATCTTACGTGGTATATGGGAGCTGATTTGGAGCCTAAACTAGCTGGAGATTGGATAGAGACAGCTTAGTTTTCAACTAGTCAACTAGTTTCCTAATTTAAGTTTGACTTTTTGTTTTAGGAAACTATCTTTTATTTTGGTTTTTATTTGTTAATTTACTGGAAAATTTACTTTAGGAAAGTTAGAATTTTATTATTTTCATTGTAAATTAATTAATTCGTAATTTAAAATAAAGGAATTAATTAATCAAAATTAGAATAGGAAAGGAGGTTGAATTAAGCCACATTAAGGAAACCACTATGGTGGTTAGTTTTTTAGCTAACTTGTCTAGGCTTTTATTTTGTGTGTTCAAACCTATTTAAAGCTATTTTTCAATGAAATTCAGTACATTATTCATACAGAAAAAAATATTTGTGAGAAAGAATTCTTTTTGTTCTCTTTGAACACCTAAAAAAACTAATAGAAATCAAGTATTTTAGTTTGACCTATCAATAGGACATCCATTATCTATTGTGGTGTCTTCATCATATACCAAGGTTCTATATACCAAGGTTTCTAATCAAAAGTTGATTAAGGGTTAAGGTGACATTAAAACCTGAACTTAATTCTAATCCAGAATAATATAATACGGGTTTAGGAGCAAATCGACCTAGATTTGTATCAGTTCGGCCTTACCTTCTTGGATAGGTGATGAAGCCATGGGTGCCACACTAGCCCTTTCTTTAAGGTTCTTGGCCTCCCTCCTTTGTTGCATTTGAAGTTGATCTCTAAACACCTCCTTTAAAGTTAATGGCTCGAGTTTAATCTTCTTTCCCTTAAAATTTAAAAGCAATGGCATTCTCTCTTTCATATTGTATTGTGTCTTTATCAAATTGCCATGGCTTCCTCAATAATATATGGCTAGCATGCATGGGAACAACATTACATAAAACAACATCCATATATTTATCAATGCTGAATTTTACCTTGGCTTGTTTGTTCACTTTCATCTCACCACTATCATTAAGCCATTGTAATCGATATGGTTCAGGATGTTTAATGGTTGTTAATCTTAATTTCTAAACTACCAAATTACTAATTACAATAATACAACTTCCACTATCAATTATCATACTATAAAGTTTACCATGGATTTCACATCGGGTATGGAAGATATTTTCTCTTTATGTTTGGTCCTCATCCTTGTGTACAATTAAAACCCTCCTTGCCACCAAGCTCAATGCGGCATTTGAAGCTTTAGAGTCTCAGTTTCATCTTCAGTTTCTTCCTCCTCATGCTCAAACTCAATTTTAGTTTTATCACTATCAGACTCCAACTCGCCATTGTCTTTCAACACTATGATTATTTGGTTTGGGCATTGGTTGGCAATATGTCCTCGGTCCTGACATTTGAAACACACAATATCTCAAGTTCTTGAAGATTTAGGATTAGATTTACATTCAGATTTGTGTGCTTAAGTTGGTTTGGCCGTAGCATTTCTCGTTGGCCGATTGGTGCTCTCATCTTCTTGCTTCAGTTTTGTCTTTACTTCATAAGTGGGCTCCTGCTGTTAGAAACACTTCCAAACCGTGATCTTGCACCCCTTCTCTTGAATTGGTTTTCAATCTTGATGGCCACATGAAACAACTCCTCCAATTCTACGTATTGTTGTAACTCCACTTGGTTGGCTATCTCATGATTCAAACCACCCAAAAATCATGGCATGGTTCCCTCACGATCCTCATTCATGCTCAACCTCATCATGAGCATCTCCATCTATTTATGGTAATCCACCACGGTCCTACTTCCTTGTGTCAATGATTGAAACTTTCGATGTAGCAACCTATGGTAATGACTAGGTACAAATCGCTTTCTTATGGCTCCTTTCATTTGTCACCAAGTAGTAATAGGTTCATCTCCAACTCTTCTTCGGGTACTTTGCTCATTAGTCCACCAATGGAGTCCATAATATCCAAATTCCAAAGTGGCCAATTTCACCTTCTTTGCCTCGGAATGATTATGGCAATCAGATATCATCTCCATATGCTCTTCCCACTCTAAGTATGCATCTGGATCACCTTTTTCCAAAAATGGTAGGATATTCACTTTAACATTTCCAAGGTCATCATCCTCATCTATAGCTTGCCTCCCAAGGTTTTGCCTTCCTTGGAATGCAAAAATATCATCAACTCCTCCTCTAGATTGTCTCCAAAATTACCTTCCTCAAATCCTACCCTAGGACGTCCATGGCGTCCTTGACCGTGTCCTCCATGTAAATCCACCCTAGGATTCGGCCTACCTTGTGAGTTCTCAAATCTGTCCATTCTTTGGTCTAGGTGATCAAAGCAAGCATTTATCCTTTGGAGTTTTTCCAAGATCGCCATCATGTCGGTAGGTTCACCTCCACTTCCTGTTGCTCGAGATTCACCCTTAAACCCTATGGATTCCTCTTCATTAATTCTTTATAAGCCATCTCCTCTTTTCATTCTTAAATTGACCATGTTAGTATAAATAACACAAAAATTCTCATCAAAATCATTATTTTACATTTTCACTCAAATAAGATCTCGACACTCGTGTTTGCACACTAGTTTTGGCTTTTGACTCTCTTTTAAATTCACACTCTATTGCCTTTTCCACTCATGAGAATATCTCAAAATTCTATTAAAATACACTTAAAATAGGAGCTAGATCACAAGTACACCCTGATTAAACTTATCAGTAAAACAACAACTAAAACAAACAAATATCGAGGGAATTGACAAAACCTAGTCTTGGCCTAACTAACCAAAAATAAGGTAAATCAACAAGCAATTTTTTGAAATTAATAAGGAATAGACCAGAATATTAAGAAATCAAAAATTTAAGGATAAATTTTAGGAAGGAGATTCAAACAACAAACGAGAACAATTTTGATCAAAATATGGAATCATTATTGGTTGTAGTTCTTGTAATTTTAAGTTTTTGTTTCAAATTCTTTACCAATTTTAATCCAAACAATTTTACCACTCAAAATTCAAATCTCCAGCAGCCAATATTGAATGAAATAGTAGCAACTCCAACAATTCACAAGAAAACAATATTCAAGCCTTTCAAACTTCAAAACTGACCTTTTGTGCAATAAATGTTTTTTTATTCGGCTTTTCTTCATCTTTTTTATCTTTTTCTAATTACTCTCAAAATATAAACACAACTATAGTAGTAAGAATCAACATCCAAAATTCCAATTCCAACATCGAAAGTTCCACCAAACCTGAGACCAACTTTCAACAAAAACAAATTGCAAAAATTTATAGATTTTATGCAATACGTTCTCAAAATCTTTTTTTTTTTTAAATATATGAATGCAATTAATTTAAGATTAAAACAGCAAATAAAAATCAATAATAACCCAAATTACTACGAATTAATATGCAAAACCACCAACAAACTACGAAGCAAAAATTTGGATAAAACCAGGCACAAATTCAGCTATGAAGAAAAAATCTTTTTTTTTTTTAATATGCAGAACATGGATAGATAGGAAACAACTTTAACCTAATGTTAAAATGACAGAATAACATAAAACAAAATAAAACAAATAAGATAGATCAAACATGAACAAAATTCGGCTCTGATACCAAATGATACAGACCTAGGTCGACTTGCTCCTAAACCCGTATGATATTAGCCCGAATCTTAATTAAGTTTAGGTTCTAATGGTCACCTTAAGCCCTAATTAACTTATGATTAGAAACCTTGGTATATGATAAAGATGCCACAATACATGATGGATGTCCTATTGATAAGTCAAAATAAAACACTTTATTTCTATTAAGTGTTTTCGGTTTTCAAAGAGAACTAAGAGAATTCTTTCTTACAAGTATTTTTCTGTATGAATAATGTGCTGAATTTTATTGAGAAAATAAACATTTAAATAGGTATTGAAATACAAAACAAAAATATTAAAACACCATAGAGAAACCGGCCATAGGTTTAGGAAACTAGGTGTGGCCGAATTCTCCTCCTTTCCTAATCTAATTTTGGATTAATTAATTCCTTTATTTTGAATTAGGAATTAATTAATTTACAATTGAAATAATAAAATATCAGCATTCCTAAGTTAATTTGTCCAGAAAATAAACAAATTAAAACAGAAATAAAAGATAGTTTCCTAAAATAAAAATTCAAACTCAAATTATGAAACTAGTTGATTAGTTGACAACTAAGCTATCTTTATTCAATCTCCAGCTAGTTTTGGCTCCAAATAAGCTACCATATTCCATTTAGGATACCAAATAGGATTAATAATGATTCCCATACGTTGTCTCTAGATTGGAATAAGTTAAACTTACTTGAACAACAAAACAAGTCAAATCCAACACCAAAATGAGCACTTTCGGCCAACAAGAGTAGTCATGTGCACAAGTGGAATTAAAATACTTTTTTATGAGAATCCGCCGTACCCATACAACCGACAACCCGCTAGGGTGCTGATCCTGTACAGTTGAAGACCGGACCAATCATTAGAGCTCAGGCCAAGAGATTTAAGGATAACCCAGCTGTCTTTATACAAGGACTTATCAATCTCAAAAGCCTTGTTAATACCCGAAGATATAAAGCCTGCTTTAAGCATCCAAATGGTGGATGCCGATATGGACCCGGGTAGTTGTTCTAATGCAATTATGGACTCCGGGTAGCAAGGAATGGGTTCAACACTTCTTGAATTCAATTGATATAACTAAGAGGTCATGGAAGAACCAAAAGCAACCAAAGAAGCCATTTGCGCATGGAAGGGATTGTTGGCCAAATTTTCTGTATTTGCCACTGGCTTTGTTGTATTTTTGTGATTAAGCATTTTCTCTTTGTTCCAATCAAGGGAAACATATGGGAATCATTATTAATCCTATTTTGCATCCTACATGGTATATGAGAGCTGATTTGGAGCCTTTATAAGCTGAAAATCGATCAAAGATAGCTTCGTAGTCAAACTAGTAAACTAGTTTCCTAATTTGAATTTAACTTTTTTGTTTTGGGAAACTATCTTTTATTTTTATTTTTATTTGTTTATTTTCTGGAAAAATCAAACTAGGAAAGTTTCTATTTGGAAATAAACAAATTAATTAATACAAATTAGTTTAAGACAGCAAGGTGACTATCGACCAAGCTTGATTTCCTAATCTCTATAGCTGATTTTGACTATTCTTTTAGGGTTTTATTTTGGTCTTTCAAAGCCTATTTAAAGGCTTATTTTCAATGAGAAATCAACTTACATAATTTACAAAAAAATATTTGTGAGAAAGAATTCTCTTTGTTCTCTTTGAACACCTAAAACACCATTAGAGAGTGAGTGTTTTAGCTTGACTTATCAATAAGACATCCATCACCTATTGTGGTGTTTTAATCATATACCAGGGTTTCTAATCACAAGTTGATTAGAGGTTAAGGTGATCATTAGAACTTAAACTTAATTGTGATTCAGGCTAATATAATATGGGTTTAGGTGCAAGTCGACCTAGGTTCGTATCATTTGGTATCAGAGCCAAAATTTTATTCAGGTTTGCTCTATCTGATTTGTTTTATTTATTTTTATGTTATTCTACAATTTTAACATTATGTTGAGATTGTTCTTAGTTCATACATGTTCTGCTTTTAAAATAAAGAAAAATTATTCCTAGTCAAATTAGATTTCCTTATTTTACCGTATTTTTGCTTCCTAGTTTGGTGGTTGCTTTCACCATTGATCTTATTACTTTGGTTTATTGTTGAATTTTTTTCTTTGCCATTTTAATCTTAATTAGTTGCATCCATATATTAAAAAAAAAAGAGAGAGAGATTTGAAAGCATATTGCATCAATGCTAAAAATTGTGCAATTTGAATTTGTTTGGAGTGCGGTCACGGGTTTGGTCAAGTTTTTGGCTTTGGAATTGAAATTTTTGGTGTGATTATTGCTACTAGACTTGAGTTTATATTCTGTGAGTGTTTAAAAAAAAAAAAAAAGAGAAAAGAAAGAAAAGCTGAAGATTTAAAAAAAAAAATTACAAAAGGCCGGTTTTAGTTGAAGTTTGGAGTTTGAATTTGTTTGCTGGAATTTTGTTGGAGTTTCTGAGTTATTACCTATACGTTCAATATTTGGTTTCTGCAAAATTAAACTTTTAGTGCTAAAACTTTTTGGATTAAAATTGGTAAAAGATTTGATACAAAGACTTAAACTACTCCATATTTATTCAAATTGTTTATTGTTCATTGTTTGAATCTCTTTTCTAAATTTTATCTTGGAATTATTGGCTTCTTAATATTCTGGTCAGTTCATCATTGATTCCGACAATTACTTATTGAATTATCTTATTTTTGGTTAGTTAGGCCGAGAATAGGTTTAGTCAATTCACTTGGTATTTGTTCGTTTTAGTTGCTGTTTTGTTGATAAGTTAAATTAAGGCAAACTTGTGATCTAGCTCCTGTTTTGTGTGTGTTTTAATTACCACTTTCAGATAATTTTTTGAGTGGAAAAAGCAAGAGCTTGTGAGCTTAAAAGAGGGTTAAAAGCCGAAACTAGTGTGGAAATATGAGTGTTGAGACCTTGTTTGAGTGAAACACATAAGGAAGTGATTTTGGTAAGAATTTTTGTGTATTTATACTAACATGGAAGATTCAAGGATGAGAAGAGGAGATGGTTCATTTATAATTCATGAAAAGGAATCTATTGGGTTCAAAGGAGATTCTCAAGCAGCAGGAAGTGGAGGTGAGCCTGCAGAGATGATGGCAATTTTGGAACAACTCCGAAGAATGAATGCTCATTTTGATCACCTAGATTGAAGATTAGACAGAGTAGAAAATTCTCAAGGTGGACCGAATACAAGGTTAGATGCACATGGAGGCTGAGGACATCCTAGAGAAGAAATCGGGGATGGAAATTTTGGAAATGATTTCGAAGAGGGGGCCGATGATATTTTTGGTTACCAAGAAAGACCAACCCGTGGGAGGCATGAAACATTAAGGTCAACATTTCGCCATTTATAGGAAAGAGTGATATGAAAGCTTACCTAGAATGGGAGGTGCGAATGAACATGATTTTTTATTATCATAACTATTCGGAGGCTAAGAAAGTAAAATTGGCAGCTTTGGAGTTTGCACATTATGCACTCCAATGGTGGACAAATGAGCAAAGTACCCGAAGGAGAGTTGGTGATGAATTGATTACTACTTGGTGATAAATGAAAGGAGCCATAAGGAAGAGATTTGTGCCGACTCACTATCATAGGTTGCTGCATCAAAGACTTCAATCATTAACTCAAGGAAGTAGGACCATGGAAATTACTATAAAGAGATGGAAATGCCCATGATGAAGCTCAACATGAATGAAAATTGAGAGACAACCATGGAAAAGTTTCTAGGTGGTTTGAATTGTGAGATAGCCAACCAGGTGGAGCTTCAACCATATGTAGAATTGGAGGAGATGCTTCATGTGGTGATCAAGATTGAAAATCAATTCAAATGGAGGGGAAGCTCACAGTTTAGAGGTGGTTCAAATAGCAGGAGGACAACTCCAAGTGTTTGGAGAAGCAACTCCCCTTTTGATTCAAGACAAAAATAGAAATATGAGGAAGAAAGTTCAAACCGGCCAAAACAGGAAGTCAAAATCGAATTTGTCCAAGCACCTAAGATTGAAGGCAAAACTAATCCTAAATCTTCTAAAACACGTGACATTGTGTGTTTTAAGTGCCAGGGACGAGGACACATTGCCAATCAATGCCTGAATAGGATAATCATGGTGTTGAAAGGTAATAGAGACTTGGAATCCGAAAGTGAAGAAAGTGAGATTGAAACCGAACTTAAAGAAGAAGAAATTGGAGGTGAGGAACATGAAGAATATGAAACACTCAAGGATTCAAGGGCTGAATTGAGCTCAGTGGCAAGAAGGGTTCTAACCATGTACAAAGATGAGGATCAAATTAAAAGAGAGAACATCTTCAACAGTCAATGTAAATTCAAGGTAACATACATAGTATGATAGTTGATAGTGGAAGTTGTAATGTGGTAGTTGATAGATTAGGGTTAGCAACCATTAAACATCCCGAACCATATAGATTACAATGGCTTAATGATAGTGGTGAGATGAAAGTAAACAAACAAGCCAAAGTAAAGTTCAGCATTGATAAATATGTGGATGTTGTATTGTGTGATGCTGTTCCCATGCATACTGCTTATATTTTATTGGGGAAGCCATGGCAATTTGATAAGGACGACATACACTATGGAAAAGAGAATTCCATTGTTTTTAAATTTAAAGGGAAAAATGGTTAAGCTAGAATCGTTAACTCCAAGGGAAGTGTTAGATATCAATTTCAAATGCAACAAAGGAGGGACACCGAATGGCTCAATGAGAAAGCAAGCATAGCACCCATGGTTTCTCCATCCATTCAAGAGGGTAAGTTTGAACTTGCTATCCAAGGTAAGTCCCCCAAAACTCAAGTTGAGTGGAAAAACCAAGACAAACCCAAGAATGATAGAAAATTTGAAAAAGCCAAGAGTGATGAAGGAAAAGGGGAATTCATGAGTCACAAAGCAAGAGAGAGAAAAGAGAAAAAAATGAAGAATTTTTATCTTAGTCTTGGGGAAGTTAAAAGGGCATTTTTAAGTGATAAACCTTTGCTGGTCATGATTTATAAAGATGTTTATTTAAATGATCAAGCTAACCCCAAAGAACTTGAATTGCCAAGTTCTATCTCTTTTCTTTTACATAATTTTGAATATGTCTTTTCCAAGGAGATTCCTAGTGGTTTACCACCTATCCAAGGGATTGAATATCAAATTGAATTTGTGCCGGGAGTTGCAATTCCTAATAGACCTGTATATAGGAGTAATCTTGGGGAGACAAAGGAGCTACAAAGGTAGGTATTAGAGCTGTTTTAATGCAAGAAGGAAGGCCCATAGCATAGTTTAGCGAGAAGCTAAATGGAGCTGCTTCGAAGTACCCGACCTATGATACAGAGATGTATGCGTTGGTGAAGGCTTTAGAGAAGTGGCAACATTACTTAATGCCGAAAGAGTTTGTGATTCATACGGATCATGAATCATTGAAGCACATCAAAGGCCAAGGAAGCTTAACCGACAGCATGGTAAGTGGATTGAGTTCATTGAGATTTTTCCTTATGTCATCTGCTACAAGAAAGATAAGGAAAATGTGGTTGCCGATGCATTATTCCTAAGGTATGTATTGTTTTCTACCTTAGATGCTAGATTGCTTGGATTTGAACAATTGAAAGAACTTTATGAGCATGATAGTGACTTTGAAGAAATATTTAGGAACTGTAAAAAACATGGTTTTAATGAATTTTACATTTTCAAGGGATATTTGTTTAGGGAAAATCAACTTTGTGTGCCTAATTATAGCATTAGGGAATTGTTAGTGAGGGAAAGTTATGGTGGTGGTTTAATGGATCATTTTCGTGTCTTAAAAACTTTATTCTTACTGTAAAAACACTTTTATTGGCCTAACATAAAGAGATATGTGGAAAACATTTGTGAAAGATGCTTGAAATAATGAAAATCCAAGTCTAGGTTCAAACTGCACTATTTGTATCTTTCATTGCCGATTCCTTCAATTCCTTGCATGGATTTGTCTATGGATTTTGTTCTTGGTTTACCTAGGATAGGTAAGGATTCAATTTTTGTTGTTGTCGATAGATTTTCTAAAAAGGCATATTTTATTGCATGTAATAAAACTGATGATGCATATAATGTTGCTAATTTATTTTTTAAGGAAATTGTGAAGTTGCATGATATGTCGAAAACTATTTTTTCAGATAAGGATGCTAAGTTCTTAAGTTATTTTTGGAAAACATTTTGGGCTAAGTTAGGAGCTAAACTTTGATTTTCAATTACTTGTCATTCCCAGACTGATGGACAAACTGAAGTAGTAAATACGACTTTGCCTACATAGTTAAGGGCTTTAATTAGTAGAAATTAAATAACATGGGAGGAATGTTTGCCATATGTTGAATTTGCTTATAATAGGTCTTTGTATTCAGCTACTAAATATACACCATTTAAGATTGTTTATGGTTTTAATCCTTTGACTTTATTAGGTTTAACACCTTTACCTTTAAGTGAACGTGCTAATCTAAATAAAAAGCAATGTTGAAAAGGTGGTAATCTTGCCACCATGTGCAAACCAAAATCCACCAAGGTTTGGACCCTCTTTCTTTCTTTAAAAGAAATATTTTGTTGAATGACCTAATGCAATATTTATGTCTATGTTTATGTTCTTTTTAATGTCTTTTGAATGCCTTAGTTTTATTATGTTTATCTTAGGAATTGTCTCTTTGTTGGGTATTGATTTTATTTCGTAAAATGGTTATGTGCTGGAAATACTTGGGACTG
Organism: Ziziphus jujuba; assembly: GCF_031755915.1. Classification (NCBI taxonomy): domain Eukaryota; kingdom Viridiplantae; phylum Streptophyta; class Magnoliopsida; order Rosales; family Rhamnaceae; genus Ziziphus; species Ziziphus jujuba. The sequence goes on from NC_083390.1 coordinate 10,907,876, forward strand.
GCATTCTCTAAGCTTTTAGAATGAGGTTACAAATTTTGGATATGTTGTAATAGACATGTAGAAGAAAATATAGAAAAAATAATGACTCAAAAAGGCCTTGGGAAGCCCAAGCTATGCAGGTTGCAAATTGGTATAACTGCTGAGATTTCCAACAATTATGGCTCCACGGGTTTGAGATGAATTGGAGCCCTTACCCAATTCTTTTGGACTTGGCTTTCTCTAGATTTCATCCTTAATATTTTAACATTCCACATGACAAAATTCAAGCAATTTGGATGAAGATATCCAAGCCTTCCATCTGGTCAAAGTAGTAGACAGGATTAGGTGGAGATAGTTTTTTTAAATTCAAAATCTCACCAACCCTTGTCGTAATTATGCACTCACATGTGAGCTGATGTTGAATGGTTATGCATCATAATTTTGAGTGGGAAATGTATAAATTTTGAATTTTAAAGGCTTCCATTTGGTCCCACACGCACCTCAAATGTATGAGACAAGTTTTGTATGTATATATGCAACAAATGAATGAAAAGAAAAATGAAATAGTGTGCTGTCTAGTTTTGTATGGCCTACTCTAACATCTTCGCTTCTTCTTCATCTTCTTCTTCTTCCTTAAAAACAAAAACCTAACAATCCTAAATATCACCATGCTAAAAACAAACACAAAAATCACCTAAACATCAAACCAAAAATCGGATTAAAGGTTATGCACAAGACTAACACCTTGTGTACAACACTCTTGGCCAAGTGAACTTAAAACCACACCAAACTCCAACATGGTATTGGAGCTTTGTTTGAACCATTGAGGGACCTTGTGAGCTTTCTTTCTAGCCTATTTTCTTGTGAGAGAACACCTCATTTCATTCCTATCATTTTTTGTTTGAAATGGTACAAAAATCTAGCTAGAAAACTCACCAAAAATCCAACCCAAGAGCCATTTTCTTCAAACGTCCGATTTTATGTCATGGCTTCTTAAAGTTTTGCACCTCCCACTCCACCAAAATTTAAGGGCTAAGATTACTCCATTTGGAGTGTAAAGATGAAAGCCTACCTACAAGCCTTTGGACTTTGGGATGTGATGGAAGAAGGTCATGAAGTTAAAGAGTTGAGAGCAAATGCCGCACAAGCACAAAGACTTGACCATGTGACCGAGATAGCTAAAGGATTCAAGGCTTTGACAGCCTTTCATTCTTCTGTGAGTGACTCCATCTTGACTAGAATCATGTCATGTACAAGTGGTAGAGAATTTTGGTTAAAGTTGCAAGAAGAATTTCAAGGAAACACTAGAACAAGACAAATACAAGTTTTAAACTTAAGAAAAGAGTTTGAAACAATTAGAATGAAAGAAAATAAGTTGGTTAAGTACTTCACCGATATACTACTAAAGGTTGTGAACCAAATTAGAGTCTTTGGAGAGCCATTAACCGACCAAAGGGTTGTAGAGAAGGTATTAGTGAGCTTACCCAAAAAGTTTGAAACTAAGATTTCTTCTCTTAAGGAATCAAGGAATCTTAGTGAGAATACTTTGAGTGAGTTTATTAATGCCCTCCAAGCAACCAAACAAAGAAGAGCCATAAGAAAGGAGGAGTCTTTGGAAAGTGCTTTTATGTCTAGTCAAAGCAAAAAGAATAATAAAAGGAACAACAACAAGAATAAAGGAGGAACCGGTTATGGAGGTTTAAATAACAACAACAATTCCAACAACAATAACAATGCAAGGCAACAACAAGGAGGACAACAACAAAACCGTAGGGGTTATCCACCATGCCCCCATTGCAAGAAGCATGAACATACACCAAACAAGTGCTTTTGGAGACCGGATGCAACTTGTAACAAATGTGGGCAAAGAGGACATGTTGGCAAAGTATGCAAGCAATGAAGGCAACAAGCAAACGTTGTGAATGAGGAGGTCGAGACCTTATTTGTTACTACATGCCTTAAAGCTACAAGTAGTTGTTTTGGTTGGTTGGTAGATAATGGTTGTTCACACCACATGACTTTTGAAGAAATTAACTTTGTGGAGGTTGATCGATCCTACAAGACAAGGGTGAAGATTGGGAATGGAAACTTCATGAATGTAGAAGGAAAATGAGACATCTCATTTAACACCAATAATGAGTGTTGCACAATTGGTTGAAAAGGGATATGTTTTGAACTTTGGTTGTGATGGTTGTTTGATATTAGATACTTTTAGAAATGAGGTGTTTAAAGTTTCCTTGAAAGATAAAAGCTATAGGTTGAATTTACTAGATAGTGAACAAGTTTTGAAAGTCAAAGTTAAGTCTATTTCTTAACTTTGGCACAAAAGGCTTGGTCACTCTAGTTATGGTGCAATGAAGAATACTAATGCTTTGGTGAATAATATGCCCTTGATTGATGATATGAAAAATGTGTGTGAAGTTTGTCAACTTGGAAAGTCCACTATGTTGCCATTTCCTAAAATTGGTGCATGGAGAGCCAAGGAGAAGTTAAAACTTGTTCATTCGGATATGTGTGGTCCTATGAGTGTGTCTTCCTTGAGTGGTCATAAATATTTTCTCACCTTTATTGATGACTACTCTATGATGTGTTGGCTTTATTTTCTCACACATAAGTCACAAGTTCTAGAAAAAATTATGGAATTCAAGAAGTTGGTTGAAAATCAAAGTATGTCCACTTTGAAGTGCTTGAAGACCGACAATGGTGGTGAATATACTAGCCTAACTTTTAAAGATTTTTGCAAAGAAAGTGGAATAATTCATCAATTTACCATACCATACACAACACAACAAAATGGTGTGTGTGAGAGGAAGAATAGGACATTGATGGAGATGGCTAGGTGTATGATACATGAAAAGAAAATGCCAAAGAAATTTTGGGTCGAGGCTATCTATACTAGGTCCTACATTCAAAACCGATGCTTCACCAAATCCATTGAAGGCAAGACACCCTATGAGTTGTTGCTTGGAGAGAAACCATCTTTAGAGAATGTTAAAGTGTTTGGTAGTGTGTGCTTTCTCCATGTTCACTCACACATGAGAGATAAGCTTGACAAAAAGGCTAATGTTGGTGTCTCGGTGGGATATAGTGAGGTTACCAAAGGTTTTGGAGTCTATGGTAACAAGAGATGTGAAGATTAATGAGAATGCAAAATGGGATTGGAGTAAGGAGAAGCTATTGGTGAATGAGGATGAGCCACGGCTTGAAGAAGAAAATGAAGAAAGAAATGTTGAAAACAACAATGATGAAGACGATGATGATGAAGACAATGAGGAGGATGATGATCTACTTCAAGAAACCATTAGAGCCGATTTGGAGGTTGGTGATGGTGTTATAAGGGAGAGATCTTTCTCGGAGATTTATGAAAGGTGTAATGTTACACTTGGTGACCCTACATGTGTGCAAGAGGCCTTGATGAAAAAAGAGTGAAAGGAAGCAATGGATGTGGAAATGGAGATGATTGAGAAAAATGAGACTTGGTCCTTGGTCACTAAACCAAAAAATAAGAAAGTAATTAGTGTCAAATGGATCTTAGAACTAAATACAATCCGGATGGCACTATTTACGAACACAAGGCCGGGTTGGTGGTCAAGGGTTATGCACAATAAGCCAGAGTTAACTATGGGGAGACGTTTGCACCCATAGTAATGATGGAAACCATTAGACTCATCCTTGCTCTTTCGACTATCAAGCAATGGAGTGTGTTTCACTTGGATGTGAAATTGGCATTCTTGAATGGTGTATTGCAAGAAATGTATGTGAAGGAACCTGAGGGCTACGTGATTGAAGGACATGAAGATAAGGTTTATAAGCTTCACAAAGGGCTTGGTATGGAAGGATAGATGGCTACTTACTTGGACATGACTTTAGGAGGAGCCAAAATGAACCCACTTTGTACGTGAGGGTTGAAGTGATACAAACTAGGATGACCTACTCCTAAACCCATAACAAAGATTAATTTAGACCGCCTAATTACAAGATATCAATGGAAGACCTCGACTCATTACCTATATTTGAGGTAAGAACCTTGGTATGGTAAGACACCACAATAGGGTGCGGAATAACCTATTGATAAGTCAAATTTGAACTCCACAAGCAAAGCTTGAAAAGTCGATATAGTTCTTAGAGATCCAAGAGAATCATGCTCACTTTGAATCAAAATTGTAATCTAAATTTTATTCATGACTTATGTGCCTTTAAATAGGCAAAATAAATTACAAAGCACTCCTAAATTTACCTAAAATAAAAGTGGCCAAAAATTAGGTTTAGGAAACCTAATTTACCTCCTAGTTTCCTCATAAAAATAGGCAAGTAATTTAAAAATCTAATAAAGCTAAATTAGGAAAATAAAATAGGCAACATGCCAAAATCCAATCAAGAAATAAAATAAAAACTAATGTTTTCTAATTATAAAATTTGGCCAAGCATAGTTGGATGACATGTAGGCGCATATCACCCTCCACGTGGCAAAAGTGCTATGTCACCATATGATGCCACATCACCATCCATGTCATTAAATCATGCCACAACACCATATTGTTGGATTCCATGCATTAGGCTTTTTTTCATGTTGGCATCCTCTGCTCCAATCATATGAACCAATTTTTGTTCATCTTCAGCAATGAACTTGCTTCCTCGGGATGTGAACACCTCTTAGATTAACCCATTTGATGCATCTTTAAACCTCTTTGCTCTTGCCCTGGTTATTGGTCCCGTAGAGATTTGAAGTGGTTCTGGACTCCATCTTGGAGTGCTCCTGGTCATGCACTCATCATGAAGGAAGCATGATAGTGATTGTTTTTGTAGGTGGATGATTGTTGGTCACCGGTGAGGACCCAAGGAACGTGGATAAGCTAAGGCATGAACTTGAGAAGGAGTTTGAAATGTCCAGCTTGGGTCTCATGAATTACTTCCTTGGTATGGAAGTAATGCAATGCCAAAGAGGAATATCTATATCATAAGAAAAGTACATCAAGGATCTTTTGAAGAAATTCAATCTTGAAGAATGCGATCCAATGAGCACTCTAATGATCCAAAGAGAGAGGTACCAAAAGGAGGATGATGCACCAAAGGTAAATCCTACTCTTTATCGATCCTTAATTGGTAGTTTGCTTTATGTATGCTCATCTAGACCAGATATTATGTATGTCGTGTGCGTACTCTCAAGATACATGCAAGCACCCACCTAAACTCATCTTAAAGGTGCCAAAAGAGTTCTTAGGTATCTTAAGGTTACTAGTAATTATAGAGTTTGGTATGAAGCAAAGGATGAGTTAAAGCTTGTTGGCTATTCGGATAGTGATTAGGCAGGCTACATTGATGATATGAGGAGTACTTCAGACTACTTATTTTCACTTGGGAGTGGTCTTTTCTCATGGAATGTAGAGAAATAAAGCACAACCGGTCAAAGTACCATCGAAGCCGAATACATTACTTGCTCATCTTGTGCAAACCAATGTATTTGGTTAAGGAAGTTGATGGGAGATCTTGGTCATACTCAAGAAAGTCCAACCATCATCAAATATGACAACACTTTAGCAATTTCAATAGCCAAGTCCACTTTGGAGTATGTGAATTCGGAGGAGAACCTTGTGGATGTGTTCACAAAGCTACTTGGAAAGACCATATTTGAGGCATTAAGGACTCTCCTTAATGTCTATAGCAAGATTACCAAGGAGAAGTGTTGAAAAGGTGGTAAGATTACCACCTTGTGCAAACCAAAATCCACCAAAGTTTGCACCCTCTTTCTTTCTTTAAAAGAAAGATTTTGTTGAATGACCTAATGCAATATTTATGTCTATTTTATGTTCCTTTTAATGTCTTTTTCATGCCTAATTTTTTATGTGTTTAGCTTCGAAACTATTTCTTTGTTGGGTATTGATTTTATTTCATAAAATAGCTATGTGCTGGAAACAGTATTTCCAGCAACATAGGTCCATTGTTGGGACTGGCATTCTCTAACCTTTCAGAATGAGGTTACAAATTTTGGATATGTTGTAATAGACATGTAGAAGAAAATATAGAAAAAATAATGACTCAAAAAGGCCTTACGAAGTCCAAGCTATGCAGGTTGCAAATTGGCATAACTGCTGAGATTTCCAACAATTATGGCTCCACGGGTTTAAGATGAATTGGAGCCCTTACCCAATTCTTTTGGACTTCGTCTTCTCTAGATTTCATCTTTAATATTTCAACATGCCACATGATAAAATTCAAGTAATTTCGATGAAGATATCCAAACCTTCTATCTGGTCAAAGTAGTAGTACAGAATAAGGTGGAGACAGTTTTTTTAAATTCAAAATCTCAACAACTCTTGTCATAATTATGCACTCACATGTGAGCTGGTGGTTGAACGGTTATGTATCATAATTTTGAGTGGAAATGTGTAAATTTTGAATTTTAAAGGCTTCCACACACCTCACATGTATGAGACAAGTTTTGTATCTATATATACAATAAATGAATGAAAATAAAAATGAAATAGTGTGCTGTCTAGTTTTGTGTGGCCTACTCTAACATCTTCTCTTCTTCTTCATCTTCTTCTTCTTCCTTCAAAAAAAAAAAAAAAAAACCTAGCAATCCTAAATATCACCATACCAAAAACAAACACAAAAATCACCTAAACATCAAACCAAAAACTAGATTAGAGGTTGTGCACAAGACTAACACCTTGTGTACAACACTCTTGGCTAAGTGAACCCAAAACCACACCAAACTCCAACAAGTAAAAAGCTGATTTTGTGAAGCAGATTCATGAAAAGACAAAGGCAAATATTGAGAGCAAGACCGAGAAATATGCAAGCAATGCTAACCAAGGTTGGATTAAAGTTGTCTTTGAACCTGGAGATTGGGTTTCATTGCATTTAAGAAAGGAGAGGTTTCTTAAACAAAAAAAAGTCCAAACTTATGCCACGTGGGGATGGACCTTTTCAAGTTTTGGAGCAAATTAATGAAAACACTTACAAGCATGACTTACTGGGTGAGTATAATGATACTGCTACATTTAATCTTGCTGACATATCTCCATTTGCTGCAGGTGATGATTTTGATTTGAGAGAAAATCCTTTTCAAGGGGAGGGGAATGATGAGAATTTGCCCATACCCGTACATCCTACAGTCCACAAGGGTGCTAGTCCTATACAGTTGAAGAATGGGACAATCACTAGAGCTCAAGACAAGACATTTAAGGACAACCTAGCTGGATTTATACAAGGAGTTATCAATTCTTAAAAGGGCTTGTCAATACCAGAAGATTCAAAGCCTGTTTTAAGCATCCAAGTGATGGAGGCTGCTATGGATGTGGGTAGTTGTTTTAGTGCAATTATGGACTCCAGGCAGCAAGGAATGGGTTCAAGACTTCTTGAAATCAAATTTATATCACTAAGAGTTTATGGAATCAAGTCAAGGCAGAACCAAAAGCAACCAAAGAAGCCATTTGTGCATGGAAGGGATTGTTGGCCGAATTTGCTATATTTGCCGCTAGCTTTGTTGTATTTTGGTTATTAAGCATTTTCTCTTTGTTCCAATCAAAGGCAATGTATGGGAATCATTATTAATCTCATTTGGCATCCTACATGTCATATGGGAGCTAATTTGGAGCCTTGACAAGCTGAAAGTTGGTCCAAAATAGCTTAGTGGTCAAACTAGTCAACTAGTTTCCCAATTTGAATTTAACTTTTTGTTTTAGAAAACTATCTTTTATTTTGGTTGTTATTTGTTTATTTTCTGGAAAAATCAAACTAGGAAAGTTAGAGTTTTATTATTTTGATTGTAAACTAAATAATTCCTAATTCAAAATAAAGGAATTAATTAATACAAATTAGTTTAGGAAAGGAACGTGACAATCGGCCAAGCTTGGTTTCCTAATCTCTGTGGTTGGTTTTGACTATCCTGTTAGGGTTTTATTTTGTTCTTTGAAAGCCTATTTAAAGGCTTATTTTCGTTGAGAAATTAGCTTACATAATTTACAGAAAAATATTTGTGAGAAAGAATTCTTTTTATTCTCTTTGAACACCTAAAACACCATTAGAGAGTGAGTGTTTTAGTTTGACTTATGAATAGGATATCCTTCACCTATTATGGCGTCTTCATCATTTACTAAGGTTTGTAATCACAAGTTGATTAGGGTTTAAGGTGACCATTAGAACCTGAACTTAATTGTGATTTAGGCTGATATAATACAGGTTTAGGCACAAGTCGACCTAGGTTCGTATCACTTTTGCTTCTGCCTGGACATGATTCCATGGCCTCTTGGTGATAGCAATTGAGTTTATGAAGTGTTGGATCCATTCCTTTTTGCCTAAGATCCAAAAATGTACCAAAATAGCTTGTCAGGTCTGTTTCTGCCTTCATAACTTGGATACATGAGACGGGATTTGGTTCTTTGGATAATGTCATGCCCTCTTGAGATTGAATCACTCCTTGGATGAAGCTAACCAAATTGTCTTTCAGTTTCCTAGCTTGTGCCCTAGTGATTGGTCCCGACTTCATTTGTAAAGGATCAGCACCCCAACAGGTAGTCGGTTTTACGGGAACGGGCGGATTCTCATCACTTGAATCCCACAGAATCCTCTCCAAGTTCTCTTATTAAATCACCTCCTATTCTTATTCTTGAATCTGTCATGTTAGTTGATACGAACCTAGGTCAACTTGCTCCTAAACCCATATTTTATTATCCCAGATTAGAATTAAGTTAAGATTCTAATGATTACTTTAACCCCTAATCAACTTATGATTAGAAACCTTGGTATATGATGAAGACACCATAATAGGTGATGGATGTCTTATTGCTAAGTCAAACTAAAACACTCGATCTCTATTCGATTTTTTATATGTTTAAAGAGAACAAAGAGAATTCTTTTCAAAAATAATTTTTGAATAATAATCTAATCTTTTTTTTAAATTGAAAAATAAGCCTTAAAATAGGCTAAAGTCACAAAACAAAAACCCTAGAAACGTTAGGGTAACATTCGGGCAACATAGAATAGGATTATGAAAGTGCCAAATTTTCTATGTTTCTTAAACTAATTTTGATTAATTAATTCCTTAATTTTGAAATAGGAATTAATTAATTTACAATCAAAATAATAAAATATCAACCTTTCTAAATTAATTTTTCTAGCAAATAATTAAATCAAAACCAAAATAATAGTGTATTTCCTAAAACAAAAACTCAAATTTCAAATTAGGAAACTAATTGACTAGTTTTCTAACCAAGCTATCGTTGTTCAATCACCAGCTAGTTTAGGCTCCAAATAAGCTCAAATATGCCATATAGGATGTCAAATAGGATTATAACTGGTTCCACACGTTTCCCTTGATCGGAATAGCAAAACTTGCTTGAAATGTAAATAGAACCTTTCCTAGTGCCATATCCATGAAAACCAGCCAAGTTGAAGGCTTATGCTCAAATATAGCTTTTGAACAGCTATGCTTCTGCCTTGGCTTGATTTCGACCCCTTGAAGTGGTCAATCATGAGCCAACAAATTCATCCTTTGCTGCCCAAAATCTATAAATGTACCAAAATAGCTTTCCGAGTCCATTTCAGCTTTCATAACTTGCATGCATAGAACAGGCTTTGGATCTTCAGGTATTATCATGCCTTCTTGAGATTTAATAACACCATGAATGAAGTTAACCGAGTTTTTCTTAAATCTCTTAACTTGTACCCTTGTGATTGGCCCCGTCTTCAATTGTATGGGATCAACATCCCCAACAAGCAGTCGGTTGTATAGATATAGGCAAATTCTTATCGTTCCCCTCCTCTTGAAAGGAATTTTATCCTCAAATCAAAATTATCACCTGCACAAACAGAGATAAATTAGCAACATTAAATGTAGCACTCACATTATACTCGCCTGGTAGATCAAGCTTGTAGGCATTTTCATTAACCCTCTCCAAAACTTGAAAAGGTCCATCCCTTCGAGGCATAAACTTTGACTTTCATTGTTTCAAAAATATTTCCTTTCTTAAGTGCAACCAAACCCAATCTCTGGGTCCAAATACTAACCTTATTCAGCTTTGGTTAGTAACCTTGGCATATTGCTCGGTGCTCCTCTCAATGTTTTTTTTTTTTTTGTTTTGTAAAGAATCTGCTTAACAAATTCAGTTTTTTATTTTCCATCTAGATTAGCACGTTCACTCAAAGGCAAAGGTGTTAAATCTAATGGAGTTAAAGGATTAAAACCATAAACAATTTTAAATGGAGATTATTTAGTTGCTGAATGCATAGACCCATTGTAGGCAAACTTCACATGCGGCAAACATTCCTATTAAGTTTTTAAATTTTGACTAATTAATGATCTCAACAATGCAAGCAAAGTTCTTTTCTCACTTGTTGCAAACTTAAAGGAATGCTAAGTTTTTAAGTTATTTTTGGAAAACTTTATGGGCTAATTTAGGAATTAAACTTTTATTTTCAACTACTTGTCATCCACAAACTTGATGGACAAACCGAAGTAGTAGTAGGACTTTGTCTACATTGTTACGAGCTTTACATAGTAGGAACTTAAGAATATAGGAAGAACGTTTGCCACATGTTGAATTTGCTTATAATAAGTCATTGCATTCAGCCACTAAATATACACCATTTGAGATTGTTTATGGTTTTAATCATTTGACTCCATTAGATTTAACACCTTTACCTTTAAGTGAACATGCCAATCTAGATGGAAAACAAAAAGCTGATTTTGTGAAGCAGATTTATGAAAAGACAAAGGAAAATATTGAGAGGAAGACTGAGCAATATGCATGGAGTGCTAATCAAAGCTAAAAACAAGTTGTCTTTGAACCTGGAGAATGGTTTTGGTTTCATTTAAGGAAGGAAAGATTTTTTGAACAAAGGAAGTCCAAGCTTATGCCGCGTGGAGATGGACCCTTTCAAGTTTTGGAGCGGATTAATGAAAATGCTTACAAACTTGACTTACCAAGTGAGTATAATGTTAGTACTACATTTAATGTTGCTAATTTATCTGATTTTTCTGCAAGTGATGACTTTGATTTGAGGGAAAATCCTTTTCAAGAGGAGGGGAATGATAAGAATCAGCCCGAACCCACACAACCAATAATTGGCTGAGGAGCTGATCCGATGCGGATGAAGACTGGGCCAATCACTAAAGCTCAAGCCAAGAGATTTAAGGACAACCTGGATGCCTTTATGTAGGGAGTAATTAATTATCAAAAGGGCTTGACAATGCCCAAAGATAAAAGCCCGTTTTAAGCATCCAAGTGGTGGAGGCCAATACGGACCCGGATAGCTGTTTTCATGCAAATATGGACTCCGAGCAGCAAGAAATGGTTCCAACACTTTATGTACTCAATGAATATCAATAAGAGGTCATGGAATCAAGCCAAGATAGAATCAAACACAATCAAAAAGGGCACTTGTGCGCATAAGAGGAAAAGTGGCCTGTTTTGCTGGATTTTGTTGTTAGCTTTACTGTATTTTGCTGAGTTGGCATTTTCTCTTTGTTCCAATCAAGGGCAACATGTAGAACTCAGTGATCATCATATTTTTCATCATACAAGGCATATGGAAGCTGATCTGGAGCTTAAATTGGTCAAAGATTGGTCAAAGCTAGCTTAGTTAGAAAGATAGTTAATTTGTTTTCTAATTTGACTTGGACTTTTTGTTTTAGGAAATTAGTCTTTTATTTGGTTTCTATTTATTTATTTTCTAGACAAATCAACTTAGATAATTTATTATTTTAGTATTTCAATTGTAAATTAATTAATTCCTAATTCAAAATAAAGGAATTAATTAATCAAAATTAGATTAGGAAAGGAGATAGAAAATTCGGCCACATTAGGAATCTAATATGCTTGGCCAATTTTGTCCTAAGTTTTTAGGGTTTTATTGTTTTATGATTGTAGCCTATTTAAGGGCTTCATTTCTAGGAGGAACACACCTTTAAGGGCTTCATCTCTTTGTTCTCTTTGAATTCCTAAAACACCATTAGAGAGTGAGTGTTTTAGCTTTGACTTATCCATAGGACTTCCATAACCTATTATGACATCTTTATTATACCAAGGTTTCTAATCACAGGTTGGTTAGGGGTTAAGGTTTTCCATAAGAACTTGAACTTAATTGAGATCCGAGCCAATATAATACGGGTTTACGCACGAGTCGACCTTGGTTCGTATCAATATCAAAAAAGTCTTTCTCTACATGAATGAAGTCCATGTCCACCTTGGCTGCATGATCGGACTTCATGAAGTGGTCAAACTTTTTTATAAGTCTGGTGGGTACCGATCTGTATGGGTCAAACTTCAAAGATGAAAATGATCGAGGTAAGGTGCGTTGTAGTTTCTTCCTCATGCAACCAACACTATATGGAGTTGTGATAGCAGCTGTGACCTACCTATCTCGCCTCCTAATACCTATCATCTGTTTAGCAGCTGCTACCTTTCTTGCACGTCTTCCGGGCCAAAACTTTAATGGAGACATAACATTGATAATCTCAACATCACATTCTTTCTTTTGATGACCTAAATCTTCCTTGTTTTCATCTTCTAACCCTATATTACCTTTAACATCTGCTCTCATCCTAACTCCCAAATCGAAGTCATCAGTACCTCCAAAATTGCCGAACTCACCTAAATGAGGCTTTGAACATTGACCTTGGCCATCATTGTCCTCCTAAATAATGCATAATAAACTCAATCAATCATAACATTAAACCCGTTAATATAAATAGGAATGAGTCGAAAGTAACTCAAATTCATACCTCAACTAAATAAATAACTTTATAGTTCATACTATATATAAAATTTGTAAATTAATTAACATAGATAGACATCAAAAAAGATAACAAGAATGCCATTAGAGTTGTACAAAAGCTCCATTTGCCATTGCATAAATTCTTAAGTTTTAATGTATGCATTACACAAATATATCTATATATCTATATGTACAACAGACTGTATTTCAATTAGCAAGGTTTTGTTTAGATCAAAAACGAGGAAATGAAAAGGAAAAAAAAAGATAATTTTTAGGGTGAGAGATTAGGGTAGCATATCATTCAACATCAATTTCAAATGGTTGTGGCAAAAATTAAATAGATCACAGCTGCTCCATAACAGAAAGGATATAACTCAAATTCAGTTATATCAACACAATCACTACCTTAACTTGCACTCCTTGGTACTCCATTAGCTTATCAATCTTAGTCTACAACCTTGCAAGCTCCCTAAGCATCGACATTCTTAAGTCTTTCATATTTTGGTGTACACCAACCACTTAGCCTTCTAGAATACTTAATATATCTTTCAAATGTCCCTAAATAATCAAAATTATTAGAGTTGATAAAATAAAATTAAAAAAATGAATACTTATTAGTAGGTACAATAATAAAAAAAAAATTCATACAATTTTTTACAAACCTCATTATGGGATGACGGTTCGTGTGGAGTCAATGGATGGATACAATCATGATCACTAACTCCCATCACCAACGATGAAGGATGGCATGCAGAAGGTGTATGATAAGTACTGATGTGATTCTGCCCGAGGCCGCTCAACCGATAACCCGCTGGGGTGCTGACTCGACACGGATGAAGACTAGGCCAATCACAAGAGCTCAAATTAAGAGATTTAAGGACAACCTGGGAGTATTTATATAGAGGGTACGCAATCTCAACAAAGCTTTTCCATCCTTGAAGATACGAAGCCTATTCTAAGCATCCAAGTGGTGGAAGCCAATACGGACCCGGGTGACGGTTTTGGTACATTTTTGGAGCCCGGGAAGCATGAAATGGTTCCAATGCTTTATGGGTTCAATACATATGCCTAAGAGGTCATGGAATCAAGTTAAAACAGCCTCAAATGCAATCAAAAAGGGCTTGTACGGACAGCCTCAACAATTTGGCCGAATTTGCTGTATTGCTTGCTGGCTTTACTGTATTTTACTGTATTAGCCTTTTCTTATTCTTCCAAGCATGGGCAACGTGTGGGACTTCATATTCAGCTTATTTGGCATCCTAGAAATCATCTAGAAGCTGATTTGAAGCTCAAAGAGGTCAAAGATTGATCAAAGTCAACTTGATCAAAAAGGCTAGCATTTTTAGTTTCCTAATTTGTTTTTACTTTTTGTTTTAGGAAACTACCATTACTTTTTGGCTTTTATTTATTTATTTTCTGGAAAAATAACTTTAGGAAGGTTTTTATTTTATTCTTTCCATTGTAAATTAATTAATTCCTAATTTAATATAAAGGAATTAATTAATCAAACTTAGATTAGGAAAGGAAGTATAGTTTCAGCCAACTAGGTTTCTTTATGTGTGGTGGCTGGTTTTCTTTATGTTCTAGGGTTTTATTTCGTGGCTTTGCAGCCTATTTAAAGGCTTAGTTATCAATAAGAAAACAACTTTGATTTGATTAAGAAAATACTTGTGAGATTAATTATCTCTTTGTTCTTTGAGAACACCTAAAACACCATTAGAGAATTGGTTGTTTTAGCTTGACTTATCAACAGGTTTTCCATCCCCTATTGTGGCGTCTACATTATACCAAGGTTTCTAACCACAGGTTGGTTAGGGGTTGAGGTCCATTCCATTAGAACTTGAACTTAATTAAAGATCCGGGCTAATATAATACGGGTTTAGGAGCAGATCATCCTAGGTTCGTATCATTTGATATCAGAGCCTAATTTTATTCAGGTTTGATTTATCTTTATTTGCTTTAATTGTTTCTGTGTTATTCTGCAATTTTAGCATTAGGTTAAGGTTGGATCCATCCTATCCACGTTCTGCATCTTAAAAAAAAAAAAAAATTTCATTCCTAGTTGAATTAGGATTTCCTAGTTTTACCGTATTTTTGGTTTTCTAGTTTGTTGGTTGTCTTTTATCTTTGTTCTTCATAATTTTGGTTTTTGTTAATTTTCCTTTGCTGTTTTAGTCTTATAAATTTGCATTCATATATTCAAAAAAAAAAAAGTTTGCAGCATCATTTAAAAAATAAAAAAAAAAAAGCAGCACATTTTGTTTATTTGGAGGTCACGGGTTTGGTGTTTGTTTTGGAGTTGGAATTGCAATTTTGGTCATTATTCTTGATACTGCAGTTGTTTATGTTCTGTGAGTGAAAAAAAAAAAAAAGAGGTAAAGCCGAATATATAAAAAAATTAAAAATTAAAAAATTAAAAAAAACAGAAAAATATTTCGGTTTGTTGGAGTTTGACTTGTTTGCTGGAAATTTGTTGGAGCTACTGGTTTTTGATTATTTATTCAATATTTGAATTGCTGGGAAATTATTTCTGCTGCTGGATATTTGGATTTTGGGTGCTTAAATTTTTTGGATTAAAATTAGTTAAAGGAATTGATACAAAACTTGAATTACAAGAACAACAACCAACACTTTTCTATATTTCTGTTCACTTTGATTCTTGTTCGTATTTGAATTTCTTTTTCTAGAATTTTATTATTGAACTCATAATCTATTACCATCTGGTCCAGTTCTTCAAAATTCCAAAGTTTTCTCATTAATTTGCTTTATTTTGTCTAGAAAAACCGAAAATAGGTTTTTTTCATTCCAATCGGTATTTGTTTATTTTTGCTTACTGTTTTGTTGATAAGTTTAATTAAAACATACTAGTGATCTAATTGCTGTTTTGTGGGTGTTTTAATTAGAACTTTGAGATAATTCATTGAGTAGAAAAAGGCAAGAGAGTGCGAGCTTAAAAGAGGGTAAAAGCCGAAACAAGTGTGCAAACACGAGTGTCGAGTCTTTATTTGAGTGAAACACGTAAGGGAGTGAAATTGGTAAGGTCCTATTTTATTTTTATTGCATTATTATACTAACATGACAGAATCAAGAATGAGGAGAGGAGATCCACCCTTGGGGATCAATGAGGAGGAGTCCGTAGCATTCCATGGCGATGCCCGAGCTACCGGGATTGGAGACCAAGTGGACATGAGAGCTGTTTTGGAGTCAATACAGCGGGTTAGTGCTCAAGTTGAGCATGTGAATCAAAGGATGGGAAGGCTAGAAGTTTCCCAAAGAATTCCAAACACAAGAAATAGGCAAGAATTCCATGGAGGACGAGACCGAGGACGAGGAGGTCGCGAGAGACATAGAGAGGAATTCGATGAGAAGCCATTCGGTGGAGACTTTGAGGAAGGTATGGACGAAACTTTTGCTGTCCAAGATAGAGCTGGCCATGGAAGATATAGGAGGGAAGAAACAGATGGCAATCTTACCAATATCAGGATCAACATCCCACCCTTCATGGGAAAAAGTGACCCCGAAGCATATTTGGAGTGGGAAGAAAAGATGGAGATGATATTTGACCGCCATAATTATTCAGAGGCTAAGAATGTGAAATTGGCAGCAATGGAGTTTGGCCATTATGCATTCCACTGGTGGACCAATGAGCAAAACACCCGAAGGAGAGTTGGTGATGACTTGATTACTACATGGCGACAAATGAAAGGAGCCATGAGGAAGCGATTCGTACCATCACACTATCATAGGTTGCTGCATCAAAGACTTCAATCTTTATCTCAACAACATGGATCCGTGGAGGATTATTACAAGGAGATGGAGATGCTTATCATGAGATTGAACATGAATGAAGATAGGGAAGCAACTATGGCAAGGTTTCTTGGTGGTTTGAATCGTGAAATAGCCAATCAACTAGAATTGCAACAATATGTGGAATTGGAGGAGCTGTTGCATGTGGTTATTAAATTAGAGCATCAATTCAAGAGGAGTGGTGTAAGATCATGGTTTGGAGGTGTTTCCAACAGTGGAAGGTCCAATTCAAGTGGCTGGAGGAACAATCCTATCTATGAAAGCAAGCCAAAGCTGAAAGTCAAAGAAGAAAGTTCAAACTGGCCAAGGAAGGAGACTAGAATCAAATCTGTCCAAGCACCAAAGAATGAGTTAAAATTAGATCCTAAACCTTTTAGAACTCATGATGTTGTGTGTTTTAAGTGCCAGGGAGGAGGACACATTGCTAGCCAATGCCCTAATAGAAGAATCATGGTGTTAAAGGGCAATGACGAGCTAGAATCGGAAAGTGAAGAAAGTGAGGATGAAGCCAAGCAAGAGGAGGACTTGGAGGATGAACCCGAAACCTTGCAAGCATCCAATGCTGAATTAAACTTGCTTTTTAGGAGAGTACTTGCTGCATACAAAGATGAGGATGAAATTCAAAGGGAGAATATCTTCCACACCCGATGTCAAATTCAAGATAAGATTTGTAGTATGATTATTGATAGTGGAAGTTGTACAAATGTAATTAGTAACATTGTAGTTGATAAATTAGGCTTAATAACTATTAAACATCCAGAACCTTATAGATTACAATGGCTTAATGATAATGGTGAAATAAAAGTGAATAAACAAGCCAAAGTAAAATTTAATATAGGTACATATGAGGATGTAGTTTTATGTGATATTGTACCCATGATTGCTGGACATATACTATTAGGTAGGCCATGGCAATTTGATAAAGATGCTACTCATTTTGGTCGAGAAAATAGTATTGTTTTCAGGTTTAAAGGGAAGAAGGTCAAGCTGGAACCATTATCTCCTAAAGAGGTTTACAAAGACCAATTACAAATGCAACAAAGGAGAGAAGCCGAAAAGCTTAAGGAAAAAGCAAGTATGCCACCAATGGTTTCACCATCCTTTCAAGAAGGTAAGAATGGGGTTGTTGATCAAGGTAAGGTTTCTAAGACTCATATTGAGTGGAAAGATCAAGGAAAAATCAAAAGAGAGGGGAAAGAGAGTGGCAAACCCAAGAGCTTGGAGAAGGAAGGGAAATCCGAAGGTTTGCGCCAATCCAAGGGGGAAAAAGAAAAAGAAAGAAAAGAAAGGTCAAGTACAACTTTTAATTGAGTTTAGGGGATATTAATAAGGTTATTAAGTGTAAGAAACCTTCGCTGGTCATGATTTATAAAGAAAATTATTTTAATGATCAAACTAACTTTCAAGAACTTGAATTGCCAAGTTCAATGATTTCTCTTTTGAAGGAATTTGGAGATGTCTTCCCAAATGAAATTCCAAGTGGACTACCATCCAATCAAGAGGGAAAAGGTAAGCTTGCTATCCAAGGTAAATCTTCTAATACTCAGGTTTTGTGGAAAGGTTTTAATAAAACCAAGAGTGAAAAATTTGGTGCAAAAGCCGAGAGTGAGGAAGGTGAGATGGGATTGAGTGAGAAAGGAAAAGGAAGACAAGAAAGGAAGAATATAAATTTTTATCTTAGCTTTGGTGATGTTAATAAAGTAATTATGAATAAGAAATCATTGCTGACCATTAATTTTAAAGATACTTATTTAAAGATGTCTTTATTGCATAGAACTTTATCTGCATTGTTGAGAGCTTTACTTAGTGGCAATTTGAAAATTTGGGAAATATTGTTTACTAATTTTAAAAAGTGTAATTTTTACCATAATGAGCATGTATTTCTAGATTTTGTTGTAATAGTGTTTGACCCACGAGATTGGCTTGGTTGCACTTACGAAAGGAAAGGTTTCCTAAACAAAGAAAGTAAAAGCTCATGCTGCCTATGGATGGACTTTTTCAAGTTTTGGAGCCGAATAACAAGAATGCCTACAAGCTTGATTTACCGGGTGAGTATAACATGAGTGCTGCATTTAATGTTACTGATTTAACTCCTTTTGCTGCAGGTGATGATCTTGATTTGAGGACAAATCCTTTTCAAGAGGAGGGGAATGATGTGATTCCGCCCGAGGCCGCTCAACCGATAACCCGCTGGGGTGCTGACTCGACACGGATGAAGACTAGGCCAATCACAAGAGCTCAAATTAAGAGATTTAAGGACAACCTGGAAGTATTTATACAGGGGGTAATCAATCTCAACAGAGCTTGTCCATACTTGAAGATACAAAGCCTATTCTAAGCATCCAAGTGGTGGAAGCCGATACGGACCCGGGTGACGGTTTTGGTACATTTTTGGAGTCCGAGAAGCATGAAATGGTTCCAATGCTTTATGGGTTCAATACATATGCCTAAGAGGTCATGGAATCAAGTTAAAGCAGCCTTAAATGCAATCAAAAAGGGTTTGTACGGACAGCTTCAACAATTTGGCCGAATTTGCTATATTGCTTGCTGGCTTTACTGTATTTTACTATATTAGCCTTTTCTTATTTTTCCAAGCATGGGCAACGTGTGGGACTTCATATTTAGCTTATTTGGCATCCTAAAAAGCATCTAGAAGCTGATTTGGAGCTCAAAGAGGTCAAAGATTGGTCAAAGTCAAATTAGTCAAAAAAGCTAGTATTATAGTTTCCTAATTTCATTCTACTTTTTGTTTTAGGAATTTACCATTACTTTTTAGTTTTTATTTATTTATTTTCTGGACAAATAAGTTTAGGAAAGTTATTATTTTATTATTTTCATTGTAAATTAATTAATTCCTAATTCAGAATAAAGGAATTAATTAATCAAATTTAGTTTAGGACATATTAGAATTCGGTCAAGTTTCCTAATTCCTATAGGAGTCCGGTTTGGAATTATTTTTTAGGGTTTATTTTGTTTCTTTCAAGCCTATTTAAAGGCTTATTTTTCAATAATAATGCAACTTTGATTTGATTAAGAAAATACTTGTGAGATTAATTATCTCTTTGTTCTTTGAGAACACCTAAAACACCATTAGAGAATTGGTTGTTTTAGCTTGACTTATCAATAGGTTTTCCACCCCCTATTGTGGCGTCTACATTATATCAAGGTTTCTAACCACAGGTTGGTTAGGGGTTGAGGTCCATTCCATTAGAACTTGAACTTAATTGAGATCCGGGCTAATATAATACGGGTTTAGGAGCAGAAAAGCCAAAAAGTAATGGTAGTTTCCTAAAACAAAAAGTAAAAACAAATTAGGAAACTAAAAATGCTAGCCTTTTTGATCAAGTTGACTTTGATCAATCTTTGACCTCTTTGAGCTTCAAATCAGCTTCTAGATGCTTTGTAGGATGCCAAATAAGCTGAATATGAAGTCCCACACGTTGCCCATGCTTGGAAAAATAAGAAAAGGCTAAAACAGTAAAATACAGTAAAGCCAGCAAGCAATACAGCAAATTCGGCCAAATTGTTGATGCTGTCCGTACAAGCCCTTTTTGATTGCATTTGAGGCTGCTTTAACTTGATTCCATGACCTCTTAGGCATATGTATTGAACACATAAAGCATTGGAACCATTTCATGCTTCCCGGACTCCAAAAATGTACCAAAACCGTCACCCGGGTCCGTATCGGCTTCCACCACTTGGATGCTTCGAATAGGCTTTGTATCTTCAAGTATGGACAAGCTCTATTGAGATTGATTACCCTCTGTATAAATACTCCCAGGTTGCCCTTAAATCTCTTAATTTGAGCTCTTGTGATTGGCCTAGTCTTCATCCGTGTCGAGTCAGAACCACAGCGGGTTATCGGTGGAGCGGGCTCGGGTGGAATCACATCATTTGATTACTACATGGCGACAAATGAAAGGAGCCATGCGGAAGCGATTCGTACCATCACACTATCATAGGTTGCTGCATCAAAGACTTCAATCTTTATCTCAAGGACATGGATCCGTGGAGGATTATTACAAGGAGATGGAGATGCTTATGATGAGATTGAACTTGAATGAAGATAGGGAAGCAACCATGGCAAGGTTTCTTGGTGGTTTGAATCGTGAAATAGCCAATCAACTAGAATTGCAACAATATGTGGAATTGGAGGAGATGTTGCATGTGGCTATTAAATTAGAGCATCAATTCAAGAGGAGGGGTGTAAGATCATGGTTTGGAGGTGTTTCCAACAGTGGAAGGTCCAATTCAAGTGGCTGGAGGAACAATCCCATCTATGAAAGCAAGCTAAAGCCAAAAGTCAAAGAAGAAAGTTCAAACTGGCCAAGGAAGGAGACTAGAACCAAATCTGTCCAAGCACCAAAGAATGAGGTAAAATTAGATCCTAAACCTTCTAGAACTCATGATGTTGTGTGTTTTAAGTGCCAGGGAGGAGGACACATTGCTAGCCAATGCCCGAATAGAAGAATCATGGTGTTAAAGGGCAACGACGAGCTAAAATCGCAAAGTGAAGAAAGTGAGGATGAAGCCAAGCAAGAGGAGGAGGACTTGGAGGATGAACCCGAAACCTTGCAAGCATCCAATGCTGAATAAAACTTGCTTTCTAGGAGAGTACTTGTTGCATACAAAGATGAGGATGAAATTCAAAGAGAGAACATCTTCCACACCCGATGTGAAATTCAAGGTAAGATTTGTAGTATGATTATTGATAGTGGAAGTTGTACAAATGTAATTAGTAACATTGTAGTTGATAAATTAGGCTTAATAACTATTAAACATCCAGAACCTTATAGATTACAATGGCTTAATGATGGTGGTGAAATAAAAGTGAATAAACAAGCCAAAGTAAAATTTAATATAGGTAGATATGAGGATGTAGTTTTATGTGATATTGTACCCATGATTGCTGGACATATACTATTAGGTAGACCATGGCAATTTGATAAAGATGCTACTCATTTTGGTCGAGAAAATAGTATTGTTTTCAGGTTTAAAGGGAAGAAGGTCAAGCTGGAACCATTATCTCCTAAAGAGGTTTACAAAGACCAATTACAAATGCAACAAAGGAGAGAAGCCGAAAAGTTTAAGGAAAAAGCATGTATGGCACCAACGGCTTCACCATCCTTTCAAGAAGGTAAGAATGAGGTTGCTGATCAAGGTAAGATTTCTAAGACTCATATTGAGTGGAAAGATGAAGGAAAAACCGAAAGAGAGGGGAAAGAAAGTGGTAAACCCAAGAGCTTGGAGAAGGAAGAGAAATCTGAAGGTTTGCGCCAATCCAAGGGGAAAGAAGAAAAAGAAATGATGTGATTCCCCGAGGCCGCTCAACCGATAACCCGCTGGGGTGCTGACTCGACACGGATGAAGACTAGGCCAATCACAAGAGCTCAAATTAATAGATTTAAGGACAACCTGGGAGTATTTATACAGAGGGTACGCAATCTCAACAAATCTTTTCCATCCTTGAAGATACGAAGCCTATTCTAAGCATCCAAGTGGTGGAAGCCGATACGGACCCGGGTGACGGTTTTGGTACATTTTTGGCGCCCGGGAAGCATGAAATGGTTCCAATGCTTTATGGGTTCAATACATATGCCTAAGAGGTCATTGAATCAAGTTAAATCAGCCTCAAATGCAATCAAAAAGGGCTTGTACGGACAGCCTCAACAATTTGGCCGAATTTGCTGTATTGCTTGCTGGCTTTACTGTATTTTACTGTATTAGCCTTTTCTTATTCTTCCAAGCATGGGCAACGTGTGGGACTTCATATTCAGCTTATTTGGCATCCTACAAATCATCTAGAAGCTGATTTGAAGCTCAAAGAGGTCAAAGATTGATCAAAGTCAACTTGATCAAAAAGGCTAGCATTTTTAGTTTCCTAATTTGTTTTTACTTTTTGTTTTAGGAAACTACCATTACTTTTTGGCTTTTATTTATTTATTTTCTGGAAAAATAACTTTAGGAAGGTTTTTATTTTATTCTTTCCATTGTAAATTAATTAATTCCTAATTTAATATAAAGGAATTAATTAATCAAACTTAGATTAGGAAAGGAAGTATAGTTTCAGCCAACTAGGTTTCTTTATGTGTGGTGGCTGGTTTTCTTTATGTTCTAGGGTTTTATTTCGTGGCTTTGTAGCCTATTTAAAGGCTTAGTTATCAATAAGAAAACAACTTTGATTTGATTAAGAAAATACTTGTGAGATTAATTATCTCTTTGTTCTTTGAGAACACCTAAAACACCATTAGAGAATTGGTTGTTTTAGCTTGACTTATCAATAGGTTTTCCATCCCCTATTGTGGCGTCTTCATTATACCAAGGTTTCTAACCACAGGTTGGTTAGGGGTTGAGGTCCATTCCATTAGAACTTGAACTTAATTAAAGATCCGGGCTAATATAATACGGGTTTAGGAGCAGGTCGTCCTAGGTTCGTATCAAGTACCATGATCACCATGGTCCGTAGGCTTATCTTTCGTTCTCCTCTTTCTTTTCACCTGATTCTCCATGGAGGCATGCTTTTGTTTCATACTTTTTCCACTGTTTGTATGTGGAACGGCCTCAATGTTTTCACGACCCTATGGTGGCTTATCTCCGACAATTGGTGCAACCCCATACGACATAGTATCATAAAGGACATCCTAAGCAATTTTGCCAATGAATGAGCGCTTATATTCGATTGCGTCCAATACGTCAACCACCAAATACTACAAAAGATAAAAGGGATAATCATGAAATGATTATTACATGGTGGACAATGGACTTTTATCACCAAAAATAGTACAATCCTAATACAATTCAATATAATGCAATATAATACATGTGCTTAAAAAACACAAACAAGTCTATAAAGAATATTACAATGTCCATAAAATGTATATGTATATATATAAGTAGTATTTTCTTACATCAGGATGACAAAAGACTTCAGCTGCCTTCTCAAATCTTGGCACCTGTGAAATATGGCAGTTGAAAATGAGGAAATGACATGTCCAGCAACCTATTTCCAAATGTTTTAGCTAACAAAGGAATTGTCTCAGAAAGAAATTTTCAAACAATAAATGAATAAGTATATAAATATATACTGTAAATACAAAACCGAAAGAAAACTCACAAACTTTAAATTGTAGTCATACAAACTTACTATAAAAGCCAAAAGAAACCCACAGACACTCTAAGTCTTTGACTTGTTTACTGGTGCTGTATGATAAACTACCCCATGGATAGTTATTGAAGTTCTCTGAATCATCCACCATCTCCAAGTGATTATAGGGTGCGGTGGCCATGCTTTCCTTGCCAAGAAGAACAATCTCCAGAAAATATAATAATGCCAACTTCAATCTATCACCATCGTCTTCATCATCATCTTGACATTATGCGGTCATGAAAGCTTCAGTATCTCTGAGTTAGTGACTTTTTGCTTTCCTCCAAAATGTAGACATGTAATAATTACAAACTCTCTATGCGTAAATCTAGCACCACAACATTCAAAAGTAAATACCATAGCATTCTAGTTGTCACAAATACACTGCCTACATACCATGTTGTTGACGATGTGGCCACTAAACTGTATCTCGTTGGCCTTCAAAAAGTGACCAAAACAACTATCCTCGAACTTCTTTCTTTGGGTTGGAGTAAGCTTGAACTTAATATCTGTCACGACTTTCCAGAAGTTGGATCTACAATTCACTTTTGTCCTCGATATCTCCGAGTCCTAAAACCTTCGAACAAATGTTGGTTGACATTCTGAATCCATTTATCTTAAAAATAAATACAACTAACAAATCATAAGATATGCTTGCATATGGATAGAAAATCGAAAGGACTGAAAACATATTAAATAGGAAAATATGAAAATCTGGCAAAAATTCTGTCGAACAAGTACAATTTGAAAGTTTGGAAAAAAGTGATACTTATGCATCTATTAAAAACAATTTCCCAACTAAAGGAATCTGTTTTCTGACTGGAATGCTTTCCGACAAAAGGAAAAGTTTTTTCCGACTGGATTAAAAACCTTCTGCTTGTCGGAAAATTTTCCAAAACCTACACATGAACAGCAAATGAACTAGACCTAACGATTTTGTGCAAAAATGAATTATAATAAAAATGTCAAAAGAAACTTTTAGAACCAACGCATATTGTGGATTTAAAAGCTATAATATCTTTTAAGTATTAGTGTCGATTATACATTAGGCAACATACCTACCAACATACCATCGGCTTTTAGGTTTTATGTACAATATATATCATAAATAACTATATTTTAAGCACCAAAGAAAGAGAAAGTTATATGTGACATTGCTTACGACGGATAACCTATGGTTCCAACTAACCTCAAACATTATGGTTTTATATTCAAATCTCCCATTAAATTCAACAAAAGTGAAGCTTCAAAAACTCCCCTGATTTCACATTCTAACAATGCAACACAAATATTTTCATCACACCGAATAACACAATATCATAAGCATGGTTCATAATGACAAAGTTTCAAAATTGAACAATTTACAAAGAGATGTGATACGAACCTAGGTCGACTTACTCCTAAACCCATATTATATTAGCCCGGATCAGAATTAAGTTCAGATTTTGATGGCCACCTTAACTCCTAATCAACTTGTGATTAGAAACCTTGGTATATGATGAGGACACCATTATAGATGATGGATGTCCTATTGATAAGTCAAACTAAAACACTCATTCTCTAATGGTGTTTTAGGTGTTCAAGGAGAACAAAGAGAATTATATCTCACAAATAGTTTTCTAAATAATATTAAAGGTGCATTCTCATTGAAAAATAAGTCCTTAAATAGGCTAAAGTCATAAAACAGTAAACCCTAACTTGCTAGATAAAATTCGGCCCAAAGGAATTAGGAAACAAGCTTGCCCGAATTTTTCATGCTTTCCTAAACTAATTTGGATTAATTAATTTCCTTATTTTGAATTAGGAATTAATTAATTTACAACTGAAATAATAAGATAATAACTTTCCTAAGTTAATTTTTACAGAAAATAAATAAATAGAAACCAAATAAGAGTCTAATTTCTTAAAATAAAAAGTCAAATTCAAATTAGGAAACTAGTTAACTAGTTTGACCACTAAGCTATCTTTGACTAATTTCCAACTTGTAAAAGCTCCAAATCAGCTCCCATATGCCATTTAGGATGCCAAATAGGATTAATTATGATTCCCATACATTTCCCTTGATAGGAACAAAGAGAAAAAGCTTACTCAGCAAAATAAAATAAGCCAACAACAAATACAGCAATTTCGACCAACAACTCCTTCTATGCACAAATGGCTTCTTTGATGGCTTTTGCTTCTACCTTGACTTGTTTCCATGAACTCTAAATGATATTAATTGAGTTCAAGAAGTGTTGAACCTATTCCTTGCTGCCTGAAGTCCACAAATGCACCAAAATAGCTATCTGGGTCTATATCGGCCTCCACCACTTGAATGCTTAAAACAGGCTTTGAATCTTAGGGTATTGACAAGCCCTTTTGAGAATTGGTAACTCCTTGTATAAGGCCAGCCAATGTTTCCTTAAATCTCTTGGCTTAAGCCCTAATGATTGGCCCGATCTTCAACTATATTGGATCTACACCCCAGCAGGTTGTCGTTTGTGGGGGTACGGGCAAATTCTCATCATTTCCCTCTTCTTGAAAATAATTTTCCCTTAAATCAAAATCATCACCTGCAGCAAAAGGAGATAAATCAGTAATGTTAAATGTAGCACTAACATTATACTCACCCAGTAAGTCAAGTTTATGAGCATTCTCATTAATCCGCTTCAAAACTTGAAAAGGTCCATCTCCTCGAGACATAAACTTTGACTTTCATTGTTCGGAAAATCTCTCGTTCCTTAGATGCAACCAAATCCAATCTCCTAAGTCAAACACTATCATAAAAAATCCTAGAAATACAAGCTCATTTCAGCAAAAATCATACTTTTTAATGATCATTTCAGCAAAAATCATACAACCTTTCCTTACTAAGTACTCCTAAAACCAACATAAGATGTCCTATATGATCATCTAAATTCCTACTATATACAAGAATATCATCAAAATAAACAACCATAAATTTTCCAATGAATGGGCGCATAACATGGTTCATTAATCTCATGAAAGTACTAGATGTATTAGTTAGACCAAATGGCTTTACTAACCACTCATACAAACCTTTTTTAGTTTTAAATGTGGTTTTCCATTCATCACCCCCTTTCATCCTAATTTGATGATACCTACCCCTAGGATCAATTTTTGAAAACATGCAAGCACCATATCATCTAATCTAGGAATTGGATGTCGATACTTAATGGTAATATTATTTATAGTTCTACAAACAACACACATGCACCATGATCCATATTTTTTAGGAACTAACAAAACAGGAACAATACATGGACTCATACTTTCCCTAATATAACCTTTTTCAAGTAATTAACTTACCTATCTTTGTAACTCATTTGTCTCCTCGGGATTACTCCTATATGCAGGCCTATTAGGAATTGTAGCCCCCGGTACAAAATCAATTTGATGTTCAATCCCTCGGATAGGTGGTAAACCATTTGGAATTTTATCCGGAAAAACATCATCAAATTCCTACAAAAGAGAAGAAATAGAACTTGGCAATTCAAGTTCTTCAAGATTAGCTTAATCATTTAAATATGCATCTTTATAAATCATGACCAGCAATGGTTTCTTATTCAAAATTGCTTTATTAACATTATGAAAGCTAAGATAAAAAATTTTATTTTTCTTTTCTTTTCGTTCTTTTTCTTTCCTATTCACGGATTCCACTTGTCCTATCTCACTCTCGGCTTTTTCAAATTTCCTCACACTCTCGGGTTTGCCTTGGTTTTTCCATTTAATTTGGGTTTTAGATCTCTTACTTGGACAGCAAGGTCAGACCCACCCTCTTGAATGGATGGTGAAACCATGGGTGCTATGCTTGCTTTCTCCTTGAGCTTTTCAGCCTCCCTCCTTGGTTGTATTTGAAGTTGGTCTTTAAACACCTCCTTAGGAGTTAATGGCTCCGGCTTGATCTTTTTACCTTTAAATCTAAAAACAATGGAATTCTCTCTCCCATAATGTATGGCATCCTTATCAAATTGCCATGGCCTCCCCAATAAAATATGACCAGCATGCATGGGAACCACATCACACAATACAACATCCACATATTTATCAATGATGAATTTTACTTTGCTTGTTTGTTTACTTTCATCTCACCACTATTATTAAGCCATTGTAATCTATATGGTTTGAGATGTTTAATGGTTTTTAATCCTAATTTCTCAACCACAATATTACTAATTACATTTGCACAACTTCCACTATTAACTATCATACTACAAATGTCACCTTGAATTTCACATCGGGTGTGGAAGATGTTCTCTCATTGTATTTGATCCTCATCTTTGTACACAGTTAGAACCCTTCTTTCCACCAAACTCAATTCACCCCTTGAAGCCTTAAAGTGTTTTAGATTCCTCATGCACTTTATCTCTAATTTCTTCATCAATAAATTCGATTTCAGCATCACTTTCTTCGCTTTCGGATTCCAAGTCTCCATTACCTTTCAGCACCGTGATTCTCCTATTTAGGCATTGATTAGCAATGCATCCTCATCCCTGGCACTTAAAACACACAATGTCATGAGTTCTAGAAAGTTTAAGATCAAATTTACCTTCATTCCTTGGTGCTTGGACAGATTCAACCTTGGCTTCCCTTTTTGGCTGATTGGTGCTCTCATCACCTAGCTTCGGCTTTGGCTTGTTATCATATGTGAGATTGCTTCTCCAAACACTTGGATTTTTCCTTCTGCTGCTTGTACCACCTCCACACCATGAGCTTGTACCCCTCCTCTTGAATTGATTCTCAAGTTTGATAGCCACAAGCAATATCTCTTCCAATTCCACATATTATTTTAATTCCAATTGATTGGCTATATCTTTATTCAACCCACCTAAAAACCGTGCCATGATTGCTTCTCTATCTTCATTCATACTCCCCACATAAAAATCGTGCCATGATTACTTCTCTATCTTCATTCATACTTAATCTCATCATGAACATCTCCATCTCCTTGTAGTAATCCTCCACGGTCCTACTACCTTGTGATAGTGATTGGAGTCTTCGATGTAGCAACCTATGGTAATAACTTGGTACAAACATTTTTCTCATGGCTCATTTCATTTGTCGCCAAGTAGTAATAGGTTTATCTTCAACTCTTCTTCGGGTACTTTGCTCATTTGTCCACCATTGGAGTACATAATGATCAAATTCCAAAGCTGCCAATTTTATCTTCTTAGCCTTCGAATAGTTATGACAATCGAATATCATCTCCATTCACTCCTCCCACTCTAGGTAAGCCTCCAAATCCTCTTCCCTTGCTGGTATCCCATAGGATGTCCTTCCTTAGAATGCAAAAATATCATCAATTTCTTCTTCAAGATTATCTCCAAAATTACCTTCCCCGAATTCCTTTCTAGGTCGTCCTCGGCCTCCTCAACCTCGACCTTAGCCTCCATGAACATCAAACCTTGTATTTGGCCAACCTTATGATGTTTTTAACTTGTCCATCCTTTGATCTAGGTGATCAACTAGAGCATTCATCCGCTGTAATTGTTCTAAGATCGCCATCATGGCAATAAGTTCATCTCCACTTCCCGTTGCTCTATAATCTCCTTTGAATCCCACGGATTCCTCTTCATCAATTCTCAATGAACCATCTCCTCTTCTCATCCTTGGATCTATCATGTTAGTAAAAATAATATAAAATTTCTCACCAAATTCACTTCCTTACGTGTTTCACTCAAACAAGGTCTCAACACTCATGTTTATACACTAGTTTCGGCTTTTGACTCTCTTTTAAGCTCACACACTCTTGCCTTTTTCCACTCAAAGAATTAACTTAAAGTGCTAATTAAAACAGACTTAAATAGTAACTAAATCATAAGTGTACCTTAATTTAAACTTATCAATAAAATAGCAAGCAAAAATAAGCAAATACCGAGCGGATTGATAAAACTTAGTCTCGGCCTTTCTAAGCAAAAACAAGGTAGATGAACAAGCAAATTTTTGGAATGAATAAAGAATCGAACAGAATATGAATAAACCAATAATTCAATGATAAAATTTAGAAAAGAGATTCAAACAATGAACAAGAATCAATTTGAACAAAATATGGAATAGTTGTTGGTTTTTGTTCTTGTAATTTAAGTCTTTGTGTCAAATCCTTTATCAATTTTAATCTAAATACTTTTAAGCATTCAAAATTCAAATATCTAGCAACCAAATATTGAATTAATAGACAATATCTCAGCAACTTCAACAATTTTCCAGCAACAAATTCAAACTCCAAATTGTAACCAAAAACAAGCGTTTTCAATTTTTTTTTTTTTATCTTCGGCTTTTTTTTTTTTTTAACTCACAGAATATAAACTCACTCCAATAGCAAAATCAATAACAAAAATTTCAATTCCAACACCAAAATTCCACCAAACCCGAGACCACACTCCAAACAAAAAAAACAATTGCACAATTTTTAGGATTTATGCAATATGCTTTCAAATCTTTTTTCTTTTTTCTTTTGTTTTTTTTTTTTTTTTGAACATATGAATGCAACTAATTAGGATTAAAGCAGCAAAGAAAAATCAACAATAAACCAAATTAACAAGAACAATGATGCAAAACAACCAATAAACTAGGAAACAAAAATACGATAAAACAAGGAAACCTAATTTGACTAGGAAATCTTTATATATATATATATATATATATATGCTGAACGTGTAGAATAGATGCAACCTTAACCTAATGCTAAAACTGCAGACTAACACAAAACAAAATAAAGCAAATAAGATAGATCAAACCTGAAAAAAATTCGACTATGATACCAAATGATACGAACCTAGGTTGACTTGCTCCTAAACCCATATTATATTAGTCTGAATCACAATGAAGTTCAAATTTTAACGGCCACCTTAACCCCTAATCAACTTGTTATTAGAAACCTTGGTATATGATGAGGACGCCACAATAGGTGATGGATGTCCTATTGATAAGTCAAGCTAAAACACTCACACTCTAATGGTGTTTTAGGTGTTCAAAGAGAACAAAGAGAATTCTATATCATAAATAGTTTTCTGAATAATATGAAAGGTGCATTCTCATTGAAAAATAAACCCTTAAATAGGCTAAAGTCACAAAACAATAAACCCTGACTTACTAGATAAAATTCGGCCCAAAGGAATTAGGAAACAAGCTTGCCTGAATTTTTCATGCTTTCCTAAATTAATTTGGATTAATTAATTTCCTTATTTTGAATTAGGAATTAATCAATTTACAACTGAAATAATAAGATAATAACTTTCCTAATTTAAGTTATCCAAAAAATAAATAAATAGAAACTAAATAAAAGGCTAATTTCCTAAAACAAAAGTCAAATTCAAATTAGGAAACTAGTTGACTAGTTTGACCACTAAGCTATCTTTGACTAATTTTCAACTTGTAAAGGCTCCAAATCAGCTCCCACATGCCATTTAGGATGCCAAATAGGATTAATTATGATTTCCATACATTTCATTTGATTGGAACAAAGAGAAAATGCTTAATCAGTAAAATACAATAAAGCCAGCAACAAATATAGCAATTTAAGCCAAAAACTCCTTCTATGCATAAATGGCTTCTTTGATGGCTTTTATTTCTGTATTGACTTGTTTCCATGAAATATTAGTGATATTAATCAAGTTCAAGAAGTGTTGAACCATTCTTTGCTACCTAGAGTCCACAAATGCACTAAAACAGCTACCCGAGTCCATATCATCCTCCACCACTTGAATGCTTAAAACAAGTTTGGATCTTCGGGTATTGACAAGCCCTTTTAAGAATTAATATCTCCTTGTATAAGGCCATCCAGGTTGCCCTTAAATCTCTTGGCTGGAGCCCTAGTGATTGGCCCGGTCTTCAACTGTACTGGATCTACACCCCAGCAGATTGTCAATTTTGCATGTACGGGCAGATTCGCATCAAGATGAGTTATCTTATCTAAAATAATCCATTATGAAAATTAAGCACAATGCTGGAAAACCATACAATGCAGCATAAATAAAGGTTCAAAGATAAATTTGTTACATTAATGCAAAATTAGTTTCCATAATA
Source organism: Ziziphus jujuba (assembly GCF_031755915.1). Lineage (NCBI taxonomy): Eukaryota > Viridiplantae > Streptophyta > Magnoliopsida > Rosales > Rhamnaceae > Ziziphus > Ziziphus jujuba. The sequence continues at coordinate 10,939,551 of NC_083390.1, forward strand.
TTTTCTATTTTGTTTAGAGAAGCAACTTATATTAATGGGGGACAAATCACCACCAATGCTTCTCTATCTCTTTATCTCTCTCTCTCTCTCTCTCTCTATCTATCTATCTATTTCTCTCTCTCTCTCTCTCTTTCTTTATCTTTGAGCGTGTGTGTGTGTGTTTGTGAAAGCTTCAAATTCTTGTTTTTTGTAATTTTCTCAGCATTCACTTGTAAATATATGATCTCAAATTCTATGCTTCAATTTTCTGCTCGGTCCATCATTTACTCCTCCAATGCTTAAAAAATAAAAAACTAATATTAGTAACAGAACTTAAATATTTATATATTTCTTAAGTAAACTAAAATGAGTTAATTTTATGCATGTACAATGGGTAGGCTTAATAATGTAACTCGCTTATTCTATCAATATATCTAGTAACCATCCTATAGAGCATACCCAATGTGAAAATACACGGTACCACCTCCCAAAAAATAAAATTATCCATCATAGGGAAAAAGCCATCAACATAACTTAAGTCAAAATCTGGGTGATACGAACCTAGGATGACCTGCTCCTAAACCCGTATTATATTAGCCCAGATCTTAATTAAGTTTAAGTTCTAATGGAACTGACCTCAACCCCCAACCAACCTATGGTTAGAAACCTTGGTATAATGTAGATGCCATAATAGGGGATGGAAAACCTATTGATAAGTCAAGCTAAAGCAACCACTTCTCTAATTGTGTTTTAGGTGTTCTCAAAGAACAAAAAGATAATTAATCTCACAAGTATTTTCTCAATTAAATCCAGGTTGTATTCTTATTGAAAATAAGCCTTTAAATAGGCTTTGAAAGAAACAAAATAAACCCTAAAAACCCTAGGAAAAACTGGCCACACAATGAAGAGTTCTAGCTTGACCGAATTTTCCTTTTCCTAATCTAATTAATTAATTCCCTTATTTTCAATTAGGAATTAATTAATGTACAAAAAAAATAATAAAATAAAGACTTTCCTAAACTTATTTGTTCAATAAATAAATAAATACAAATCCAAAATTAAAGATAGTTTCCTAAAACAAAAAGTAAAAACAAATTAGGAAACTAAGTATGGTAATTTTCGGCTAGGTTGATAATGACCCTTCTTTAGCCTAATTGGACTTCAAATCAGTTCAATAGTCTTTTTGGAATGCCAAATAAGCTTATTATGAAGTTCCTCATGTTGCCCTTGCTTAGAAATATGAGAAAAGGCTAATACAGTAAAATACAGTAAAGCTAGCAAAGACTACAGCAAATTTCGGCCTTTCTTCCCCTTGTGCGCAAACCACTATGTTGTTTGGCTTTGAAGCTGCTTTGGCTGGTTTCTATGACTCATCCACCATACGAATTGAACCCATAAGAATGGGGATCCAATTCATACAACCCGACCTCCATATTGGCACTAAAAACATCACCCGGGCCCGTTTTGGCTTCTATTGCTTGTATGAGTTGAACAGGCCTTGGTTCTTTAGATATGGACAACCCCTCTTGATTATGACTTATTCCTTGGATAAAGACAGCAAGATTCTCCTTGAACTTCTTGGCTTGGGCTCTAGTGATCGGCCTTCATTTGTATTGGATCAATACCCCAGCAAGTTGTCGGTTGAACGGTCTCGGGCGGATTGGCATCACTGGGTCTCAAGCACCTACACAACCAAATGGTAGAAACATATTTGAAACAATCCAACCACAAAAGAAAAAAAAATTGCATTTTCTACCACCAATAGAGCATCCAGTAATCAACCAAATATTCCTGTGTAGTATCAATTGCAAGGCCATAATTTCAAATAACAAAATTCCACAAACCCCAATGGGCCAATTCACATGGTATATAACCAAACTACAACTCTTGAAGAGGCAAAACAGAAGCAAAAAAATCCACATACCCAAATAAAGAAATTGAAAAAATAAACGAACAAAAATAATAATATAAAATCTATTTGCTTCACACGGCATAGAATTTATACAAAATCTCTTAGAAACCAAAACACAAACATACACCAAAGAATTGAAAAAGGATAGAAAGAAAACAAAACACAAAACATAGATGATAGAAACATGTTGATGTAAAGGCAAAGAGAAGCCATGGATGAATGGGTTGGCAGTACCTTGCCGTCAATGACAACCTAGCAATTGTCCTTCGAGTTATGCTAGAAAGCTTCTTGAATTGTATAAAGCTTAAGTTCTCAAACAAAGCTGCACGGACACAGGGAGGGACAACAATTTTCCATAAACTGGTTTTTCTACGAAGCCAACAAATGGGATTGATACGAACCTTGGTCGACTTACTCCTAAACCCATATTATATTAGCCCGGATCACAATTAAGTTCAGATTTTAATGGCCACCTTGACCCCTAATCAACTTGTGATTAGAAACCTTGGTATATGATGAAGACGCCACAATAGGTGATGGGTTCCCTATTGATAAGTCAAACTAAAACATTCACTCTCTAATGATGTTTTAGGTGTTCAAAGAGAACAAAGAGAATTCTTTCTCACAAATAATTTTCTCTATAATATCTAAGCTCATTTCTCATTGAAAATAAGCCTTTAAATTGGCTTTGAAGAAAAAACATAAAACCCTAAAAGTCCTAGGTAACAACCAGCCAGCAATAAGGAATCTAAAGGTGTTGATCGAATTTCAACCTTTCCTAATCTAATTTTGATTAATTAATTCCTTTATTTTGAATTAGGAATTAATTAATTTACAATTAAAATAATAAATATCAGATTTCCTAAGTTAATTTATCCAGAAAATAATTAAATAAAAACCAAAATATGAGATAGTTTCCTAAAACAAAAGGCAAATTCAAATTAGGAAACTATTTGACTAGTTTGACAACTAAGCTATCTTTGACTAATTTCCAGCATGTAAAGGCTTCAAATCAGATCCAATGTTTCATTTAGGATTCCAAATAGGATTAATTATGATTACCATATGTTGACCTTGATTGGAACAAAGAGAAAATGCTTAATCACTAAAATATAGCAAAGCCAGCAGCAAATACAGCAAATTGAGCCAAAAATCTCTTCCATGTGCAAATGGTCTCTTTGGTTGCTTTTGCTTCTGCCTCAACTTGATTCCATGACCTCTTTAAAGAAGTGTTGAACACATTACTGACTGCCCGGAGTCCATAAATGCACTAAAACAGCTACCTGGGTCCATATCGGCCTCCATCACTTGGATGCTTAAAACAGGCTTTGAATCTTTGGGTATTTTCAAGCCCTTTTGAGAATGGATAACTCCTTGTATGAAACCAGCTAGGTTGTCCTTAAATCTCTTGGCTTGTGCCCTAGTGATTGGCCCGGTCTTCAACTGTATCAGATCAGTACCCTAGTGAGTTGTCAGTTGTACTGGTACAGGCGGGTTCTCATCAGGGATGACAATTTCAGTCAAAATGGCAATGGAAATGGTGTGTTTCACTAGCTGTGTTTGAATGGTGTGCTTTGTGTTCCACACAAAACAGCTCCTTATCAGACAGATCAAAGGATACACCTACTAAAAACAAATTGCATAACACTTTGAGATTGTGAAGGATGTGTAGGTGATGGTTTTTCTCTATCATAAAATGAACCAATATGAATCCTATACATACACACACACACACACACACACACACACACATATATATATATATATATTTTTTTTTCTCTCTACCCTTGGACTATTCTATGTGTGGACTCTCTTGGATATTAAGAAATTGGGTTTTTGATTTTTTTTTTTTTTTTTTTTGGTTTCATTTTTAAATGCCTGATCCCAACAAAAAAATAAAAATCAATAAATAAATAAAATGCACATTTCAATCTATATATATATGTGTGTGTGTGTGTGTTTGTGTATTGTAAAAAAAAGAATTATATATATATATAGAGTGTCTTCATATCTCTTATCGGTATTATAATATATTATAATGTAGATATCATTATTAAAAAAATAAAAAGATTATAACATAGATATGATTTTTTAATATATTTATCTACTATATGATTTTTAATGTTTTGCTATACAATTCAAAATTATAAAATATAAATAAATAAATAAATAAAAACTTACATACACCTATATACCTGTATATCCATAGGTTTGGTCTAATAGTAAAATTATGTATTCATGTTCATAAGCTTAAACTAGTTGTAAAAACTATTCGACCACAACTATTCATAAACAAATGAAGAAATTTAATTAACTAATTGACAAGTTAAAAATATGCTCTGAGAATTAGTTTTATTAATTCAATTCTTGTCACCAAAATTTTCAACATACTCTTACCAAAAAATATAGAGGCAATTGAAATGCAAAGCAACACAAGCTAAAAGGTAATAATGTGATTAGGGAAGTGCTCCAAAAGAGGAGAATTCATTTTGCTACATCTTGTGAAAAACAATTCTTAATAATGAACATACAAATATATTAACATATTTTATATATATATATATATATATAGAGAGAGAGAGAGAGAGATACTGAAAATGAGTTCTTTTTTAACATTCATTTCTTCAATAACTTTTTTATCTATACGTATAAGTAATCCATCACTGCTTTTCTCTTTTTCTTTTTCTTTTCCTTTTTTTTCTTTTTTTGTTATTTTCTTTCTACATCAATGGAATAAAAAAAGAGGGACAAAAATCACATATGTTTTCACCACATACCCAACTAGAGAACACCAACAGAAAAAAGAAGAAGAAGGGTAATCAAGAAAAAGTTAAGGGTTGCTCCAACTAGATTGAGGATTGACAGCCTTTTGTAAAAACCCTGCCATCAACACCCACACGAGAAGCACAAATCCCATTGCCATCAGAACCCCAAACATAACATGGGGAGACACACATTCTAGAGTGCTAGGATTCGAAAATGGAGGAAATCTGTGGAAATAGAGAAGGAGAGGCTAACCTTTGATGAACTCTTTAAGTTTGAAGGAACGAAGAGAGGCAATATCAGTCGGTTGAGAGCATAGAGGCGGTGTTCGAAAGGGAAAGTAGAAAGAAGCCCTAGCTGTCTAAAGGGAAAGTAAAAAGAAAACCAAAAACAACATTAAGGGTATTTTGGTTCAAATTGGTTAAAAGTGGGTTAGTTTTAAAAAAAAAAAAAAAATTGCTATTTTTCAAGTTTCCATTTGTACAGTGATTATTTTTCAAAAAAAACCCTTCTTTGATTCGGAAGGCAACCAACTTACTAAGTCCTAATGGGCTTGGGCCATAGAGCTCTAGATAAGAAAAAGGGTTTTTTGAAAAATAACCATTCCCCAATTCAATAGTTGAAATATAGCAAAATCTTTATTTTTTTAAAAACTAACCGACTTTTGTTTCATCTGGACAAAAATGCCCTTTATTTTGTTTTTTTTTTCTTTTTCCTTTTTTTTTTTTTTGGTTTTTTTTTTATCTACTTTCCCCTTTTCCCTTCCAAAATGCATTCTAAAGGTTTTTTCTCCACTTTCCCCCTTTCCCATCCAAAATGCTTTCTAAGGTTTTTTTTTTTTTTCCTCTACTTTTCCTTTCCCTTTCAAAAATACCATCGTCGTTGCCACTTCGACTGCATTCTAGGGCTGTTTTTCTCTACTTTCTCCCTTTCCTGTCCAAAATGCATTCTAGGTTTTTTTTTTCTCTCTACTTTTCCCATCCCTTTCGAAAAATACCATCCCCGTTGCCATTTTCCGGCGTCGTTCTTGCACCACCATCATCCCACAGAGAGCCAAAGGCAATCGCGATCGAGAGTGAGAGCCAAAGGTTTTTTTTTTTTTAATAACTTGTCTAGTAAAAATTAAAAGATTCCCTCTGCAACAAATGTTGCATAATTTCATAAATAGATGCAGGATTTCAAGAGCAACCCAATTAGGCTATTTTAACTTTTGTTGTTCGAGAAGTAAATTCTGTAACATTGATTATATGTGTGGTTTACTTGTCTTAAATAATTTATTATGAGAATGTTTTGTGCCCATGGTGCATCTTACTTTGAAATTGATTGATGTCCATTGTTCCTTTGATGATATAGTTACAGGGAATTCATTTGGATCCAAGTATATATCTAATGGATTATGAGAATAATAAGTCAACATCTGCCATGAAAAATGAAGTTTCGAAGGCAAATTTTATACCCATTGCAATAGCTGACATTGATTCACTACTGGAAAATAATTCTTTAAACGCTCCTAAAAGCCAAGGTGAAGCTAGCAAGTGTACAAAGCATGGAAATTTAGAAAAAGCAATATTATCCAATAAGAAGAAATAAATGTGACTCAGAATATTGAAAGAGTTAACGCTCTTCATCGTTTAGGGTGTTATGCCATCTTTATGCATTATCTTCTAAGCTACTCATTCTCATTGGATTCTATATTTTTCTTATGCTATGTATCAAATGCAAATGCATGATAATATGAAGGCTAGTGGACAAAAACTTATATGTGTTAGACATTAGTGTTCTTTCAGAGGTAAATAACTATCCTTGTTACTCTTTTCTTGTGAAGAAATGACCTTTTAGTATTGCTATATGTTTTGTTCTTTTTTCCACATTTTTCTTTTTCTTTAATTGACTATGGAATTGAAAGTATTTTTAAAATCAACTTTTTTCTACATTTTACTTTAAATTTTGTTAGATTCTCCACCAAGATGAATATGAGTATGTGTGGTTGGTCTTGTGTGTTCATTATAGCTGGTTTTCCTTACCTGATGTTATCTTGCTTGGGCTTTTGTTTTGTTCTATTAGAGCAGTTTATGTTTTTTTAGCTCAGTTCTTAAAATTAGTGTGGTTGAATTTCAAAAGGATGATATTGTTGCAACAAATGTTGAATAATTTTTATAAGTTAGAGGATGAATATGAGCATAAGTGGTTGGTCAGGTGTGTTCATGTTAGTTGATTTTCCTTACTTGGGTGCTATCCTACTTGGACTTTTGTTTATTTAGGTGGTTTTCATGTTTCTGCTTGGTTCTTAAAGGTATGGCTCCTTTATTAGCCCAAAAAAAAAAATTCACAGGTATGGACCTTTGTGTCTATTTCATCTTGTCTGATAGGTCAGAGATTTCCATTATCAAAGCATTTTTAGTGTTTGGCAATAATAAGAAGTGGTTTAGCTAAGGGGAGCTGAGAATGTGGTTTTCATTTCATAGTTGTTATTATTATTATTATTATTTAGTTTTTCTTATTCATGTATACTTTCTCTATTGATATTTCAAATTATAGGTTTAGTGCTTCAAACTTACTTTGATGTTTTAATCCAAGCTGTAGCATTAAGTTAATAACCACAGTAGATGGCAAATGGGATATCTAGACAACTAACTTAGTTCCTCCCATCTTCAACTTATCATCAAATTTAGTGGTTCTTCTTTCTTGGAATGTTTTGTTACATGCCCCTCTAATATGGTTGGTTTACTTAAATCCTGGAATATTGAGTGGTAATGAGAATCAGAATGAATCTGTGATAATAAGTCTTTTTAACCTTGAAATGGGAAATGTGGTGGAAACACCTAGACCAATATATGTTTGGGTTTGTGAAATATTTAAGTTTCATTTCATTTTAAACTTCTTTAAGGCAAGTTTGCTGTATACTTTACATGCCATGATTAGCTATAGATTCATGTCAAACAATTGGAATTGGATCAAGCATGTGGAAAGTGATCTAAAACTACATTTGTGGATTCAATGCAAAAATTGAATTTGTCTTTTATGAAAGGAAATTTTCAAATTAGGATATTCATTCCTTTCAGAAAAAACTTAAAAAATAAAAATAAAAATAAAAATAAAAATTATTTATCTATTTATTTTTTAATTGTCTCTTTCTTCCATTGCTTTGTTATTATAACCTCTCAACTATTTTTGAAAATTTTTAAATCGATTCTAGATATATTACTTTCATTTTTCTCTCTTTCTGAACGAGTTGTACTATTACTGTAATTTCTTTCTTCTGATAGATTTGGTTACTTATCCAGTGTATCGAGCAAGGAATTTCATCAATGTCCAATGGCAATGTTAGGCAGCTTGGAGGGATTTAGCTTTACATGCACAGATAAACTCAAGGCAAAGATTATTGGTTAATGGCCTGCTGTAGAAGTATGGTACAAACTTGTATGTATCTGTGGTAACTCTTTTACTTATGGTGATTTTGTTCTGTTTTATTTTTATTCTTATTTTCTTACATTGAATTTTCTTTCTATATTAATAAGGCTTAAATAGAAGAAAAAAAGGAAGAAAAATTGCTAATCAAACAACTACAGAAAGATAAATGAGAAGTTGAAAAAGAGAAAAGGAAATTGGAATGCGAGCTTTTACTACTCTGTTTTTGTTACTTCATCATGTTTATAGATGTATATTTTTTCTTCTAAGGTTTTAATGTTCATTTAACAAAGAGAATGATGGATTTTGATACAAAGATAACTAATTTACTTTCTTGAAAATGTGATATTTTTATTAGAATTTATTTTTGCGCAAACCCCTAAGTTCCAACTGTTGGGGTGAGATGATTATGACTAAGAGCAAGCTAGTTTGAAGTGTTAGCAACAAGCAAGCTTTTGGTGATGCTTTTAGGAATGCTTGTGTATGAGTTGTATTTTTAGATTTTGATTATGGTTTTTTGGTTTTTAGGGTTCCTAGAGTGTTCTAAGATGTCGAAGAAGAGAGAAAGAGAAGGAGAACATGTTGGTTTTTGAAAATGAAGGCGTAGATATTTAGCCATCTCATTCATTCAACAATGTAAGCACAAAATTACAACTAGTTCACACATGCCAAGCATGTGAGCTTACAAAAGGAGTAAAGCATTTGAAATTTAAAAAATAAAATGGTCAACACCTAAATTTTCTTACACAAAAAATGTATAAACCAGCTGCAACATGTCTATTCCAAATATAGCAAAAAAGTAGCACATGGTTTGAACTAAATTCCTATTGTCTAACTAGTTTCGGTAAACAACCAAACTAGCTTCACCTACTTAGTTCCCCTTTGTATCTGCTTACAAGACTCAGTTTGAAGCATCCTTGGTCATCAAGAAATATTGTTCCATGAGATAGGAATGTTTTATAACCGGATCATGGATCAAATAGCTCCAAAACTGACCCAAACTCTGCATACTGGGCCCATCAAATACAGCAATCTGTTTGGAATAGAAAATGGACTTCTTCATGCCATGTTAACTAGAAAAATTTGGACCATAGTCTTCTATATATGTCTTTATACATCCCTCAAAATCTCAGTCCAAACCTCTTTTTGCAGCCTAAGATATAACACAAACAGTAGACCTATATTGCTGGAAATTATGAATCCGGCACCATAGGCATTTCAGCATAATGCCTATACTTTTGCATAAATAACTTAGGCACAAAACATGACCAAAATATACCTTGCATCAATTAAAAACATACAAGAAAATATAACCTCATAAAAGGAATGGAGGTGATACCAAGGTGTGCGTGCTAGCTGGGTAATGCATGTACCATCAAGTGACAAAATTGCCACACTTCAAAACCAGCTCAATTCAAGTATGTGGAAAAATTTTCGCTTGTCAGAAAAAATTTCCTTCAATTGGAAAAAAGTTTTCTCCTGTCGAAAAATTTTTTTTTCCTATCAGAAATAATTTTCTTCTATCGAAAATCAATTTCCTTCAATTGAAAAATAATTTCCAATAGATGAATAAATTAATTTGGGGTAAAAAGTTAAAAATGAGAGTGAAGATAAAATATGTCATGAACTTAATGAATGAAAGTCTAGTGGATTTATTACCTATAAAATTTCTGAGTCTCATGAAAAAGAGAATAACTTTAGTGATTGAACACCTCTATCTATGCTATAAGAACATGAGTTCGAGTGATGAGATATAGGGATTTAGGAGAATTTTATCATCTTAAAAAATAAAAATAAAAAAAAAGTCTTTAAGTCTCATACATTGGTACAAGTATTATTGATATTTCTTTAAAATAGGGTATAACATATTTTGTTTTTTCTTTTGACATATTTTGTTTTTCTTTTCAAAATCATCTGGACATTCCAAAAATCTTTTATAAACTAAAAATTCAAAATCATTTCCACAATGCCTCTCTCAATTTAGAATTTAAAAAACTAAAATTTTTAAATATGTAGTATACCATTATCACAACATAAAAAAAACATTATCATCAAGTAGAAAATATATCCATGATATAAAATAATTGTCAAAAAATATTAAACTATAATGTCCAACATTATAATTTAAACTATAACACTAAATTAAAAATTCCTAATTCGAGTCATAAGATGTAGGGATTTAGGAGAATTTTGTCATCTTAAAAAAGAAAAAAAAAAGTCTTTAAGTCTCATACATTGGTACAAGTATTATTGATATTTCTTTAAAATAGGTTATAACATATTTTGTTTTTTCTTTTGACATATTTTGTTTTTCTTTTCAAAATCATCTGGACATTCTAAAAATCTTTTATAAACGAAAAATTCAAAATCATTTCCACAATGCCTCTTTTCATTTAAAATTAAATTTTTAAACTAAAATTTTTAAATATGTAGTATGCCATTATCACAACATAAAAAAAGCATTATCATCAAGTAGAAAATATATACATGATATAAAATAATTGTCAAAAATTATTAAACTATAATGTCCAACATTGTAATTTAAACTATAACACTAGATTAAAAATTCCTAATTTGAAGCATAAGACAATGGATTTGTACATATCTGCATATAATATCCAACACCACCACATCGGCTACATCTATGTCCAATAACATTTTCACCTTAGGATGATATGCATTGCGTTGCAATTACCATCATCTTCTATTTTACTACAAAATTAATTGAATAACATTAAACTAAATTAATAAATATATAAAAATATGAATAATAATAAACAAACATATTAACTATCTCAAAAAAATCGATTCTATCGTTTTTTCCACCAAATAGAACGTTTTCCTACTGGAGGAAAACTAGTAGAATATTAGCGAAAAACTAGCGAAAACTGATAAACTGACAGAAAATGGTGGAAGTTCATCTTTTTCGCCAATTTTCCTCCACTTTCACTATTTTTTGCAATTTTTCAGTTCTATGCAATTTTTCCCTCATTTTCACATCATATGTCACCTAAGTATTTTTAAACTCAAATATAACAACTCATAAACTAATTTATTACATAACCATATTAAAAAAATCTAAAGAAATACAAAATAAGAAAAAATAGAAGAAAAAAGAGAAAAAAACATATACCAATATTTCCTCTGTTTCATCTAATAAGAAAAAAAAAAGAAAAATTTTATCTGGTTTAATTTTGGAAGTGAGAAACATACAAGAAAAAGAGAGTGAGAGTAGATGAGATGCAAGGAGAACTAGCATCCTGTTAAAGAATGTTTTTTCCAAAAGGTGAACGGTTGTTTAAAGGAAAAGGGAAAGGGTAAGAGAAATCATATTTGATAATTTTCAATTTAGTCAAGGACATTTTTGTCACAAGTTGGCCAGTTTTTTGCTATTTTTCAAGTTTTGATTTGTAAGGTGTGATGCGATTCCGCCCGAGCCCGCTCCACCGATAACCCGCTGGGGTGCTGACTTGACACGGATGAAGACTAGGCCAATCACAAGAGCTCAAATTAAGAGATTTAAGGGCAACCTGGGAATATTTATACAGAGGGTAATCAATCTCAACAGAGCTTGTCCATACTTGAAGATACAAAGCCTATTCGAAGCATCCAAGTGGTGGAAGCCGATACGGACCCGGGTGACGGTTTTGGTACATTTTTGGAGTCCGGGAAGCATGAAATGGTTCCAATGCTTTATGGGTTCAATACATATGCCTAAGAGGTCATGGAATCAAGTTAAAGCAGCCTCAAATGCAATCAAAAAGGGCTTGTACGGACAGCATCAACAATTTGGCCGAATTTGCTATATTGCTTGCTGGCTTTACTGTATTTTACTGTTTTAGCCTTCTCTTATTTTTCCAAGCATGGGCAACGTGTGGGACTTCATATTCAACTTATTTGGCATCCTAAAAAGCATCTAGAAGCTGATTTGAAGCTCAAAGAGGTCAAAGATTGATCAAAGTCAACTTGATCAAAAAGGCTAGCATTTTTAGTTTCCTAATTTGTTTTTACTTTTTGTTTTAGGAAACTACCATTACTTTTTGGCTTTTATTTATTTATTTTCTGGGAAAATAACTTTAGGAAGGTTTTATTTTATTCTTTCAAGGTTTTTATTTTATTCTTTCCATTGTAAATTAATTAATTCCTAATTTAATATAAAGGAATTAATTAATCAAACTTAGATTAGGAAAGGAAGTATAGTTTCAGCCAACTAGGTTTCTTTATGTGTGGTGGCTGGTTTTCTTTATGTTCTAGGGTTTTATTTCATGGCTTTGTAGCCTATTTAAAGGCTTAGTTATCAATAAGAAAACAACTTTGATTTGATTAAGAAAATACTTGTGAGATTAATTATCTCTTTGTTCTTTGAGAACACCTAAAACACCATTAGAGAATTGGTTGTTTTAGCTTGACTTATCAATAGGTTTTCCATCCCCTATTGTGGCGTCTACATTATACCAAGGTTTCTAACCATAGGTTGGTTAGGGGTTGAGGTCCATTCCATTAGAACTTGAACTTAATTAAAGATCCGGGCTAATATAATACGGGGTTTAGGAGCAGGTCGTCCTAGGTTCGTATCATTTGGTATCAGAGCTAAATTTTGTTCAGGTTTGATCTATCTTTATTTGCTTTATTATTTGTTTTTGTGTTATTCTGCAATTTTAGCATTAGGTTAAGGTTGCATCCATCCTATACACGTTCAGCATCTTAAAAAAAAAAAAAAAAATTTCATTCCTAGTTGAATTAGGATTTCCTAGTTTTATCGTATTTTTGTTTCCTAGTTTGTTGGTTGTCTTTTATCATTGTTCTTGTTAATTTGGTTTTTGTTGATTTTTTCTTTGCTGTTTTAGTCTTAGAAATTTGCATTCATATATTCCAAAAAAAAAAACAAACAAACAAACAAAAAAAAAAAAAGGTTTGCGGCAACATATAAAAAAAAAAAAAAAAAAAAAACTGCACTTTTAATTTTTGATTGGGAGGTCACGGGTTTGGTGTTTGTTTTGGAGTTGGAATTGCAATTTTGGTAATTATTCTTGCTACTGCAGTTGTTTATGTTCTGTGAGTGAAAAAAAAAAAAAAAAAAAAAAAAAAAAAAAAAAAGAGGTAAAGCCGAATAAAAAAATAAATAAATAAAAAATATTTCAGTTTGTTGGAGTTTGACTTGCTTGCTGGAAATTTGTTGGAGCTGCTGGTTTCTTTGATTATTTATTCAATATTTGAGTTGCTGGGAAATTATTTTTGCTGCTGGATATTTGGATTTTGGGTGTTTAAATTTTTTGGATTAAAATTAGTTAAAGGAATTGACACAAAACTTGAATTACAAGAACAACAACCAACACTTTTCTATATTTTTGTTCTCTTTGATTCTTGTTCGTATTTGAATTTCTTTTTCTGGAATTTTATTCTTGAACTCATAATCTACTACCATCTGGTGCAGTTTTCAAAAATTCCAATGTTTTCCCATTATTTTGTGTTTTCTTGTCTAGAAAGCCGAAAAATTAGGATTTGTTGGATTCTTTCGGCATTGCCTACTTTTTGCTCACTGTTTGTTGATAAGTTTAATTAAAACATACTAGTGATCTAATTGCTGTTTTGTGGGTGTTTTAATTATAACTTTGAGATAATTCATTGAGTGGAAAAAGGCAAGAGTGTGTGAGCTTAAAAGAGAGTAAAAAGCCGAAACAAATGTGCAAACACGAGTGTCGAGTCCTCATTTGAGTGAAACACGTAAGGGAGTGAAATTGTAACGTCCTATTTTATTTCTATTTCATTATTATACTAACATGACAGAATCAAGAATGAGGAGAGGGGAGCCACCCTTGAGGATCAATGAGGAGGAGTCCATTGCATTCCATGGCAATGTCCGAGCTACCGGGAGCGGAGACCAAGTGGACATGAGAGCTGTTTTGGAGTCAATACAGTGGGTTAGTGCTCAAGTTGAGCATGTGAATCAAAGGATGGGAAGGCTAGAAGTTTCCCAAGGAATTTTGAACACAAGAAATAGGCAAGAATTCCATGGAGGACGTGGCCGAGGAAGAGGAGGTCGCGAGAGACCGAGAGAGGAATTTGATGAGGAGCCATTCGATGGAGACTTTGAGGAAGGTATGGACGAAACTTTTGCTGTCCAAGATAGAGCTGGCCATGGAAGATATAAGAGGGAAGATACAGATGATGATTTGGGAAATATCAAGGTTAACATCCCACCTTTTATGGGTAAAAGTGATCCCGAAGCATATTTGGAGTGGGAAGAAAAGATGGAGATGATATTTGACCACCATAATTATTCGGAGGCTAAGAAGATGAAATTGGCAGCAATGGAGTTTGGCCATTATGCACTCCAATGGTGGACCAATGAGCAAAACACCCGAAGGAGAGTTGGTGATGACTTGATTACTACATGGCGACAAATGAAAGGAGCCATGCGGAAGCGATTCATACCATCACACTATCATAGGTTGCTGCATCAAAGACTTCAATCTTTATCTCAACAACATGGATCCGTGGAGGATTATTACAAGGAGATGGAGATGCTTATGATGAGATTGAACTTGAATGAAGATAGAGAAGCAACCATGGCAAGGTTTCTTGGTGGTTTGAATCGTGAAATAGCCAATCAACTAGAATTGCAACAATATGTGGAATTGAAGGAGATGTTGCATGTGGCTATTAAATTAGAGCATCAATTCAAGAGGAGGGGTGTAAGATCATGGTTTGGAGGTGTTTCCAATAGTGGAAGGTCCAATTCAAGTGGCTGGAGGAACAATCCCATCTATGAAAGCAAGCCAAAGCCGAAAGTCAAAGAAGAAAGTTCAAACTGGCCAAGCAAGGAGACTAGAATCAAATATGTCCAAGCACCAAAGCATGAGGTAAAATTAGAACCTAAACCTTCTAGAACTCATGATGTTGTGTGTTTTAAGTGCCAGGGAGGAGGACATATTGCTAGCCAATGCCCGAATAGAAGAATCATGGTGTTAAAGGGCAATGACGAGCTAGAATCGAAAAGTGAAGAAAGTGAGGATGAAGCCAAGCAAGAGGAGGAGGACTTGGAGGATGAACCCGAAACCTTGCAAGCATCCAATGCTGAATTAAACTTGCTTTCTAGGAGAGTACTTGCTGTATACAAAGATGAGGATAAAATTCAAAGAGAGAACATCTTCCACACCCGATGTGAAATTCAAGGTAAGATTTGTAGTATGATTATTGATAGTGAAAGTTGTACAAATGTAATTAGTAACATTGTAGTTGATAAATTAGGCTTAATAACTATTAAACATCCAAAACCTTATAGATTACAATGGCTTAATGATGGTGGTGAAATAAAAGTGAATAAACAAGCCAAAGTAAAATTTAATATAGGTAGATATGAGGATGTAGTTTTATGTGATATTGTACCCATGATTGCTGGACATATACTATTAGGTAGGCCATGGCAATTTGATAAAGATGCTACTCATTTTGGTCGAGAAAATAGTATTGTTTTCAGGTTTAAAGGGAAGAAGGTCAAGCTGGAACCATTATCTCCTAAAGAGGTTTACAAAGACAAATTACAAATGCAACAAAGGAGAGAAGCCGAAAAGCTTAAGGAAAAAGCAAGTATGGCACCAACGGCTTCACCATCCTTTCAAGGAGGTAAGAATGAGGTTACTGATCAAGGTAAGGTTTCTAAGACTCATATTGAGTGGAAAGATCAAGGAAAAACCGAAAGAGATGGGAAAAAAAGTGGCAAACCCGAGAGCTTGGAGAAGGAAGGGAAATCCGAAGGTTTACGCCAATCCGAGAGAGAAAAAGAAAAAGAAAGAAAAGAAAGGTCAAGTAGCAACTTTTATTTGAGTTTAGGGGATATTAATAAGGTTATTGAGTGTAAGAAACCTTTGCTGGTCATGATTTATAAAGAAAATTATTTTAATGATCAAACTAACTTTGAAGAACTTGAATTGCCAAGTTCAATGATTTCTCTTTTGAAGGAATTTAGAGATGTCTTCCCAAATGAAATTCCAAGTGGACTACCATCCAATCAAGAGGGAAAAGGTAAGCTTGCTATCCAAGGTAAGTCTTCTAATACTCAGGTTGTGTGGAAAGATTTTAATAAAACCAAGAGTGAAAAATTTGGTGCAAAAGCCGAGAGTGAGGAAGGTGAGATGGCATTGAGTGAGAAAGGAAAAGGAAGACAAGAAAGGAAAAATACAAATTTTTATCTTAGCTTTGGTGATGTTAATAAAGTAATTATGAATAAGAAATCATTGCTAACCATGAATTTTAAAGATGTCTTTATTGCATAGAACTTTATCTGCATTGTTGAGAGCTTTACTTAGTGGCAATTTGAAAATTTGGAAAATATTGTTTGCTAACTTTAAAAAGTGTAATTTTTACCATAATGAGCATGTATTTCTAGATTTTGTTGTAATAGTATTTGACCCAGGAGAATTGGTTTGGTTGCACTTACAAAAGGAAAGGTTTCCTAATCAAAGAAAGTCAAAGCTCATGCCGCCTATGGATGGACCTTTTCAAGTTTTGGAGCCCAATAACAAGAATGCCTACAAGCTTGATTTACTAGGTGAGTATAACATGAGTGCTGCATTTAATGTTGCTGATTTAACTCCTTTTGCTGCAGGTGATGATCTTGATTTGAGGACAAATCCTTTTCAAGAGGAGGGGAATGATGCGATTCCGCCCGAGCCCGCTCCACCGATAACCCGCTGGGGTGCTGACTTGACACGGATGAAGACTAGGCCAATCACAAGAGCTCAAATTAAGAGATTTAAGGGCAACCTGGGAGTATTTATATAGAGGGTAATCAATCTCAACAGAGCTTGTCCATACTTGAAGATACAAAGCCTATTCGAAGCATCCAAGTGGTGGAAGCCGATACGGACCCGGGTGACGGTTTTGGTACATTTTTGGAGTCCGGGAAGCATGAAATGGTTCCAATGCTTTATGGGTTCAATACATATGCCTAAGAGGTCATGGAATCAAGTTAAAGCAGCCTCAAATGCAATCAAAAAGGGCTTGTACAGACAGCATCAACAATTTGGCCGAATTTGCTGTATTGCTTGCTGGCTTTACTGTATTTTACTGTTTTAGCCTTCTCTTATTTTTCCAAGCATGGGCAACGTGTGGGACTTCATATTCAGCTTATTTGGCATCCTAAAAAGCATCTAGAAGCTGATTTGAAGCTCAAAGAGGTCAAAGATTGATCAAAGTCAACTTGATCAAAAAGGCTAGCATTTTTAGTTTCCTAATTTGTTTTTACTTTTTGTTTTAGGAAACTACCATTACTTTTTGGCTTTTATTTATTTATTTTCTGGGAAAATAACTTTAGGAAGGTTTTATTTTATTCTTTCAAGGTTTTTATTTTATTCTTTCCATTGTAAATTAATTAATTCCTAATTTAATATAAAGGAATTAATTAATCAAACTTAGATTAGGAAAGGAAGTATAGTTTCAGCCAACTAGGTTTCTTTATGTGTGGTGGCTGGTTTTCTTTATGTTCTAGGGTTTTATTTCATGGCTTTGTAGCCTATTTAAAGGCTTAGTTATCAATAAGAAAACAACTTTGATTTGATTAAGAAAATACTTGTGAGATTAATTATCTCTTTGTTCTTTGAGAACACCTAAAACACCATTAGAGAATTGGTTGTTTTAGCTTGACTTATCAATAGGTTTTCCATCCCCTATTGTGGCGTCTACATTATACCAAGGTTTCTAACCACAGGTTGGTTAGGGGTTGAGGTCCATTCCATTAGAACTTGAACTTAATTAAAGATCCGGGCTAATATAATACAGGTTTAGGAGCAGGTCGTCCTAGGTTCGTATCAAGGTGGCCATTTTTTTTTTAAAAAAACCCTAAGGAAAATATCCTGTGACAATATGTATTAGTTGATTTTCTTGAATTCATATGTAAAGTTTTCTTAAACGAGTGATTTAGCATATCTTGAATACTTTAATAAATATCATTGATGAAATAGACATGATTCCCCATACCTGGGACCTAAATTAGTTGATTCTTAGTTGATCTAGCTACCTCATTTCGTGATTCGACCCAAAAAAAAAAAAAAATCTCATTTCGTGCCAATCTAACTCATCCCAAGCCTAATAAAGCTCAGCTAGTTTGAGACAGTGAATGTTTCCCTAAGCCAGCGCTGGTCCTTTATGTTACAAATCTCCTATCCTAGGGGATCAAAAGGGTTATCCAGGCTGAGACTGCTACCTCAGAAATGACGAGTTAATTGCTACATACATATATATAAATCCCAAATGCATCAAGATTTACATTTGCATTCTCGGCCTTGCCCGAGGCTATCACCTCAGATACGGCAAGTCAGACACTGTAGTTGTCTTGTTGTATCAAGCTCTTTCCAAGCTTTAGCTCGGTCATGAGCCTCAAATAAAATGTACCAACACAATGTCCATCCACTTTAATGGAAAAACAGGATGAAATATCTTATAGAAAGTGACATGAAAAGTCCTGCCCTTTTATTTTGATTCAGGTGTGATATTATAATGGGTACTCTTCAAATTTTTTTCCCCCTTTTATCCTTATTTTTATCAAGAATAAAATTTGTATTAATCCTGAACTTTGTTCTTTAGGTAAATTCCATTAGAGCCACCGGCAACAAAGACCAGGTTGAATTTTTTATTTGTTTATTTATCAATTATTTTTATGGACACTAAGACTTGCTTGAAATGCATGTGAATAAATACCAAATACCAGCCCATACATCTAATCCTAAATAGTTTTTTAACAATATAAGTGGCGGCTACTCAACTGTCCTAAGCATACTACGGAATTTTTCTCATTGCCCAACTTCTTGGAACATAGAAATAAAATCATTATCACTTCAATCTAAGTTTTTCGAAAGTTTAAAAAAATAATAATAATAATAATAATAATAACAAAAACAAAAAAAAACAAAGAGACAGACAAGCTTTATCTTTATCTTCTTCCCTAAAGAGATAAGATTAAAATATATATATATAGCTTCCAAATTAAACGCTTGAAAATTATCGTTAAAATTGTCTTATTTCCTAATCAAATTCTCAAAACTCTACACAAGGCTGTCACCTAGCTCAATTCTCCTAATCATCTTTAACAAGGATCTTCTGGACTTATTCGTACTCATTCCATACATTTAATATCCCTCAATCTCTATATTTGATCTCAATAATGCTGTGGCTTATGCGTCTCTTTCTGCATAAAATTTCTTCAAAGTTTTGGCCAAATGGGAAATTGTTTGAAGAAATTACAACTTGAAGATCCTAACCAACCGGTTGCCATTCCTCATCCTCACGCTGATGGTTTGCACTTCAGACTGTTTCTTTTACCTATTTACATTGTTTTTTCAGAAATTCCACCACTTAATTTCTTTTTACACTTTGACTTTGTAAAGGAGTCGAAGGGATAGTATTTCAGACCAAAAAAATTGGTAAAACATCTCATCATGATAGAATCTCATCTGCTTTCACAGGTATTTATATATATATATATATATATATATAGATATGTATATAAACTTTGTTATATTCTTCATGCTTTTGATCATTGCAAACATACAAGCATATAGAGTCTCTTTCCAGTGTGGACGTCCAAACAAGTGTTTTTTTAGCCTTACAAACACTGATGGGAGGCAACGTTTAGGGTTTTAAAGCTAATTTTCTCTCTAAAAAATACTTTTGGCTACAAATTTGAAGGTTTAGATTCAATTCTACACTGTTTTGTTGATAATAACTGCCAAGCATGAATATATAGGATAAATGTGTTAAAAAACTTCTAATGTGATCAAAGTTCCTTAAAATGTCTATTAAAAATGCAAAACAAAGAAATAATTAACTTACACGTCAAGGAAAAGCAATATTTTTTTTAAGGATAAAAACACTTGGTTCGCAAATTATTTAAGTTGTGAACGTCCACCCATAAAATAGATTCCAGGTATTTATATAATTTTTGTCTTGCCAAATTTTTTTCTTTTTCATAACTTACTACCAATTGATGAATATATATATATATATATATATATATAGAAATTCTATGGTGAGGAAAGTCCGCATGAGGACCGCAGTATTAGTGACGGATTTTCATAATATTAACGATGATTTCTTAGAAAATCGTCACCAATACTATAAAAAATCATCACCAATACTGTAGTTCGTGTGAGGACCGTCCGCACCGTAAACGGACTGTATATATATATATATATATTTGTGCAGCTCATATGGTAGGGGAAGGCGGCTACCATTCAGTGGACACCCAATGCATATCCTAAATGCAGATATTACACATGTACTTGGATAAGCGTTGGAGGCCCAATGAACGGTGGGCATTTTCCCCACCATAGCAAAATTGTAATTTTGTATATACTCACATAAGTGTTGTTTTGTCTCCTTAATTATGTTTAACGTTATTGGCACATTTCCGGATACAGAAAAACATGGTAAACATGAAAGTCAACGCAGATCACCACTTGCAGATAGAAACTCAGGTGCTTCAATTTCTTCTAACACCCAAATAGGTATTTAAAAAAAAAGAATTTTGAAACTGTGACCGTCAGACAGTGTTATTGATCGTTTTCCTTTGTCTTGTTCTAAGTTAAAATTTGTGTGTAAAATTATTAGTTGGCAGAAAACGAAGAAAAAATAGAAGGCGTGGTAACCAACAAACTTCAAGAAACTGGAATAGTAACGGTAAGAAAGAAGTGTTGCATGGTTACAAGAGCTACTGCTTCTGCTATAGTGTTTTGAAGGCCGCAACCCAGAAATTCAATAGCAAGAATTTGCTCGGACAAGGCGGTTCCGCTGATGTTTATAAAGGATTTCTCAGTTACTGCAACTGCACCTACACCGCTTCAAAACCAAATGCTGGACTTGCAGTTGCTGTCAAAATACTCAGAAAAAAAGATCCACAAGGCCAAGAAGAATGGGAGGTCAGCTAATTTTTTTTTTTACAGATCCATCTCTCTTTCCATCTAGATGTATATGTATATATATATATATATAGTCTTTCTCTTATCTGAAAATTTCTGGACAAAATAAGGTGTCTGTCACAGCTCTATTACTTATAACAGGATAAATCCTAAACAAATTTTGACAAAAATTTCCCAGCATAGGTGAAAAATTGCTTTACATATTGAAGTCCTGGACTATAATTTCCATAAATCGCATACATGTGCTAAGACGTGTCTATTAGTGCTAGCTGAACAATAAACATCCATGAGCGCTTGTTATCCAGGATCCAAAATATATAAGAGAATGACTATATATGTATGTAATGTAAGAAATTTTCTTATCCAGGATCCTGGAAATACAGGATTCGCATTCGTCCACATAGAGCCGCACATAAGCACACGAATGCGGATTCGTGACCTTTTTTTTTTTTTTTTTTTCTTTTTCCTTCTTTTTGTTTTGTCAAGATTCTGGATAATGACTAACTTGTATATTGAGGATGGCGCAGAATGAAGTGAAGTTTCTGAGCAAATTAAACCATCCAAACATAGTGCAACTAATAGGGTATTGCTGCGACGGTGAACACAGAATTTTGGTGTATGAATGCATGTCTAGAGGAAGTTTGGAGGACCATCTCTTGAAAGGTAAAAGTACTATGGCTTTACAGGCACTCAAAAAACAAGCACAAATTCATCATTAGGGTAGAATAGAGCTAAATCGTATTGGCATAAACAGAGGTTGAAAGAAAGCTAAACTGGCGCACAAGAATAAATATAGCGTTTGGGATAGCCGAAGGACTAGCTTATATTCACGCACGTGGAAAGCCTATCATTCACCGGGATCTCAAAGCCTCGAATATCCTGCTTGACGCTGTGAGTTTCTATGGATGATGTGATGATTTAGGCGTACCTTTTATTTTTTGTGACAATGAACCAGATTATGTTTGATAATGCAGAACTTCAAACCCAAGCTTTCGGACTTTGGTCTAGCGCTTTATGGACCCAAAGGCGATGTTGATCATGTTAGCACAAGGGTCCTTGGTACCAGAGGTTACTTTGCTCCAGAATACATTGGAACAGGTAAAACAAATAATCGAATTTAGGACACAAGGGAGCTCCATGACCCTGACGGGGTTTCGTTTTTTTGGTTTGTTGTATTTTACAGGGCATTTGACACTAAAGGTAGATGTATATTCCTTTGGAGTGGTACTTCTACAGATTTTATCTGGTTATGGTGCAGTGAAGAAATTCACAGATGGGACTACGGGAAACCTTGTACAATGGGCTGAACCGCGATTTAGTCAGCTCAGAATTGATAGCCTTGTTGACGAAGCACTTGGAAACAACTTTCCAATGGAAGAGGCTCGCAGGTTTGCAGAACTTACACAACAATGCCTCCATCTAGATCCTCAGAGCAGACCAACAATGGCTGAAGTTGTGACCAAGTTAGAACAATTACAGCAAAATGCCCGCGGGAGCTGCAACCAGACCTCTCCTCCAATTGCTAGAAACCAGACCCCTCCTACAATTGCTACGTTTTCTTCATGTCCTCCTCCCTCTACTAAGAAGCTCCGAAGCCATGCATGGAGAGACACCTCCTATCCAACTTATTGCTGATAGAGGTTGTTGTATTCTAATATGGATGACACAAAAACATTCACATGCTTTTAATTGAAGAAATGGGTAACTGGTTATATATATACCTTCACACAAGATTAAACATACAGATTTCTATGATTGAAGCGCTACATGCTTCATAGAAAAACAGGTGGTAAGTAACCTGTTTCAGTGAGCTTCAAAATTGTGCAACATGCATGCCCACAGTCCATACAACATTATGTGTAAACAATTGTGTGGAAGCAAATAAGAAAATTTACAGATCAAATGGATGTCTCTGCTCAATACACACGTGGAGACTGCCGGTGAGATGGCAATGGGGATGCACTTGGAATTTGATTCAAAGGAGAACGATGCGGTCGCATCGGGGACTTCCTGAGATGACCATGAGCTTTCTGCTGCTCTGAGTGGGAGACTCTAGCTGCACTCTTTGGAGATTCAAGCTGTTCCAATGTAGCTAATACATCTGCCATTCTAGGCCTAACTTTAGCTTCATTGCTTAGGCATTGTAAAGCTAGACTAGCAGCCGTATATGCTGCTTTCTGTGGGTACTGACCCTCTAACTTGGTGTCCATGATCCGAAATAACTTTCTTTTGTCACCCAAATATGGTTTTGCCCAGTCTACCAGGTTTTGCTCAGCACCGACTTTCGTTTTGTCAACAGCACGTCTTCCAGACAATAGTTCCAGTAGGACAACCCCGAAACTATAAACATCGCTTTTGGCAGTCAATCGACCTGTTCAACAATAAAACTTCTCTGAGTACAAATTCACTCCTGATTCAAACGGAGTTTATTGCATATCCACTAGAGTATTACCAGAGTAGAGGTAGCCAAGCACTAAAGAGGTGGTCATGTTTCCTATCTAGGCCTACTATAATAAATGACCCCATATAAATAAATGGGTCCAATACTTGTCTAACACAAGAATGCAATTAGATAATGTTCAACTCTTCTAAGCTCTAAGGGAAGTAGGAAAATATGCGAATAATAGTTAGACACAGGTTTTATGAAGAAATGTTATTTTCTAGGCCTTCACATCAATTCAAGTTCTGCTCAAATGAAGATGTAGTACTAACAAAACAATTCCTTCAATTACCATAAGATCTAGTTCCTTCCAAAAACAGCACATCCAATAACATAGAGATCTTACAGAGTTAAAGATCCAAAATAACAAGGTAAGACTCCAGTTGTACTCAACATAGACATTAAACAGACCTGTAGCAACATATTCAGGCGCGGCATAGCCATGGGTTCCCATAACCTGGGTAGACACATGAGTCCTGTCACCAGTAGGGCCTGCCTTCGCCAAACCAAAATCAGAAAGCTTTGCATTGAATTCCTACATCCCCAATGCATGTCTAATGTAAGCAATTGCATAGATTCAACAAAGAGTATTTACAGCAATTACTGTCGGAAAATAAATGCATCCTCTATTCAACATACCGCATCTAATAAAATATTGGAAGCCTTAAAATCACGATATATGACTTGTGATTTGGCATCATGAAGAAAACTAAGCCCTCTGGCAGCACCAATAGCCACTTTCATCCTTACAGACCACGAAAGCGGTTGTGGCCCTCCTGATAACAAAACATAATATCCATTTTAGAAACTAGAAAGTTCCTAGAGAATACTATCAGGTTTATTAAAGATCCAAAATGTGTCCTTTTGAGATGTTACATCAGGCATTATCAGTAACAACTATAACAACTAGAGAGGAGTAAAGAGTAAAAAGTTAAAATTCACCAATATAATGTTAACACTATTAAAACTACCGTATTGCACCACTTACTTCTAAACAGATGGTTCTCTAAGCTGCCCTTGGGCATGAATTCATAGACCAGAAGCCGGTTCTCACCCTCCAAGCAGTACCCTATCAGCTTAACCAGATTTGGATGATGAAGCTGGCCAAGATAATTTACTTCTGTCTGAAATTGAGTAGGGATATCAGTGAATAAGGCAAGTATAAGACTGTGAAGAAACACACTTGAAGAAGGAAACAAGAAACCTACCAACCACTCCTTGTGGCCCTGGAAACCTTCAGGTTTAAGTCTCTTGACAGCAACAACCATCCCCGAACCAGGCTTTGCAGCTGTAAATGTGTTCTCATCAATCCATCCTTTGAAAACATATCCAAATCCTCCTTCGCCAAGAAGACTGTCAGGCCGAAAGTTTCTGGTGGCATTTTTTAGCTCATTGAATGAGAAGGCTTTCAAATTTGGAGATGACAATATTTCACCTTCAGTCCTTGGTGTAGGAAGACTTGAAACACCGCTTCTATCACTGTAGGATGGGATGGTCAAGCTCGAAGGAGCTGATGAATTGCTGGTTCTGCTGGAATTCTTAGAAACCGCCGATGCTGACAGAAAAAAAAAGAGGGATCAACTCATAATAGCTTATATGCTGAACAAATACTCGGTTTCTAGGAAAAATAAAGTCAAATGAACACACTTAAAGCAACCCTCAAAAAGTGACATTTATAATATAAATTTTGAATAATTTGTTACTATTTTGCAATTGTAACAAAACGCACATCATTGTTGTATTCTCATACTTTACTGTACATTTCCAAGAGGACAACTGCAGACCACTAAAAATTTAGAATCTATATAATCCCACAATTTCATTGCAATGACCAACCCCAAGTATGACTTTATGAACCCAAAATATTACTTTAAACATCTACTCTGCTTTACATAAGATCAAGAATCACCAAGCTTTTCACTTAGGCCCTACTCTTTTCAACATGAACCATTTAAAGACTAACTTTTGCTTCCAGCAGGTTAAAAATACAGGCTGAATAACCCATTATAATAAATAGCAAAGCACAGACATTTTACCAAAAGTGAACCATATCATAGGCCAAAAGCAAAGAAGAGCATAACAAACATCAGCAAATTCAGAATTCTATGGCTAGCAACTACCCATCAATCTAGATAAAGGTTATTCAAAGAATCTATTACCAGGTACCCGATAGGAAAACACTTACAGATCGTAATTTAAACAGTTCTAATGGTCAGTCAAAAGCAAAATAATTAAATGTAAGTTCCAACTTTGCAACGAGTACGGAAATGCACAAATTTTGAACCACTCAACAACCATTAGAAACTAAATTAGGAAACCGACCAGATGTAGGAATACGAACTCGACAAAAATCCTCTTTAATTTCAGTTCGATATTTATTAGAAAAATGGAAAATTTCCATTTAAAGGAAGAGACCAAAAAAAAATTAAAAACAAAAATAAAAATAGAAGCACAATCAATTCACACCGGCGTCGATACCAAGAACAAAAAAACCAGAGGGAAAAACTAAAATAGAAGAATAGCCTACCAGAATACAGTTTATAAAACGAAGAAAATACAAATGAGCTACAAAATTCAATCCAAGTTACCCGTAACCCAGAAATTAGACGGCTTGAAAATCAGGTACAAAAACAGAACAAGATTAACTTTAATCTTCTAAATCCACATAGACTCTTTAATCGTCTAAAAATAAGAAACCCAACTCTAAGAACCAAGAAAAGAATCTCCCCATCTAAACTCAAGACCAACTCAAGTACGAAATTAAAAATAATAAAATAATAAAAAATGAAAATAAATCATACAATAACTTCTTCTAATAAAAGAACAAACAATTACAAAAACAAATTTTTTTTTTTTCAAACCAAAAATATGTATTACAGACAAAAATATCTATACAAAAAAGTTACCAGAAGTAACATGGGAGCTCTGTGCTGTATCCACTTTGGCAGACGAATCTAAACAGTTACCCATCTGGGGTATACTCAAAATAAATAAATAAAATCCAAAACACAATCTTTTTTTTTTTTTTTTCAAATTTCTGCAACCTTGTGCTGATAAACAATCAGCAAGTCATTGAAAAAAAAAAACCCAGAAAACCGTCAAGAAAAATGAAACCGGGAAGTAAAAAAACTTTGTTTGCTCATAACGTGTTGTTCGGTGATATAGTACTTCCAAAAACAGGAAGTGAGACAACCAATCAGAAACTAGTTGAGAAAGCGAAATTGGAAACTGGGTTCCATGAAAGCGGAAAAGGGCAAAAAAAAAAAAAAAAAAAAAAAAAAGCAGAAGAAGATGATTAGGATGGAGGTTGAGGAAACAGAGAAGAAGGAGAAGAAAAAATGCAGAGGAAGACTTATATCGGGCTCTTCCTTCAGGGCTGTACACGACAAACGCGTGGGCAGTAGATCACCGATGACGTGTGCACCATCTCGCTTTGGCTTTTTGGTGGACTCTTCAATTCCCTTCCTAGTTGCCTTGCCAAATCAATGTAATTACTATAATGCCCCCTCCATTTTTCTAATTGCATATTATCTTCAAAAATCTTTTACTTAATTATTACAAATAATTTGTTTTCTCTGCTTTCTTTCCCATCCAACCTACCAAGTTCAGTAATGCAAATAAAATAAAACAATTTTACCAAATTCTATGTTTTCAATGGATAGCTACGTGGCTAATTCAATCCACTAAGTACTATTTTTTTTTTTTTTTTTGAACAACCACTAAGTACTATTTGTGGATAACATTTATTTATTAATACTTTTAGATATTAACTTATGTATCAGTATTTTAATAGTTAATCGGTAATTAAATTCATTATTTGTGGATAATATTAATTTATAATATTTAGTAATTAATATTTTTTATCATTTTAGATATATTTGACATAAGCATTATGTTAATAGCTGTCCAAATTGATATAATTGATTAGTAAATTCAATAAAACAATATATCACATAAGTTTAATCCCAAAACTTAACAAATGAAATACTATCTTTCTACAATTACTAGTTCGAGCAACGTTAGAGATGCATAATTTGTTAACCAAGTCGTTACCACAATGATATAGTAAATAATATGCAATTATTTTTATTGAGAAAATTAATATAAACAAAATATAAATATAAAAATGAACTTATAAAGAAATAAAAATAAAACTTAATATTCTATATCAGATAATAAACATCTTCATATCCATAATATCATTTTGTTTTAAAATATAAAATTCAAATTCAAAAATTGAGTTTTAGAATATTTTGGTAACCGCAGTTATCCCCACACTATATATAACATTGGATCCTTCTAGCATTTCCAAAAATTTTAATACTTTTAAGTTATCTTTTATTTTCCCTAATTTTTCTATATTTTTTATAAGAGTCAAAACGAGAAGGAAAATAAATAAATAAATAAAAAAACAGGTATATATTTTTAAAATAAGAGGACCGCAAAGCGTGTTTTGAGAAATAAAAGACAGATTTCTTTCACTTTAAATACAAATGCACTTTCTTACAAATCAATATTTAATGACAATTATGTTGACTTGAAAGGCTAAATGGAAAGCAACACTAATTGTTATAATTTAATATTAATAAATATCTTTAAAATTATTCTTCTGTCACTGTTCTTTTCCATGTGCTAACCATTCATAAATTCTAAAGACAAAGACATGTACAATATTATTCTAAGTTGTTAAGAGTCAAGGCCAATGGGAAATCTAAAGAAAAATGAAAAGATCACTGCCCTTTTGACAGCCTCACATTTACCATTCAACAAAGCGAAAAAGTCTGACAGGAACATTCTAGGGGCTTTCACTTTGTTATTGTTTCATCCCATAATCAAGTTTAAATCCGATATTAAATTAATAATAATATTTAAAAATTTATAAATAATTTATAAATAAATAAATAAATATGTTCCATATGACCTTTAAACCCCTCCTTTACTAGCCAATTTTGCTAAAAGAGCCAAAAAAATAATCCAGGGGTAATAATGGGTTAACAAAAAATCATAACGTCATGTTTGGGTAAGCAAAAAACGTCAATTCCTTAGTTTTTAGGGTCCAGCCTCTATTCTCTGTCACCGTTAAGGAACAAATAAAAGGTTGAGAAGACATCTGGCCAGAAAGGACCACTATTTTATCAAGTTATAAAACACATTTTATATAAAAAAATAAAAAATAAAAAAAAATTACAAATTAAGAAACTCTAATCTTATTTGATATCATTTAGTTTTGAAATTGAGTGATTGACTCAAATTCTTTGCCCTGCAAATAAATTCTGTTCCTGCACTTGGACATAGCCAAGTAGGCCACCTTATGAATAAGTCATAGAGCAATTTTATTTATATTAGGAGGGCTATATTATTTGTTTTATGCTTGAAGAATAAGTTTTGGGTTTTATTAAATTGAAAATTATAGGTTCAAAGAGAAAATGCTTTGGGAGGAATAAATTCTGTTTTATAAAAAGTTTCTTCTGGAAGATGGAAGATTGACATGACACTTTTGGTGAGTGTGAAAGCACTGAACTAAATGTATAGGGAACATGGTCATCCTGAACCTGAAAAAAGGTGCAGAGAAAGATTGCATTTGAAGAAATTATGCTTTCCACTCTTTTTGTGGAGATACCAGATTCTACGGTTAAAAAGTACTCCAGTATAAGGTTATGGAAATATTCACACTTTTTAATATATGAAATTTAAAATTCAAATAACTTTAATGATAGAAAAATTAAAAATAAATAACAGTTAATAATCACGTTTAATGTATATCAAATAATTCATAATTTTGTACAATATCAAAATAAAATAAATATATATCCTATAAAATAATTATTAAATATTTGATTTTGATAATTTATTATACCATATCATTTAATGAATGTATATCTATGCAATTTATTTTTTTTAATGATATCTACACAAACTATATATATGGTTGTAATAACCCAAAAAAGAAAACAACTGTATACATGACTTTGTAATAATTATCTTCAAATTGCATTTAGAAATAAATAGTCAAAAGCAAAAAGGTCCAATATATATCCTCCATGTTTTCTAAACTTGAAGATAAAGGCATTAAAAGATCAACTATGGAGTCCGACCAAAGATATTGAATTATTTACGTTGAAGAAATTAAATATAATCATGAAATTGCTGAACTTTTCTTGGTCCAAAAAGAACATTTTTTTTTTTTCCTTATTGTTCCAGGTAAAAACTCAATTTGACATACACAACAGAAGAATAATTAAAATGTAGAAGAAAGAAATCAAGGTCCTTTTAAGAACGTTTAAGATCAATTCTAACTAAGATTGAATATAAGTCTAACAAAAATTTACCAAAAAAAGGTCAAACATAAGCTAAATACTCACTCAAACTCGAACATTTAAAAATAAATAATAAAAAAATTGAATAGATAATTTTATATATATAATGAAAGTATATATTGAAAATATAATTAGGTTAATACTATTTGGAGTTTTAAATTAATCACTTAAAGCATCTCCAAAGATAAAATGGCATTTTAAAATTTGACATTGATACGAGCTTTTCAATAATAAATGTCAATATCAATTCTAAATTTTAATATTAGCACTTCAATATTACATGTTAAAAAATATAATTGTCCAAATTATAAATATTATTAAATGGTAATGGGATTCATTTTAACCAATAAAAAAACAAAATTACAATAATTTAAGTATTAAGCAATGATAGATCCCACTTATTTTTATTTTCATCAATTAAAAAATAGTTAAAAATTAAAATCGTCATTAATAAATTGTGTGAACCCAACAAGGAGTTCACTATCTAAATTTGCCAATTGTAAATTTCGTGCCAAATTTGGCACCAACAATAACATTGACAAAATTTGTTAGTTGCCATTCGAGAAGGAAAAAAGTGCTCTTCTATTGTAATCTAGCAATACACTGCTAAAAGAGCATCCAATTGAAAAAAAATAAAAATAAAAATAAAAACTTTAATGCATCGAATGCATGTAAACGCTCATTCACATAAGATGTAGTTCCTACATGTATATGAGTGAGGATGCATATGCATTGGGTGCAGTGAAGATCTTCTCTATTAAAGATGCTCTTAGAAACAAGTTTACTAAATGGTTTCTATGAAAGGACACTCAAAGCTTATATTGACGAGCAGCAATATCCATGGGCTCTCCTTGGAAGGTCTAAAACTATATAGATCATATATTTAATAATCTTTTCATTAGCCTTGGCCTTTGAGCATTGGGCTTGAACCAGTTGTGAAAAATAAAAAAAGAAATAATAATAATAATAATAATATATTTTTTTTCTTATTTTCATTTTTATTATTATTATTTTGGAATTTTAATATATGTAATTTATATAAATAAATAAATATTTGGTTTTTGAATATTAAATAAATAAATATGTAATATTTAAGATAAGGAATTTTCACCCATCTCAAAATTTCAACTATAAATTTGGAAATATATTTTCAATCATTTTTATCACTTAACTAAGTTTATAAATACGAATAATCTCTTAATTAAATAAGTAATTTTGTAACGCTTGAAGCATTGCTTAAACATTTGTTACTCAATTATATTTTTATACACCTATAAATTATCTCTTAATATCAAATACGTGTAAAATGCATATTCATATTTAATTAGTAAGGTTAATTGCAACTTGGTACCATTTAGTTTCTAAAAACTATATTTTAAACCTTGCAATTTAAGCTTTGATTTAGAATATGTACGAATTAATTTTTTTTCTTTTTTTCTTTTTGTTAACCATGATTAAACGTTATATTTTTTTATGTTGTCCCAGGACTTACATGTACTAGTAGTAAATTATAATTATTCTAAATTAGAGATAAAGTGCAAACTCTTTAATACTAGAGATATACTAAAATACATTTTAAGTTTTGTTAACAATTAAATTAGACCAAATTGTAAAAAATTGTTAATTTAAAGTTTAGATCGCAACTTAAAAAAATGATTTACAATCATTTTTATTGATATTATAAAATACTAAAATATAATTAATCCTTAATTGAATAAAAAAAGCATATGGATGAAATTTTCTGATAATATACTTGTTTTTGTTTTCACTTTTGGTTTTTCTAGTTAATTATTTTTAATTTGTTTATTTTAAATTTAATATAGTATTGGTTAGAGATTTTTATCATCTTGATTAACTAAAAATTTAAAGAGAAAGAAAACATAACTACTAAATTGAAAATTGAAATTATCTTTCTTTTTATTTCTAAATTTATATATGTATATTTTCTTTTCTTTAAATCTATAATTATTTAAAATGATTTAAAAATCTCTCAAGCATCACTAAACAATGAAATATATATATATATATATATATATCTACATATATATATTTAATATTAAAAATTAAACAAGATAGACATGCAGGAAATGAAAGAAACACGTACCCACCCCATAATCTTGCCGAATGGTTTGGGTTTGAATTTGAGACTAGGGCATGTGATTGTCGAATCGACATGACAGATGTGGTTCCCCACAACAGCTGGTTGGTTGTTTCATTACGTTGCTGTTCACCTTCGATCAACAGCCACCGTTGATGTCGTTGTCTTTTCCCCTAGATGGTACACACAATATTAAATTCACACACACACACTCACACACACGCACACAGAGAAGTGTCTCCTTGCCCAGTTGCCTTCGACTGATTTATGGGTTTACTTAGAAATTTTTGTTTTGTCAAGTAACCTAATTTTGAATTCATTCATTTTCATCCCACATGTACGCACCTTCCTCGAATACGTATTGATCAAATTTCAAGAGATTAATTATCTCTTTCCACATATTTTTTTAATGTAAAAATATTATTTATTATTATTAATGATCATTATTGATCTATTTTAATATAATTATTGTTAATTAATATATCTATTTTAATATAATTATTGTTAATTAATATATATATATATATAGATATATATTATTATTATTATTATTTAGTAGAATCTATACTAATATGACAATTCTTACTTACGTACATATGATGCTTTTTTATTTTTTCAAATTAAAAATATAATATAAAAGGGAAAATATTTGAGAATAACTAGTTATTTTATTATAGAGACAATATTGGTTTCTTTAAAAATAATAAATAATAATGACAAATAACATCTTTTATTATAAGTTTTTTTTAGGTCAACATTAGAATCGGAGAGGAGGATATTTTGGACTGTTTTTCTTTGTCATTGGATTGGTTAAATTATTATTAAAACTATTAGATTAGATATAAGATGAATGCCTATATATTTGGTAGAGATATTAAGAGGAAGATTTTATTTGGCGTGTTACTCTGTCATGGACTTTAATATAGCGAGAGACTAAAATGATTGTTCATTTAAGATGGTAGTTATTAAACATATGTTTATTTTTATTTAGATGAGCTCAAATTGAATGGAATTAATATTGCTACCAACTTTTGTAGATTCTTTTACACTTTTTCTATTTATCCAACAACCAGCATTTCCTAGCACCAAAAAAGCAATCTACATTTTATTACTAAACAAAAAATGAAAAACACAACCAACTTTTGCACCATTTTGGTTTTAGTTGCGGTAGAGTTTGTTACACTTGCACCAAATACATGGTGCAACATGGGGAATCCATCTTCTTTTGTGACTTCCACTAACCTTTCGGCCCACCATAAAATGCGAAATTAAAGGAACTGTGCAAGAGATTTTTGATGTGCTTGCACCTTACCAGAAGAGGAGAAAGTAAGCGTTGACTTTATTAATTTATTTTCTCTTATTATTATTATTATTTTAAGTTTTTGCTATTTATCGGATAACTTTTTCTACTAAAATAATATTTTAAAGACTCCCCATTTATCATAACAATATCTCTACTAATAAAAAGAGTGGGTAAATCTCATAGAAATTACTTAACATTTGCACTTATTACAATTTAATTTTAAAAATTTGAAATTATAAGTTTTGTTTTTTTCTTTTATGAATATAAGTAGCATCTTTATGGGGATGTGGATAATATAAATTCAAAAAGTGTAAATAAAATAGTAGGAGAAGAAGATTATGACATTGTGAAAACCTGAGGAAGCTTGATGATATTTTTTAAGTTAAAAAGATCAAATTATGTTTAATCAAACCTTAATAGCAGTAAATAGTATTAACCCTTATTACCAAAAAAATAATATTAACCCTAAAAAGAGTACTAATAATAAATGTCTCAATAATTGCCTATAAATTAACTCTCATTACATCAAGATTTTATCATGCTGGAAATATAATTCTTATATTATGTTAAAAATCTAGTACTGAGTTAACTATTAAGGGTTGCCATGTGTCCAACTAGATTTTTAGTTTGAAATAATATTGTCGACATATCCTTAACCAAGCATTATATATATATATATATATATCAGTAATGATCTGACCAACTATCTAACTCATTTTTATTATTTGCTACGTAGGGTAGAATTAACAAATCATATATAGCAGTACTAATTTAAATTATTTTTTATTTTATTTTTAATACTAAAAAACTAGTAAGGAAAAGTGAATCTTTTA
The DNA here is from genome assembly GCF_031755915.1 of Ziziphus jujuba. Taxonomy (NCBI): domain Eukaryota; kingdom Viridiplantae; phylum Streptophyta; class Magnoliopsida; order Rosales; family Rhamnaceae; genus Ziziphus; species Ziziphus jujuba. Next base: position 10,973,518 of record NC_083390.1, read on the forward strand.
ATGAAAACTAATTAAATTCTCACGTAATATCGAAATAATACTTGATTTTTTAAAAAAAATTGAAAATTTTATGTATTTCTATTTTTTTTTTTTTTACCTCAATTTAGTTTTGTACCATGTTAATATCTTACGTCGTAAGATGAGCTTGATAGTCTATTAGATAAGAGAGCAAATGAGCTGAGTTGAGCAAAGTATTGGTGTGACGACCAGTGTGGACGAGTGCAAGAGGCATTGGCAAGCTACCTGGTATCCAATTTTACATCATACCGGTGTAGATCAGGGGATAATATAAATATAATAATGGTCACTCTCATAATATCAGGACCTTTAAGAGTGGTTGGTTTCAAGATTTGAAAGAATTCCCAAGTTAAGTGTGCTCAGGAGAGTTTAGTTAAAGGATGGGTGGTTTTCTATGAAGCTTTGAACAAAAAACTACAAATCGAATACGATAATTAAATTGGGGACAATATCAGCAGAGAGTAATAAATCTGTCAGTAAAAGTAAGGTGTTACAAATGGTATCAGAACCTATACCTAGCCAAAAATGTACCAACGAAGAAGTTGGACTCCAAAGGAGGTGGATTATAATGACCAGTGTGGGCAGGTAAAAGAGAATTTGGTAGGCTACCTGGTGTCCAATCTCACATCATTCGGATGTAGATAAGGAAATGATTCAATGTACTAATAGTCACTGTCATAATGTCGAAGTCTTTTCAGAGTAGTTCGCTTTAGGGTTCAAAAGAACTTCGAAGTTAAGCCATAGGATGGGTAACTTATTGATAAGCTTTGAATAAAAACCCCCATACCATCCCATATCTAGTGCGGTAGCTAAATTAGGAATAATATCGGCAGAGAGTAACAGGTCCACCAGGGAAGACGGGATGCTACAAATTAGCATTTTTAAGTTTGGCTTATATGATTTTATGAGTGTTCAAGTTTGACTCAAACTCATAAAATTTTGAAATTACTTATTTAAGCTTAATTTGGCTCGTTCATAAAAAGCTTGACTTAGTTCAACTTGACTTGTTATACTATAAAAATTTATAAACTTTAAAAAATATTTTTTTAAAATAAATTTTTTTAACATTAATAGTTAATAAATTTCAGTTATTTGATTATTTATCATAAAATTAATTTAATTTTAAAAAGTTTATAAATTTAAAATATAAATTAAAAAGTTTATAAATTTAAAATATAAACATATTTTTTATGTATTATAAATACTTAATATGCTTAAATTCATAATATAATTTTGATATAAGTACATATAAATGATAAATTCGAACTATTCATGAGCTTCTCACTAGCTTAATTTATTGTTCAAAATCAACTTGCAAGTTTCATTTTTTGTTCAAGCTTGGCTAATTTTATTTATGAGTCGAATTTGATCAAGCTAAAGTCGAGGTTAGTTCAAGCTAATAACGAGTTATTTGAGTCTGTTTATAGTTCTATCACTAGATTAAAACTATATATATATATATATATATATATATATATATATATATATATATATATATATATATTATGTTCTAAACGTACAAATTTGACACGAAAGTGTTTTAACACATAGAACAATGGTGTTCCAGATGAACGCCATTTTTATTATTTTGCAAGTTTACACATAGTGTAAGAAGTTGCTTCCTTTTTCTTTTCTTTTTTTTATTTATTTTTTAAACATCAACGAATACCAATATTAGTCCATAGATAACATGACATTTCTTAAAAACTAACAACTTTTATGGAAAAGCGAAATAATTACCATGTCATGTACCAATCTCACATGTATCAATTACCACTAGAAGCAAACAAATTCTTTGTGTTTTTCTTTCTATGTTTTTAGTTTGGATTATATCTAATACTAGGAAGGATTACGGGTATCTTACTTGGCAAGTTTCCAAATTGAATAATTCTACTTACACTGCAAAAAACACTTACCCTTTTCTTCTTCTTCATTACCTGAACTGATGTTTCAATTTTCCATCCTCCACCAATTAATGTTGGCAAATTTAACAGATTTTAAGTATTGTATAATAAAAGAAAAATCATTACCAAAAGCTTTTGATGACTTATAATTAGAAACATATAATCATATATAATTTTTTACTTACATCGATTTCAGTCTTGGATTCAGTACCATAATCGGCAGGGATAGATTTAGGGAATCCTTGATTTATTGTTTTGTTTTTCCTTGCATACCCATCAAAGGCAAACAACAATCCTATTTCAACTCCCACCACAACACTCAATCTTTCTGAGTTTAGGTGTCGGCTTTCTAATGCAGTGTGAAAAGTAATAAAATCTCACAAATACATACAAAGATACTTTAAATCTATTAATTTGTTCACAAATACCTGAATTAGATGTTCAAAATCTTGTTGATTGTGCATAATACTAATAAATTGATAGTAATTGAGAAAACTCAAAATATTATTTATAATCAACTGCTTTTTACAATCCAAAGCCCTCTATGTATAGGCAACATAAAATATAAAATAAATAAATTAAAATACTAAAATAATTCAAAAATAAGAAAATAAGAAAAAAGATCTCCTAGTTTTCTAATATTCTAATTTCCGTATTAGACTAAACATTGATAAACTAAAATAACTAAGACAATATCTCATAGTTTCCTAATCAAAACTAACATTTAAATTAAAAACTAACAAATAATATTTTGCAATCAATGAAATACATTAAGTCAAATATATTTTATTTTGTTGCTCTCAATTTGCTAGGGTTTTTGGAACAAATAGAAGATGTTTTGGCTGGGCAAGTATTGTCCCAAAACCCTTGATCAAATCATAATCCATCAAGACGACTTTGGTAACTTGCCAACGGCAGACATTAACACTGGTGGCCAATGGCTATTGATGGCTATTGGTTACAAAATAAATTAGAAAGATGGTATTTTTGGTAAATAATTTTGAATGATATTGTGTAAACTTTCTTTGCAATGTAAAAAGAACTTCGCTATTGTGTAATAAGCGTTTTAGAAAGAAGATAGACATTAATTTAAAATGTTTAATACAATATGTATCACTTTTTCTTTTTTTTAAATTGATTATTAGGATATTCGAATTTGAACACATTTAAAAGAGTATGGACATTACCATCAACTTGTCTCGTCGAAACAACAATTTTTAATTTGTAATGACTAAAAGCATCTTCAATAGAATGTTTATTAATTCTGTCAATCTAAAAAAACCTTTACTACATCATATGGACAGACAACATTTAAAAAAAAAAAAAAATTCTCCAGTGGTGCAATACAAAATGTCTATTAAAGTGAGATGACAATAAAAAAAATAGACGATGTATAATAGATCCTTTCTTTGTGGAAATTCTGTTAGACAGTATAAGTTATAAATTTAATCTTTTTTCATTCCTCTTTCCTCATCAATTCACAGCTTCTTCTCTCGCATCTCTCTTTTCATCTCCTCTTCTGGCATACCAACTAAATTCATTTAAAGTTCTAGACATGTCCGGTTGGAGAAGAAATTTTAACCGACATTGCCTATTGTAGATACTATACCATCCAATCTTCAACACCTATCAAATTCCTTAAAATTCTGAATATGTAGGAGAAAAAAAAAATATAAATCTACAAAAATAAAAAAAATAAAGACCTACTAGAGAAATGAGTATTGATACAAAACTTATATCATTAACAAAAGATGCGATGTATCATTTGTAAGAACTCCTAATTGTTATTTATGTTTGTGGCTACAATTAATTGGAGCATAAGGTGAACATAGTAATATAAAATCCCAGAGATAAAAATAAATAGTAATGAGTTGATGAGGATGTGATGAAACCAATTAAAAATGAAAATAAAAAATTGCAATATAAGGTTTTTCTAATCAAAATGTTATATTTAGAACATTTGCAATGGGAATGTGAATTACAATTTATGTAATATCGAAATTGAAAGGATTTATGTAGTATAATATCTATTTAATAGATGGTTAATTCAAAATTACATTCTCTAATGATTTTATCTAATATTAATATGTATATATTTTTTTTATTTTAAAAAAATTATATTTTTGATAAGAACGATCTTTAATTTTTTGCTAAATTATACTACCTTATAGACTTTTTTAAAATACACAATCACCTTTGCAATGTCTTTTTTTTTTTTTTTTTTTTTTTTTGGGGGGGACACATAAGCTTAACAAAGTTTTTGTACAAATCCAGCAGAAAATATTTCTTTAAATGATTATTTGTTTTTCCAATGTGAACATTTGGATCATAATATGTAATTTCCAACTTAATATTTTAAATTTATTGAAAAATTATTTTTAGGAGAATAATTAATAGGCATCCATCCCATATTGATTGAAGATGAGAACACCATATGATTGTTATATAGATAAATTAAAATTTTGAAGATGGAATTTGCAAAAATCTCACATTGGAAGCATGTAAAATTGCTAACCGTCTTTTTCTATATTAAGTGAAGTTTCATTGGCCTTGACAAAGATCCCTTATATTTACGTGCAACTTTAACATAATAGACTACTTAGTTAATTTTTTTTAGAATCTGTTATAATTAGTTAAGTATTTTTAGTCGAAATTTTATTTCAAAAGTTCTTTGATATTAAAGACAAGAGCGACTTGTTCATTATTATATTTTCTATAATTAATAACAATCGCTTGAGTAGTTTTGGTTTGTTTAGTACACATTTTTTTTTTTTCAATTGTTATAGGTTTGAAGTGGTATATTTGCATATTAAGAAGATAACAAATTGTTGGAATATTTTTCCAATAGTGACAAAAACAATTTAGCAATCCAAGTAATTGGATATGCTCATTTAAGTTTGGAAGACTACATAAATTGCTATCTATGTAGCACAAAGATTAAAAAAGCTTGCAAAAAATGATCTCCAATGGTTCTATTTAAATCCTAATTAATCACTAATGTATTAATATATATTTTTTCCTACTATTGATAATGATTTATGTTACCAATAGAATCAAGAAGCTTCCATGGTCTAATTTCAGGGCACCTAATTTTGAAAATTTCAAACCGATGGAGAAAATTAAGCACCCCTGTCTCAGCTCCTTCCACTAGAAACAAGAAGCTCGCCAAAAACAACCTGCAATTAAAGAAAAGTGTCAAGGGTTGTCGACAATGTTGCCAACGCAAAATAACCCAAGCTGTTCTCTTACCAAAAATTTGGCAGAGTAACAATAGACAGTGATGGAGAAGAGTTTCATTGAAGACCCATACTTACCCCTTTTATTCATTCTAAGGACTTGCGGACGCATGCCATGTGGCATGTGAGCATGTGGATGGTTGTCAACTAGACCTTCTATTGGTTTTCTAAAACTTCTCTACCAAGTGGATTTGCTCTCAGCTTATAGCCTTCTTCAATGTAGAGATTATAAAATATTTGCTTATTTCAATACTGTGCTTTAGCAATTAGGTCCGAGTGGCACTTTCTTATTAGTGTTGTCCATTTCCTTGCGAGTCAAGTTGATGGCTTTTGGACCATAACACTTCTTTGGTGACATGGCCCTTATTCGAAGTTCTTTAGTTTCCTTCCACATTCTTAGGTCATGTTTCTTCATGTCATTGTTCCTAGCTCGTTCAATTCCATAACCTAGTTGTAACTAAACTTGAGTAAATTACATTACGACCTGGGGCATCTCTCAAAGACTGACTTTTTGACCTATCTTACTTTGTGATTTTAGTTTGTAAATTTTGAAGTTTGTTTAGATGAGGTGGATAAAAATTTACCCATAACAACTTATCTATGTTTTTTTTTTTTTTCCTCTTAGAAAACTATAATCTTGACAATATTTTTAAAAAAAATTACTCTTAAATTGTAATGTATAGAATTAATACCGAACTAATGTGGTCTATATATTGTTAAGATGGATATCTATTTTTAGAGGCAATGTTAGACATTGTAAAATTTCCTAAAACCTAATTTTCTCTTAGAAAATCAATTTTTCCCCCCAAAAAAAAAATAAAATTAAATATATAATTAACTAATAGTCACAAAAAGCTTTTGTGCACATTATATTAATGACCAATTTATACAACCTGAATTTAAATAATGTTAATTTTAGGTTGCATATACAATAATTTATATTTACTATTGGAAATGCTTTTATGGTCTAATTTTAAACTCAATTTTGAATGGAATCCTATGGAATTCCACAACTTATATGTTTATGTATATATTGATTTTTCTTTAATGTAGAAATCTTGAACAAATTTTTATTTAGGACACACATAATCAAACTACATTTATATCTTTTTAAGAATACTCAATATTCCCATAAATTTTTGTGTAGGATTCTTGGATGACAGAATCACTGTATTTTAATAATTTTTTTTCATATGGATGAAAAAAGCTTAGTTAATGATTATGATGAATATGGATTGTTGTGCATGTGGCATATTATTTGATAATGTTAATATTTATGTGGCATAAACATATAGTGAATGTGGATAGCTGGATGAGAGAATCACTATACGGTAATAATTTTTTAATATGGACAAAAAAAAGCTTAGTTCATAATTATAGTAAATATGGATTGTTATGTATGTGGTATAGAATTTGACAATATTTAAATCTATGTGATATAAATAAATAGTTAAGTAAAAAACTCATTCTCCAATGGTATGGATAAATAATTATTTATGATTATTAATTAATTATATTTTTTGTAACTTTTTTTTTGTTAGAAAATTCTTATTTTCTTAGAAAAAATTTACATTTATGAAAAGTATACAATGTCTTACAAAATCTTAAAAAATAGAAATTTACTTTGTTAATATCTATGCCACATTAGCTTGATAGTAATTTTATGCATTATCATTAGAAAATATTTTTTTAAAAATTAATGTATATTTTACTTATGTATCATGTTAATTTTTACAAACCGCACTTTATTAGAGATGCTCTTAATGTTACAAAACACTAAAGTGAAATCAGCCCCAAAATAAAATACTGGACACATATGCCATGTTAGGTTGATGGCTATATAATTTATTATAAAAAAATTGCTATAAAATTGAAGAAGTTCTATTTTCTTGGATCAGAGAAAAAAAAAAACGAAAAAAAAGATCATGGAGAATTTTTCATTACTGTTGAATTCACAAAATAATAATAATAATAAAGCTTAGAATTTTTTTTTCCCGAAATATAAAAAGAAGACAGACATATATAATTATTAAGAAAATTGGAATGGGCTACGCAATATTCAACTTTAGAATTTTTTTTTTTTTTTTTTTTTTTTTGGGGATACTCTTGAAAGATACTATTATGGCAATCGAGGAATCAAAAAAGAAATATTACGGTAACCAAAAGGGAGAAGAAAAAAAAAAAAGGTACTATTATTTTCTTTTCTTTTTTGGCAATGAAGAAAGGTACTACTATTATAATAATTATTATTTTGTAATTAAGAATGATACAATTATGTATTCAGGACTTCGTGCGTAATATTTTCAACATAGAAAAGACTCGTGTGCTATATTTGTTACAGCACGATAAAGAATAGATCCAATATAGAAAATCCCTTCACATTCAACTTGCCTCTCAAGCTCACATCAACCAAATGCCTCCCATATATATACCCCTCAAAAGTTTGGTTTATTACAAAATTTCAATCCAGATATTCAAAATCTCACCAAATTCTTTTTTTATGAGGTGTTTGGATAGTGATAAATTTAGTGGAAATTTAAAATTTCCTATGAAAGTAAAATTTTCTTATGTTTGAATAATTTTTAAGAGAAGAAATTTATTGATCCCAATGAAAAATAAATCTTGTCATGTGGAAAAATGGAAAACTGACAGGGAAAGTAGATGCTACTAAATATATGTCATTCTAAAATTTCTTGAGAAACTGATATTACGTATTTTTTTTAAATATAATTTTATCATTTCATTTTAATGTATAAATTTATTTAATTACTTATAAGTTTTATTTTTTTTCTATAATTAACCAATTCACAGTAAAAAAAATTTCCAAAAAACTCATTTTTAGGAAACTGAATTCCAAAAAACTGATTTTCAAAAATCAGTTTTCTTTAGTATTTTCATTTTTATCAAATACCCAATTAGTATAACTTAGGCTTGCTTTTGATTCTTGTTATTTGAGTTGGGTTGGTCGAATTCCAAACATTGCTGCCCATGAAGCATGAACTGGCTAAGTTGGGATTAGATTCTAGAACTATTGGTAGAATTGATTTTGATTCCAATACAGGCAAATTTGATTCTTGAGCAAATTTGATTCTTGAGCATTTTTTTTTTTGGTGCCTGGAATGTGTTATTACAGTTGGACTTTCTTTCGGTTTCCATGAAACCCATTTCCCAGCCAAAAACTAATAATAATAATAAATAAATAAATAAATAAATAAATTGCTAACGAAATAAATTTGAAGAAAATTTAATAAAAATATAATAAAAAACCAAAAAGTAAAACCATAATTTTTTTTTTTTGAAATAAATTAGAAGAAAAGTTATGTAACTATTATTTTTTTAATTAAAAACAACGCGAACGGGACAAGCGGTTTCCATTTAACGTGCAAGTGTGATCGTTGCTGCCAAGTCAACTCTACGCAAAGGTTCAGTAGTGGAATTATGCCAAAAATAAAATTTTAGTGGTGGAATTTCATTTACATAATATTTTATTCTAAAAAGCCCACGTGTAAAATGGAAGAAAATAGTTGAAGGATTTGAATATTTTTATTGTATTTATTTATTTAGTGAAAAAAATATCAATTATGTGTGCAAAATAAACAACACCTGATTTAAATTATATCTATTAAAAAAATAAATTGATATTTATTTACAATTTTATTTAAAAAACGGAAAAAAATTGTAAAATGAACAAAATTATATAATTTTGAAATATGGTTGAGACGTAGGGGTTGGGAAATGGCACCGTTGATCCAAATAGAGAAGGGTTCCGCGTTTCATCAGCCAATCAGAAGCGTGAGGCGAAGTCATCAGACCAATAAACATCGTCCACGTAGATAATCCCACGTAGCACCAGCATTTTGGCAGTTAATAAAAGAAAAAAAAATAGAATACGAAAATTTTATAGTTGAGCTTCTAAAATTTTCCATTTGCTTTGCTTCTGATCTCCGTTCTTTCGCTACGCAATATATATATATATATATATACGCACAGAGAAGCCGGATCTCGGAGCTTGCATTTTTTTTTTTTTTCTCCTCCCCGGCGACATTGAAGGGCTGGAATGGAAGCTCACGGCTCTGGATTCGGGCGTGTTTTAGTGTTGGTCTTCTGCGTCGCCGGAATTTGGTCTGCCTATATCTACCAAGGGTTTCTTCAAGAAACTCTGTAAGTGTTCTCCTTTTTGATCTCTGAATCCCGAAGATTTGGTTTTTATTTGGTGGATTTTATCACACAATCGGCAGCATTTTGGTCATCTTTTGCTTTGCTATTTGTTTTAATTTTGGTTATCAGTGTGTCTATATGTGTGTGTGTTTGTGTGAATTGGCATTGGGCTTAATTAGAGCAAAGTAGAGCTTTTTTTTTTTTTTTCCCTTCTTTTTTTCCAGTAATGGTTTTCTTTGGAGGATTTTTCAGACAATGGCACCGTTTTGGTTTTCTTTAGCTTTGATATTGTATTAATTTTGGTTTTGTCTTTCTCTGTGTGAATTGGCATTGAGCTTAATTAGGGCAAAAATAGAACTTTAAATGTGAATGATTTTTTTAATTATTATTTAATTATATGATTGTTTGATTAGGTCCACTAAGGGATTTGGTCCGGATGGGAAGAGATTTGAGCACCTTTCTTTCCTGAACTTGGCCCAGAATGTAGTGTGTCTAATCTGGTCGTATATAAGTGAGTATTTTTGTTTTATTCAAATTCATATAGTCTGCTCGGAATGAGGATAACTGGGGGCTCAAAGTTCTTCTTTGTATTTCTTTAAACAGTGATAAAGCTTTGGTCCAGAGGTAGCAATGGTGGTGCACCATGGTGGGCTTTCTGGAGTGCTGGTATTACTAATACAATTGGACCGGCAATGGGAATTGAAGCCTTGAAGTATATCAGCTACCCTGCTCAGGTATATTTATGCTTGATCTGCTCAGTCTAAATTTCCCTTTCTGGCATTTGGAGAATATCATTAGAAATTCCAACCATTTAGCATTATTAATTTTGCCAACTTGTAAATTATGGCGTATATAGAATTTGTCTTCTGCACAGCTGCTTTTATTCTTGTTTGGTTGATGTGGGTTTCTTTAGGGTATTAGTTCTCAGGAAGGATATCATTATCATGGTTGTAATTGCACTACATGGTCTAAAGAGATTTGATATTATAGAGAAGTTCATGTCGAGATTATACTAGATAGAAGGGAAATGTTTACAGACTAGACTACGATTCGGGATAATGGACTAATCAAGTTAAGCTGGTCTGTGGTGTTTTGAATTATACTTTGGCTTTGCGTAGGTTTTTTTTAAGTTTGTTCGTTATGTTGCTAAATATTGCAGGAGCACATTTCTCAAAAGCTTTGATTTGTGCGATTTCTAAGTAATGTTACACTAATAAATGTAATGGTTTTAAAGTTGAGGTTTTTCTTTTCACTTGCAGGTCTTGGCAAAGTCCTCAAAAATGATTCCAGGTGAGATAATTTTTGAGTGATGAGTATCCTTTCCTTAATGCTTGATTGTATAGTTTCGCCAACATTCATTTTTAAAACCTGTGAAGTTATGTCATTTGATCTCTCAACTCGTTGATATCCAAATTTTTCAGTATAGAAAGTTAAAAGGCAACATAAATTTAATTGTAACTGTACTAATGGTTCCCATGAACAATTTAATGATTTTCAATAACGAAAGGCATTCATCTATGCCTTATTTAACCTTGCAGTGATGCTGATGGGTACTCTGGTCTATGGTATAAAATACACATTACCTGAGTACGTTTGTACTTTCCTTGTTGCTGGAGGGGTATCTACATTTGCACTCATGAAGGTTAGGAATTTATCGTCTTTGTCATGGTGTGGAAATGTTTTTCTGTTAAATCTTTTCATTGCGTAGTAATCAACAGGTGTGGTAGAGCCGAATGTTTTATCAGTTGTCCGTTCCTTTTCTTACTTGGCATGTTTTGGTTTCGATTCCAGACTAGTTCAAAGACTATTAGCAAGCTGGCTAATCCAAATGCACCCCTTGGATACGGACTATGTTTCCTGAACCTAGCATTTGATGGGTTTACAAATGCTACTCAAGATTCAATAAATGCAAGGTATGTTAAGAAGCAATTATCTTTTATTTTTGGTCTGAAAAAGCAGTGATGTAACAATATCCAAAACATTATTACCCGCATTGTTCTGTAACACATTGTACTGGAAATGCGAAGTTAATCAAAATGGAGTAGATTTGATGCTAATCTTAACTGATGGACCCTATAGAATCTGTTGAGAACAAATAAACCTTGGCCACTCATATAGGCAAACTTACAGGTTGATCCATATCTGTTCAGGTATCCAAAGACAAGTGCTTGGGACATAATGTTGGGAATGAATTTATGGGGTACCATTTACAACATAGTCTACATGTTTGGCTGGCCACATGGAAGTGGATTCGAGGCAGTCCAATTCTGCAAGCAGCATCCAGAGGCAGCATGGGACATTTTTCTCTACTGCCTCTGTGGTGCAGTTGGCCAGAATTTTATCTTCTTAACCATAAGCCGTTTTGGTTCCCTTGCAAACACTACCATTACCACTACCCGCAAGTTTGTAAGCATCGTGGTGTCTTCGCTTTTGAGTGGCAATCCCTTGTCAACAAAGCAATGGAGTTGCGTAGTAATGGTCTTTTCTGGGTTGTCATATCAGATATACCTCAAGTGGAGGAAGCTTCAGAGATTGCAGAAGAAGAGAAAGCCCATGTGAAAGGGCTTTGTAACAATTTTGAACTTTTATATATCTTAACCTTTATAAAATTTTATTTTTCTTTTTCTTTTTTTTCTTTCCCTTTTCCCACCACCATGAGGTTTTTTTTTTTTTTTTTTTTTTTTTTTTTTTTTTTAAATTTAAATTTAAATTTAAATTTTTATCTTTTTTTGAGATATACATCACTATTGTTATATTACCATTGTAACCGTAACGTTCAGTGGTTCAAATATTTAGAATGATAGTTAGAATATTGATGAATGTAATAGAATAGATCCTTTACCCTTCAGAAATATTTTGGCATACCTTTCTTTTTGCCAGTACAATTAAAAAAATTATTTTGCTTTATTTGTATCCAAGCCAAGAAGTGGTGCATGCTAAATTGACTAAGAAACTGAATGAAAAGTTTCTTAAAGACTATAAAATAAAGATATTGGTACTAATACACACATGTATAGTTTGGTATTTTGTATTCAGTTAACTTTCTAAAATACTACATGGGCAAAAAATAAGAATGTAAAATGTAATTTTGTATAATTTAAGGTGTAAAATATAAAAAAATTTACATAAAAAAAATTAATTAAAATATACAAAAATTATTAAATAATAGCACTACTTTTTCTAAAAGAACTAAAAAATTTTAAAATGTAATTTTTCAAAAATAAAAATAAAAATCTGTAGATATAATACATAACCTTAAAAAAATAAATAAATAGAGAGAAATAAAAACATTTGCACATGCATTAAAAATATATATATATTTTTTTTGGAAAAGTAAAATTTTATCAAAAATACTTAGAAAATCTTATAAGTATCTTTTTCATAAATAGTAAATATAAATGTAAAAAGTACATGTAATAAATAGAAAAATGTATTTTATTATAATAATTTTCCTTTTTTTTTTTTTAAAGATTGTATAAATACTTTATCGTTTTAAGGGTCTTTATGTTTTCTTTTTATTATTTAAAATATTTATAATATGTATAAATTAATATCCAAGAAAACATAAAGATCAATAAAAATTTGAACAAACATTAAAAAAATCATTTTTGTGGAAAAAGTAAAATTTTATAAAATAATATATATTAGAAAAATCTTTAAAGTATTTTTTAAAAAATTAATAAATATAAAAAATACATGTGATAAATAAAATAACATACTTTACAAAAATAATCTTTCAAAGTTCTATTTTAACCTTTATAAATACTTGATTACTTCTTTTTTATAAATCTTTATTTATTTTTAAATCTCTATAATATTTAGATATTTTTTTATATATTTTCAAAATTTACATTTGCATTCCTTTAAAATATTATTAATTTATTAAAAAGATAATAATCCCATTAATCAAAAAGTTTGCTGATTTTTCATTAAACATTTTACTTGAAAATTTTTGCATTGTGGATCTTAAGTTATACAAAATTGTATTTCCACCCTCATAGTCTGTTCAATGTGGCAAATATGTGACAAATTTGTTATAAAGTTAAATATATATATATATATATATATATATATATATATATATATATAAAAGGTGCAAAGTACAAAGAAAAGTGAAAAGATGTACAATGCTTGAAAAAAATTCAGGATATATACAAAATGTCAAACAATATATAATTTAGGATGCATTTCCAATATCTTTTTATTTTACAAAAAACTTTGGAATTAAAGTTGGTACCTCACATTAACATGAACCTATGTAAATTAGCAAGGGTCGGTTTTCCCACAGTCAAAATTTCTCTTTTTATACAATTAAATTTTCATCCAGTTATAGTTGGCCAAACAATTTTAAATTTTGAAGTATCATATTACCAAACAACTTTAAAATGTTGACCATGAAAATTTGAGTAGAAGGAGAAATTCTGATTGTGTAAATAGAAGCTCCTCAAAACAAGATTTGGGAGGGTTCTAGCCTTAAATTTTTGTAATTTGTGTTCCTTTTTACATGGTTTATCTATTGAATGGTTAGCATTATTATCCTCATCAATTTTTAGAGGATTTGTAATTTGCATTTTATATTTTATATTTAATATTTATAATTTTGAATTTGTAAATTTTTAACAGCCATATTTGCGAATAAGTATATTTGTAAGTTTAGCTTGGAAACGTTACTGTCAAAAAACTATAAATTTAGAGATATAAATGCTAAACATAAACTATACAATGCAAATTGATAACTACCGACAATTCATAAAACAATGTTGCCAAAATCCCTTATTTTTATGGAAGAATATCATCGACTCCTGAAGTTTACTAAAACATCATTCAGAGCGAAAAAAGATAAATAAATAAAATAAAATCATCATTTATCAACCCAACATTTTTATATTAAAAAAATTTATTCTCTTCTATTAATTATTATTATTTTAATATAATACCATTTTCATGGGATACAACCATTGAAGCCCATTATCGTAGTAATTACTTATTACAATTTTTGAATGGCTCACTTGCTTTCCCAAATGGCCGCTTCTGCTTTTTCTTCTCCTTCTTCTTCTTCCACCGGTAGAGTGAAACATGATGTTTTCTTGAGTTTCAGGGGTGAAGATACACGCAACAATTTCACTGCCCATCTTCATGCAGCTTTGCACCACAAAGGAATTCAAGCTTTCATTGACAACTACCAGCTGATAAAGGGAGAAGAAATCTCACCCTCGCTCTCTTTAGCGATTCAAGAGTCAAAAATCTCCATTGTTGTGTTTTCTACGAACTATGCATCATCCAGATGGTGTTTGGATGAACTTGTAATGATCATGGAGTGTAGAGAATCACGCGGACAATTGGTTTGGCCCATCTTCTTCAACGTTGAGCCGTCCCAAGTGCGAAATCACAGTGGTAGTTTTGGAGAGGCATTAGCCATGTACGAAGCTAATCCCAGTCAGAAGTACAAAGAAAAGCTGCCCAAATGGAAGATTGCTTTGAACAAAGCTGGTAATCTATCCGGATGGCATTTAACCATTGGGTATACATACATATCTTTATCTTCTAATTTATCAAAATTATTGTTGTAGTGTGTGTATATAATATATATATATATATATTTAGAATCCCACTTAATATTTTTGTAATGAAATTCTCTATAAATCATATACAAACAAGCTGATAAGTCAGAGCAATAAAGTGTGTGTATATATATATATATATATATATATAGAACACCACTTAATATTTTTGTAGTGCAAATTCTCTATAAATCATATACAGACCAGCTGATAAGCCAGAGCAATAAAGTGTATTCATCATCCATATGTATGATTCTTTCTTTTGCATATTCTTGAAATTAATCTTTGATATGGGCAGAGATGAATCTTTGTTAATCCAGAGAATTGTGGAAGCCGTTTTGAGAAAATTGGATCGCACAACCCTGTATGTCGCCAAGTACTTAGTTGGTATAGAAGCTCGTTTAGAAAATTTGGGTTCATTAATAAGTCGAGGAGGGAATGATGTCCGAATGGTTGGGATATATGGTATTGGTGGTATAGGTAAGACAACCATTGCTAAAGCTGCTTTCAATAGATTTGCTGATGAGTTTGAAGGTTCAAGTTTCCTTGCAAATGTTAGAGAAACCTCGAAGCAATATTGTGGGCTGGTTAAATTACAGGAAACAATTCTGTTTGACATGTTTGGGGATAGAAACTTAAACGTTGGGAATACTCATAGAGGTAGCAACATCATAAGGTATAGGCTTAGTTGCAAAAGAGTACTTATAGTTCTTGACGATGTGGATCAGTTAGATCAATTGGAAACATTAGCAGGAGGGCATGATTGGTTTGGCTCAGGAAGTAGAATTCTCATAACTACTAGATATAGGCACTTTCTAACAATTCATGGAGTTGATCTAGCATATCAGGTTGAGGGTCTCGATGATTATGAAGCTCTTGAACTTCTTAGCTGGAATGCTTTTAAAGGGGACAAACCTATAGAAGATTACTATGAGCTATCCAGACGTGTCGTAGGTTATGCAAATGGGCTTCCTTTGGCTCTTGTAGTTACAGGTTCCTTCCTATGTGGTAGGAGCAAACTTGAATGGAAAAGTGCCATTGATAATTTAGAAAGGAAACCACATGAGCAGGTTTATGGAGTACTTAAATTAAGTTATGATGCTTTGCAGGATGATGAAAAGGCTATCTTTCTTGATATTGCATGTTTCTTTGTTGGAGAAGACGAAGATTATGTAATCAAACTGCTTGAGAGTTCTTCTAATTTTTGTCCAACCATCGGAATTGGAGTTCTTACTGATATGTCTCTCATATCCATAGAGTCTGGAAAAGTGCGAATGCATCTCTTAATACAGGAGATGGGCTGGCAAATTGTTCGGCAAGAATCTCCTGAAGTTGGCAAACGCAGTAGATTGTGGTTACCTGAGGATGTTTTTCATGTATTCTTAGAAAATATGGTAAGGGTTGCTTAAAGGAGCTTAATTGATCTTTTTACTTTACAAGTAGACTTTTTTTCCTATAATTTTTTTTTCTTTTTCTTTTTTTGGTTTAGGTATTAATGCATCACGTGCTCTGCTTTGAACTATTTAGGGAACAAATGCAATTGAAGGCATTAAGCTGGAGTTACCTGAACCGAAAACCCTATACCTGAGTGCCAAAGCATTCAAAAAAATGAAAAGGCTACGAATGCTTATTTTTCATAATGTAGTTCTTTCTACAACCATTGAATATCTTCCTACTGGGTTAAGGTCAATGGATTGGCATGGATATAAGTTTCCCACATTGCCATTAAGTTCTGGTCCGAAACAGCTTGTCAGACTTAGCATGCTTCATAGCAATATCCAGCAACTTGGGGAAGGATTTAAGGTAAAATTAATGGGCATGAATTTAGTAGATTCTTATAGTTACATTGTTATTTTCTTAGAAACTCATTTGCATAATGTTTCTGTTTTCTTTCTCTTTGTTTGCAGAATTTTGAAAACCTGAAACTTGTGAATTTAAGTTCCTCCAAATTCTTAACCAAAATCCCTGACCTTTCAACAGCACCAAACCTTGAGAGCTTATCCCTTTCTTATTGTACAAATTTAGTTGAGATTCATGAATCTGTTGGATCTCTTAATAGGCTGAGCACATTGGACCTTCGGTTTTGTTCTAACCTTAAGATTCCTCCAAGCAGTCTTCGATCGATATATCTTGAAACACTGGATCTCTCAAGCTGCTCCAGTCTTGAAAGCTTTCCCAAGATTGTTGTAAAGATGAAAAATTTAAAGAAACTTAGTTTATCTAGAACTGCTATAAAAGAGTTGAGTGGCCTCTCAACAACTCCAAAACTTGAGAGTTTAGATCTTGACCATTGTACAAATTTAGTTCTGATTCATGAGTCTGTTGGATTCCTTAATAGGCTGAGCACATTGGACCTCCAGTTTTGTCCTAACCTCATAACTCTTCCAAGCAGTCTTCTAACAGGATACCTTGAAACATTGAATCTCACAGGCTGCTCTAGTCTTGAAAGCATCCCCAATATTGTTGTGGAAATGAAAAATTTAAAGAGACTCAGCTTATCTGGTACTGCTATAAGAGAGCTACCATCTTCAATTGGTAATCTTGTTTCGCTTCAAATCTTGAATTTTGCCTCCTGTAAAAAACTCGAGCATGTTCCTAGTAGCATCTATAAGCTGCATCAACTTGAGCATCTTGGTCTTGGTGGTTGCTCAAAGCTCTCAAAGTTTCCAAAGAGCATATTCTTTTCAAATAGTGATGAAATGTTCCCAAGTCTTGAGTTGCTTCCTGATGTCATTAAAGTTGCTCCTGGTAGAAGTTTGAGGCTTCCCTTTCCCATGTTAAAGTCCCTTGATCTTCAAAAATGTAATATATCAGAAGTTGATTTCCTTGTTACTTCTAGTGGATTTAACAATCTAGAACAGTTAAATCTAGCTGAAAACAAGTTTGTTAGCCTTCCATCTATTCGCAGGCTTGCAAAACTCTGGTATGTTGATTTGAATAATTGCGAATTCCTTCAAGAAATTCCAGAGCTTCCGGGAAATGTAGCATTTTTGTTTGCAAGTGGTTGCAAATCACTCAATACTCATAAAAATGCCACGGCTAACATCATACCGAATAAGGTCTCTCTCTCTCTCTCTCTCTCTCTCTCTCTCTCTCTCCATTTAATGTCAAAATTATGATTTTCATTTGATTTAGCAGAAGTGCTCCGAAATCCAAGTTATACTCTCTGGACATGATATACCACACTGGTTTAGCAATAAATTGGAACAGCAGTCCATAACAACTTCTTGTGGAGGATCTCATAAATGGTGTTTTACATCTAACTTCATCGTTCATTCCAACAAATTCAAAACAGTGAAAGGGATAATTATATGTGCTGTTTTTGAATTTGACTGTGTAGCAGTAACGTTTTCATTACATCTTGACACAGAGCATGCTTCGTATCTATTTCATGCATTGTCATTCGACTCAAACAAGCATAAAAATTTGAATCCAAGGACATTCATTTCAGTAAAGTCAGGTCACATGTGGCTTCACTATATCCCTGGTGATTTTATTTGCCTCTCAGAGCTTCCATTTGGAATTCGTTACAGATATAAGGTCACATTTTCAGCAATTCTTAAGGAACGAATTGAGAATGTAATCTCTAAATGTGGAATCCACATTCTATGGGATGAAGATGAGATTAAAGTCGCTTGTCCGTTTCAGAATTCAGGAAGTCAACCAAGTAAGAGAAGTTTTGCTGTCTACAACACTTATGAAGACTCTGAATCCTGTTGGTTTCCGCAGCAGAAAAGGTACTGTGAACCCTTGAGGATCAAAGAGACTGTGACAGATCAGAATATGAAGCAAAAACAGTCAACTAATATTCAGCCAACAATGGAAAGTTGAAGTACTACTAAAGACAAAGGAAAAGGTTTGGCGGATATGAATTGGCTGTGTATATTGTAATTATGATGCACCAATTAAGTTCATTACAATCTAAACAATTTTAATGACAAATGAATCCTCTAGACTTGGCGTTTGTTTTCAACTAATATTTACATTTTGTCTAAAACTTATTTTAATTTTTGTATTATTCCATATTTTTGGCAGGTATTCAAAAATTTTTAACTTATGAATCTCAGTTTCTGTGAATTCTTAGGAGAAAATGATTTTTCGACCATCTTATGACTGCATAGAGTTTTACTATTGATCATTGTACAAGTTTTTTTTAGGTTCATCACTGTGTAGGATTTCTTAACAAGCTTGTCACTTTGAGTCTGATATTATTTGTCAATCTTAGGAGGCTTCCAAGTAGCTCTAAGTTAAAGTTTACTAGACTTCCAAAAGCCTCCCAGAAATTGGAGAAAAAGATGGAATGCTTAGAAGTACTTTATTTAGAAACAACAGCATTCAAAGATCTGCATATATATGCCAATTGAAGATCTTGTGGGTCTTTGATCTTTACACTTTGCTTCATGAAAAAAAGCCTTGAGTTTCTTTCTAGTAACATGTATAGAAAGTTGCTTAAAAATTTAAAAAAATTCCAAAGGTTTCATCAAGTTTACTATATCTTGAAGCAGCTATCGTGAATCATTGGAAAGCTTTTTACCAATATAATGACAAGGAATCAACAGGATGCTCTTATTTCAGTTTGATCGGCTAGCGCAAACTGGCCAACGATCGAGCTTCACCTGCTCTAACATTACTTGTATAAAACGAAGTGAAGTACCTCTTTCTTCTCTCATATTTCTCTCAAATCTGCTTTAAATCTTCCTTGAACTACGTTGAAGGTATTCTGTTTTGTCATTTCGTTCCTGTATGTTAAAGCTATCTTTTGGAAATGCAGGTAAGGATCTGAATGTGAGGGAAGAGATAGCTGTTGGAATTTTGTGAATAGAAATTATAAATATTATTTATTTACTTATTTGGTTACCATAATACTTAAAATACTCAAGTTTTATTTTAACAAATAAATAAATAATAAATAAAATAATAGAAACTATATTCTAGTGAAAGAATACATTTTCAGAGTGGAAATGTATCTATTATTGGAAACAAAAAAATATCTATTATTGGAAACGAAGTAACTTTTAACGCTTCGTATATTTTGAAGCATTGGATTTCTTCATATAGATGCAATCTTTTCTATAACAATTAATATATTTCTACGACTGAAACATAACAATAGAAAGAACTATTCGTTAATTTTGTTTTTGCATCATTCATTTATAAAATAGAGAGAGAGAGAGAGAGTGAAAACACATAGCTGTTTTGAGAATTTTGGAGTGTTACTATTCTCAGAAAATAGTCGTTGTATATTGGGAGACATTCACCATCTATCAATCCGTTGAACACCAATGAGAGGCGAAAATTGTCTTACGGCCAAAGAATCAAATTCTTGCCTCGACTAAAATTTAACAGGTTATTCTATCATTTTTTTCTCATATGTATGTATTTGATGTTATTGTATTTAACAGTAGAAATCCATACATTTGATAACAATAGTTTCAAGAAGCACGGCGCAATTCTATCAGGATCTACACGGCTAATAGTTTCTATCCCTTGGCGATGATAAAAGGCAAACTAATACTTGGGAGAATGAATTTATGGGATACCATTTACAACATTATCTACATGTTTCGCTGGCCACATGGAAGCAAATTCGAGGCAGTCCAATTCTGCAAGCAGCATCCAGAAGCAGCATGGGACATTTTTTTTCTCTGTAGCCTTTGTGGCACAGTTAGCCAGAATTTTATCTTCTTAACCATAATTCGTTTTGGTTCCCTTACAAACACTACCATTACCTCTACCCGCAAGTTTGTTAGCATTATGGTGTCTTTGCTTTTGAGTGGCAATCCCTTGTTAACAAAGCAATGGGATTGCGTTGTAATGGTCTTTTCTGGGTTATCATATCAGATTTACCTCAAGGGGAGGAAGCTCCAGAGTCCGGAGATTGCAGAAGAAGATAAAGCCCATGTGAAAAGGCTCTGTAACAATTTTGAAATTTTACATATATTAAACCTTCATAAAATTTTCTTTTTCTTTTTTGCTTTTCCCTTTTCCCACTACTATGAGTTCAGTTAGTATTTATTTTATTTTTTTGTCCTTCTCTGTGTGTGTGTGTTTTTTTTTTTTTTTTTTTTTTTGGGGGGGGGGGGGGGGGGGGGTGTGTTCGGACGCATCACTATTGTTATATTATTATTTTAACCATAAGGTTCAATGGTTCAAACTTTAGATGATACTCAAATATTGGTTGATGTAATAGAAATCCTTCACTATTCAAAAATATTTTGGCATACCTTAATTACAATCTTTATCCAAGCCGAGAAGTAATACATGCTGACTTTAAACTTTTTTCTTTTTGGATTTCAAATTAGCTGTGGAACTGAATAACAAATTTTTCAGAGACCACAATTTCTTTTTTTTCTTTTTTTGGTTTTTTAGAAAAAAAATATTCATTTATAGTCTTTAATTTTGTCCTAATTACGGTTGGATCCTATGCTTTTGAAAAATTATCATTTAGATTATATTTATCATTTTTTAAAGTTAATTATAATAGTTAAGGGATACAATTGTGTTTTAAAAGTATTATTCAATTATAAAATGTTGACTTTTGACATTCATAGTCTTTTAATTGTAAAAATTAACTGAAAAAAAATGTTAATGATAATACTCCAAAAACTTGGTGTTTAAGTATATTCATAGTAAAACTGAGATTGTCTAAATGTAATTTTTTTTTTTTTTTATTGGGAACAAAAACAGAGTAGTGAAAGTTGATTACTTTACATCAACACCTCACTTTTTCTATCATAACAATTAAACTTCATGCTTTTAAAAAATTATCATTAATTTCTTTTTAATTTTTTATATTTATCAAAATAAGTTCATTTGTCAAATTTTTCTATTTAATTTTACAATTAAAAACCATAAAAAAATTAAAAATCAATATTTTATGATTGAATAATATTGTAAAATACAATAATAGTTTTTCACTGTAAAAAGACTTACAAATAGAATTTGAATGATAATTTTTTAAGACTATAGCATCTGTAACAAAAACATAACCAAAAGGATCTAAATGAAATATACAAATTAGGAAGGATTTGTTTTTTAAAATAGCCATTTGCCCGATTAAAACTGGAAAAATAGCAAAAACAAATTTTTTTTTGAAAAAAAAGCTAACTATAGACAAAAATATCTTTGGCTAAAATTGAAAATTACCAAACATTTATATATATATATATATATATATATATATATATTTTTTTTTTCTCTTTTCCTTTTTCCTCCTTTCTCAAATACACACCAGTTCACCTAAAAAAAACATTATCACTCGAGCTTGTTCTCCTTGACATGTAAAATTTTTTTCTTTTTTCTTTCTCTTAAATTCTACATTATTATGTTAAACGAATTTATATTAATGTGGATATGTAATAAATTAATTTATGAGCTGTTATGTTTGAGTTTAAAAATATTTAGGTTACATATGGTATAAAAATGGGTGAAAATTTTTGTAGATATGAAAAATTGCAAAAACCAGTAAAAGCATGAGAAAATTGACAAAAAAGATAAACTTCTGCCATTTCCACCAGTTTGTCAGTTTTAGCTAGTTTTTCACCAGTAGGAAAATGTTATATTTAGGGGGAAAAAAACAAAATCGATTTTTTTGAGACAGTTAATATATTTATTTAGTATTATTCATACTTTTATAATTTTATTAATTTAGTTTAACGTTATTCATTTAATTTTGTAGTGAAATGAAAGATAATGATATTATAATTGTGGTTTTATATGATAGAACATTGGTGCGAAATAATGGTAGTCATTAAGAATATCAAAATGGTAAAAATATGTTAGTTTCCGTCGACAAATGCTACATAAAATCAGAATTAGAGGATGGAATTTTCAATTCTATTTAGATAGATCGAAATGAATATTTGCTAAAGTTAAAATGGATATATGGACAATATACAAAAAAGTTGGATCCTATAGAAATACGCAATGATAAAGATGTGAATTGTTTTCTTCAATGAGTCAGGAATGAAGGGATGGCAATGATGCGACCTCCATTGTAAGTTGAGATAATTTCGAAAGTTGAACATGTAGCTAGAAAAGTTTATGAAACAGTATTTGCTTCGGATAGTGGAAGTAATTATCTATCTTTTGCTCGTCCTCTAATTAGTGTTAGTCTACCATAAGTTTCCGAACCTACACTTATTGAGGCTACATTTCTTGCTATTGTAGTTCATAAAATTCAATTTAGAGATCAAGTTGATGTCCGTGGATCAATCCTGGATTATGAACTTGATTTTCAATAAGAGAAAGTTGATTTCCGACAGGAGGAAATTTTTTCCACCAAGCAAAAAATTTTCCAGACGCTAGAAATGAGCTGGACCTAAGGGATTTGTGCAAAAATAAATTCTAATAAAAATGCTGCCTTTTTAAGAAAGTAAATTAGTTATCTATACATCAAAAGCCATCATTATCTTTGTTAAATGAATATCAAAATCCATCATTATCTTTACATTCAAAAGGCTAATAGAAGAAAAAAGATGCATCTTCTCAATTGATAAAAGCGTTAGCAGCTGAAAAGGTATGCCTCAAGAAAAAGTTGAACACATAGGTTTCTCTCTCTCTCTCGCAAACATACAAAACAGTGTTCTCAATATCCTCGATTGCAAAGCATTTACAGAGATTCACACAATATATAGACAAATAAATAAAACTTTAGGAAAACTTTAGGAAGCAACTTCCTTTATTGAATTCAAAAAATCCATAACACTAAATTTGAAAAGGACCAACAATTTTTCTAAATCAGAAAAGTATTCAATAATTTCATTATTGAGGCAACTGAATTTTTGGCGAACAGCAAACGGCGAAAGACGATGGGTTAGATTTGGGTTCTTCTTGGCATACGGGGATGGGTTTTCCAAAAATAAAACAATGTTATCTCTCGAAATACCAATGGGCTCTTTAACAGTCATGCAGGATTTTGTGACATAGAAACCATTATTTTCACTCATCTCTTTTTGCATAGAATTATTTGATGAAAGAGGCATATCAAACTCCACTGTTTTGATAGAAGTTTGTGCTGCAACCTACTCAATCACTTCAAAGGAAAAAGGAAAATATCACAAACATGCACTAAAGGTAGAATTGTATGTAGTTCACAAAATAAATCCAAAAAGAAGAAAGCACATAGGAGACTAATGATCTGTAACAGTGAATAAGACCATTTAAGGGCAATTTATCAAAAAATTACATGAGATGGGAAGAACTAAACTCTCTCATATAATCTGATGTGGAAAGGTTAGACGCAACTAACCTTTTATTTATGATTATAAGCTTGAATCATACTTTAGAAAGCCTCCAACATTGCTATGATAATGTTAAGTGATATTTCTAACAAAATAAATTTACAATGTTAACCGCCTAGAATAGTAAAAACTACATATTTGCCTTCAATATCAACTTCTAAGACAGTAGCACAATATTTCTTTTTATATCTATGTTTAGCAAAATTTTTAGAGTGCTTTCAACAAAATTTGAGACAAAAAGAAAAAAAAAATGTTGATGGTACGATAATATAGTTATTACAGTACAACAACGTATTTAATTATCTCATGAAACATTGATTAAAAAAACATGAAATATAAAAAGCAAATAAAAATAAAAATAAAATAAAATAATAAAAACTAAATATAGGCTTTGCAGCATATTGTTTGAATTTATTTAGCATAATAAAAAAGGCATGAATTATAATTAACAATGACTTCTTCCTCTCTTACTTGACCAATCAATCAGTTTGACTGTTGATCATTTTCCATTTTAATAAGCAGATAAATACCACTTCCAGTATCATCCGAGATTCCTTTTGGGCTGAAAGTTACAGTCACCAAATTAAATAAAAAAATTGAAATCATATCTTATCAGTACAAAGTGAGGTCAAACAATAAATTTTTTTTTTTTAAATACATCTCATGTCAACTAAATCCAACAGAAATGCAATTTTTGGATATA
This sequence comes from Ziziphus jujuba, assembly GCF_031755915.1. Classification (NCBI taxonomy): domain Eukaryota; kingdom Viridiplantae; phylum Streptophyta; class Magnoliopsida; order Rosales; family Rhamnaceae; genus Ziziphus; species Ziziphus jujuba. Next base: position 10,998,340 of record NC_083390.1, read on the forward strand.
TTAAAAGCAGAAGGCTTATCATCAAGTGAATTATTACATAAAAAACTTACTAAAATTTTGCAATTATATATATATTTTTTTAAAAAAAAGTAGAGGTTCTACTTGAAAAATAAAAAGTAAAGTGTTTCCAAGTGATAAGATTGGAATTTTACAAATTAAAATTTCAAATTTGATAAATATTTAATTGTTTTTTTCTATTTTCATAAGCTAGGGAATATTTGCACCTTGATTTCTCTCTTGTACTATAAGCCATATATGCTAAATCTAAAGACGAAATTCACTTCTATTGTTAATGACAAAAGCATGGTCTGGCCAAAATTAACAAAAACCAATAGGAGATCAAAAAGTCAAAACATATATAACAAGCAATTTAGATTTGAAATAGTGGTTAATTAATCTTATTTTTCATACATCCCCTGATCGATCACAATCACAAATTGCATTAAACATCACTTAAGTGGGTTCTCTGCCTACCATAGATAATCATTCCATTGAACTTTACTCAGAAAATGATTGCAGAACTTTTGTCTTTGATCAGAACCAAAGTAAAAAATGTAAGCTTCATATTCATCCCCAACTAACACTTAAAAAAATCTTAAATATGAAAAGAATAGAAGAAGCTATAAAAATAAATAGAAAAGAAAAATAATAACCTGCTGCAGGAGAAGTGCATAATGCAGACAAATCAACCCCAATTAGCCCTTTTTCAAATACACATACTCAGTTGAAAAAAAAAAAAACTTTTAGTACTTCAAAACAATGAATTTGCAATAAAAAAAAAATTAAAATCTATTAAAAAAATGAAATGAAAAGAGTTTGAATTCACAAAATTCAATAGGCAAAAAAGAAAGACAAGTAAATCATAATTTACCTTTTTAATCTCCATTTTTTTTCTTGAGGCTCTGTCTCTCCCTCTGTCAGTGATATTTTGGGCATCTGATCAAGGCCCAGTAGATCAACAGCTACGATGAAAGAAAATGAAGGAAAGAAACATGGTGCATGGTGATCGACCAACTATTAATCGTTGTCCTGTGTTTACTCCTTGGTAGCTTTCTATGGTTTTGGATTTTTTGAAACAGCTTTTCCTTTTCCTCCATCGTCTTTATGATCTTTTAGGGATGAAAGGGGCTGATGGCTGAAGAAGAACGGGAGGTTTCAGAAAAACCTTTTTGAAAATGTAACAAGAATAAACAAAAAGCCCTTTTAATTTTGTTGTTTATCAATTTGGTCAGTAAGGGCATTTTAGTACGAAAGTGTAAAAAGATGGCTACTATTCAATAAAATTAAAGTTTTTGTTATTTATCAATTTTAAACATGGTTACTTTTCAAAAAAACCTAATTAAATATTTGTGGGGTTTTTTTTTTGGAAAAATAGCCACTTGTTCGGTCATCACTTAAAAAATAGTAATTTAAAAAAAAAAAAAAGTTAATCAACTATGGACAAAAATACCATTGGTTAAATTGAAAATTACAAAATATTTTTTCTCTTATCCTAACTTTTTTTTCCTTTTTCAAATAAACACCCGTTCACCTAAAAAGAAAAAAAAAAAAAAAACTCACTAGTGAGCTTGTTCTCCTAGGCATCTTATTTGTCTCACTCTCTTTCTTTTTGTATTTTCTTACTTTTGAAGCTAAATTCGGATAAAATTTTTTTCTTTTTTGTTATTAGATAAAACATTGGTGTGAAATGATGTGAAATTGTCCAACTACTCTCTTATTCTTGTATTTTCTCACTCTTGTATTTCTTAAGATTTTTTTAATATGGGTATATAATAAATTAGTTTATGAGCTGTAATATTTGAGTTTAAAGATACTTAGATGACATATGGTGTGAAAATGGGAAAAAAAATTATGTAGAACTAAAAAATCATGAAAACTAGTAAAAGCTAAGAAAAATTGGCAAAAAAGATGAACTTCAGCCATTTTCCGCCAATTTGTTGCTAGTTTTCCGCTAATAGGAAAATGTTATATTTAGTGGGATTGGTTTTTTGAGACAATTAATATGTTTGTTTAGTAGTATTCATATTTTTATATATTTATTAATTTAGTTTAAGGTTATTTATTTAATTTTGTAGTAAAATAGAAAATGATGATATTGTAATTGCGGTTTTATACGACAAAACATTGGTGCAAAATGATGGTGGTCATTGGGAGTATCAAAATGGTAAAAATATAATAGTTTTTGTCTGCAAAAGATGCACAAAATCAGAGTTAGATGATGAGATTTTCAATTTTATTGAGATAAACTAAAATGAATATTTCCTTAAGTTAAAATGGATATATGAACGATGTGCAAAAAAGTTAGATCTTACAGAAATACGCAATAATAGGGATGTGAAATGCTTTCTTCAAAAAGTGAGGAATGGAGGGATGACAACGATGTGACCTCCATTATATGTTGAGGTAATTTCAAAAGTTGAACATGTATATAGAAAAGTTCATGAAACAACATTTGCTTTGGATAGTGGGAGTAATCATCTATCTTTTGCTTGTCCTTCAATTAGTGTTTGTCTACCCCAAGTTTCCGAATTTGAACCTATTGAGGCTACATTTCATGACATTGTAGTTCGTCAAACTCATTTTAGAGATCAATTGATGTTCGTGAATCTTGTACATCACTTAACCATGGAGGAGTTGATGTTGAAGGTGACTGTACTGAATGGTTTCCTAATCAAGAGGAGTATGAGTAGTTGCATAATATTAATAACCATGAGAATTGCAGTACAGCAGGGGATGGTATTAATATTCAGTCGGATGATATTGATCATAATGATATAGATTTTGAACATGAGTCACCCAACAATAATAACAATATGCATCTTGAAATGAACAATTAAGGAGTTGATGATGTTAGGGTTCATCGTGCTACAAGTGAACACTTATCATCGAGCAACAAAAGTGGTTCTATGGCCATATTTTTATCAAAGTTCACTAGCTGTGAGAGCAATATAGTTGGACAGATATTTCACAACAAACGTGACTTACAGAATAAACTAAGTATTTATTGCCTGTGTGAAAATAAAGAGTTTAAGGTGACATGGTCAACTACACAACACTATGAGGTTGTATATTTGGAAAATACTTGTAAATGGCGATTATGTGCGACCAAATTAAAAAATGAAAAAATATTTGTTATGAAAATTTTTGATAATATACACAGTTGCTTATTAGATATTGTGCATCGAGAGCATAAGCAGGCAAGTAGCTGGGTTATCGAGCAATGTATCAAATCTAAATATGAAGGGATTGCACGTGTTTACAAATTCAAAGAAATTCAACATGACTTTTTGTAAAAATATGGCGAAATAAGCTATAATAAAGCATGAAGAGGTAAAGAATATGCACTTAACAGTGTTAGGGGATCTTCGAATGAGAATTTTGCTAAGTTTCTTACCTACCTTATGAGTTAGTGTCGAAGAATCCTGAGAATCTTACACGTATCAAAACAGACAACAACATATTAAGGTGAGAAGGTTGTAACCAAGAGCAAGCTAGCTTGAAGTATTAGCAACAAGCAAGCTTTTGGTGATGCTCTTAGGAATGGTTGTGTGTGAGTTGTATTTTTAGATTTTAGTTATGGTGTTTTCTCATTTTTAGAGTTCCTAAGTGTCCTAAGATGTTGAAGAAGAGAGAAGGAGAGGGAGAACACGTTGATTTTTGAAAATCACTCTTAGATATACAGTCATCTCATTTATTCAACAATATAAGCATGAAATTACAATTAGTTCACACATGTCAAGCATGCGAGCTTACAAAATGAGTAAAGCATTTAAATTTTAAAAATTAAAATGGTCAACACCTAAATTTTCATACACAAAAGAGGTAGAAACTAGATGCAGCATGTCTATTCCAAATATAGCAAAAAGGTGGCACATGGTTGGAACTAAATTTCTATTGTCTAACTAGTTTAGGTAAACAATCAAACTAGCTTCACCTACTTAGTTTCCCATTGTATCTACTTATAAAAATCGGTTTGAAGCATCCTTGTTCATCAAGAAATATTGTTTCATGAGATAGGAATGTTCTGGAACAGGATCATGGGTCAAATAGCTCCAAAACTAACCTAAACTCTGCACACTGGGCCCATCAAATATAGAATTTGTTTGGAATAGAAAATATACTTCCTCGTGTCATTTTGACCTGAAATTTGGAGTACAGTCTTATTTATATGTCCGTAGACATCCATCAAAATTTTAGCCCAAAAATTATTTTTCATCCTGAGATATAATATAAAAAGTGGACCTATGATGCTGGAAATTATGAATCTAGCACCAATAGGCATTTCAAGCACAATGTTTCTACTCTTTTGTACATAGTTTTGCCTATGCTTTTGCATAGATAACTTAGGCAAAAAGCATCATCAAAATATACCTTGCATCAATTAAAAACATATAAGAAAATATAAACTCATAAAACGAAAGAAGGTGATATCAAAGTGTGCATACTAGCCGAGTAATGCATGCACCATCAAGTGGCAAAATTGTCATACTTCAACACAATAACCATTTTGTATATTTCTTTATAGTGATTGGAACATGGATTAGGGGATTTATATCCCACATAAGACCCGTATTGGCTATTGATATGACTATTTTGAAAGGAAAATACAAAATATACATGTATATTGCAGCGGCCATGGATGGCAATAAGCAAATATATCCTTTGGCTTTCGATATTGAAGATGAAAAGAACGAGCAAGCATATACATGGTTTTTCCAAAATCTTAAGGATACTATTGGAGATTTCTCGGATTTGGTGTTTCTGAGTAATAGACACCGAGGTATTGAAAAGGAAAATATGCAAAGTTTTGCCTAATGCATAGCATGAGCTGTCCACATACCACACAAGCAGAAACGTTAAGGTAAATAGACATGCAAAAAATGATGATACGATAATGCAATGTATCATGCTCTCAGCTAATACATATTTGCTTGAAGATTTTGAGTTTTATATGGGCCAAATTGAGGCAAAAGACAATAGAGCTACCCAGTATATCCAAGCATATGACCCTACAAGGTGGGCATGTTCTCTTTTTCCATGTAGAAAGTACACTATCATGACCACCGATATTGCAAAAAGCTTGAATGGTATTTTGCTAGATGCTAGAGAGATTCTAATAATAGCATTGATTGAGCACATACGGGATTTGTTGCAAATTTGATTTTATGAACGACGAATTGCAGGTGCAAAATTGACGAAGCCTATGACTAACCATATGGAAGAGCAACACAAAATCCACAATTTGGAGTTTATTAGGTTGCGTGTGAAGGCCGTTCATATGTATGAGTTTCTTGTGGAAGGTGGGAGTTTGAAGGGCATAGTTAACCTCCAATCAAAAACATGCTCATGCAAAATCTTCAATCTTGATCAATATTCTTGTGATCATTGTATGGTTGCTTGCAAAGAATGTAAAATTACTCCTTATGGCATGTGTTCTCATTATTATATTGCGGATGCATATTGTGCAGCTTATGCTAAGTCCATTTATCCTGTGTTAGATAAAAAACAATGGCATGCTCCGGATGAAGTGTCAAGTTGTATTGCTTTTCCACTGAGATGGACACGTAGGTGAGCCAGTAGGCCGAGGATGCAACACATACCATGTCAAGTTAAAGATGTTATTGGACGTAGATGTAGCCGATGCAGTAGTGTTGGACATTATAGGTAGAGATGTACGAATCTATTGTCTTATGCTTCGAATTAGGAATTTTTAATTTAATAAAATTGTTTAATATCTTTTGACAATTATTTTGTATCATGGATATATTTTCTACTCGAACTGTATGCTTTTTTTATGTTGTGATAATGGTGTAGTATGTATCTAGAAATTTTAGTTTAAGAATGTAATCCTAAATGAAAATATGCATTGTGGAAATGATTTTGAATCTTTAGTTTACAAAAGATTTTCTGAAATGTCTAAATGATTTTGAAAAGAAATACAAGATGTATCAATAATCCTTTTTTTTTTTTTTTTAAGAAGAAGAAGAAGAAGATTTCATCGAAAGTTATAAGCATATCAATTGATTGATAACACATTGAACAAACTATAATAGTTGATGTTAAATGTTTAAAGTTTAATTACTTATAAATTTGGATTAACCTTTAATTGGTTAGTGATTATAAAAGTCAACATATTATTTGTTAAATCCATCTTCATCTTGTTGGTTAATTTTCATTATATATTTATAATAATAATTGAATTTAATATATATATACACATATATATTATGTGATAGACTTTCATTTATTGAGATCATGATATATTTTGTTTCTACTCTCATTTTTATTTTTTTTACCCCAATATTAATTTATTCATATATTGGAAAATGATTTTCCAACTTAAGGAAATTGGTTTCCGACTAGAGTAAATACTTCCCGACAATTTCGGACAGGAGGAAATGTTTTCTGATAGGAGGAAAATTTTTCCACTCGGAGGAAATTTTTTTCGACAAGTGAAAATTTTTTTAGAAGCTGGAATTGAGTTGGACCTAAGGGGTTTGTGCAAAAATGAATTCTAATAAAAATGTCAACTTTTCTAGAAAGTAAATTAGTTATCTTTACATCAAAACTCATCATTATCTTTGTTAAATGAACATTAAAATCCATCATTATCTTTGTTAAATGAACATTAAAATCCATCATTATCTTTACATTCAAAAGGCTAATAGAAGGAAAAGGATGCATCTATAAACATGATGAAAGTAACAAAAACAAAGCAATAAAAAAGATATTATGCTGTTCATGAATCCACCACCCGACTCATATGCTTAGTTCATTGTTGTAAGCCTCATGAGCGTACTTCCTTATGAAGAACACTATGTCGTCTGTGTGAAATTCAATGGTAATCTAGCATATAAAAACTCCATACACTTAAACACAAAAATGCCACAATCACCACTGCAAAATATTTATTAGTACAACAAGATCCGTCACATAAGAACAATCATATTAAATAGTTAAAATTTATTCAACAAACATGTAAGTGTTAATGGGTTTTACCCATTAGTTTGCTGAGGAAAATTTTGTGCCAATGCATAGGTAAACTCATCAACGGACTCTACAAGATCCGTCCGCTCCTTATAGAAGCATGCAGACTGCAATAAATAAGGAAACATACAGCATAATTTCTTAAAATACATATCTGCCCTGTTTCGATTGCCAGCCTTATCAAAGTTATATGTAGTTATATGGCGCTATTTCAAATCCACGTACACTAGAAGCCAATGCATGTTTCACTTGTTCAATGGAATCAATAACTGTCAGTAAATTACAGTAATCCAATTAGAACAATAAATAAATTAATAGTTAACATTATACAATTTGGACATATATATTGGACATGATTTACTCTTTTCCATAGCTTCAACTCCTTCATTCAAATCCCCAAAACATATGATTGCATTTCATTTGAGAACATATAATTAGATGGATTGGCAATAAACTTTCCATAAGATATCTCAATGTATCTCTATAACAAAATAAATCGTTATAAAATCTATGCTAAAACATAATGAAACATAACTTCAACAAACATAAAAGATTATTACAAGAATTTATGTTCTCTCTTCAAACAAAATAATTGCCATAGCAATTAGAATTGCACATGCACATAGATAATATAAGTTTTTCCAACTTCTACCACATAATAGCCAAAGTAAAGCATAGCCAATGTAAAACAACGTATACTCAATGTAATGAAATAGTCACCATGCTACAAGAACTAATCACAGACACTGGATATGGAATCACCAACTAAAATAAACATAAAGTGCATGACTGTTAGTAAAATTTACATGGTCCTAAATTCCAAGAAATAGCAATAGAAACTTAATTAAAAGAATATTAACAAATTTACAGAGACCATCATACAAGCTTGTATAGTATAATACAATCATATAGATTTCTTGAGACTCCGAAGAAAATGAAAAATTCATTCATTCATTTAATCACACCAAATACATGGATTTCCCATACAAAAATTAGCTAAACTATATCCAAACTTTAAATTCACATGAACACACTGAAATCAAATATAAGTAGAAGTAGATTACCGGTGACTTCATATGTTTGTGACTTCATGAGATGCAACAACCATGGGAGATAAAAAAAAAAAAAAAAAAAAGGAGTGAAAAAAAAAACTCTTCCATTATTAAGAATGGGGCTTTTCGTTTTGTTTTGATCTAACAAACCTCTTCCACTATTTAATTGTAACATACAGGTGAGTGTGAGAGACAGATAAAGAGGTGACAGAAAGACTTTTTGGACCTTTCCAAGTAAATCTATGCAGTACACCAAAGGCATCTGCTACATTCTTATATCTACTACATTCTTAGGATGGGGGAAATGGAACAGCTAAACCATTGGGTTTAATTTTCCTAAGTATTAGATGGTGAAGAGGTTGCACTTACAAAGTTTGTTTCCTTTGACAGGAACCCCCTAGTTTGAGAAAGTGGATTTAATTGGGAATTATTATTTAGAAAGAAGAAAATGGCTCTATTCTGTCTCTAAATTCTTCAAACCAAAACCTGATTAACTATTTTAACATACTAGAATGAGCAAGGTACATGCATATATGTCGCTTTGAAAATGCGGATTATTTTGTACAATAATTGTCATAAATCATAACATAAAATAATAAAGGGCTTTTATTATGCACTATGTAATTAAAGCTTGTTTCAAAGTTTAACATGACAATTATTTTAGGTTCCAATTTTGCGTTTTTAGTCCCCAAGATCACAGCAGGATCATCTTTAATAGTTAAAGAAAACATAAAGAATCCCATGCCCAGGGATCATAAAATACCTTTAAAATAAAACCCACTTGAAGGCTCAATTGATATGAACCTAGGTCGACTTGCTCCTAAACCCGTATTTAATTAGCCTGGATCACAATTAAGTTTAGGTTCTAATGGTCACCTTAACCCCTAATCAACTTGTGATTAGAAACCTTGGTATATGATAAAGACATAACAATAGGTAATGGATATCCTATTGATAAATCAAACTAAAACACTTGATTTCTATTCAATGTTTTAGGCGTTCAAAGATAACAAAAAGAATTCTTTTCTTTCTCACAAAATAAAATTCTGTATGAATAATATACTAAATATTATTTAGAAAAATAAGCCCTTAAATAGGTTTGAAAGACAAAAATAAAACCCTAAAACAGCTAGGTTGGAACCGGCCAAGGATAAGGTAACAAAGGTGTGGCCAAATTCTACTACCTTTCCTAATCTAATTTGGATTAATTAATTCCTTTACTTTGAATTAGGAATTAATTAATTTATAACCAAAATAATAAAATTATAACTTTCCTAAAGTAATTGTTCCAGCAAATAAATAAATAAAAAAAAAATAAAGAGTATTTCCTAAAACAAAAAATAAATGTTCAAATTAATAAACTAGTTGACTAGTTTGCCAACTAAGCTGATTTTATCCAATCACCAGCTAGTTTAGGCTCCAAATTAGCTCCTATATTCCATGTGAGATACTAAATAGGATTATTATTGGTTCCCATATGTTGCCCTTGATTGGAACAAAAAAACTTGCTTGAACAACAAGAAAGATCAAAGTCAGCGCCAAAATGAAGCAATTCAGCCAACATGAAGTCTTGTGCGTCAACATGGTTAATGAACAGGTTTGATTCTTCCTTGGCATGATTTTTTGATCCCTTGGAGTGCTAATCATGTTCATAAGTCAACAAATTCATTCCTTGTTACCCAGAGTCCATAAATGTACTAAAACTACTTCCCGAGTTTATTTCCGCTTTCATAACTTGGATGCATAAAACGGGCTTTGGATTTTTGGGTTTTGTCATACCCTCTTAAGAATTAATAACACCTTGTATGAAGCTAACCAGGTTGTCCTTAAATCTCTTACCTTGTCCCCGTGTGATTGGCTCGTCTTCAGTTGTACAGGATCAGCACCCCGACGAGTCCCAGGTTGTATGGGTACAAGCGGATTTGCATCATCAACAATTTACTAACCTGACTCCAACATGTTCAAATTGACCCAACCAAGCAATAATTCAAGCTATTAAACCAACCCAAGCTCCACATGTTGATTCCAGCTATCCATCCAACTAACAGTCAAACCAAATTTTGACCTTTTCTTAACTTTCATATTCACCAAAAAAGATGTTCTTGAAAAATTACATAATTTAAAACCTAGGACTCCATAAGCCATAGGTACTCAAGTGTGCCACTTATTCATAAATAGTACAAGTACACAAATCTTAAAAATTTTAGTAAGTTTTTCATTTATCATTAAGATGACACATGCATACCAAATAACATAAAAATTTTCTACTAACTTATACTTAAAGATATTCATATTGCCAAGAAATGTATGGAATATGTAAACTGTGGACAAAACGTACCTTTAAAACACAAAACATTAACTGCTCTGTGCCCTTCAAATAATAACCTGAAGAGGAAATGCAAAAAGTCCACCCTAAGAAAGAAATCACAAATAATAAAAGTAGTAATCAAAAATAAACAAGATAAATACTTACTCTAGCCATGTTAAAGGAAGGAAATCGAGAAAAAGCTTTTGAAAGAACATCATTATTCACCTCATTACCAAGATCTCTACAGAATAGGCAATAGTCATCTACCAAAAACACATCACAAACACAAAAACCAAAAAAAAAAAAAAAAAGGAAAAAAAGAAATGCATCTACAAAGAAGAAAAGTAAGGTAAATCCGAAAGAAAAATATCTCTAATAGGAGACCAAATAGGATTGAAATTTTAAATTATTTGCAATGCCATTGAACTTTTCTCACATATTGGACTACAAGAACTAAGCACCTTATTCCATTTTGCTAATAGATTATCTTCCACTTGTTTCATCTCAACCTTATCTTTAAGAACTGATTTTGTAACACCATATCTCCAAACTTCTAAGGATTCTAAGCAGCCAACTTCTTATAATTTAAAAGCCAGTCTAAAAAATAAGCTATCATGTGAATCACTTGCATTTGATATCAACACACAATGACTAACCTTCTATTCCCACTTCCAAACCTCTGCAGAAAATCCATGAAACCCATAGAACCCATGATACTATATAGAAATTGAACAATTTGAAAGAAACAAAATTCATAATTTTGTTAACTAAACAGACTTACACAACCCCCGTAGAATGACTTGGTGGTTGTGGTAGCACTGGCACAGAAGCAACTTATGGCTACGGCGTCGACTAGCTTTTGGTGGGACAATGGTGGTGCGACGACGACGATGACAAACGAGAGGTCGGAGTAGGGCCAACGGTGGTGTGTCTCTCCTCTGCCTCTAGGTGACGATAATGATCGAGCTTTTCGAAAGGGAAAGTAGAAAGGGAAACCCTAGCTGCATTTTGAAAGCAAAAGTAGAGAAAAAAGAAAAAAAAAAAAAAACTAAAAACAAGCAAAGAGGAAAAAAAAAAAAAAACCTTCATTTTGATAGAGAAAAAAAAAGAAAGAAAAGAAAAGAAAAAAAACTTAATGAAGGGTACCTTGGTCCAGATGAGTTAAAAGTGGGCTAGTTTTTTTTTAAAAAAAAAAAAATTGCTATTTCTCAATTTTTGACGTGGCAGTGGCCAGTCCCCCCCCCCCCCCCCCCCCCCCCCAAAAAAAAAAAAAAAACCTTAGGAATATGTTCAAGAGGATAATAGGGTTTTTTGAAAAATAGCCACCATGCAAATCAAAACTTGAAAAAGGGCAAAATTTTTATATTTTAAAAAACTAGCCAACTTTTAACACATTTAGACCAAAATACCATTCTTTTATTATTTTTTTTCTTTTCTTTTTTTTTTTCCTCTTTTTTTTTTCTCTTATATTTTTTGTTTTCTTTCCTCTACCTTCCATTCGAAAATAAGAAATAAAAGATAATAAAAAAAACCTTTAGATCTGTCAACTAAGAAATAGAAAAACCTTCTCAAAAAGTTATAAATTGTAACGATGACGAGGATGAATCAATTGCTCTTGGGAATTGGCTTCCATGGCTGAATTGTTCTCTCAATTTCTCCTGCCTCATCAGTGTTCTCTCTTTGTATCAAGTAATTTATTAGGTTTGAGAAGCCTTTATAAATAGGCAAAAGAGAGAAAAACTTGGGAAAAAAAGTAGTATATAGGTAGGTTTTTACTACTCCCCAAATTCTTACCTTTGAATGCAGTAAATTTTAATTTGGATTTGGGCTTCTTCTAATATGCTCTTGTAATATTCCCAAACATGTCTGCTTGCATTGGATGTGTTTCTCAGATTACTTGCATCTATTTGTCTATAACTTCAATTACTGGTCTGCAGGTTCCTATTAGCTTATTCACAATTTCCATTGGGTTATATGGATGAGATTATTGGAAAATACACAATAAAATTAAAAACCCATCATGTGCAATTCCCTGGCCTTTCCTTGGTTATTATTTATTGTTAAAATTATAGTTTCTGACAGTTTTTATGTGGAAACCGAGGGGAGTTTTGGACTTGTATTGAATTAAATAGGAATATGCTCCTTCGCTTTACAACATGTTAGGTTGTCAATGGCTTGCACTTATCATATGGAACTCTTATATGAGGTCTTTAAATAAAATATGTTGTCTTGCATACCTTTAGTTGGTTGTAGTATTTGGACTCTTTAATGACAAGTGTTCATTAGTCTATGAGATGTGGTGACAGAGCAAAAGTTTGGTAATTAAATTAGCTATGGAGATGATTTGAAGTAAATTTCAGCTGCTTTTTTCTATGGTGTTTATGTACTCCTATCTATCTGTTACAAGTCTCCATGGACATTGTGAGAGGATTTCTTGTTATTATTTCTTGATTCTTCTGTTCTTTTTTGCTTCAAAGTTGGCTCTGATGGCTGTTATTAGATGTTCTATTCTTTGTTCTTGCAATATATGTTTTTCAAAACAAAATATAACCATAATTATATTACTCTAATTTAAAATTTTGGTAATTTTAAGAATAGAATATATAGTTATTTATGATATATATTATACATAAAACCCATAGACTGTGCTATCATAGTAACCAGAAACAGCTGAGGCAAAGTTAGCACCAGTCAAAAGGTTATTCTTCCAGTTAGAGCAACAAACCAGTGAGAGCTTGCATATCTAACTCTCACTGGTTCTCTTCTATTGTGTTACCTTGCACATCTAACTCTCAACTTGATAAATTTTATTGAAACATCTGTGTTTGTATGTGCTCTATTTCAAGCTCATATATTTGTGTATGGAAAATTAAAATTATATGCTTTTTTTCTTTGTTAGAAGAAATATGCTTTAGTTGAAATATCTATCTAGAATATTTAATCCTTAAATTGTTTTATTGAAACGTCTATGGAGATGACATATTTTAGTTCGCATGTTGACCAGTTCAAACTTTTCTCCAAGTATATATTTTAAATTTCACTGGTGATGCTGAATGTTGCTGTGTATATTTTGGTGACTCCAAAATTATGGTCAAAAGTGACATATTGAGTAATTAATTTTGTTGCTTCGTAATGTACAATTGGTTTTTAGTCTTTTATATCAGGAGTCATGGTCTCATTTATATTTAATTTGTCAAGAGACTAGCATCCATTTAGTATATTTGATGACATGTTTTAAACTTCTAGGCAGCCTCATTTGTTGCCCATATGCAAGTTTGTATGTTGTATATATTGTACATAAAACCCAAAAGAGGATGGTATGCGGGGTTGGTGTGTTGCCTAATGTATAATGCATACTAATATATTTGTAGCTTTTAAATCCACAATATGCGTTAGTTCTAAAAATTTCTTTTCATATTTTTATTATAATTCATTTTTGCATAAACTTATTAGGTCTAGTTCATTTGTAGCTTTTAGAAAATTTTCCACTTGTCAGAAAAATTTTCCTCTAGTCGAAAAAAACATTTCCTCCTGTCAGACAGCAATTTCCTCCAGTCAGAAAGAAATTTTCCACCTGTCGAAAATTAATTTCCTCTAGTTGGAAAATTGTTTCCAATAGATGCATAAACATCATAATTGGCATGGATTTTTTTCTAAACTTTCAAATTGTATTTGTTTGGCAGAATTTTTGCTAGATTTTCCTTTTTTCCTACTTAATATGTTTTCATTCCTTTCGATTTGTGTAATAATTCAGCATATCTTATCATTTGTTAGTTATATTTGTTTCTCAGATAAATGGATTCAGAATATCAACCAACATTTGTTCGAAGGTTTTGGAACTTAGAGATTTCTAGGGCAAATGTGAATTGCAGATCGAACTTCTGGAAAGCTGTGATAGACATTAAGTTCAAGCTTATTTCAATGGTAAAAAAGACATTTGAGGATAGTTGTCATGGCCACTTTTTAAAGACCAATGAGATATAGTTTAGTTGCCACATCGTAAACAGTATTCTATATAGGCAGTGTGTTTGTGAGGACCAGGATGCTATGGTGTTTAATTTTGGAGGTTGTGGTGCTAGATTTACGCGTAGCGAGTTCATAATAATTACAGGTCTAGAGTTTGGTTATGAACCCAATAGGTGAGTTAATCACTCTATGCGTATTAATGACACATATTTTGGAGGAAAGTGAAAAAGTTACTAACTCATAGATAACTAAAGCTTTCATGATCGCACAATGTAAAGATGATGATGAAGATGATGACAATAGATTGAAGTTCACTTTATTATATTTCCTCGAGATGATTCTTCTTGGTAAGGAAAGCATAGCCACCATAACCCGTAAGCACTTGGAGATGGTGGATGATTTAGACTACTTCAATAAATATCTATAGGGTACTTTATTGTACATCACCACCATCAGATAGCTAAAGAGTGCTTTTAAGCATAGAGAGTCAAAGACTTATAGTGTTTGGGGGTTTCCTTTGGCTTTTATAGTAAGTTTTGTACGACTATAATTTAAAGTATGTGAGTTTCCTTTAGGTTTTTTTGTTAACAATATATATTTATTAACTTATTCATTTATTTATTTATTATTTGAAAGATTTGGGGTTTTGAGACAATTCCTTTGTTAACTGCAACATTTGGAAATAGGTTGTCGGACATGTTATTTTCTCGGATTCTCAACTGGCATATTTCACAAGTACCAAGATTTAAAAAGGCCACCGAAATATTTCATCATCATAATGTAAGAAAATACTACTTATATATATACATTTCATCAACTTAGTAATATTCTTTATAGACTCATTTGTGTTTTTTAAGTGCATGTATTGTATTGCATTATATTGAAATGTATTAGGGTTGTACTGCTCTTGGTGATAAAAGTCCATTGTCTACCATGTAATAATCATTTCATGATAACTCTTTTGTCTTTTGTAGTATTTGGTGGTTGGCATATTGGATGCAACTGAATATGAGCGCTCATATATTGGCAAAATTGCTTGTGATGTCCATCATGATACTACGTCACATGTGAGAGATAAGCCACCACTGGGTAGTCATGCTGAAAAAAGATGAGGTTGTTCCACATATAAGCAGTGGAAAAGGTACAAAAAAAAAGCATGCCTCCATGGAGAGTAAGGTGAAAAGAGAGAGGAGAATAGAAGATAAGCCTACGGACAATGGTGATTATGGTAACTATGCTACACCATCTGCATTCCATCCTTCATCATCGGCGATGGGAGTGGATGATCATGATTGTGTTAATCCACCGACTCCATGCCAACCGTCATCCCATGATGAGGTTTGTATAAATGTTTTTTTTTATTATTGTACCTACTAATAATTAGTGTTTTGGTTAAGTACATAAAATACTTTAAAGTCATTGTTTTGATTTTTGATTTTTTTTTATTTTATCAACTCTAATAATTTTGATTATTTAGGTATCTTTGAAAGATAGATTAAGTATTCTTGAAGGCGAAGTGGAAGTATTCTTGAAGGCGAAGTGACTGGTGTACACCAAGACATTATAGACTTAAGAATATCGTTGCTTAAGGAGCTTGCAAGGTTGGAGACCAAGCTTGATAAGCTAATGGAGCACCAGGGAGTACGAGTTGAGGTACTAATTGTGTTTATTATGTATTCTTTAGGAGGGAAATAATGCCCAAGGTCAACTTTATATGGTAAAATTAATTAATTCTTGCATGAGGATAGGAGGCTATTAGCAACTGCCATTGTCAATGAAAATGGTCTTGTCTTAGAAGTTTAGAGGGACAATTGTCTGATTAATTAAATGGTAATAGGTTCTAGTAATGGTATTTCCCACCTTGGACAGAGTCCTCTGCTCTCTTTCCTCTCAACAGGTATCACTTCTTCTACCTAAATATTCTTATATTACTATTAAATTCAATGAGGGTTGGATTGTTTAATAAGAAATTCTTTGTTTATATAATATTTATAAATTGAGTTATAGCCTTTGTGTTATGGAGCAGCTGTGATATATTTATATAGAAACATAGAATAAATATATGGTTTAAATAATGCAATAACTATAAAGTTATTTATTTAGTTGAGGTAGTAATTGTGTTTATCTTTAACTCAAATATATTTACATTAAGCGTGTTCAATGTTATGACAGATTGTGTTTATTATGCATTCTTTAAGAAGGCAATAATGTCGAAGGTCACCCGCATTTAGGGGAGTTTGGTAATTTGGGAAGTGCTGATGAGTTTGGTTTGGGAGATAGGATGAGAGTAGACGTTGAAGGCGATGTGGGGTTAGAAAATGAAAAGAAAGAAGATTTGGGTCGTGATGCCACCTCTGGTGATAGACAGCCTCGTCCATTAGCTTCAGGTAATGCAGGAGAGAGTTTTGAGATTATCAATACAGTGTCTCAATCAAAGTTTCTAGTCAGAAGACGTGCAAAAAGAGTAGCACCTGCTAAATATATGATAAATATTAGAAGGCGGGATAGGAAGGTCACAGCTGCTATTACTACTTCATATAGTATCGATGGCATACCGAAAAAATTGCAACGAACCTTACCTTGACCATCATCTACTTTGAAGTTTGACCCATACAAATCGGTACCCACCAGACTTATAAAAAAGTTTGACCACTTCATGAAGTCTAATCATGTAGCAAAGGTAGACGTGGACCATTTTTATGTGGATAAAGAATTTTTTGATAGGCTTATAACTAGTTAAAAGTGACTAATTCACGATGTATGTTTTGGATCGAGATTTTTATTTATTAGTTTGTTGAATTTGATACATTGTTGTTAAATTGCATGGATGTAATTTAAAATTAATTTGTATTTCAATGTAGCATATAGAAGTTATGCCTTACTTATTTCGAGCACGTGCCAATCGATTCCTGGATGGTTTTTATCCTAGTTTCAAGGTGATTGATGGTCGATTTTGGTACGTAAAAAAGTTATCATGGTTGTCGTATATTTAGCTTATGAACTTGTGGATTTTGTATTAATAATGGAGGGGAATGATAGAGTGCATTATGATCGATTTATAATGAATTTAATGATGAATAATTAATAATTTATCTTGTTATAGCGATACATTAAGATGTCATACGGAATGTTCATTGCCAATCCATCTAATTATGGGTTCCAAGATGAGATGCAATCATATGTTTTGGGGATTTGAATAAAGGAGTCAAAGCCATGGTGAAGCGTAAATCATGTACAAAATATGTGTCCTAATTGTGTAATATTAATTGTTTATTTAATTATTTTTTCTTTATTTATTTATTATTCTAACTGGATTAATGTAATTTACTGACAGTTATTGATACCATTGGATAAGCAAAACACGCAGTGGCTTTTAGAGTACGTGGATTTGAAAGAGTACCATATGACCATATACGACTCGGATAAGGCTGACAATCGGAAGAGGGCAGATACGTGTTTTAAAAAATTAGGCATTATGTTGCCTTATCTATTGGGGCCTGCACGTTTCTATGAGGAGCAGTAGGATCTTGCAGATTCTGTTGATGAGTTCACCTGTGCATTGGCATAAAATTGCCCCCAACAAGCTAATCAGTAAATCTCCTTAACACTAACATGTTTGT
The DNA here is from genome assembly GCF_031755915.1 of Ziziphus jujuba. NCBI lineage: Eukaryota > Viridiplantae > Streptophyta > Magnoliopsida > Rosales > Rhamnaceae > Ziziphus > Ziziphus jujuba. Next base: position 11,016,273 of record NC_083390.1, read on the forward strand.
TGAATAAATTTAACTACTAAATATGGTTGTAATTATATTATTGTTTTGTTGTAATAATAAATATTTTACAGCGGTGACTATGGCATTTTTATGCTGAAATGCATAAAGTTTTTACATGCTAGATTACCATTGAACTTCTCATAAGACAACATAGTATTTTTCATAAGGACGTATACTCACGAGGTGTATAACAAGGAACTAAGTATATGAGTTAGGCGGTGGACAATGTCACAATGTTTGTCTTTTTTAATGCTATGTTTTTGTTACTTAATTATTGTTTTGTTAATTCATCATGTTCATAGTCTCTTGAATGTAAAGATAGTGATAAGTTTTCATGTTCATTTTACAAAGATAATAATGGGGTTCGATGTGAAGATAACTAATTTACTTTCTTGAAAACATGACATTTTTTGCTTGTGTAAGAGAATTTCCTCCTGTCGGAAATAACTTATCTCCTTTCGAAAATAACTTCCTACTGTCGGAAATCATTTTTCTTTAGTTGGAAAATCATTTCCAATAGATGAATAAATTAATATTTGGGGAAAAAAATGAAAATGAGAGTGGAGACAAAATATATCATGAACTTAATGAATGAAAGTCCAATGGATTTATTACCTATAAAATCTTTAAGTCTCATCCATCGGTGCAAGTATTACTGACATTTTTTTGAAATAGGGTGTGACATAATATATATATATATATATATATTAAATTCAATTAATCCTATATAAATCTTAATGATAATTACTATATAAGATGAAGATGGATTTAACAAATAATGTATTGACTTTTAAAATCAATAACTAATTGAAAAACGAAAAATTGATACATGCCAATGTTCTTCCTTTCAAAAATATTTGGACATTCCAAAAAATATTTTGTAAACTAAAGATTTAAAATCATTTCCATAATGCCACTTTTCATTTAAGAATAAATTCTTAAACTAAAATTTCTAAATACGTACTACACCATTAACACAACATAAAAAAAGCATTATCATCGAGTAGAAAATATATCCATGATACAAAATAATTGTCCAAAGATATTAAATTATAACACTAAATTAGAAATTCCTAATTGGAAGCATAAGACAATGGATTTGTATATCTCTGCCTATAATGTCCAATACCATCGCATCAGCTACATCTACATCCAATAACATCTTCACCTTAAGATAGTATGCATTGCATCATTGGCCTATCGACTCGCCTACATGTCCATCTTGGTGGAAGAACAATATGACTTGACACATCATCCGGAGCATGCCACTGTTTTTCATCTAACACAAGGTAAATGGACTCACTATAAGCTGCACGATATGCATCCTCAGTGTAGTAATGAGAACACATGCTATAAGAAGTAATTTTATGTTCTTTACAAGCAGCAATACAATGATCACAAGGATATTGATCAAGATCAAAGATTTTGCATAAGCATATTTTTTATTGGAGGTTAACTGTACCCTTCAAACTCCCACCTTCCACAAGAAACTCATACATATTAATGGTTTTCACACGGAGCCTGATAAACTCCAAATTGTGATGTTTGAGTTGTTTTTCCATATGGTCAGTCACAGGCTTCGTCAATTTTACACCTGCAGTTTGTCATTTATAAAACCACCTTTGCATCAAATCTTGTATATGCTCAATCAATTCTACCATTGGCATCTCTATAGCATCTAGCAAAATATTATTCAAACTTTCAGCAATACTGGTGGTCATGATAGTGTACATTTTACATTGAGAAAGAGAACATGCCCACCTTGTAAGGTCACATGCTCGGATGTATTGGGCAGCCCTACTGTCTTTTGCCTCAATTTAACCTATATATAACTTAAAATTTTCAACCAAATATGCATTAGCTGCGAGCATGAAACATTGTATTATCGTATCATCATTGTTTGCATGTCCATTTGCTTGAATATTTTTACTTATATAGTACTGCACAGCCATGGTATGCTTTAGGAAAAACTTTCCATATTACCTTTTCACTACCTGGGTGTCTATCACTCACAAATACTAAATTCAAAAAATCTCCAATGGCATCCTTGAAGTTTTGGAAAAATCATGTATATGGTTGCTTGTTCTCTCCATCTCCAATGCCAAAAGCCAAAATATATATTTGCTTATCACCATCCATGCCCCGTGCAATACACATGTATCCTTTGTATTTTCCTTTCAAAGTAGTCACATCAATAGCCAACACGGGTCTTATGTGGAATATAAATCCCCTAATGCATGCTCCAATTGCTATAAAGAAATATACAAAATGGTTATTGTCATCTATTTTGATATGTGTAAGAGTCCCTAGATTTTTTTACACTAACTCATAACAGTAGGCAGGCAACTTAACAAAATTCTTCTCTGGAGATCCCCTAACACTGTTAAGTGCATATTCTTTACCTCCCCATACTCTCCCCATACTTTATTAAAGCTTCTATTCACCCCATATTTTTGTAGAAAGTCATGCTGAATTTCTTTAAGTTTGTAAACATGTGCAATCCCTTCATATTTAGATTTGATACATTGCCCGATAACCCGACTACTCACCTATCACAACAAATATTTCCCCATTTTTTAATTTGGTTGCACGTAGTCACAAGTATTTTCTAAACACAAAACCTCATAGCGTTGTATAGTTTATCGTGTCACCTTACACTCTTTATTTTCATGCATGCAATAAATACTCAGTTATTCTGTATGTCACCTTTGTTGCGAAATATCTGTCCAACTATAATGCTCTCACAGCCAATGAACTTTGATGAGAATATGGCTAAATAATCACTTCTGGTACTCAATAATAAGTGGCCACTTGTAGCACAATAAACCCTAATATCATCAACTCCTTCATTGTTCTTTTCAGGATGCATATTATTATTAGTGTCAAGCAACTCATGTTCAAAATCTACATCATTATGATCAACATCATCTTACTAAATATTAACATCATCCCCTACTGCATTGCAATTCTCATAATTATTAATATTATACAACTGCTCATACTCCTCTTGGTTAGGAAACCGTTTAGCACAGTCACCTCCAACATCAACTCCTTCATGGATGTTAAGTGATGTCCAGGATCCACAGATATCAACTTGATCTCTAAACTGAGTTTCATGAGCTATAATGTCATAAAATGTAGTCTCAATAGGTTCATATTCAGGACCTTATGGTAGACGAATACCAATTGGAGGACGAGTAAAAGATAGATGATTACTCTCACTATCCGAAGCAAAGGTTGTTTTATGAACATCTCTAAATACATGTTCAACTTTCGAAATTACCTCAACATACAATGGAGGTCACATCATTGTCATTCCTTCATTCCTCACTTCTTGAAGAAAACATTTTACATCCCTATCATTGCTTATTTTTGTAGGATCCAACTTTTCTGCACATTGACCATATATCTATTTTAGTTTAGCAAATATTCAGTTCACTCTATCTCAGTAGAGTTAAAAATCTCATCCTTTAACTCTGATTTTGTGCATTTTTTGCCGATGGAAACCATTATATTTTTACCATTTTGATACTCCCAATGTCAGGACCTGTCCAAGATTCTTCACCGGAACCTTAGACAAGTCCTAATCCCAGAGAAAACCCTACCGAACCTTAAATGGAAAATCCAGCAGCATCTCCCCTAAGGGTTAGACTTACCACAATTTCTCTACACAAAAAACACACTTCTAATAACAGCGCCTTATTCCTCCCACCTTACTACAATTAAAATCCACAAATTTCCAGAACTTCCGTAAAAAATACAGGGATTCATAACAGTACAAAATTAAATAATGTCCAATACAGTATACAGAGCAATTAGAATTACATCACTAATATAAAAGTTATTACAACAGGGAATGGAAAGGATTATAACAAGATAGAAAAATAAAGGAAGAAAGAACTTCTTGAATTATCAGCAACAAAAAAGACGTCGAGCTCGCTTGGACGATCAACGTCTACTAACTTAGGTCTAAGGGAAGTTAGGGAACGAATTTAAAAATATAATATGCTAATCAGCTCAGTGAATGATCCAATCTACTATACAATAATAATAATAACATAACAAATAAAATGAATTTAATCAATTAATAATAAATAAGTAATTAATGAATATTAAATATTTCAAAATAATATTTTCTCTCAAAACTCTCACAGTTCACTCAGTTAGAAATGTTCCCCTTTTAAAACATTTTACAAAACCCCATAATATGTTCCCCACAAACATTGAGATTATAAATAATAAATAAAATGCAATAAATTAAAATAATAATTAGGAGAGCTTGATGCAAAAAAAAATTAATCTCAGAAATTAAATTATAAAATCTAATTAAATAAATCCATAAATAATGACAAGAAAATCTACTAATTAATTCAAACATTTAATTAAAAAGGTGATAAAATGCCATGGAAATTTTTATATAAATTTTCAAATTTAAGTAAACCTTAAAAACATAATAAAATAATTTTATATATTTTAAGACATAATTTTAAATAAATGATGAAATCCCAATTTAATACTTTTAATTTCAAATATAATTTTTGAAACATAATAATTTATGAAAATCAAATCTAGAAAACAAATTGACGCACCACACTATATACCAGTGATGTCCAACATCACCTAGCGTCCAGAGTACTGCCTGACGGAGAGCTTAAAGAGAGAAACTAGCATCCAGGGCGAGCCACCATGCCCACCAGAGAAACTTGCCATCGATGGTGCATCTGGTGGCCAATGGCCCTAAAATTTGGTGGGGAGGTAGATCAGAGGATGGGTAAGCCAATGGGACCGACGCGTGTAACTGTCAGGTGGTCGGAAAAGGCTTGCTGGGTGGTGGCCGGTTTCTCACTCTCACACCTCTTTCTCTCTCTTCCTCTCACCCCCACACTCAAATTTTTTCCAATTAAAAAGCCACCCATGGGTGCCACTGTGCACTCACGGGATTGGCTGGGGAGTCAAAACGTGGCACACACTGTGTACATGTTTTACACACACACAAAAGAATATAAAATAATGCAATCTTAGAAAAATTTTACAGGTCTATAACTTTTCAACCAAATGTCAAAATTAAGCGTGCTACTAGTCTATAGACTCGTATCAATGAGTACTTTACAACATACAAGAGTAAAAAAAAAAAATTCTATAAAAATAAAAAGTCAAACTTGGCACCCTCGGACAGTTTGGACCGCAACTTGTCTTGCTCATAACTTCAAAATGGTAGCTCCGTTTCGACGTGCTACTAGTCTACGAACTCGGAACAACACATACTTCGCAATGATGCCTCAGTCAAAGCAGAATTGCATCCGGAACAAAAAGTCAAAATTTATCCCTTCGTGGTCAATAGCGGTCAAACCCGGTCAACGTGAAAAAAATTCTAGTGTACTTTGGGAAGAGGTGTTACACCCAATGACCACCATCATTTCGCACCAATGTTTCATCAAATAAAACCGCAATTACAATATCATCATTTCCATTTTACTACAAAATTAAATGAATAATGTTAAACTAAATTAATAAATATATAAAAATATGAATAATACTAAACAAACATATAAACTGTTTCAAAAAAGCCGATTTTGTTTTTTTTTTTTTCTTTGGCCAAATATAATGATTTCCTACTTGTGGAAAACTAGCGGAAAACTGATAAACTGGCTGAAAATGGTGGAAGTTCATTTTTTTTACCAATTTTCCTCCGCTTTTACTGGTTTTTGCAATTTTTTAGTTCTATACAACTTTTTCCCCATTTTCACACCACATGTCACCTAAATATATTTAAACTCAAATATAACAGCTCATAAACTAATTTATTATATACCCATATTAAAAAAAATTTTAAAAATACAAAAGTGAGAAAATAAAAGAATAATAAAGTAGTTGGACAATTTCACATCATTTTGCACCAATATTTCATCTAATAAGAAAAAGAAAAATTTTTACGTGAGTTTAACTTCAAAAGTGAACAAATACAAAAAAAAAAAAAAAAAATGAAAGTAGATGAGATGCCAAGAAAAACAAGCTCACTAGTGAGAATATTTTTCTGAAAAGGTGAACGGGTGTTTATTTAAAGAAGGATTAAAAAGAAAATGGTAAGAAGAAAAATATTTTATAATTTTTAATTTAGTCAATGATATTTTTGTATTTTATAGTTTTTAATTTAATCAAAGATATTTTTATATACAGTCGGCTAATTTTAAAAAAATAAATAAAAATTTTACCATTTTTTAAATTTTGATTGTTTGGTGGCTGTTTGTCAGAAAAAGCCTGATACGGACCTTACAGAGTGGGGTTTCCAACGTTAGGCTTGGGCCTTCAGTCACGGCCCATGGACAGAGTGCCCTCTGTAACTGCTCCTTTTCCCTGGTTTAGACTGTTTTAAACTTTGAAAGGCAAAAAGAATAAAATCTGTTTGTAATTTAAATCTTGAGTTCAAAGGCTCAAAGCAACGAGATAGGAAATCTGAGGGTCAAAAGAGTCAAACTGTACTACATTCCAATCGAGAAAGTAATAGCAAATGAGTGGTGCTTTATTTTGTAGAGACTTCCCTCCCTCTTTTTACCAATTTGCTTTTTGCTTTGCTCATTATTACCCTTGTCGTCCACCACCATCATTCATTTCTTTTCCTTCAAACTTCCCATATTACACGGTTTTTCTCACCATCCATTACCCTTCTTCTTCTTCTTATTCTTCAACACCAACTCAACTCAGAGATACACAGTCAGTCCCATTTCCAATTTCCAAGCGTACCATGAGAATGCAAGCTTGTTCCCTCTGTAAGTAAACCACAAACTTTATTTTAACTCCTCGTTGAACTTTTCTTTGTTAGAAATTCAACACTTATCCGTTTGATTTATTCTTATATGCATGACTTCTCCGATTCTTCCAGAGAATTCTCTGTTTATGTTCCTGTCTTTACCATTCTTAAGCATTTTCTTCATTTCTTTTGTTCTTGCTAAGTAGAGATATACAAGGAAGGCAAACCCGAAACTCTTTAAGAGTCATGCTTCTTTTTGTGGGTGTTTCACTGTTCTGTGCTTCCTGATGCTGAAAATTCACTTTTTTGTTTTCTTTGCACTTCAATGTAAATATCTATACCTCAGTGCACGATAAGAAAAGTAGAGAAGGAGAGAGAGAGAGAGAGAGAGAGAGAGAGAGAGAGAGGTGCACACCAAAACCAAAACACATTTTCACTCCAATCATATTATGTACCATTACATCAGGAATCAGCAAGAAAAATCAAGAAGAAAAGAAAGAAAAAATCTTATTCTATACCTTTTGCACACCCAAAAACAAAAAAATAAAATAAGGATATGTTTCAACAGGTTATCATTTTTACTTTTTTTTTTTTTTTTTTTTTTTGCTCTCCTTTTTCTGTTTATTTTCATCATATAATCTAGCTGGGATATAGGCGAGATGCCGATGTATACTTACACTCTGCATAACTATGGAATACACAGCAGGTTCTGTACAACTGACAAATCAAGGTCAAAAAAATGGAACACCAGGAACCATATTGCACGAGAAGACAAAAAAAAAGAATGACACACCGAGCACACAAACTTTAAATGTGAGTACCAAGTAGTTACTCTGGAGTCTGGGGTAGTAGTAAACTCTTTAGGGTAAGAAAGAACACAGTAACACCTTGTTAGATGTGTCCTAAGTCGCTAGAATGCGCCATAGCATTCTAGATCTTGATGTTTTGGAATGCAGATCTAAACATGCCTCTGTAAAATTTTGGGCCGAAATTGCTGCAATTCCTGAGAGAAGGAATTCAAACAAGAAGGAAAGTAGAACTGTTGTATGTGAGGTAAATCAGGAAGGTTGGTTAGAGACTATGGAGCAGGGCTCTTTTGCAGGATGGTGGCTGTGAAGGATTGGTGATTGGGCTTGGGGACTCCATTCCAAGTGTTTTAAGCAAGAAGTTCCTCTCCTGAAGAAATGGAATAGAATGAGTCATTAGTCTTAAATCAAGATTCAGATACAAACTTAGGCACATGCTAAAACAATTAACATAAAATGTAAAGTTAGTATCTTATAGTTATGGTGACAGCAAAAGAATTTTTGTGACAGAAGAACGAGCTTCGGCATCAACAGATTTGATCTTGTGAACCAGAATACGGTTCCAAAGTATGAATAGCTTCAGGCTTTTCACCGATTAGACAATGGTGCAAGGAATGGGAGCATTAGATATGAAAAACAATCAGGATCTAGATGATTTTAATTCTTACTCTGCTATCTAGCCATCTAGGTAAATTCCTGCTCACTTTAGGAAACATTTTTTGTTTGTTTGTTTGTTTTCGTTCTTCTCAACTGTTGCCTCACTGTTTTCTGATGCTTTATTTCTCCCAATGATAAACAGTACTGTCTAAAATATGACTTGTATGTAACTTAATGGGCTGAAATATTAACAACTAGTGTTGCTACAACTATTGCAAAACTATATTTGGCTCAGTGTCCATGAAGTCAAGTCCTATAAGAGAATCAAACAATCAAGATTCAACAAAGTTCTTCATGCTACTGCAACTACTAATGGCTTGATTCGCATTAGTACAAACTAGCAAATCTTTATCACTTAAAAGGAGAGCTACATTGCTGACGCACACAAAATTTCCCAATCCCACTATGATTGCAACCACTATCACCATTAATGCTAACCTTCCCCAGTTACTGAATCGCTTGCCAGTTAGTAGATTCTACCAGTATTTTGGTGTCAGAAATTGAAACTGACAATTATAATTTGATACGGACTCCACGTGCTTACCATTATGACCTTTTCTTTCTTTTTTCTTTTTTCTTTTTTTTTTTTTTTTTTTTTTTTTAATGAAAGCTACCATTACTGAGCTGAAAATGGATAGAATAAGCATTTGTCATCCTCCACTTAGGCCACCCTAGCCATTACTCAGTGGACTGATGGTCTCCAACTATTTTCTACTCCCATTGTTGGTGCTGACTCACTACCTTACTAGCTCACTATTCTTAGCAGTTAGCACTATTCCTAAATACTGACACAATTATTTACGCCTCTACCAGTACTACCAATGCTGATGCTGCTCCCACTTGTACTGCTCATAATTTACAGTTACCACTAACAGTTTCGTATTCATAACATCTGAATTCCTTGGACAACTTACACTTTCAGAAAATTTTGGGCTGGGGATTCCTGCTGCCAAGGATCTGAACAGTGGTGTAACTTGAATTGGAGAACTGAACTCAGTACTTGACAATGCAGAAATCACTTGGTCCGTGTTTGATCCTTCATCGCAGGAAGGGAATATCTCTGCTGCAATAAGATTATATATTTCATCAGCATATCCAACTCAATTTGATTAGCGATAAAATTACCAGCCTTTCAGACTGTATGATGTAACATTACCTTGACTACCAGTTCCACCAGAAAGTATCCCTTTGTCACATTCACCAAGACCATTTTTGTCTCCAATATGAAATGTTTGTCCGACATCCTGGTGTGCTGCACCAATTTCAGCTTGCATTTGTTCTGCTCTATCAACCGCTGTATGAGACACAAGTGTTGATCCTGTGCTGTATTCAGAGCTTCCTGGAGACTCATCATATAGATCTGGCTGCCTGCATTGTATTTTCCATCGGTCAGAATTTGTGAGGTCATGAAAACTACTTAGATTTGAACAAAAGTCCTTTATCACCTCCAAGATGGTCGACTTTCTTCGTTACTACTCCTTAAGTCTTCCAACAAATCCTTGAAGTCTTCAAGCTCAAAATCAAAATCACTGATTCTATATTTGCAAGCGTCACTTTCTTTGCTATTGTTGAGGAAATCCTGGAGAACCTGAATATTGTACAGATGAATATTAGAAGAGATGCAAACTAATTTAAAGTATTTGAAATTTCTCCAAAGAGGAATCTATAGAATTTAAGTGCAAGTGCAAATGTTCTTTATTTGCACCACAAATATGCGAGAATTAAGAAATGTCCTTGCAGTTTGAACAAAGAAGAAAGAAATCTAAAAGAAAAAAGGTTAAGGGTCAACCATATTTGATGACCATAAATTTCTTTCAGACTGGATCGAGTGATATTAATTAAAGGATTTTATCTGTTTAGACCCCTATTAGGCATTCAACTTATATTTTTCCCTTTTCATGCAAGTAAGTGGATTTTTTAGTGCTGACTTAGTAGAACAAGTTCCTAGATAGATGTGCAGCAGCTGAAACCTAAACAAACAAAATTACTTCTTACCTTCCAAGCATTTTCCAGACTCTGATCTGTGTTTTCTGAGTTAACTTTCAGTGCCAGTGAGCTGAGCAATTCTGCTTGTTGTATCAAAGCATTAATCTTCGGATCATCCTTTTTGAGAAATGATCCTTGATCCTTGTTACTCTGTACTCCTAATTGATGAGAATTAAAGAAAAATATTTTAGATTCTCCAGTCTTAGTAGAAGGAAAAATGTAAGCGCACACATAAATTTTTCAAAATGAAAAAAATTTGATCCACACTGTGTTGGCTGAACAGGAAATTTTTGCTTTCTTCTTTTGGACTTGAAAAAGAAGAAAGGAAAATTTATTATTTGATCTCACTTTTTTCTCACAATGTGCTTCACAGGTGTTCTACAGCAATCTGATCAAGTGCCAAAACAAAATGTTTTCAAGTTGTGGTGATTTACCATCAGTAGAAACATCCTTGGTGTCATTGACATGATGTTGGGCTGGCAAGTTGTTTACATTGTGAACATTCTGAACTAATACTGCAAATGGAGCTCTTAATTGCTGATTCATCATCCCTCCGCATGGCTTATGCAATCTGTCAGTCAAGTTGCACTTTTCCGTGTAGTCAGAGTTGTGAGTCCTCCTGTTTTCCAAGAAGAATTAGTTCTACAGTCTACTACATAGAGAAACAAGTTTCTTATGATGATTTGACAATGCAATTTCTATTGTACCTTATCTTCTTTGCAGATCCTGTAGTTTCTGAAATACCATCTGTACCAAATCCATTTTGGATTATAATCCTTTTGTTGTTGGAATTAATAAGCGAAGTTGTGTTTTCTTTTGCTAAGGCTTCGTATTTTGCTCTCTTCTTGCACAAGGTGGAGAAACGGTTTTTCACAGCATTGTCAGTCCTGTATAAGCGAGCATAATTATTGCTTGAGCTTGATAATCACAGGAACTATCGGACCACAGAAAGGGAGAAAAGAAAAGCATGCGTATCTACCTGCCTGAAACAACCTTTGCTATTTCTGTCCATCTGTTACCAAAAATCTTCTGAGCCTGCAGATCACCTTCAGTGATTAGATTTTAACCACATTTCAATCATGGGTTAAATAACGTTAAACCATATTAATATTTCATTGGTGTTGTCTGCTTAACTTTTGCTGGACAGATTAGAAAAAAGCAGTTAATCTTAAGTATGGCCTACTTTTCACAAATGGTACTTGCAAAGCAGATTCTAAAAACCCATCAAATATTTATGGGCGGAAAATGATATTTTCAGCAAACACAAAAAGTTACTTAATCAACTTGAGTAGAAAATGTTTTTGAGGCTTCCCTTTAAGTTAAACCTTACCCTAATCAATATTGAATGCATAAACTTAAGTAGTTTCAGAATTTTTTGCAGACAATCAATTACCTCACATAAGAGCATGTCTTCCTCTGGTGACCATCCTCCTTTCTTGAAGTCAGAATTCAAATATGTGTACCATCTGCAAACATCATTATCAAACCCATATCAAAACAAATAGTGAAACCCAATAACTGCAAAAACAGAAAAACAGAGAATCCCATGAAAACTCCAAATCGAAACATTATCACTATTCACTAAGTTACTAACAATCGATCACCTTCTTCTGCACTGTCTGGTTGTTTTGTCCTTGAACTTGGATGCTATGATTGCCCAACTGCAAAAACAACAAATAAGAGAAAAAGCCCTCAACACCATTTTCCGGGAACAAAAAATTATTTCATCCCCTAATTTTGTTTAAACAGCAACCAACGGTATTAATCAGATTAATAGAACAATATGAATGGAACTCATACTTCTCTGTTCCATGGATACTGATTTGCTCACGAAGTATATCATCCTCCTGAAACTCAAACAACCCATTTCAGATAAACATCCAATGAAGAAGATCAACAACAAAAAAACAAATAAAAAAAATTAAAAAAAAAAAAGGGAAGATATTTAGAGCTTAAAATAATGGACCTCTTGAGTCCACGTAACGATGTGGCGCTCCTTCTTCTTGGAATCTTCATTACCAGACTTCTTCTTGATATGCTGCTGCATTGTTTTATTCACTTCACTCTCTTTCTTAGACGCTCCGTCCCTTTATTGAATCCAAGTCGCATACTAAAGCCAAAAGCCTTCAAAGTCTTTCTTTTTTTCCTTTTTTTTTCCTCTTAAATATTTATTTTATTGCTGCTGTGTGAGAGAGACTATAAGAGCACTATATATTAAAATAGGCCAACCCCAAAAAGGAACCCTTCCCTCTCTTTCTTTTTATCCCCAATCTTTTACAGAACACTGTTGGCGTTTTGGGTTCAAAACGTAACTATAAGCATAATTCCAAAGCGCTCTTCAAAAAAGAACTATCTTTTGATGTCTAAAAGAACACTATACGGCAACCGGATTGCCTCGGATTCTAACTTTTCGGCCACCTTTGATTTCTTCCACTATATGCTCTGGATTCAAACAGAAATTAATCACAACCCAAAAAAAGAATAAAAGATTTAAAAAAAAAAAAAAATCAGAATCCAAAAAAGAAAAAGAAAAAAATAAAATTTGGGAAATACTTTAGTAATGAACAAATGCCTACATATGGGAATGCTAAAGTGGCACTATAAACAATCAACAAAAATGGGCAAGTGGGTTTAGATGAAAATGCTTTTATGGAAACATGAAAAAACGGTTTCGATTTGTATATGTATGTATAATCGTAGATCTGGGTATTCAAATTCAGAAACAAAAGAAATGGAAATATATATATTGGAAACAGAGCATTTGGCCTAAAAAAAGTTGCTTACTTTACATCTAAGTTAGGATCGGAAAGAGAGAGTTGGGTGTGGGACTGACCAGAAAATGTCCACAGAAGTCCAACAAGCGTAGTAGTAGTAGAAGTAGTAATAGTAATCATCTGTTTTAATTTTCTCTTCTCTCTCTACAAACTTTTTTGAAACTCTCTCTCTCTCTCTCTCTCTCTCTCCTTTTTTCTCCTTCTTACAAGGATTTCATTTCTTATTAAAAGTTTATAAAAAAAAAATAACAATCATAATTAATAATTAAAATCAACGGATTTCTTGCTTTAGTGCGCGGGTATGAAGGGAAGTTTGAAAATAACGCTGAATTCCATGAGATAACATTTAATGGATGATTTCATTGTGGACTAGACAGACTATTCCCCACATTGCACACACACACATGTATTTTTTTATTAGATATATATGTCTTTCACGTATCATCATCAATTATATGTAACATGTACATACACTATTACATATGATATTATATATTATATAGATGTATGTGAAATGGATGGTGATGATGATGATGATGATGATGATGATGATGATGATGGGTTTGGTTTGATTGTTCAAATTTTTGAAAATGGAGGTTGTGTTTTTTAAAAAGAACTTCACCATCTTCGTGACCCAACCATTTTACACTTCATCTCCATGACATGGTATTTTCTCTTTGATCAGCACCTTCCTTCTTTGTTTTTATATTTTTGGTTTTTAGCAGTTTTTTTTTTTTTTTTCAAATTCTTTTTGGATAATGAGGGTGTTGGGCGCGTGAAGGACACGTTCTGATGCTATTGGAAGAGATGATTGATACAGTCAGCAAATTTCAGATATGTGATTGGACGTTGTTATAATATGCAAAACATGTTGGGTATGGGTTTGTAGTGTGAGATTGCACGGGAATATAATGTTTTTCACGCTCCAAAGCAGAGAGGGGGGGGGCTGTGGCTACAGGATATTGGCTGGCTACTGCCTACTGGGTTCCCTCTTTCCTAATATTTTTTTTTTTTCCACTTTTTAGAATTTGCCAAAAAAATATATATTGACCAAAAAAAATGAAATTGGTTTCAAAATTGAAACTTTGCAAATGTTTTTCTATACATGTGGATGGTGTTATTTGGAGTGTTATAAAACTGTTTTTAAAACAGCTTGAATAAGTGATGTACTTATTTGGATATTGTTTTCTTATCTATTTGTTTGTTGTTGGACTAATTGCTATTGTAATGGTTGAAGAAGTAAACACCGATAATTATTTATTTGATTGCCTGTTTTGGCTTTTTGGCTTTTTTTTAAAAATCAAGTTTTTGCCTGTTTTGGCTTTATATATACTGTTCATCCTCCAATAAATTTAAATATCGTTCTGGGACCCTTTTAGAAAAATTGGCAACTTTAGAATATTAACAGGATTTTAGAATTACTTATTTATTAGATATTTCTAACAACTAATTTACCATTGCAAATTCCAGACTAGATGTTTTCCATATGGGATTGGTAACATCCTCCTCTTTAGTTGTCATGAAAAAAATGGCTTCCCAACAATTCAAAGCTGTGCATGAATTTACATTTAATTAATTGATATTTTAGGCTTCACTAAAATTTTTTTGTCATTAATGCCCTTATTGACTCATATAAAACATTGTAATATAACAATATATTTTGCTTTATTAAGAAGGGTAAAGGCTACTTAACAAATGTTCGTACGTTTTTTTTTCATGCATATATATACATATTATAATTAAATATATAATTTATTGCCTGTAAAATAATTTAGCATATATATTTATACATATATATATATATATATTACATACCAAAAGTGCAAAATTGTTATTATCAATCATTTGAAAATCTAGAAATGTTCAAACAGTGATTAAATATTCACGAATTGGATTGCTATCGATAGCCAACCTGAAAAGTACAACCACAAACAAAAAATGCAAACAAGAAAATATACGATTTTTTTTTAGGTAAGAGTACAAGAATATATAGCTAGCAATTCACCCAAAAAAAAAATAAAAATAAAAATAAATAAAAGCAAAGCTCGCAATATATACCTATATACATGGAGTTAAACTAATCAAGATGATTTGATAATTTTAATATCATATTTTTTTTTATTATTCATTGTATCACATATCAAAATTTAAAATTTAAAATTTTAAAAATTATTAAATATAAATTTAATGATATATTAAAAATATATTAGAAAAAAATAAATCTTGATAAATATAATTTTAAATTTTAACCATTGATTTAATTAAAAAATTAAAAATAAAAATTTAATATTTAATTTTGATATTAAAAATTTAATTCAAGTCTAATTTATATATATATATATATATATATGTAACAATAAGTCAAAAAAGTAGAGGCAGGCTCAATTTAATTAAATTGAAAAGTACTAAAGAGAAGGTCTTGATCAGAGGCATATGTAGCACAAGTTACCCTTTTATTTACTATCGATATATTAGGACAAACATTTATATGTTAAAAAGTAATAGTCAGACGAATAAGAGAGAAAAACAGCTAACCCAAAACCCCACATAGATAACTCTTTCAACGAAGTGACACAAACCTAACAAAATAATAAAATCTACGGCCAAGTTTGAACTTTTGTTAATTTCAAATTTGCAAACTTTATTTTGTGGGCCTAAATCACTTGGCCGGCTGTTAATTAATAATATTAAATGGAAGAAAATTGTGAAACATAATTTCTATAGTTTCATACACCCCTTTAACATTACTTTGACAAAGTATCATTTCCAATTAGCAATTGGGCTAGTAGCTGGTTGTGATTACTGTTTCATAGGGAGTTGAAATCCATGTTGGGAGATTGTGTTTATGATGTTGTAATTAATTAATCTTTTCAATCTAGATTAGTAATAATTGAATAATTAACAAAACGGATTTACCTACCAGCTAGAATAACGTCCACGTGGATAAGACCAATATAAGCCACGTTGGGTTAAAAAAGGTAGAATGGGGGAATCAACAAGAGCAATCTTATCCAACTTTTTAAAATGGTTAAATGGGTGGAGCCCTCCAGATGGACGAAAAAAAATTTAAAAAAAATAAAAAAATCTGCAGATGGCCATCTCATTGGTCTCTTTCTTGACAGCGAAAGTCTCCCGCCAAAAAGGACGGTTTGATTCAAGTAACAAAGCCCATCTTAGTCATTTGCATTGCGAATAGAAGATTATGTAGAAATGATTATACATTTGAGACGGGGAATGAGAATGACATGCACAACTATGAGCTTTCTCAGTAGGGAATCTCAAAATACACACACACACACACACACATACATATATATATATATATATATATATATATATATATATATATATATATATATATATATTTTTTTTTTCCCTATAATATATATTAAGAACCTAATATATCAATATTTTAAATATAATTTTGAAAGATAAATTCAATTAAATAAATATGAATATTTAAATTTAATTCAATTAAAATAAATATGAATATTGTAACAATAGTTTTAGCAAAAAGTATATATATGATATTATATCAATGAAACATGGTAACATGGTAAATTATTACCCCAAAAAAAAAAAAGATATATATATATATAGAAATATATACTTGTTACATACTATACTATATTTCTCATTATAAATTACAACATAGTTTTCATACAATAGCAATATTTTTTAACATTTGCCATATTATAAAAATTTCTAATTTAATAAAGTTGGAGATGTACTGATTAAAAAATTCTTATATATATATAGTTAGACTCTAATGAAAATGTTAAGTCGAGGATATCATGAGATTGCAAATTTTACAATATCTAGTAATATATTATGGAAGCAAATAAAATGTTGCTCAAAAATCTTTATAATATTTTTAAGTTAACTTTCTCGTTTAAACCAGATTGTATGTATGCATATATATATATATATATGGCATGTAAAAGGTAGTTAAAAAAGTGGCAATGGTAGAGGAGGGCTATGAAAGGGAAGAAGGGGTAAGGAAGGATTGGGGGGTGGGGGGTCGGTGATGTTTGTCCCACAGGCAGCCATCAAAGAGCAATAAGACCCAGAAAAAGTCCGACCCTGTGGAACCCTATGCAAAAGCTATTTTGCTACATGTACGCGGCCCCTTCAAATTAAACTTTTAAAAGCTAGCAATTTGTTGTTGCTGGCTTTCCATTTTTTTTTTTTTTCCCTCTTTTTTAAAAATTTTTATGGCCACCATGAGCTAGCTAGCTATAGCGAGAGAACAAGGAACATCATTTTTCAAAAAGAGAAACTAGTCTCCATTATGTTGTAATTTTGTCATTTTCAGCTTTGATTGAAAGTGAATGCTAATATGTTTGATATATAAAATCTTCATTCTTGTCTGGGGCTCGACTCTTCCCATCTAGCTCATCATGACTTATTATCTTTTACCGCTAACTGTGGAACATGTTTAAGCGCGTTCTACTGCTCTTTGACAATTCTCACGCGGTTATATACATTTTTTTTATATATAATATTAATTATAATTATTCATATATGTATATAGGTTTCTTATGCATATATATAAGGGGTGTTGAAAAAGTTCGGCACTTTGATTATTAACAGACCATTCAACTCTTGAAAGCTCAATTAGTGGCTTGATGATTATCAACTCACCAGCATTAATTCCTAGAATTTGTACTACTATATATTTCCAAATATGAAGGTAATATTAGGTGGGTTATCATTTTGGTTCACTATTCATGTACGGTTGATATATAATATATATATGTATATATATATATATATATATATAGAGAGAGAGAGAGAGAGAGAGAGATGGTAAACATTCAACAAAAAAGGAAAAAAAAAAAAGAGAGAGAAAAAGATGGTAAATATATATGATGGAAGGAGAGGTTCATTAGAAATAATTAAAGTTAATATGGACATTGATTTTGGGAGCCTCTTTCACAGTTTTGAACAGTAAAGTAGTTAACTATATAGTTGATATGCTTCATATGTAACTAAGCTTTTTGAAAAATAATAATAAAAAAAAGATTTGAATTTATCAAGTTCCAGCTTTATTAATGATGATTACTATATAGAAAGATAAAATATAATACTCCATTATATAATATCTATATTATAATTTTTTTATAAAAACTATCTTAATTATTCAATCATAATCTTCTTAATTAATTACCATATTACTTTGAAAATGAGATTTAAAAATACATTGAAACTTTGAATCTATATAACTTATTTTAAATTTTTAATATTTTATTAAACTTATATAACCCTAATTCATGATAAAGATTTTTATACATTTCCATTTAAATAATTCTATATACACATTAAATGAGAAACTTATCTGAAGAAAACTTGTTTATCTTTTTTTGAACGGTTATCTAGATAACTTGGGAGGTATAGTTTGACAAAGTCTAAAGAGGGAGGAAATTGAAAATAAAAAATGTCCAAAGAACATAGCAACTAAATTAATTAAATATGTGAAATTTAATACAAATATAATATTAATATAAGTATGCATATAATAGACGATATTAATACATTAAAATCCTTGTAACTGTCCATACGTATATGGATGAATATGTTTATTGACCCATAAATTCCGGATTAGGGGGTGGCCATAAGGTTTTAATTATGTAAACCAAGTAATTATAGTGAAATCCACTAAAACCCTAATAAAATCCAAAAACCTGTAATTAAAATGCAAGGCATGATGTTGTAGGTGGAGATTGAGTAGAGAGAGGCCCAAGTTCCCAAAGAGATTGATATTTGATTAGATAGGTGTGGGGCTTCTTTTGCGTCTTCCTTTAATAAGCGAGCGGCAACCTAATCAACTACAGCCCGCCATGTGTCCCCTGGCTATCTATTCCTTTTACTCTTTTTTATTTATATTTATATTTTGATTTTCTCTAAAATTCCAACACATGGGCCATTTCTAAGGCTCCCATTCTCAGCAAAAGGGATTGTTGTATGATTATCTACTTAATATTCAATCACCCCATCATAACTTCTCTTCGCTTTCTCTTCTAATCTTGGAATGCTTAGGGTGTTTGGCTCTAGGTCACTCTTTACTATTCATCATGATCTTTAATTATGTGTGTTAATTAGTAGTGAAAATATATATTCATCACAGCCTCACTATTTGTAATCTTTAATTTTCTTTTTCTTTTTGGATACACATTTGTTAAGCCACAACATAGACCAAAAATAAAACTACTCTATGGTGGATTCAAAACTTCTATTGTTTTTTTTTTCCCATTCATGTTTAACCATATAATATTACCTCACTTAAAAAAGATAGAAAAGAAAAAATAATCAACTAATAAATTTTTTTTTTAATTGTGTTAAATTTTATCACCTATCAAGATATAATAAATATAAATATAAAATTGCTATTCATATACCATTTACTTTTAATAAAAATTTGAAAATGCAAGGAAAATTTATAGACACAGTCTATCTAGATGACTATAGTGTTTAAGATGTACAAATCGGAGAGAAAGACAGAGAAATAATTAAAAAAAAAGAAAAAGAAAAAAGCAATATTAGTTTTGAGTTGTGACAAGCTAGAGCAATTTTGTACTTTGGTTGGGTTAGCACGTTTGGTCTTTAATTAATTGTGTTAAATTGGAATTAGTACGTTTTCCTTGCTCTTGTTTGGCCCCTTTTAAGCTGAAAAAGGTTGCATTTCAAAAACTAAAAAGAATTGCCACCTTCTTCCTCTAAAAGGGGTCCATGATCAATATCCTTTCGGACTCGGAGCTTCAAAGAACGGGAGAGAGAATACAAAGAAAAACTGTATAA
This sequence comes from Ziziphus jujuba, assembly GCF_031755915.1. NCBI lineage: Eukaryota > Viridiplantae > Streptophyta > Magnoliopsida > Rosales > Rhamnaceae > Ziziphus > Ziziphus jujuba. The sequence goes on from NC_083390.1 coordinate 11,036,042, forward strand.
AAAGAAAAGAGAAAAGAGAGGCCGGAGGGAAAGGCAAAAGGAAAGAATACTAGAAAGAAAGCAAAAAGATTGTCTAGCTACGAACTGATTAACTTTAATCTTCGCCATATACTATCTAAATTAGTGTAGATTGGATATACAGAAAAACTGCTTTTAGCCAAGAAAGATATATAAACGTATTCAAACTACAATGTTTCCCTTATATGAGTTAGCCCTAATGTTTTACGGAAAGTAATTTGTTTGGGACAACTTTTTAATTGACCTAAATTGCCTTTTTCAATAGAATACAATGCAAAGAGTGTGCTTAATTTAATTTTATTTTATTTTTTGCTTAAGTTCAGATTAATTTGTCTTGTTGTTTGTGTGCTTTCCTATTATATTCCAATTGATAAGCTATTTAGAGAAGAAATAATCATTATTTGCTTTCTAGAGGGCCCAATTTGGAGATTTGTTTAACGCTCTCCCTCATTGTTATCTTCTTCTTCTTTTTTTTTTTTTTTAAATTTTATTTATTTTCTTTTTATTTTTCCATTAATTTGAGTTGGACTTATTAGAAAAGAGGACAAGAAGGTGGAAAAAGAAGACTGAAAAAGAGAGGGTGTTTTACCCTACAAATAAAGTTTGATGTATAACAAGTAATCAACAAAGCATCACAAAGAGTACAAAAAAACTTTTTTTTTCTCTCATTTTTTGGATCTCATTAATCTTTCATTTTCACGTTTTATATTTACATATAGTCGTTATTCATGATAATGAACAATAAATCTTCCTTTTAATCTAGAATTCTACTTCGAGACCATGATACATTGTCCATCTCCATTCAAATGTTATATATATTTATATAGTTGAATATCAGTAACATGCTTATCTATATATATATATTAGTAGCTAATGTGTTTCATATTAAATTTATATAATTCTTCATAAATATTTCAAAAATATTTGTAAACAAATAGATCACTATTTATTATTGAATTTTAGTATAACGTGATAATCTATTAGCAATATGTTTGTAACCCTAGTGCCCATCACTTTCCATGGAGCTGCTACCTATTCAACTTCTAATCGAGACACTATTTACCAAAGAAAACCAAAAGCTTTTATAAATTCTTTCACATATTTCTTAGTGGAAACCATGAAGCAATTGAGCTCATCAACTTGTTTTTGAAAATATTTCTAACATGGATTGATACTTTATTTTTTGTTTCTTTCAGTATTTTTACTTTATGAAATAAATTTTTTGGTTTTTCTTCAATTTGATGAAATGCCAAAGGTTGTTATTATTACAAAGTACATACTAGAGGGCGGAGAAAATATTCCTTGACTGATCCCATGTAAAAAGAAGGAAAAAAAAAAAAAATGGGGAGAGAGAGAGAGAAAAAAAAAAAAAAAAAAGGAAAAAAAGAAAAGGTTTTAGTAAAGGCCCCACGTGTGGAACAGAACTTGGGGCTCGTTCGTGTATATATATATATATATATATTATGCTTTATTTATTTATTTATTTATATTTTTTATTATTATTGTTTTGGTAGCTTTATGTGAATGTTGGGGTTCTCTTTGCTTGGGATTCCTACGTCCTTGTGGGCACCTCCATTTTTGGATATTAGAGCCACCTTTTTAAGAGGCAGTGGATTTTCACTTCACTTACTTTCTCTTCCCCTATCTTTTATACAAAACCACGCTCTTGTTAAAAAGAAATTCTTTTATTTTTATTTTTATTTTTCTAAAAAAGGCTTTTGGGAATCCTATGCCAATTCCTTCTCATAGTTTGGTTCTTATTGCTTTGTCCCTTTTTAGATTACAAGATTCCCATCTCTATCGTCTCTCTAATGTATTGTTTTTCCATTTTCACTAAACTATACTCTTCTATTCCTTCTTGTACTTGGAAAAAAGAACCAAAAAAAAAAAACAAAACAAATTAATAATTAAACACTCTATAACTTATAATAATCATTGGAAATTCCACATAAATTAAGGGTAGTCAGAAGTTCCTTTTGACTTGGAATTAATTGGAAAAACCCTAGATGAACAATACTGCTTTTTAGGATGGGTTTCCAAATTAATTAAATACATGATGATGATTCTTATTATTCCTTTGTGTTATGCTTGTTCAAATGGTCTTTCTCTTTGATTTCTTTTTTATAAATGATTTTGATGATGGCGATGCTTGGGACAAAGGCCCTATATGTTTTAGATGCTAAATTTATAGCACGCTAGGACCATACATGATTTTAGTTTTATAGGCCCTCTTAAGATATTGTCATCAAATGCCAGGGGCTCCCTAGCTATTGATCAAATTAAAAGGGAAAGCTTCACAATCATATTCTGGATTAGAACAAACGCTCCCACTTCTACAAAGTCTCCCGCCTAAACAAGTACATATAGTTTACTATCAACAAAAGTTATAAGATTCATTCTTCTTTTATAAAATATAGTTTATTATCAGTGTTAATATCATTTTGCTTTTTTTATTTTTCATATATTTAAATTCAATTAAATTCCTATAGTTTTAAAAATATCATTTATCTTTCGAATGGTTTTAAAACACTATCTATCTATCTTCCCAATCGTTACATTTACACACCTTTTAAATTATCATCATTTCCTCTTATATAGGAGTATAATTAACATTTTCAAATCAATAATCAGTCTTATTGAAATAAAGGCAAACTTTAGAGGCTGGAGAGAAATTAATCTTTTATACTATCTCTTCGAGCTTCTTAAGTCTTTTAGAAGATCAAGCTTACTGTTACATTCAGAACTGATTCATATTAAAATGGTCCAATAACAATTATATAAATGGTTGGTCCCATAAAAATATTAAAACTGAAAAAAAGGATAATATTTGTATCAAAATAAAAAATAAAACTGAAAAAGGAGAATATAGCTGCAAGTAAACCTGCAAAGGAAAGGGGCAAAGAGGAAGGAAGAGATCGAATTAAGAAAACATTCTATGTCACGAATTAAAAAATGGGTGTTTTTGATTTTGGTCTATCTAATTCTCTCTATCTCTTTAGCTTCTTTCTATAAAGATGCGTTTTTGTCATAGAAGAGCTAGCTGGGCAGGTCCTCTTCTGCTACCTCGTGACTTGACATCACCTCCTCTTTGTAATCCATTACTTAGCCCCAAAAACCCACACACACTCACACAGCCTTATGTTCTTATTATTATATTTGCCTTTTTTGAGGAAACCAATTTATAAAAATTAATAGCAGAAAAATAATAGAAACTGCTGCAAATTTATGGTCAAAAGTTGCGCAAATGAAAAACTAGAATTTTTTTTTTTTTTTTTTTTTTTTTTTTTTTTATAATTCAGTTTGATAGTTCCTTTTGTGACTTGATTAGGTTGGTCCATTTTCTTTGCCTTTTCTTTTTACTCTGCCCGAGCAACAACGGTAGGGAATGACAACAATTGATGAGCACAGTTATGGGACTGACTGGGACTATCAAAATTTTGTCAGTCTTAATATCTATAAAGCACTGCTTGGCAATTATCCCCTCTGTCATATGTACGTTAAAAATAATTTTTTTTTTAATTCATCATCACTCACTATCACTAGGCTTGAATATAAGCCATTTTTTTTGGTGAATTGTTTTTTATTACCTTCAATTCATTAGCCAAAACCCTATTGATTGAGTAGTAGTGAATATTTTAATCCTACCTACTTCTATCCATTCGCAACATCTTTAGACAACATATCTAGTCCTCATTCAACATTTTTAGTTGATATGTCTAGCTCTGCTTTAAATCTTTTCTTTTTAAAAAATTTAAGCTATTGAGACGCGAATCATCAACGGGATTTAACATTGATATGTCCATCTTGAATTTTTTTCTAATATTTTTAAGTTATTGAGAAGTAAATAATCAATTTTGGTTTTGTAACATTGTGATTAAATCAACTTTTTGCTGATAAATTCAATTTGGAGCCCTCCTAAACTTGTATGAAGAGAGATAATTGCGAGTGGCTTTTAGTTAATTCTAACTTGTGAACCGAATATTCAATCACGAAGTACTAATTTACCTTTGTATTAATAAATAATCAGACTACTAATTAATAAAAAGAAATATTGAGAAACTTCTGGGAAGGTCGCTGATCCATATATACAGTCCAATTTACAAATAAATGCAAAGGTGCCAGGCCACCCCAGAAAAGATAGTACAATGTACACTTTTCTCAACCCACTTGGTTATATACACAGTAACAGTTCACAGGTGTTATATATATATATATACATATATATATATTATCCAAGAGACTTTTTTTTTTTTTTTTTTGGTTTTTTTATCCAAGAGACTTCAAATTATATGTAATTGGGCTTTTTGATACCTAATTAAATCTAAAGGTGTCCGTTACATGTTACATGAGATTTTTCCAAACAAATTCAGGATGAGAAAAAAAAAAAAATTTGTATTATATATATAGTTATTGCTGAATGTAATCACGTGGGAGGAACAGTATCTACCAAAAGGAAGGGTTAGGGTGCTTTGGCTCAGGCAAGCTCAAGGCAAAAGAAACCCTACTGTAGGACACACCCGGATAACAAACATTAGCTGGTTCTTTTATGATTGCTCACTTACACCCGACCTTTATAATTTTTTTGTCAGACTTTGAGAAGTAAATATTTCATATATATATATATAGAGCTCCATACGCTTGTATATGATTGAAGTAGCCAGGAGATGTAATTGATTTTTTTTTTTTTTTTCTTTTAACTGAAGTTCATGTCATTCAATTGAATGATTCTCTTAGAGGACCCATTGAGTGGGGTTCCTTTGTAGAACTTAGTGACAGATACAACTTGCAAAATATATATATATATATATATATAATTGTTTATATATGATTTTTCTTCAACAACTGCTCATATGTATAACCAGATATTATATGTCTTCAAGTTTCTTCAAACTCTATGTTTAAAAAAGAAAATATATATGTATATTCAAAAAAGAAAACATATACAATCTGATACCAATTTTTCAATTTATAATCCGAGATTATATAATGATATATGGTAAACTTGAAAAGATGTTACATTTTCAATTATATTTTTAATTTTTAATTTATTATTTGAAATATCAGTATATCACACATATTATTTATTTCATTACTATATCATTCATTTTTATGCTTTATAAATTGGAAAATAGAATTTCAACAAAACAGTTGTCACTATTTTTATTGTAGAACAATTATTTATAGTTTGGAAATAGGAGATGAGAAAATTAAATGATAGACAACAATTAACGTTAAAATCAAAGAACAAAATATCGCACACCTAAAAGTCAACAAGGGATAGCGATTTGAAAACATAAAAAATTATTTAAAAAAAAAAAAAGAATTTAAGAAATGTTTGTTGGCCAGGTTCTAGCTAGGAAGGTTTTATCCATGTCCAAAGCTACCTGTTGATTTGTACTCCATCTTACCAATCTCATGCATAAAATTTGCTACTTCTCTACTTTTATAGAATTCTAAACTACGTATTCAATTCTTAAACTAATCCAAACACATTTTTTAGTATTAATTAAATTAAAATAGCTTTCATCTTCAAAACAATCAGAATTTTTATACGATGATCTAATATGTTCATAAATATTAAAAACAAATATAAATCGTTTGGCTGACTTGTTTGTCTAAAACACAATCGTATATATTACAAAATAATAATACTAATAATAATAATAAAGCATAGTATATATAGTTTTTAATAAGGCCTAACTACCAACCCTTTCATTATCAGTCATTTAAGGAAAAGACAAATAATTCCAAGTATTTGTTAAATATAGGAACTCGTGGATTGCCTTTATTTTGATTAAAAAAAGAAAAAAAAAAAAACACAATTTTGAAACATTTAAACCAAAAAGAAAACAAAAATGGACTAACAAAATTTAGATAACAATTTCCCATTTGACCCGAGGGGAAAAAAAGTAAATAAATAAATAAAGGGGGAAAAAGTTTCAATATCGATTGGATCCGTAGGTCACAATGTCACAACCCACAAGCCAGCTCAAAGTTGCCTAAAACTAGTTTCTTTTTTAACGATTTTCTTTCCTTCTTTTGTTTTTTTTTTTTTGGGTGAATTCTTAACAATGTTGTTTGTGATAAGAAAGAAAGAAAGTGTATTTACGAAGTGAAAATTAAGTTTTATTTCGCTTGTGCCTTCTCTTTTATGGGTCAGATTTGAGTAGTGGCTCTAGGGGGCAATAAACTGATTCACATCCATGTGTGGGCCATTCTTGGAGCCCAAAAGGATCAAAGAGTGAGTGATACACAAGAGTGGTGATGTTGCTCCCATTAGTCTCTCAGATAAAAAGATTGAAAATGGGTTTTGTAATATGGTTGACCCTACAATGTTTTTGATAGCTTGAAATAAAGACATGCATGGACACCTATGAATACCTATAGGCAAAAAATCAAAATTCCTGAGTGTGACAGGGAAAAAAAAGACTTTATTTAAAAAAAAAAAAAAAGAGAAGAGAAGAAAACAAATATGGGGTTCACATTAAAGTGAAAGCACCTGATCTTTATGGTGGCCCATTTGACAAGTTTTGAAACTTTGAATTAGTGACAATACGATTGGAGTTTTGGCGTTTTTCCGTCTTTTCTTATGCTTATCAAGTAAATTGAGTAACCAAAAATTTTAATGGTTATGGTGATTTCTTGCTTTTATTGTCTTTTAGTTTTTGAGAATTTTGAATCCAAATAATTAACAGTAGAAACTGAATGGATTTTGGTATATGTATAAGATGTCTTATAGATGATAGAAACTGGGAAATTTCATGATTTTGTTTTAAACTTAAAGTGGCATTTCATTTATATTATTCTTGAGAAATTTTAGATTTTTTTTTTCTTTCTATTTAACTTTTTATTCGTGTTTTGAATGACTTTTGGGCTTAATAAGCTTTTTACTCTCTATTTTCAATCAAATTCGATTCAGGGTTATTATTACCATTTTTGGATTGAGGTCTTTATTTTCCAATTTGATTCAATACATGACAAATGTTCTAGAAATTGGTAACGTTTGTCTATTACCAGGAGAGAGCAGGTGTGAGTTCCAGTACTTATTTGGAGATTTGATACTTTGAATCATATTGAAAACTAAAATGCCTCAAATGAGGGGGCGAAAAAAGTAGAAGGTCTCAATTGTATAAACTTGAAATTAAATGGTACAAAACTATACTATAATAATGTATTTAGTTTCAGATTCAAATCTCAATTTGTACGAAATTCTCAGCTCCACTAAATCATCGCATTTGAAACTATATTAAAACAGTAACACATCTTCTACAATGGTTCTTATTCCCCAAGGACAAGAGTTTGAGACGCCGTTAACAGCCAAAACTAGATGTTGTCAAATTCAAGAAACAACTTCTTAATAATAAGAATAATACGAGACGTCAAGAGAATTTTATGAGTTTTGTTTTTTAGTATTCCAATTGACTTTTGGCCTTAATAGACTTTCTTTTTTATTTTCTCTTTTAACGTATAAAATTTGATCTTTATTTTAAAAAAATAATTTTGGAAAAAAAAAATTAATTTTTTTTTGGAATGGCTTAGTTGACAATAATCATTGGTGATAACTAAGTTTATGCCATAATAATAAAATCTTCCTTATCAATTTATAAAAACAGCAAACATATATTATATACCTTAAAACCTAGAACATTTATTGTAAGTTAACAACCGAAACCCATTAAATAAAATAAAATAAATAATTTAACATTTTGATAAACATTTGTTTTTTTGAAGATACTTTAATCACTTAAACATCCTGGATAGCTTGAACAAGCCATTGAATCCCTCTATTTAAATACCCACATGACGTGAAATTATTAAAGCGTACGCCTTCATGTCCAACAATCCAAGTCGGTTTTAATTTTATATATATAAAATCAAGTTCTAATGAGGATGTTAAATTAAGGATATTATGAGAATGTAAATTTTACAATATACTGTAACATGTTGTAGGAGTAAATTTACTCTTGCAACGTATTAGGGATATATATCCTCATGATATTTTAAAATTAATACTTCCATCAAAATCGGACTCTATATATATATAAACTCTCATTTTATCATTTTTTCTATTTTTTTATTATATATCAATTACATTTTTATATAAATCTATAAATAGAGGCTACAAAACAAAAGAATTACAAGTAATTGTAAAGAAGCATTCCCCTCAATTTTAATTTGTTTTCTTACTATAATTTGTGCTCTTACTTTTTCTCTTAGCTTATAATAATTTAAATTGTCATCATCACTATTATAATTATTATTATGTATTTCTTTTTTCAATTGAGGTAATTTCAATTTCCAATTTGATTCAATGCATGACGAATCTTCAAATTGGTAACAGAAACCACCAACATCGTCTATCTCCAAGGGAGATGGCAGGGTTACGGCCTATTGGAGATTGTATTACATTGAATCAAAGTGAAACCTAGAGTGCGTCAAATAAAAAAAAATATGTAAAAAAGAAAGATGGTCTCAATTGTATAAACCGGACATTAAAATGGTAGAAAAACTATATTAATAAACTGATAACTTTCTATTGTAAGAAAATATATATGATTCCAACTAAACTTTTCTTTTTCTAAATTGATTAAGTTTGGATACAACAAATTTATAATCTAAAAAGGGTGTCTCAAACATATGATCTCAAAGATGTGGGTGTGAGAGGCATATTTTTCTTTTTCTAAATCGGTTATGTTAAAAAGAAAAACGATTTACCTCCAAATAAAAATTCTTAATTTTTTGAAAACCAAGATTATATTTTAATTTATGACCAATATTTTCTGTTATCTAAAGCATATTAATGTGTCCATCACATCTCAATGGTGTATTTTATTCTTCAGTATAAATCAAAAATTAAAAGTAAAAATTGATACTTGAGATTTTTTCTTTTGGTTGGAGAGACCAATTATTAAAAAACCCATTACTGATTTTTCTTTGCTTATTCCAAAATTACATGCACATTTTTATTTATTTATTCTTTTTACTTTTCATAGAGATTTCTTTTTTCTACTAAATCTGGTCAAATTAAATTGGACTATTTTAAATTTAATTAAATTAGATTGTACAAGATTTAAAATAATATAGTTCATTTCCATATTCCAAACATTCCCTGCTCATTCATAAAAACATGCAATAATACTTGTGAGTCATGCATTAAAACATGCAGTTAATACTCATCTCCTCACAGAGAAACCATTTAAAAAATTACCATCGATTAAACCGTTTAATATAATCACGGTTAACGAAAACCGCGCATAGGGACTGTAAAAGATAGTTGAGACTTGAGAGCTTCAATGATATTGTATTCACAGAGCATTGGGTTGAATTCTGATCATGTGATCCTAAGAAAATAGTTGGGCCGATAGAGAGGCATGGCTGATCAATTTGACAAGCTGATACTGATTTACAATTTTTTTAAATCTTTTTTTTTTTTAGAATTTTTTCAAATATTATTTTTAGAAGTTATTACTTAAAAGGTTTAAAGTTTAGAGGTTAGTGTAAAAAAAAAAAAAAAAAACTAATATTGATTAGTAAAAATTTATTGAGTTTTGTGACTTTGGTCTCAATTTATTTTTAATGTTTGTATCGTACAGAACCAATAGATTTTGATTTGTTGTTGTTTGTGTTTTAAGGACTCTGGAGTGCCAACCAAAAAAAACGAAAGGACTGCATTTCACCTTTTAATAATACCATTTTCGGTTATGGCCGATTTCGAGTTCGAATTTCAAAAATAAAAAAATCATCATTATGTAGCTCACTCAGCAGCCAATCTTTTCACCAGCTCACATTCTAGTCAACCTTAGGTCCATTATTCTATCAAGGGCAACAGCATGCCAAAAAACCCACAACTTACACCCCTTGCATGGAAGGTGATAATATTCTCTGCCATGCAGAATTGTCCACCAGGTCGCCCCTTTTGACTGACTTCAATCCTTTCAGTACAATTGAAAGAGAGTCAAATTTTCTTCTCAGTTCCATCAGATAATTTGGCTTCTAAAGGTCGTGAAATTTCAAGCTTGCTTTTTTGACAACATTCAACACAAAAGCTTATAAGATGCATAAATAGAAACTCTGTTCATGTCAAGAACTAATATATCCCAAGCACAAAATGTTGACAAGGTTAGTTTATCACAAGACAAACAGTATATGATGGAAGATGATGGCCCAAAAAAAAGCAGGTTTGAAAAACAGAGCATACCAGCTCCAGAATGATAGATGACACTAACATGCACTTCATTTCATTACATGATGCACCTACTAAATACTTTTTTCCTGACTAGCTCCTAATCAAGCATTTTGTGGATGGCATTTTTAATCAAAACATTAAAAACACATTCAAGAAACTGTTGAATGAACCTAACCTATTCAGAACCATTCAACTAGTAGAAACCTTGCCCTTCATCAGTAACATAATTATTTGAGTTTTTTCATTAATTTGGTTTTTGGTTTTTTTTTTTTTTTAATTTTTTTTTATTTGTAATTACTTCAGAAGTTTAGATGTTTGTTAGTGCTGGTGGTAATTAGAGTTTGTTAGGCATCTTAAATAACTATAAACTTAAAGGAAAGGAAACATAAACACCAAATTGAAAACCATTTCAATTATAACTGATTCAATGTTTTATTTTTTTTCTCCCTTACGCTTGTAGTTAAGCGAGATTCCTAACAAACTCTAACTACCAGCACCACTAAAAAACGTTTGGAGTAAGCAAGTTATACACAATTAAGTAGGGAAAAAACAAACCAAAGTGTTACCAAATAACACCTAAGCTTTTAAAGGTTGTGAAACTTCAAGCTTGCTTTTTTAGCAACATTCAACACAAAAGCTTATACAGTAGATACATAGAAACTTTGTTTCCCCCATGTTAAAAACTAATGTATTCCAAGAACGAAATGTTGGCGTGTTCAGTTTATCTCAGTATAAGCAATATATGATGGAAGCTGTTGGCCCAAAGAAAGCAGAAGAGCATTCCAACTGCTGAAGACAATAGGACGTGATCACGGCACTGCATTTCATAGCATTATGCATCGATTAAATGCTTTTTCCATGACTAGCTACTAATCAAGCATTTTGCGGAAGGCATTTCCAATCAAAATATCAACAATTCATTCCAATGTTGAATGAGTCTTATGCCACATCCTAAAACCAGAAGAAAAACCTTGCCCGTCAAATTCATTCGTAACATAGTGATTTTAGTTGTTTTCATGAAGTTAAATCCACCCCAAGTTGCTTAATTTCAACAGAAAACTGATTCGCAGATACTATTAGTTCTGGCAATGTCAATATTCATCTAGTCAATTTGTCAAACATATCATCGGCATAATGGAACACGAAAAATCTACAGACAACAAGATAAACACATTAATATTCCATCTCTTCACCAACATCCTAAAAGTAAGTGTATATTAACATATGTATGTATATGAACAAATTACCATTTCATTATCATTATAAAGAGAACTATACTAAGTGATTTTCAGCAATATACAAAATTACTTTAGACGAGCAAAGTAATTTACATACCTTTTTCAAAAAAAACCCAGAAAAGAAATTAGTTTTTCTTATGCAACAAACGATTTAAAACCCTTTAGGCCCAGTTTCTTTCAGAACAGCAGGTTTTTCAGCCATGGAAAGGCAGTACTTAGCAATCTCTCTAAACTTAGGAACACTCCTCAGATCAACTTTGGTCCCATCCTTCAAAGTTATTATAATATCACCCCATTCACCAATGAAACGTGGCACAACCTGGACGTCCTTGATCACCTTGTACGAGAAATCGCTCCTATCCTGACCCGTTAGTCCCGAAATCACCGTCACCCGCAGGTTGGTGAACCTGTATCTCAAATAGAAAGCCCTGGAAACCGCAGCTAAAGTTAATGGCAACCAAAGAAGAGTGAAACCCAGAAGAAGGTTTGCTAAGAGGTCACCATAATGGGCTCCACCGTCGAAGAAGATGGTTTCTTCGGTGGGTTTCCTGGAGGAGTCAGAGGTGGTGGATGTGACGGTGGGCTTGTTGGTTGGGGAGGACACGTGGAGCTTGGTGATTGGTCTGTGGAAATTGGAAGTGGGTATGGAGGTGAAGTTAGGGAAGAGAAGTCTGGAAGAGACACTTAACGAATGGTGGGTTATAGAGGTGGTGGCGGTGGTTTTGGAGGTGGTGGGAGGTGTGAGGATTGGAATGGAGGCCATTAGAGGAGATTATGATGACCGTGTTGAACAAAAAAGATATGAGGATGACCGTGTGAGCTTGCTGGTTTGGTTGGTTGGTCGTAGAAGCAATTTTTTATTATTCATTATTTTATTTTTTAATAATTCTATTGGCTAGGTTGAGAATGTGGGGACCACTGGTATTATTCTTACTAGGGAGCATTTGATGGGTCAGTGGCTATTGCTTTGCCGCGTGGTATGCTCAAAACTCAGTCGTTTTGGTGAGAAGGGTAGAACAAAAAATTTGATGCAATTTATAAACGCAAATGATTTATTAGTCGATAGTTTTTGCTTCTACATGAATTTATATTATATGTCAAAAGTATTTATACGTAATAAGTACTTTTGATAAAAATATATATAGGGGAATGTTTTATGGGTCAAGATAGTTGATAAATAATTTTGACAAATTATAGTGATCATTAAATTTTCGATGTTTACATAAAAAGGGAAGTAATGAATAGTTAAAGTTTTAGATTTAATTATTATTGAATGGTTAATCAAAGGCCAAGATGCCGTTTTTCAAATATACTTATATATGAAAACTATACTATATATTAAATAAGTGTTAATGTTGATATATATAATAAGTATACATGTATAGTTTGATATAATATATATATATATATATATAAGAAAATTTTATGGTACGAATGGTTTATATGCAGGCCACATTAAAATAGATGTTTTTTGAAAAAAAAGTCAAAAAGCATTAGCATACACAGTGTACACGGCAAAACTGATATTTTTTTTTAAAAAGTACAAAAAAATATCGATTTTGATGTATTTCATATCGTATAACTACTATATATATATATATATATATAGTTAACTACTAAAACTCTTAATTATGTAGTTGATAATTCCAGTATCAATTTAAAAATGCCCAACGACCTATGATACTGCATGAAAACAGGGTTTTACAAAAAAATGTTCCCTACTAGTTCAACGAACAAAACCTTTCCATCTCAAAACATTAAAATTTTATCCATGAGAAGTTTTTGGTACACAACTCTTTTCCAAAATATCCTTATCAGTAATTTTTTTTTTTTTTTTTCACATGCTTAGCAAGATTGAAAGCCCAAAACAAGAGTTCAAAATCTTATAATAAAAAAACCTATCTTTCCCAAAATTCAGCTCTTGGCTAAGCAATTCCTTTGCAAAGAAGGTTGATGCGACCGTAGTAGAAACATACCCTTGTAAGGAGAACTTTTGTGATAATAGTGGTGGAGCTTCCTTGCGAGGTTGTAACATGGAGCTATTTAAAGTCCAAGGACTCTAAGACTAGAAAGTTGAGTCATCTACTATCATAGTAGCTAGAAATGTCAGTATTTCTTTTACATTTGGAGTCTTATTGTGTATGTTTTCAATTTTCTTATTCAGTAAATTTAAACTACAGGTGGATTTCCACATATAAAATCTTTGTATTGAGTTTTTTAATTTTTTTAATGTTTTACTTTATGCTTATGCTATTTTCCATACTACTACTTGGGAGGATTGATTTCTCAATTGTTGACATTGTATATTGTGGATCTAAAATTGTAGTTTGTAGGCAATGGAGCTATAAAAGAAGCAAAATAGGTTATTCCAGGTACTTTGCCAAATATTTAGCTAAAAAATTTACTTTGATCCTATTCAACTCTCCTTTTGGGTCCATTTCCACACTTTTAATTTGTTGATTATCATGGTTACCACAGTTTTAGGTTTAACAGTCTTGATAGGATCTTTTGGATAATTTGGAAATAGATACAATCATAGAAACTAGTTCAGTTGCTAAATGAGACAAACTATAGTTCTTGAAAAGCTATAATGAGGGCATTTATGAAATTACTGGATGAGAGAGTTTGATGGTCAATGATAAATTGGTAGAAACATGTTATTGTGCTTTCTAATGGTATGGAGATATCTAAGCGTATAGAATGGTAGGCAAATGAAGAGAATATTGCAAGTGGTTAGAATTCCAAGAGATTTAATGTTATATTTTGTGCTTTGACTGTTTGATGAATTCACCGGAGTTCAAACTTGTAAAGCAGCCAGGGAGGTTTAGGATATACTGGAGTTAACTTGTGGAGGACATATGGTTGATAAAAGGTCAAAACTTCAATTGTTGACCATTAATTTGGAGAACATCAGGAAGGAAGAAGATGAAACCTTTTTTTGACTTCTACACCATATGAAATTGTTAACTCAAGCCACTTTTTTGGTGAACAAAAAATTCCTGAACATAGGTTTATTAGCAAGATTCTGAGATAAATTCTTGTAAGATTTAAAGCCAAAATGACCACCATTGAGGAAAGTAAGGATATTGAGACTATGAAGATTGCTGAACTGGTTCGGTCACTGAGGGCTAGAGATGAAACATCGCCAACCTAAAAGAGAAAAGAGTTTGGCCTGGAAAATGATCAACGAAGATTTGTAACATGTTGATTTAGATGATAATGACCTTGGCATGGATCAAAGAGAGATAGTTTGTTCTATAAACAAGTTTAGAAAACTCATGAGAAAATATGACATAAAATTTTATCCATTTTATTATTTGTTTTTATGCTTAAAGTTTCCTAATTTTTTATTAATTTGTTATTATTTTGAATGAAAATGATTAATGTTTTCATTCTTTTAAGGTAAAAATACTAAAAAAATGATGTTTCTTTACTAAATTGTAGTCTTTTTAACAAAACTATGGAAAGATGTAATTTAAGTTGCTAGAGATCTATTTTGAACATGATTTTCTTGAAGCTTGAAGATTTGTTTTGGAAATTTCAAGGCAAATTCTCTTTTATATTTTGAAGGTTTTCAAGTTATATGCTGAATTTCTATGCAACAATCACTTTATTAACCATATTTGGAGTTACAAATGGAATTTTTGAGTGATTCTAGAGAATTTTCTTAGCACATTAAAAATCATCTCTATAAAATTTTATTGTATTTGATTTAGCTAATAAATGCCAGTTTTTATTTGATGTCAAAGCAAATAAATAGTTTTGATAACTTTGCAGTCCTAAAGGAGATTTGAGAGTTGAATGTCTTTTCAGTATCAGAATGCTTATTATGTTATGTGGTCAGAAAGTTGATACATGAAGATGACATTTTCAAGTGGTTTTAGTGAAAAATAAGCAGGTTTTATAATTTTAAAGGTATGTTAAATTCATGTTGCAGTAAAGATACAAGAAGACTTTGATGGTTTATTGTTGAAATTAATTGAAGTCAAAATTGAATAATTCATTGGGCTTGGGGACATGAATATGGGTGGCTACAACATGATTTTACATGAGGAATTGAGCCCAACTGTTGAAGTCAAGTGATGACTAAGAGAAGAGCCTAGGCTATCATTTAATGGGAAGTAGGTACAAGGCCTAGTTACTTGATGCTCAAGTCTCCAAAACTTCTCTTTATTTTTGTATTTATTTATTATTTGAAAATTAGGTGGCTTAGGATTTTAGATATTATTTTGTATTTTAGAAAAAGGAAAAAGGAGATGAAGACTTGCTCTATAAATCTTAGGAAAATCAGTACTAACACATTCACTACCATCTTTGACAACAACCATTCTCACCAGCATTGTGTTGCCACTTCCACTCCTCTCCAACCCCTCATATTTCTCAGTCACCCATCTCACTATTGAAGACGTTTAAAAAAATGCTTTAAAAGATCAATATTGTGAAGTTTTCACTTACAAGTATAGGAGTAAAAAATTGTTATGATGAGTAACTTAGTATCAAACCACAAGGAAGAGTGTGATTTCAGTTAATTTAGATTCAATTATTATATTAATAGGTCGCAGTTGTAAACACTAATTGATTTTAGGACACTTTAAATTCAAGAAAATAATTAAAACAAAGAAATTAAATATCATTAAAAAAAAGATCAACTAAAATGAAAGAAATACCAAGTGAATAAAGTACATGAAAGCTATACTTGTAAATATTGATTCATAATTCTATGTAGAATCTATAATACAATGAGTTAAGAATTGAAGAACTTAAACAAACACTATAATAGCGTTGGATGCTCTGTTATCACTCTAGCCTAATCCTGCTTCAAAATTCTTTTAGTATTCTTTTAGATCTCCTAAGCCTCAACTAAATTACTTCAATGGCGGTATAATGGTGGAAATGGTGTGAGGTAAAGGAAAATGGTGGCTGATGGTGGTGTGTAGATGATGATGGCGGTATATGTGTATCCTTTAACGAGAAATACAAATCCTTAAATAGAACTAAGTTTCCTCTTTTTTTTTTTTTTTTCCCTTAATTTCTAAAATACAAAAATAAAAATAATATCATTTATAATATCCAACTCCTATAAATTAGGAATGCCACACAATAACTCAAAAATATATAAATACAAAAATAATATGATAATATCTAATTACTTGGTCACCAAGAAATTATGCTGCAGGGCTTTAATCCTCAATTAAGGTTTGGGTTTTTACTTGACAACTAAATTCATATGGGCTTGATTCTTTGTGCTTTAGTTCCTTAGCCGATTAGGCTTCCTAACCACATATGACAATGGCCGAAGCACCTTGAATATTTAAGTTTAGACTCTAATCATACATGACTTTGAAATTAATAAGTTTGTGTAGATATGCTAACTTTATATGGATTTTGGTTTTGATCTCTGGTCAGATTGCTATAAAATTTAATAGAGACATTCCACATGTCTTAAGAAAATTCTCTAACTTGAATCATTGAAAAATTATAACGGTGGCTTCAGATATGATCAAAACAGTGACTGCTATGTTCAAAATCAGCATCTCCAATACAGTAGTAGAGGCTAAATCTTCAAATTTTCATAATAAATTACCAACCTTTTGAAAATTACATCCGAAATAGAAATCTATCAACCTAACTTCATCAAAGCTCCATAAAATGTATCTCTGTGTGTTTTTTCTAAAAAGAATTCAAAATAGCATCAAAACAACATCTTTTTAGTCTTTTTTTTTTTTCCCTCCTTAAAACCAATAAAATAATAAAATCAATAGATATTTATTCTAACTAAGCATAAGTTCCCCCAAAAATAGCAAATAATAAGCATAATAAGGGCTATAAAATAGTAATTTTTTAATGCTCATACCTCCTATTTAAAACTTGCTAGTCACTTGCAAATAAAAGGACTAAAGACTATAAATAATTATTCAAAACTTCTAACCATTAAAACCAAAGCTAAGCAACATGATAATTTATGCCTAAAAATATTGGATATATCATTAACTAAAAAATAGCATCAAAGTAATTATGCAACTTAATACGTTATTTTCTTCCAACATAATTATTACTTCCAAGGTGTGCATGTGAAATCAACTTTAGCAATCAATGCCTTGCATTCGAACAAATACTCACTAATTAGAGATTAAATATTAAAGTATAAACTTCATGTGCTTGACATAGTCAATTACTCTTCACTAATCTAGTAATAATGCATCACCTTGAATCCATAGGTCTTTATCTAATTTTAATGTAAAGGTCAAAGTGTAAAAAGACTAAAAGAAATAAAATGAAGGGAAAATAAATAATAAGAAAGAAAATTTAAATCAAACATCAATGAGTGTATGCTTAGAAAGGATATTGTGTTCTATCTTCAAACCTATTTTTCATTTCATTCCTTCAAACAGTTAAACTCCTTAAAACACTTTTATCTTCAAAAACTCAACTTTCTCTATCTTTAACACAACAAAATGCTTTCTTTAAAACAAAAAAAAAAATAATAATAATAATAATAAAAATCAAAAGTAGGCATTTTATTGATCAAGAAAAATCAAAAGTAGGTATTTTATTGATCATCATTTTTTTAATAATTGAATTATCATCATCATTGATATTTCTTTTTTCTTTTTTTTTAATAATTTTTTGGAAATGTCTTTTTCCTTTCTCCCAGATCTTTTTTTTCCTATTTTTATCTCTCATTTTTATTTTTTGTTTCAAATTGCATTTTTTTTCCAACGATGATAAATAAAATGATGAATTTTAATGATCATCTCATGAGAGAATACTTAGTACTTGGAATAAGAATGCTATAAGGCTTGGGCAAACGAGCAATTCTAGTAAGAGAGCAGGTCTAGGCGACCCAAATAGTGTAAGAT
Organism: Ziziphus jujuba; assembly: GCF_031755915.1. Taxonomy (NCBI): domain Eukaryota; kingdom Viridiplantae; phylum Streptophyta; class Magnoliopsida; order Rosales; family Rhamnaceae; genus Ziziphus; species Ziziphus jujuba. Next base: position 11,054,344 of record NC_083390.1, read on the forward strand.
TAGTAATACCTTTCATCCTAGTTGTTCTCTTTCCTCTAAGCTAGATAATATCTTCGTTCTAGATGTTTTTATCACTTACTACACTGGGAGAGAAAAAAAGACTATTAGCATTTAATTTGTGGAAGTTCCAACCAATTTCTTTAATGATAAGGGAGTGCTTCATTTGGGCTTTATAAGGGCTTTGAGATAGGGATGCCTCTCGTTCCTTTTCCCCCATTTGACAATCATATCTTAGAATATTTGGATGATTCTTTAGAACTAACAATGAAATCTCGAATGCAACTGAGGTCTTCAATCTTAAAAACGAAGGGGCTAGCCAACTGGGTTGGGCTCGGGTGTGGAATGCCAAGCCTATAAGATAAGTGAGATAAATTTCAAGAAGTGAGATAGGATTGTAGGCTAAATTCATGATGGAAAGAGGGGAGCAATAATAAGGTAGCTTATGGTTTTTCATCATCCTCACTCTTTGGATTCTTAACTAATTGAGCTAGAAGTGAGTTTTTTGCTAGTTAGTACTAGTAGAATAGAGCGCCACTGGTACGAACCTAGATTGACTTGCTCCTAAATCCGTATTAAATTAGTCCTGATCGAAATTAAGTTCAGATTTTAATGGCCACCTTGACCCCTAATCAACCTGTGATTAGAAACCTTAGTATAGTTCGAAGATGCCATCATAGCGTATGGAATATCCTATTGATAAATCAAACTAGAACACTTGTTCTCTATTCGTTGTTTTAGGTGTTCTAAGAGAACAAAGAGAAAAACTTTCTCACAAGTATTTTCTGAATGAATAATGATCTGCCTTTATTAAAAAAATAAAGCTTTTAAATAGGCTAGGATTATAAAAGTCAAATCCTTAAAGGAATAGATAAAAGCTGGCCAATAAGACTATACTAATGACGAGGCTGATTTTCATATGTCCTTCCTAATTTAATTTGTATTAATTAATTTCTTAATTTTTAAAGAGGAATTAATTAATTTACAATAAGAAATATTAAATAACAACATTTCTAAATTAATTTTTCCAGCAAATAATTAAATAAAAACAAAAAACAAAGACTATTTTCTAATATAAAATTAAATTCCAAATTTGAAAAGTAGTTGATCAGCTTTATAAATAAGCTGTAGTTGTTCACTTTCCAACTAATTTAGGTCTCAAATCTGATCCAATATGCCATGTAAGATGCCTGATAGGATTAGAACTGGTCCCCACACGTTGTTATTGATTGGAGTAGTCAAAACTTGCTTGGAATGAAATTAAGCTCCTTCCTAGTGCCAAACAAGGCTTCTGCCCTTACATGATTTTGTGACTTCTTGGAAAGCTTAGGCATGTTCATAAACGCAAACTCCCTCCTTGATGCCCGCAGTCCTCAAATGTACCAAAACAGCTTCTCAGGTCCATTTTTGCCTTTAAAACTTGAATGCTCAGCATAGGCTTATAATTTTGTAGTATAGTTATGTCTTCTTAAGATTCAATTACTCCTTGTATGAAACTAACAAAATTTTCCTTAAACCTCTTAGCTTGAGCCCTAATAATTGGTTCAGTCTTTAGTTGTATAGGATCAGCACCCCAGTAACTAGTTGGTTGTACAAGCGGATTCTCATTATTCCCCTCCTCATGAGGGTGATTTGCCCTCAAATCAAAACTATCATCTATAGAAAAATCAGATAAATTAGAAACATCAAAGGTAGTACTCATATTATACTCACCTGGAAAATCAAGCTTGTAGGCATTTTCATTGGCCTTCTCCAAAACTTGACAAGGTCCATCTCTTTGAGGCATAAGTTTTGACTTATGTTGTTCAAGAAACCACTCTTTTCTCAAGTGTAACCAAATCCAATCTCCTAGTTCGAACACCATCTTAATTTAGCCTTGATTAGTAGCTTTAGCATACTGCTCAGTCCTCTTTTCAATATTTACTCTAGTCTTCTCATGAATTTGCTTAACAAACTCAGCTTTCTGTTTACCATCTAGATTAGCACGTTCACTTAAGGGCAAATGTATTAAATCTAATGGAGTTAAAAGATTAAATCAAATGGTGAATATTTAATAGCAGAATGTATGGTTCTATTAGAAGTAAACTCAACATGAGGCAAATATTATTCCCAAGTTCTCAAATTTCTACTAATTAATGCTCTTAACAATGTATACAAAGTTCTATTCATTACTTCAGTTTGACCTCAATCTGTGGATGACAAGTAGTGAAAAATAAAAGTTTAGTGCCAACTTAGCCCATAATATTTTCCAAAAATAACTTAAGAACTCAGCATCCCCATCAGAAACAATCATCCTAGGCGTGCCATGAAGTCTCACCAGTTCCCTAAAGAACAAATTAGCAACATGAGATGCATCATCAGTGATATGATTCTGCCCGAGCCCGCACAACCGACAACCTACTAGGATGCTAACTCGATATGGATGAAGACCGGGCCAATCACTAGGGCTCAAGCTAAGATGTTTAGGGACAAATTTGCTGCTTTTATCCAGGGAATAATTCATACTCAAAAGGACTTGTCCATATCCGAAGAGCCAAGACCTATCCTAAGCATACAAGTGATGGAGGCCGGTATGGACTTGAGTAGCGGTTTTGGTGCACAAATGGAGATCGGGCAGCATGAAATGGTTCCAAAATTTTATGGATTCAATTCGTAAGTCTTCTAAGTCATGAAATCAAGTAAAGGCAGCTTCAAAGGCAAACAAACAGGTGGTGTGTGCATGGGTCCAAGATTTCCCGGGTTTTGCTGTATTTTATGCTGGCTTTACTATATTGTGCTGAGTTGGCTTTTTCTCTTTCTTACAAGCAAGGGCAACTTGTGGGACTTCATATTCAGCTTATTTGGAATCCTACAAAGCATATTGAAGCTGATTTGGAGTTCAAATTGGTCAAAGATTGGTCAAAGTCAACTTAGTCAAAAAGCTAGTATTTTAGTTTCCTAATTTGTTTTTACTTTTTGTTTTAGGAAACTTCTATTACTTTTTAGTTTTTATTTATTTATTTGCTGGACAAATAAGTTTAGGAAAGTTATTAATTTATTATTTTCATTGCAAATTAATTAATTCCTAATTCAAAATAAAGGAATTAATTAATCAAATTTAGTTTAGGAAACTTAGTTTAGGAAGTATTAGAATTCGGCCATGTTTCTTAATTCCTATAGGTGGCCGTCTTTGAATTTATTTTTTTAGGGTTTTTGCTTTGTAATCTTAGCCTATTTAAGGGCTTATTTATTGATGAGAAGGAAGCTTGAATTTTATACAGAAAATTATTTGTGAGATTGAATTCTCTTTGTTCTTTTGAATGCCTAAAACACCATTAGTGAATGAGTGTTTTAGTTTGACTTATCAATAGGCATTCCATCACCTATTGTGGTGTCTTCATTATATACCAAGGTTTCGAATCACAGGTTGGTTAGGGGTCAAGGTGACCATTAGAACTTGAACATAATTAGATCCGAGCCAATATAATATGGGTTTAAGAGCAGATCGTCCTAGGCTCGTATCAATCAGTTTTATTACATGCTATGAAATATACCATCTTAGAAAACCGATCAAATAGAGTCTTTACCCATCCTTGACCTAGGTAACCCAAGTACAAAATCCATAGGTAAATTTACCCATGGATGAGAAGGAATAGGAATTGGCATATACAAACCATGTGGCTTTAAATGAGATTTCAATTTTCTACAATTAATACACCTCTCACACATTTTTTCTACATCTCTCCTCATGTTCGGCCAATAAAAATGTTCTTGGAGTATGGACAAAGTTTTCGCTACACCAAAATGTCCCATTAAACCATCACTATGACCCGCCAAAGGTAGATACTCATTCCAATTTCCCTTAAACTGTAATACACATGACCTTAACATGTCATCTAAGGTCTAAATAGTCCTCTTAGATTGTCCTTCGGTCTGAGGGTGAAAAGTGGTACTCGAATTCAACTTGATGCCTAGTTCCTTCATTAATCTTTGCCAAAACCTTGAAGTGAATTGTGAATCTTTGTCAAATACAATCGATACTAGTACCTCATGCAAACTCACTACATGACTCATAAAGAGTTCAGCTAACTTTTGAGGAGAAAACCTCTCACGAATGGGCAGGAAATGTGTGGACTTGGTAAGTCGATCTACTATCACCCAAATACTATCATGTCTCTAAACTGTGGGAGGAAGTTTGAATATAAAATTCATTGTAATTTGCTCCCATTTCCATTCTGGGATGGGTAAATGATGTAGAAGTCCATAAGGCTTTTGTCTCTCTGCCTTCACTTGTTGGCAAATGAAACACTTGGATACATATTCAGCAACTTCTCTTTTCATTCCTGCCCAGTAATATTACTCTTTTAGGGTATGGTATATCTTGATACTACCAGGGTGCATAACATAGGCAAAACTATGGACTCCTTCCAGTATTTGCCTTTTTAGCTCTTCATTAGTTGGAAAACAATGCCTAGAACCAATCACCAAGGCTCTATCACCTCTAATAGCAAAATCTGACTTCCCCTCTTATTTGACTTTTCTTGTCATGCTCATCAAGTAAGGGCTTCTAAATTGAACCTCAAGAACACAATCCATAAATATCAGTTATAGTTAGAAGCTAGCAAAAAGTGCTCCTGAAGTATGCATCCACAAATTAACATCCAACTTCGTAACTTAACCATCAAAGGAAGCTGTACTGTCTGCACATAAGCCAATGAGCCTATAGACTTCCTATTTAATGCATCAGCCACCACATTTGCCTTGCTTGAATTATAATCAATAATGCAATCATAATCTTTGAACTACTTCATCCATCTCCTTTGCCTTAAGTTCAATTCTTTATGAGTAAACAAATACTTAAAACTCTTATGATTGGTAAAGATCTGACAAGCAGCTCCATACAAGTAGTGCCTTCAAGTCTTCAATATAAAGATCACTGCAGCAAGCTTTAACTTATGAGTCAAATAATTTAGCTCGTGCTTCTTCAATTGTCTAGAAGTATAAGTAACAACTCATAATTTTCTAAAAGAAAATCCATCCATCAATTCAAAAAGAGAGTTTAGAACTTAAATCTAATTTCCTCAAATCAATACCAATGTCACAAAGTTAAAGATGAGATTGTTCTTTTTGCCTCTGATTACACTCCTCGTACTTGCAATTATAAGGTCCATGCTTCTCATTGATTATCCAATTTTTTTAACCTCAACAAACATTGCTCTTTTCACCAAATTCATCAAAGTTATAAAATGAAAAATTCTCATATTTATTCCAATGGAGAGCCTTAGATTGCTTATAAAGCCTAATAAAATCCTCAAGATTGTCAACACCAAAGAATATGAAACCAAAAGATCAAGTCCAAGTCATCTTGTCACCTCAAATATCATTCTCGTGGAAACCTCAAATTCTTCCAATTTCAAACAAATTCCAAGAATTTATACCTCAAGAAATAAAGAATATAAATCTTAATTCTAATGTCAAAACCAAATACTAAAAACTATTTACTAGATCCTCAAACCATAGGGAAACATTTATTACTTTTTTATATTCTAGTTATGCCCCAAAAATCATATTCCTTAAAAGGTTAAGTTATCATCAAGAATATCAACCACCTTAGATCCATAAAATATCATCAACATAAAATTCTTAATCTTCAAGGAAACAAAATATCAAAATTAAGATCTAAAATAATTACCCAAAAGCAGATGCCACAAAACCAACTTATAAAATTTATAGCTTAGTTCTCAATAAGTTGTCCCAACAAGATCACTAAAATGCATATACCAAACTTGGTCTATACCAGATTCTAATATTAAGGTCTTAATTTCTATAAAATGAATATAACTACCCTCGAACATCTGGCTAGGTCAAATGAACCCTCTTATTGATGTGGAAATTTCCAAATGACATCCCAAAGGAACCGAAGTTATCCCAACTTGTGCAACATATTAATGTATAACAAAAGAGCATGTGGTCTTTGAGCTAATAGAATATGTCCATCATTACCAAGCATAGATAATGTATCTGTCACAACATCAGAATGGCCTATGCCTCCTAGCTGATCATAGCATATACCGTGACTTTGTTAAATGGTCATCCCCTCTGACCTTCGTCTTTAGCTGTGAATGCAGCCCGCTGTCTAGTGTTGGTAGAATCTCCTGAAGTCTGGCTTGTCTATGTATCATGTACTTTGTACCCACTAATCTGCTAAAATTGTGCACCTAATCTTAAAGCTTTAGCCTGACCATGTCCTCGATAGAGGCAATCATTTTTAAAGTGTTTTGACTTCCTGTAGTGAAAGCATGATCCATTCCACTGGCACTGCTTATCATGAAACTTACCACATAAGCTATCTCAAACAGCATGTCTTTGAAAATGGCTGCTACCGTTGTTCACTGTCAACTGTCCTAAACTCTGAGTGTGTCATTTCTCTGGAACCTACTGTCCCTGAGGCTATGTTTGCCTCCTCTAAATCCTCCATCATCCAATGATCTTGAACTAAAGCTGTTCTTTTTAGACGATCGCTAACTATGGGTCTCCAAAGACATGCCATTATTTGATCGATGCTTAGACCTATGCATCAAGGTCTACCCCTCTACCTCCAAGAAAACATCTCTCATTGACTGATTCATGGGTGAACGTGATGAGAATCTGCCTGTATCGACTACTTGCTGAGGTGCTGATCTTGTACAACTGAAGACGGAGCCAATTACACGGGCACAAGCAAAGAGATTTAAGAACAACTTGGTTAGCTTCATACAAGGTGTTATTAAATCTCAAGAGGGCATGGCAATATCTGAAGATCCAAAGCTTGTTCTATGCATCCAAGTTATGAAGGCCAAAATGGACCCCGAAAGCTATTTTGGTACATTTTTGGACCTCAGACATCAAGGAACGAACTTGTTGGCTTATGAACATGATTGACCATTCCAAGGGGCCATAAAATCATGTCAATGCAGAAGCAAAAGCATTCAAACCCATCATTTGCACATGGAGTTCAATTTGGTCGAATTTGAGTGATTTTGGCGTTGACTTTGATCTTTTTTGTTGTTCAAGCAAGTTCTTTTTGTTCCAATCAAGGGTAACATATGGGAGCCAATATTAATCCTATTTGGCATGATACATGGCATATTGGAGCTGATTTGGCACTTAAACTAGCTGGTGATTGGACAAAGTCAGCTTAGTTGGAAAACTAGTTAACTAGTGATATCAGCCTAGGTCGACACGTGCCTAAACCCGTATTATACTAGCCTGCATCTTAATTAAATTCAGATTTTAATGGAATGACCTCAACCCCTAATCAACCTGTGATTAGAAACCTTGGTATAATGAAGACACCATAATAGATGTTGGTTATCCTATTGATAAGTCAAAACTAAAACACTCACTCTCTAATGGCATTTTAGGTGTTTAAAGAAAACAAAGAGAAATTGAATCTCACAATTAATTTTCTGTAAAATATTTAAACTACATTTCTCATTGAAAAATAATCCTTAAATAGGTTCAAGATATGAGACCAAAAAAAAAAAAAAAAAAAGACCTAAAATGATAGGACAAATCCGGCCACCAAAGAATAAGAAACCTAATGTTGGCCGATTCTTACTCCTTTCCGAATTCTCATTTGGATTAATTAATTTCTTTATTTTGGATTAGAAATTAATTAATTTACATTGAAAATAATAAAATAGTAACTTTCCTAAGTTAATTTTTCTAGCAAATAAATAAATAAAAACCAAATAGAAGACTAATTTCCTATAACAAAAGTTAAAATCAAACTAGGAAACTAAATAACATTCTATCTTTTTGACTAAGCTGTCTTTGACCAATCTTTGACCAATTTAAGCTCCAAATAAGCTTCCATATGCCTTCTAGGATGCCAAATAGGATTATCATTGAGTCCCACTTGTTGCCCTTGCTTGGAACAAAGACAAAGAGAAAATGCCAACTTAGTAAAATATAGTAAAGCCAGTAACAAAATACAGTAAAACCGGCCAAACTTCCTCCTATGTGCACGCCACCTGTTTGGATGCTTTAGTTGCTACCTTGTCTTGATTATATGACCTACTAGAGATATTCATTGAATTCATGAAGTGGTGGAATGATTTCTCGCTGCCCGAAGTGGATATTTGTACTAAAACAGCTATCGAGAGTTCATATCGGCCTCCACCACTTGGATGCTTAAAACGGATCTTGTATTTTCAAATATTGTCAAGCTTTTTTGAGAATCAAGTATTCCCTATATAAGGGCAGCTAGGTTATCCTTAAATGTCTTAGCTTGAGCTCTAGTGATTGGCCCGATCTTCATCTATATCGAATCAGGACCTCAGAGGGTTGTCGGTTGTGCGGGTACGTGCGGATTTTCATCATTCCCCTCCTCTTGAAAAGGATTTTTCCTCAAATCAAAGTCATCATCTACAGAAAAAGGAGATAAGTCAGCAACTTAAATGTGGTACTAATATTATACTCACCTGGAAAATCAAGTTTGTAAGCATTGTCATTTATCCTCTCCAAAACTTGAAAAGGTCCATCTCCACACAGCATAAGCTTAGACTTCCTTTGTTTGGGAAGCCTCTCCTTTCTTAGATGCAACCAAACCCAATCTCCAGGTTCAAAGACAACTTTTTTTCAGCCTTGATTAGCATTCCTTGCATATTGCTCCGCCTTCCTCTCAATGTTTGCTTTAGTCTTTTCATGAATTTGCTTCATAAAATCAGCTTTTTGTTTCCCATCTAGATTAGCACGTTCACTTAGAGATAAAGATGTTAAATCTAATGGAGTCGAAGGATTAAAACCATAAACAATCTCAAATGGTGAATATTTAGTGGCTGAATGCGAAGATCTATTATAAGCAAATTCAATACGTGGCAAACATTCTTCCCATGTTCTTAAGTTTCTACTAATTAAAGACCGTAACAATGTAGATAAAGTCCTATTTACTACTTCGGTTTGTCCATAAATTTGTGGATGACAAGTAGTTGAAAACAAAAGTTTAGTTCCTAGCTTAGCCTGCAAAGTTTTCCAAAAATAACTTAAAAACTTAGCATCCTTATCTGAAACAATTGTTCTAGGCATACCATGGAACCTAACAATTTCCTTAAAGAATAAGTTAACAACATTAGATGCATCATCAGTTTTATTACATGCAATAAAATGTGCCATCTTAGAAAATCTATCCACAACAACAAATATTGAATCCTTACCTATCCTTGACCTAGGTAAACCAAGAATAAAATCTATAGATAAATCCACCCAAGGAAAGGAAGGAATTGGCAATGGAATATACAAACCGTGCGGCTTCAACTTGGATTTGGCTTTTCGGCACTTCAAGTATCTTTCACATATTTTCTCTGCATCTCCCCTCATGTTAGACCAATAAAAGTGTTCTTGCAGCAAAGATAAAGTTTTTAAAACACCAAAATGACCCAATAAACCACCACCATGACATTCCCTCACTAACAATTCCCTAATACTACAATTAGGTACACAAAGTTTATTTTTCCTAAAAAAATATCCCTCAAAGATGTAAAATTTATTAAAACCATGTTTTGAACATGTCATAAATATTTCTCCAAAGTCACTATCATTCTCATAAAGTTCTTTTATTTGTTCAAATCCAAACAATTTAGCATCTAAGGTAGAAAAGAGTGCATACCTTTGGGATAATGCATCGACAAACACATTTTCCTTACTTTTTTTTTTGTAGCGGATGACATAAGGAAATGTTTCAATGAACTCAGTCCACTTAGCATGCCTTCAGTTAAGCTTCCCTTGGCCTTTAATGTGCTTCAAAGATTCATGATCCGTATGAATCATAAATTCTTTTAGCATTAGGTAATGCTGCCACGTTTTCAAAGCTCTTACCAAAGCATACATCTCTTTGTCATAAGTCGGGTAGTTTAGTACAGCTCCATTTAATTTCTCACTAAAGTATGCTATAGGTCTTCCTTCTTGATTAAGACAGCTCCAATACCTACACCCAAAGCATCACATTCAATTTCAAAAATTTTGTTTAGGCAAAACTAGTAAAGGTGCATGAGACAATTTTTCTTTCAATAAATTAAAATATTTATCTTATGCTTCCCCCTATTTAAAGCCAACATTCTTCTTCAAAACTTCCGTTAAAGGTGCTGCGATGGTGCTAAAGTCCTTGAAAAATCATCGGTAGAAACAAAACCATGAAAGCTCCTCACTTGGGTAATAGAGGTAGGTTTCGGCCACTCTTGGATTGCTTGCACCTTGGACTGATAAACTTTTATACCCATAACACTTTCTATAAATCCCAGGAAAACCAACTCATCTTTACAAAAATCACTCTTTTTCATGTTAGCAAACAACCTTTCCTTCCTAAGAATATTTAAAACTTACCTAAGATGTTCTACATGCTCATCTAGATGCCTACTATATACAAAAATATCATCAAAATAAACAACAATAAATTTTCCAATGAATGGTTGCATAACATGATTCATTAATCTCATAAAGGTATTAGGTGCATTAGTTAAACCAAAAGGCATTACTAACCACTCATACAATCCATACTTAGTTTTAAATGCGGTTTTCCATTCATCACCCTCTTTCATTCTAATTTGATGATACCTACACCTAAGATCAATTTTTGTAAAAATGCATGCGCTATGTAATTCATCTAACATATCATCTAACCTAGGAATTGGATGCCTATATTTAATGGTAATATTATTTATAGCCCTATAATTTACACACATACGCCATGAACCATCTTTCTTAGGCACTAGCAAAATAGGGAAAACACATGGACTCATACTCTCATGAATGTAACCTTTATCAAGCAACTTACTTACCTGCCTTTGTAGTTCCTTTGTCTCCTTGGGATTACTTCTATATGTAGGCCTATTTGGAATTGCAGCTCCTGGCACAAAATCAATTTGATGTTCTATCCCTCGAATAGGTGCTAGTCCTTTAGGAATTTACTCCGGAAAGACATCATCCAATTCCTGCAAAAGAGAAGAAATAAAACTTGGCAATTCACGTTCTTCGGGATTAGCTTGATCATTCAAATACACATCCTTAAAAATCATAACCAGCAATGGTTTCTTAGTTACAATTTCTTTATTAACATCACCAAAGCTAAGATAAATTTTTTTATTTTTCCTCTCTTTCCTTGCTTTTCCTTTCTCTTTCTCGGTCACTACACCTTTTCCTTCACTTTCGGGTTTCTCACTATACCTCTCGGGCTTCTCAATTTTTTTCTCACTCTCCGATTCACCTGTCCACTCTCACTCTTGGGTTTTGCTATCTCTTTCTCTCTTTCTTTCCCCTCAAGTTTGAGTTTAGGACACTTACCTGGTTGGTCATGTTTGGTTAAACGCCCTTGGATAGGAATTGAAGCCGTGGGTACCACATTAGTTCTTTCTCTGAGCTTTGGCCTCCCTCCTTTGATTTGTTTGAAGTTGGTCTCTAAATACCTCCTTGGGAGTTAATAGTTCCAGCTTGACCTTTTTACCTTGAATTTTACATCGGGTGTGGAAGATGTTCTCTCTTTGAATTTGATACTCATCTTTGTACACGGTTAAGACTCTCCTACTCACCAAGCTTAATTCGGAATTTGAAGCATTTAAGGCCTCGACTTCATTTTCAAGTTCTTCCTCTTCTTGCTCAGCTTCACCTGTACTTTTTTCATTTTCGGATAACTCACCATTACCTTTCAGCACCATGATTCTCCTATTCGGGCATTGGCTAGCGATGTTTCCTTGTTCCTGGCACTTAAAACACACAATATCATGAGTTCTAGAAGGTTTAAGATCAGATTTACTTTCATTCTTTGGTGCTTGGACATATTCGGCTTTGGACTCCCTTTTTGGCCAATTGGTGCTCTTTTCTCCAAGTTTAGGCTTTTGTCTTACTTCAAAGGTGGGATTGCTTCTCCAAGCACTTGGATTTGACCTCCCGCTATTTGAAACTCCTTCAAGCCGTGTACTTGTGCCCCTCCTCTCTTAAATTGATTCTCAAATTTGATAGCTATATGCAACATCTCTTCCAATTCCACATATTGTTGTAATTCCAATTGATTGGCTATTTCACGATTCAATCCACCTATAAACTTTGCCATGGTTGCTTCTCTATCTTCATTTATGCTCAATCTCATCATGAGCATCTCCATCTCTTTGCATTAATCTTCCATGGATCTACTACCTTGTGATAATGATTGTAACCTTTGATACAGCAACCTATGGTAATGAGTCGGTACAAATTGCTTACTCATGGCTCCTTTCATTATTCTCCAAGTAGTAATCAATTCATCTCCTACTCTTCTTTGGGTATTTTCTTCATTAGTCCACCATTGTAGTGCATAATGTCCAAATTCCATTGCTGCCAATTTTACTTTCTTAGCCTCCGAATAGTTGTGACAATCAAAGATCATCTCCATTTGCTCTTCCCACTCTAGGTATGCCTCGGGATCACTTTTTCCCATGAAAGGTGGTATGTTGACCTTAATATTTCCAAGATCATCATCCTCTTTCCTTGCTGGTCTCGCACGATTTTGCCTTCCTTGGAGAGCATAGATGTCTTCAAAATCTTCCTCCAAATTATCTCTATAATTTCCTCCTTCAAAATCCTCCCTATGGCATCTACGACCTCCTCGACCTCGACCTCAACCACCATGGAATTTTTTCCTCAAATTCGGCCCACCTTGTGATGTTTCCAACCTATCCATCCTTTGATCTAAGTGATCAAAGCGAGCATTCATCCTCTGTAATTGCTCCAAGACCACCATCATGTCCGTGTGCTCACCTCCACTCCCCGAAGCTCGGGAATCACCTTTGAATCATATGAATTCCTCTTCATTAACTCTTGATGGTACATCTCCTCTTCTCCCCCTTGAATCTGCCATGTTAGTATAAATAACACAAAAATAAAATAAAACCTCACCAAATTCACTCCCTCACGTGTTTCACTCAAACAAGGTCTTGGCACTCATGTTTGCATACTAGTTTTGGCTTTTAATCCTCTTTTGAGCTTACACTCTCTTGCCTTTTTCTACTCAAAGAATTAACTCAAAGTTCTAATTAAAACACACTTAAACAACAACTAGATCACAAGTGTACCTTAATTTAAACTTATCAACAAAACATCAAGCAAAAATATTCAAATACCGAGTGAATTTAAACACCCAATTCTCGACTTTTCTAAGCAAAAATAAGGCAATTTAACAAAGGAATTTTGGAATCAATAAGAATTGGACCAGATGGTAAGAAATTAAGAATTCAAGAATTAAATTTAGAGAAAGAAATTCAAACATGAATAAGAATCAAATTGAACAAAAATATAGGATTGTTGTTGGTTGTTGTTCTTTATAGTTCAAGTTTTGTATCAAATCCTTTAACTAAGTTTAATCCAAATAATCTTGCACTTAAAAATACAAATATCCAGCAGGAAAATTGAATTTCCAGAAACTCCAAATATTAAATAAATAAGCAACAACTTAGCAGTGCCAACAAATTTCTAGCAAACAACTTCAAACTCCAACTTTAACCAAACTGGCCTTTTTTTTTTATTCGACTTTTCTTCTTCTCCTTCTTTTTTTTTTTTTTAACTCACAAAATATAATCTCAACTACAGTAACAAGAATTACCAACTAAATTGCAATTCCAACACCAAATAACTACCAAACCTGAGACCACACTCCAATAGTAACAAATTGCACAATTTTTTTTATTTTTATGCAATTGCTTTCAAGACTCCTTTTTTTTTTTTTTGAATATATGAATGCAACTAATTAAGATTAAAACAGAAAAGAAAAATCAACAATAAACCAAATTAACAACAACAATGATAAAAAACAACCAACAAACTAGGAAGCAAAAATACGGTAAAACAAGGAAACCTAATTTGACTAGGAAACAAATTTCTTTTTTTTTAAAGGATGCTGAATGTGTATGATGATTGAAGCAAGCTTAACCTAATGCTAAAATTGTAGATTAACACAAAACAAAATAAAACAAATAATATTGATCAAACCTTAACAAAATCTTGGCTCTGATACCAAACGATACAAACGTTGGTCGACACGTGCGTAAACTCGTAGTATATTAACCCGGATCTCAATTACGTTCAGATTTTAATGGAATGACCTCAACCCTTAACCAACCTATGATTAGAAACCTTGGTATAATGAAGACACCACAATAGGTGTTGGTTATCCTATTGATAAGTTAAAACTAAAACACTCACTCTCTAATGGTGTTTTAGGTGTTCAAAAAGAAAAAAGAGAAATTGAATCTCACAATTAATTTTCTATAAAATATTCATTGTAAAATAAACCTTAAATAGGTTCAAGACATGAGACCAAAAAAAATAAAAATAAAAGGGACCTAAAAAGATAGGACAAAATCGGTCACTAAAGAATAGGAAACCTAATGTTGGCTGATTATGTTGGCCGATTCTTACTTCTTTCCTAATTCTAATTTGGATGAATTAATTCCTTTATTTTGCGTTAGGAATTAATTAATTTACATTGAAAATAATAAAATAGTAACTTTCCTAAGTTAATTTGTCCAGCAATTTAAGCTCCAAATCAGCTATCTTCGACCAATTTAAGCTCCAAATCAGCTTTCATATGCCTTTTAGGGTTCCAAATAGGATTATCATTTAGTCCCACACATTTCCCTTGCTTGGAACGAAGAGAAAATGCAACCACAGCAAAATATAGTAAAGCCAGCAACAAAATACAGTAAAACTAGCCAAACTTCTTCCCATGCGCACACCACCTATTTGGATGCTTTAGCTGCTGCCTTGCCTTGCCTCTATGACCTCATAGAGATTTTCATTGAATCCATGAAGTGTTGGAACCATTTCTCGCTGCCTGGAGTCCATACTTGTACTAAAACAGCTACCGGGGTCTATATCGGCCTCCACCACTTGGATGCTTAAAACAGATCTTGTATCTTTGGATATTGTCAAACCCTTTTGAGAATGAATTACTCCATATATAAAGGCAGCTAGATTGTCCTTAAATGTCTTAGTTTGAGCCCTAGTGATCAGCCCCGTCTTCATCTGTATCGGATTAGCACCCAAGCGGGTTGTCGGTTGTGCGGGTACAGGTGGATTCTCATCAACTAGTTTCCTAATTTGAAAATTTATCTTTTTTTTAGGAAATAGTCTTTATTTTGGTTTTTATTTATTTATTTTCTGGATAAATTACTTTAGGAAAGTTAAAATTTTACTATTTTGGTTGTAAATTAATTAATTCATATTCTAAAATAAAGGAATTTATTAATCCAAATCAGTTTAGGAAAGGTTAGGAAATTCGGCCACACCTTTGTTTCCTTATCCTTGGCCGGTTCTAATCTAGTTGTTTAAGGGTTTTAATTTTGTCATTGAAACCTATTTAAGCTTATTTTCTCAATAATATTCAGTATATCATATAGAAAATTATTTGTGAGAAAGAATTCTCTTTGTTCTCTTTGAACATCTAAAACATCGAATAGAGATCGAGTATTTTAGTTTGACTTATCAATAGGACATCCATCACCTATTGTGGCATCTTCATCATATACCAAGGCTTCTAATCACATGTTAAATTAGGGGTTAAGGTGACCATTAGAACCTGAACTTAATTATGATTTAGGTTAATATAATACGAGTTTAGGAGTAAATCGACTCAAGTTCATATCACTTGGTATCAGAGCAGAATTTTGTTCAGGTTTAATTTATTTTATTTGCTTTATTTTTTGTTGTGTTGTTCTGCAATTTTAAGATATGTTTTGCATAAAAAAAAAAAACAAACCAAAAATACATAAATTTCTTCATAGTCGAATTTGTTTTTTTGTTTTAGACAAATTTTTGCCTCTTAGTTTGTTGCTTGTTTTGCATATTAGTTCTTAATAATTTGGTTTATTGTTGATTTTTCTTTGCTATTTTAATCTTCATTAGTTGCATTCATGTATTCGAAAAAAAAAAAAAAAAGAGAGGGATTTGATAACATATTGCATAAAACCTACAAATTTTTACAATTTGTTTTTGTTAGAGTTTGGATTGGGTTTGTTGAATTTTTGGCATTGGAATTGCAATTTTGGTGTTGTTTCTTGCTACTAGAGTTGGTGTTTATAATCTGTGAGTGATTTAAAAAAAAAAAAGAAAAAAAAAAGCCAAAGATATAAAAAAAAATTTTTTTTGCCTGAAGGCTGGTTTTGGTAGATTGTTATTGAGGATTGTTTGTTTTTGGGAAACACAATTGTAATTGTTGAGTTGCTGATTATTTATTCAATATTTGGTTTCTGGATATTTGAATTTTGAGTGCTAAAATTGGTTGGATTAAAATTGGCTAAAGGGATTAAGGCAAAGACTTGAATTACAAGAACTACAACCAATAACTATTCTATATTTTGTTAGAAATTGTTTCTTGTTCGTTGTTTGAATCACTTTTCCAGATTTTATCCTTGAATTATTGGTTCTTAATCTTCTGAATTATCCCTTGTTAAATTGAAAAATTTGCTTTGCAAATTTAATCTTTGTTTTGGTTAGTAAGGTCGTGACTAGGTTCGTCAATTCACTCGGTATTTATTTTATTTTTTTTGGTTACTTTTTTATTAATGAGTTTAATTAAGATATACTTGTGATCGAACTGCTATTTTACGTGTGTTTTAATAGAACATTAAGATAATTCTCTGAGTGGAAAAAGGCAAAAGAGTGTGAGCTTAAAAGAGGGTCAAAAGCCAAAACTAGTGTGCAAACATGAGTTCCGAGACCTTGTTTGAGTGAAACACGTGAGGGAGTGAATTTAGTAAGGATTTTTGCATTATGTATACTAACATAATAGATTTAAGGTTAAGAAGAGGAGGTGATTCATTAAGAAACATTGAAGAAGAATCCATGGGATTCAAAGGGGATTCTAGAGCTATAGGTAGTAGAAGTGAACCTACCAACATGATGGCAGTCTTGGAATAACTTTAAAGGATGAATGCTCACTTTGATCACCTAGATTAAAGATTGGACAGAATTGAGAATTCCCAAGGTGGACCGAATCCAAGACATGAACATCAAGGAAGTCGAGATTGAGGTCGAGGAGGCCATGGACGTTTTAGGGAGGATTTTGAAGGAGGTAATTATGGAGATAACCTCGAGGAGGAGTTCGAAGATATTTTCAAGGAAGACAAAACTGTGGAAGAAATGCCTATAAGGAAGATGATGATCTTGGAAACATTAAGGTCAATATACCACCTTTTATGGGAAATAGTGACCCGGAAGCTTACCTAGAGTGGGAGGAAAGTATGGAGATGATATTTGATTGCCATAACTATTACGAGGCAAAGAAGGTTAAATTGGCCGCTTTGGAATTTGGACATTATGCATTCTAATGGTGGAATAATGAGCAAGGTATTCAAAGGAGAGTTTCCGATGAATTAATTACCACTTGGTGACAAATGAAAGGAGCCATGATTTGTAACATCTCATTATCATAGGTTGTTGCTTCAAAGGCTTGAATCATTATCACAAGGAAATAGGATGATGGAGGACTATTGCAAGGAGATGGAGATGTTCATGATGAGGTTGATCATGAATGAGGACTGTGAGGCAACCATGGAAAGATTTTTGGGAGGTTTAAATTGAGAAATAGCCAACCAAGTGCAATTACAACAATATGTGGAATTGGAGGAGATGTTACATGTGGCCATCAAAATTGAGAACAAATTCAAGAGGAGGGATATAAGCTCATGGTTAAGAGGTGCTTTCAACAATGGAAGGTAAATTTCAAATGGTTGGAGAAGCAATCCCACATTCAAACCAATGTTAAAACTGAAACAAGGTGAAGAAAGCTCCAATCGGCCAAGGAAGGACAATCTAGTTGAACATACACTAGCGCAAAAACCAAGTGATAAGTTTGATTCTAAACCATCTAGAACTCGAGATATTTTTTGTTTTAAGTGACAGGGTTAAGGACATGTTATCAACCAATATCCAAATCAAAGAATTATGGTAGTGAAAGGCAATTGAAAGTTGGAGTCTGAAAGTGAAGAGTCGAAGAAGAAACCGAACTTGTTGAGGAAGAAATTGAAAAGGAAGAACATGGAGAACTCGAGACCCTAAAGGCTTCAAGGACCGAACTTAGCTTGGTGGCAAGGAGGGTTCTAACCATGTACAAGGATGAGGATCAAATCCAAAGAGAAAACATCTTCCATACTAGGTGTGAAATTCAAGGTAATATTTGTAGTATGATAATTGATAGTGGAAGTTGTGCTAATGTCATTAGTAATGTTGTGGTTGAGAAATTAGGGTTAACAATAATTAAACATCCCGAACCATATAGACTACAATGGGTAAATGATAGTGGTGAAATGAAGGTAAATAAATAAGCCAAGGTAAAGTTTAGCATTGATAAATATATGGATGTTGTTTTATGTGATATTATACCTATGCATGCTGAACACATTTTATTAGGAAGACCATGACAATTCGATAATGATACTATACATTATGGTCAAGAAAATGCTATTTTTTTAAACTTAAGGGAAGGAAGATTAAGGTTGAGCTGTTGACTCCAAAGGAGGTGTTTAGAGACCAACCACAAATGCAACAAAAAAGGGAGGCCGAACGGCTAAAGGAGAAAGCAAGTATGGCACCCACAGCTTCACCAATTGTAAAAAAAGGTAAGACCGACCGAACCAACTAAGGTAAACTTTCTAAAATCAAAATTGGGTGAAAGAGGAGTGAGGAATCCAAGATTGAAGGGAAAAAGAGAGAGGAAGCCAAGAATGAAAGAAAAAGAGAGAAACCCAAGAGTGAGAAAGAAAAGAAAAAGAAAATTTTCTATCTTAGCCAAGGTGAGATTAAAAAAGGCATTTTTGAGTAATAAACCAATGTTGATCATGTTATATAAAGATGCTTATTTAAAGATGCTTATATTGTATAGAACTTCGTTTGCATTATGAAGAGCTTTAATTAGTGCAAATTTGAGAATTTGGGAAGAATGTTTGCCACATGTTGAGCTTGCTCGTAATAGAACCATACATTCTTCTACTAAATATTCACCTTTTGAAATTGTTTATGATTTTAATCCTTTAATCATTAGATTTAACACCTTTACCTTTAAGTGAATGTGCTAATATAGATGGAAAGCAAAAAGTTGATTTTTTTAGGCAGATTCATGAGAAGACAAAAGCAAACATTGAGAAGAGGACGGAGCAATATGTTAAGAATGCAAAACCAGGCCGAATAAAGGTTGTATTTCAACCTGGAGATTACGTTTGGTTGCACCTATGGAAGGAGAGGTTCTAAGAACAACGAAAGTCAAAACTTATGCTTAAAAGGGATGGACATTTTCAAGTTTTGGAGGGTCAATGAAAATGCCTACAAGCTTGACTTACCAGGTGAGTATAATGTGAGTGCTATATTTAATGTTGCTGACCAATCTCCAGTTGCTGCAGGTGATGATTTTGATTTGAGGGCAAATCCTTTTCAAGAGGAGGGCAATGATGAGAATATGCTTGTACCCGTACAACCGACTACTCGTTGGGGTGCTGATATTGTACAATTGAAGATGGGGCCAATTACATGGGCACAAGCTAAGAGATTTAAGAATAACTTGTTTAGCTTCATACAAGATGTTATTAAATCTCAAGAGGGCATGACAATATCCACAAATCCAATGCCTGTTCTATGCATCCAAGTTATAAAGGCCGCAATGGACCCAGAAAGCTGTTTTGGTACATTTTTGGACCTCGGGCAGCAAGGAATGAATTTGTTGGGTTATGAATCTGATTGAGCACTCCAACGGGCCAGAAAATCATGTCATCAAGGTAGAAGCAAAATCATTCAAACCCATCATTTGTGCATGGAGTTCAATTTGGCAGAATTTGAGTGATTTTGGCACTAGCTTTGATCTTTCTTGTTGTTCAAGCAAGTTCTTTTTGTTTTAATCAAGGGAAACATATGGGAACCAATATTAATCCTATTTGGCATCCTACATGGCATATTGTAGCTAATTTGAAGTCTAAACTAGCTGGTGATTGGACAAAATCAGTTTAGTTGGCAAACTAGTCAACTAGTTTCCTAATTTGAACATTTATCTTTTGTTTTAGGAAATAGTCTTTATTTTGGTTTTTATTTATTTATTTGCTGGAAAAATTACTTTAGGAAAGTTAAAATTTTATTATTTTGGTTGTAAATTAATTAATTCTTGTTCTAAAATAAAAGAATTAATTAACCCAAATCAGTTTAGGAAAGGTTAGGAAATTCGGCCACATCTTTTTTTCTTATCCTTGGCCGGTTCTAACCTAGTTATTTTAGGGTTTTATTTTTGTCATTCAAACCTATTTGAGTGCTTATTTTCTCAATAATATTTAGTACATCATTCATATAGAAAATTATTTGTGAGAAAGAATTCTCTTTGAACACCTAAAACATCGAATAAAGATCGAGTGTTTTAGTTTGACTTATTAATAGGACATCCATCACCTATTATGGCATCACCTATTGTGGCATCTTCATCATCTACCAAGGTTTCTAATCACATGTTGATTAGGGGTTAAGGTGCCATTAGAATTTGAACTTAATTGTGACTCGGGCTAATATAATATGAGTTTAAAAGTAAGTCGACCTAGGTTCGTATAAGAACGGCACCTGAGGTGCTCAGCGCTATAGCCTTGCTCAAACCATTAAGAAACCTCTTCTTCTTACTGTTCTTATGGTTAACCAGGTTCAGGCAGAACTTTGATAGCTTCCTGAATCGCCGCTCGTACTCAAAAAACTATCATGCTACCTTGAGTGAGTGTCTCAAACTTTAGTCTCGTAGTCTTAAAAAAGTTTCGAGGATAAAACTCGGTGTGAATGTAGTGTTGAACTATGTCCAAGTGTGGCATCTCCTAATTCTTTCATATGTCAACTAATTCCTTATGTTTCCCTCTAGCATAAAGCTAGCTAATGTAATCTTATCCTCGTCTCGACATCGTATAAGATTCATGCAGCAATCACAACCTACTGCTCCAAGTATACAAGGTTAATTAATAGAATTCCTAGTAAACCCACTCTTCTCGAGTGATTGAGCCAGGCACTTGACAAGATGCTCTTTATAAGTGGATGCATTTGTACTTCCAACTGTAGCATACTGCAACCATGTCTACCTCCTCACGACATAAAAAAAAAGTTCTATATGAAAGAATTAGTCAACATATAATTAACACCAACAAAAGAGTAGGTATGAAAGGCAAAGCACAGGATGAGTCATACAGCAATGCATAACCCCAAGGAATTTAGAACCTAAAGCTCTGATACTAAGCTGATAGGACCTGCCACGGGAACCTTCCCAAGATCTTCCAGGCTGTCCTGCCTAGTGAAGTCCCATTGAACAATCCTTAGATTATATCCAATGGAATCTCACTTAAAACGTGGACAAACGAACACAAGTATTATCAATAATACCTTAATATATAAATATAAAACCACAACAGCATAAAATTTCACAACTATGATCTACACTAGCCTACCGTACTATAGGTCATAACTATACATATATATAACATGGTCTCTACTGAGTCCAATATTTAGATTAGAGCATTCTAAGAGTGTTTGCAAAGTTTAAAAGTTTAAATAAATAATAAATAAGTCTAGAAAGATAAGGATAAAATAAAGAAAGATAGATACTGCTGTTGTGGAAGAATGACATGACAAGCGATGCGCGAGGTAGACTGCTACTAATGTTTGGACCTAGAGGAACAAATTTAAAACAAATAAAACTTAAGATAAAGAAATCTCAGTGAGTGGTATAGTATAATAGAAGAATAATAACTTATTTCCGTAAAAGTTTCTCTAAAGACCTCTCGTTCCACTCGTTTGAAAATTTTTCCGTTTAAAAATCATTTCATAAAAGCCAAACTTGTACTCAAATTCAATATAATAAAATTAATACTCAAAAGGTATAAAGTGAATGATCATTATAATATTATAAATGTCTTAATCAAGATATAAAAATTGAGCATAAAATATTATAAACACAATTTCACAAAATAATTATGAAAGTGCAATAATAACTACAATATTGAAAAACCAACAATATACTCAAAACACATACAATATACCATACGATATACCAAAACCGTAAACCTCACGGCCCATGGCAATAATAAACCTGTGGGATGAACCCAACCTCATAGTACCGTGGCAACAATAAACCTATAGGATGAATCCAACCTCACGGTATCGTGGAAAACCCACGCACTATAATATAATACTGATTCAAAACACTAGTACTATATGATACATCAATTAAAAATAAACAATACAGTATCCGTAGAACAATCTTATGATATCATACTTTTCCAAACAATACTATATCATAAATCATAATTTAATAGTTAAACTCAACCGTTTATTTAAATATTTCAAAAAACTTCATATCATCATTTCATGCTAAAACTAGAAAATACCATAGTGAAATATATCAGGATAAACCAATTTTAAGCACATAAAATTGTAAAATACTTGAATATGCTTAAAATCATGTAATTTTCAATCTGCTTTCTCAAATCAATTAATTTCCAAAATGATTTCAAATCTTACTTCAAATACCAGGATATTTAAATAACATGATCCATAGGTTAACTATGAACTTATCAGAGTTAGAAACCATTTAGAATCTTATCAAAATCCACATAAAATAATAACACGTATATGTAAATTCTGATATTCATATATCCATAAAGTAATCATTTAAATCAAATGATACATATGTAAAATAACCAAACCATATATATTATACTACATGCCTAAAAAATTTTAAAAATATAACCACTCACAATACTATAGATGCTAACTCCTACTACCTTGCAGGATCGCCTCCAAACTCAACATGGGTGTCTGTAATATAATAAAAATATTTCTCAGGCTCCAACAACTAAACCTTAGATATTCTTGTACACCAAATGTCTTAAAATGATTTGTACAACTATAGAATTACATAAATTGGACACTAATCGATTCAATTATACTGCATACCCTTAGGACTCGATACCAAAAATTGGGGTTTTTCACCCAAAGTCTAATCTTTCAAAATTGAACCTTCTAATTGGTCCTAATAGTGTCTAATTTTACTAATCTAACTTAAATTTTGTCCAATTTGATCAATTTTGTTAAAACACAGTTTGAATTTATCCGATATTTAACTAATTGACCCAAAAATGGAAAAATCATCAAACGATGTCCAAAATTCATAAAGATTATATCAATAGAAATCCTAAGAGATAAGGAATGTAATACTGTACTCACCTCGATCCAAAAGTGTAGTCGGTGGTCGAAAAACTTGTCGCAATACTCGGCCAAATTCCACATTGATGTATCTCTCAAACGGTGAGGAATCTTGACAAATGGAACATGAAAATGAGTTCAGAGGTGTGTGACTTGGCCTAAAATGGCTAAAAAAGTTGAAATGGTCAGAAAAGTCCAAAGGACAGCCGTCGACTTTAAATGGTTGATCCTAACGATTTGGCCTGAAATTTGGCCGGCATGGTTGCCTCAAGGTGGGTAACAAGGGTGGCTAGCGTGTACATCTAGATGGTGACCAGAATTGGGCAAAACGGTGATGACCTAGTTGAGCGTTGCATAGGTTCATGGTGACCGATTTGGAACCATGGGTCTAGAGAGAAATTTCTCTGGTTTGGACGACAAAATGGGTATTTTTGGGCTTGTTTCCTATTGGACATGCTTTCCAACATTTATATAGAGTCTTGGATCACTAACAGACAAAAACTTGGAATTTGTTAGGACATTCATATAAAACTAATATTTGAAATTTTACAGAACCATAACTTTTCATCCATAACTCAAAATTTGGCGTGCCACCAGTTTGTGAACTCGTATTGACGAGCTTTACATAATGGTACATCAGTCAAACCAAAATCTTAACCATAAAAAGGTCAACCTAGGGACCCACATATAGTCCACTTGGTCAAACTTGTTCAACAGGGGTATTTTGGTATGGGTTGTTACATCGCAAGCCGAGTCATCGATTCGAGCAAAGCCTCGAGCCAAGGATCGCCACATCAATGGCCAGCTCATTTGCCACATCATCTAAAACATCAGCGACAATCTCAAAATTTTCAAATATTACAAAAATACCCCAATAGTTTTTATATTTCAAGGTTTTTTAGAACTTTTAGAAATTGTGCTTTGGCCCCAAATGTTTGAGATTCATATTTTGATATGAGAAGAGTCAAATCCAACATTTTTAACCATTTTGGATGCATTGGTGGACTTTATTTTGCCAAATTCAGCTTTAATTTTTATAAATCTATTACAGAGCAAGATGTCAATGAACAAATCATATTTAGGAGTAATGATCAAGTTTACTGCCACCAACTATGCACTTTAAAGACGTAGGATGGAAGATCTCCTAAGTTGTAAGGATTTGTTTGACCCCTTTGATGCCAAAGGAAGGAATCCCAGTTCCATCGAAGAAGCATAATGGAATAAGCTAAACAGAAAAATGATTGGTCAAATCCGACAATGGATCAATCACAGTGTCTTTCATGATGTTGTGAAGGAGACAAATATATATGGCCTCTGGAAAAAGTTGGAAGACATGTACTAAGCCAAGGCTACACGGAGTAGAGCCTTGACGATGATTCGTTTGGTGAATTTAAAATTGAAGAATGAAACTTCTATAGCTGAGCACACCAGTATGTTTCAAAGCTTAGTAAATCGGTTATTTGTGGTGGAGTTATAACTAGAGGATGAAGAGCAGACACTTCTACTTCTTAGCTATTTTCCAGATAGTTGGGAGACACTGGTAGTCTCTGTTAACAATTCAGCTCCTAATGGTAAACTTACCGTGGCTATGGTAATTGATGCCTTATTTAATGAAGAGGCTAAGGGAAAGGACATTGGCAATGATCAATCGCAGACCCTTGTCATGGAGAAATGGGGGAGACAGGAGCTAAAGAAGAGACAGATCCATAGATGGAAGGAGGCCAACATATAAATGTCATTATTATGGCCAAGAAGGTCATTGAAGATGTACCACAGGAAGATTTTGCAAGAACAGGGACAGAAAAGCAATCAGCCAAAGAAGGATGGTTAACCTTTAGTCACCATCACAGGAGAAGTGGCATATTGTTTTACACATGAAGAAACATGCCTTCACATAACAAGCCAAGAAGTTGAGTGGATAGTTGTTACTTCGCATATAGAGTGATGTGATTCCGCCCGAGCCCGCTCAATCGATAACCTGCTGGGGTGCTGACTTGACACAGATAAAGACTGGACCAATCATAACAGCTCAAATTAAGAGATTTGAGGAGAAACTGGGAGCATTTATATAGGGGGTAACCAATTCTCAACAGAGCTTGTCCATACTAGAAGATAGAAAGCCTATTCTAAGCATCCAAGTGGTGGAAGCTGATACGGACCCGGGTAGCGATTTTAGTGCAAATATGGACACCGAGTAGCATGAAATGGTTCCAAGTCTTTATGGATTCAATACATATGTCTAAGAGGATATAGAATCAAGTCAAGCCAGCTTCAAATTTGGCCTATTTTTTACTGTATTTTGTGCTGGCTTTACTGTATTGTGCTGAGTTGGCTTTTTTACTTTCTTCCAAGCAAGGGCAACGTGTGGGACTTTATGGTCAGCTTATTTGTCATCCGAAAAAGCATATTGAAACTGATTTGGAGCTCAAATTGATCAAAGAATAGTCAAAGTTAACTTAGTTAAAAGGCTAGTATTTTAGTTTCCTAATTTGATTCTACTTTTTGTTTTAGGAAATTACCATTACTTTTTGGATTCTATTTATTTATTTGCTGGACAAATAAGTTTAGAAAAGTTATTATATTACTATTTTCATTGTAAATTAATTAATTCCTAATTCGAAATAAAGAAATTAATTAATCCAAATTAGATTAGGAAAGAAGCAGATTTTCGACCATAATAGAATTCTACAAGTCATGGCCGGATTTACCTATTGTAATTAGGGTTTATTTTTGTTTTCTCTTAGCCTATAAAATGGCTTATTTTTTAGGAACAACACACCATTAATCATATTCAGAATTTATTTTGTGATATTGAATTTCTCCTTATTCTTTTGAACACCTAAAACACAATTAGAGAGTGAGTGTTTTAGTTTTAACTTATCAATAGGACTTCCATCACCTATTGTGGCGTCTTCACTATATATCAAAGTTTCTAATCACAGGTTGGTTAGGGGTTAAGGTGACCATTAGAATTTGAACATAATTAGATCCGGGCTAATATAATACGGGCTGAGGAGCCGGTCGTCCTAGGTTCGTATCATTTGGTATCAGAGCCAAATTTTATTCAGGTTTGATCTATCTTTATTTGCTTTCTTTGTTTTTGTTTTATTCTACAATTTAAGCATTAGGTTAAGGTTGCATCCATCCCATACATGTTCTGCACCTTAAAAAAAAAAAAAATTCATTCCTAGTTGAATTAGGATTTTTGTTTCCTAATTTGTTGGTTGTTTTTCATCATTATTGTTGTTAATTTTGGTTTTGTTGACTTTTCTTTGCCATTTTAGTCTTAAATATTTGCATTCATATATTAAAAAAAAAAAACAAAAAAAGAAGGGTTTGCGACAGCATATAAAAAAAAAAATTAACTTTGTTTTTGTTGGAGGCCATGGGTTTGGTGGTTTTTTTGGTGTGGAATTGCAATTTTTAGTGTTGATCTTTGCTACTGTAGTTGTTTTATGATCCGTGAGTGAAAATAAAAAAAATAAAAAAAATTTCGGTTTGTTGGAGTTGATTTGTTTGCTAGAAATTTGTTGGAGCTGCTGGTTTGTTGATTACTTATTCAATATTTGAGTTGCTGGAGAATTATTTTTGCTGCTGGATATTTGGAATTTTGGGTGCTTAAATTATTGGATTAAAATTAGATAAAGGAATTGATACAAAACTTGAATTAAAAGAACAACAACCAACACTATCCTATATTTTTGTTCGATTCGATTCTTGTTTGAGTTTGAAATTCTTTTTCCTAAATTTTATTCTTCAATTTGTAATCTCTTACCATGAGGTCCAGTTCATAAAAATTCCAAGGATTTCTCCTTAATTTGCTTTATTTTGCCTAGAAAAGCCGAAAACTAGGTTTTGTTGAATTCTTCGGTAATGCCTACTTTTAGCTACTATTTT
This sequence comes from Ziziphus jujuba, assembly GCF_031755915.1. Taxonomy (NCBI): domain Eukaryota; kingdom Viridiplantae; phylum Streptophyta; class Magnoliopsida; order Rosales; family Rhamnaceae; genus Ziziphus; species Ziziphus jujuba. The sequence goes on from NC_083390.1 coordinate 11,081,431, forward strand.
ACTGATAAGTTTAATTAAAACATACTTGTGATCTAATTGCTATTTTGTGGGTGTTTTAATTAGAACTTTGAGATAATTCATTGAGAGGAAAAAGGCAAGAAAGTGTGAGCACAAAAGAGGGTTAAAAAGCCGAAATTAGTGTGCAAACACGAGTGTCGAGTTCTTGTATACGTGAGGGAGTGAATCTGAAGAGAATTTATTTTATTTTTGTATTATTCATACTAACATGGATGATTCAAGGGTGAGAAGAGGAGATCCACCTTTGAGAATTAATGCAGAGGAGTCCATAGGATTTAAAGGTGATTCCCGAGCTACGGGGAGTGGTGAGCAAACGGACATGAGGGCTGTCTTAGAGCAACTACAGCGGATGAATACTCAATTTGACCATTTAAATCAAAGGATAGACAAGTTAGAAACATCTCGAGGTGTTCAGAATATAAGGTTACATGCTCATGGAGGTCGAGGTCGAGGAGATGACTTGGATGAGGGGTTTGATGAAAATTTTAAACCTCAAGAAAGGCTAATCCGTGGGAGACCAGTAAGGAATGAAGATGATGATCTAAGAAGTATCAAGGTAAACATTCCACCTTTCATGGGAAAAAGTGATCCACAAGCATATTTGGAATGAGAGGAGAGAATGGAGATGATTTTTTATTGTCATAATTATTCGGAGGCCAAGAAGGTGAAGTTGGCAGCAGTGGAGTTTGGTCATTATGCACTCCAATGGTGGACCAATGAGCAAACACCCAAAGGAGAGTTGGTGATGACTTGATCACTACATGGCGACAAATGAAAGGAGCCATGAGGAAGCGGTTCGTACCATCACATTATCATAGGTTGCTGCATCAAAGGCTTCAATCCCTATCTCAAGAAAGTAGGTCCGTGGAGGATTATTACAAGGAGATGGAGATGCTTATGATGAGATTAAACATGAATGAGGATAGAGACGTAACCATGGCAAAAGTCCTTGGTGGTTTGAATCATGAGATAGCCAACCAATTAGAATTGCAACTATATGTGGAATTGGAGGAGATGTTGCATGTGGCTATTAAATTAGAGCATCAATTCAAGAGGAGGGGTGTAGGCTCATGGTTTGGAGGAGTTTCCAATAGCTGGAGATCAATTCTGAGTGGCTGGAGAAACAACCCACCCTATGAAAGCAAGCTAAAGTTGAAGGTGGGAGAAGAAAGCACCAATCGGCCAAAAAGGGAGCCTAAAGCCGAATCTGTCCAAGCACATAAAAATGAGGTAAAATTTGATCTTAAACCTTCAAGATCAAGAGAAATTATTTGTTTTAAGTGCCAGGGATGAGGACACATCGCTAGCCAATGCCCGAATAGAAGGATCATGGTGTTAAAAGGCAATGGTGAGCTAGAATCGGAAAGTGAAGAAAGTGAGGATGAAGCCGAGCAAGAGGAGGAGGACTTGGAGGATGAATCCGAAACCTTGCAAGCATCCAATGCCGAATTAAACTTGGTTTCTAGGAGAGTACTTGCTGCATACAAAGATGAGGATGAAATTCAAAGAGAAAACATCTTCCACACCCGATGTGAAATTCAAGATAAGATTTGTAGTATGATTATTGATAGTAGAAGTTGTACTAATGTAAATAGTAACATTGTGGTTGATAAATTAGGCTTAATAACTATTAAAAATCCAGAACCATATAGATTACAATGGCTAAATGATAGTGGTGAGATGAAAGTAAATAAACAAGCCAGTGTAAAATTCAACATTGATACATATTATGTGGATATTATATTGTGTGATGTTGTTCCTATGCATGTGGGTCATATTTTGTTGGGTAGGCCTTGGCAATTTGATAGAGATGCTATTCATTATGGTAGAGAAAATAGCATTGTATTTAAATTTAAAGGGAAAAAGTTTAAGCTGGAGCCATTAACTCCAAAGGAAATATTTAGCAATCAACTTCAAATGCAACAAAGGAGGGAAGCCAAGAGGCTCAAGGAGAAGGCTAGTATGGCACTAACGGTTTCACCATCCATCCAAAAGGAGAAAGGTGAGCTTGCTGTCCAAGGTAAGTCCTCTAAAACCCAGGTTGAGTGGAAAAATTTAAACAAATTCGAGAGTGAGAAAATTGGAGCAAAAGCCGAGAGTGATGCAAAATTCAATGAATCCATGAGTGAGAAAGGAAAAGAAAGAAAAGAGAGGAAAAATAGAAATTTTTATCTTAGCTTTGGTGATGTTAATAAAGTAATTATGAATAATAAATCATTGCTGGTTATGAATTATAAAGATGCTAATTTAAAAATGTTTTTGTTGTATAGAACTTTATCTGCATTCTGAAAAGCTTTACTTAGTGGAAATTTGAGAATTTGGGAGATATTATTTGTTAATATTAAAAAGTGTGATGAATTTGTATTTATAGTATTTGTTGTGATAGTGTTTGACCCAGGAGATTTGGTTTTGCTGCACTCAAGAAAGGAGAGGTTCCTCGAACAAAAAAAACAAAAGGTCCAAGCCTATGCCGCATGTGGATGGATCTTTTCAAGTTTTGGAGCCGAATAACAAATGCTTACAAGCTTGAATTACTGGGTGAGTATAGCATGAGTGCTGCATTTAACATTTCTAATGTTTTCCCTTTTGCTGCATGTGATGGGCTAGATTTGAGGATAAATCCTTTTCAAGAGGAGGGGAATGATGTGATTCCGCTCAAGCCCGCTCAACCAATAACCCGCTAGGGTGTTGATCTGACAGGGATAAAGACCGGGCCAATAACAAGAGCTCAAATTAAGAGATTTAAGGAGAAAATGGGAGCATTTATACATGGGGTAATCAATTCTCAATAGAGCTTATCCATACTAGAAGATACAAAGTCTATTCTAAGCATCCAAGTGGTGGAAGCCGATACGAACCCAGGTAGCGATTTTGGTGTAAATATGGACATCTAGTAGCATAAAATGGTTCCAAGTCTTTATGGATTCAATAGATATGTCTAAGAGGACATGGAATTAAGTCAAGCCAGCTTCAAAGGCATTCAAAAAGGGGTTGTACGGACAGCTTCAAATTTAGCCTATTTTTTACTGTATTTTGTGCTGGCTTTACTGTATTGTGGTGAGTTGGCTTTTTCACTTTCTTCCAAAGAAGGGAAACATGTGGGAATTCATGGTCAGCTTATTTGGAATCCTAAAAAGCATATTGAAGCTAATTTGGAGCTCAAATTGATCAAAGAATGGTCAAAATCAACTTAGTTAAAAAGCTAGTATTTTAGTTTCCTAATTTGATTCTACTTTTTGTTTTAGGAAATTACCATTACTTTTTCGATTCTATTTATTTATTTACTGGACAAATAAGTTTAGGAAAGTTATTATATTACTATTTTCATTGTAAATTAATTAATTCCTAATTCAAAATAAAGGAATTAATTAATCCAAATTAGATTAGGAAAGAAGTAGATTTTCGGCCATAATAGAATTCTACAAGTCATGGCTGGTTTTACCTATTGTAATTAGGGTTTTTTTTTTTTTCTATTAGCCGATAAAAGGGCTTGTTTTTTAGGAAGAACACACCATTAATAATATTCAGAATTTATTATGTGAGATTGAATTTCTCCTTATTCTTTTGAACACCTAAAACACAATTAGAGAGTGAGTGTTTTAGTTTTGACTTATCAATAGGACTTCCATCACCCATTGTGGAATCTTCACTATATACCAAGGTTTCTAATCACAGGTTGGTTAGGGGCCAAGGTGACCATTAGAACTTGAACATAATTAGATCCGGACTAATATAATACGGGTTTAGGAGCAGGTCGTCCTAGGTTCGTATCATAGAGTTTTTCAAAACATACAAAGCAAAAAAATTTGGCATAGTGAAGATGGGAAATAAAATTTTTGCTAAGATCATTGGAACTAGTGATGTTCAAATAAAGATCAACATTGGATACATAATTACTTTGCAGGATGTCCAACATGTTTCAGACCTTCTGCTCAATCTGCTTTCAGGAATAGCCTTTGGCAAGAAAATCTTTGGCAACCACTTTTACAGTGACACATAAAAAATGACAAAAGGTGCTGCAAGACTTTACAAGACTCATGTGAAGATTTGGGCAGAAAGCCTCAACATTACAAAAGGAAGGTTATCTCAAAATCTGTGGCAACAGAGACTTGGTCACACAAGTGAGAAATGATTTTCCACCTTGACAAAAGTGAAATTTGTCATTATTTCCAAGGATGCTGTGCTAGATCCTTATAATCATTGTTTATACAGTAAGCAACACAGAGTCTCATTTAATTCCTCTCTAATGAGAAGATCAGAGTTGCTTAGTCTAGTGCACTTTAATGTTTATGGTCCTTTGGAGGTGGAAGCTCTAGGTGGCAATAGATATTTCCTAACCTTTATAGATGATGCTTCTTAGAAGGTATGGGTTTATTTGTGAAAGATGAAGGACCAAGTTTTCAATCACTTTGAAGAGTTCCATACCACGGTAGAGCGTGAGATAGGAAAGAAGCTGAAATGTCTTTACTCAGACAATGGAGGTGAGTATACTTCCTGGAGTTTGATACCTCCTGTAGAGGATAGGGTATTCAACATGAGAAGATGGTCCCTCGTACCTCACAACATACTGGTGTAGCCAAGAGAATATATTGAACAACTATGGATAAGATCATAAGCATGATCAGTATGGCTAAGCTACCAAAGTTATTTTAGGGAGAAGCTTTTCATGCTACCTACTATTTGATTAACAGATCGCTATCAATAACATTGAATTTTTAAATTCTAGACAAAGTGTGATCTGGTAAGAATCCCTCCTACTCTCATTTAAGAGTATTTAAATGCCTAGCCTTTACACATGTATCCAAAGATCTTAGATAGAAGCTCGATGCAATGACTATTTCATGCATCCTTATTTGATATGGAGATGAAAAATTCAGATATAGATTTTGGGATCCAAAGGTAAAGAAGGCTATTAGAACCAGGGATGTAGTATTCCATAAAAACCAAACTATAGAAGACATTGATAAGCTCATGAAGTATTCTAGTACTACTGCCTATGATTTTTTTCCTGATCCAGCACCAGCACAACCCACCACAAATGATAATGAGATACATAGAGAATTACCAGAAGTAGAATAGGAGAGAGAAGAGAATGTTTAGTAGAGAGAGACTTAAACACCAGAAGTTGCAGGACTATCACAACAGTCAAATGATTGCACACCTCTCCAAAGATCTGAATGATGCCGTATTTCACTAAAGAGATATCCAAAATCTCATTATATTCTATTACTAAAAAAAGGGAGCTAGAGAGATTCTAGAAAGCTAATTCCTATCAAGACATAGAAAAATGGCTACATGCAATGCAAGATGAGATGGAATTCGTGCAAAAAAATCATACTTATAAGTTAGTTGAGCTTCCTAAAGGAAAGAAGGCATTGAAGAATAAATGAGTGTTCAAGCTTAAGAAAGATGGCAGTAGACGGATGGTGAAGTATAAAGCCTGATTGATCATCAAAGGTTTCCTTCAGAAGAAAGGAATTGACTTTGATGAGATTTTCTCACCAGTGGGGAAGATGACTTTAATACGAGTTATTCTCGATTTAATAGCGTTTTTAGATTTAGAGCTTGAGAAGATGGATGTGAAAACAGTGTTCTTTCATGATGATCTACATGAGGAGATTTATATGGAACAGCCAGAAGGTTTTAAGGTTTCAAGGAAAGAGAATCTCGTTTGCAAGCTAAACACGAGTTTGTATGGTCTCAAACAAGCACCTACACAGTGATACGAGAAGTTTGACTTTTTATGGTGAGTCAAGGATACAAAAAGACTGATGTAGACTAGTATGTTTATATTCAGAGATTTTCATATGGAAACTTCATTGCACTTTTGCTATATTTTGATGACATGTTGATCATTGGACAAGATGCAATGAAAATTAGTCAATTGAATAAAGAACTTTACAAGTCATTTGATATGAAGTACTTGGGACAAGCTCAACAAATTTTGGGAATGCAAATAGCCTAAGATAGGAAGAATTATAAGTTATGGCTATCTTAGGAGAAGTATATCAAACAAGTGATAAAGAGATTTGGCATAAATAAGGTCACACCAATCAGTCAATTTAAAGAAGAGATCATGCCCCTTATCCAAATTATAGATAAAGGAGATGGCTTCAGAGATTTATTTTTCAGCAATGGGAAGTCTAATATATGGAATGGTGTGTACCAGATTGGAAATTGCTCATGTAGTTGGTACCATGAGCAGATTTCTTTCAATTCCTGGAAGGGAACAATGGTAAGAAGTTAAGTGGGTTCTCAAGTATCCTAAAGGTACATTGAATGTATGCTTGAGTTACGAGGGAGGTGATCTAGCTCTAGAAGGTTATATAGATGCAGATATGGTCGAAGATCTTAATAGAAGGTAATCTACTTCAGGTTATCTTTATACTTTTGCTGGAGGAGCTGAATTATGGCGGTCAAGATTATAAAAGTGTGTAGCTTTATCTACGATAGAAGCAGATTACATTGCCTTAGCGGAAGCTGATAAGAAAATGTTGTGTTTAAAGCGTTTACTCTTTGAACTGGGCATCAAGAAGAAGGACTATAAGATACATTATGACAGCCATAGTGCTATGGATTTGAGCAAGAACTCAATATATCATTTCCAAACAAAGCACATTGATATCCACTATCATTGAATGCATGATGTGATAGAGCATAAATTGCTCAAATTGATGAAGATTTACACAATAGAGAATCCAGTGAATATATTTACAGAGGTTATCACACTAGAGAAGTTGAAGCTATGTAGAGACATAGCTAGCCTAGATGGTAGGCGACCATTAGATTTTTTTTAATGCGGTTAGAGGGGGAGAATTATGGGGTCCAACCTTCTCCTAAAAGCCCAGCTCATTAGTGTTTTCTTTACTTGTTCCCTAAATTTACTTAATGGCTAAGTTTACTTGTTGGGCAAGTTGTGTGTGTGTGTGTGCGCGCGTGCGCGTGTGCATGTGCGTGTGTGTGTGCATGCATGCGTGCGTGCGTGAGTGCATGCGTGCATGTGTGAGTGCGTGCGTGCGTGCATGTGTGCACGTGCGTGCGTGTGCATGTGTGTATGTGTGTATGCGTGTGGTCCCGGGCGCATGTGTAGGCTCAAGCAGAGAAGAAAAAGAAGTAGAATATGGTTGAGTTGTAGAGAAAAGGTGAAGAAATTTGGAAGTTAGAGAGAGGGGGATTGTTTGGTTTTGCAAGAAGGAGCAAATGAATGAAATAAATAAATAAATTGTTGTGTGTATGTGTGCACGACGCATGTGTAGGCTCGAGTAGAAAAGAAAAAGAAGTAGAATATGGTGGAGTTGTAGAGAGAAGGTGAAGAAATTTGGAAGTCAGAGAGAGGGGGTTTGTTTGGTTTTGCAAGGAGTAACTGAAAGAAATAAAAAGATAAATTGCAGTATTATATAGACAATAGAAAAAGGCAACTTAATGAATTGCAAGCTGTTGTAAACTAAAGTTCAATTGTACCCTTGTAATCATCTAATAATTTCGATCACATCATTCCCTTTTTCCGAAACCAAAAATTTAAAACAAAAACCATTTTCCACTTGTCAAATTGCCACAAATAAAAATAAAATATGTAAAATTCTTAATTCCTAAGAAACAAATAAATGTAAAAACCTATGCAGCAAATAACTACAACAAATACTTCTCAAGGTTGCAAAATATAAGGAATCTTAAATCCTAAGAAAATTTTAAGTAAGAAAATTTAAACATTCAATAAATCCAACATTGTGTTTAATTTTTTTTTTTTTTTTGAAAATTAGAATCCAACATTATGCAAGAGATCAAAATAATAAAAATTTTCACCCCTTTCACAAAGTAAAAATCCTTAAATTTCAATATCATCATTAAGCATCATAAGAATTTCCTTGTAATTTGATAAATAATAAAGTTAGAATTTTAAGGTATTACACAAAACGTTCTTAGGCATAACCCACTAATAGTCCTTAAGCACATTAATATATAAGAACATTAAATACATATGCTTGAAATGTCAAATATCCTTACATACCCATTGAATAATGAGCATTTTACTCACTAATCTAAATATTAAAGCTTAATTATTTGTTTGATTTCTCAATTTTTTGGTTGTTTTTAATGTTTTTTTATCTTCCTTATAGGAAAAGCTTCAATTATGATTTTTGAAGATTATTTGCAAATTATTGAAGCTTTTAAGCTTATGTTGAGTGATTTCTTGAGAATTAAGTTAAAGGCATTAAGACAAAGCGTTATGGAAGCTAGTATGGCATGCCCACTCAATTTGAGGAGGAGTGCATGCCAAAATGAATTCTTCAAGAAGGAAAAATCAGCAAGTATAGCGTGCCCACCCATTCTTCTAGGTGCTTATGTCAACTTTAGTCAACGAAGAGAAGGAAGCTTGGTGTGCCCACCTATTCCTATTGGTACCCATTCCATTTCTGTTTATCGCACATGTGAGTGGCCTTTATGGATGTTTAATTGTTGACTTTGGTTGGTCAAGACTAGGTCACTAAAGGTCATGGGACGTGCATATGACTAACTTTGAAGATAACTTTTTAATGAATATCACATGGTCGAGATTTAGCTATCTAGGGTAAAGATTGAAGAAAGCTCTTGAGAATTGGCTAAATATTTTCATGCAAGACTTAAAAAAAAAAAAAAAAGGTAGAAAGAGTAGATAGACACAACAATTTAGAGAGATAAATGTTTTTATAGAGAGAAGCTCTAGTTGGAGTATTTGAAGAGACCAAGGCTTTGAGTTTGCTTGGAGGAGCCATCACCAATTGAAAATCTCTTAATTTCTTGAAGTATTTGAGAATATTTTAGTTCATTTGTTGGTTTTTAAAGTTAAGGAGTATTTCTTGGTTAGTTTGTTTTGCTATTGATATTAGGCAAGAAAGCTAGTTCAAGGAAGTAACCAATTGATCCTAAAGCTAAAAAGAGGACAGATAATTCAAATCTTCCAAGTCTTATTAAGAAACACAATGAGAAATTTGTTAGTATCAGAGTGGAAAAGAGGTACAATTCATTTCTATTACCAAAGAAAAACACATAGTAATGGAGAGGGCTTTAAGGCATTTTGATGAATTGAAGAGAAATAGGCCTCTAGAAGAAAGTAAATATATCGGTAATATTGAGAATATAATATTGGATAGACATTGGGAATAGTTAACTCAAGAATCGAAGACTGCAGCCGTTGTATTTATTAGAGAGTTTTATGCCAATGCAAAGATCATGGAGTAAAAGTTAAAGGAAGAATTGTTACTTTTTATAGTGGTGTCAAAGATGATTACTACAATATTACACCACCAAAAAAAGAGGGGTTCTTTGATTTTATGTTCAATGGATTTGACTATGATTTGATTCCATCTAAGATGTATGTTCCCAAAATAAAGTTTACAAATGTTGAAGATCAAAGTTGTTGAAGAAAATTTTTCTAGAGAATAGATTGAATCGATATGGAAAGGCATAGAAAAAATTAATTTACTCAAATCTTCCACCTACTATCAATGAGAATGAAATTACGACACCGTAAACCGAGCTTCTTTATGCTATTTGTTCAGGTATGAGCATTAATGCTAAAGGTATTACCCATGATTCCACTCTTGCTTGCATTGAAAAGAAGAAGATCATTAGACTCCCTCATCCATCGTTGATGATTTTTGTCATCCTGTTGAAGTGAGATTTGGTCTAAATCAAGATCTCTTGAGAGGAGAGCATTGGTTAATGTCACCACCATTAGAAATTACAAGATGTGGAAAGGTGGTAAGCATGAAGCCTTGGCATGGGTTTTCTTAATCCCAACATGAGTATACCTTTACCTCATGATCTTTGAGGAAAGAGTAGGTTTCCAAATGATATGAAAAGAACATATTTGAAGGAATCTAAAAAATTTCATATTCGAAAGGATAAAGAGAAGGTTGCTATGCAATAGTTGTTTGCATCGAGATGTAATGATTTTGATTCTTCTCAAGTCTAAGGAAGTTGTTTATCCTTGGATAATATGCAAAAATTATTATTTGAGCAAAATGAGATGATGATGGGGATGCATGATGCTATTATGAGATGCAAAATTGATTTTTAAAATCAATGCTCAAACGAATTTCCTTAACAATCTTAAAGATTAAGTGGGGAGTTTAGTTAGGGAGCAAGCTTGAAAAAAGCCAATTCTATCTTATTTGAAAAGTTCGTTTTGCTCATGTACATGGAGTTGAGCTACCAAATGTGAGCAATGATTGAGGAAAAATATGTCACTGAAGAAAATATTGTTAAGGCTGATGATGATAATGACTTGAATGAGTACTATTATTATAGCAAACTAGATAAAAGTGAGGATTATAGTGACTCCAAATAGGGGTGAGGAACATTTTACCTCCAAGAAAGTTTTTATTTTTTATTTTTTTGGTTTTGTCTTATTTTTGCTTGGAACATTATGGACAATATTCAATTTTAAGTTTGCAAGAAGGATTTGCTTATTTGGAGTTGGTTTTTAATGTTAGCTTTCATCTATTTTATTCTTTGACATTCATCTTTCTTTTTCTTTAGCTTTTTACTTTATCTTTGCATGATATTTGATCTTGGCTTCGTTTGTTGATGATTGATGTTGGTTTTTGTTTGATGATGATTTTGATTGTCAATTTATGGAGTTGTTTATTGTGTTTTAATGGAATTTTCCATTTGGTCACATTTAGTTTTGCTGTTTTTACTTTAAATTTTTTGAAAAATTAAAAAGATTTTTATTTTTTTTTTAATTTTAAAAATCTAAAAAAGAATGAAAAACTAAGAAAATCAAGGAAAAAAAAAATATATATATATATATATATATCTTTTTTTTGTGTTGGTTTGCGTTTTTTGTTTCATAATATTCAAAAAGAGTTATTGTTTTTGTATAGTTTTTGAATTGAAAAAAAAAAAAGAGTTTTTGTTATTTTTTATTTTTTTAGTTGGTTTTAGTTTTTGTTGATAGCTTGATTGACAAATGATAAAAGTTTGAGATGATATTTGTAATCTCATTGTTAATAGATAGTGTTTTGCCAATTCAATTATTGAAAATATATTCTTATGTTTTTGCTTTCATAATTTTTGAGTACATAGTGAATTTTTGCTTGATTTTAATTGCTTTTTGAACAAGATTTGAATTAGTTAAGGTACATTATTTTGATTTAAGCTCTAAAACTAATGGTCCTTGATTTAAAGATACGACTATCACAACACCTGATGAAGTTTTGTTATATTTGTATAGCTTGAGGCTCAAATCCAAAAGACACCTATAGGTATATATATGTTTTTCTAGAATGCCTTACTTTTGTTTTAAGATTATTTATTTCTTTGAAATAGGGAAATTTTTTTAGGTATTTAAAAAATAAATAATAACAATAACAATAATAATAATAATAATCAAAATAGATTATGAGAACAAAATGAGTAGAATTCCCACTAGGTTGGCACCTTACAACAAACTGAACCCACAATAATTTAAAAAAAAAAGAAGAATAAAAATAAAAGTCAATACTAAAGATCCAATGAGGAAGAAAGAAAAAATAGGGACCATTCCCCAAAAAACAACAAACTAAAAACAAAAATCTCTAGGAAAACCCTCCAAGAAAATAATCATGATGTAAGGAAATGCAGGAACTAGGAAGCTCAGATTGTCAGAACTCATAACGAAGTGTCATTTTAGATAACAAATCTGCTACTTGATTACCTTTCTTATAAATATGAGAAATATGAAATCTAACAGAATATATACAAAATAAACAAGTGGACCATCTGGCCGTCAACTTCCAAGGAACCTAAGAGGATGAATTTCGAAAAGATTTTCAACATAAAAGGAATCACATTCGAACCACAAGTAACTCAGTTATGACATTTGGCAATATCCAAAGCACACATGGCTACAAGTAATTCCATTTTAAAAGCCCTAAAAGGTGCCAAAAGAGATAGCAAAGCAGCTTTAAATAAATGCTCGACAATTATGAAAAACACCACTGTCCTCAGAAAGACTAAAAGAGCCCAAAGTAGCCCCATCATTATTTACCTTAATCCATCTTGACAAAGGGATCCTTTAACTAACCAGAATAATCTAAAGAGTTTTTCAAGGATGAGCAAGCCTTAAATGATGAAGAAGCATAAAATCTGATATTGAATTAGTCATTATACTGTAATACAAAGAATTAACTTCTCTAATGGCTTGACCGACAAAACTAAATAATAATAATAATAATAGTAGCAATAGTGGTGGTGATAATATTACTTTTAATTTATATATATAGAAATAGTTGTAACTATTTCCTTTTTAATTGTTTTATTTATTTATTGCTAATAGAGATACTATATTTATGGAAGAAGAAAGAATTGTATTCACACACAACTTATCTTTGTATAAAGAGTTGTAAATCTTGTGATACGAACCTAGGATGACTTGCTCCTAAACCCGTATTATATTAGTCCGGATCTCAATTAAGTTCAAGTTCTAATGGAATGGACCTCAACCCCTAACCAACCTATGGTTAGAAACCTTGTTATAATGTAGACACCACAATAGGGGATGGAAAACCTATTGATAAGTCAAGCTAAAACAACCAAATCTCTAATGGTGTTTTAGGTGTTCTCAAAGAATAAAGAGATAATTAATCTCACAAGTATTTTCTCAATCAAATCAAAGTTAATTCTTATTGATAACTAAGCCTTTAAATAGGCTTTGAAAAGACAACTTAAAAAACCTAGAACATAAAGAAAACCGGCCACCACACATAAAGAAACCTAGTTGGCCGAAACTATACTTCCTTTCCTAATCTAAGTTTGATTAATTAATTCCTTTATATTAAACTAGGAATTAATTAATTTACAATGGAAAGAATAAAATAAAAACCTTCCTAAAGTTATTTGTCCAGAAAATAAATAAATAAAAGCCAAAAAGTAATGGTAGTTTCCTAAAACAAAAAGTAAAAACAAATTAGGAAACTAAATATGCTAGCCATTTTTATCAAGTTGACTTTGATCAATCTTTGACCTCTTTGAGCTCCAACTCAGCTTCTAGATGCTTTTTAGGATGCCAAATAAGTTGAATATGAAGGCCCACATGTAACACCCCGTCCCAAATCGCACCGGAATCCGTGCACGTTGACCGAGGTTGACCGTTGATCGAGCGGGTCAAAAGTTGACTTTTTGTTCTAGTTGGAATTTCGAGTTGACCAGGGTACTGTGGCAAAGTGCATGACGCCCTGCGTTCGTAGACTAGTAGCACGTCAAAAACGGAGCTACGGTTTGAAAGTTATGGGCGAAACAAGTTGAAGTGCAAACTGTCCAAAAGGTGCCGGGAGTTGACTTTTTCTTGTGATGTAATTTTGAGTTGACTCTTGTATGGTTGTAAAGTACCCGTCGATACGAGTTCATAGACTAGCGGCACGCTTAAATCGGACATTTGGTTAAAAAGTTACGGACGTTTGAAATTCATCGGATACCGTATTATTTTAATATATCTGGCTTAAGTGCACAGTAACGCCACGTGTCAGCTTCTGATTGGTCCACGTTGCATGAACAGTGTCACACAGGGGTTTTTATTTGTTAAAACACTCGGGGAAGAGAGAGAAAGAGAGAGAGGAGAGAGAAAGAGAGAGAGAGAGTCGCCGGCCACCGGAGGTTTTCAAATTTTCCGGCCGAGTTACTGCACATGCGCCGGCCAGCCAGGTTGCCCTCCTCATTTCCGGCAAAACCTCCAAATTTCACGGTGAACGGCCGCCGGACGCGCCCAGATCGGACGTCCGAAGTTCGGCGGCGAGTTTTTCCCCTCCACCGCCGGCCACTGCAAATCGACCCACTTCCGGCCACACGCGCCGTACACCTATCATCCTCTCCTCAAGTCCGGCCGACCCACCAAAAATCACGGCCATCGGACCACCGACGCACCGGGATCGGAGCGTTTTCCGGCGAGGGGCCGAAAATCTTCAAACGGTGATTTCTCCGCCGTTCGGCCTCCATTTTGCTCACCGCCGGTCCGGTTGGGTTGCTCTCCACACAATCTACAAGTCTACAAAATTTCACAGCCAACGGCCACCGTACGCGCTGCCGCCGGCGACGGTTGCCGGTGACCGCAGCGGCTCGCCGGAAAATACTGTTCCGGCGAGTATCCAGTTTTTCGACCGGCTCCAGTCCGCTGTGTTGGACCTCCTGAACCCGAATCCGGCATCCGTTTCCGCCAATTCGTGACGGTTTGGGAGAATTGCGGAGCCGAAACCCGAAAAGCTTCCCGACGAAATTCCGACCCCGTCGGGTACGATCATCGGAAATTAAGGTCGGATCTGTGATTAGCATCACTCGAGCTTCGATTCGGTATATAATTCGTAAATTTTAGTTATCGCTTGGTGTTCGCTCCCCGGGTACCCATTTGGGGATTACCCGAATAAAATATTAATATTTATGGTTTGGTACTGTGGATGTTTTAGGTGCACGTGCGAGTAGCGGAGTCGATCCTACGGAGGATCTTGATTGAGATACGTGCATAAGGTGAGTGACCCATCTTCAAATTTATTTTGGGGAATTTAATTGGTGAATATATTATGTGTGATTTAAATATTTGGAATTTAAATTCTATGTGCCAAATATTCATTCAATTTATTGTGGAATTATTTATGAATTTATTGGATTTAAGAAAATGTGCATTTTATAAAATTATGCCATGTGAAATTATTTTATGGATTTGAGGATTTTGAAATTGGTGTGGTTTTAATAGTAAAATGGGCACGATTTGATTTTCAAATATTTCAAAGAAAATATTTTGTTATGTTGGTGATTTCAATTTTTATAAAATATGCTCATGGAATATTATGAGATTTGATTATGGTATTTCGAGAAATTATTTATGCTTGGAAAAATGTGGATATTTGAATTGATGGATTTGGGAGTTGGTGGATTTGAAAATCATGGAATTTATGGCATTGATTATAAAGAAATTGTGGAGAATTTCCCTGGTTCAAGCGGATGGAAAATACCCGCTATATTTATGCCCGCTATGCTTATGAAAAATGTGAAAATTGTTTTATAATTTAAATTGCGGATTTTATAATTTTTAGATGCACCGTGCACGTACTGGTGTTCTGATTATGTGATATGGTATATGTGATATGGATATTGTGCACACGGATATGATTAGCGCGCAGGTGGGTGTGAGTAGCGCGCAGGTGATATTATGAGGGTGTCCTGTGGATGCCATCGGAGAGGGTGGCCACCCCCCTTTGGCCGGGACACCAGGTTAGCAGCGGCGCAGTGGGACGCCACGCGACCGTATGCCGGTTTCTTTCTATAACCTCCTGTCTGGCGGTACCTCGGGACGCTGGATACTGTTGGCGCCACTGGTATATAGTGGGTGCATCAACTGATTTTCGAAACTGTATTTTAAAAATAAAATGTTTTAAAGCTGTGTTGGAACTAAAATTAATTATTACCATTTCTGGTATTTATTTGATGTCTTGGTTTTCGGGGAATATGAATAAAGGGTTTTGTGTAAATGTTTTAAAAGGAGAACCTTTCCAACTGAGAGAATTGTAAGGGTTTTGAGAGAAAATATTATTTCCAATTAATTATTATTTATATACCTATTACCGTGGTATTATATTGTCTAGTAGTAGGGTCGCTCACTGAGATGATTAGCATCTCACACTCTTAAATTCTGATCCTCTAGGTACCAGGTTGTCGGTGTTCACTCGGAGCAGATTTGATCTTCCTCGCTGTATTTGTTCGTGCAGTACCTTGTTCTTCTTTTACTGCAATTGTAATATTTCTTTCACTCTTGCTGTATTCTATACTTTGTAGTATGTCATAAAGCTCTGTATACTGTATGGGACACTTATGCATTTAAATTGCACTGGATTATTGTATTTTTATTTTGGAGTGCTGAAATTTGTGGAACCAGTTTGTAGTACTGTGGGAGAAATAAGGGGACAATTATAGAAGTGTGTTTTCAGTGCAGGGAATTTTGTGGTAAGTCCATCCCTTAGGGGAGGTTCTGCCGGATTTTCCACAGGAGGGTCCGGTAGGGTTCCCTGGGATCAGGGCTTGTCTAGGGTTCCGGTGGGGAACTTTGGACGGGTCCTGACAGTTGGTATCAGAGCCAGTACCCGGATCGGTGTGCCAGCGAGGACGCTGGGCCCCCAGGGGGGAGGATTGTAACATCCCACATCGGTTGGAGAGGGGCACGAAGCAGTCTTTATAAGGCTGTGGATACCTCTCCCTTCAGGACGCGTTTTGTGAGCAAAACCTTGAGGCCAGGGGGGAGAGAGGGTGTGAACCCTGGGCCAAAGAGGACAATATCCTGATGCGGGTGGTCTGGGCTGTGACAGTTGGTATCAGAGCATAGGTTCTTGTAATCCTAAGAGACTGTGCATTGCTGTACAGCCCATCCGTAAATTTCTTCCTTTTGCAATCGTGCTTAAGTGTCCCTGTTTCTAAACTCTTGTTTGTTTCCTCAGAATCTACTACGATGAGTCGGTGGGACACACGTAGAACTCGGGAGCGCTCGGCTGAGAGTTCCGGGAGTCGATCAAGCCTTAGAAATTTGGTATCTCAGCTAACTAGAGCCTTAGGAGGTTCAAGCTCCAGTAACCGATCCGTGGATCAGGCTCGACGTTTAGGAGCCGTGGAGTTCGATGGAAGCCAAGGCCCAGCTGCAGCCTTGAAGTGGCTATCCAGCATGGAGAAAATGTTGGAAGAGGGGATGTAGTGCCCCGATGAGGATATGGTGAGGATTTCTGGGTTCATGTTAGAGGGAGACGCCCGGAAGTGGTGGCAGATGGAGAAGACCCGCAGAAGGCATACGTGGGACCAGTTCAAGATTGCCTTCTCTACTGAGTTCTATCCTCCTGCCTACCGTGAGGCGAGAAGGAGAGAGTTCGAGGAACTGCGCCAGGGGAACATGACGGTGACAGAGTACGAGAGGAGGTTCCGGGAGCTGTCAGAGTTCTGCATGCACCTGATTCCCGATGATCAAGCGAAGAAGGTGAGATTCATAGACGGATTGAAAGAGAGCATCGGCTATACCCTTTCTGGATCAGTACATCCCACCTATCAGTCCACCAGGGATGCAGCGCTCGAGCTAGAGAGATAGGAGGAGATACACAGACCCTCGAGGCGCAGATCGTTCAAAGGTTCGTACAGCGGGGTACCTCGACAGGGGGCATCTAAGAAGAGTCATAGTTCAGGCTCAGACAGTGATGGGTTCAGCCCTCGAGGCAGATTTCAGAGGAGAGGCGGCTATCGTATGCCCCAACCAGCGCGCCATTCTATCAGCGGCGGCACGAGCTCATATCAGCACTCTGGGTTTAGCCCCAAGCCATTCTGCAGACGTTGCAATAGAGAACACCATGGGATTTGCCAGTATGAGGGTGTGTGCTTTCAGTGTGGACAGGCGGGACATATTAAGAGGAATTGCCCTTACGGAGAGGCGGGAGTGTTAGGGGCGAGCCCACCATCACATCAGGCCAATGGATCGCGGGGTCAGAGTTCCCGAGGGAGTTATGCAGTAGGAGGTTCATCGGGATCAGTTCCACAGCCTGTTGGGCCGAGCAGGGGTAGAGGACGGAGGCCCCAGCAGACAGGACAGGGTCGAGTGTTTGCGATGACGCAGCAGGAGGCCCTAGCTACACCGGACGTCGTGACAGGTACATTGAATATAGTCGGTAATGATGCATTGGTACTTATAGACCCGGGAGCAACACATTCATTCATTTCCAAGGAATTCGTCACTCGGGTCGGTATGACCCCTACTCCTTTAGGATGTCTGGTAGAGATAGCCACTCCTGCAGGAGAATCCTTGTGGCCTAGCCAGTTAATCAAGGAATGTTTCTTCTGCATCGAAGATCAAGTGATGGAGGCGGACTTGATCCTGTTGGATCTGTCCGGACTTGATGTAATTTTGGGCATGGATTGGTTGGCAAGGAACCATGCATCTGTAGATTGTTTCAGCAAAGAAGTCACATTCAGGAGGCCAGGGTTGCCAGAAGTAGTATTCCGTGGAGGAGTTGGAAGGCCCTTACCGAGGTTGATATCTACCCTTACCGCCAAGAAGCTACTGAATAAAGGTTGCCAGGGGTATTTGGCTCATGTGATAGATACCCGAGTAAGTGGGGTCAGGTTGGAAGACATGCCCGTTGTGAGGGATTTCCCGGACGTGTTTCCTGAGGAGTTACCAGGATTGCCTCCGGAAAGGGAAGTTGACTTTCCCATTGAATTGATTCCAGGCACTGTGCCTATTTCTCTACCACCATATCGGATGGCTCCAGCGGAGTTAAGGGAGCTAAAGATCCAATTGCAAGATTTGGTAGATAAGGTGTTTATTAGACCAAGTATATCACCGTGGGGAGCCCCAGTTTTGTTTGTAAAGAAGAAGGATGGTAGTTTAAGGCTGTGTATAGACTACCGACAACTTAATAAGGTCACCATCCCTAATCGCTATCCGTTGCCAAGGATTGATGATCTATTCGACCAACTCCAAGGTGCCAAGGTGTTCTCCAAGATCGACTTGAGGTCGGGGTACCATCAGTTAAGGATCCGAGAGTCGGACATCCCTAAGACTGCCTTTAGGACGAGGTACGGACACTATGAATTCCTAGTGATGTCGTTCGGACTCACCAATGCCCCAGCAGCTTTCATGGACTTGATGAATAGGGTGTTTCGTCCATACTTGGATCGTTTTGTCATTGTATTTATCGATGACATTCTGATCTATTCAAGGAGCCGAGAAGAGCACTCGAGACATTTGAAGAGAGTGCTCCAAACTCTAAGGCAGCATCAGCTATATGCTAAGTTTGACAAGTGTGAATTCTGGTTGAATCAAGTGGGTTTTCTCAGACATATCGTGTTGGCAGAAGGTATCTATGTGGACCCTGATAAGGTAAAGGCAGTGTTGAGTTGGGAGCGCCCTACCACTGTGAGGGAGGTACGAAGTTTTCTTGGATTAGCGGGTTACTACCGTCGTTTTATTGAAGGGTTTTCAAGGATTGCCGGGCCGCTTCATAGATTGACCCGAAAGAATGTTGAATTTAGTTGGACGGACAGGTGTGAACAGAGTTTCCAGGAGTTGAAGCAAAAGTTGACATCCGCACCTGTTTTAACTTTACCTGATGGGAATGAAGGTTTTGAAGTTTATTGTGATGCATCCCACCAAGGGTTGGGTTGCATGCTAATGCAGAATCAAAGGGTGGTAGCGTATGCATCTCGGCAATTGAAGCAGCACGAACAGAATTACCCTACGCACGACTTAGAATTGGCGGCGGTAGTCTTTGCTCTAAAGAAGTGGAGGCACTACTTGTATGGGGCCACATGCCAAATCTATACCGACCACAAGAGCCTCAAGTACATTTTCACTCAGAAGGAGTTAAATATGAGGCAAAGGTGATGGATGGAGTTGTTAAAGGATTATGACTGTGTGATTGATTATCACCCAGGCAAGGCGAATGTAGTGGCAGATGCTTTGAGTAGAAAGGCTACTGGATCCCTTGCTCACGTCCAAGTCATCCAACTACCTCTCATGGTGGAGTTGAAGAAGATGGGGGTGTTAATGCATATGCACCCTTCAGGAGTTCTTATGGCTAGCTTCCAGGTACGACCGATGTTGGTAGATCGTATAGTAGAGATCCAAATGGAAGACCCTAAGTTGAGGACAATTAAGGGCAAGGTACAAGAAGGTCTTGATCCGGAATTTTCCATAAGGAGGGATGGAGCCCTCGTGTATAAAGGATGACTTTGTGTTCCGGATATCCCAGGACTCAAGAAGGAGATTTTAGAGGAGGCGTATAGCTCGATGTATGCGATGCATCCTGGGAGTACCAAGATGTACCGGACGCTTGTTAAGTATTATTGGTGGATTGGTATGAAGAGAGAGGTGGCAGACTTCGTATCAAAGTGTTTGATTTGTCAACAAGTGAAAGCAGAAAGACAAAAGCCTTCGGGACTACTCCAATCCTTACCGATTCCTGTGTGGAAGTGGGAAGAACTCAACATGGACTTCGTATTCAAGCTTCCTTCCACACCTAGAAGGTACGACGGCATTTGGGTAATCATTGATCGTCTCACCAAGTCGGCACACTTCCTACCGGTGCGAGAACGTTTTTCACCCGAGAAGTTAGCTCAGTTGTTCGTGCAACGCATTGTAAGTCTTCATGGAGTATCGTTAGCCATCGTCTCCGATCGAGATCCGCGCTTTACTTCACGACTATGGCGGAAGTTGGCTGATGCACTAGGAGCAAGACTTAACTACAGCACCGCTTTTCACCCGCAATCCGATGGACAAGCAGAGCGCACAATTCAGACATTAGAAGACATGCTAAGGTCTTGCATTATGCAATTTTGCGGTAGCTGGGATGAACAACTGCTATTGATAGAGTTTGTCTACAACAACAGTTATCAGGCGAGTATTGGGATGTCCCCGTATGAAGCTTTATATGGGAGGCAGTGTCGGACACCATTGTGTTGGAGTGAGGTAGGAGAAGAGAGGCTCCTTGCAACAAATAATGCGGTCGGATCTGAGTATTTAAGGATGACCTTGGACAAGGTGAAGATCATTAGGGATCGATTGAAGGTTGCCCAAGATCGACAGAAGAGTTACGCCGATGTGCGTAGAAAGGATTTGGAATTCGAGGTAGGAGATTGGGTATTCCTAAAACTATCTCCATGGAAAGGAGTAGTACGTTTTGGTCGACGAGGTAAGTTGGGTCCTCGTTATATTGGGCCTTACGAGGTTACGGAGAGGATTGGCCCTGTGGCGTATAGGTTGGCGTTACCAGAAGAGCTAGCTCGAGTACACAACGTATTTCATATGTCGATGCTACGGAAGTATATTGCAGACCCTTCGCACGTACTCGAGAGTCCGGACATAGAGATAAGGGAAGATCTTTCGTATGAGGAGCAGCCAGTACAGATTTTGGATCGCGAGGAACGGACGCTACGCAACAAGACTATTCCTCTAGTTAAGGTCTTATGGCGGAACCACTTAGTCGAGGAAGCAACGTGGGAAACCGAAGCACAGATGCGCGAGCAGTACCCGTATCTGTTCCAGTGACGTGCGGAAATTTCGAGGATGAAATTTTTGTAAGGGGGGAAGGTTGTAACACCCCGTCCCAAATCGCACCGGAATCCGTGCACGTTGACCGAGGTTGACTGTTGATCGAGCGGGTCAAAAGTTGACTTTTTGCTCTAGTTGGAATTTCGAGTTGACCAGGGTACTGTGGCGAAGTGCATGACGCCATGAGTTCGTAGACTAGTAGCACGTCAAAAATGGAGCTACAGTTTGAAAGTAATGGGCGAAACAAGTTGAAGTGCAAACTGTCCAAAAGGTACCGGGAGTTGACTTTTTCTTGTAATGTAATTTTGAGTTGACTCTTATATGGTTGTAAAGTACTCGTCGATACGAGTTCATAGACTAGCGGCACGCTTAAATCGAACATTTGGTTAAAAAGTTACGGACGTTTGAAATTCGCCGGATACCGTATTATTTTAATATATCTGGCTTAAGTGCACAGTAACGCCACGTGTCAGATTCTGATTGGTCCACGTGGCATGAACAGTGTCACACAGGGGTTTTTATTTGTTAAAACACTAGGGGAAGAGAGAGAAAGAGAGAGAGAGAGTCGCCGGCCACCGGAGGTTTTCAAATTTTCCGGCCGAGTTACTGCACACGCGCCAGCCAGCCAGGTTGCCCTCCTCATTTCCGGCAAAACCTCCAAATTTCACGGTGAACGGCCGCCAGATGCGCCCGGATCGGACGTCCGAAGTTCGGCGGCGAGTTTTTCCCCTCCACCGCCGGCCACCGCAAATCGACCCACTTCCGGCCATTTTCCGGCCACACGCGCTGTACACCTATCATCCTCTCCTCATGTCCGGCCGACCCAGCAAAAATCACGGCCATCGGACCACCGACGCGCCGGGATCGGAGCGTTTTCCGGCGAGGGACCGGAAATCTTCAAACGGTGATTTCTCCGCCGTCCGACCTCCGTTTTGCTCACCGCCTGTCCGGTTGGGTTGCTCTCCTCACGATCTACAAGTCTGCAAAATTTCACAGCCAACGACCACCGCACGCGCCGCCGCCGGCGACGGTTGTCGGTGACCGCAGTGGCTCGCCGGAAAATACTGTTCCGGCGAGTACCCAGTTTTCCGACCGGCTCCAGTCCGCTGTGTTTGACCTCCTGAACCCGAATCCGGCATCCGTTTCCGCCAATTCACGACGGTTTGGAAGAATTGCGGAGCCGAAACCCGAAAAGCTTCCCGACGAAATTCCGACCCCGTCGGGTACAATCATCGGAAATTAAGACCGGATCTGTGATTAGCATCACTCGAGCTTCGATTCGGTATATAATTCGTAAATTTTAGTTATCGCTTGGTGTTCGCTCCCCGGGTACCCATTTGGGGATTACCCGAATAAAATATTAATATTTATGGTTTGGTACTGTGGATGTAATATTCTGACTAGAGAAAATGCCTTAAGTTTGTTGATCGGGTTTGACCAAGATTTACTGGGGTTGACAGGTAGGTTATATGGTTGACTTATTACTATGAGAGGAATTTTGAGTTGACCAAGATACCATGGCAAAGTACTCATCGACATGAGTTCATAGACTAGTAGTACACCAAAATCGAAGTTAAGAATTGAAAGTTATGGTCTAAACAAGATGTGATCAGAATTGATCAACGAGCCTATAGTTGATTTTTTATCCATATGGGTTTTGATGTTGCCTCATATACTATGTGATAATGCTCGTCGATATTATATCCATAGACTAATGGCTTGCGTAATTTGGACCTATATTTGAAAAGTTACAGATCCGTAAAGTTGTACCTATTTTTTCCGAAACTGATTTTACCGGATAGTGGAATAATTAAAGGAGCCTTTAGTTTGTACCCGAAACTTCAGAAAGGATGAAGAATAAACCTATATATACGTATACGTACTAAAATACTAATATATATGTATACTTATTGAAATACTATCTCCAAGCCAAATGATTAATGTGTCATCAGTTGAGATGTGCCACATGCCACGTTTAGAAAGATGCCCATGTGTCATGACAAGAAAGATGCTACATGTCATCCTTAATAAAATATTATATTATATTATTATTTTTTTCTTTATTTTTATTTTCTTTTATTTTCTCTTTCATTTTCTTTTTCTTTTCTCCCCCCCCCCCTCCCCTTTCTCTCTCACGTGCACCTCTCTCTCTCTCTTCCTCCCTCCCTTTCTGGTCCCCGTGGGAAGTCGACTTTCCAGTCACCCTTACGATGCATGCGTGGGCCATGGACAGTGCCCATGAGATTTCTATTCGGCAACCGGAATGACATAGCAAACCGTTGTTGGATGCGCCCAGATTGAGCATCTCTCAC
Source organism: Ziziphus jujuba (assembly GCF_031755915.1). Lineage (NCBI taxonomy): Eukaryota > Viridiplantae > Streptophyta > Magnoliopsida > Rosales > Rhamnaceae > Ziziphus > Ziziphus jujuba. The sequence goes on from NC_083390.1 coordinate 11,104,792, forward strand.
TGGCAATGGTGAAGCCGACTTTCTGGCGATCCGGCCACCTCCCAGCCTAATTGATATTCCTTCCTACATTTTTGGAGCTCTTGAGCTCGATTTTGAGCTCCATTTAGCTTAATAGCCTACCGTTTTGGAAATATGGCGAGTTAGACATTGGCCGAAGATTCTTATTGATTTTTCAGCCACCGCCGGTGGAATTGAGTCCAATGGAGGTTAGTAACTTGTTCCTCATCTCTTTAGTTTTCCATTGATACCTTATTTGTGAATTATGATGGTGTACTTGAAAAGTTGCCATTTTTGAATAAATTATTATTATTAAATGTGAGAAATTGAAAAATTGAATTAAATTGTATATATATATATTGTGATGTATGAATACATGTATATATATTTATATAAATATACATTTGTTGAAAGCTTTGCATATATACATATCAAAATATATATGTGGACAGTTATATTTGTTAAGATATGCTTGTTAAAGGTTTTTTTGTATATATTTAAATGCATGAATATATATATATGTGTGTGTGTGTGAATAATATATATATATATATATACATATTTGTATGTATATGTATGTGTAAATATATATGTGTTTATACATATATATCAATGTGTACATACTTGCCAAAAGGTTGTACATATGTGTATATGTGTGTGAATGAATATTTTGTGTTATTTAACATTTGGAAAAGTACTATTATGTTATTTTATGTGATTTATTTATATCTGCTATATAATATTTATTATATGGTTTGAAGAAATTAATTGTGTTTATCTATTTTTGTATTTATTTCGTATGATTAAATGTATTTATGTGAAATTTAATTATATGTTAATTTTATGTGATTTAATATAATTTTTGCATAAATAGCTTTTAAGGATTTAAGAAATATAATAATTTTTAGTCTATAAAAATATACTTGTGTATTCGGAAAATATGTGAAATTGAAATTATTATAGAAGTAAATTAATTTTATAAACTCGTTGAAGTTAAGCGATAGTTTAAAAGGAAATATGGAATTTTATGGATTTACTAAAAATATACAAACTCGATTTTATTTTATTAAATTTTGATATTTATAATATTATAAAATCTTATAGCTTTTAGATGCACCATGCAATACTAGTGTTATGTACTGTATCTGTTTGTTTAGCACACAAGTTTGTGTAGTCATCCTATAGGATGTCATGTATTTGAAGGTTGGCAAGTATTACACAGTGAACATCAACCGCCCTCATCCATGACCAGGATGATTGTTATAAACATCGGTATTATTGAGACGACAAGACGATCATTTGTAAGTTTCTCTCTTTAATCTCCCCGTCAGAGTAGTACTTGCGATGCTGGGTACCATCTGGCTCCACTGGTATATAGAGTGGTGCATCAAGTTGTTATGGTTTTAGATGCACTACACAGTACTGGTGTTCTGTACTATATTGTTGATCAGTGAGCAAGTTTGTATGGTCATCATATAGGATGCCATAGACCTGACGGTTGGCAAGTATTACACAGTGAGTATCAACCGCCTCCTTCCATGCCTAGGATGATTGTTATAAACGTCAGACCCGTTGAGGCATAAAGGTGACCGTTTGCAGGTTTCTCTCTTTAACCTCCCCATCAAGTAGTACTCGGGACATCGGGTATTGTCTGGCACTATTGGTATATTGTTTGGTGCATCAAGTATCTTTTTCATATATATACGTATATTTATATATATTATTGATGTGATTCCGCCCGAGCCCGCTCCATCGATAACCCGCTGGGGTGCTGACTTGACACGGATGAAGACTAGGCCAATCACAAGAGCTCAAATTAAGAGATTTAAGGACAACCTGAGAGTATTTATACAGGGGGTAATCAATCTCAACAGAGCTTGTCTATACTTGAAGATACAAAGCCTATTCTAAGCATCCAAGTGGTGGAAGCCAATACGGACCCGGGTGACGGTTTTGGTACATGTTTGGAGTCCGAGAAGCATGAAATGGTTCCAATGCTTTATGGGTTCAATACATATGCCTAAGAGGTCATGGAATCAAGTTAAAGCAGCCTCAAATGCAATCAAAAAGGGCTTGTACGGACAGCATCAACAATTTGGCCGAATTTGCTATATTGCTTGCTGGCTTTACTATATTTTACTGCATTAGCCTTTTCTTATTTTTCCAAGCATGGGCAACATGTGGGACTTCATATTCAGCTTATTTGGCATCCTACAAAGCATCTAGAAGTTGATTTGGAGCTCAAAGAGGTCAAAGATTGATCAAAGTCAACTTGATCAAAAGGCTAGCATTTTTAGTTTCCTAATTTGTTTTTTACTTTTTGTTTTAGGAAACTACCATTACTTTTTGACTTTTATTTATTTATTTTCTGGACAAATAACTTTAGGAAGGTTTTTATTTTATTCTTTCTATTGTAAATTAGTTAATTCCTAATTTAATATAAAGGAATTAATTAATCAAACTTAGATTAGGAAAAGAAGTATAGTTTCGGCCAATTAGGTTTCTTTATGTGTGGTGGCCAGATTTCTTTATTTTTAGGGTTTTATTTCGTGGCTTTGTAGCCTATTTAAAGGCTTATTTTTCAATATGAATACAACTTTGATTTGATTAAGAAAATACTTGTGAGATTAATTATCTCTCTGTTCTTTAAGAACACCTAAAACACCATTAGAGAATTTGTTGTTTTAGCTTGACTTATCAATAGGTTTTCCATCCCCTATTGTGGTGTCTACATTATACCAAGGTTTCTAACCACAGGTTGGTTAGGGGTTGAGGTCCATTCCATTAGAACTTGAACTTAATTAAAGATTCGGGCTAATATAATACGGGTTTAGGAGCAGGTCGTCCTAGGTTCTTATCAATTATGTTATGTTTATATATACCACACCATACGAGGACAACGATCCAAGTTGGTCCATGAATGGCTTAGCTTCATAACTATGGTACCTACGAGTTCAGGGGGTTAAATGGTCATATAGGCAACTATCTTAGACCGTATTGGTCGTAGTGTACCAGCAACAGCTGATATTATGGGATCGCGTATTAGAATGTTATATGGTATCGTATGTATCTCTGATACAACTGTACATATTTCGTAGTATATATATGAATCTTGGAACTGATTTTGCCAGGTTGTGGAATATTTAAAGAAGCCTTTGATTTGTGCCACGTACTAGTGGGGATGTGTCATGTGTCATGTTTAAAAATGCTACATGTCACGACAAGAAAGATGCCACGTGTCATCCTTAATAAAATATTATATTATATATATATTTTTTTCTTTTTCTTTTTCTTTTCTCTCCCCCTCCTCCTTCTCTCTCACATGTACCTTTCTCCCCCCACCCCCCCCCCCCCTCTTCCCTTTTGGGTCCCCATCGGAATTCAACTTTACAAACCTGTAACTTTTTAACCGTAAGTTCAAATTATGCATGCTGCCAGTTTAGGGACTCGTATCGGTGAGTACTATCACATAGTACATGAGTCAATATCAAAAGCCATATGGATAAAAAGTCAACTCTGGACTCGTCGATCAGTTCTGATCGCATCTTGTTTAGACTACGACTTTCAATTCTTAACTCCAATTTTGGCATACTACTAGCTTATAAATTTATATCGACGAGTACTTTACCATGGTACTTCAGTCAATATAAAATTTCTCTCATAGTAAAAAATCAACTTCAAAACCTACTTGGTCAACCTCGTCAACCTTGGTCAAATCCGATGAAAAATTCAAACTTAGATATTTTTTCAAATCAGAATGTTACACTAAGTATTCTATACATTTGAAGTTGAGATTGTTTGTAGGCAATGCAAATCCTACATAGAATAAATAGTATGCATCCTTTGCATTTTGGAGGCTTTATTTTAAAAAAAAAAAAATCCCTTTTTACGTTCATATTTATTGGAAGAGTGATAAAATTGTCTTAAACATATCGTCATATAAATCGAGTCTTATCGTCATATAAATCGAGTCTTGAACCCAAAATATTTTTTAGTCTCTATTTTTACACAACCTTCCAACAATTATTAATAAATTTATTTTGGATTTTAATTTTTATCCAAGATGAAGATGAGAGAATATATATATATATATATATACACACACACACACATATATATATATATATATATATTACAACAAAATTACCCACTTGCTGTCCTTGCATATTGACTTTAGATGCAGCCCCTCCAAATCATTAAAAAATGAAAACTGCAAAAGAAAATTGTTAACAATATCAACCTCGAAGTAAGACAATTAAACATGTTGAATTTTATATCTGTAATATGAATTATGGGTAAGAATCCCTTTCTAAATCTAGTATTAATTTTTCCCGTGATCACTGAAAAAGTTACTCTTATACCAAAAAAAAAAAAAAAAAATGCTATGTTAGTAGTACGTTGACGGAAGTGACATTCTTGTAGAACGCAACATGAAATATAAAAATATCATTTCGCTCCAAAAGCATTAAACAAAAGCATACACAAATGTATATAACCTGCTCATAATGCAAAAATATTATTTAAGTAATTAGGCTCTCACATGTTCTCCTTCATCAAACGGTTGTTCTAACCTCAAACATGCTTGGGATTTCTCTTTTATATTCCTGTATTCTCATACTAATAATATCTATATATATATATATAATCTTGAACATATTCCTAAAAATGTTTGCTAAAGGGATTAAGCCCATAAAGCAAAGCATGTGGCCAACCTAACCACTTCTTTACAGGGAATTCTTTATTTTGCAACTATACGTATATAATATATATACATATGTATAGTAAAAAAATCATATATATATATATATATATTAATTTATATATATTATAAATAAGTTGGCATTGGGATCCGTAAAGTATTATCAAAATGCCAAAATTTCCAGGCAAAGCTCTAAAAAATTGTTTGATCCCCTGTTCACATGATGAACCTTGAGAAATTAATAAAAATAGAATAACATATTATATATAACATGCATAACGGGGCAATATAATCTTGCTTTGCATTTCTTGAGCCTCAACTGTGGGTATCCAGAACGGTTCGCTGTGTATGCTGCAGAATCTGTCACATGCATGCTCTTGTATTCTTATTTATTTATTTATTTCAATTTAATCTATTTATCTGTTATAATACAGTGGTTTCCCAACCACTCTAAAATCTATAAACCCCGGCCCCTTGCTTCAACAGTTAAGGCCCATTCATAAGGATTTGCTTCTGATTTGCTGATAATTTAATACTATGGATTTAATCTCGATCTTCATAATATAACCTTAAAAATGTGTTGGTTAATTAATTTTTGTTGTGGCGAATTCTGGTAATTAGTGTTGAATTAATTAGAACACATTAATGCTCAGTATATATATATATATATATATTAATTCATATTAATATGTTCATATGTGCTTGTGTCTATATTTATTATTAGAGCTTGAAGATTTATACATGTTGGAGCAAAAAATGAATTTTATAACAGCATGAAATTAAGATCCAAAAACATATGGGAGAGGGATCGTCATCAATAGATGAGTTTCCTTTTTCTTTTTTCTTTTTTTTTATTTTTTTTGACAAAATCTGTGGATAAATTCAATATATTTATATCTCAAAGATAGTAGAAATTTTTTTTATTTTAAATGAGGGAACTAAATTAAAGTTCAATTTGTAGTTGATCAAAATGAGTGAGGTCTAAAATTAGATTGTACAGGATGCATGTAGATCTTTGTTCTATTTTCCCTATCTGATCAATAATAAAATCTTATCTCTCATCTAAAAAATTTTTATACTACTTTATTTGTTTAGTTTATAATATTTTTTTCCTTTCGCTACGATGTTTCACATAAGATGAAATTTAGTACTCATCCGGTAGAAATATAGACAGAAAAATATCAAGGCTTTCGATACACCATTTTGCGCTACTACTAATTTGGTCCAACAATTCAAAAAAATAATAATAATAATAATAAAAATTGTTTGCAAACAAAAAAAAAAAAAAAAAAGGAAAGAAAGAATTATAGGGATAAATAAGAGCACTAGCAGGTCTGATTGACATTATTTTGCATGTATTAGTACACGTGTTCCTTTTGCTTTTTTAACTCAAATATCTCAGCAAAAGTACAAGATTGCGACTGAGGACATCTATCTTTAGGTCACTCAAAAAATCAAAATATGTTGGAAGTGTATAGCAAAGCGCATTAGATTGTGGGGAGAAAAAGAGAAGTGAGTGAAAGGAGATGTATATTGAAAAGCAATTAGGAAAGGGACTGTGGGATGCTAGGAGTGGGTGACAGTGGGTTCACATGAATTAATTCTTCTATATATTTGAAAAAATTAAAATTGAAAAAATTATATATATATATATATATATATATATACCTGGCAATTCGGGTTGGTGGGTCGTGTTCGTGTCAACCCGTTTAATAATCGTGTCAAAAATGCCTAACCCGAACACGACCCATTTATTAATCGTGTCAGGTACCTAAAATACTAACCCGACCTGTTTATAAACAGGTCAACACGACACGACCCGTTTAACACGATTATTTTAACGGGTCATGTTGACTTATTAACTCGTTAACCTGAAATTGACCTATTAACCCGAAAACTAACCTATTAACCCGTTAACTCGAAAATTAACCTATTAACCCGAAATTTTTTTTTATTTTTATGTTTTTGTTTTATTAAAGATGTATTTTTTGTTTTTAAAAAATTAGTAATAGAAAATTATTTTTATAAAATTTTTAAGTTATAATATTTTTTAGTTATTAAATATTATATTAGTGATAAAATATTAATTTAAAATTAAATTTAAATGGGTTGTAATAGGTATATAATCGTGTCGGGTTGAAACTGACACGTTTAATAAATGGGTCGTAACGGGTCAATTTCGAGTTAAACAGGTCAACCCGAAAATGACACGATTAATAATCGTGTTAAACGGGTTGACCCGATTATGATCCGAACCCATTTATAATAAACCCAAACCCATTTATTCCGTGTCGTTTTCGAGTCGTGTTGCCGTGTCATGATCCAAATTGCCAGGTCTATATATATATATATATCTATATATATATATATATTTATACACGTATAAAAGAGAAGAGAAAGATGATAGAATGGCCATGGAGATAAAACTTTTTGTACAATATATGAGTATGATATGATCCACTAAGTCATTTATAATCCAACACTCGTAAAATTTATATATTTTACTTGGATATTCCTTGTTACACAAATAACATGATATAACTATTAGATATAACACTTTGTCGAGTGAAAAATGGTGAATGTGCCAATCCCAATGGTGATGATAAGCAAAAGAGAGGTGAGGATTGAGTAACAGAGAGTAGAGGAATACATGGGGGCTGTTCTTCTATTGCCCATTTTTTGGTTTGTCTTCATATGAAAATTGCCAATGTCCCCCTCACGAGAATGACCATTTCCAACTTCCCTTGTTTTCTTCTACCCTTCCATCTGCTTGTCGTTTTTGCATCTTGGAATGTGTGTTTGATACTCTCTCTCTCTCTCTCTCTCTAAATTCTTTTATTAACTTTGGAGTAGATTTCATTCACCATTGCTACTGCTCCCATGAAATCAGCAAAAAAAAATCATTACAATGACTTCCTTCAAAGCACTTGAAAAAGCATATTTTTCTTTTAACAGTACAAAGACACATGATTCCAAAGCAAGGAAAAGAAAATGTAAGCAGAGAATCCCTTTTTATTTTTATAGGTCATGCTAGAGCTGCATAACCATTCACTAGCTAGCATATTTAATTTTACTTGGATTTTTTTTTTCTTTTTTAATCAAACCTAGTAAACGCCCTGATCTTTTCTAACCTAGAAAAACATGGTATAAAAAATTTCAAAAAAATAAAATTAAAAAACAGATAACCTTTTTATTCCTCTATAAAAATTATCAGCTCCCAAAAAAAGTAGAAATTAACTTCAACTTGATATATCTGCTTTAAAAATTTATACAACACTCCCACGTACCAAAAAACAAAAACATGGATATCTTAAAATTAATAACTCATAATATATGGTAGTTAGTTGCCCTTCCCTTCGCTTGGAATTTCACAGATCCATTTGGTATGATATTCCCAATTTTTCGATTGAACACCCTTTTTCTTTTTTTTCTTTTTTTCTTTTTTAATTTTTTTTTAAGAGTACCTCCAAATTTTTCAATTGAAATGTTGCTGTTCCAACCACGGCCAAAACCCAGATTGATCATCAATCCCACAAAACATGTTGCTCAAGCTTTCCTCTTTCACCATATGATCAATATTATTATTATTGTTGTTCTTCTGGCATTGTAGATGATCAGGTCCTCTTGATGATGAATTTTGAAAAAGCTGTGCCACACCTGTTGGCCTTATGGATGAAGGAAAAAGAGTTCTTCTTGTGATTGGATGGCTGTCAATTGCTGGTGTTCTTGAAATATCCAACTTTATTTCAGAGCTGTTCTCACTTCTATTACTGCAAGACCCTTCTGTTTCTTTATTGAGATTGATAGATTCAGTTGGTTCTCTATTTTTCAATGCCAATATCTGCAACCCCATTAATTAATTAATTAATTAATTAACAAGATAAACCAAATACCCAAAAAAATAATATAAAAAATATAATTTAGATATGATGAGGTTTTGCCTAGTTAATTGTGCAAGAAAGATCTGTCCTTCAAATGATTACCCTTTTTGCCCCAAAAAATGATCAATCAATCCATCATTTAAGAAAAAAAAAAAAAAAAAAAAAAAAAGCTGCATCTATTATCAGAAAAGTGAACTTTTTAATCCCTAGTTTTGTGGTTCATTATGCTCAACAACAGAAAATAAAAGGGTCTGGAAAAATCATGATGTATAACAGGAAAAAAAAAAAAAAAAAAAGTCAAAAAGCATAAATCACTCATGTTAAAAGAAGGATCATGATTACAAAACTATGTTTCTAGAGAATCGAAAAGAAAAACACCATGCAAAACTTGAATGTATTTTCTACAAATCTCGAACTCAATTTAACAAAAGAAAGAAAAAAAAACACTTTTGGAAAACAAATAAATAAATTCCAACCTCTGCTTGAAGTTTTTGGTTCTGAGTTTGTAAAGCATCATTATCTGCTTTAATTGCTTCAAACTGTCTTTTAAGAAGTTCATAATCTTTCTCCAACTGCTTTGTCTTCCACCTTGCTCTTCTGTTCTGAAACCAAATAGCAATCTGTCTTGGTTGCAGACCCAAAGCCCTAGCCAATTGCATTTTTCTCTCAGGCTCAAGCTTATTACCCAACTCAAAGTTCTTCTCCAGTGTCTTAACCTGTTCCATGTTTAATCTTCTCTTCTTCTCCCCAGCTTGTGATCCATCATCGGACAGATCGTCTTCTCCATTTGCCTCCTCCCCCAATTCAATCCCTGAAAATGACATCGATTTCTTCCCTAGAAAAGATGCAACACCTGCAACAACCAGACCAAAAAAAAAATAAAATTGGAAACCCATTACAGGCAAGAATGTATAGAGATAAACAGTGATTCTCTTATCCAAAAAATTTTTGTCCAGGATCGTCCAGGAAAATATCCCACCAACATCGTTATAATATTCCTGGATAAGAGGATTTTTATGGAGGTAAATATATATATATATATATATATATATAGAGAGAGAGAGAGAGAGAGAGACTACCATGAAAGTCTTGAGGTGTGCATGGAGGAAGAATTGGATTGAGAGAAGTTGGAGGTTGATGGTCATCTTCATGAGGGGTTTGAAGCATGAAGTTGGTTGGAAAGAATGCCATGGCATTGCCGGTCATGACCACCTTACTAAGATTTTTTACAATTCCAATCTAAATAACTTCAATGATAACCTGTCTGCCATGTTTGAAGAAGTAATAACAAAAAGGAAGAAGAAAGATGGTTGGTCAGATTGGATATGAAGTTTTGAGGTGGGAGAGAAGCTAGCTAGGAATACATGAAAAAGATCTTAATATATCAAAATAAAATTCTTTCATCTATTTTTTTTTTTTTTTTAAGATGAATTTCTTCAATTGGAAGGAGGTGTAGGGACTTATATATCTTACCAGCTTATAGGAAGATTTAGTTTTTCTTTTTATATATTTATTGAGAGAAAATGGGGTTGAGGAGAAAGTGAGAGAGAAATGAATGATTCTATGGTAAGATTGAACCCTTTTTTATGCATTTCTTTTTCGGTCTTTTTTTAACGCCTTAGATAAACAATTTCTTTCTTTCTTTCTTTCTTTCTTTCTTTCTTTCTTTCTTTATTATTTTTTGAAAATTTACCCATAGAAAAGAAATGTACATTTTAATAGATGTTATGTATGATTTGATGTAACACTAACATATCCTTTTGTAAAAAAGGTGCATAATGAGGTAATTAAAAGACTTTAAATTAATATTAAAAAATGAAAAAAATAAAAAATAAAAAGGCTTTTGAGTGGTGTGTGAGCGTATAGATATATTGGGATTAATAATTTTACAGAGTATAGGTCGTTTTCACTCTTAAAAGACAAATACTGCTGTTTTTCTTAACAAAGACAGTTGTCTTTAATATTTATTTCCAAATGGGAAACAGGGCACTTTTCAAGTTAGCTTGATTCCATTGTTAAAAGGGAGTGGGGGGAGAAAATGGAGGTTCATATTTTATGCTTCTTTAATGTGAAGTGGGTGACTTAAAGAAAATAAAGAAATGTTCCTTATGATTCATTAATAAACTTTATAAACTAAAGTATTCCATGTAGCGTAGCTATCTTTTGTTTTCTGGGGTTAAAATAAAAATAAAAAATAAAAAATAAAAATAAAAAGCTAGATTTTTTTGTGCTTCTGTGAAAAAGAAGCTAACAATAGTTGCTCTAAACATGTTTAGTGTATGCCTATATAAGTCATTTATTATCAAGGCCAACATTATATTATTATAGTAAACATTTATGAAATCAACCATTTAAATTTAATTTTAAAAAATATGTCCAATCTAATTAAACAAATTCAATGATTATCATTAGAAATTTTAGTATAATATTATTATATCTACTCATAAAATACTCATTGTATATGTATACATATTGTTCGTCTTTTATACAATGAATTTGGTAATATTACACTAAAAATCAGCCCAATCAATCTTTTAAATTTGTAGACTAAAAAAAAAAAAAACTTTTTTAAATTTAATTTTACAAGATAATTCAACCCAGTTGAATATATTTAAAAAAAATTAATATATATATATATATATTTATGTTTATCATAATTTTTAAGTAGAAGGAGGTTACTGAATAAAGAAGAGAAATGAGTTGGCTGTGTACTTTAGGTTCTAACATGAGGGATTGAATTTTGTAAGTTGAGGAGAGAGAAAGAGAAAAGAGGAGAGAGAGGAGAGGAGAGGAGAGGAGAAGGGGGGCAGGAATCTAGGGGATGGGTCCAATGAGGGGGGGCAGGGTTTGCTACCTAACCCACCAACAGGTATCGTGCATTAGGATGAAGCTCTTTCCCATCATCAATTTATCCCTTTCTATCACCTTCAGCCCCAACCCCAACCCAAACCCAAACCCCCCTGTGTATTACAATGGGTGAAAAAGAAAGATTGAGAGTTGAGAGTGAGAGTTGAGAGTTGAGAGAGAGAGAAAGAGAGTTTTCTTTCCCCCAAATAATAATAATAATAACAATAACAATAAAACCCAAGCATAGCAAAACAAAGCTCTTTTTATAACCCTACTAGAGCTGGTCTTTTTTGTCTTTGTGCCCCCTCCTAATTTATGTGTCCATCTTTATCCCACTGCTGCTCTCTCTACTGCCACACCACCACCCCTATTTGGCCTTTCTCTTTTTCTCTCTCTCCCTCCCTCAATTTCAACATCTATATAAATACATATTAATTAACCCCATATACTATTTTCATTGTATTCTTATCCTATATATCTTACTATGCCAGACCGACAGTGGTGTTCAAGTCACCACAACAGACCTCGTGCTGTGAGAAAATTGCATATCAAGTCGCTTCTTCTTTGGAATGACAAAACAGATGTTTCTTTAAAAATTATAGGTGTGTTCGGGAAGTATTTTTAGAAGTTTAAAACCGTTGCAAACGAGCTAAAAGCACATCTCATGATGATGGTTAAAAAATTAAAAAAAAAATCTAAAAGTAATTTGTAGTGATACTAAGAAAAAATTATATACTTAGTGATTTCAAAAACACCAATTAAGTGATGCTTCATGAATTAATTTTTAAAAGAACCCTAAATCAAAAAAAGGTGATTTAATACTTTCAACTAAACATTATAGTGATTTCTTTTTTTGATTTTTTTTATCTTCTTAAAATTGATTTTTAACATTTAAAACCATCATCATTGATAAGTAGACGATCTTAGAAAATAAGTCTTGATATTATTGATATTTGATGATTTATAGTACAACTAAAGGAATACAATTTTCGAAACCAAATATTTTTCTTAGGTGTATTATTCATAAATGGAGACTAAAAATATATATATATATATATATATATATATATCGAAATGTGTTAATAAAATACCTACTTCTCTCTAAAACCCCATCTCAATTTTCCCTTTTTGTTGAAAACAGTTTTCCCCTTTTCCCACTAAAAGAGACCAATATTTTGCATTTATTTAGTTCCTAATGGGACATCCTGACGACTTAATGTTATTCTTCTCTAATACTAAATTTTGGATTCAAATTAGGTCTAATCTTTTCAAAACTATATCCAACAAAAAAAATGGTCCTTTACACATTCCAATCTTATCAATTTTTAGAAGAGAGAAACCTTATTTTTGGCTTAATTGTACTCCCTTCGAGTTTGATTTAAATCCAACCAGCATCTGTTAAAAAAAAAGAAAAAAAAAAAAAAGGTTTATGATCTGTTAGTCTTTGAATTATAATCATAGGTACACTTTAGTTTTTTAAATTTTTTTTTCTTTTGGCATTTTAACTTCTGAAATTCATTTTTTAATATATTTTGGTTCTTCAATTAATTTTAATCTAAGTTTTAGCAATTTTGAAAGATAAAATACATTTATTATAACAAAGAAATAACAAATTATAAAATCAAATAATTTTACAATTACTTCTGCATATACATTAGGTATACTAAGCATCTTAAAAATTCTAAGAGGTAGACAAAAAAAATTTTAAAACTAAAATACATCCAAAACTAAAATTTAACGACTAAAATGCGGAAAAAAAAAAAAAGCAAAACAAAACAAAACAAAACAAAAAACAAAAAACAAAGTACAATTATAGGTATAATTTAGAAACTAACATAATTAACAATCATAAAAAAAAAAAAAAAAATATCATCTACCGCCATAGTAGTTTTAAAAGATTTGCATTTATCCCCTACTTTTATATTCACACCGTTTGAATTTAATAGCAATCTCTATCATTTGGATCCCCATAAGTGTGTAATTGACATTTTCAGAATAAAAAAAGGTCTCGCTAAAATAAACAGGAACCTCGGGGCTGGGGAGGAATTTTCCCTATTACCCATGTAGTATAATCAGTTTTTCCCCCGTACTTACAGAATCTGTGTGTACTAGGGCCAAAAGAAAATGCAGGAGGGCTACATATATAAGACCAGGATAGTAGGAATTTAATGCAATATTCACCATCAAATGGTGAAAAAAAATAGTACTTTTTCTATACAAAATTACCATTGCAAAAATTATAGCATTCCTATTATTATTATTATAATTATTATTTAATAGCTTTTTTTATTTTTATTTTTTGCGTACCGAATCGAGAAATAGTAGGGTATTGATCTACACCAAAAGGATTCCTTAAGAATGACTATTATATATTTTCCCCTTTTTTTTTATTTCTCTTTCATTCTTTTTCCCTGTTTTACAGACACTGAGGACCCATGAAAAGAACTAAGAATCCAACATCTTGGTCCCTAAAATAGTTAGGTTTAGCTCACAGATTATACATTACCCACAAAATTAGTCCATGATTTAATGGCTTGACAACTGCTTATATGTCTTTCAACTGATTTATTTATTTTTTTATAAAAAAAAAAATTAAATAAGCAAAAGGAAGTTGATTATCAAAACAAGCCAATTTGCATACTATTCGTTACAATTTGGCTACTTGGTTTTGGTTAAAACACAGATAGTGGAGTTTTAGCCGCAAAAATTCTATCATTAAAACTTTCAAATGTAGAGTTTGTGACAAATTCTTGCAAAAACATATACACATTAACAGAGAATTTGATTATTTTAAACAAAAATTCTACCATCACTAAATTTTATACAGGAAACATGGGTATAATTATTTTTCGTTAGCCATCAATTCCATATCTCATCATTTAGTTAATAAATTTTGATGGTACTAATAGTATTGTATCTGAAATATCAAATTACACACCATTCATCAAAATTTGGCTATTTGGTTTCAGTTAACACACAGAATATTGTAGTTTTAGTAGCAAAAATCTATTACTAAAACTTCAATTCCAGAATTAGTGACGAACAATTGCAAAGACATACGTACAAAATATTAATTTTATAGTAATTGGGAATGGGGATTAAGAAGAGCATGCATTGGAGAGAAGTGTTAGAAATGGGAAACATTTTACTGAGATTTGTTTATTTGAGGGGGGTTGGATTGGGTTGGGTTTAAGGGTTGTGAGGTTGTCAAGTGTGACTTTGATGAAGAAATCATTAGCAGCCTTATTCTTAAATGGGGATGTATCTAAGAAGATCATGGGGCCCATTAATATGTATATTGGTGATGATGGGACTTTTGTAGGACCCATTGGAAATACTGCTTTTAAATATTTGGCCAAAGACAAGAGACTCTTGGATGCCTCACATGCCTTTATTAGTTGGAAGCTCTAGGTGTGCCCCATTGGAATGGGGTGGATCCATGTTCCTGTTCACCTCTCTGTTGCTTATTTTGTTTTCTTTTTATTTTTTCCTTTTTATCTCATTTAAAAATCATAAAGAAATAATTATTATTTTTTTAAATAGCTGAATCTTCTCCTTTCATATGCCCTCGTGCTTCTGGTTTGTTCAGCTTAGTCTGATTCCCATGTGCCTTTCTTTGCTTGACGTCACTCACTCTTCTCTATGGAGATTTTTTTATATTATATATAAAATTGATTTTTTTAATTTTATTTTTTTGGGATTTTTCATTAAAAAAAAATTTGAATTATTTATTGGATTTCATTTTGTGGAAGGAGATATGCATTGATAGTGATTCGTCAACTACTGGTCCAGAAATGTTTTCTTTTTTTTATTTTTTTCTTTTTTATTTTAGTCTTGGTCATATGGTGATGCTTTAGCTTTCTCAAGGAAAAAGGTGAACCATTCATCAAAGCCGTCCATCATGCCAGACATCTTCTTGGGTTGGCCAAGACATACCAAAAAGCTATTCATGTCAGAGAGACTTAAACTGGAAAAAGATTCAAAAAGAAAGAAAGAAAAAAAAAAGACTATAAAGTACAATCTATAATTAACCACTCTAATTTTGTTCTCTCAACCAAAGAAGAAAGAAAAAATAATTTTTTTTTAGCTGAAAGAAAAAAAATATATATATATATATATTAATATTAAATGAGAAATTAAACCAAAACATGCCCTAGGGATTTCGTTTACAAATTGAAACTTTATATTTAAAATTCATTTATGTAAATATACATGTATATATATATATATATTAAATGAGAAATTAAACCAAAACATATCCTAGGGATTTCGTTTACAAATTGAAACTTTATATTTAAAATTCATTTTAAGGTTAATCGCACTATAATATCAAGTAGTTCGAGAAAGTTGCATTTTTTATTTTTAAATTTAAAATATATCAATTTAAATTTTCAAATTTCATTTTGTTTTATTTTGGTCAAATTCAATTTTTGCAACAGTGATTTAATGGTTTAATTGAGGGTATTAAAAGGCTTTTCTTTTTTTTTTGAAAAAAAATATAAATTTCAACAAATAAAAACTAGATGGTTTAAAATGTAATAAATTATATTCAAATATTGGTTAAATATGATGAAACCGTTAACCATATTAGCCCAAAAAATCCTATTTAACCAAAATATAACAAATTACAACGTACGAGTTAAAATTGAAATGTTTTAAATTTGAGTGTTGAAAATATAATTTCACCAAAATAAAGTATATCAAACTGTAATTAACCATTAATTTTATAAAAATGTATAAAAAGAGGCAGAAGTAATCTACTACACTTCATTGCGCAACTTATGTTAGAGGCTTAACCATATGTTAAAGGCTTAACCTTCCAAGCAATTTATAGTTTAATCTATTAGAGGTAATTAATAAACCACAAAGATGGCCTGTAGATAATTTCTCTAAAGGTGGAAAAAAGTTTTATTATTATTTTGCACCAACATCAACTATGGGCAAACAAAGAAAAGAAAAGAAAATGAAAGAAAATGAAACAGTGAAAAGAAAAATATAAATATAAAATAAAAAAACTGGAAAAGAAAACCTTTTTTTTTTTTTTTTTTTTTTTGATAATTTGAATTGACCCGCCAACTTTATAAGACGTTAGCCCACAAACGATCTATCTATTGCAAACTCAGACATGCTTTGTTTCTTGACGTACCAAGGAAAGCTAAAGCTTTTCTGCAAAAATTGCCTTGCTTTTTATGAGCACAACCAAGAAATTCAAAAGCTGTTGCTTGTGTACTGGCAAGAAAAAGTTTCTACGTTAACGTTTTTATTGGGTTGTTTATTTTTAATTTTACTATTGTTATTGAGAAAAAAACAAATTGAATATTTGCATGATTTTGTTGTTATAAGATCTAAGAAATTCCATAGGCTTACAGATATGATTTGTGATATTGTTGTGGAAAACACGTTTGTCCGTATAAAATAGTGAGAGAAAGCATTAAATCAAGTTTTCACCTTCAAAAACCATTTTGTAACCAAACAATTAAACAACTACTGTCATTAATTAGAGTTTCATTTTCATCTTCCAAACACTGCCAAAGACAGATTTACTTCCTTTAATTTTTTAACAAAAAAAACCCAAATACAATGTATAAAATATTAGAAAAAAATTACAAATTACCCCCTCAATTTTCATATTTGTGTCAATTTGCCCTCTGCACTTTATTTTGAAAGCCAATTTACCCTTCAACTGGAATGCGGATGACTTATTTTTTTAGGTGATTCAAAGGAGGTAATGGTTGTGTTTTCTTTGAACTCTAGAAGTTTTCCTTGGCACTTATATACCTTAGTTGAAAATATTTATGTTTATTTGAACAAGCTGGATTGTTGGGAAGTTAACTATGTTTCAGGAGAGCAAAATCAATCATCTGGCTGGATTGCTAAAGCTGCTCAAACAATCTTTTGGCTGGGATATGTTTTGCTTTTTGCTTTTAGAAATGTTTTATCAACCAACTTTAAGTTAACTATTGCCTCTTTGTTGGAATTTTACAAAATCTATTGACTATCAATGATTGCTTAAACAAACAAAACATAGAGAAATTTGAATTTTTTTTAATTAAAATTATTAACTGAGAAATATTATAGGTATCTACAATAATTTTGTTTGATTCAATTTTTTTAATCAATTTTATTGCCAAAAATAGTGTTAGTTTTGATATATTGTTTACATAAAGTAATTAGTTTAAAAAATAATATTATAGACATCATCTAATCTACCAACATATTTATCAAAAATATATATATCATTGTACAATTATTAGCATATTAATATAACTTTAAAATAAAAACATGAACTTTTAGAAAAATAAATATTATTAAATATAAACCAATCCAATAATTACATGTATAATATTGGTAGTTATTAAGGCCCGGATAGTATCTATGGCAACATTCTAATTTGAATGATACATTAAGTTCGTCAAGTTCCAATAAAAAGTAGGGGCAATATGATATTATGACAAAGTTTAGGGGTAAATTGCTAAATATGAAAGTTAAGGGGGATAATTTGTAATTTTCCCTGAAGATTAAACCTGTATTTTCATTTCACGAATTAACCGCACTAGACATGAATGTTTATTTATATTTTAGTTAGTTACTTAGAAATCTGGAAGAAGACACAAAGGATCATCTATGTTATGATTTTAGTTATTATTATTATTATTATTATTTGTTTTGTAAAAAAATTATCTAATGATGTTTTTCAAAACAACTTCTGGATCTGCTGCAGCATGAAGGAAATGCAAAGGCAGTACGTCAATTATTATTATTATTATTATTATTATTTTTAAAAGAAAAAGAAAGAAAGAAAGAAAGAAAGAAATAATAATAAATTCGCTTCTCTGGTCTCAGCCTTTCAGGCACCTATCATTTTGGCTCAGCAGTACTTAATTCGTTTATTGTTCTGTTATATGTATAAATAGTTTCTTATTGCCAAATTTAATTAGGAAGATGAAATTAGTTCATTTAGTTCTTCGATAATAATTGCGGATGGATGCATGCAGCTTAAAAAGAATTAGCCTTTTTTTTTTTTTTTTTTTTGTGTGCCACATTTTAGGCATTAAAGCACTATTTGGGTAGCTTCTAAAATGTCGCTCCTAACTTTCTAAAGCTCAAAATCAGCTTATAAAAGTGTCATCAATTTTCTAGTAAAGTTCCACTTCGAGAAGAGCTTAAATCCGAAGACAGTAAAATGCAGTTTTTCAAAGGACTCATTAAAAAATTAAAAGTTCTTATTTAAGAACCCCCACAAAAATACAACTAATAAAAATCAAAGGTTATCCCAAACAAAACCAAGTTTTTATACATTATACCGTCAATTTTTGTTTTAAAAAAAATAAGCATCCCAAACACAAAAAGTTAATCATGTGGGAAACTGAGGCCAACAAGGTAGAAATACAACCAATGATAGAGCATCCCGCTCGCCACCGACTCAAAATCATCTCTAATTCTGGCAACATGCTATAAAAAACCACTTCTTAGACTTTAATTAATCATTTAGTAGGAATTTTCCCATATACAAAACTCATTAAAATATATATGAGAGCCGATTTATATAATACTCAATCAGCAGGAAGAGCTACTACATCGATGACGATTTACTTCTCATTATATTTCATGTATATCCTTTTCGATATAAATGACAATTTACACTCTACATATAGGGTACAGATACCCACATTAAAGTGGGCAAAGAATGAATTGAATTTGAATATGCAATGTGAAGTTCTTAACATTAGAAATTTAAGGCCACCGCATGATGCCAACACCATCACTCCGCGGGTAAATTGCTCTTGCATAGGTGCTCAAAACGACAAACAGGCCGAAAGTCATCTCATTCAGTAGTGCAGAAGTCATTAACCAAAATGAAAACCAGATGACGTGAAAGAACTGCTGGACAGATTTGGTAGCCTACGAATTGCAATGACACCGGCTGCAAGGGCAGCAAAAGAAGCCAAAACAAAGGCAGGTATATTTCCTCCACCGAATAAAGCATCCCATGGTCCAGCACCAAGGGATACAATCATCTAATAAACCCAAAAGTTAATATAAAATCAGCATTTACCAGTCAACACAAATATGGGTAGAACAAGTTTCAGCAAAGGCTGTACAGATATAATGATCTACATGAAAAAATAAATAAATAAAAACAAAAGAATATATACAAGGTACACTTATGTTCTCTAAGTCGACTAGTAACAAGCCTATTCAAACCACAAAAGAGAGAGGAAGGCCTGAGGGGTAAAATAGTCCAAGCATGGATAAATATATGTAACATAACAGAAACCGAAGCATACACTTTTACAAAGAAGAAATCGAACAACAAATATGCAAAGTTGCAGCATTACAGCATAACATAAAACTGAACCAGTTAGTGACAAATCAGATTAGATTATAATGCTGAACATTTTATTCTGTTGCATATTGCCACATATTAGAAAAGTAACCAATTACAAATTTAAATTTAGAAACAATGAACTACCTGTGGAACAACAATTGCCAGATTCAGAACTCCAATAGCCAGTCCTGCAAAAAACATACAAACCCTTCAGCATCAGAATCAGCTAATTTAATTTTCCAACCGAGAGAGAAAGGATGCTATAAGAACAGAAGCCTTTCAAAAACCTTGGCCACCACCGGAATCTGCCGTCAGCTGTGCTGTGACGGAAAAGGGAACACTGTATGTAATCTGCAAAAATAGACAATTTATCATAAACATGAGCTTTCGGGTCAGATGAAATGCTTCAGATAAACGAGCAATAATACTTACAGCAAGAGGGAAGCCAAGAAGAGCAAAAACAACGAGGGAAGCATTCTTGATGGTAGCACTCCCTCCAATTACATGTTCAATTCCTTGAGAATATTCTTTGACAGATATCAAACTTATGATTGCAGTGCCTGCCATGCAGGCAAACACAATAAAATTGCTCAATGCCCATACTAGTTTTGCACCCATCCGCTGGCACATTGGTTCAATGAGAAATGAACTGATACCAAGAATAACCTATGCCAAAAATAACTGCAATTTTAATCTCAAAGGACAAATAGCAGAACAATTACCACAATCTCAGGACTTCCCTGTAATGTAGGAGGGGGTAAGTCCATTTGATAGGGACAAAATCAATCCTCTAATTATTTAATTATGTATGACATCCTTTTAGAAAAATGCAAAGCACAGATGCTCGATTTTGAGTTCTTACTGAATTCAATAGCAAACCAAATGCACCTTCTCTGACACCTTGATCATAGGCTTTTATCTCAGATGTGCTCCCTTTTGGATCCCCATGATATACTTCTCTGCCCATCCAATCCGTATCGAAAAGAAAGAATGGAAACCAGGACAACTGCAGTAAAAGTATTAACTCAAGTAACATTAATAACGCTCACTATAAATGCACAACAAATTAACAGAGATCAGAAAACACTTATTACTAATAGACAGGGTATAGGCAAAAGGTTCATTCAAAGGACCTGATTATATGAAAGAAATAGTGGCACCTACCCAACTTAAAGCCATTACAATGAGAACAGAATGCATTGCAGGTGGTAAATGCCTTAAACTGGTTAACAGATTCACTAATACTGCTCCAGGACCATCATTAAAACCATGATTCTGATCATCCTCAACTTTTGAGTTTGCATGCTTTAAATTTATATCACTTCTCCCATTGGCACTGTCAACTGCAATATCAGGCTTTAACCTTGAACTTTCAAGACCATTTTGTTGTACATCATCCAACAATGGAGCAGAATCTGATAAACGATGAGCCTCATTCAAAGTGAGTGGAACCTCATCAGCAAAATATATAGTCACAAGTGTGCATAAAGTCAGGAAGAGCTGCACAAATACCACAATGTAATTAGTTATATAAAATTAGCATGATCTTACGTGAACCCTACAATTGAAACTTCTGAATTTTCATTTAGAAGATAAATGAAATAATGAACTATGCCTATCATGTGATGAATCATGAAGTAAAATGGAAAATCCAGAGATGTCATGAATTGATTTCTGGATTCCTCCATAAACCAAGCCTGACAAGATATGATGTGCTAATAAGGCCAACACAAGATTTTCATATTTCCTCCCAAGCACTCAATAAAAATAACATAATTTGGGGCCATCTATTGAGATATATTTCCATCATTTATTAACAGAAGAATTTTAGTGACTGCAGAAATTTAGCATTACATATCAACATATACTGGAAGAATTTATTAGTTAAAATCCTTAATAAGCATGCTCAACCTGATCATAATACTATTAACTTATGAAACGAATTATGCACTTTTCCATAATTCAAGGCTTTTAACCCTTGTAATTGACAGAAAAAGTTTCTAAACCATATTTGGAGAAGTGCTACATCATAGGAAACAAGAAAAATTAACAGACTGCAAAAGGGTAGGATTTACCCAAATCTAACAAGGTTTTCAAACTACAACAAAATCATCCACAAGTAGATGGAATACAATGCATACTAATAACTCACCACAGCAATAAGAAACGCTGCTTTAAGATTTCCACAGGCTTCACAACAAGCTCTACTTAACAAGAAGGGAAACCATCTGTGCACAAAAATATTATTACATGATAAATCTCAAAAAAGATCAAATTATGAATAAGCAGATTTTGTGAGTTGCTAGACAAAGGGAGCTTGAAGTTCGGTAAAATAGTGATGAAAGCTAAGCACATGCAATGACATAAGAAATCCACATAAGAACAACAAACTTGTGTACATATCTAATCAAGATATTTGAAACTCACTCATGCCATTTTCCACTTGCTCCTGAAGAAAATCCTAGGATGTTACCAACAGCCATCCACGAGCAAAACACAGCATTTGCTGTGTTGCGTTGATCAGGGCCTACAATAAACTTATAAGATGTCATGTTTTACATTTACGTTGATAGGCTTTTTTTTTTTTTTTTTTTCCCATCTGACAAAATATTGACAAAGATTTTATGTACATGTACACAGAATAAACAATAACATAAGGACCAAACATCTAATATCCCTAGTAATGTAATGTAATAACTTGAATGGAGAAATAGAAGAGGTAGATATGTCACCTGCAAGATCCGCTAGAAGAGCACGAGCTGGTCCCTAAAAAAATATGATTCATTGTTTGCTCAGTCACAAAGATCAGCGTTTATGGGTATTTTAATTAAGGGTTCTGTTGGAAATTCACACATCAATCATCAGGACAACACTCACCTGCACCGTATTATTGGCAAGATCAAGCAGCCAAAATCCAATTATAAAGATAAAAGCTGCCTTCGTTCGAGTACCTTTGAATGTGCTGCATTTCCTTAGATGAGTTGGCAACCTTAAATGGAAATTTTCACTATAGAGTAACAAGAGTCGGGAAAAGGCAATAAAAACCTGCAATGCTCCTTTGTATCTCCTAAATGGTATCCTATGTCTGCAGAGAAGCCGATTAATATCACCTATATTACAAGGTTCCATTTAGCTTCTATAAATTTTAGAAGAAACCAAATCAAAGACTCAAGAAGGAATTATAATAATCATTATTGCTTACTGAAACTGAAATCAAGAGAGATCCAGCAAGAATGAATGGACGTCTTCTTCCATATTTTGAAGTACATTTATCACTCCAAATACCAACACAGGGTTGAACCTAAACAAGAAAGAAAAAGGCATACACATGGTTAATTAACCAGCCATTGATAAATATCGTTGTCATAGAGTTAGGCATGCACATGGTTTATTGACCAGCCATTGATAAATATCGTTGTCATAGGGTTATATACTTTAACACCATAATCTAATGTTTGCACCCCAAAAATCATCCAAGAAAATATCTCAGAATATCATAGAGTCCTACTGATCAAACTGGCACTGGTACCAAACTAAAACTACAGCGTGCTATCAGAAAGAAAGCATGACAATCACATCTGTGAAAACTCTAGGAAAGATATCAGATAGCCATGACTTACCACAAGGCCTGTAATAGGGCCACATAGCCAAATAAATGAAGAAAAGGCATGCCCTATTCCAAGTGTCTGCAACAAACATAAAAAGTAGCACATAGTTAATCAAAAGATAAGATGCATAAGCTCAACAGAAAGTACAGATAATACAGTCAATCACAGTGAGATATAGAAGGGGGAAGAAGAAAAGGAAGGGGTTGGGGGGGCGGGGGTGTGTTGGTTGGGTGTGGGTGGGGAAGACAGCATTGACTACGATTTAATCCAACAATATTACCTATCACAGCTTCTCAAACACTATCTGCAAAGATATATCATTAACATGAATAGCGTCGTTTAAGACTCATCTTATTTACACTGGCATGCTATCTTACCAAATCCATTACGGAAATAAAGGCCATTGCATCAGCAGAGTTGCAGGAGACCTTTTATCATCAGGGAAAACTATTTTCTACCAGGAATTATGATGCTGAAATATTTATCAAGACTAGAGCACCAGAAGAAAAATCCCCTACAATAATAACAACAACCAATTATCTTTGTTTCTCTAGGTCACTAAAATCTATAATATAAGAATAAGGTGACATCTCCACACAAAGCATAAAACGATGGAGACTGTGGTGCAGAAAAAAGGAGTTCTATGTATTGTTAATCAGGAAAGTAAACACGTCCATACTATTTTTTGCAATTTTTAATTTATTTTCCATTCCCTGCTGATGCATTGTGAATTTGTCATGTATTGTATTGTATTCTAATTTCATATCCTGAATAATAGTTAAAAAGTCCACAACATCAAGTTTTCTTTTGTGTGTATACATACATACATACATATATATATATATATATATATAAAGCTAAAGCAAAAGCAGGCCTAAATTCAAAGAATATTATTGCGTTTTCAATCTATGGCTAATAATTCCAAAAATGCTATTCGCACATTTTTATATCTTATGATATAAATTCAATCACAGGCCTAAATTCGATAGTCCGACCTTAGAGTCCACTACTTTAACCAAACATTCCAAATCCTACATAACTTTTCAGCGTCAATCGCAGTTGCAAAATTTTCATTAGGCTTTATCAAACAAACTCATACAAAAATCGGAGAAAAAATAAACAATAAAATGATAAAAACTATCAAATCACTAATGCAACCCATGAATAAGAAAGGCGAAAACAATGAAAAAATAATAATAATAATAATAAAAATAAAACAAAAATAAAAATAAAAATAAACTGAAAAGAGAGAGCGAGCGAGCGAGCGAGAGAGAGCAGACCTGTATATAGGGAGTCAAAAGCGAAAGCTGTAAAGCCCAACCGAATTGAACACCGGCGGCGATCGTACAACTAAGAACGAGATAAATCAGACTACACTGTTTGGATCTAGGAGGAATCTGCGGCGAGAGGTCGGAATTCCCATTGGGAACTACCCCTGGAGATGATGAAGAAGGGGAATTGAGCTCGATCCGATGGTTAGGCTCAACTCCCACCATTTCCACTTCCCTCTCCGCTTCCTTCAGGTTCCTGTAAGGAACCCGGATCGTCACTGAGTCCGTCTTCCCCGCCATGGATCGGATCCAAACGACTCAGTGGATTGCCTTTACCAATTCACAAAATCAATTGCATGTACATCAAAATTCTTGACCTAAAAAAAATATATATATATTCTTCCTTTTGAACCTTCAATTCTAAAATTTAGGGCACAGAAATAGAAATTCGAGTTTATTTTGAATTTGGAATTTGGGATTGAGAATTTGGAATTGGAGGTTCACAGAGACATTGGAATGGTCGAATTTGGGCGGGTGAGACATAAGAGCGAGAGTCCGAGATGGCATTTTTTATATTTTCTTCTCAATCAGGCAAATCTCAATACATTGCTGAACCATCAAGAATCCTACTTAGGCGCTTACAGTTGCCGTTGGATGAACACAGTGGACCCCACAGGCGCTTAGAATTGCCGTTAGATGAGCAGCGTGGACCCCACACCAACTGAAACAAGGCCCACTCAAATAGTAAACACGTAGGTCCACATGTCAAAGATCTTTTGGGGGGTCAGGTCGACCACACGATATATTCCTGATCTCTCGGTATTTTTCTTGTTACATCAATGGAGTGACTTTGGCCAAATTCTTTTAATCAAGACCGTGTATTTGTTGAAAGAAGTATTCTTGAACTGGCACCGCTGATCAAGGAGAAAGAAAGTGAAAAGTCAAAAATGGCTTTCTCATAAAGGA
Source organism: Ziziphus jujuba (assembly GCF_031755915.1). Lineage (NCBI taxonomy): Eukaryota > Viridiplantae > Streptophyta > Magnoliopsida > Rosales > Rhamnaceae > Ziziphus > Ziziphus jujuba. The sequence goes on from NC_083390.1 coordinate 11,130,390, forward strand.
AAGCGTGACAAACCACCGACATGAGACGCTGAAAATTTAGTGGAGTCTAACTTACGAAGTTTTCCATTTCGCACCTATTGAAACCTCAAATGTATAAAGGACACGTCACCAAGATTTGCTTTCAATTCTTTTTTTTTTTTTTTTTTTTTAAAGATAAAATGACTATAAAATAATAAACTAATAAAAACGCAAAGCTATAGATTTGTTGCCAAGTGAATGTCACATACGTAAGCTTATCTAAGAAATATGTTTATTCTATATTATTCAAAGAAACATGCTAGACTATAAACGAATTATTAATTTCATGATTTTGTAAGCATTCTTGGGTCGTGTATCAAACCATTTTAATAATATTGTTTCTAGCACCAGTTAAGAGGAATATGGACAAGTTTGTTTCTTTGACTGTCCAAACCAAACTAAAAATTACAAATAATTATTTTGATCAAAAAAATCCAAACTATAATTTTTTTTTTCTTTACTTTGATCCCAAACTGTAATTTTTTTCATATTGCCCAACTAAACTTTATTTTTTCATTTTAATCCAATTATGTAATTTTTTTCGAATGAATTTGACTAAATTAGTCATACACGTTGCACAAAAATAAAATACAATACAACACAACTGTTACAAAACAAATTACACAGCATATGCATAATAAATTATATCAAATTAGTCCATTGAAAACTCTTTCTTTGTGTTAAAAAAAAAGAAAAAAAAAAGAATAGGGATATTGATATTACTGCTCTCTATACCATATCCCTTTAGACAAATTGAGTCTTAAACCCCTTTTTTTTTTTTTTTTTTTTGGGTGACAAATTAGTTCCTAAACTCTGATTTTAGTGGCACCGTTAGTCCTTTAATGTAAATTCGTCGTTAATAACAGAGGTTTTACACATTGAGCATTTTCTAAGGTTTTTTTTAATCATTTGAGCACAATGAACATTTTCTAAAGTTTTTTTTTTTTTTATCATTTTAAATGGGAATATGCATGTAAAATAGAAAAAAGAGCATTGGCTCCAAGCTTGGGAATACTTCTTGCCCGTTATATAATAAAAAAAAGAAAAAGGAAAAAAAAAGACTTATTTCTCTCTTCTCTAACCTCCTTTTTAGTTCTTTAACATGAATAGGAATTAACCTTAAAAAATTTAAAGCATCTAACCATGAGGTATACTACTATATGTTAACACCTTTTCAATTTTAGTCTCCATATGAATTCAATCAAAAATACAGCAAGCGAAAAAAAAAAAAAAATCACTAATAATAGAATACATTGATACCAAACCTACAACCAACCCATATTAAGGGGAAAAAAAAATCACTAATAATAGAATACATTTATACCAAACCTACAATCAACGCATATTAACGGGAAAAAAAAGAAAAAAGCAAATGGGTTCAAATATAATTGAAAGCGGTTTTTTTAGGGTTCCAAAAGCCTAATCTGCATTCTTAATCATTTTAGTCTATCTGTTTAAAAACGCAAATCCAACAAAGCTGACAAAAAAAGCGCAGATTCAATAAAGAACTTGGTTGTAATTAGGGGTGGACTTGGTGCGGTTTAGTTCGATTTTATAGATATTTTTAAACCGAACCGATCAATTTGGTTTGGATTGGATACGAAACCAAACCAAACCGACCACCATGTTCAACCCGAACCGAACCAAACCGATGATCATTGGTCGGTTTGGGTTGGGTTAACGGTTTAAGTCGGTTTGAATCTCGGCCTAAATTTTTTTATTTATGCTATTTTGAGATAAAAATTGTACACATTGGGTTCAAAATTGTATAAAGTTTTTTTGAGCCTTTTTAATTATCAATCTTCAATCATATTCATGCATTATATTTTGAATTAAGCATCTTTTTCAAACTATTATCTAAATTAAATAATTTTAATATATATTCAACAAGCAAAAATACCAAATAAACTAACTATTAACTACAATGCAACATGAAACCATACAACTACAATACAAGTAAGATAATACAAAATAAAACCATATAACTATAATATAAGTCTACAACTACAACCTAATTATACAAATACATCATACACCAACAAATAAATTCTATATAACAAATCTACAACCATTATTAATTATAAAATAGAATACAATCCATATTTGAAATCTTAAATTTTAAAATGAACTTATAATTAAATAAACTAACAATCCATAAAAATAAAAATTATTTTAAAAAGTCTTCTTCCACACTCTTCAATCCCATTCTCACAATAAATAAAATAATAATTTTATTTTATAATTATATACTATATTTATATATAAAAGTAAAATAAAATGTTAGTTTAATTGATGATCGGTTTGGTACGGATTGAATTGGATAAATTTTATCCAACCTACAACCCAAATCGACCATTTCGATTTTTTTTATATATTTAACCGAACCAAACCGATTAATAAATTAAAACCAATCCAAACCAAACCAAATATGTAGGTTTGATCGGTCCGGTTCGGTTTTTGCCCACCTCTAGTTGTAATTATCCATTACTTAGATTCAAACATGTGCTTTTAGATAAGTTAATGGCTGTAATTTTATAAGATTATAGACTAAATGAACACGGTGGACGGTTAGTCAATAAATAAATAAATAAATAAATAAATAAAACCCAAAAACAGATGGATATAGCAGAGATGAAGTATTATATAAACGATGTGAGGGAAAAAGATGAACAAGAAAGTTCAACATAAGAAAAATATTATTTTATCCCTAAACCATATAGGTGTAAAAAGATAAGAAAACCCTTAAAAAAAAAATATTTTATGTGCATAAAAATAAAACTAACAGTGATACAGAAATAAAAGTTTATAGACTGAATTACCCAAAAAATAAGTTTTAAGGACAAACTTGTCAAGGAAGATTTAATTTAAGGATATACGGTGTCAATTTCTCAAAACAAAAAATTGTTACTACCTTCCAGACACCATATCAATTTAAAGGGGGGAAAAAAAATTAAAATTAAAAAAAAAAAAAAAATGAGACCAAATTGTTGATAGCTGTTGTTAATGTTCTTTTTCTTTTTTGTTTTTCAATTTTTACAGCTTTTCTGGCTCCTCAGATTACAGTGACTGCAATATCTACAACGGTATACAACAATGGACTAAAAATAGTTTACAAGGATTCTTAGTATACAAGAACAAAATGGAGTACTAAGACGAAAACAATACACCTCAATTATTAACACCTCGGTTACCCAAATCTGCAGCAGCTTTGGCAGCTCGATCTAGAGCACCTGAAACCCAAAGAGCTCCCCTAGAAAAGTAGGAACTGTTTACAACCGTGATCGCAGCTGCCGTAGCCGTTCTTCCTGTTGCCAACATGGCGGACTTGGTCATCTCCGAGACATGGTACTTCTCCTCTACAGATTTCACAGCTTCAACTCCTGCGTGAATCTTATCAGCGAGGCCAATTCTTTCGCTCAGCTCAGAAACCTTAGCTGCTGCTGTTGCTGAAACTTGTTGAGATTCATCATAGCTTTTGGCCTTAGCTATTGCATCTTTGCCCAGTACATACCCCTTGGCTAGCATGGTTTTGACCACTTCCTGTGCCATAGTCACTGCTTCCCCAGCATTAGATACAAATTGACTTCTCTCAGAATGCTGCTAAGACCAAAATGAAATGAATCATGTTGCAGAGAAGCTAACCTACTTATTTTAACATGTTTCAAAGAAACAAAAGATGCATACACTGGAACTAGTTTCGTATTCATTCCTCTGTGGAGTGTTCCAAAAATCAAATTCATCTTGATAGTGTCCCCAGCGTGTTATGCAAACACGTTGATCTATGATTGTGGCACCCTGAGAGAATAAAATATAAACAAGAAGCAATTAATCACAAATCCCACAAGAAGAACAATAAAACTCAAAGATCAATCAACTATCATATACAGACAATTGGGCACAAACAAAGATTGTGGTAAGAAGTTGGATTTTTCAAGGAAATTTAAGCAGTTAATTAAAAGAAGTACATGTAAAACTTGTTGCATTAGAAACAAAAATAAGATGGGACAAACTAGAATGGAAATCCTGTTGTGTTAGGAAACAATAAACCAAGTTATTAATCTAGTCATTCATATGAATCCTCATACCCAAATCTCAAAGTATATTATTTTCATCTACCAAATAGTTGCAAAGAATAATCTATCTTAAGATGCAGTAGGTTATGGAGTCTTACTATACCATTTACCAGGAAAGAAGTTTCTTAAAGAATATTTTCAATCTCTCTATAAGCATAATTTTTACACTAACCAAAACGCTTAGCAAATTTCATACAAAGAAATAACAAGGAAGCCACATGGTTTGAAGAAAACAAAGTAAAGATATGATAATAGCAACCACAGATTATAACTTATACAAGCAACCAGTCCCAGCATCTTAGAAATAGCTAGCAAGAAATGCATATACTTCGTTTAGATTACAAAATTTAACAATTTCAAACAAACTGCAAATTCCACCACTTTTAACCTCGTAATGAAATGGAAAGAATTACTCACACTGAGCAAGCAAGCAGTGTCCTGAGAATATGCATCCTTGAACGTTACGTAAGCAGTACAAGCACATTCTCCAGATCTGTGATATTCTCTCCAAAAAGTAATTTCCATTAAAAGTTACAAACATATTTTCTACAACATTTACAAAAACGCTATTTATGCAGCAAATTTCAAGAAAATCACCACCTAAATCATAAGAAAAATACATCGCCATCAAAGTTCCTGAGAACATTAAAATATTAATATGAATCTAGAGCGGATTATTTAACTGCCAAAGTCTCCAATTTCGAAAGATTTTTAGTCTCCAACTTCACCAATTTAACAAAGAAAACATCATGAACTACTTGATAAATTTCCGTAGTAACAAAAACATGTAAAATTGCAGGAAAAAAAAAATTCATATAATCAAAATCGAAGAAAAAGGATGAATTTTATACCTGACGATTTCGACATGGTCAATTGCACCAGAGAAAGCGAAAAAATCATAGACATCCTTCTCTGTGGCTTTCGAAGAAAGGCCCGTAACTTCTACCGTATAACCATCTGAATTCATGGTTTCTTTTCTCCAGAGCTTTTACAGAGTAGAGAGAGTGAGAGCTGGTAGAGCAGAGAATACACCGGTTGGAAAAAGCGAGGAGAGAGAGAGAGAGAGAAAATGAGAGAGCTTGGAACGGAGAGAAAGAGGAGGAAGAAACTTCTAGACACACCAAGCCTGCGAATTCGTCTCTTCGTGCTCGGCTTTTGGGTCATTCCGAAGGCTTGAATTGGTTGGGAAATCATCAAACCAATGAGACTTGTTTGGTTGGAAAACTCGAGAAACTTGGCCCAATATACCCTATTTGGGCTTCAAAGACGGAAAAAAAGGTTATTTCCATAGATACCCTGAGGTTTGATATAATTTCAAATAGATCCTCGTATTTTTTAAAATATCATTTATGATAAAATCACAACTACATGTCCTCAATCGTGTCAGATCATTGGAAAAAACCTTTATTTGGTTTTTCTTAATTAAAATTCCAAGATAAAAAATATACATATATTTTATTCATATCCTCTTTTCTTCTGGCACTCTTTTTTCTCTTTTAGCAGTTTGTTATGATCACATATAACTATTGCTTAATTTTTCATATTGTTAGATTAGTACGTGTTATTATTAAAAGTTCGAGGTAGTTTTATTTATAATTGAATTGGTCAATATTAGTCTTGTGTTCTATTAAGATTAGAATTTGTCAAGAATTTTTAGTTTAATTAAGATTTTATCTATTTTCTAGGAGTATATTGTTGTAATGTAGCCTATTTTGTTGAATTAAATGTAGCGATATTATATGGTTATGAAATTAGGTCATTAATTTGATTTTTAGAAGGTTATTTTCTTTTGAAAAAAAGAAACAGATAGCTCTATGATAGAACATTTCCACTTGTAGAAAGCATAAATTCAAATCATAAAAAATAAAAATTTTAAGTAGTTTGTAAATTAGATGAATTATTTCAAAAAAAAAAAAAAAAAATTTCCTTCAAAGAACTTACTTTGTCTTTCATTTTGATCTTTCTTTTTTGGATATTTTAGTTTCAAAGCGGTTATGTAACAGGTTTCTTCCTTTCCTATTCGTTCTCTTACCTTCATCCATCCTCTTCTTCCTCGATCATTTTTCCTTCTTTCCTTCTATATTTTTATATCTCTTATCGAGCAAAGGAGCAACAACGAAGGAAAAGAAAAATATATGGCTAAATCTTCTCTTATACTCTGAGTATTGAATTCTGAAGAGGGCAAAGTTTGTTGTTTTTTATTTTCTACAGATAAATTTTTTTTCCCTTGTAGAAACCATCTTCTCTTATCTCTTACTGAATATATATAATTAAATTATTAACAAAGATAAAAATATATACATATATGATGAATATTAAAAAAATAAAATTCACAAATCAAAATACGTTTTCAAAAAAAAAAAAATAGAATTCTTTCTATATTCTTTCGAAACTCATCTATAGTTGAATCAATATTAAATATTTTTGCAATTTTCTTTTCAATATACAAAATAAATTAGAAAACAAAAAGAATTGAAATCTTATATTAATGTCTATATGCTTATTAGATACTTGGAAAAACAAAAAGAAAAAAAATGAAATAAAGAAAAGAAAAAAAATTCATTTATACACATCTAAAGATAAATGATTAAATTTATAAATTATCAATTGATAAAAACTAAAAAATTCACTTACGCTAATTGAGAATCGATTCTAATATCTTACTGTTTTGTTATTGCACCTTGTAGAGTGGTATTGTATATTTATGCATTATGACATAATGAAGAAGGTTTAATTTTTCGTTGTGTATATAATTTTTGATATAATGAAGAAGGTTTAATTTTTCGTTGTGTATATAATTTTAGATTGATTAGGGTTAAGTTAAATGAATAAGATTTAATATTTAAAAAATTTTAAACTAATAAGGTAAAATTTTAAATTAATCTATAGTTAGCATTGAATAGATGTATTAATAATATATTAAAAATAAATTGACAACTTTCTTCGAGGCCACATTTAAATTTATATTCAATTATATACTTATATTTATATATATTTTTATTAAAAAAATCAAAATGTTAGGGGAGGCTTGGTGCGCCCCTAAGTTCCTTCCATGCATAGAGCATAACCAAAACTGATTTTTTGCAAGAGAGATCTAACATTTATTATTTATTTCAATAGTTGGTGTCTGAATCATCTTTCAATTGCCTTTAGATATGAAAACCTAGAACAGGACTAGGAGGAGGATTGAATCATTTTAAAATTTACTATCCTTTTTGGGTTACCGTATAACATAAAGAAGCTACAAGAGATTAGACCTACATCATAGTGTATCACCGAATTGCCAAACTACAATTTTTTATTCATAATATAATAGCAACTGTTAAGGTTTCAATCCTCTTATAATAGATAATTAAAAGAAGTAAAATGCAGAAAATTAAATAGCAAAAAATAATAATGCAACACATAAATATTTATCCATGCAATCTTAAATGAGAAAATAATAAGTATTAGTCATCACCTCCAATTTAAAAATCTATTAAGAAATAAAAAAATATACACCGCAACCAGTATTATTTTAAGTGTAAGGAATAGTATTGACACTCTTATCCACCGTGATAGTGTGTGACTTAATTTTTTATCTAGATGCAATGGTCTTAAGCCTAAGTTGCCTTAGTGACCACTCCTAGCAAGGGTAACACCTATTGCTTTCATCTTTAAAGGCCTTTCCAGAAACGGTTCAACTACTCCAAGCCTTATTGCAAAAAATCTTAAAGAGTAACTCACAGGTGTTGTAAAGGAAAAATGTTTGAGGTGTTTTGGTAATGTTGAAAACAAAACCAGTGGGATTCTTTCATTAAGTGATACAATGAAAAACCAAGAAAAGATTTCTAATTGATCAATAAAAACATATAAAACTGTGAAGCGATCAATACACCATTAGGAAAATCACTTGAAAGTGTTTTATAATTGATTTCTAAGGTCTCTAACACTCCAAATTTAGGTAAAACTCAAGCTATTTGTCCATGGAAGTTTGGACTTACCTCTCGCTCACAAATTCTAAGAAAAGATTAGGGTTTTATAAAAAATGAAAAAAAATTTAATAAGGAAATTTGGTTGTTTGAACAATTATAATCAACAAATATTGGAATGACACATGTTCAAAGTTGTTCAAACAATAGTGGTGCATTATCCAAACAGCACTAGATCCACTAGTGCCAAAATGATATGTGGAAGTCTTATTGTTTGAACAACAAGAATAATTGTTTCAACAAAACTAGATCCACCAGTCTCCAAATGACACATGGTAAATGATTATTTGAATTAAATGAGTTAAATTTGGTTAACCATGACTTCCAAAAAATTAATAAAAATCATTTTAAATTAAATTCAAAATACCTTTAGCATAAATCAAAGTAAAAACATGAAAACTAATGAAAAGCAAAACTTGAATTTAGCATAAAATAATGTATGGAATAGTGTATGCCTGACCATAATAATAAAAAACTATTTCTGTATAATACCTTAATTCGAGAAAATGCTCCGGATTTGAATCTTTGGCCAAGTTTGACTGGAATTGATCAGGTTGACCAAGTGGATTCCATAGTTAATTTTTTTCTATGGTAGGAAGTTCACTTTGATTGAGGAATCATGGCAAAGTACACATAATCTTAAGTTCGTAGATTAATAGCATATTAAAATTGGAGTTAAGACTAGAAAGTTATAATTAGAACAAAGTACTATTCGGATTGATCAAGCAAGGACAACGTTGACTTTTTATCCATGTAAATTATGGATTACTCCTATAAAATTGTATAGTGCTCTTTGATACGAGTCTATAGATTAGCAACATGCTTAATTTAGACCTATGGTTAAAAAGTTATGTATTGATAAAATTGTATTTATTTTTCTAAAGCTGATTATACTGGGTAGTTTTTATCGAAAAACATGTAAAAAGATTTTTGAAAAATACCCCTAATGGGCGTCACATGTCACCAACCAACGGGTGCCACTTTATACATTTCTTTTTCTTTTTATTTTCCCTCCCCACACCCGCCCCCCCTAACCAACACTAAGTCTCTCTCTCTCTCTCTCTCTCTCTCTCTCTCTTTCCCCTCTTTTCTCCTTCAGTTCCCATTCATACATTGCACATGCCAGACATGGGCAAAGCCAATGGAATTTCTGACCAGCAGCCAAACAATCATGGTGAGCCATTGCGAATGCGCCTAGATCAGGCGTTTCATGTCGGCAATGGCATAAGCTGATTTTCCGATGATTTGGCCATATTCTAGCCAATTTCGGCCAACCCATTCCTCTTTTCCACCATTTTTGGACCTCCTGAGCTTCATTTTGGCTCTATTCAGTCCAATTCTCTACCATTTTAGAGATATAATGGATTGAACTTCAATTAAAACTTTTTGGCCATTTTTTGGTTACCGATAGCAAGTTTGGTTCGTATAACTTAAATATCATTAATACTTATTTCACAAGTTTTCATTTGGTATATAGTTTCCTAATTATGGTTGAGTATTTAAAATTGTCCTTTTTGAGCAAATTTTGAAATTACTATAAAAAATTTGGTATGTCTTGGAAGTTTCTTTAGTGACTAATAGAAATTAATGAAACATTCAATTTCATAAAATTAAGCATGAATAAGGGAAACTCCTGATTTCCAGGCCCTATTAGGTGGAGTTATGCTGAAGGCTCAAGAGATTTATTGGACTCAATTCCAAGTGGATATTGAGGATTGTATGACATTGTCGGCGCTAGGCAATTCAGGATCACTATAGAGCTGGACTCCCACAGAGTCCAATTTCGAAAATCCGGGGTAATGAAAGTGAATTTTAAAATATTTAGTGCATTCCAATACCCTTGGAAGATGCATGTGATATCTAAAATATATTCTTAATGTATGTAAGGTATCCGATGGAACTTGTGGTGGACCCTGCAACAAAGTAAAGATGAACAAATATGATTTCTGTAACATATTTTTCTAAGTTTTATTTCAGAGTAGATAAATAATTATGTATATATATAATTATTTGTTATTAAATTTGGATTTAAAGGTGTTATTCAACAAACTACTATTGATTGGGTATTTTATAAAAGTTCAAAGGGGTTTAGATGCTTATGTTTAATTAAACTTATTTCATTCATTAGTTTGTTTTAAATGCTAGTCTGCAATTTTATGAACTATAAATTTTTGGGTTACGCTTATTTAAGCTTAATTGTATTCGTTTATATGTGTAAATGTACTTTTGTATATTCTCAATAGTATAATTATTACGTATAATAGAAACTGTTTTACAAGTTTGGATTGGAGAAGGTTCCGTTTTCTTCCTAATGTAATTTTGACATAATTAAATGTTAAATTATTTATTTGGGTTAGTAGTAGAATTACAAAAGATATTAGCTTATATAATTTCCTTTTAAAGGCTTTAGTACTTTAAATTTTGATTATAGACTATGTTTGAATTGTGGAATTGTTTACAATAAATTTTAGTTTTGATGAAACAATTCAAGTCTTATAACATGTCTATTTATATGGGTATATTTATATTTATATACATACATACATATATATATATATATATATATATATTGGAAGATCCTCTACTTTTGCACTGCCATCTTTCTCTAGCAATTTGTCATATTGCACCCTACAAAAATCATCTCTTCCTAGTTGCCTTCCCTAAAAAACTCCTAGTAACAAGCAGAAATATTTCTTATTGTGGGAGATGAACTCTCTGATCACTTTAACAGGGACTCCCACCTCAAATCCTGTAGCATTTTTGTCAGTAATAGCATCAACTAACTTTTGAAAAATTAAAAATTGTTGCTGCTCTTTATGAGTCACTGTGGCGAGGTTAATCGACCAGTTTCTAAGACAGGATTCTTTCAGTTCGATTGTGAAACCATCAGCAACCCCCATATCCTAGAAGTCCTCTCTAAACCTGTATTTAAATTTCAAAATCTCCAGCTTAAGCTATAGGTGCTCCTTCACTTCATTAAACAAGTTCTCCACCTTTCGTAACGCCAGCATCGATCCAACCACAACTTTGTTCGACATGAAGTTCATAGCCTGTAATGCATCAACATGTATAGACACTTTTTCCATTCGGTTGTTGAGGGAAAAAGAAAATAATAACAAAAGATTATAACGTAAACTTACAAAAGAGGTGGGCTAGACACAAAAAACACTCATAGAAAGATTAGAAACAGACAAACAAGAGAGCTTTGTCCAGTGAAAGTTTTGCCATGAAAAAAAAGATGAACTTGCTACACAAACTAACTAATATTTCTTTTTACACTCCTAGGTTCGGACTTGTGTCCTCTAGGTTTGAGCTTACTGTTGGGGTTACGGGGTTCTCCCAATAATCTATACTGAAGAAATGCTCTGGTATCAACGAAGGTGCAATGGGAATCTGAACATATGGTCCCTCGCCAGTTTTCGATTGTGGCAGCAGATTCTCCCTATCCAACGCATCCAACCTCTCTTTCTTAGGTGGCCTTAGGTGGTTCTAAGTCGGAGGTGCCACTACTACTGTATTTGTCTCAATTTCAGATTTCTGTTGGTTGTTCAGAGTCATCTGTGGTGCCACAGGATTCGTCTCAGTTTCTAATGGTAGAAGATCATCCAAAGATGAAAAGGAAAGATTCTCCAGCAATGACAAGGAACTGTTCCCAGCTTTCGGCACCCGATCCACGTCCACAGGGTTCAGTGTCAACCATTTAATGTTAGATGATGTTGCATGCACCTCACCTAGTGTTTCTTCAGGTAGAGAGTAACACAGTTGCATGTTCCAGTGAGTTTGAGAAACCCGATTTCGACATATGGCAGCTCTCCATTTATACCAGTGATATACTTCCATAGTTACATTCTCTCGTGCAGTGACGGTCTACCTCTCTTTCTACGCCTCCTCACGGATGATATTGGAAGATCCTCTGCTTTTGCACTGCCATCTTTCTCTAGCAATTTGTCATATCGCACCCTAGAAAAATCATCTCTTCCTGGTTGCCTTCGCTTAAAAACTCCTGGCAACAAGCAGAAATATTTCTTATTGTGTGAGATGAATTCTCTGATCACTTTAACAGGGACTCCCACCTCAAATCCTGTAGCATTTTTGTCAGTAATAGCATCAACTAACTTTTGAAAAATTAAAAATTGTTGCTCCTCTTTATGAGTCGCTGTGGCGAGGTTAATCGACCAGTTTCTAAGACAGGATTCTTTCAGTTTGATTGTGAAACCATCAGCATCCCCCATATCCTGGAAGTCCTCTCTAAACCTGTATTTAAATTTCAAAATCTCCAGATTAAGCTATAGGTGCTCCTTCACTTCATTATACGAGTTCTCCACCTTTCGTAACACCAACATCAATCCAACCACAACTTTGTCCGACATGAAGTTCATAGCATGTAATGCATCAACATGTGCAGACACTTCTTCCATTCGGTTCTTGAGGGAAAAAGAAAATAATAACAAAAGATTATCAGGTAAGCTTACAAAAGAGGTGGGCTAGGCACAAAAAACACTCGTAGAAAGATTAGAAACAGACAAACAATAGAGCTTTGTCCAGTGAAAGTTTTGCCGTAAAAAAAAAAGATGAACTTGCTACCCAAACTAACTAGTATTTCTTTTTACACTCCTGGGTTCGAACTTGTGCCCTCTAGGTTTGAGCTTACTGTTGGGGTTACGGGGTTCTCCTAATAATCTATGCTGAAGAAGTGCTCTGGTATCAACGAAGGTGCAATGGGAATCTGAACATATGGTCCCTCGCCAGTTTTCGATTGTGGCAGCAGATTCTCCCTATCCAACACATCCAACATCTCCTTCTAAGGTGGCCTCAGGTGGTTCTGAGTTGGAGGTGCCACTACTACTGTATTTGTCTCATTTTCAGATTTCTGTTGGTTGTTCAGAGTCATCTGTGGCGCCATAGGATTCGTCTGAGTTTCCAATGGTAGAATATCCTCCAAAGATGAGAAGGTAAATTCTGCAGCAATGACAAGGAACTGTTCCCAGCTTTCGGCACCTAATCCACGCCCACAGGGTTCAATGTCAACCTTTTAATGTCAGATGATGTTGCATGCATCTCACCTAGTGTTTCTTCAGGTAGAGAGTAACACAGTTGCATGTTGAAATGAGTTTGGGAAACTCGATTTTGACATATGGCAGCTCTCCATTCATACCAGTGATATACTTCCATAGTTACATTCTCTCATGGAGTGATCGGTCTACCACTCTTTCTACGCCTTCACACGGATGATATTGGAAGATCCTCTACTTTTGCATTGCTATCTTTCTCTAGCAATTTGTCATATCGCAACCTACAAAAATCATCTCTTCCTGGTTGCCTTCCCTCAAAAACTCGTGGTAACAAGCAGAAATATTTCTTATTATGGGAGATGAATTCTCTGATCACTTTAACAAGGATTCCCACCTCAAATCCTGTGGCATTTTTGTCAGTAATGCATCAACATGTGCAGACACTTCTTCCATTTGGTTCTTGAGGGAAAAAGAAAATAATAACAAAAGATTATCACGTAAACTTACAAAAGAGGTGGTTTAGGCACAAAAAACACTCGTAGAAAGATTAGAAACAGACAAACAAGAGAGCTTTGTCCAGTGAAAATTTTGCTTAAAAAAAAAAGATGAACTTGCTACACAAACTAACTAATATTTCTTTTCACACTCCTGGGTTCGAACTTGTGTCCTCTAGGTTTGAGCTTACTGTTGGGGTTATGGGGTTCTCCTAATAATCTATGCTGAAGAAGTGCTCTAGCATCAATGAAGGTGCAACGGGAATCTGAACATATGGTCCCTTGCCAGTTTTTGATTGTGGCAGTAGATTCTCTTTATCCAACACATCCAACCTCTCTTTCTGAGGTGGCCTTAGATGGTTCTGAGTCGGAGGTGCCACTACTACTGTATTTGTCTCAATTTCATATTTCTGTTGGTTGTTCAGAGTCATCTGTGGTGCCATAGGATTCGTCTCAGTTTCCAATGGTAGAAGATCTTCCAAGGATGAGAAGGGAAGATTCTGCAGCAATGACAAGGAACTGTTCCCAGCTTTCGGCATCGAATCCACGTCCACAGGGTTCAATGTCAACCTTCTAATGTCAGATGATGTTGCATGCACCTCACCTAGTGTTTCTTCAGGTAGAGAGTAACACAGTTGCATGTTCCAGTGAGTTTGAGAAACCCGATTTCGACATATGGCAGCTCTCCATTCATACCAGTGATATACTTCCATAGTTACATTCTCTCGTGCAGTGACGGTCTACCTCTCTTTCTACGCCTCCTCACGGATGATATTGGAAGATCCTCTGCTTTTGCACTGTCATCTTTCCCTAGCAATTTGTCATCTCACACCCTATAAAAATCATCTCTTCCTGGTTTCCATCCCTCAAAAACTCCAGGGAACAAGCAAAAATATTTCTTATTGTGGGAGATGAACTCTTTTATCACTTTAACGGGGACTCCCACCTCAAATCCTTAAGCATTTTTGTCAGTAATAGGATCAACTAACTTTTGAAAAATTAAAAATTGTTGCTGCTCTTTATGAGTCGCTGTGGCAAGGTTAATCGACCAGTTTCTAAGACAGGATTCTTTCAGTTTGATTGTGAAACCATCAGCATCCCCCATATCCTGGAAGTCCTCTCTAAACCTGTATTTAAATTTCAAAATCTCCAGCTTAAGCTATAAGTGCTCCTTCACTTCATTAAATGAGTTCTCCAACATTCGTAACGCCACCATCGATCCAACCACAACTTTGTCTGACATGATGTTCATAGCATGTAATGCATCAACATGTGCAGACACTTCTTCCATTCGGTTCTTGAGGGAAAAAGAAAATAATAACAAAAGATTATCACGTAAACTTACGAAAGAGGTAGGCTAGGCACAAAAACCACTCGTAGAAAGATTAGAAATAGACAAACAAGAGAGCTTTGTACAGTGAAAGTTTGGCTTAAAAAAAAGGATGAACTTGTTACACAAACTAACTAATATTTCTTCTCAGACTCCTGGGTTCGAACTTGTGTCCTCTAGGCTTGAGCTTACTGTTGAGGTTACGGGGTTCTCCTAATAATCTGTACTGAAGAAGTGCTCTAGTGTCAAAGAAGGTGCAACGGGAATCTGAACATATGGTCCCTCGCCAGTTTTCGATTGTGGCAGCAGATTCTCCCTATCCAACGCATCCAACATCTCCTTCTGTGGTGGCCTTAGGTGGTTCTGAGTCGGAGGTGCCACTACTACTGTATTTGTCTTAATTTCAGATTTCTGTTTGTTGTTCAGACTCATCTGTGGTGCGATAGGATTCGTCTCAGCTTCCAATGGTAGAAGATCCTCCAAAGATGAGAAGGGAAGATTCTGCAGCAATGACAAGGAACTGTTCCCAGCTTTCGGCACCGAATCCACGTCCACAGGGTTCAAATCAACCTTCTAATGTCAGATGATGTTGCACGCACCTCACCTAGTGTTTCTTGAGGTAGAGAGTAACACAGTTGCATGTTCCAATTAGTTTGAGAAACCCAATTTCAACATATGGAAGCTCTCCATTCATACCTGTGATATACTTCCATAGTTACATTCTCTCATGGAGTGAGCGGTCTACCACTCTTTCTACGCCTTCACGCGGATGATATTGGAAGATCCTCTGCTTTTGCACTGCCATCTTTCTCTAGCAATTTGTCATATCGTACCCTATAAAAATCATCTCTTCCTGGTTTCCATCCCTCAAAAACTCCAGGGAACAAGCAAAAATATTTCTTATTGTGGGAGATGAACTCTTTTATCACTTTAACGGGGACTCCCACCTCAAATCCTTAAGCATTTTTGTCAGTAATAGGATCAACTAACTTTTGAAAAATTAAAAATTGTTACTGCTCTTTATGAGTAACTGTGGCGAGGTTAATCGACGAGTTTCTAAGACAGGATTCTTTCAGTTCAATTTTGAAACCATCAGCATCCCCCATATCCTGTAAGTCCTCTCTAAACCTGTATTTAAATTTCAAAATCTCCAGCTTAAGCTATAAGTGCTCCTTCACTTCATTAAATGAGTTCTCCAACATTCGTAACGCCACCATCGATCCAACCACAACTTTGTCTGACATGATGTTCATAGCATGTAATGCATCAACATGTGCAGACACTTCTTCCATTCGGTTCTTGAGGGAAAAAGAAAATAATAACAAAAGATTATCACGTAAACTTACGAAAGAGGTAGGCTAGGCACAAAAACCACTCGTAGAAAGATTAGAAATAGACAAACAAGAGAGCTTTGTACAGTGAAAGTTTGGCTTAAAAAAAAGGATGAACTTGTTACACAAACTAACTAATATTTCTTCTCACACTCCTGGGTTCGAACTTGTGTCCTCTAGGCTTGAGCTTACTGTTGAGGTTACGGGGTTCTCCTAATAATCTGTACTGAAGAAGTGTTCTAGTGTCAAAGAAGGTGCAACGGGAATCTGAACATATGGTCCCTCGCCAGTTTTCGATTGTGGCAGCAGATTCTCCCTATCCAACGCATCCAACATCTCCTTCTGTGGTGGCCTTAGGTGGTTCTGAGTCGGAGGTGCCACTACTACTGTATTTGTCTTAATTTCAGATTTCTGTTCGTTGTTCAGACTCATCTGTGGTGCGATAGGATTCGTCTCAGCTTCCAATGGTAGAAGATCCTCCAAAGATGAGAAGGGAAGATTCTGCAGCAATGACAAGGAACTGTTCCCAGCTTTCGGCACCGAATCCACGTCCACAGGGTTCAAATCAACCTTCTAATGTCAGATGATGTTGCACGCACCTCACCTAGTGTTTCTTGAGGTAGAGAGTAACACAGTTGTATGTTTCAATTAGTTTGAGAAACCCAATTTCAACATATGGAAGCTCTCCATTCATACCTGTGATATACTTCCATAGTTACATTCTCTCGTGCAGTGACGGTCTACCTCTCTTTCTACGCCTCCTCACGGATGATATTGGAAGATCCTCTGCTTTTGCACCGCCATCTTTCTCTAGCAATTTGTCATATCGCACCCTACAAAAATCATCTCTTCCTGGTTGCCTTCCCTCAAAAACTCCCGGCAGCAAGCATAAATATTTCTTATTGTGTGAGCTGAATTCTCTGATCACTTTAACAGGGACTCCCACCTCAAATCCTGTAACATTTTTGTCAGTAATAGGATCAACTAACTTTTGAAGAATTCAAAATTGTTGCTGCTCTTTATAAGTCGCTGTGGCGAGGTTAATCGACCAGTTTCTAAGACAGGATTCTTTCAGTTCGATTGTGAAACCATCAGCATCCTCCGTATCCTAGAAGTCCTCTCTAAACCTGTTTTTAAATTTAAAAATCTCCGGCTTAGGCTATAGGTGCTCCTTCACTTCATTATACGAGTTTTCCACCTTTCGTAACGCCAACATCGATCCAACCACAGTTTTGTCCGACATGAAGTTCATAGCATCTAATGCATCAACATGTGCAGACACTTCTTCCATTCGGGTATTGAGGGAAAAAGAAAATAATAACGAAAGATTATCAGGTAAACTTAAAAAAGAGGTGGGCTAGGCACAAAAAACACTCGTAGAAAGATTAGAAACAGAGCCACAAGAGAGCTTTGTCCAGTGAAAGTTTTGACGTAAAAAAAAGAAGATGAATTTGCTGCACAAACTAACTAATATTTCTTTTTACACGCCTGGGTTCGAACTTGTGTCCTCTAGGTTTGAGCTTACTGTTAGGGTTACGGGGTTCTCCTAATAATCTCTGCTAAAGAAGTGCTCTAGTGTCAAAGAAGGTGCAACGGGAATCTGAACATATGGTCCCTCGCCAGTTTTCGATTGTGGCAGCAGATTCTCCCTATCCAACGCATCCAACATCTCCTTCTGTGGTGGCCTTAGGTGGTTCTGAGTCGGAGGTGCCACTACTACTGTATTTGTCTTAATTTCAGATTTCTGTTCGTTGTTAAGACTCATCTGTGGTGCGATAGGATTCGTCTCAGTTTCCAATGGTAGAAGATCCTCCAAAGATGAGAAGGGAAGATTCTGCAGCAATGACAAGGAACTGTTCCCAGCTTTTGGCACCGGATCCACGTCCACAGGGTTCAAATCAACCTTCTAATGTCAGATGATGTTGCACGCACCTCACCTAGTGTTTCTTGAGGTAGAGAGTAACACAGTTGCATGTTCCAATTAGTTTGAGAAACCCAATTTCAACATATGGAAGCTCTCCATTCATACCTGTGATATACTTCCATAGTTACATTCTCTCGTGCAGTGACGGTCTATCTCTCTTTCTACGCCTCCTTACGGATGATATTGGAAGATCTTCTGCTTTTGCACTGCCATCTTTTTCTAGCAATTTGTCATATTGCACCCTACAAAAATCATCTCTTCCTGGTTGCCTTCCCTCAAAAACTCCCGACAACAAGGAGAAATTTTTCTTATAATGTGAGATGAATTCCCTGATCACCTTAACAGGGACTCCCACCTCAAATCCTGTAGCATTTTTGTCACTAATAGCATCAACTAACTTTTGAAAAATTAAAAATTGTTGCTGCACTTTATGAGTCGCTGTGGCGAGGTTAATCGGCCAGTTTCTAAGATAGGATTCTCTCAGTTCGATTGTGAAACCATCAGCATCCCCCATATCCTGGAAGTCCTCTCTAAACCTGTATTTAAATTTCAAAATCTCCAGCTTAAGCTATAGGTGCTCCTTCATTTCATTAAACGAGTTCTCCCCCTTTCGTAACGCCAACATCGATCCAACCACAGATTTGTCCGACATGAAGTTCATAGCATGTAATGCATCAACATGTGCAGACACTTCTTCCATTCGGTTCTTGAGGGAAAAAGAAAATAATAACAAAAGATTATCAGGTAAACTTCCAAAAGAGGTGGGCTAGGCACAAAAAGCACTCGTAGAAAGATGAGAAACAGACAAACAAGAGAGCTTTGTCCAGTGAAAGTTTTGCCCAAAAAAAAAAGATGAACTTGCTAAACAAACTAACTAATATTTCTTTTTACACTCCTGGGTTCGAACTTGTGTCCTCTTGGTTTGAGCTTACTGTTAGGGTTATGGGGTTCTCCTAATAATCTGTTCTGAAGAAGTGCTCTGGTATCAACGAAAGAGCAACGGGAATCTGAACATATGGTCCCTTACCAGTTTTCGATTGTGGCAGCAGATTCTCCTTATCCAACACATCCAACATCTCCTTCTGAGGTGGCCTTAGGTGGCTCTGAGTAGGAGGTGCCACTACTAATGTATTTGTCTCAATTTCAGATTTCTGTTGGTTATTTAGAGTCATCCGTGGTGCCACAAGATTCGTCTCAGTTTCCAACGGTAGAAGATCCTCCAAAGATGAGAAGGGAAATTCTGCAGCAATGACAAGGAACTGTTCCCAGGTTTCGGCACCGGATCCACGTCCATAGGGTTCAGTGTCAACCTTTTAATGTCAAATGATGTTGCATGCACCTCACCTAGTGTTTCTTCGGGTAGAGAGTAACACAGTTGCATGTTCCATTGAGTTTGAGAAACCCGATTTCGACATATGGCAGCTCTCCATTCATATAAATGATATAGTTCCATAGTTACATTCCCTCGTGGTGTGATCGGTCTACCTCTCTTTCTATGCCTCCTCACAGATGATATTGGAAGATCCTCTACTTTTGCACTGCCATCTTTCTCTACCAATTTGTCATATCGCACCCTATAAAAATCATCTTTTCCTGGTTGCCTTCCCTCAAAAACTCCTGGGAACAAGCAAAAATATTTCTTATTGTGGGAGATGAACGCTATGATCACTTTAACGGGGACTCCCACCTCAAATCATGTAGCATTTTGTTCAGTAATAGCATCAAGTAACTTTTGAAAAATTAAAAATTGTTGCTGCTCTTTATGAGTCACTGTAGCGATGTTAATCGACTAATTTCTAAGACAAGATTCTTTCATTTCAATTTTCAAACCATCAGGATCCCCCATATCCTGGAAGTCCTCTCTAAACCTGTACATAAATTTCAAAATCTCCAGCAGAAGCTATAGGTGCTTCTTCACTTCATTAAATGAGTTCTCCACCTTTCGTAACGCCAACATCGATCCAACCACAACTTTGTCCGACATAAAGTTCATAGCATGTAATGCATCAACATGTGCAGAGACTTCTTCCAATCCGTTCTTGCGGGAAAAAGAAAATAATAACAAAAGGTTATCAGGTAAACTTATAAAAGAGGTGGGTTAAGCACAAAAAACACTCGTAGAGAGATTAGAAACAGAGCCACAAGAGAGCTTTGTCTAGTGAAAGTTTTACCATTAAAAAAAAAAAAAGATGAACTTGCTACACAAACTAACTAATATTTCTTTTTACACTCCTGGGTTCGAACTTATGTGCTCTAGGTTTGAGCTTACTGTTGGGGTTACGGGGTTCTCCCAATAATCTGTTCTGAAGAAGTGCTCTGGCATCAACGAAGGTGCAATGGGAATCTGAACATATGGTCCCTCGCCAGTTTTCGATTGTGGCAGCAGATTCTCCTTATCCAACGCATCCAATGTCCCTTTCTGAGGTGCCTTAGGTGGTTCTGAGCTGGAGGTGCCACTCCTACTGTATTTGTCTCAATTTCAAATTTCTGGTGGTTGTTCAGAGTCATCTGTGGTGCCATAGGATTCGTCTCAGTTTCCAATGGTAGAAGATCCTCCAAAGATAAGAAAGGAAGATTTTGCAGCAATGACAAGGAACTGTTCCCAGCTTTCGGCACCGAATCCATGTCCACAGGGTTCAATGTCAACCTTCTAATATCAAATGATGTTGCATGCACATCGCCTAGTGTTGCTTCAGGTAGAGAGTAACACAGTTGCATGTTCCAATTAGTTTGAGAAACCCGATTTCAACATATGGAAGCTCTCCATTCATACCAGTGATATACTTCCATAGTTACATTCTCTCGTGGAGTGATCGGTCTACCACTCTTTCTACGCCTTCACGCGGATGATATTGGAAGATCCTCTGCTTTTGCACTGCCATCTTTCTCTAGCAATTAGTCATATCGCACCCTATAAAAATCATCTCTTCCTCGTTTCCATCCCTCAAAAACTCCAGGGAACAAGCAAAAATATTTCTTATTGTGGGAGATGAACTCTTTTATCACTTTAACGGGGACTCCCACCTCAAATCCTTAAGCATTTTTGTCAGTAATAGGATCAACTAACTTTTGAAAAATTAAAAATTGTTACTGCTCTTTATGAGTCACTGTGGCGAGGTTAATCGACGAGTTTCTAAGACAGGATTCTTTCAGTTCAATTTTGAAACCATCAGCATCCCCCATATCCTGTAAGTCCTCTCTAAACCTGCAGATAAATTTCAAAATCTCCAGCTTAAGTTATAGGTGCTCCTTCACCTCATTAAACGAGTTCTCCACCTTTCGTAATGCCAACATCGGTCCACCCACAGATTTGTCCGACATGAAGTTCATAGCATGTAATGCATCAACATGTGCAGACACTTCTTCCATTCGGTTCTTGAGGGAAAAAGAAAATAATAACAAAAGATTATCAGGTAAGCTTACAAAAGAGGTGGGTTAGGCACAAAAACCACTCGTAGAAAGATTAGAAATAGACAAACAAGAGAGCTTTCTACAGTGAAAGTTTGGCTTAAAAAAAAGGATGAACTTGTTACACAAACTAACTAATATTTCTTCTCACACTCTTGGGTTCGAACTTGTGTCCTCTAGGCTTGAGCTTACTGTTGAGGTTACGGGGTTCTCCTAATAATCTGTACTGAAGAAGTGCTCTAGTGTCAATGATGGTGCAACGGGAATCTGAACATATGGTCCCTCGCCAGTTTTCGATTGTGGCAGCAGATTCTCCCTATCCACCTCGTCCAACGTCTCCTTCTGAGGTGCCTTAGGTGGTTCTGAGTCGGAGGTGCCACTACTACTGTATTTGTCTCAATTTCAGATTTCTGTTGGTTGTTCAGAGTCATCTGTGGTGCCATAGGATTCGTCTCAGTTTCCAATGGTAGAAGATCCTCTACAGATGAGAAGGGAAATTCTGCAGCAATGACAAGGAATTGTTCCCGGCATTCGGCATCGGATCCACGTCCACAGGGTTCAATGTCAACCTTCTAATGTCAGATGATGTTGCATGCACCTCACCTAGTGTTTCTTCAGGTAGAGAGTAACACAGTTGCATGTTTCAGTGAGTTTGAGAAACCCGATTTCGACATATGGCAGCTATCCATTCATACCAGTGATATACTTCCATAGTTACATTCTCTCGTGCAGTGATCGGTCTACCTCTCTTTCTACGCCTCCTCATGGATGATATTGGAAGATCTTCTGCTTTTGCACTGCCATCTTTTTCTAGCAATTTGTCATATTGCACCCTACAAAAATCATCTCTTCCTGGTTGCCTTCCCTCAAAAACTGCCGACAACAAGCAAAAATTTTTCTTATAATGTGAGATGAATTCTCTGATCACTTTAACAGGGACTCCCACCTCAAATCCTGTAGCATTTTTGTCACTAATAGCATCAACTAACTTTTGAAAAATTAAAAATTGTTGCTGCTTTTTATGAGTCGCTGTGGCGAGGTTAATCGGCATCCCCCATATGCTGGAAGTCCTCTCTAAACCTGTATTTAAATTTCAAAAATCTCCAGCTTAAGCTATAGGTGCTCCTTCATTTCATTAAACGAGTTCTCCCCCTTTCGTAACGCGAACATCGATCTAACCACAGATTTGTCCAACATGAAGTTCATAGCATGTAATGCATCAACATGTGCAGACACTTCTTCCATTCGGATCTTGAGGGAAAAAGAAAATAATAACAAAAGATTATCAGGTAAACTTACAAAAGAGGTGGGCTAGGCACAAAAAGCACTCCTAGGAAGATGAGAAACCGACAAACAAGAGAGCTTTGTCCAGTGAAAGTTTTGCCCAAAAAAAAAAGATGAACTTGCTAAACAAACTAACTAATATTTCTTTTTACACTCCTGGGTTCGAACTTGTGTCCTCTTGGTTTGAGCTTACTGTTAGGGTTATGGGGTTCTCCTAATAATCTGTTCTGAAGAAGTGCTCTGGTATCAACGAAAGAGCAATGGGAATCTGAACATATGGTCCCTTGCCAGTTTTCGATTGTGGCAGCAGATTCTCCCTATCCAACACATCCAACATCTCCTTCTGAGGTGGCCTTAGGTGGCTCTGAGTCGGAGGTGCCACTACTAATGTATTTGTCTCAATTTCAGATTTTTGTTGGTTATTTAGAGTCATCTGTGGTGCCACAAGATTCGTCTCAGTTTCCAATGGTAGAAGATCCTCCAAAGATGAGAAGGAAAATTCTGCAGCAATGACAAGGAACTATTCCCAGGTTTCGGCACCGGATCCACGTCCATAGGGTTCAGTGTCAACCTTTTAATGTCAAATGATGTTGCATGCACCTCACCTAGTGTTTCTTCGGGTAGAGAGTAACACAGTTGCACGTTCCATTGAGTTTGAGAGACCCGATTTCGACATATGGCAGCTCTCCATTCATATCAGTGATATACTTCCATAGTTACATTCTCTCGTGGAGTGATCGATCTACCTCTCTTTCTACGCCTCCTCACGGATGATATTGGAAGATCCTCTGCTTTTGCACTGCCATCTTTCTCTAGCAATTTGTCATATCGCACCCTACAAAAATCATCTCTTCCTGGTTGCCTTCCCTCAAAAACTCCGGGCAACAAGCAGAAATATTTCTTATTGTGGGAGATGAATTCTTTGATCACTTTAACAAGGACTCCCACCTCAAATCCTGTAGCATTTTTGTCAGTAATAGCATCAACTAACTTTTGAAAAATAAAAAATTGTTGCTGCTCTTTATGAGTCGCTGTGGCAAGGTTAATCGACCAGTTTCTAAGACAGGATTCTTTCAGTTCGATTGTGAAACCATCAGCATCCTCCATATCCTGGAAGTCCTCTCTAAACCTGTATTTAAATTTCAAAATCTCCAGCTTAAGCTATGGGTGCTCCTTCACTTCATTAAACGAGTTCTCCACCTTTCGTAACGCCAACATCGATCCAACCACAACTTTCTCCGACATAAAGTTCATAGCATGTAATGCATCAACATGTGCGGACACTTCTTCCATTCCGTTCTTGAGCGAGAAAGAAAATAATAACAAAAGATTATCACGTAAACGTACAAAAAAGGTGGGTTCATCACCAAAAACACTCATAGAGAGATTGGAAACAGAGCTGTAAAAGAGCTTTGTCAAGTGAAAGTTTTGTCATAAAAAAAAGCTGAACTTGCTACACAAACTAACTAACACTTCTTCTTACTTTCCTTGGTTTGCGCTTGTGTCCTCTAAGTTTGAGCTTACTATTGGGGTTACGGGGTTCTCCTAATAATCTATGTTGAAGAAGTGCTCTGGTATCAGTGACGGGGGAACGGGAATCAGAACATATGGTCCCTCGGCAGTTTCCCATTTTTGCGGCAGATTCTCCCTTGGCAAGGCATCCAACATCTGCTTCTAAGGGAGCGTTAGGTGGCTCTGAGTCCGAGGTTCCACTGCCACTGTATTTGTCTCAGTTTCAAATTCCTGTCGGTTGTTCAAACTCATCTGTGGTGCCACAGGATTTGTCTCAGTTTCCAATGGTAGAAGATCCTCCAAATATGAGAAGGGAAGATTCTGCAGCAATGACAAAGAACTGTTCCCAGCTTTCGGCACCGGATCCACGTCCAAGGGTTCAATGTGAATGTTCTAATGTCAAGTGATGTTACGTGTACCTCACATTGTGTTTCTCCAGGTAGAGAGTAACACAGTTGCACGTTTTAGTGAGTTTGGGAAACATGATTTCGATATATGGCAGCTCTCTATTCAAACCCTTGATATACTTCCATAGTTGCGTTCTCTCGTGGAGTGATAGGTCTACCTCTCTTTCTATGCCTCCTCACAGATTACATTGGATGAGCTTCTACCTTTGCATTGCCGTCATTCTCCAGCCATTTCTCATATCGTACCCTACAAAAATCATCTCTTCCTGGTTGCCTTCCCTTAAAAACCACTGGTAAGAAGTAGAAATATTTTAACCATTGGAGATAAACTCTCTGTCCACCTCCACAGAGATTGCCATCTTAAATCCTGTAGCATTTTTCTCTGTAATGGCATCAACTAACTATTGAAAATTTAAAATTGTTCCTGGTCTTCATAGCATGCCTTATATCCTAGATGTCCTCTCTAAACCTGTATTTAAATTTCAAAATCTCCAGCTTAAGGCGTAGGTGCTCCGTCACTGCATTAAACGAGTTCGCCACCTTTCGTAATGCCAACATTGATCCAACCACAACATTGTCCGACATGAAGTTCATAGCATGTAATGCATCAACATGTGCAGACACTTCTTCCATTCGGTTCTTGAGGGAAAAAGAAAATAATAACAAAAAATTATCATGTAAACGTACAAAAGAGGTGGGTTTAGCACAAAAAACACTTATAGAGAGATTAAAAACAGAGCCACAAGAGAGCTTTGTCCAGTGAAAGTTTTGCCACAAAAAAAAGCTGAACTTGCTACACAAACTAACTAACACCTCTTCTAACTCTTCTTGCTTTGCACTTGTGTCCTCTAAGTTTGAGCTTACTGTTGCGGTTACGGGGTTTTCCCAATAATCTACGTTGAAGAAGTGCTCTGGTATCGGTGACGGGGGAACGGGAATCAGAACATATGGTCCTGCGGCAGTTTCCGATTGTTACGGCAGATTCTCCCTTGCCAATGCATCCAACATCTACTACTAAGGGAGCGTTGGGTGGTTCAGAGTTGGAGGTTCCAATGCTACTGTATTTGTCTCAGTTTTAAATTCCTGTCGGTTGTTCTGAGTCATCTGCGGTGCCACAGGATTTGTCTCAGTTTCCAATCGTAGAAGACCCTCCAAAGATGAGAAGGGAAGATTCTGCAACAATCATAAGGAACTATTCCTAGCTTTCGGCACTGGATCCACGTCCAAGGGTTCAATGTCAACCTTTGAATGTCAAGTGATGTTGCGTATACCTCACATTGTGTTTCTTCATGTATAGAGTAACACAATTGCACGTTTCAGTGAGTTTGAGAAACACGATTTCGATATATTGCAACTCTCCATTCAAACCCTTGATATACTTCCATAGTTAGATTCTCTCGTGCAGTGATAGGTCTACCTCTCTTTGTATGCCTTATCACAGATTACATGGGATGATCTTCTACCTTTGCATTGCCATCATTCTTCAGCCATTTCTCATATCGTACCCTACAAAAGTCATCTCTTCCTAGTTGCCTTCCCTTAAAAACCATTGGTAAGAAGCAAAAAAATTCTTACCGTTTGATATGAACTCTCTGATCACTTCCACAGAGACTCCCATCTTAAATCTTGTAGCATTTTTGTCAGTAATGGTATCAACTAACTTTTGAAAATTTAAAATTGTTGCTGTTCTTCATGGGTCACTGTGGCGAGGTTAATCGACCAGTTTCTAAGACAGGATTCTTTCAGTTCGGTTGTGAAACCATCAGTATCCCTTATATCCTGGAAGTCCTCTCTAAACCTGTATTTAAATTTCAAAATCTCCAGATTAAGCTATAGGTGCTCCGTCACTGCATTAAACGAGTTCCCCACCTTTCGTCACGCCAACATCAATGCAACCACAACATTGTCCGACATCAAGTTCATAGCATGTAATGCATCAACATGTGCAGACACTTCTTCCATTCGGTTCTTGAGGGAAAAAGAAAACAATAACAAAAGGTTATCACGTAAACTTACAAAAGAGGTGGGTTCAGCACAAAAAACACTCGTAGAGAGATTAGAAACAGAGCCACAAGAGAGCTTTGTCCAGTGAAAGTTTTGCCATAAAAAAAGCTGAACTTGCTACACAAACTAACTATCACCTCTTCTAACTCTTCTTGCTTTGCACTTGTGTCCTCTAAGTTTGAGCTTACTGTTGCGGTTACGGGGTTTTCTCAATAATCTACGTTGAAGAAGTGCTCTGGTATCGGTGACGGGCGAACGGGAATAAGAACATATGGTCCTGCGACAGTTTCCGATTGTTGCGGCAGATTCTCCCTTGCCAATGCATCCAACATCTACTACTAAGGGAGCATTGGGTGGTTCTGAGTCAGAGGTTCCATTGCTACTGTATTTGTCTCAATTTCGATTTCCTGTCGGTTGTTCAGAGTCATCTGTGGTGCCACAAGATTTGTCTCAGTTTCTAATTGTAGAAGATCATCCAAAAATGAGAAGGGAAGATTCTGCAGCAATGACAAGGAGCTCTTCCCAGCTTTCGACACCGGATCCACGTCCAAGGGTTCAATGTCAACCTTCTAATGTCAAGTGATGTTGCGTGTACCTCACATTGTGTTTCTCCAGGTAGAGAGTAACACAGTTGCATGTTTCAGTGAGTTTGAGAAGCACGATTTCGATATATGGCAGTTCTCCATTCAAATCCTTGATATACTTCCACAGTTACATCTCTCGTGGAGCGATAGGTCTACCTCTCTTTGTATGCCTCCTCACAGATTACATTGGATGATCTTCTACCTTTGCATTGCCATCATTCTCCAGCGATTTGTCATATCGTACCCTACAAAAATCATCTCTTCCTGGTTGCCTTCCCTTAAAAACCACTGGTAAGAAGTAGAAATATTTTAACCATTGGAGATAAACTCTATGACCACCTCCATAAAGACTTCCACATTAAATCATGTAGCATTTTTGTCAATAATGGCATCAACTAATTATTGAAAATTTAAAAATTGTTGCTGGTCTGTATGGGTCACTGTGGCGAGGTTAATCGACCTATTTCAAAGACAGGATTCTTTCAGTTCGGTTGTGAAACTATCAGCATCCCCTATATCCTGGAAGCCCTCTCTAAACCTGTATTTAAATTTCAAAATCTCCAGCTTAAGCTGTAGGTGCTCCATCACTTCATTAAACGAGTTCCCCACCTTTCGCAGCACCAACATGGATCCAACCAAACCTTTGTTCGACATGAAGTTCACATCATGTAATGCATTAACATGTGCAGACACTTCTTCCATTCGTTTGTTGAGGGAAAAAGAAAATAATAACAAAAGGTTATCAGGTAAGCTTACAAAAGATGTGGGTTCAGCACAAAAAACACTCATAAACTAACTAAAAAAAAGCTAAATTTGCTACACAAACTAACTAACACTTCTTCTTACTCTTCTTGGTTTGCGCTTGTGTCCTCTAAGTTTGGGCTTACTGTTGCGGTTACGGGGTTCTCCTAATAATATATGTTGAAGAAGTGCTCTGGTATCTGTGATGGGGGAACGGGAATTAGAACATATGGTCCCTCGGCAGTTTCGATTTTTGTGGCAGATTCTCCCTTACCAACGCATCCAACATCTACTTTTAAGGGGGCGTTAGGTGGTTTTGATTCGGAGGTGCCACTCCTACTGTTCCCAGCTTTCGGCACTGGATCCATGTCCAAGGGTTCAATGTCAACCTTCTAATGTTAGGTGATGTTGTGTGTACCTCACATTGTGTTATCCAGGTAGAGAGTAACACAGTTGCATGTTTAAAGTGAGCTTGAGAAACAGGATTTCGACATATGGCAGCTCTCCATTCATACCCTTTATATACTTCCATAGTTATGTTCTCTCGTGGAGTGATAGGTCTATCGCTCTTTGTATGCATCCTCACGGATTATATTGGATAATCTTCTACCTTTGCATTGCCATCATTCTCCAGCTATTTGTCATATCGTACCCTACAAAAATCATCTCTTCCTGGTTGCCTTCCCTTAAAAACCACCGATAAAAAGTAGAAATATTTTTACCGTTGGAGATGAAATCTCTGATCACCTCCGTAAGGACTTCCCATCTTAAATCCTGTAGCATTTTTGTCAGTAATGGCATCAACAAACCTTTGAAAATTTAAAAATTGTTGCTGGTCTTCATGGGTCACTGTGGCCAGGTTAATCGACCAGTTTCTAAGAGAGGATTCTTTCAGTTCGGTTGTGGAACCATCATATCCCCCATATCCTGGAAATCCTCTCTAAACCTGTATTTAAATTTCAAAATCTCCAACTTAAGCTGTAGGTGCTCCGTCACTGCATTAAACGAGTCCCCCACCTTTTGTAACGCCAACATCGATCGAACCACAACATTGTTCGACATCAAGTTCATAGCATGTAATGCATCAACATGTGCAGACACTTCTTCCATTCGGTTCTTGAGGGAAAAAGAAAATATTAACAAAAGGTTATCACGTAAACTTACAAAAGAGGTGGGTTCAGCACAAAAAATACTCATAGAGAGATTAGAAACAAAGCCACAAGAGAGCTTTGTCTAGTGAAAGTTTTTCAGTAAAAAAAAGTTGAACTTGCTACACAAACGAACTAACACTTCTTTGTACTCTTCTTGGTTTGCGCTTGTGTCCTCTTAGTTTGAGCTTACTGTTGCGGTTACGGGGTTCTCCCAATAATCTATGTTGAGTAAATGCTCTGGTATCGATGACGGGGGAACGAGAATTAGAACATATGGTCCCTCGGCAGTTTGCGATTATTGCGGCATATTCTCCCTTGCCAACGCATCAAACATCTGCTTCTAAAGGAGCGTTGGGTGGTTCTGAGTCAGAGATTCCACTGCTACTGTATTTGTCTCAGTTTTAAAATCCTGTCGGTTGTTCAGAGTCCTCTGTGATGCCACAGGATTTGTCTCAGTTTCCAGTTGTAGAAGATCCTCCAAAGATGAGAAGGGAAGATTCTGCAGCAATGACAAGGAGCTGTTCCCACCTTTCGGCACCAGATCCACGTCCAAGGGTTGAATGTCAAGTGATGTTGTGTGTACCTCACATTGTGTTTCTCTAGGTAGAGAGTAACACAGTTGCATGTTTCAGTGAGTTTGAGAAGCACGAATTCAATATATGGTAGCTCTCCATTCAAACCATTGATGTACTTCCATAGTTACATTCTCTCATGGAGTGATAGGTCTACCTCTCCTTGTATGCCTCCTCACAGATTACATTGGATGATCTTCTACCTTTGCATTGCCGTCATTCTCCAGCCATTTCTCATATCGTACCCTACAAAAATCATCTCTTCCCTGTTGCCTTCCCTTAAAAACCACTGGTAAGAAGTAGAAATATTTTAACCATTGGAGGTAAACTCTCTGACCACCTCCACAGAGACTACCATCTTAAATCCTGTAGCATTTTTCTCAGTAATGGCATCAACTAACTATTGAAAATTTAAAAATCGTTGCTGGTCTTCATGGGTCATTATGGCGAGGTTAATCGACCAGTTTCAAAGACAGGATTCTTTCGGTTCGGCTATGAATCCATTAGCATCCCCTATATCCTGGATGTCCTCTCTAAACCTGTTCAAAATCTCCAGCTTAGGCTGTAGGTGCTCAGTCACTTCATTAAACGAGTTCCCCACCTTTCGGAATGCCAACATCGATCCAACCATAACTTTGTCCGACATGGGTTTCATAGCATGTAATGCATTAACACGTGCAGACACTTCTTCCATTCGGTCTTTGAGGGAAAAAGTAAATAATAACAAAAGGTTATCACGCAAACTTGCAAAAGAGGTGGGTTAAGCACAAAAAACACTCGTAGAGAGATTAGAAACAGAGCCACAAGAGAGCTTTGTCCAGTGAAAGTTTTGCCATAAAAAAAAGATGAACTTGCTACACAAACTAACTAACACTTCTTCTTACTCTTCTTGGTTTGTGTTTGCGTCCTCTAAGTTTGAGCTTACTGTTGCGGTTGCGGGGTTCTCCCAATAATCTATGTTGAAGAAGTGCTCTGGTATTGGTGACGGGGGAACGGGAATCAGAACATATGGTCCCTCGGCAGTTTCCGATTGTTGCGGCATATTCCCCCTTGCCAATGCATCCAACATCTGCTTCTAAGGGAGCGTTGGGTGGTTCTGAGTCGGAGGTGTCACAGCTACTATATTTGTCTTAATTTCAAATTCCTTTTGGTTGTTCAGAGTCATCTGTGGTGCCATAGGATTTGTCTCAGTTTCCAATTGTAGAAGATCCTCCAAAGATGAGAAGGGAAGATTCTGCAGCAATGACAATGAACTGTTCCCAGCTTTCGGCACCGGATCCACGTCCAAGGGTTCAATGTCAACCTTCTAATATCAAGTGATGTTACGTGTACCTCACATTGTGTTTCTCCGGGTAGAGAGTAACACAGTTGCATGTTTCAGTGAGTTTGAGAAACATGATTTCAATATATGGCAACTCTCCATTCAAACCCTTGATATACATCCATAGTTACATTCCCTCGTGGAGTGATAGGTCTGCCTCTCTTTGTTTGCCTCCTCAGGGATTACATTGGATGATCTTCTACCTTTGCATTGCTGTCATTCTCCAGCCATTTGTCATAGCGTACCCTACAAAAATCATTTCTTCCTGGTTGCCTTCCCTTAAAGACCACTGGTAAGAAGTAGAAATATTTTAACCATTGGAGATAAACTCTCTGACCACCTCCATAGAGACAGCCATCTTAAATTCTGTAGCATTTTTCTCAGTAATGGCATCAACTAAGTTTTGAAAATTTAAAAATTGTTCTGGTCTTCATGGGTCACTGTGGCGAGGTTAATTGAACAGTTTTTCTGACCGGATTCTTTCAGTTCGGTTGTGAAACCATCAGCATCCCCCATATCCTGGAAGTTCTCCCTAATCCTGTATTTGAATTTCAAAATCTCCAGCTTAAGTTGTAGGTACTCCGTCACTTCATTAAACGAGTTCCCCACCTTTCGTAACGCCAACATCGATCCAACCATAACATTGTCTGACATGAAGTTCATAGCATGTAATGCATCAACATGTGCAGACACTTCTTCCATTCGGTTCTTGAGGGAAAAAGAAAATAATAACAAAAGGTTATCACATAAACTTACAAAAGAGGTGGGTTAAGCACGAAAAACAGTCATAGAGAGATTAGAAACAGAGCCACATGAGGGATTTATCCAGTGGAAGTTTTGCCATAAAAAAAAAGATAAGCTTGCTACACAAACTAACTCACACTTCTTCTTACTCTTCTTGGTTAGCGTTTGTGTCCTCTAAGTTTGGGCTTACTGTTACGGTTACGGGGTTCTCCCAATAATCTATGCTGTAGAAGTGTTTTGTTATTGGTGACGGGGGAACGGGAATCAGAACATATGGTCCCTCAGCAATTTTTGATTGTTGCGGCAGATTCTCCCTTGCCAATGCATCCAACATCTGCTTCTAAGGGAGCGTTGGGTGGTTCTGAGTGGGAGGTGCCACGGCTACTGTATTTGTCTCAGTTTCAAATTCCTGTCGGTTGTTCAGAGTCATCTGTGGTGCCACAGGATTTGTCTTAGTTTCCAATGGTAGAAGATCCTCCAAAGATGAGAAAGGAAGATTTTGCAGCAATGACAGGGAACTGTTCTCAGCTTTCGGCACCGAATCAGCGTCCAAGGGTTCAATTTCAACCTTCTAATGTTAGGTGATGTTGCGTGTACCTCACATTGTGTTACTCCAGGTAGAGAGTAACACAATTGCATATTTCATTGAGTTTGAGAAATACGATTTCGACATATGGCAGCTCTCCAATCATACCCATGATATACTTCCATCGTTACGTTCTCTCACGGAGTGATCGGTCTACCTCTCTTTCTACACCTCGTCATGGATGATATTGGAAAATCTTCTACCTTTGCACTGCCATCATTCTCCAGCAATTTTTCATATCGTACCCTACCAAAATCATATCTTCCTGGTTGTCTTCCATCAAACACCGCTCGTAAGAAGTTGTGAAACCATCAGCATCCCACATACCTTGGAAGTCCTCTCTAAACTTGTGTATAAATTTAAACATCCCCAGCTTGAGCTGTAGGTATTAAACGAGTTCCGCACCTTTCTTAATGCCAACATCGATCCAACCACAGCTCTGTCGGAGATGAAGTTCATAGCATGTAATGCATCAACATGTGCAGACACTTCTTCCATGAGATTCTTGGAGGAAAAAGAAAATAATAGCAAAAGATTTTTCACAAAAACTTAAAAAATTAAAACATACATTTCAACAATATGGAAAAAGCTATATGTCAAAGATTTCATAATAGCATGGAAAAATATCTACATACATCCTTGAGATATTTGTTCATGGAGTCGATAAGTTCCTCCACCGTCAATAGCTCTAGGTTCTCCATATCTAAAAAGTTAACATTAGAGAAAAGATTTTAACTCTTAAACACAGGTAAGCGCATAATATACTTTGATGTTGTCCATTATGACCTATAATCTCTGCAAGCAATTTAAAATTAATAGTTGAAAGTCGCAGATTTCTTGGACTTCTTTTGTAATTTTCCCCCTTTTGCTTCGGAATCACTTTTACCCTCAGCTTTAATTTTCCTCGATCGACTTTCTAGTCTTCTCAAGGACTACCTAAACTGTGACAATAGAAATCTGTTAAATGAATATGAAAAAAGGATTCAAGATAGAATCAAATATTTTTGAAATCAAGCAACTATAATATTGGAAAAAAAAATCGATTAACCAAAAAAAAGTCCATCAACGAGAAAAAAAAGTACAAATCCAAGAAACAGGTGATTAAATTTGGGAAAATTTTGGGTTTGGAAAATTTTAATTATGGAAAATTTTGGAGAATGATGATAAAAAAGGAAAGGAAAATTTGAGAATTGAAAATGTGAATATGACCTATCAACGTGAAGTTTAGCGATCGGCTTGAGTTCCTCAACACCCTCTAAAAACAAAGCTTTTGAGGGAAATGTTTGAACTCGAAAACAATAAGGAGCCTTTTATACTTTGGCCTGGCCCGTGCAAGGCATGTGCAACATATATATATATATATATATATATGTATTTTTGGTTTCATAGATAAAAGCATTAAAAAAATAATGAAATATTACAACATTTATTTCATTAAATAATTTGAAATTTTTAACTTATTGTAGACATGATGACAATTCATATATCATTTATCATAAGGTTTCTTTTGTAGCATTTTAAATGATAACATAAAGAATATAACTAGTAATATATTCTTTTTGATCATTTACACTTAATATATTTATATACACATTTAAGTCTATAAAAGAAAAAATATTAATAAATTGACATTAGTAAGGAATGAATAAAATATAATAGTAAATATAATACGAATAAATAAAATATAATGGTAAATATAATGCAAAAGGAATAAACTTAAATACTTTTTCAACTTTTTAAATTTTTAGATGATCGGTGAAATGTTAGTAATTTGAAAGGAAATTGAAGGGTAAAAATGTTTTTATAGTGCCCCAAAAGTTTAAGAATAAAAGTGTAAGGGTGGTTTGATTCAAATTACAAAAGCCATTAGGCACCTTATATCTTTACACACACCCCATATGAAAATTTAATTTTGCATATTAGACTAATAAAAGATGTCAATTTTACTTTTAAGAGCACGGTATACATAAATTAGATGATAAATGTTCACGACACATGTATATTGGAATACATACATAAATTAGATGATAAATGTTCACGACACATGTATATTGGAATACATACATTTGCTCGATTATACAATTTAGAGTTTTGTTTTTATTTATCGTTAAAAGTGTGATATATGTAACCTAAATTCTAACAGTTCAGCCAAATAATGTCTATCAGAGTGCATACAGTTTACACAAATTAAACTTATAATTTCATTTATCATTAAGAGTGCAATATACATACCTTAAATAATATTGATCTATCTGATATTCATAATTTAAATTATATTTGCTTAAATGTTTAAGAATATTTTT
Source organism: Ziziphus jujuba (assembly GCF_031755915.1). NCBI lineage: Eukaryota > Viridiplantae > Streptophyta > Magnoliopsida > Rosales > Rhamnaceae > Ziziphus > Ziziphus jujuba. Next base: position 11,165,160 of record NC_083390.1, read on the forward strand.
TAATTTTTGACCAATGAGTGTTTTTGAAATATTAAAAAATATATATATATATATTAAGAATGAGATATAGCTAATATTTTTTGTTTATAAATAAACCATCCAAAATGTATTTATAATGGCCTAAAAGTTGAAGAAAATTTTACCCTTAATTGGAAATAGAGTAAAATTTGGTTTACATTGTAACTTTTACCAATGGTTTTCTTTTGGTTTACAAGGTTTTTTACGTCTTTTACTTTTGAAGAGTAACCAATAGTTGTTTAGTATTTTAACGTTTAAGCTTTAGTAAACTACAACTTTCCCATTCTATTAGTTTTCATTAAAATAAAGTTATTAGATAAAATATCTAGAATAGCATGATGTGTAATTTAAATGATATATCAATTTCCTTGTTCAAAGTAGGCAACAGGGTTAAATACTAAACTGCCAAACATTTGCCTTGGTAATTACAATTAAAATATTTTTATTTTATAGTCCTATTGGCTAGAAAAACTTGTCTTGGTAATTACATTTAAAATATTTTTATTTAGTCATATTGGCTAGAAAAACTTAAATGTGCTATCTATTTGTTTCCTTCTGTCTTTGCAAAATGCCACACGATGAAAAAGAGATACATATTTACCAAAAAAAGAGATTCACATTGGATGCCAACTTAATTTTTAGAGCAAACGGTAAATACATTAATGTTCTGGTCATTGATATTTCATTTGCTTCTAATACAATTATGTTTTTGCTAATATATATATCATTTGGATTTTATTTTATTATTTCTTTTTTTTGTTTGCATTGCTAATACAAGACAGATTATTAAAATTGTAGTCTCTCTTCCTGAAAAGGAATACTGAATTGTCGCCACAAACAGAAATGAAAAGTTCCAAATATAAGAATCAAGTTTCGGCAAAGTAGATTTCACTGTAGTAAAATGAATTTTTCTCTGTAATTAATTGGATCTTACATCTTTGTTATGTGACCATTGAGCAACAGACCACTACATTTTAGTCTATGCCTTATCTTTCCTCAGTCTTTCTGCCTTTTTTCTTCCTTAATATATATTCCTTTGGTGAATTACATGCACTTGTTTGGTTCCTCACAATGATTGTAATCCTTCTTCAAATCTTTCCCCACCCACAACCAAATCAATTTTCAAAAAACAATCCAAATCTTTCCCCATCTACAACCACATCGATTTTCAAAATGCAATAAGAACCACCGCCTGCTTTATACTATAAACTTCATATATTTTGCATAAGGTGACCATTCTCTCAGCAACTGAAAGGTACTTTTCAAAAACACCAACAGATTTTATCTACTTTCAGGGCTGGCATCTCTAATGTAGGTAAGGAGGTTGCACTCTTCTTGTTATGGTCATCTTCGACAACCAATAATTGTTGCCCCTGTTGTGATCTTCACCTACACACACAAAGAAATTTTTAAGAACAAGTTGCTGATGCAAAGCAGAAAAGATGATATGAATGGCTAGAAAAAAGATTCTGAGTATTAAGATGAGTGGCTTATTTATGGAGCTCCATATGTCATTTGAAAGTTAAATCTCCAAACAAGCATTGCAAGTGCTACTACAGTCTTTAAATTGCAAAGTGTAACATCATTGATTTTCATCCAATAGATACAACTTGTGAAATCATGGAATTTTAGTAATAAAGTTACCTCATATGTAGCAAACATGTTGCCACTTCGTTGGTCCTGCACCAAATGGCAAGTAAATGAAAATTTGATTACTATTGTCAATGATTTGTAACACAGATAGCAGACAGATAAACTTCAAATGATATTTACCCCAATGCAAGGATATATATTTGTATCAGGGACCAATGCATGGAGAAAAATATGAACATCTACCTGAAAAGAGAAAATATGTCCTCATCCCTGTATCCTCCCAATGTTTAGGACTCCAACGCAGATTCCTATAGAATAATTCCGCACCCAAAATTGTATGTCCTCACCCCTGTAGGCTGTAAATAGTAATTAAGATAAAGATGATATGTGTAAGAAAGGACTCAAAGATGGAAACTAGAAGGAAAAAAAGTTCAAACCCACCATAATATGTGAAAAATACTTGGTAACTAAATAAATAATTATATTCAATCAAACTAATAGAATATAACCTTTCTATAGGATGTTTTCCAAGCATGTCATCTTCGAGAGATCATTGAATCAACTCTGGTGGTTGTGGATGAAGCCATAAGGATAGAAATGATAGGGAGAAAAGTCTAATGCATGATAGCAAAGTCTGGTCATTTTCTAACAAGAAGCAGAAATACCCATGTACTTAAATCATTGATTACTCAAGTTGCATACTAGTTTCTCTACAGCCTCAAATAGTTGGAAACCAATCTCCTAGTATAGAAACAAACTAAGAGAAACAAAGTGATTGAATGAAAAGACAACTATTAGATTGCATTAAGACACAAACCAAATTGATTTTTATATAGATTTGGATGCACAAAAATATAAGATACCTCTTCTTGAAGCTTTGCCACAACCTTAAGCTCCTGCAGCCATTCAAAAAAAGAACGAAAGATGACTAGATTAGAACTTGTTTATTATACATTTATAGTGTTCCACGAAGGCTTTCATAACTATAAATCACCTTGGACAGAAGATAAAAGGTCCATGTTAAAACTACAGTGATGTTTCATAGCCAGCTATAAAGCAGTGTCATCAAATCATCATAGACTTGCTTGTCAGAAACCTACAAGCATGTGTAGAATAGATTCAGTCACCTATGATAGCGCTAATAATAATAAGAACATTTAATACTTTCTAGCAACATACATATTTCCTGATGCAAAAAGGAAGTGAGGAATGCTGGGATCTTGTTCATTCATGTATTCCTTGTGAAACTGGAGCTCTTGCTCATCAACCAACCTCTATAGAAGCAAAAATAAAAAGAATAAAGCCACAGTTGCCAGTATTTATTAGCCACGTACCGATTAAGACCCTAGAATAAGATCGATGGATTTGTAGTTCAATGAATGAATAGATAAAAAATGAACATGTCAATAAAAGTATGAAGCCAAAATGTAAAATATCAATTAAATTTTCAAAGTTTAGTATCCATCCACAAAAGTATTATTTTTACCAAAATTTCATTAGTCACAAAAGATCCTACACTTTCATTGACAATGCATTTATATGATTACTCCAACAGTTAAATTGGTCACTTGCATATTGCAATAAGATCATCAAGCGTGTTATTAACTAATTTGAGGGCTACTGACCTTTTCTGTTTTGTTAAAATGTCTTTCCACATTGGGAACTTCGGGAATGGAATTGGTGCTACACTAAGGTCTTCTGCTAGTCTCAAGACAGTATAAACAACCTATTCTAACCAAAATTAAAGGAAATAAATATGTGAAGCAACTTCCGAAAAGCATCTTTGTATCGTAAATCATATTGAAATAGAGAGAAAAAAAAATTTGAAAAAACTGAAGCAATGATTAAAGAAAGTAAAAAACACACCTCAATCATCCCAGTTTCATTTGTTAAGGACACAAGATCATTATTAAAAACTGCCTTGCCAATGATATCTAATGTCAAAACGGGAGAAAAATGACTCCAAACCTCAACATCTTCCCCATCAAATGCCACAGCATCTAACCTATGGCAAAGACTATATGTAGCTTTTCCAAAGAGATTAATTGCAATTGCTACATACACGAGAATGAATCAAGAAAAAGAAATATTTGAAAACTTGGTGAAATTTTGGAGACTTATAAGATGCTCTGAATTTTACCAAGGTGAGCTCCAAACTATCATGAGATAAAATGACAGAGAAACTACACACAAATTTTTTATTAGGCAGGTAGATGCCTCACAACTATAGGCATAAAGACATGCTCTTTTTGAAACTATTTAAAACTTTTAAATATCTCATCTCAAATACTATTTAAAACTTTTTCCGGGTCTTCAAACCATCAACAGAAGAGTGTTTCCTTCTCTTCGTCTCTCTCTTTGATAATATGACCAACCCACATTTCTTGCTGAAAATCTATTAGTTTCCTTCATTAATAAACTATGCTATAAAACTTCAAAAATCCAAAAATTCCTTAAATTGATAATATACTTAACTTTATGGCATGCTTTAGATAAGATATGCTTTATGGCAGTAGAAAGAGCCTCAACTTGAAGTTTATGGTCATATTGAATTATAGAATATCATACTATTTTCCACCAAACCTGCTGGAAAGACCAAGTTGGAAAGAATAGGAGAGGAGTTAACAAATGAACGCCTTCATATGCAATGCTGGTAAAACAGCACATTGTAGAACATCCCATATTGCCCCATCAGCTGAGATAAGTCCCTTCCCCATGGCAAAATCTAGTAGTTCTGCCAGTATACCCTACGAATTACAGTCTTGTTGAGAGAGAGAGAGAAGGTGGAAGAAGAAATTAGCCTTGTAAAAAAAAAAAAAAAAAAAAAAAAAGCAAGTTATTGACAGATAACAGAAAGTGACTTTTACCTTCTTACCAATCTAATGTGTTCCAACGTAAGAAGACCAACCTCGGGTCCAAAGGTCAACCTGAGAATTCCACCATATGTGAGGTCAAGCTCATACAAGGGAATTAAAAAGGCCTTGCTCAGGATGGCATGAATTGACCCTCTTGCAGTTGGAACTTCACGTATCTTCATCCCTCTCAACTTACTAAACAATAGTTCCAAATTTTCAACGACTCCCTAGGGACACCCAATTTCGACAAACTGTTCCTCTCCTGAGACAAAAATCTTCCTGTAACCAAAAGATGCAAATCAATAAGTTAGAAGCAACAACATTTGAAATTAAATCACAAAATTTATAAATAACAGATTTCTCTCAATGCCTATGAGCTAGAGAATTAGCATGATTTATCCGTCACAGATTACATATCTTATATTCCAAGATTGTATTTAAAGAATGTCCTTAATTTCCAGGGATAGCAAGCGGAATGTGTATATATATATGTGTATATATATATAGAAACCCCCGAGAGTATTATCCTTAAATAAGTAAAATTTCATGATCAAGTATACCCTTCAAATTTAACCAAACATAGTTGAATTTTCCCAATGTTAAACAACTCAAAATCCATCCGTTTTCTTCTCCATGACACTAAAATAAGCATATGCATGCCCATTTTGCTTGATAGTGAATTCTCCGAAAGCAATTCAAGCCAACAACTCAGCACACCTTTTCTCTTTTAATAATTTCTCAACACTCTTCACTATATTGTCTACTAAGTCAGGCTCTTTACCATTTGAAGATGAGCATCTAATTCTATAAAATCCACACGTTCCTTCAAAACCAGCCCTTTTTTGCTTTATTATCCTTATATATTATTTTTCTGAGTGGAAAAAACATTGCAGCAACAAACAGAGCCTCCTTTGTTCATCCTAAAGTACATGTCACTGAAATTTAGGTTAAAACGTAGCAAAATTAAATAAATAAATAAATAAGGAACAAAATTTGAATTAGAAGAGGAATCAATGCATCACTATGTGTAAAACAAAGATAGACGAAGAACTTCAATACTTAATAGACTTGTAACTCACACTAATGATGGAGCAACCAATTCACCACATAAGGTTCCATGTAGCGTCCAAGTAACCAAAGCAATCTGTATAACTGTATTAGATAAATATGCATGAGAAAAAATAATTAAATAAAGCAATATGCTAGAAAACTTTTGTCTTAGCCTGAGGAACAGAAGAAAAGACAGAGAAGAATACTTCTCTGAAACCATAGCTACAAAGCTAAATTTTATCATCTTACCATGTATGTATATGTCCCAGCATCTGCAAATACTCGATCCATCATTTTTTCCTAAAACAGATTTTACAAAATTGTCTACTTCCATAGTGTGCACCTAATTAGATTTCCATCTAATTTGAATTCAGATTGTGCACCTAGAATGACCACATTGAGGAAAATACATCATGAAACCCAGTTTCAATGCAGAAGAATCAGTGAACAGGATTTAAATACGTTCAATATCGACCATAAATGAAAGAACATTATTTAAACAATGACAAAACCAGTCATCTATATAACACACTCACGCAACAGACAATGTCAGGAAACATCTCTTACAATTTCTCACTATTTTTTCAACCTAATTTTATTTGTAATGGGCAAAAAAGTCTTTAGAACGTCCCTCATAGATTTAAAGAAAGCCAAGCCTCGTTTGTTAAGTGATATATAGTTGGAGGAATTCCTCAAAATAGTGACACAGAGAGAGAGAGAGCAAAAGTAAAATGGCAGGGCAAGGGAGATCATATGAGAATAAATTAAGCATTGTTGAATCAATTGAGTTGAAGAATCTTGTATATTTTACTAACTCAACAATTACTATTATTAAATATAAAAATTTACAAAACACATAGCTATTGGCAATTATGAAAACCGATAGCTTGGAGAACACGTGGTGAATCACCCAAAGAAGTAGCTTTTGGAGGTAAAGGTGTCACGATTCTTCCAGATTTCGGATCTGCTGTGCCTGCAATAACAAAACAGACGAATAAATAAAAGCACATGAAAACACAAAAACAAGAGAACAACCAAAATACTGACCTCTTAGTTTAATCTTCAACAGACTCAGTGTTATTATTGTAAACAAAGCTAGCCAAATGAAACATGAATCCATTATACAGAAACCAAATGAGAGAATGATACCATACCAATAAAAGACTGCACATAAACTGCAATTTCTCTAATTCCTACAAAAATAATGCCAAGGATCCCCTATCTGTTAATTGTTCAATCCCTTCTACATGAATCTTCATCAGCTATGTCGAATTTTTGCTGTTAGACCGAAGTAAACTTCAATCATCAAAGCATCAAAATGCTCAAAAAATGGAAAAAGCAACATTCTATCAAACAAATAAATTGATAAGATCGCACTCTTTTAGGAATGCGGCTATCATCATTGTATTCTTCACACCTTTAAGTTTACAAAATCAATCGCCATATCATACAATTTTATCCTTCCTGTTTCTAAATGTTATGACTGCTCTGAGTAATCAATATCAGAATGAATTAAACTCATAATAATTATAATTCTATTTGCACCAATTAACATTTAAAAAATAATAATAATAATAAATAAATAAATAAAGCATAAACCATGGAATAATAGCAATTCTTTATGCCTTTTCCAACAAATAAGAAGTATTCCATAACCTTATCAACAAATTCAGAGCCCATCATATTTTCCAGAGCAATATCAATGTCATAACAGTCTTTCCCTAAGAAGATTTGAATATCTTAAAAGTAAATAAAAAAATCAAACAATGTCACCACCACTCTTCCTTATTTAACTTTTTCTTTTTTTATGGGTTCATCTGCAGAGGTTCAATATACTTCAAATACAGGAGGTCTTTCTCTAGCACTTTGAAATGCATTAATATCTTCCATAAACTTATTCGCTTTATAGCTAATGATTTTCAACAAATCCTATCTGGTGCACTGTATTGTTCGATGGCTATTGTATAATAATAATAATTACAACTTTTGATGACTGATGAGTACTTTCTCTACTAATCAAGTATCACCTGCATCTTAACTCGTAATATTGGTCTCAGCGACATGATGTGATGGTTGGGGCTGCATGATCAAACTGTAATATTTAAATAACATAGCTATTTGTTTAAGATTGGGTTAATCCCATCCTACTAAATTTGGATTACACAAAAAAGAAGCCTTAGAAAAGCTAAACTGGGCAAAATAATAAATTGAAAAGGAAGGATGCAATTGGCAATATGTACAAAATCATTCCTTCTGTGTAATGTTTGTGCATTGTGTTGTATAACACTCCTGAGAAGAGGAACAAGACCTCCTGCAATATTTATCTTGAGCACTCATGCCATTCATTTGTAGGGCTGTTAATTAATTTGAATGCATGATATGGTAAAACTTATAAAATTTTATTTATAATATGGAATTAACCCACGTAGAGATGACTCATACTGTAGGAGAGGAAAAGAATGAAGCACTAATTAGTAATGCATCACAACCTGATGCAATGGAAGATTTTGAGTCATCTTGAAGGACATGCACATCTGAACATCTTAAACATCAACAAGATGCAGCAGATAATGAGGGTGATCATTAGCAAATGGACAAAGGTGTACAATTTAGAGTTCAACTTTGGCGCGGTGAGGCATTGCCATACTTATAATTGTAAGTATGTAGCATATTTACATTTGGTTATGCTTATTATGTAGCACCAACATCCAAAGCCTTCAAAAGACATGGTAAAACTCGAGGATTATTAAATACACAAAAGAAGATACCTAAGGAAAAGATGGCACTTACATATCCGAAGAATTTAATACAGTTTTTTAGAGAAAATTTCAAAGAAATTATGACTGAGATTGAGGTTATCGTTAGGAGTTTTGCACCTCTGAATGTGGCTTCTTTGGATAGCGTAAATGATGATAACATTAATGTTATGATCAAACAAATTCAGGTTATGTCAAGTAAATGGATGTTTGCCATGCTTTTTTTATTTTAATTTCTAGTATGTGTGCATAAGCAACATCAACGAAATATTGTAATGTGTGTTACTAGATGAGTTACAAAATTGTGTAAATTTCCTATAATGTGCATATGAACATTGGTCACACACGTATGGATATAAAACAACTAAAGATTTAGATTACAACATGTATATGGTTCATATGTTCATCCAAGTGTGTAAATGAGCGTTTAGGTAAAATTCTTACTTGAGACATTATCCTTTGAGAGTTTAAAGTAATAAATAAGTGTATACCAAATGTTCATTATCTATGTAGGATAGACCCTAACATTAATATATTAGCCTGGATTAAGAGAGTGTAGACTTGATAACTTATTAAAATACAAGTAAATAGTTTTTTAGGGCTTAGTTAAAACTTGAAGTCACATCCTATCTAATCACTTTTTCTTTTTAGGATTCCAATCGGAGATAGCTTTCCAATCGTTAATGCATCCCCTAAAAACCTTTACAGGCAGATAGAGAAAAAAACTAAAGAGAGTGAATATTTTCCTGTTGAGTAAAACAAACATAGAGTTTGCATAAAGAGTTCTGCTTACTGGGGGAACGTTTGCGGATTCAATCAGAGATTCGAAGTCTATGGCCGTTGAGACTACGGATATCTGGCCTAAATAAATACCAGTATAATGACCACCCATGTCCTTTGAATTCTCATACACATGCGTAATGTTTACTCTCATTGTGATCCCTACTTTTTGACACAATACCATACAAAATACTTGTGCTCTTTCATCACCCTCTTTCATTATCAAATTTATCATATAATTCTCACTCCAGGTGCGATATGATTTTTAGGTATATTGAATTCGGCAAATCAGGAATCAAGCTCTGAAGCAAATGGCTTGATGATCTCAAAGAAGCAACCTATGATGCAGAGGACCTGACAAACCAAATCAACACTGAAGCTTTGCGATGCCAGATGGAAGGTGAACATGAAAGGAACACTAGTAAGGTATGTAATCTCATCGACACTTGGTTCACTGGATTTAACAACATAGTGGAAACCAAAATACTGAGGATTCTTGATAAATTATAATTTATGTGTTAAACCAAAAAACCGTTCTTGGTTTGAAAAAAGTTGTTGAAGGAAGATCTTCACATAGATTACCACCAACATTGGTGGAATATTCTGATGTTTATGGAAGGATAGCTAACAAAGAGGCCATTGAAACTTGTTGGTATCAGATTGTTAAGTTGTTCTAGATATGTTTGGAATGAGAACTATGATCTTTGGAGTGCCTTAAAGAGCCCTTTTGAATATGGCGCATATGGAAGTAAAATCACTGTGACAACAAGAGATGAAAATATTACGTAAAATGCCGTCTTTGCTCAGTTTGTTTACAAGATGCTCTCTCTAACTGGATATGGAATTTCTATCTCAGAATTTCTTAATTCAATCAGGGTGTTGAAACTTTTAAAGAATCTAAATTTATCTTCCACTGCACTCAAAGAGTTGACAGATGCAATTTGTACTTTATACAATTTTGCAGACTTTATTGTTGAGAGAATGTGATGACTTGACTCAGGTGGTTGTTTCAATTGGTAATCAGAAGCTCTAATTTAGTTGGATTTATCTCATACTAAAATTGAAAAGCTGCCTGGTACATTGTGTAGTTTGTACAATTTGCATACACTATTATTGTATCAATATTCTGAACTTCTGATACTGCCAAACAAAGTAGCACATCTGAAAAACTCGCGTTGTTTTGATATTAATGGCTGCATCGCTTTGAAAGAGATGCCACCACATATATGTGACAAGAAAAGTTTGCAGACATTAACAACTTTTGTTGTGTATCCCAAGGCTTGAAAATGCTGTTGATTTGGAGATTCTGTGAAGGTAAAATTAAAAGAAAAAAAGTGCATTTATCGTATAAGGTTGTTGTGGAACAGTAATGCTGATGATTCACAAAAGGCAAAGGAAATAATTGAAGGACTCAAACCGCATACAGACATAAAGAGATTAAATATTTCAGGGCACGGAGATACAAGGTTCCCAAATTGATTAACGAATGGTTCGCTTTCTCATTTGTAAATCTGGAGCTATTTGGTTGTACAAATTGTTATGGTGTAACTCAGCTTGGAAATCTACCTACTCTTAGAAACCTTTGTACTAAAGAATTTTACTGTGGAAAGAATAGGTAAAGAATTCTATTCAAATGGTGGTTGTGTGAGGAAACCATTTAGATGTCTAGAAACTCTTAAGATTTTCAGGTATGCTAAGAGTGGAAGGAGTGATTATTTGCTGCCGTTGATGGATAGCCATTGTTAAATCAGTGTAACCAAAGTGAGAATGGAAAACTGACCAAAGGTTGCTCACATTTCTCGTGTATTTCTCTATTTCGATTCTATATAATTAGCATATTGTGCAAGTGTTACTTGTCTGTTTTTTCCAATTTCATCCAGGAGTGTGCACTAATAATTTTTTCTTCGTTTGTTCAGGTACATTTTGCCTTAGCTAGATATATAGCATATAAAATGAAAAAAAACAAAGAGACAAATAGTTTTGTTATTTCATTTTACATCTTTTTTTTGGCCAATTGGTGGTTGTGTACATAAAACTCTTTGGGCTTCTATTCCTTGCTTAATTATGAAATTTTTTTTAATTTTTTAATTTTTTAATTTTTTTTTTTAACCTGTCTTGGCTGTAGAGTGAGTTGCCTAATCCTTTTACTGGTTCCCTTGCATAATGTACTCATTTGAGATTCTCTAAGAGCAAGATTTCTCTATCATCATTCATGTAAAGTTATTATGTATTACATACCATATTCAAAATCTAAGATAATGAGTTTGTTTTGTGATGAATATACAGCGGTCAAAAAGAATGAGACAGTGGTCACTTCTACTCTGTAGGTGGTGCAAATCATCATGTCTTATATTGTGGTTGCTAGGGTGAACATGGGCTTAGCTTGTGTTAAGAGGCCACCACATTTTATATCCATTACTAAGGTTTTTTAGATTAAAAAAAAAGACACCTAAGGTTTTTTGGAAAAGATTAAATCTCTGATATATGTAATGCTGAAACTTGACATTTAGTTTCTGGGTTTGTTTTTCTGTTTGGTTAATGAGAAAACCGTGGGCCTGTGGCTAAAATTACATATGATACCAAATTGGGATTTTCTTACCGGTGATGACTTTTGCAGGACAAATGACTGGGTCAGTAGCCTCGAGCCTAGATTGTTTTCTCCGGGCCCATTTTGCTTCATCTCCTTTTTAACGTATTATTAATGAGAAGATTAGGAAAAGGTTAGATGATATATAATTCTCATGCTTAAAAACATGAGCAGCAGCAACAGAACAAACACAAAGGAAGCTCTTGGATGGCGTTTTCATCTGAAATAAATAATCCGCAAAGCAAGTGTTTTTTGTATTATTATAAAGGGGATCGAATTTCTTATATTTGAAACAATTGTTGCTCCAATAACATGGTTTATATATTACTAATAATGAATTTCTGACAAGGGGACAGCAAAACCCAGTTCCAATTGAGGTTTATATGGTATAAGGGGCTTTATTTGGTTCTAACAACCGGTACTTTCGTATTTACCCAAAAAAAAAAAAAGAAACAACCGGTACTTTCGTCCATTAGTTCCAGTCTCAGTAAGTCTAAAGTGATTTCTTACTTTTATTCCTTTCTTTCTTTCTTTCTTTTTTTTTTAATTTTTTTAATTGCGTATAATAAACAAAAAAGTTCTGAAAAGAAGATCATGCTATATATCCACCCAAACGGCTTAACCAATTTGCATTCTGGAACTTATATCCAATATCCTTGCCCAACATATAAAGGAATAAAAGCCAAATTCACCCAAAAAAATAATAAATAATAATATTAATAATAAAAGCCAAGAAAGACACATAAAACCAAATAGCTTATTTCAACTCAATTTGTGGTTTTTGACCATTTGCGGTTGAATCTGACAAGATCAAATGGAACGTAACTTTTTTTTTATTTTAATTATTATCATTATTTTAATTTTTCTTCGAAGTTTAGTCAGATTTTTAAGCAATCTGTCATTGTTAATTCCATGAACTCCCAATATTTATTTATGCCTATTGTGTGCGAATCTTGTTTTTCGTATGTGTCAGTGTATGTGTCTAGGTAGGTATAATGTGCGGCACACAGATCATCTGTTCCCTTCTATCATCCTTTCCCTGTCTACTCCAATGAAATATTGACACCTCATTTAAAAAAACTTTGCATTGATTTTTCACAGCTAAATTTGCAAGCTTTTTCTAAAGTGGATTTGCAAGTCTTTTTCGTTCTTCATTTGTATAACACATCCATGGTTTTCTTTTTCTCTTTTTATTTTTTTATTTTTTGATACTCATAGTTAAAAACTGAAAAGGGCATTTAGTAGCATAACAATGGGTCTCTATGGTGGGGTTTTTTCCACTTTCTTTCTCTTTTTGTCCTTCACTATTAATTTGGAAGTTTTCTTTTGCTAAAAAGAAACTACTAGAAACACAAGTCCGTTCATCGTAATAGATATTCAATAATGGAAATAGTTTCATTTTGATTTACAGAACGAATGAAATGAATCCATATACACCACCTCACATATAGTACCGATTACATTTTTGATTCGAATTAGACATAAAATCTTTTTTGTTTATGGTTTCACTATCATATTATATTATCACAACCGGTAAATAAGAGATGTTCTATCTCTACAAACATGGTTTTTTTTAGATAATAACTTTTACTGATTTATAATTAGTTGGTTAATTATAAGGCTTAATTGGAAAAAAGAAAGAGAAGTTGAACTGGTGGATTCATCATTAATATCAAAATTCAATGAGAAAGAAGTAAGAAGAGTGATAAGAATGGCCTTGTTGTACGCTCAAAGTTCACCTTCTCTACGACCAACAATGTCACGTGTGATGGCAATGCTTTCCAGGAGATGTTCGAGTGACCAACGAGATTACAACACCTTTTTTTTTTTTTTTCTTTTTTCTTTTTTTTTTTTTGGCTGAAACACCTGCAAGTTGCTTGAGCGATAGTAAATTTGACTTTCTAATCAGCTCAATATAAGTGATACAACAATAAAAGTAACTTCCACTAACCTAGCTAGTTAAAGTGATGAAAATTGTTATAGATTGGTTTAGTTTAGTTTTATGTGCATGTGTAATTATATATTTTATTTTCTTGGAGTTCGTGATGGTCACTATGTAAATAATATACCAAAGAAAATTACCCGTTGATTTGCATATAAAAAATATAAAAAAATTTCTTACTCTTGTGTCATCCATCGGTCATATTTTTGAAGGCTTGCATTTTGAAATGTTCTTAAATCAGTGAGACTCTATCCAGCTAGCTATAGTTACCCATGATTCATATATAGTTAATATTTTGCTGTGCTAAAAATTAAATTGCATTGGAAAACAGACTCTTAATAAAATAAGTTCTATTGTGTAAGTACTAAAACTAATCAGTCCTTAATGCAAATTAAAGCAATTTCATTCACTATAATGCAATTTAATTAAAACATGCATGTTGCGCCCTCTATTAACCATACTTAATTTTATCAACATTTCTTCTTAAAACTGACATCCAGCCAGGCACCACAAAAATAAGCAATTCTTTAAATAATAATTGATTGTATTATTAATAATTCTTTTGAATATTTTGAATGTTCATCACAAAATTATTTTTCTTTTCCAACGATCCCGGTAAAATTAAAACTCGATTTTAAGGTTCGCTTTTTTTTCTTTTTTTTCTTTTTTTGACAAGTTATAATGTTTTTTAAAAAGTTTGTCTCTGCGTCTACAGGTTAAAGAAGTTATGTGTGTGTATATATATATATATATATTTTTTTTTTTTTGGGTAAAGGTAAGGCTTAAAGAAGTTAATGAAAACATCCAGACATCATCGAAAGACAACCAAACGATTTTTAAGTTTTAATAAAAAAAAAATTGTTGTGATAAAAGTATTTGTATCAAAACTATATAAGAAGATAAATGTTATTTGTTAATCGTTAGCATTATGATGGACCAACAATTGGTCCTCCATGTTAGATTTTTAGTTTGCAAAATGCAAAAGAAAAAAAAAAAAAAAACAAAATGCTACACAATAAATTATTGCCATATTTGGATGGACTTATGATTTTAGGAAAGGAAACCAAAATAAATAAGTTTTTTTTTTTTTTTTTCCCTTACTCTGAAGAAAAAGAGGTGTATCTTGAACCACGGTCTCATAATATGTCTTTCAGATTCATCAGAAATTCTTATGAATAAAAAACTAAAAAAAGTTCCTTAATTTATAAATTATTCCCGAAAGATATTATACCCACAAAATATCTCCGGCGAGAATAAATTCAGAAAAAAAAAATACTTTCTTCGACTTTACCTATTCTTTTTCTACAAAATCAGCAACAAGCTAATAATATTTTAGATCCTAAATCATCCCCAAATAGAAAATGTAGAACAAAAATACAAAAACAAAAAGCCATAAAAATCACAAAAACTGTAGCAAAATTAACCAAAAAAATTCTAAAACTCTAAAAAAAAAATTCCTATGATAATGAGAAAACTACTTAACTATAAAAAATCTATATGCAATACCACAAAAAATAAAAAATAGATATATTCATCAAAGCTCTATTATATGAAAATTACCGGAAACGTTTTGTGTTATGGACTGGATTTCTCTCCCTTGGTCGTATTCTTCTTTACTATATGCGTGCTTTTCTAATCTCTGAAAAGCCAATCAAAGTTTTTACGTTAAATGAGAAACAATACATGCTATTGGATATATATACCATTCACTATAAAGTTTGGAAAAGTCTATAAAAGTCCACTCTTTGTAAAAGTAAAATCTATATTAAATATTTTCAAACTTTATGAGAATTTAAAAAGTTATAATTAAATATCTTAAAACTTTTTAATTGAAATTTTTTAAAAATTTATAAAAATTAAGAATGAACACGTCATAATTTTAAAAAAATTCTTCAAAAATTTTAATTAAATACAACTAGATTTTTTAAATATATAGAGGTCTTTTAAAGTCTGAATTAATGTTTTATTATGTAAGCTTATGATTTTAGGAAATGAAACCAAGATAAATAAGTGTTTTTTTTTTTTTTTTTTTAATCCTACTCGAAAGAGAAACAGGGTGTATTTTGAACCTCGGCCTTATAATCTTTAATAGACAACTTTTTTAAACAAAATTAATATTACAACGGAAAAGAAGGGATTTTACCAATATCAAAGTGTGAACGCTAAATATAAAAATGCATTTTTAATAGTTTTTATTATTAGACTAAATCTATAAATACATCTAATTTACAAACTATAAATTATAATAGAAAAAAAAAATATAAAGAGTTAAAAATTATTATTTTACTATCTTATTTATACCTTCTAAATTATAATAGAAAAAATATAATACCGTAACAAGGGTTTAAAACTACTATTTTACCATCTACATTTTTATTTTTCATGAAAAGAAAAACTGTATTTTTTAGATTTTAATTATTTATTAAAATATTATACATAGCAGTTGTTATTGTTATTTATTTATTTTTATTTTTTTGCTTTGACACATAGCAGTTGTTATCTCACTATATTCGGTGTCAAACATAATTTATGATATAGTTTTGAATTTGAATAGGAAAAAAATTATGGCTTAATTTGAGCATTGACTCGTAATTCGGAATAGTATTTTCAGTTCAATGATGTTGCCAAATGCCGCGTGCTCTATGTAACTTGTTTTTAAAATCATTTTCCTTTTTGAATTTTTTTTTAATAAATATTTTATTCTATGGTGAACGTGGCTTTGCTGGAAAGGCCATTCTGTTCGTTCTCCAATGCCCTCTCTCATATGCGCACTCTTTTTGACCAGAAGTGCCACGGAGTTGAACCTTTTTGTTTTTTTCTTTTATCTTAAGGCTAAAACACTTTATCATGTGCATTTTATACAATCTGTATATAAATAATATGGTGTTTAACACAGTCGGTTTATGGTGCGGACGGTTCTCATGTGGATCATAGTATTGATGATGATTTTTCATAGTATTGGTGACGATTTTCTAAAAAACCGTCATTAATACTATAAAAAATCGTCACTAATACTGTAGTCCTCATGCGGACCGTCTTCACCATAAAATTTCCGTTTAACATATACTATTTTCATGTTAATTTACTCAGTAGTACTACGGTAAACGTCTATTCTGTTTTACAATGTGCACGTCTAAAATATTTATACACGCAAGTTCTCGACGTCTACAAATAAGCAGCAAAATCTTTAATTTTACATATCTGACAGTTATATTGCAGCAGGTGCCGCTTTTTGTTATTTACATTTTTAATTTTTTTTTAAATCAGATTCGTGACTTGGAGGTATTTTTTTAGTGGTTTCACCCTGAACCAAACCAACATGTATGGTTCTCTTTATTTACCGATATTCCATTTTATCAGCATTTTTATATGGTAAAGTGAAATCATCAGTCATTTATTTAAATGAAAAGTAGACATATAAAAAAGACATTTTTTATTTATGTGTTTCTAGATTCTTCATATGGTATGTTGACAATATCAGTAGATGGTAGTTTCCCAACCTGAATTTTTGCATTAAGCAATGTGGCAGAGAAATCACAAACTCATTGTCTTTGCTTTGTGTTCTGCTTGCATTTTTGGCCTTGCTTCTTTTACTGGAGCTCACAATAAAACTCAACCCATTATAGATCCCACTGAAGGTCTGTCTCTCTCTTCCTGTATTTGCTTGTTTGCATAATTCCAAGTGTTATTGACCTCTCTCTAGCTATATATATGGTAATATTGTACGTAACTAACCGAAGAAATTGAAATTAGTAGGTTTAGAAAATCTCAAGCTGCAATGCATCAGTACATAAGTACAATTTTATTAGGAGTTAGTAGTAGTGCTTTTGTTTCGAGACTGCTTACTATCATGCAGCCAATCTGTTTGTGCAAAGGTGGGTTCTTTACAAGAACACTTTGTTGGAAACTTTCACATCATTTTATTGTTATCTGGTTTTGCAAGATACAAATTTCAATGAAATGGGTAGGAATCTGTTAGTCTGTCTTTCCATTTTTTCTTCAATATTGGATTTAGCATATAACTCACTGCTATATAACAGCAAATGTATGAGAAATACATACTATTTTTATTGTTATTTGTTCTTTGTATCATAACACCATGTAGAATAGCCATCAATTACTAAATTTTAGCACTTCTATACTTGCATTTTTTTAGTCTCTGTGGCAACTTAGCGGAGGTTTATCTAGTAAGAAAGAAATTTTTTTAATTCAACATTTATAATGTAAAGAAAACAACACCTTAATGAACTTTTTTATTTTTTATTTTTTATTTTTTTAACACTATATGATTTATTTTGAATCAATACTCTGTGCCCATTAACATTTGGTATGCTAAACACTCCTGATAATTAAGCAGTCTGAAAATAGAGTTTCATCAATGTAATCAATTCTAAATTTGTAAGCTCCAATAATGATAGTAGATTAGTAATTGTTGTTATTTTCTTTTTGCATTCAATTAGTAAAATAAACTTTATATCTTTCTAAAAATCTCAGAGTTATCACTGACCATATCCTCCATTATCTCTGAATCTGATTGCTGCAGTCAGAGCTTTGTATTTGATCTTTACACGGTGGAATGCAACGGATAACACATATAATGGGAGCAGAAGTGGGGAGCAGTGCAGTGGTGCTGCAGTAGATCCCTTCCCACTTATCAGTAGGGACTATAAAGTCTTCATTAAATGTAACTGTTCTTATGGCAATGGCTCTCTTGGCCACATTGTCCATTTGTGAGTCTCATTCCATAATTGATCTGTTCACTCATAGACCACTTACAATGTGTTCTATCCATCATGAACTACGTTGACTCAAAACTCTGTATATGGTGACTAGAATTTGAGGTTTTATGTATGATCTTTATTCTTTACCTTAAATCATCGATATATTTCCAGAATATGTGATCCATCGATATTTATTTGCAGGACTGTTACTGATATGGATGTTGCTGGTCCAATTCCAGAAGAGCTGTGGACTTTGAGTTACCTTTTCCATCTGTATGGTTTCCTCAAACATTGTCTTTGATTAATTCTCTTCACGAAAGAGCCAAATTGGTTTTCCATTGTATATGATGACATAGTTTAATTAGAGTAGATTCTAATTTCCAATATAAGCATTTTTACAAGTTCTTGATTTCCTCATTTCTTGCAGGGACTTTGGCAATATGACGCACTTGAAATACCTGTAAGCCTGCTTAAATTTTGATTTTGAACTAATAAATGTATAATAGATATATATATATATATAGCTGCCTTTTCTTTTTCTTTTTCTTTTTTTCTGCTTGATGTGTTCTTCATTTTATTGTTACTAGGAACGTTGGGACTAATGCATTATCTGGAGAACTACCAAAAGAAATGGGAAAACTTACGAATTTATCATTCTTGTAAGTAATGCTTACCCAACCTCAACCTGTGATGTACTAATGTAAGCATGATGCTTTTGAATTTTTATCACTGGTGAAACCACTTTCTTCAAATGCAGTATTTTCTTTATAGGTCCTGGTAGATTATAGTATTAAATTATTAGTCCGTTCATGTTTTTTCCAACCAAAGATAATTGTATTTTAGCAATATACTACTCTAGATTTTTAAATTTAGGTCCTCTAGCTTAAAGTATTTAGGACTTTCTAGTCACCTTACCAAATGGATTGGGGCCTCTTGAAGTATTCATCAACAATATTATTATGTTTTCATTATGTTGTCCGCTTTAAAATTTGTAGCTGTTGTCTTGTTTGTACTTTTACACATAATGATCTGAAACTAAGAGAACTATAAATCCTTGAGAAATGCTCATTCGTTGATGGTATTTTATTCTTGCAGATCTATTGCAGAAAACTACTTCTCTGGTCCTCTGCCATCAGAACTGGGGAATTTATCGGAATTGCAAGAAACTGTAAGTTTTTGATTATTTTCTTGTTCTCACTTTTTCTTTTCCTATCTGCAGTTCAAGGATTTTGTAATGTTTTCTAGGCAGTATATAGTTGCAAGACAAAGTGTAACTTTGAAATAGTTCTAAAATGATTTTTGCACTATAAAAGTTCTTTGAAACATGACAATTAAGACCATGTCATATAGTCCAATAAATTCCTTAAGATCATTGCTTTGTCAAAGGCTACTTGGTCTAAGTCCTGTATTTCTTCATATGTTGGGGGTATAGCAAGCTCTAGAAAAAGTGACAGAAGAGAAGCCAAACTGATAATTAAAGTAACTTATATGGTTAATTTTAATCCACGTAAATATATTATTTAACAGATAATAAAAAAATAAAAAAATAAATCATTTAACAGGTTTTCTAACAATAGCCAAGTTCTTGGAAGGAAAAAATTTATAGACAGACAGTTTGCATAATTTCTATTTTCTTGATTTATGGCTACAAAATCTGCAGAATTCTTAGTTGATTGCAATGATCTATTGTTGTCTTTTACTTGTTTCTCTTTTTTAGTGACTGTTTGCATCTAACTTATCTATTGTCTATATTTATTTTTTGGAAAGGTTTGTTTATGTGAACTTAAATAAATATTAAATGCTAACAAATTTTATGATAATTATGTATTTGGCAGTTACATTCACAGTTCTGGAGTTAATGGTGAGATTCCTTAAACATTTGCTAATCTGCAAAATTTGGAAACTGTGTAAGAACTTTCTGACCTTGTTTTTCCCATAATTTGAATCAAAACGTTATGAATACTCTGTGGAGAAAAATTATATGTTCATTATTTTTTGAAGGGTACGCTCTCACTTTTTGGCAGGTGGCCATCAGACACTGAACTTACAGGCAGGATGCCTGATTTCATAGGAAATTAGTTGAAGCTCAAATCCTTGTAAAACACTGCTTCGATGTTCTCTCTATTTTCCTTCAACTGCATTTGCATGGTAACATTTCTGTGATTGAGTTAACATGAAAGCTATATGCTTAATAATTAATTATTTGTGAACAATTTTATAGGAGCCTTCAAGGCAACGCTTTTGAAGGTTCTATACAATTGACATTTTCCGCTCTGACTTCTCTGTTAGAGTTGTAAGTATCCATGTCCATCATCTCATCTATCTGCAAATATGTGAAGCTAACAATCTCATGTATGATATATTTGTAGGCGTGTGAGCGATTTGACTAATGGAAACTCTTCCCTCGAATTTATAAAGGATATGAAGAATCTAACTATGTTGTAAGCAACATGGTTCTTGGTTAAGATTGAATATTTTGTGTACTCTTCAGGTATGTTACTAATAACGACTTGTTAATTCATCCTGCAGAGTACTGAGGAATAACAACATTTCCGATTCAATTCCATCCAGTCTTGGAAAGTACCAGAAGTTGTCAGAGCTGTAAGTTTTAATTATATACTTTTTGGAGCTGTGACAACATTTTTAGTTTTAGTTATCTACAACTTATAATTTATACTACCTGAAACTGTTTTATTTCGTTCAGCTTCAATAACATTCAATTAATTAGTTAAAACTGACTAGGAACGCTTATCAAATAAGTTGTGAGCGTAGAAATGTGCAAGATTTCTTGTTGTAATAGTCTCTACTCAAAGTCATCATATAAGTTCAATATTTGGATGTCTATGTGTTTGTGTGCATGCTTCGTTGGAATGCTCTTCTTTTAAATTTGCCGGCTTTTGTTATGAATCATGGAAGTTTTATTTTACAGGGATTTGAGCTTCAACAGTATAACTGGCGAGATTCCTCATTCTCTTTTTAATATGAGTTCGCTCTATTTCCTGTAATATACTAAGATTCTTGTTATTGTATCAAGTGCCTCCCAACAGATACTCAATTTATTGAAGCATTTATATATTTCTGTCTCCATAATCAGGTTTCTTGGCAACAATAAGTTAAATGGTTCCCTGCCCCAACAAAAAAGAATGCATCTTAGTGTTATGTGAGTGCATCTGGATTTTTTAGTTTCCCTCTACTATAATGTATTAGAATTCGTGTTTTCCAGTTAACATGGTTCTTGAAGAAAAGAAAGACATATCCGTACAGTTAACTGAATCTGCATTGTCTTACTGGGATTATTTGAACATCAGAGTATAGTTTACTACCTGAACTTGCGAGAATTAGAGCTTAGTGGAGTAATCAATTATAAATGAATATTCTTATAGACATGTTCAGACGAAAAGAAAGTTGTATCCACATCAGCTAACCTATGCTTAGGGTTTATCTGAACTTTAACAATATAATTTGCTACCTGAACTTGAGACATATTACATTCTCCAATTTCCTTTTGCCATTCTGCCATTGCCTTATTTCTTTTCCTGTTAAATAAAATTCTGTTAAAGCATGGTGCATGAGCATATAAAGCACTAGTTTATTTGAAAATCCAAAACTTGAAGATAAAAAATTATCTTGAAATTGTTTTTCCTTCAAATTGGTTAACCTAATAAACTAAATGTACTGGCATTATTTACCTTTTTCTCTTCAAGAAATTGATCCCATGAAACAATAATCATGGTATTATGTATTATTGTCTGGAATTTGCATTAAATGCTTGTTACACTATAATTGCAGAGATTTGCCATACAATAATTTAGCAGGCAACATCCCTTCGTGGGTCAATCAACGAAACTTACAACTGTAAGTCTTGACATTTTAGAAAAGTATTTGGCTTTCTTCTTTTTTGATAAATTTAATTAATTAATATCTTTTATATCTATACTCACTACTAAAAAAATCATTTTCAGTGACCACCGTTTTAGTTGCTAAACATTGACTTTTTGGTCCCTAGAGTAAATTAGCAACCAAAAAACAGTGGTCACTGGGTGGTCGCTTAAACATTGTAACGGATTGTTTTTAGTAACTAAAGCTTTTGGTTATTAAAACTCTGAGTTTTGGCGACCAACTTTTGAATTTTTGGGGACCAAGTTTTAGTCCCTAAAAGTCAGACAAAATCACCAAATTCATCAAAATTTGGTATCCTAAAGTCATATTAGTGACCAACATCATAGTTATTAGCAACTATTAATATGGTCATTGACAAGTAAGATTTTGGAACCAAATAATTTGGTTGCTAAAAACTGTTGACCGTGACCAAGATCTTGATCACTTATGGTCTTCATATATTTTGAAATATTTTTAATCACCAAATATTGGTCGCTGGTGCTATATATTCAGCAACCAGTCTATTGTCACTGGACACTCCTATATTTAGCAACCAAAAGTTGATCACTAAAAGCCAATTAATTTAGTTGTTTATATTTTTTAAAATAAATTTATTATTTTCTATTGGTGCAAAAGCACACAATATATAAAAGCAAATTAAAAAAATTTTATAATACCCAAATTGTAAATATTATTTATAAAATAATAATGTCATTACATACATATAATAGTCATTGCACAATTAAAACAATGATTCAAATGTGTACAATATAAGAAAATAAAATATCTAAACAAGTGCAACTAACAATAACAACGGTGCTGGTGGGCAATGGTGCAAGTGGGAGGCGAATGTTGCATTGAACTTGTTGCATCAAAAATGGTCTTAGTCTTTAGAAACTTGAAATCTGAAAAAATAGAATAACTAATATCAAATGAAAACCAACTTACTATAACAATTTGCTAAAATAACTTCAAGATAAAATTCTAGGTGCAACTTAACCTATATGGAATTTTAAAACTACCAACTATATGCTGCATTTGAACAAACATCTTCCATGTAAGGTTGAAATAAAAAAACATAACGTATGCCTTAGTAACAATGAAACCAATCTGCAACAGGAAGGACCAGAGGAAAAGTTGTAACCTCTCCTATCCCTTCACAGCATCTTCCTATATTGCTCAAGTTAGAGACATAGTTCACAATATTTTGGCAATGTAAGGAGTGGCTTGGGAAGGCTATTGCAGCTTTCCTCTTTTGGCTGATAATAGAATTATTATGGCAAGAAAAGCAAGGATTAATATGCTGAGAAACAAACATAACACTATGACAGCAAGAAAAAACTACATTACATATAATTTCCTGATTATGCTTCTTTAACAATTTCTACTTATACAATCGTGTCATTCATGAGAAACTACACTTCATTGGATTTGGTTTTTTAAGCTCTTTAATAAAAGAGTTCAAACTCATTTAGAAGGTTCATTTAAGCCTCAAAAGCCAAAACCAGTATATCAAAATTTGGGACAAACAGGGCATTGAAATGCAAAGATAAATGGTCTTTTTCATGGATGACATTTTGTTCCATATTCTGGTAGTAGTGAAGTTTTTAAATTGATAAAGTTGGATTTATACATTTTTTTAAAATGTTTTTTTTCAGATAATTTCTTATAAGATTTAGCTTCAAATTACCCCTAAATTGCTTAATATGCAGCATGCAGATATGGTGATGATGGGCATGGGTGCTAATGCCCACTACATATATAAAATTTCAGTGCTAATGTTTTAAACCAAATGATGAACGCTAAGGTGTCATAATGTAATATACCACCTAAAAAGATCTAAAACAAATAGATGGTAAAAAAAGTATATATCTAAAAGTTGGAGTTTAGATCAAATGTCTAACCAAATACATAATGACTTATATGTGGATGAGAATAAAAAACTATCAAATAAATCATGTAGAGAATCATAATCCTTTCACCTACAACCTACAAAACTAAGATTGAATACCAAAAAGTAAAAAAAAAGCAGCTTGACCATATGTAAAACAAAAATATAAAACCATTTCAATCATCGCAACACTTAAATAACATAATGCAGAATCCAGATTATGTATTTTCTAATTAAAATACTACACGGAAATTGATATCTAGTGACACTCACTTAGCGATGCTACGAAACAAACGCGTCTGAAAAAACAAAACCGCGACTCTGAGGTTAATGCATCAGTAAAAATTCAATAAATATATAACGCATCCAAAAACTGTCAACCTCAAAAGGTCGCTAAAAACAAAAGACATGCGACACATCCGTTAAGGGTAGCTGAATGTAGGGCTGACCAAAGTCATCATTAATACTGCATGTATATTTTATCTGAATTGTATTGTACGTTTAAATGCTACTTATGAAAAATGAATACCAACCACTAATCTATGTTTACATAATAATAAAATTTAATTATAGAAGATTATTGTTCAATTATATAATTTTTCTTGTGTAGCTTATTCTTGCAAATCTCTTAAATAATATTATTTTATTTCAACTACAAACAATCAGTAAAACTATTAGAGCAACATAACTGAGTTGGTTTTTTTGTTTTTTTATTTTAATTTTTTTTTAAATAGATGTAACAGGCGACGCACTATTTAGATTATACGTCGCCTGTTACCTTCCCTTTATTTTTTTATTTTTTTTAAAGTTCTTTTAAACAATCTAATTTTATTTCAACAACAAACAACCAATAAAAATATTAGAATAACAAAATTGAGATTTTTTTTTTTAATACATAGTTAACAGGCGATGCACTATTTAGATTGTGCGTCGCCTGTTCACTCCTATCTTCTTATTTTTTTCAGTTCTTTTAATGAATCTAATTTTATTTTAATAATAAATAAGCAGTAAAAATATTAGAGTGATATAACCGAGTTGTTTTTTTATTTATTTTTTATTATATATGTTACAGTCGACGCACTAATTAGATTGTGCGTTGCCTATTCTCTTCCCTTTACTTTCCAATTTTTTTGATTTTTTAAACAATCTAATTTTATTTCAACAACAAATAACCAGTAAAAGTATTAAACCGACAAAAATGAGCTTTTTTTTTTTTTTTATATATAGTTAACAAGTGACGCACTATATAGATTGTGCGTCGCTTGTTCTCTCCTCCCTTTTTTTTAGTTTTTTTAATTAATCTAATTTTAATTTAACAACAAATAATCTGTAAAAATATTAGAGTAACATAACTGAGCTGGTTTTTTTTTTTTTTGGTTATATGTGTAACAGGCGACGCATAAATAAGATTTTGTGTCACTTGTTCTCTCTTCAATTTTTTTTTTAGATCTTTTAATCAATCTAATTTTATTTCAATAACAAATAACCAGTAAAAATATTAATATGCCAAAACTGAGCTGATTATTTGTTTTTTTGTCTTTATATATAGTTAACAAGTGATGCACTACTAAAATTGTGTTTCGCCTGTTATCTTCTCACCTTTTTTTTTTAAATTTTTTTAATCAATCTAAGTTTATTTCAACAATAAATAACTAGTAAAAATATTATAATGCCAAAATTGAACTTTTTTTTTTATATATATAGTTAACAGGCGACGCACTATTTAGATTGTGCGTCGCCTGTTCTCTCATCACCTTTTTTTTTTTTTAATTTTTTTAATAAATCTAATTTTATTTCAACATCAAATAATAAGTAAAAATATTAAAGCACCAAAATTGAGTTTTTTTTTTATATAGTTAACAGACGACATACTATTTAGATTGTACATCGCCTATTCTCCTTTTTAGTTTTTTTTTTTTTTATATATAGTTAACAGGCGACGCACTATTTAGATTGTTCATCGCCTGTTCTCTCCTCACCTTTTTTTTTAGTTATTTTAATCAATCTAATTTTATTTCAACAACAAATAACAAATAAAAATATTAGAGCGCCAAAACTGAGCTTTTTTTTTTTTATATAGTTAACAAGCGACGCACTATTTAGATTGTGCATCTTCTATTCTCTCCTCACCTTTTTTTTTTAGTTCTTTTAATCAATCTAATTTTATTTTAACAACAAATAATAAATAAAAGTATTAGCACGCCAAAACTGAGCAGTTAACAGGCGATGCACTATTTTTTTTTTTTTATATATAGTTAACAGGTGACACACTATTTAAATAATGCGTCGTCTGTTCTCTCGTCACCTTTTTTTTTTTTTAGTTCTTTTAATAAATATAACTTTATTTTAATAACAAATAACTAGTAAAAATATTAGAGCACCAAAACTGAGCTTTTTATATATATATATATATTTAACAGGCGACGCATTACTTAGATTGTGATATTGCTTGACATTGTTTTGCTAAATTCAACAAGTATTTTATGTTGAAGACCAACTTGATTCAAAATGGTCTATTGTTTTAACGTCACCACAAAATTGTACTTTTGTTGAAAAAAATGTTCTTGGAAATACTACGATGGCTCACAATCTATTTGTCATATAGTTGCCAAGTATCGATGAATGTGAAAATGACTATGTTTGTAATAACTGTGAAGGACGAAATGTACCTCGTCAAATCTTAAAAACAATGGTAATATTCTTTAAATTTTTCATTTACTAAATTACAAATTTAATAATGATTAATATTTTATTTATTTTGCATAAATGTTACTAACTTTTTTAATTTTTCCATATGCAGTATGAAGTGTAATATCGTTAATAAAAGGATGTCAACTTCCATCTCAATGATTATGCATTCATGGAAGTTTAATTAATATTAAATTTGTTATGAAAAATACAATAGTTTACAGATTATGTAAAAATATGTCAATAAGATGATATTTAATTTATTTGATAATTAATTTGTTATGACGAAATATTTATTTTAAATTTTTATATTCTAATTACTTTGGATGAAGCTAGTTTTCATTTTTTTGTATTTTAATTATTTTTATATTTTTACTATTTTAATCACTTTTCATAAAATTTTAAAAATTAAAAAAAAGAAAAGAAAGGGTGACTCATTAACAAATAATGCATTGCTAAAAGTGTCGATGCATCTCTAAATCAACTACATTAATGCGTCACTAAATAGTTAATTCTATTAATGCATCACTAAATAAACGACTCTATTAATGCATTGCTAAATAAGCAACTCATTCGCAACTAATATATTTAGCAATACTATATGAAACAATCGCTAATATATTTTTAGCGACATTGTAGTGAAGCGTCGCTAAATAATGCATCGCTATAAATGGATTGATAGAATACATCGCTATAAGTAGATGGATAGAATACGTCGCGAAAAATCAATACGTATCGCTAAAAACTAAAAAATAGATGATTCTCATACTGCATCACTTGTTGTCTTATGAATTTAACAACAAGACGTTAAGTGACACGGTACGATACGTCATTGTTTATTTTGTGCGACGCATTTATTGCATCATTTATCAATGCAATTCTAGTAGTGAAATAAACAAGTGGAAGAGGAGAATTATCAGATGTTAACATCACTTCAACAAAATTTCATTTTCTTGCCTCACAAAATTATAACAAATAAACATTTGTAAACATTATTTGCAAAAATTCAAATAGAGCCAGTGACATATCACATTCAACTGTTCCATTACGTGATCCATCATGTTCAATTCATCTGAGGAAATAGCAATTGACGCTATCCAAATTTCCTAGTTTAAGCTTGATTCCAACCTGTCTCCAAGCCCTTATCCCATCCAAAGCTCTTTTCAAACTCACTATCATTAAATCCTTACAGTCATCCAAAGCTCTTTTTGGCATATTATGATATGCCTAGGAACTAATTATTTAAATAATAATAATAATAATAACTAAACAATAGATGTAGCAGAAGAAAGAGGGAGGAAGAATAAATAAAGGGTGGGTAAAACCAAGGTAGAAGGAGAAGACAAGACAAGCGAAGAGATAAGAAGCGGAGCAGAAGAGTAAAAGGAAAAGAACAAGAGCAGAGGGGGTCCAACTAAAGATGGTTCAACTCTTAACTATCTCGACAAAAACAAGTTTCATCACCAAACCATTTGTAACAAATTGTGATATAAAATCATTATAAATACAAAAACATACTCATCAGTGTTTGAAGCAGCTGTGGTGCTCTAGGGGGGCCTGCACGATAATACATATCTTAGATATAATATTAGCTAATCCAAAGACCAGATACAAATTGGAAAAAAGAAAAAGAAAAACACAATTGAAAAGGTGGTTTTCAAGTCAACTAATGGTTCTTCAACATATGTGTCAAGTGCAGTAGTAGAATTTGAATTGGGCAGAGTTGTAGGTGTATTTGTAGGAGCAGGCTGTCAAATATAGGTACAATATAGTTAACACACATATAACATAAGAAGTAGAAGATGATGCAATGGATATGTAAGAACAGTACCTGTGCGGATGAGGCCCCTACTGAGCCTACTGTTTTACTCTGTAAAAATTGCAAAGAGGAAGTAAGAAAATTTTCAAACAAAAGTGAAGAATAATGATTTAAGGAAAGGGCTTATAAAATACAGTTCACATAAAAAAGTGAGGATTTCTCAAAAAACTTGTAAAAATATGGCTAATGTTTACTGTTAAGTTGTTCTGTTGGAGATTTAATTACACAATTGCACAAACAAATCATTTCATCATGGGGAAAAAAAATGCTCAGAAAATTTTCTCAAGAAACATTACTCCAAAGTATTCTATAAAGAATGTAGCAACATCAGAAACATATGCAGAATGCTCAAAGCAACATCAGAAACATATGCAGAATTCTCAAAGCAGCATCTGAAATAGACACAAGCAACTCAAAAATGGTGTTTATTAAGCTAGCCAACATGGAGTATTTCATCCAACACATAAGCAACACATCAACAACAGGTAGACGGAAAAAATAGAAAACTTACCTTCCAAACTCGATGCTGTAGATCTAGTTTAAGCCTTCGAAATTAAGACTTCTTCCTTGTGAATCAAAGCCCTAATTTTGTAGATTGAAGCCCTAGTTTTGCAGATAAAGGAATCCCATGAATCAAAGCCCTAATTTTGTACATAAAGAAATCACATGAAAGACGAAGAACAAAAACGCAGAAGAAGAGAAGCTGGAAGATGGAAGAAGAAAAATGCAAAAGAGAAGAAGAAGAAGGAGAAGAAGAAGCTGGAAGATTGAAGAAAAAGAAGAAGAAAAATAATAAGATGCTGGAAGATCGAAGGAAAAGAAAAGAAAAACGCAGAAGAAGAAGAAGAAGAACGCAGAAGATGAAAGATCGAAGGAGAAAATCGCATAAGAAGAAGAAGAACGCGGAAAAAGAAGATGGAAGATCGAAGGCCAAATATTTTAATTAATTTATGGGCCAAAACTCATAGGCGGCAATCTTCCCGCCAAAGGTCAAAATAAAATTTTGGTTTAAAAAAAAATCAAAATAAATCTAAAAATAAAAGTTTTATTATGTATAAAGTGAAAACATTTATAGTTAATATTACAAATATCAAATTTTTTTTTTTATCTATGATATCTATAGTTATATATAGATACTATGGATTTTATTTCTAAATAAATTTTAAGAGTTAATATTATTATAGGTGTGGATTGGATGAAAAATATAATTAGTCAATTTAAAATTAATTATTTTTATTAAAAAATGATAAAATTAATCAATAAATGTAAAGTTGCCAATGTATCAAGTTATGTTGGCTTTATTAGTTAGTTACTCACTGAAGAGAGATCATTGTAAATATAAACTTATTCCTGTATATCAACAAAATAATTAAGTATTATTTGATAATATTAAGAGCATATTAAATTACTCTATTTATTTCTATATTATTTTTAATATATCAAACTAGTCAAGTTGATGTGCCAAAAATAAATAGATACTGCTAAGTTGATCCCTACATTTGGAGCCTTTGTCAATCATTATAAATTTAAAAAAAAAATTAAAAAGTCAATATTTTTCAAAAAAAAACAAAAAACTTAATAAAATATATATAATTAATTAATAGCCATAAATATCATTTTACATATTGCTGTTGAAGAATAATTTTAAAATTGACTTTATATTTATGCCATCTAACTTTAGAATATGTCAATTTTTATACCACATAAATAGCACTTCACATTTCCCATTAAATATGCTCTAAATATAAAAAAACATATATCTTTAAAAAAAAAAAAAAAAAAGGAACACTGCATATGCATATATATATATATATAACATAATTTATCAGTATCGCTACAGATATCAAAATGTTAACAAAAAATATTTAGCGAATGACACGTTTTAATATAATAATATTGTTGACATATTTATATAATTTAAATATAGGTAGTGATCCTTAAATATATAAATGAATTTAAAAAATAAATTAATTAAATATTATCATACGCCAAATCATTTGGTAAACACTTTATAGTCAAGTTAGGTATTTTTTTAAAACTCTTAGATTTTTTATTCGAACAAAGAAAACTCATAGATCCTTTCAAAATTTAATTTTTAAAAATAATAGACAAACTAACATAAATTTAGTAACATATTAAAGCAAAATTCTTTTTTTTTTTAAAAAAAAAAAGGAATCCTGTAAAAATTCAATGAACTATATGTTTTTAAATATCAATAAACAATGGTTGTGGATAAATGAAATTTTAATATAAGTCTACTTTTATAAAAATATTTTAACTGTTGTAAATACATATTGTAAAAAAGCTATATTATAAAACAAATATATACACTAATATATATATATATATTCCCATAGACCATTAATTGTATAAAATGAGAATTTGAAGTCAGACATTATTTTGGAAGGGCCAATTTTTTTCCAGAGTAAATACTCTATCATACAACAAGCTTACATAGTGAATCTGTCCACCTTGATACAAAATTGACCATTCCGAAATGATATTTGATGTTAGCTTCTCACCATATGAAGTGAAATTGATCCTATCCATAGCAAAATAAAATATATATATATATATATGTCAGGACCCGTCCAGAATTCCTTCCCCGGAACCCTAGACAGCCCTGATCCCAGGGAAACCCTACCGAACCCTCCAACGGAAAATCCGGCAGAGCCTCCCCTAAGGGATTTAATTACCACAAACTACCTGCACTGAAAACACACTTCTAAAAACATCTCCTTATTCCTCCCACAAACTACAAGTTGGTTCCACAAATTGCAGCACTTCAAAATAAAACAACAGTAGCAACCCAGTGCATAAGAACAACAATACAGTATACAGAGCATTATACAACAAATGTGGAATCTATAAAATGACGGATAAGAATGTAATACAAGATAGAGAGGAAAAAGGGAAGAAAAACTTCTTGAACCTTCGGCAACGAACTGAGACGTCGGGCTCGCCCCGGACAATCAACGTCTCCAACCTGGACCTAGGGGAACGGAATTTAAGAGTGTGAGATGCTAATCATCTCAGTGAGTGACCCTAACTACTAAACACCTTTAATAATCATAATATAAAAATAAAGGAATTTAATTAAGCAATACCGAACAATTAAATAAATAAATAAATAAATATTTGAAGTAATAATTTCTCTCAAAACCCTCACTATTCACTCTGTTTGAAATGTTCCCCTTTTAAAACATTTTCACAAAACCCTTGTACGTACTTCCCAAAAACCAAGGAACCAAACGAATTAATAAACAACAAATAAACAAATAAATAAATACCCCAAATATAAATATTCTGTAATAAATTATAATAAATAATTTTTTTTTTTTTTGAACACCTTTGGGGTTTTAAACTTTAATTGCAATTTACACCGACAATTACACCTGACGCACCACACCATATACCGGTGATGCCCTCCGATACCCAGCGTCCCGAGCACCGACTGGCGGGAGGTTAAAGAGAGAAACCTGCAGTGGTCACTTCGGCGTCCCGACAGTACCGACTGCTAAAAACCATCACCCGGCCAAGGAGGGGGGCGGCTGTGCACAACAATAACCTTGCCTGCCCACGGTCCAATGGCAACTCACGGGTGAAGTAATAACCGTGCGCTAAACCAGATAATAACCGCGCACTACCACGTGTCCATACACCATACACCAGAACACCAATACTGTATGAGTGCGTCTAAAAATAAACAATAATAACCAACCGTACCGTTTTACAAAATTACCGTGGGAAGTATACCAAATTTTCACAAAACACCATCCCACATATTTTTATTCAACAACCCGGTACGAAAACATCGATAACAGATAAAACCATACCTTTTCTCGTAATACGAGATTCAACAATTGAAATACCGCGGGCATAATTTATAAAATTAAACCAAATATTTTCGTAAAATATTTAACCCAATTATGCCCGGAAATTATTACTTAAAATCATGTACAATTAATACCGAAATCCACTTCGCTCATGCATAGTAATAAATTAAACCACAATAAAATAATAATCGGGAATTTCTTAATGATCCCAAAATTTCCATTTATTACCAATGGGTAAATATATATAAAATAATATTTTTCCCGATTATATTTAAAGTACACCACATAAGCAGAAATTACAAATATCAAATTAATACCACATAAATACAATTAATTATCCCAAAAATATTTTTAAAGGTGAGTCACTCACCTGGAGCACGCAATTAACCCATGATCCACCACGGGATCAATTCTACGACTCACCGGTGCTCCTAGAACAAAATTCACAGACAGTCAAATAAATTAATATTTTATTCGGATAAATAATACCCGGTACCCGGGGGCTTAAACGCAAACGTTAACCAAAATAGTCGAATGATATACCGAATCGAAGCTCGTGGAACGAGGATCACCAATCCGGTCTCCGTCGACCCCAATTCCGCCGGAGGTGGCCGGAATTTGGTCGGAAAGTTTCGGCCGGTGTTCACTTCCTCGTATCTCGCAAACCGCTTCGAATTTCTGGGATTGGAGGCCATTTTTGGATTCAGAGGACCCAAAATAGGGGGATAGGAGGCTCAATTGGGACTGGGCTGGCCGGAAAACACAAGAAAAGAGGAGAGAGAAACTTGGCCGGCCGGCGGCTTCTCCGGCCCGATCGGCGCGCGTCCGGCGGCGGCTGGCCGTGAAACTTGGCGGCCAAGCTCGCGAGGTGGCGGGCTTCCTTGGTGGCTGGCGCGTGAGGGCTATGGGTGGCCGGAATTCAAAAACACGGGAGAGAGAGAGGGACGGCCGGAGGGAAGAAAAATAACTGTGTGTCGTGTGTGTTTCGGGGAAGAAGAAGGGAAAAAAGAAAAAAAAGAAAACGAAAAAGAAAAAGAAATGGTGGTGTTTTCCCACGTGGGGAAAAGAAAAGAAAAAGAAAACGAAAAAGAGAAAGAAAAAGGAAAAGAAAAAGAAATAATTAAATAATATTAATAATAATATTATTATTCAAAAATAATAAAATAATTTGATTTTTTTTTTTTTTTTCACATGGTTGACATGTGGCATTTCACCATGGTGACACATGGCCACCTTCATTGAGTCACACGTGGCACCTCGTTATGCATGTAAAAATAATATTAAAATAATACAGTATTTGAAAAACTTTACAGGTCCATAACTTTCAAACCACATGTCCAAATCGGACGTGCCGCTAGTCTACGGACTCGTATCGACGAGCACTTCACAATCATGCATGAGTCAACGCTCAACCTTACATGAATAAAAAGTCAACTCCGGCACCCCTTGGACAGTTTGGACCTCAACTTGTTTTGCTCAAAACTTTCAAACCGTAGCTCCGTTTTCAACGTGCTACCAGTCTACGAACTCGTGCCAACGTGTACTTCGTAACAGTACCTCAGTCAACCTAGAATTCCAACCGGATCAAAAAGTCAACTTTTGACCCCTTCGGTCAACGGTCAACGGTCAACCTCGGTCAACGTGCAAAATTCCGACATGGTTCGGGACGGGGTGTTACATATATATATATATTAACTTATGTACAGTTTAATAATAATCATAATAAAATAATAAGTATGTTAGATCGTTTTTTACTTATAAAATTTTAGTTTTTACTTTTCAATTAGTTGAACTATTCTAATTATTTATTTCTATTTTTTTGTTATAAAATAAGATATATTATCAATAAATAAGGATTTTTTGTACATATAATTTTTTCTTATATGATTATTTTTCTATGTTGTCATCTCGATAAGATTTCTCTTAAGATTGTAATTTGAAGTTAAAGTTAAATTCTTCCATTCCTTTAGTTTATCCAATACTATTATAATTCCAACAAAAACAAAAATCAATAGCTGACCCACATGGGTAAACTTTTTTTACCTTTCAATTTTTGTTTAACCTATTTATTATTTTACTCGTAAAAGATTAATTATGCTCCTCAATTTCTCTCTCTCCCATTGGCTTGTTCAATTTTCTTTTTTCTCCCTATTTTTAAATACTTTTCATTTATCTACTTTATTTCATCCACAACTTTTCTCCAATTATAATCATTTAAAATAACCAAAACTATTTATTTATAAATATTTACTATTATAATACCTTATTTGATTATGATTTATATTTAATTACAATTATAATTTTAAATACAATTAGTTAAAAACTAAAAGTTACTAAATATTATAATATCTACTTATATTTTTTTTCTAATTTTTCTACATTTTAATTTTTTTTACCTATTTATTATTTTAGTAGTTGGAAGGTTCAACCACCAATGTTTGGTCACCGATATAGTTTTTCAGTGACCAAATTTAAATAGCCATTAAAGGTTTTTACCTGTATGTTTTCTTTTTCAAATTTTCTATTATTTAAAATATTAACAGCCATCCAATTAGTTACTGATATGTAGTTTCAATGACCAATAATCATCAGTTGCTATAAGTCAAATATTTATATTGTTTTAGACTACTATTGACCAAATCATTGGTCATTGATGATAGCTATTAGTGATCAAATATATTTTAGTCAGTGAAAGATCTTCTTCCCGCCAAAAAAAAAGGGGAACAAATTTCCGCCCTCGCCTTTAGTAACCAAATATTTATTGGTCATAAAATATGATCATCAGTGACCAATTATTTGATTGCTAAAAGTGGTTGACCAACATTTTCTCTACATCGGCTACCAAATATTTAGAAACCAAAATTTGGTTGCTCATGGACTCTTTTAGTGACTGAACAATTTTGGACACTAAAAACTTAGTCGCTAATTCCCCTTTTTTTTGTAGCGACTTAATATAGCTTCCTTACTTTCTTATGATGGTATAATGTGATGGTTCTTTGGTGACATTTTCTCTAACAGTCATAAAGAATATGGCTTTTATATGGTTTTCATTATATAATTCAATATGAAATTGACATCGTTTTTGAATTTATTTATTTATTTATTTTTTTAGTAATACGCAGTAATCTAGTAGGCAACAACTTCGCAGTAGAAAGTTTAAATAGAAGGTAATTAATTCCCTATGTGCTGTGCTTAAATATAAAGGGTATGGGAAAGATGGCAAATTAGAGTTTCTGTGACCTAATAATTTTGGTAGGATGGATTGTTGTACCGATTTACCATGTGATGGTCATAACAAAAGGTAAGAACTAACATGTCATATTTAGTCCGTCTTCCTTTACTGCATGACATGTCATCACAAAGTTTAACACAAATAGTAATTTCTATGTATACCCATGATAGGTTCTAAGAAAGTCTTGCTTTATCATCATTCTTCCTTTTTTCTTCTTCATAGTTTTTTACTGCAAAAAATGGCTAGTGGTTGTTGTCCAACAAAATTGCATGTTCTCATGTCTAACTGTTTCAGTCATTCCTCTTTTACTTCAGTGTTCTGACTTCGGGGTTGAACTGTCTTCAGCAGAACTTTCGTTGCAATCAAGGTCATGAGACCTGCAAGTACAGTTGAAAACGCAATGTAAAATAAGTTAAAGCTCTTATTCATTTTGTATTGAGTGTGCAGAAATGAAACACCTTCACCTTACTCTGAACATATGGGTAAAAGTATCCTTTTTATATCAGTTATGCAGATAAGACATTGGCAATTAACTGTGGTGGTCAGGATATTATATCTTCTGATCGTCTTGTGTATGAGAGGGACAATGAGATTCTTGGTCCAGCAACATATTTTGTTAGCAACTCCAAAAGATGGGCGGTTAGCAATGTTGGACATTTTACTGGAGAGACCAATCCATATATAAGTTTTTCACCACGTCAGTTCACAAAAACTTTGGACTCAGAACTATTCTAGACATCAAGGCTCTATGCTTCATCATTAAGATACTATGGTTTGGGACTTGAGAATGGCAACTACACTGTGAACCTCCAGTTTGCAGAAGTAGCTTTTGATGACTCTTCATCTTGGAGAAGTCTTGGGAGGCGAGTGCTCGATATTTATATCCAGGTTTATATCATAACAATTGAACTCCATAAAATTTGTTTTCTAGATTTTCAAGTCTTGTTTAGATTTGTTGAGTTATCCAGTATAGGCAAATATATGTCCTTAGTTTTTCTAAAGGTTTTAAGGACTGATATAGCACACTGTGATTATTAGTATAGTATATTCTTCACACTATTATTCCAACTAATTGCCCAAGCCTCGTTTGTTCTAGGAATCAAACAATGTTTTTCTTAAATGTATCTTTGATTATTATTATTCTTTATTCCAGGGAAGACTTGTTTTTAAGAATTTCAACATAAGAAAGGAGGCAGATGGGATTACTTCCCAATCTGTCCACATGATATTTAAGGCTCAGGTGTTAAAAAGCTATCTTGAAATCCATCTCTTTTGGGCTGGTAAAGGGACTTCCTCCATACCTATAGAAGGTACATATGTACCATCTATTTCGTTCATCAGTGCCACTCTAGGTAATATGGTGTGAAAATCATGCTTTCTTCTCATGTATGTAACATGTGATTGACTACTGAGCTTTGGATACAGACTTTTATCCTACTGTCAATATCAAACCTACCACCGTAAAGAGGAAAAGGACTAGTCCTGCACTTGGAATTGGAATTGGTTCTGGAGTTTTAAGCATTCTGTTCATTTTGATGATATCATATGTGGTTCAAAGAAGAAAAAAGTCCAAGACCAATGATAATGAAGGTTAAATCATTACTTTTATTGCATTTTGAATGTTGTTGATTGCGCCAGCAACTTCTATATACCTGTGGACTATTGAAAGTTCTGAATTTCTTCACACTTCAAAAAGAAAAAAAAAAAAAAATTACAATCATGAAATGAATGTTGTTTTATTCTTTATTTGCAGAGCTCCTTGGTTTAGATGTTAGACCATTCGCTTTCAGTTATAATGAACTAAAGACGGCTACAAATAATTTCAGTTCTGATAATAAGTTAGGAGAAGGAGGATTTGGACCTGTCTACAAGGTAATTTGTCAGTGCCATAAAGTTTACAAGTTGGTACCTAGGAAAAATCGTTTTCATGTCTTTGTGTCTTTTGCAATTTAAGCTTTCTTGTAGATGGTCTGTAGTTATCCATAGAGGCCATGGTATCATTGTTATCTACAGAGATGCATAGATTATTTCTGTCATAAAATGAGAATAGAAGTACTAATAGGATGTATAGTTTTTCTTAATATGAAATACTGTTTGCATTCAACAGGGAACACTTAGAGATGGAAGAGTTGTTGCTGTCAAGCAACTGTCTGAAACATCCCACCAAGGAAAGAACCAGTTTGTGATCGAAATTGCTACAATCTCTGCTGTGCAACACCGTAACCTGGTGAAATTGTATGGATGCTGCCTCGAGGGAAATAATCGACTCCTTGTTTATGAGTATATGGAAAACAAGAGTCTCGATCAAGCATTATTCGGTATATGCAGGAACAATTATTTCCTGCTTATCTAAGTAATACATAACAAAATAACAGTACAAGTTATGGCTTGTTTGAACAGGAAATAAAAGCTTAAATCTCAATTGGTCCTCACGTTATGCCATTTGCATGGGCATAGCAAGAGGCCTAGCTTATCTTCATGAGCAGTCAAGACTTCAAATCGTACACAGAGACGTAAAGGCAGTAACATTCTCCTTGACTCTGATCTCATCCCCAAAATATCAGATTTTGGTTTGCCCAGGCTTAATGACAATGAGAAGACCCACATAAGCACCCGAGTTGCTGGAACAATGTTAGCTCTTGCAGACCGATTATCACCTTTAATTTTCAGTTTTACATCCATTTTTATTCTTTTATTTTTGGTCGTTTCTTTTAATGTATCTGTAATAATCTGGAAACAGAACTGTTACTGATGTAGTGGGTATCTTGCACCGGAATATGCTATGCACGGCCACCTTACGGATAAAACTGATGTGTTTGCCTTTGGTGTTGTGGCTCTAGAGATTGTTAGTGGTAGGGCAAATTCTGATTCAAGCTTGGATGAAGAAAAGACATATCTTCTTGGATGGGTATGAAACTATAATATTTTGCACTGCAGATGCTTAACAGTTTCTTTATATTTGAACTTTGAAATTTTCTTAATATTGGTATTCTGTGAGACTCTAGATATACATAGGTACTCATTCATAGTTAAAAGTTTTCTTTTGCTAAAAATGAAGCGCCTCTAAACACACGTTCATCATAAGACGCATCAATGATGGAAATGGCTTCATTTTGATTTACAGAATGACTGAAATGAATCCATACCCTGTCACACATAGGCCCGACTGTATTTTTTGGTTTGAATTGGACACAAAACATCTTTTATTTATGGCTTCAATACTATATAGAATTTCCGCTCTTCCAAAAAGCTTAAGAAAACTTTTGGGAGGTGAACCATCTTTATATTTATAATATCTTAGCTAAGGATATGTTCTCTCTCAATAAACGGGGGTTAATAGATAATAACTTTCACTGATTGTATAATTTGTTGATTACTTACAAGGCTTGGAACCTCTACAAAGAAAAAAGAGAAGTTGAACTGGCGGATTCAGCATTAATGTCAGAATTAAATGAGAAAGAAGTAAGAAGAGTGATAAGAATAGCCCTGTTGTGCACTCAAAGTTCGCTTCTTTACGACCATCAATGTCACGTGTGGTGGCTATGCTTTCAGGAGATGTTCAAGCTTCCACTACGAATTCTACACCTGGATACTTGACCGACAGTTCTGACCATCTTCAGCCAAATGAGCTATACTACTACAGCTAAAAGAACCAATACTAGCATTCATAATGATAATGCATCGACAAGCACAACAATGGTGGACGATGCAGAGCAATCATTTGTTAATGCTAATCAATGTTCTATGTTTTACAGCTCCATTAGTGAGGGTAGGTGAAAACTAAAATTTGGTATAACTTAGGCTTGTTTTGTTACACATGCAAATGCAACCACAGACTTATCCGTTGATTTTTAATGTGTAATAATACATTTCTCATTCTTTTGCTTTCCATCTTTTATTTATTTATTTATTTTTTTAAGAGTACTAACTGTTTTTGACATCTATTTTATTCTCCTTCAATATATAGCTGACTGAATTCTATCCATCCTTCAATATTTAGCTTAATAAATCCTTTGGAAATAGACAGCCGGTGAAATTCATTTCCTACTTGTATAAATAAATCCAGTATTTGCAGTAATAGTACAAGCTATAATGGCTTGCTTGAATTGAGCAGGAAATAAAAGATTAGCTCTAAAATGGTCCACACGTTTTAACATTTGCTTGGAGATTGCAAGTGGCATAGTAGAGATGTAAAAGCCAGTAACGTGCTAATTGACTCTAATCTCATCCCAAAGATTGTAAAACCAAAGCAATGTCATTCGGCTACATTGCAAATTATTTGAAATGGTCATTTCCTTAGCCTTTTAGAACATGTTTGCATTGATCTCTCAGAACTTTGCTGAACTTATTAATATTTATTGCTTAAATCACTAGTCTTGGAGCTTATATAAAGAAGAACGACAACTTGAACCGGTGGATTCAGCATTAACATCTGAATTCAATGAGGAACAATTAAGAAGAGTGATAAGAATAGCCTTGCTTTGCAGTTAAACTTCACCTCCTCTACGACCAGCAATGTTTGTTAATGGATCTGTCCATTTTCCTTTTGTTCTCCTACTCCTTCTCCCAAGTGGATTGTCCCACCATTTTTTTTTTCAGTTACCAGTTGCATTGTTGCTTTCTCCCTTGGAGCTAAGTATATTTTATAAGATACTTTAATTGTTTATTCATATTAGTTAATTTAGTTCAAATTTGTTAAACATATCAATTAATTATGAATGTGAAACAAAAAAAGATAAAAATAAAAACCAACACAATTTTAAGTTGTGATTCATTTTATGTTTATTATTATTATTTTTTCTCCTCATATCTATAGTTGATAAGTTGTCTAACTACTACTAACTAATATTAACAAATTATTAAAAT
Source organism: Ziziphus jujuba (assembly GCF_031755915.1). Classification (NCBI taxonomy): domain Eukaryota; kingdom Viridiplantae; phylum Streptophyta; class Magnoliopsida; order Rosales; family Rhamnaceae; genus Ziziphus; species Ziziphus jujuba. Next base: position 11,205,673 of record NC_083390.1, read on the forward strand.
AAAAAAATTACATGTATATTTATAATTAAAAAAATAAACATGTGAACAAATAGTACAATTTATATGAAACAGTTGCACGGACACATCAAAACGGTCGTTCATCATCGTCAACCTTCTTGAATGGATGCCATGAGAAAATAATAGGACCAAGAAAATATAAAGCTTATCATATGTCTTATGGATCTAGCTTAGCCACAGTACTTACACTCGGAGAAGTGGCAGTAGCAGTACCAGATGGACTTGCTGAAAAGACCATCTATAGGTGGAAGTTGAAGCTATAGATGGACTAGGATGTCAGTTTTTCAATAAATTAATGTTAGGTCACCAACCAAGTTTTAAATATCCAAAAATTAAAAAAAAAAAAAAAAAAAAACTTAAAAACTGTTAGCAAATGACACCTTATCCAAATGTGCTTTTTTTATATATAAAATAAAATGGATATTTGGTCATTTGGCTAACAACAAAAACGTGCTTTTTTTGAAAGTCTCATTTTTGGATTTGGATTACACCAACGGCCCAAATTAATTTGTAACATTTTAGAGCTTCAGCAGACACATACACCAAGGTTCTACCGTTCTACCCCATTGCATCGACGGCTTCTTCCCAGATCGAGGATGTTCACTGATGGAAGATTAGAGCTTCCACAAATTAAACCCACCCACCATCATAGAGTTCATTTGCTCCCCATTGACAAACTCTATTCTCAAATTGCTTATGATTATTAAAAAAAAAAAAATGGGGATCGGTTTTGTATTATGCATAATTAGAAAGATTTTGGTTGAGAATTAAGAAGTTGAAGATTTTAATTAATTTCTAAGATATAATTGTAGTCTGAATGACATATATAAGGTAATTCTTTTATCCTTTTGCTCTGGGTATAAAAAGGAGATCATGCTCACATAGCAAATGTTTCATTAACCAAAAAAAAAAAAGGGGGGGGGGGGGGGGGGGACAATTTGGTGAATGGAGAGCATAATCAAGAAACCCTTCATGTGGATAAGCTCCCTGTCATTTGCAGCAAAAGTAGGTGCATTGACCCTAGTATTATTCGAATTTATGAACTTACATATATGAAAGAGTATTTGTATAAGCATTGCCATTATAATATCTTTGCAGGAACTTCGATCCAAGTTGTTTATTCGTAAAACAAGATACGAGAGGAAAATAAAAATAAGGGGGGCAAAACAAAAAATTATTATCCGAGAGCTTAAGATAATTTAACACGATTAAAAGTTGTTATATACTATTTCGTAAAGTGTGTGTGTGTATATAAAATCATCCTACACAAAAACATATGATTACCAAAAGGGGTTGGGCTGTCACTATGTCCTCGTTACCTAGAAAGGCCCTCCACTTTTTTTTTTTTTTTTTAACTAAAAAAAAAAACCAAAACTACTATTAATTTCTTGCTTGCTAGAAAATTAATTTAAAAAAAAAGTTCTGAAAATATAACAATTGGCCCTTTTGCTTTCAAAGAATAATAGTGACTGCTATGTATATGATTATAGGGTTTTTTCTTGTTTTTCAATCGTGTTACTTTATGTTTGAAATTTGGATCCACTAAAATAATAAATTGAAATATATTTATATAAATAAGAATTTATACTTGTATATTTTCATTAAAAACAAGAGCTTATATTTTTAATTATCATATTGTCCTTTTATGTATTTGGTAAGTTGTATTTTAAACAAACAATAAAAATTTCTTCTTTCCACAACTAAAAAAAAATGTATAAAATTAGAATTTCTTATATATAAAAGTAATACATATAGATGCACACTGTTGGACGCATGGTACATATATAAGCTGCACACCGCTGGACCTTATATATATGAGAAAACCAAAATAGTACATTTGAAAGTGGGAAAAATTACAAGTACGTACGCCCAGCGTACCCAAGACTCAGAACTCTTGCACATCAGATTCGGCTACGGGCATTTCAATTTGCCCTTCTCTTCCGTTTTCTTGTTGTTCTCCTTCTCTGAAAATGGAATACCATTTTGTTTTATTTTATTTTTATCGAAAACCTGAAAGAAGAAGAAGAAGGAAAAAAAATTTGACTGCCGGAATACCTTAAACTCCGAAAGAAGAGAATATTAATTTGGCAACAATAATTGGATCCTGCTGCATTGAACCACCAAAGTGCAGTCGACAACGCTCCTACCAAAGCCAAAGCCCCAGAGATGAGCGTGGGAATTTTGTACTTGTTCCTATTCTTAGAATTATTATTGATTTTTCCCTGTGAGTCCGACTCCGATTCCGTGTGCAAATTATAATCTGGACTGGTCGATCTGCTAATGTATATATATATATATATATATATATATTTTGGTCACGCAACAGCATTAAGCATAAACAAACACTACACATATATTAACAGACTATGTGATTACCTAGTGGTTGAAGAGGAAGGACAAAAAATGATGATGAAATCTTGCTGAAAAATGCAGGAAAAGGTGCTGGTATTGTCATTAGCAAAGCTGTTAGCCTTCGGACATGCTTGCTTAAAGAACTGTGTGTAGCGGTTATGGCTGCAATTGCAAGTACTGCAACAAAAACTGGGCTCCGCAAAGGCCTGGCATGCACTCTTACACCCCAAGCTCTCGTCGCTGTTCCGGAGCTCCGGTGGGCACGAGCTGATCAAATTCACAGCACATCCAGCAGTAGTACAGTGATGTTTATCATCTCCACCACTTCTCCTACCCACAGGAGCCACTATAATGGGAAGATTATATCCGTTTCTGAAGCTCACCTCGTAATAGTCCATCCCATCTGTTGCGTTCAACCTGAACGCCGCTATGCTGGTTGAGGCCGGCTGCAACAAGTCACTTTCACCACCACATCCCAACGTGTGGGATACGCAGCCTCCGGTGAGACAATGGAAGGCGCCTGAGTCGTCGATGCTGCATCCGGTTCCGCCCCATATGGAACCAGACCAGGAAGGCGGGAGAGAGATGGTGTTGGATTGACCTGGTTGGAGGACGTAGCTTGTCGGAACCAGCGATGGTGTACCGGCGTTTGATGTTGCTATTGGCCAAACTGGGTAATCGCAGTCGTTCTTCATTATCAAGGCTTTTGAAACTGGGTCATCGCAGTCGTTCTTCATTATCAAGGCTTTTGAAACTATTGATAGAAACAATAAAACAAAGTTAATAATTAATGTCTTCATGATATAGATCTGGCGTTTGGAGTGGAGAAGAGTGATTTGGATTTATAGATTTGGAGGTTGACGTGGAAGAGAATTTATAGAGTTTTCTAATTCGTTAGAATTTATTAATTTTTAGACTCAGAATTTCTAGTTTAAAGAACTGACAGTGACACTGAAATCATAAGAGTCTAATCCACCTAACACCCTCAACATTCATACATTCATACCATGTCATATGTCATATTCCCAAAGCTAAGCTTTTCATGCTTTTCCCAAATGCTTTTACAGACAAAGCTATAACGCCCAAATGCTTTACCCAAATGATTTTAGAGAAAAGCTGCTGTAAGATTTTCCCAAATGCGTTTTCCAAATGCTCTTTTTCTTAAATGCTTTTACAGATAAGAATTTCCCAAATGCCTTTTCCAAGTGCTCTTTTTCCCAAATGCTTTTACAGACAAGAATTTCCCAAATGCTTTTACAGACAAGCTGTAAGAGTCTTCTAAGTCTTCTTAATTTTCCAATCATCATTTCCATCATTCATTTTCCATGAAGCTTCATAGCCACCATAACCAATATAACATAGTTACTTTTAAAATTCTAAAATTCATACTTTTATACAATATTAGGAAGTAGTTTATAATCAATGTAAGATTTTAATTTGGTTAATTTCATTTAGAACTTTTCAATTTTACTATAATTATATTGATAATTTTTAATTATAAAAATTAATTAAAAAATCAACAGAATTTTGAATATGATTTTTCATAAATAAAGATCTAACCATAATACAAACAAAATTAAACAAGTTTAAATGAAAATTTCCTTTTAAATTTGGTACTTTAAATTTAACACCTGAAAATTTCCTTTTTAACTTTGGTACCTGAAATTTAACACCCAAACTCGGGGTGAATTAGTTCTAGAATTCACTACTCTTTTTGTAGACGTCTGGTAGGCTTTGGATGCACATTTATGGTCTATTCTGGTCTAACGGCCACTGGAAATATACTTTTGGCTTCTAGGTATATCCACCTACACTAAGAAGAGACAACTTATTTCCTTTTGGCTTCTAGGTATATCCACCTACACTAAGAAGAGACAACTAATTGTATTTGTAGGCTTGGTCTTGGATGATATCCTCCATCATTAAATTGATTCCAATCGGCACTACAAAAAAAAGAGCAACGCTTACAATTTTCGGAATGCCACTAAGAATTTGTCTCTGAAGGCCTAGCAACTGTGACAATGACTGTGACAATTTATTCATTGTCACAGTATCACACTCTATCAATGACAAAATTTCTTGGTGCCACATTTTATTCCAGATGTTTGAATTCAATTGTGACAAAGATTTACAAGCTGTCACCTAAAAGGTTCATATTGACTGATCAATCACTAATAGTGACAACAAAGAATTGCAACTATTTGTTTAAGGCCTAAACGACGTCGTTTAATGCTCGCCAACATATCAAAATCCTAAAATACTTTGTAAGTCCAAATCCCCATTTCACATAAACCCACACCTACCTAGCGTCTTTGAACTCCACCCCCATTCTGTGTCCAAAAACAACCACCGACTTCTCCCACTCCGGTTCAAAATCTACATTCAAAATAACACAAAATCACGCATTCCGGTCATCCCTTACTTTCCTGCGATCTGAATATGCCCAGCGCCCATGGTCACATTAGCTACCAACGGTGCCAACATCGAGCCTCAGATTTTGTCGTTCATGAGCGCATCCCGCCTGCCCCACTGCCCCTAGCCATCAGATCTGGTCATCATGCGCCTCGTCGAAGAACTCAGTGAGCCCTACTCCATCTTCACCTACCTACGTCGTCTATCTCTACTCCCAAATCTCCTTTTCTGGTATGGATTCCTTTTTCTCTGACTTTCCCCTTTTTTTAATTCTTGTTCTGATTTTGGGTTTTTGAGAGTTCGTGTTTTTCTGCGATTTTTTTTTTATTTTTATTTTTTTGTGTTTGTGTTTTCTGGCATTCTATAGAGGCAAATGTGTGGGAATGGTGGTGGAAGACGCATCGGTAAAAATAAAGAAAAGGCAAAGGGTATGTGCGCCTTGTAAAATACACTTTCTAAAAAACCCATCTATGAAAATTCAGAAACTGAAGTGGTGGTCGAGTAGACAGGGCCGTCTCAACAATTTTTGAGGCCTAGGCCGAAAACATATTTAGGATCATAATTAAATATTATTTTTTATAAAATAGATTTTTTGATATAATTTTTTTTTAAATAAAAAATTATTAATTAAATTTTTATATTGATAATAAATAATTTTTTTCAATTTATAAAATTATTAATTATTTAATCTTTTGAGATATAATTGAATATAAATAAATTTTTATTAATTTCAATATTAAAAAATTTTTTTTATTAAAATTGCACTAACAAAAAATAATAAATTTATGCAAAAGAAAAAAAATATAATTTTTTTTTAAAATTTAGTTCTCAAAATAAATTTAATTAATTTATTTAAATTAAAATTAAAAAATATAAAATTAGAAGAATATAAAATTTAATGTTTTACAAATAGGAAGAACAATTAGTAAATAACTAAAATTATAAATTCATAAATAAAAAAAATTGAAACTAATATAAGAATGAACAATACAAATTTATTAAAATAAATTATCACTTACGAGATTGTTTTTTATTCTAAAGCTATTTGTATCAAAATTGTAAATGATATAGGTTGAATAATATAAAAGATGAATGAATGATAAAGAATAAAAATAAACGAGTAAGATAAAAAAAAAATACATAAACAAATGAGAAAAAGTACATAAATGAGAAGAATATTTAACATATTTTATTATTATTATTATTAAAATATAATTAATTATAAAATATAAAATATTTAATTGAATTTAATTGATTTTATTTTTTCAAAAATAAAAAAATTAAAAATGATTATTACAATAAATAATCAATTAGAATTCATCTAAAAACAAATAATCAATTAGATAATTTAATTTTTTTTAAATCAAAATTTTTATTCTTTTAAAATAAATTAATTATATTCTATTTAATATATATATATATATATTATATGACTTTTTTTATTTTTTATTTTTTGAGAAGCCCCAAGAAAATGAGGGCCCTAGGCATGGGCCTTAGTGGCCTATGCCTTCAGCCGGCCCTGGGTCGTAGATGAGTGCAACTGAAGCTCAAGGATATTAGTTTTTTGGGTATTTATTTCATTCTCTTTTTCAGTTTGATTGGGAGGGATGAGGTTTAGGTACCATGGAATACTTGAAAATCTGAAAGTTAATTGCAATGAGTGTTTAGCAAGGAGAATTGATGCTTGCTAATTGCAAGTCTGTTTCATTACTTTATGGCTTGACGTTAATCAGGTAGTGAGATACTGTTCTTTTATCTTGAAATTTGTATATTCTAGAATTCTGTCATTTTACTCCAAGTGTTTACTTACACATAATTGATTATATATGCCCCATTTTTTAGTGGACTTTGCAAAGCTAAGGTCAAGTCCTTTGGTCAAGGTATTGTAGCAGGTAGACGCATTACTTGGCACTGTCAACAGTAAATATATTGTTTGTGCACTAGATATACTTTATTTTTCTCTCCTCTCACCTATTTAAAAAGAAATAATGCAAAAATATACATATATATATATATATATATTTTAAAGCAATACAAGTCATAAATTCAGTAAACCTTCAACTACTAATCATTCTTCATTAGTTCATGCATGCTTCTTTCTCAATACTATTGTAGGCTCTTTCCTTCTTATTTTTTATTTATTTTTTTACCCTTGTGTAGAGATCTTACCGTCAACAGATTGAATGGAACTCTTTCAGATTTTCAAAGCTTACAGCGGGTGCAAAATATGTAAGTATATTACCATAAGTTGTAATATAAACATGGGGGCTTCCATTTATATACATTTGACTCTTTGTGCTTTAGAGGCATAGATTTAGATTCATGGAGTCCTGGTAGAGTACCAACCTTCTCATTCTTGGAAATTATCATTGCTTGTTTGGTATAATGTAGTTGAGGCCTTTCATGAATGAGTAAACAGAGAACGTAAGAGAGGGAGAAGATGTGAATAGTAATTATTTGATTATAAATTTATGTTTTCTTTCTGTGTAATCTTGTTCCTAAGTTAACTGTATAACAATTGCTTATCACATTATTAATTTGATTTTGATACTTAACAAGCAACCAACTTAGTGCGAATGTTCCAAAATAAACCCACATCATTTTGCACTATACCATATATTATATATTTATATATATATATATATTTTTTTTTCCAGTTCTATATATTTGTACACCCCGTTCCACTCCTTCTCAAGGTATAGTATTCTTCTGTTATCCGTTAATGGTAAAATTTCTTTTTTTTTTTTCCAAAAATATAATATGTATTTATTTTGGTTTAAGAAAATGCTGCAATGTAAGTCCATGCCTAAAGTTATATCATACTTGGTACTAAAGTAGTGTACTTTGCTTTCTAATACTTCTTTCAGATTATGTCCTTTTGTGGATCACAATCTGGAACTCTATTACTATATTGATGGGGACATTTTAAGGAATGCTGGGACATGTGATATAATCTTTTGGCAGGACAAAAGATTCTGTATTTGTTTATTCTTGTCAGTCTCTAACTTCATTGATCCTTGCTAGATGACTTTTGCTTTACAATGATTGCTTAATTGGGGTCCTTATGTATCTTTGTTATCTTGACAGTTTTGCTACCCGTCCAACCACCAAAGATGACAAACTACATAGTTGATGAGCACTATATTGATGTGGAGCCTCCAATCCTTAATAAAGTGAAGGTTGGGTTGTTGTGCTACTAATACTGCAACTTTTATGAGTTCTAAGATATAATATTATTGAAGCACATTTTTCATTTTTTTTTTTTTTTCCTTACTTCGGGTTAAACTTTTTGGCTGAGACTATGATATATACTCTCATTTCCTTTTCTATCCATTGCAAATCTATAAGATGTCACTTTATGGTACTTGCTCAATTTCACATAACCATTTCGCATTTTCTTTAATGTTTATTATAATTCATTTTTATCATTTAGTTATTTATCTACTGCATATTTGGCAATGTAGGGCTCTTTTGTGTTTTAAAAAGAAGCTCATGTGGTACTTTCAGAGGGTAGAAGGCATTCAAGGAGAATGCTGCAGCATTACAACATCAAGATGGTTTACAGACTAGCCAAGCACCATTCTTTGTTTTTTTTTGCCCCTCCTCATTTTAGTTTAAGCTTATTGTATTTAGGCATTTTATTTGGTGTACTTAGTGGTGGAATTTTAATGTAAAAGATATTTGATGGTAATAATAGATTATTCATTGTATGTAAATTGCATCATTTCAGATTTTTAAAAGAAAATCTTACAGTGCCAATCATAAAAGTAACAATGTGAAAATTGTTGGCATATCATGTAAAATGTCACAAATCCAACAGTGTCAATTTCAATATATAACAGGAATAAATTGTGTTGAGACACTAGTTGTCACAGATACATTTGTTGTGTCGAATATTAAAATGTCATGAAAACAATAGTGACGATACTATGTAACTAAATTATTAGGTTTGATAAGATCGTAAATTGCAATTAGTGACAATATACCATTTACTATGACAATTTTTAAGGCCAATATAGTGACGTTTTTAATGTAGCTAATGCAATATAAAACACTAACAATGTATTTTCTTGTCACAAATACATATATTTTCAGTGACAACCACATTAGTTCCACGGATAAATGCATTAGCGTCACATTTTTTGTGACAACGCTGTGACACCGGGTCGTTGTTACTATATATGAAACTGTGACAACAAAAGGGCATACAATGACAAAAATACGGGCGTAAGTGTTGCCCCTTTTTTTTTGTTGTGCGGGTTGATGGATATGATCGAGCTTCACAAGGTGTACATATGTGAGAAATCCAGACCACAAGAAAAAAGAAGCAATTTAAAAAATTCTTTAAATAGTAATAAATTATATTATCACCATTTTTGCATTTTTATCACAAAGTCTTTTTTTTTCTAATCCAAAGAGTACCAGAAAATTAAAACTCGATTTAATATTAAGGGTTATTTAAAAAAAAAAAAAATTTTCTTTGACAAGTTATAACTTTTTTTAAACTGTGCATATCGACAGCTGGGAAAATCTAACCATAGAAGCAATAAATGGAGGGATGAAGAGTGACAAAAGGCCTACATGGGAGTCAAGACAGTTGGGAAAATCGTAGACATAGAAGCAATGAAAAGAGGGGATGAAGCCAGTACAAAAGCAATAATACGTAAAGGAGCAACAAACTAGTATAAAAAGAAATTTAAAACAGGAAAAGGGCATGTAAAAAAACTACGTTAATTTTTTTATTATTATAAAAGTTTTTATATTATAATTATACAGAAAATATTGATCATTGAAAAAGAAGATCAGTCATATTCATCACCTTAATTCATCACCGTATCGCTGTGTGGCCTTTGTCAGTTTTTTATTTAAAACTTTTTTTTTATTGAATTTTGTGGTCTTATGGAAAACTAATTAAACACTTAACATAAAACAAACAGCACTTGTAAAATTAACACCATAAAACATCTCATTTCCAAATTAATTTGGCATTGGCTTTGACTTTTAGTTCATTATATTAAGTTAAATCTAATGACGTCAACTGAGGCATGCATTGCTAGCTTGGTTATCTTAGCAAAATTTGTTAATTTCTTCTTACAATAATACATGTGATTTCTATTTTCATATTTAAGTAAACTTGGTCCTTAGTAAATCATGATGTTATTGTCCTATATTTTAAAAATCTTATACCATACTAACCAGCAGAATATCATTATGGCTTATGGTTAAGATTCTTCATGTAATATATCTAACAAAATCTTCTTTTTTGCAGGCTCGAATTAAATCTTGTAGGTCTCTATGATGGAAGAGTCTTTTTCATGGTAGAGATACTTTTATGAGATTTGCAAGATAGAAGGTTGGTGATGGTGCTACTATTAATACTTGGACTGATACATGTTGACCAAAGGTACTTCAGGTTATGTGTATTTGATATAAATATATATATATATATACGGAAATTCTATAATGAGGACGGTCCGCATGAGGACCGCAATATTAGTGACGGTTTTTCATAGTATTAACGACGGTTTCTTAAAAAATCGCCACCAATACTATGAAAAACCGTCACCAATACTGTAGTCCGCATGAAGACCGTCCGCACCATAAACGGACTGTATATATATATATTGTGTTAATAACTTTATAATGTTTTATTATTATTATTATTATTTTTTTTTTTTTGGTGCATTTTGTGCTTCGTTTATTAAGTGGTTTTTTTTGGAGCTTTTGGATTGGTGGCTAATGGCAAAGAGAAAGAGGTCTGGGTGGGAAAAGAGAGAGCGTCTTGTGTGGTGGGTTGGTTTACTGCCATGAGATAAGAGGGAGGAGCTGTGAATTTCTTATTTGTGTTCTTGTGTGATGGATTTTGGTTTACTTCGAAGTGGGTTTCTAGATTTCCAGTTAAAAAATTTCTTCACTTTCCTCTTTTTTTTTTCTTTTTTTTTTTTTTCTTCTTTTAAACTAAATTTGACATAAGTTGTAAGATTGTGGGTATGGGAAATAGATGATTCTTAGGTGAAACGGTGAGATATACGTACGTACATACATATATATATATATATATATATATTATAGCTTGTTTATTATTTTCTGATTCAAGAGAACAAGAGGGAAAAACAAAAGAAAAAAAAAAATGCAACTTTGATACCCTTCTATTAATTTTATGGAGTTTCTATTTTTTTAGTTGGGTTCTCTGGATTTTCTTAAAAAATTTTAAAGGAGGAGAAAGGAGCATACGATTCTTCATCAAAAATGTGTATTAGGCAGCATTCACCAAAATGCATGGAGAGGACATTAATTTATGGAACATTTTGGCACTTTCCTTCAGCGTGTCTGTGTATGCACCATGCATATACATGTTGTTGTTGAAGCCTAATATGGTCATTGATCATGATGATGATTATTATGAGCTTGATGACGTTCGTATGTGTTCCACAATTTTCCATACATTGAGTTGTTTAAAAGATACGACTATATAGTTTTTTATTTTTATTTTTTAAGGGATTTTCCCCTCTTGTGCTTTTTATCCTTTTTCTCCCCCCTTTATTTCATGTTAATGGATAATATTGAAACTTTATTTGAGTATGTTATTTGCTTGTTGGACTGAGTAAGGAATCGTATAATCACCTGAAAATAAAATGGTTCCATTTTGGTTATGCAGCTGTTGAAATTACTGTGCACATGATCCCGTAGCTTATTTTGAGTTGATTATCTTTTGGTTTTTCTGGACTGAGAAACAAATAAGGGGACAGTGGAGAAAAGAAGAGTTTGTTAATGTTAAAGTCTTTTACATTAGTTGCTGAATTGCCGGGGCATATGGTGTTTAAACGGTTCGATTTCTAGTCAAGGAGAAAACAATCAGTATTGCAGGGCTAACGTAAATTGCAGTTTGTATGGTTGAACTAGACTTATTAATTCTTTTTATACAATAAGGCTTCAAATTTTTCTTATCATCCTTGTATTCTCAGCTTATGAATGCATTGATTCTAATGGTAGTGTAGAAGTTTCCCAATAACAGCCAACAATGACAGCTTTCTTGCGCCTTTTAACATTTTTGTTCGTTAACTATTTTCCATCGAATAGAATGTTATCAGCTACATGGTTAACTTTGTCCCGTTGTATTTACTTGGGGGAAAGTTAAAGCATATGCTACAGCAAGTGCACAACCTGGTTAGACAAACGACATAAAGACATAAGCAGCTTGAAGGTATGTAGTTCTTCTCTTTCAAGATCTCATGTTGTGTTGGTTCAATGCTTCAGTACTTCTATTATATACTTGCTATATATGCAACAGCTCAGTTTAACTAGCTTCGTTGTTAAGTTTTTCTCAAGTAGAATGAAGACACAGAGAGTGATTCTTTTACAATTTCGTTTCTCTATTTTCCTGCATTTGGTTTTATTTTCTTGATTTTTTTTTTTTTTTTCACTTACAAAATCTGAAAACCTGATGAAACTATGAGAAAGTATGCAAGAAAAGAAAAAGTTCGAGAGAAATTTTTCTTTCTGTTATATTTCTTCTTCCAAATATTTTTTTTCATTTGTAAAAAAGTATAAGGAGTCATGCATATATATATATATATATATATATTGACATTCGGCACATTCGCAGATGATCGTGATGCATATGGAACTTTTGAGAGAGAATTTTCTTTTTTCCAAAGATTAAAGATAGTGATGGTTATATATATATATATATATATATGTATAAATGATATGGTAAAGGAATTGAGAAGAAATTGTAAAGAATAATATCCACAGCAGTTAGATTTATATAATTTATAGCGGTTAGATTTATATAATTTTCGTAATAACAACTCTAAATGGCTGTCTCACTCCTTCCTATAACTCCCTTATCATGTTATGGTAAAAATTTGATAATCTGATGCTTTCAGAATTTGACCAATTGATATAAAGTTGTAGTTATTTGGGTTGCATGGAATTGGCAGCTCGGCATTAGTTGATCATCCTTGTGTCCTTGAATAGGAAAGCCGATAAACATTGAACTGAATTAGGAACCTTCTATCCACCCAAAAAAAAAAAAAAAAAGTCCTTTTTTTTTTTCCATGACACGTTTTCAAAAGATATGCTTTTCAGGAAAATAAATTCTTATGTACGGAAATTATTGTTGGTAAACATTAAAAATGAACTACCAATTTCATCAATGGTGAAAATTTGGCAGGAACAAATTTGGCCTGAAAGAATTGAAAGCAAAGAGAGGAAAAGAGAACAAACTTGAGGAAGTAATTATAGGTATCCATTGGCATAACAAAAGCATAAAAATGTTAACCCAAAAAACAAAAGCATAAAAAGGGTTAGAAAAGGGGTTGGTACAAAGGCGTTCTATAACATTGACCCAGCTATGCGCTTATTGTTGCAAGACTCGGTGTATATATACCGTATGTATAATAACAACATACGTCTATCTATACCCCTGATAAGTCATACCTCTCATTCTTAATCATGTCACTCTACAACCTCTATAATATATCCCTTATACGTCTCTATAATTATTTAATGAAGTTTCTCTTTTTAATGCAGATCAAAGCAATTTTTGGTTTGCTATAATGCATGCAATTTAATTCAAACATGTCAGCAACTTCTAAGAACTTTACTGATTTTATCAAACATGTAGAACTATTATAGATACTCGATTTTTTTTTTTTTTTGGGGGGACAAAATTAGATTAATTTAGGTAATTCTCGTATTCGTATGAAATGTTTAGTTAGTTATATAGTTTATGCCAGCCAAACAAGTTGTTACACCTTTTTTTTTTTTTTGGCTAACAGACCTTTTTTTTTTTGTTTTTGTTAACAGACTTATTTTGAAAAGATCACAATAAAGATCTACAGCCTTCTTTTCACAGAAAGAAGAAGAGTTTAGGCCACAAAGCAAATGGTTACTTTTACAGCTGTCAAGCAAGTTGCTATATATATTCTGTAGAAGCGTGTTGTCTTTGAACTGTAGAATTTTTTTTTTTTTTTGATCCAGTCAAACTGTAAAAGATTTGGTTATTTCTTAAAAATCGAGAATTAAATTGGAAAACAAAAACAATTAATCAATTAAAACAAAGAAAAAAAATACATGAAAAAAAACAAATAAACCAAATCGACTGTAACAGAAAATTTTAACTCTTCCAATATTTTTTTATGTACATTTAAGTATAAAATTCATAAAAAATTAAATTCAGATGCAGAGTGTAGCAGGATCATAAACTGAAACTATATTTCTAGTGATTATTGAGATCAGAAAAGTAAGGACCTTTTCGGTATTCTCTTGCAATTTTTTTATTTTATTTTACAAATGGAAAAATAAAAATGATAAATTCGATTTCATATTTTTAGAATTTTAAAAATATGTATGGGAAATGTATAATATTATATATATTTATAAGGAAAAAAAAAGTCTTTCTTATTAAAAATAATAAACTAACATTATCCATATTTTCATAAGATATATGTTAAATATGATTTATATCTATATAAATAAATATTTTTTTATAAACAAATTACCGTTATTATGAGTAGAACTAAGGATACTAAATAAATATATCAAAATGTGTACTAGATACCACATATTAATAGTTTATTGATTAACATATTATTATAACTTAAATATAAATAAGTGGATTATTTGAAAAATAAATATAATTAAATATTAAAATATAACACTTAATATACATCTTAGTACATTTATTTGATATGTATAATATTATTCAAATATTCTCTATTTATTGCTTCCAAAATTTTCCAAATATATGTAAAAAAATATTAGGATGTTTTCTAAATCAATTTATATTTTAGGAATTCTTATCTTATTAATCCAAATGGTGTCGGTGGAAAGCAGATTAGAGATTTTTTTCAATATGATGACGAAGAAAAAAAAATATGAATAGTATTTGGGAGAAAAAAGTCGTTTTGTGCTTGATGCAACGAACTATTCACCCCCCCAAAAAAAAAAAAAATCTTGGGAGAGAAAAGTGGTCAACCAGAGCACCCTGCTGGTTTTAAATTTCAGGGATATTTCAGGGAAAAATGATGTGCAAATAAAAGCCTACTTTTTTAATTTTATTTTCTTTTTTGTAAAAATATGATAAATTGTATGTAACGGGTTTAAAAAAAGAAAATTCTCTATTAATCACATCATATATATATATATATAATGTTATTAATCAAGATTTATCGGTGAAAGACATATTGATTAAAAGAAAAAGAGTGTAAATAAACAACAAATATCATTCAACAATTGTTACAATGGGAGTTTTTGTCAGGACCCGTCCAAAATTCTCCATCGGAACCCTAGACAAGCCCTGATCCCAGGGAAACCCTACCGGACCCTTCTGTGGAAAATCCGGCAGAACCTCCTCTAAGGGATGGACTTACCACAAAATTTCCTGCACTGAAAACACACTTCTATAATTGTCCCCTTATTCCTCCCACAGTACTACAAACTGGTTCCACAAATTTCAGCACTCCAAAATAAAAATACAATAATCCAGTGCAATTTAAATACATAAGTGTCCCATACAGTATACAGAGCTTTATGAAATACTACAATGTATAAAATACAGCAAGAGTGAAAGAAATATTACAACTGCAGTAAAAGAAGAACAAGGTACTGCACGAACTAATACAGCGAGGAAGATCAAGTCTGCTCCGAGTGAACACCGACAACCTGGTATCTAGAGGAACGGAATTTAAGAGTGTGAGATGCTAATCATCTCAGTGAGCGACCCTACTACTACTAAACAATATAATACCACGGTAATAGGTATATAAATAATAATTATTTGGAAATAATTATTTTCTCTCAAAACCCTTACAATTCTCTCAGTTGGAAAGGTTCCCCTTTTAAAACATTTTCACAAAACCCTTTATTCATATTCTCCGAAAACCAAGACATCAAATAAATATCCGAACAATAATAATTAATTTTAACTTCAATACAGTTTTAAAACATTTTATTTTTAAAACATAGTTCCGAAAATCAGTTGATGCACCCACTATATACCAGTGGCGCCAACAGTACCCAGCGTCCCGAGGTACCGCCAGACAGGAGGTTATAGAAAGAAACCGGCATACGGTCGCGTGGCGTCCCACTGCGCCGCTGCTAACCTGGTGTCCCGGCCATGGGGGGTGGCCACCCTCATCCGATGGCAACCACAGGACCCCTCATAATATCACCTGCGCGCTACTCACACCCACCTGCGTGCTAATCATATCCGTGTGCACAATATCCATATCATATATACCATATCACATATAATCAGAACACCAGTACGTGCACGGTGCATCTAAAAATAATAAAATCCATAAATTTAAATTATAAAACAAATTTCACATTTTTCATAAACATAGCGGGCATAATCCATCCGCTTGAGCCGGGAAATTCTCCACAATTTCTTTATAATTAATACCATAAATTCCATGATTTTCAAATCCACCAACTCCCAAATCCATCAATTCAAATATCCACATTTTTCCAAGCATAAATAATTTCTCAAAATATCATAATCAAATCTCATAATATTCCATGGGCATATTTAATAAAAATTGAAATCACCAACATAACCAAATATTTTCTTTGAAATATTTGAAAATCAAATCGTGCCCAATTTACTATTAAAACCACACCAATTTCAAAATCCTCAAATCCATAAAATAATTTCACATAGCATAAATTTGCAAAATACACATTTTTTTAAATCCAATAAATTCACAAATAATTCCACAATAAATTAAATAAATATTTGGCACATAAAAATTAAATTCCAAATATTTAAATCACACATAATATATTCACCAATTAAATTCCCCAAAATAAATTTGAAGGTGGGTCACTCACCTTATGCACGTATCTCAATCAAGATCCTCCGTAGGATCGACTCCGCTACTCGCACGTGCACCTAAAACATCCACAGTACCAAATCATAAATATTAATATTTTATTCGGGTAATCCCCAAATGAGTACCCAGGGAGCGAACACCAAACGATAACTAAAATTTACGAATTATATATCGAATCGAAGCTCGAGTGATGCTAATCACAGATCCGGTCTTAATTTCCGATGATCGTACCCGACGGGGTCGGAATTTCGTCGGGAAGCTTTTCGGGTTTCGGCTCCACAATTCTCCCAACCCGTCGCGAATTGGCGGAAACGGATGCCAGATTCGGGTTCAAGAGGTCGAACACAGCGGACTAGAGCCGGCCGGAAAACTGGGTACTCGCCGGAACAGTACTTTCCGGCGAGCCGCCGCGGTCACCGGCAACCGTCGCCGCTAGCGGCGCATGCGGTGGCCGTTGGTCGTGAAATTTTGTAGACTTGTAGATCGTGAGGAGAGAAACCCAACGAAACCGGCGATGAGCAAAACGGAGGTCGGACGGCGGAGAAATCACCGTTTGAAGATTTCCGGCCCCTCGCCGGAAAATGCTCCGATCCCGGCTCGTCGGTGGTCCGGAAAATGGCCGGAAGTGGGTCGATTTGCGGTGGCCGGCGGTGGAGGGGAAAAACTCGCCGCCGAACTTTAGACGTCCGATCCGGGCGCGTCCGGCGGCCGTTCACAGTGAAAATTGGAGGTTTTGCCATAAATGAGGAGGGCAACCTTGCTGGTCGGTGCGTGTACAGTAACTCGGCCGGAAAGTTTGAAAATCTCCGGTGGCCGGCGACTCTCTCTCTCTCTTTCTCTCTCCTCTCTCTCTTTCTCTCTCTTCCCCGAGAGTTTTAACAAATAAAAATCCCTGTGTGACACTGTTCATTCCATGTGGACCAATCAGAAGCTGACACGTGGTGTTACTGTGCACTTAAGCCAAATATATTAAAATAATACGATACCCGGTGAATTTCAAACGTCCGTAACTTTTTAACCAAATGTCCGATTTAAGCGTACTGCTAGTCTATGAACTCGTATCGACGAGTACTTTACAACCATACAAGAGTCAACTCAAAATTACATCACAAGAAAAAGTCAACTCCCGGCACATTTTGGACAGTTTGCACTTCAACTTGTTTCGCCCATAACTTTCAAACCGTAGCTCCGTTTTTGACATGCTACTAGTCTACGAACTCAGGGCGTCATGCACTTCGCCATGGTACCCTGGTCAACTCGAAATTCCAACTGGAGCAAAAAGTCAACTTTTGATCCGCTCGATCAACGGTCAACCTCGGTCAACGTGCACGGATTTCGGTGCGATTTGGGACGGGGTGTTACAGTTTTTCTTTTTCTTTTATGGAAAACAATGGAAGTTAAAAGAGTGTGAAGTAGGAAACAAAAAAAATAATAATGGCCTATTTGGTAAAAGGAAAAATACTAAAAGAAACTGATTTCCAATAATTAGTTTCTAAGATTCAGTTTTTCAAAAATAAGTTTTTTTAGAATTATTTTTATAGTATTTAGTTGATTATAGAAGAAAATAGGACTTATAAGTAATTAAATAAATTTATGCATTAAAATTGAAAGATAAAATTGTATTTAAAAAAATACGTAAAACTAATTTTTCGGGGAATTTTAACATAACACATCTTTGGAAGGATTCACTTTCTAACTTAGTTTCGCACATTGTAAGATTTATTTTCTGCTGGACTCACAAATTTCTCATTTTAAAAATTATCCACACAAAAATAAAAAAGTTTACTTTTCTAGAGAATTTTAAACTTTCACTAATTTTATCATTATCCAAATACTCCATGATAGTAATTAGAGACTAAAATAATGGATGAACTGAATTCCTATCTATATATAATATATAAAAGTAGAAGAATTATATGCCATGTGTCAGCATATTGTCATTCCAATTTCCCTCCAAAATTATCAATTAAAAAAAAATCTTTTTTTATTACTTATAATTCTATCAAAATATTAATCAATAATAATAGAATACCTATTTAAAAGCATGAAATTTTTTATGTTATATTAAATATATATATATATATATTTATATTATTACAATATTAGATAATTGATTGAAAAAATATAAATTTTTTTACCTTTTATAGTTATATCCAAATATATATAATAGGAATTTTTGTTTTGAAATAAATTTTTAATAAACAATAAATATATATTTATAATATCATATATATATATATATATATATATATATAATTTTACTATAATAAATATTGTCATGCATATTTAATATAGGTCATAATGAAATTAGATGTAATATTAAAATAAAATATATATAATACATCATAAGTTATATATAATTTGATGTTAATCTATATTATAATGTATAAATCGACTCATATGGTAGTGAAATTGTATATATATAGTTCTTTTTAGGTTAATAATAATAATAATAATAATAATAATAATAATAATAATAATATCAATGATAATAAATATAATTATATTATATTATAAGAATATAAAATAGAAAAATTAATTATTTGCAAAGAATCAAAAAATACATTTGGATTTCAATTTAAATTCTATAAATAGAAAATATTATATAAATATTTGAATTTAAATAAAATTATATAAATACATTTGAATTTAAGTTTGAATTTAAATTTTATAGATTGAAAAAATTAAATATATAAATATTTTTTAATTTGAATTCCATAAATAATTTACTTTATAAGGTAAAAATGTATTTATAGGATAAATTTTTATATAATATATTAAAATAGAAAAGTCATGTGCCACGTATCAACATATTATTATTTCAAATTCTCTTAAAAATTATCAATAATTTTTTTTTATTATTTATAGTTCTATGAAAATATTAATCAATACTAACTGGAGCAGCGACTTCAAAATTTGAAATTTTTTATTTTTATTGTATTCAAAATATATTTTTTATTATTATACTATTAGATAATTGATTGAAAAAGTATAAATTTTTTTCACCTTTTATGGTTATACCCAAACATATATAAAATCAATTTTTGTTTTGAAATAAATTTTAAATAAACAATAAATATATGTTTATGATATTATATATATATATATATATATATAATTTTACTGTAATGAATATTGTCATGCATATTAAATGTAGGTTATAATCAATTTATATGTAATATTAAAATAAAATATATATAATATATCATAAGTTATATATAATTTGATACTGATCTGTATCATAATATACAAATCTATACATATGATAGTGAAATTGTATATATATGGTATGTATATATATATATATATATATATTTATATCTTTTTTTAAATCTAAATTATTGTTAATTAGGTTATAATAATAATAATAATAATAAATATAATTAATTATATTATAAGAATTTAACATAGAAAAATTAATTATTTGCAAAGAATAAAAAATTATATTGAATTTGAATTTGAATTCCACATATGGAAAATATTATATAAATACATTTAAATTTGAATTAAATTATATAAATACAATTAAATTTAAATTTGAATTTTGATTTTATAGATAGAAAAAATTAAATATGTAAATATTTTTAATTTGAATTCTATAAATAATTTATCTTATAAGGTAAAAATATATTTATAAAATAAATAATAATAATAATAATAATAATAATAATAATAAATAATTAAATTATGTTATAAGTATTTAATATATGAAAATTAATTATTTGCAAGAAATTAAAAAAATACATTTGAATTCAAATTAAATTATATAAATACATGTGGATTTGAATTTAAATTTTATAAATGGAAAAAATTAGATAAAAAAATTCTATAAATGGAAAAAATTATATAGGTAAATATTTTTGAATTTGAATCCCATATTTGAATATTATTATACATACAAATCAAATTTATAGTTTTTAGCAAATTTTTATAATATAGATTGAAAAAAAAAAATCTAAATATACTTATTACCAATAAAATTTTTAAATAAATTTTAAATATAATTAATTATTCTAGACAAATATTAAAATAATTTATTATATTTATATATGTCATGCATCGGGATAAATGTTAGTAAAATATAAAGCAAATTAAAAAATTTAAATGAACATAGCTTGCATAGCAAGGAAGGATGGCTTGACTTTGGTCCCATCAAATGTAGCCTCTATGTTTAATTTTCCATTGTCGTGAGACCAAAACAACTTATTCCAACGATGATCTTAACATGTCTACTATCTTCAAAATATTTGTTAATTTTGTGTATTAGGTCATAAAACTTTTGCTATATCTCAGATTCATTTTGCTACATCTTTTTTTTTTTTTTTTTTAATATTCATATATATTTTTTAGATTGTTTGTAACACCCTATTAGCTCCTTACTTCTCAGCCTTGATAAAGTAGTGACCGACTTTTGACTTTTTGAATTTGAGTTTTTCAGTTCTCTTTTTTTCGTACGGATCAAATTTCAGACCGCGTCTTTTCTTTTTTTGACTAATATTTTTACGTCAATTATAAAAAAATAACCTATATTTTTACACTCTCATTGACACATGGATCAACAACTGATGCCGAGCTGTCAATTCCATGGAAACCCAAATAACTACAATTTTGTATCAATTGGACAATTCTTGAAAGCATCAAATGCTTACCGTGATATTTCTATTGAGGAGTTTTGTAGTACTCTAACCCTCTCCAACTTCACATTTATCTAACAAAAACCAAAAGTTATCTAAATGCAAAAAAGAAGCCACTGTTCAACCCAAACACAAAAATGGGAAAATTTGAAGAAGGTAAACAAGAAAAGAGAAAATCGGTTCCCATAAATTTCAAGAAAAGTAAACAAAAATTAAAATAAAATTAAAATCTAAAATGTTATGCCACCTTCACAAGACCAGGAACTTCAAAAAAGAATACGTAGTTGATTGTCCAATCATCGTGCTTTTGCGTATTTTTCTGATGCATCATATCCACATTCTTTGGCCGTACTTAGTAAGAAATCACGTGACCAACTGTAGGAAAAAAATCAGGTGATGTTTTTTAATATGATTTTTCTATTAAAACATTGACTAGTGGTAAAAATGATTAATGTGGATTTTAAAGTAGCTAAATCATTTTTATTTTTCAATTTAATGTTTTTATTTATTTATTTATTTTTATGTTTGCCACTTTAAATTTTCTTGCATTAAAATTTCTTCCCAAGTTAAATGTTTGGATTTTTTTTTTCCATATTTTACTATGTAAAACTTTCTCTTTCGTTTAAAATTTATCACCAATTTAATCTTTTAATTCTTTTAATTTTTATCACTTAAAAATAATTTTTCCAATAAAATGATTTTTCTATTTTGATTTAGTTATTTTAAAATCCACATCTACTATTTTTTTCCCACTTGTTAAAATTTTAATTAAAAGATCATGTAAATGAAAGTGTACCACCTGATTTTAACTTGGGCCGTTGGATCTAAATTATTGGAGTATTTGTGTTGGTGTCCCTAAGTCAGATTTATGCATCTATATCTATGGCTATGATAAAAGTGTGAATGGTTTGGATGGAATGTTAGCTTTAGTGGTTAAACATCTTATTTCGATCCATAAATATATAGGGTTGAATTTCATTGGTGGGGCAAGGGATTTAAAGAGTTCTACCTGCTTAGGTTGTTTGGTAATTTTGCTTGCTTTCAAGGGTTATTATATACAATATTTTTGCTAAAGCACGTGTAAACTGCTCCATTGTATACTCAGTCTATTGTAACTTTTATAGCATTTTTTGCAATATTACATATTTTTTAGGGTAAAGTATGTTACAGATGACGGCAATATTTTTATTTTTTCATTTATTTTGTGGAAAGGTAAACGCAATTGAATATATGGGATTAAATGGCTTTAATTACATATATTTGATTGATCAACTAGTAAATATGCTTTACATTGCAAACAGATCGAAAAAAATCCAAATTCATCTAGATTTGCAAATCTTGACTAAACTTTTTTCTTTTCCTTAATATTCCAAAAAGAACCCAAGAAAATTAAAAATTTAACCATATATATATATATATATATTTTTTTTTTCACAAGTTATAATTTTTTAATAAGTTATTTGTGTTTGTGTCTAATCTAAAAAGAAGCTAATCAAAAACATCCAGACGTCCAAAAACAACCAAAAATATGTTTAATAACAAAATATCTGTCGTAATAAATGTTTTTATGCCAAAACTATACAGAAAATGATCATTAATTTATTCGTGTATATTCATAGCTTATCAGCCTCTGTTCTTTGCCAAATAAATTTAAACCCTGAAAATTTTACTGTCAACAAATGGCAAACAGTACGTGTAAAATTAGCACCTTAAATTAAACATCATATCTCTAACTTAATTTTGGCTTTGACTTTTAGCAAATTATATTGAATTAAATCTAATAATGTCAATTACCACATGCATGGCTTCGTTATTTTAAACCAATATTTGTTAATTATTTATTAATATAATACATGCATGTATTTTTGTTTCATATTTAAGTAGTGATTGTATGTAAACTTTGTCTACGTCTCTACGATGTCATTATGTTGTTTTATACTAATGATTACTTTATTGGTATATATATATATATATATATATAGATCCAAAATTTTATCCATTCTCTCTTCTTCTTTTTTTGTTTTTTGTCTTTTTTGTTTTTTTTTTTTTTTTGCTTTTGGGCATGGCACGTTCTCTTTATGTTATTCTCCTGTATTTTTAAACGTTTTATTGACCAAACTAACCAATAATTAAAATTTGAGATTTAAAATTTTAACCAAATCAAAGCCGATCGAATCAGCCCCATTTTACTCTTTGATGTTACCTTCATCGTGGCCTAGGTGCTTTAGTTACTCTCATTCTGTCTCTCCAGTTAAAGATATATATGGTTTATGAATTAGATGGTAAAATAAAACATATATTCCTAAAATTTTAATATTAGTTAGGTAACATACTAATATTTGGTTAAAAGAATGGTAGTTCCTAACAAAATAAGATTAGTAATTCATAAAAATAAAAAATAGAGGAATAATATAATTATTCTTATTCTTTAGTTGGATAGTAATAATAAAAAAAGGTGAAAGAAAAAGTAAAAAATATTAGGAAGCGTGGGAAAAAAAAAAAATACATAAAGTAGGATTTTTTTTTTGTATTCCTCTATTTTTGGAAAGGACTTTTTAAAAAAAATAGTAATTTCTTAATTTGAGGAATTGAAATTTTTATATAAATAGATAGGTCAAATTTTAAAAATTCAATCAAGTTAAAGAATATTACAATATTAGGAATACGTAATCTATTTTATTATCTTATCCATAAATCAAATCTATTATTAATTTGTTGAGCTTATTTATTTTTATAGAATTCTAATTCTTCAAAATAAAGAATTCTTATTTTTTTTAAAAGCATAAAATTTGTATTTCCTAAAATAAAGGAATACAAAAATACTACTTCAATTTTTTTATTTTTTTTCATGCTTCCAAATTTTTATTACATTTTTTTGGCCATTTTTTGCCCCTTTTTTTCATTATTGCTAGTAAATATTTATCTCTTTTTACAAAGCTATCTCCCATTAACGGGCTAAACCCCCGCCTCCATATCTTTGTTTATATACACTTTATGTTTTTTTGTGTTCCTTTATCTTTTTGTTTTTGTTGTTGTTGTTGTTATTTATTTATTTATTTTTAATTTTTAACATCTCTCATCATGTTGTCTTATATTCCTTTACTACTCTTTTTCTCTTTTTTGGTAAATTTATTTACCAGTCTTTTTGTTCAGTTTGGGCATTTTGGATTTCACATTTTCTCAAGGGGGTTTAATCACAATCACATGTAGATATGGACTTTTTTACTTGAGTCCTAATTGGGATTGGGCTTAAGGAGGGTTCCAATTATACCATAAAAGTTGGCAGTTTATATGAGCTAAATGTGTGCCGCCCAAGAATACTCTGTTCCACTTCGGCTCTAAATAGTTACATCATCTTATAGTTGTCACTTTTGACCATCCTGTAACTACATTTTAGAGAGCATTGAACCTTTATAAAGTTAAAATAAGCACTATACTAGCCTCGAACTACTACTACTACTACTACTACTACTACTAATAGTAATAAAAAGATGACTGGAGGAGGAAATGACTTAGGACATCCCGAATAGGTTGGCGATAATAAAAAAATTATAACCTTCAACTTTTGTAGAGACAAGCTCCTGTGTCAATTGCAGCAGAGTCATACTTGAGCACTATTTCTTGTACCAATATCCAAAAAAAAGAACCCCCCAAAAACAAAAAAAAAAAAAAAAAAAAAAACCGTTTCCTTTTTTTTTTTTTTTTTGAAGGACTGCTACCTATTACCATGCAACTTCTAAACATATCTTCCTTTTTTTTTTTCCTTTTTTTTTTTTTTAGGAAAGACTGCTACCTATTACCATGCAACTTCTAAACATATCATGAACAGAATTAGCTTTAAAGCAAACATTAGTATAAAGTTTTATCCAATTCTTTTCTGGCCGCTTCAATTTAGAGATTTAGGAGCTTTGACCCTGATGTTGTTTTTGTAAAGAAAAAATAATATGGGAGGATCAAATATATATATACATACATACATATATATAAAAGAGAGAGCTTGAGATAATTTGATATGATTAAAAATTGGTGTGTGCAATTCCCTAAATTGTGTGTCTAGAATCTGGATCACCCTACACAAAGTTATAGGATTACAAAAGGGGGTTGGGCTTTCAGCATACAATCTGTAATCCAAGCTTGATTTGACCATGAAACCTCATTCTAAGCCCCATAAAGGATCCAAGTAGCCCATGCCTAAAATGAGAGTCCACACCACCTAGAGATGCTCCCCACCCCCTTTTTGTTTTTGTTTTTTTTTTTTTTTTTTTTTAAGGTTAATATCAATTATATCCCCTACAGTTATTTTAAATACAATTTACTACTTCAAATTTTTAAAATATTAACATTCTCTAAAATTTCAAATAACTATCATCTTTTTTTTTTTTATTGTTTCATTCACATAACACTTTATAGTACTTACACCCCTTACACAGATATTAGTTGAAAATTTTAAAATATGAGATAAGACCGGTCTGATTGTAATTGGTGGTGGAGTTTTAAGCTTTCTGATCATGTACGTTCATCAACCTTTTACAAATGTATGCATTAATATGCATATATATATATATATATATTTCTTGCTTAAGTTACTAGGCTTGGAACTTGTATAATGAAGAACGAGAACTTGAACTGGCGGATGCATTAATTGATAGAATTAAGCAATTAATACCACCTGATCCTAAGGGAACGAAAATTCATGTGGCTCTATAGTATTTTTTTTTCATAATTTTTCAAAAATTATCATTCAAATGGACAATAGTCAATTTAAGCACTCAAATATTATGGAACAACTTAAAATCTACGCCAAGTAGTAATCAATTCATCATCTACTCTCCTTCGGATACTTTGCTCATTATCCAAATTAATGCTGTAGATATGTTTTTCTTCATAAAGCAATAATGAAATGTTATACTAGCATATATGAATTATGGTACAACCTAGTGATCTATATGAGCGTAATGATTTATTTGTGGGATGAACGTTAGTTTACTACTCCTTTACCCTAGGTGCGTAATAAATCTAAATAGTATTTTGGTTATGCATGGAGACAAGAAAATATATAATCATCTCTTGCTTTAGGCACATCAATAATGAGTTAATATAAGTATGAATATAATTTCCAGCATTATTTAGCCATGTCATATAGTCCTATATATTCCTTAAGACCATTTTGTTATGTATCTAGTGGAAATACCTCCTCATCTACTCCTTTGACCCCTATACGGGCTTGGCTACAACAAGGATGGCAATGGGGGTAGTCTCCATGCATTTGCTTGCCCTAGGTTGACCCAAGGTGTGCTACCTTATATTGCCCATCGTTGGGGCATCCGTGTGTCATGCCGTGTTGACCGTGTGCCTCCCGCCCGCATACGGTTGTTAACTATACATAGATGTCCGGATTAACATCTGCTCAACGGCTCGGGTTGAATAAGTTCAAGTTGTCCATAAAATTTATTCATGTCCATCATTAATGATATTCATTGATTAGATTAATGCAGTTCAAAAAATATTTCTACTTTCAAGTAAGATCAAAGGTTTTGGAGCATTATATGGGCCTTATTTTTGGTTAGTTAGGCTGAGAATAGGTTATGTTAATTTACTCGGTATTTGTTTGTTTTAGTTGTTGTTTTGTTAATAAGTTTAATTAAGGCATACCTGTAATCTAGTTGCTGTTTTGAGTGTGTTTTAATTAAAACTTTGAGATAATTCTTTGAGTGGAAAAAGATAAGAAAATGTGAGCTTAAAAGAGGGTTAAAAGCTGAAATTAGTGTGCAAACACGAATGTCGAGACCTTATTTGAGTGAAACACGTGAGGGGGTGATTTTGGTTAGGTTATTGCAATACCACTAGAGACTAGACTACGTTGTAGGATATGCTTGATGAGGATTGTGTAACATCCCATCCCAAAGTACAACGGAAATTTTCCAACTTTAACTGAGGTTGACCGTTGACTTTGACCGTTGATCGTTGACCAAGGGGTCAAAAGTTGACTTTTTGACTCGGATGAAATTCTAGGTTGACTGAGGTACCATTATGAAGTACACGTTGGCACAAGTTCGTAAACTAGTAGCACGTCGAAAACGGAGCTACGGTTTGAAAGTTATGGGCAAAATAAGTCGAGATTCAAACTATCCAAAAGGTGTTAGGGGTTGACTTTTTCTGGTTGTATAATTTTGCTTTGACTTTTGCATGGTTTTAAAGTGCTCGTCAATACGAGTTCATACACTAGCGGTACGCTTAAATTGGACATCTAGTTAAGAAGTTATGGGCATGTGAAGTTTTCCGAATACCGTGATATTTTAATATATCTGGCTTAAGTGAATAGTGACACCACGTGTTGACATCTAAGAGGTCCACGTGGGTGAACAGTGTCACCCACGGTGGCTTTTATTTTGGCAAAACGGGGGGGGGGGGGGGGGGGAGGAGAGAGAGAGAGAGAGAGAGACCACCGGCCACCACCGGTTGGCCATCGTTCAGCCATCGGAGCGCCACACGCACCACCCCACTGCCTCTGTCTCCTCAATTCCGACCGGCCACCCAAATTTCACGGCCAACGGACCGGCGATGCACCCGGATCGGAGCATTTTCCGGTGACGGCGATTTTTCCCCTCCACCAACTGCCACCGGCGACGCACCGGGATCGGAGTATTTTCCGGCGAGGGGCCGAAAATCTTCAAACCCAGATCTCTTCGCCGTTTGCCTCACCACCGGTCCCGTTGGAACCCTCTCTCCTTGATCTACAAAACCTCTAAAAATCTTGGCCACTAGCCACCGTACGCGCCGCCGGAGGCGACGGTTGCCAGTGATCGCGACGGCTCGCCAGAAAATCCAGTTCCGGCGAGTACCCAGTTGCACTGCCGGTCCCTCCCACTAATTTCGACCTTCTGAATCCAAATCCAGTGTCCTTTTTCTCCAATTCGCGATGGTTTGAGAGAATCGAAGAATTGAATCCTGAAAGCTTTCTGGCGAGATTCCGGCCACCTCGGGTCCGATCTCTAGGAAGTAAGACCGGATTCGTAATCCTCGTCACTCAAGCTTCATTTCGGTATATTACTCATCAATTTTGGTTAACGTTTGTGTTTAATCCCCCGGGTACCGGGTATTATTTGCCCGAATAAAATATTAATTTATTTTATTCACCATTATCATGTAGTTCCTTATCCTGTTTATCCTCCATTACCTTCATGTCATCAATTCTCACAGAAGATGACTGTCTAGGAGATTCCAAGTCAGATCTTCCAAATTTTAATCGGCTAGGCAGTTTATGTGCTTATCATTCAAATACTTAAATAAACATGATATAATGGGTAAGTTTATTCATAACAAATTATACTTAAATAAACATGAAATTTTTGTGACAAATAGTTGACACCAACCTGGGAAATGTCTATATCATGGTATTTCTTGACTTAAATATTTATACATTGCAAATTATAGAATCAAAACCATTAAATCACGGTTGGTATTTTCTTACCTATTATATGGCCCTATTTACTAATATTTAAGATAGTAAATAACACCTCATAGGAATTTCGAGCTGCTTGGAGTTATAAACACTACATCGTGATTATATGCTCACCATGCTTGTTTTCTATCATTATGAACTGCAGATAGGAAAAGAAAAAGTGAGAACAAGAAAATAAAAAAAAACTTACAGTTCTTGCAATTCCGATAAATTCCCCACTTCTGATGGCAGAGGACCAGAGAAGTAGTTTTCTGCAATAGATCTGCAAGAATAAAATACCAACAACAAATGAGCATTTCTCAAGGATTTATAGTTCTCTTAGTTTCAGATCATTATGTGTAAAAGTACAAACAAGACAACAGGTACAAATTTTAAAGCAGACAACATAATGAAAACATAATAATATTGTTGATGAATACTTCAAGAGGCCCCAATCCATTTGGTAAAGTGACTAGAAAGTCCTAAATACTTTAAGCTAGAGGACCTAAATTTAAAAATTTAGAATAGTATATTGCTAAAATAAAATTATATTTGGTTGGAAAAAACATGACTAGACTAATGTAACACCCCGTCCCAAATCGCACCGGAATCCGTGCACGTTGACCGAGGTTGACCGTTGACCGAGTGGGTCAAAAGTTGACTTTTTGCTCTAGTGGGAATTTCGAGTTGACCAAGGTATCTTGGCGAAGTGCATGACGCCCTGAGTTCGTAGACTAGTAGCACGTCAGAAACGGAGCTACGGTTTGAAAGTTATGGGCGAAACAAGTTGAAGTGCAAACTGTCCAAAAGGTGCTGGGAGTTGACTATTTCTTGTGATGTAATTTTGAGTTGACTCTTGTATGGTTGTAAAGTACTCGTCGATACGAGTTCATAGACTAGCGGCACGCTTAAATCGGACATTTGGTTAAAAAGTTACGGACGTTTGAAATTCGCCGGATACCGTATTATTTTAATATATCTGGCTTAAGTGCACAGTAACGCCATGTGTCAGCTTCTGATTGGTCCACGTGGCATGAACAGTGTCACACATGAGTTTTTATTTGTTAAAACACTCGGGGAAGAGAGAGAGAGAGTCGCCGGCCACCGGAGGTTTTCAAATTTTCCGGCCGAGTTACTGCACACGCACCGGCCAGCCAGGTTTCCCTCCTCATTTCCGGCAAAACCTCCAAATTTCACGGTGAACGGCCGCCGGACACGCCCGGATCGGACGTCCGAAGTTCGGCGGCGAGTTTTTCCCCTCCACCGCCGGCCACCGCAAATCGACCCATTTTCGGCCATTTTCTGGCCACACGCGCCGTACACCCATCATCCTCTCCTCAAGTCCGGCCGACCCACCAAAAATCACGGCCATCGGACCACCGACGCGCCGGGATCGGAGCGTTTTTCGGCGAGGGGCCGAAAATCTTCAAACGGTGATTTCTCCGCCGTCCGACCTTCGTTTTGCTCACCGCCGGTCCCGTTGGGTTGCTCTCCTCACGATATACAAGTCTGCAAAATTTCACGACCAACGGCCACAGCACGCGCCGCTGCCGGCGACGGTTGCCGGTGATCGCGGCGGCTCGCCGGAAAGTACTGTTCCGGCGAGTACCCAGTTTTCCGACCGACTCCAGTCCACTGTGTTCGACCTCCTGAACCCGAATCCGGCATCCGTTTCCGCCAATTCACGACGGTTTGGGAGAATTGCGGAGCCGAAACCCGAAAAGTTTCCCGACGAAATTCCGACCCCGTCGGGTACGATCATCGGAAATTAAGACCGGATCTGTGATTAGCATCACTCGAGCTTCGATTCGGTATATAATTCATAAATTTTAGTTATCGTTTGGTGTTCGCTCCCCGGGTACCCATTTGGGGATTACCCGAATAAAATATTAATATTTGTGGTTTGGTACTGTGGATGTTTTAGGTGCACGTGCGAGTAGCGGAGTCGATCCTACGGAGGATCTTGATTGAGATACGTGCATAAGGTGAGTGACCCACCTTCAAATTAATTTTGGAAAATTTAATTGGTGAATATATTATGTGTGATTTAAATAATTGGAATTTAATTCCTATGTGCCAAATATTTATTGGATTTATTGTGGAATTATTTATGAATTTATTGGATTTAAGAAAATGTGTATTTTACAAATTTATGCCATGTGAATTTATTTTATGGTTTTGAGGATTTTGA
This sequence comes from Ziziphus jujuba, assembly GCF_031755915.1. Classification (NCBI taxonomy): domain Eukaryota; kingdom Viridiplantae; phylum Streptophyta; class Magnoliopsida; order Rosales; family Rhamnaceae; genus Ziziphus; species Ziziphus jujuba. The sequence continues at coordinate 11,236,561 of NC_083390.1, forward strand.
AATTGGTGTGGTTTTAATGGTAAATTGGGCACGATTTGATTTTCAAATATTTCAAGGAAAATATTTGGTTATGTTGGTGATTTCAATTTTTATAAAATATGCCCATGGAAAATTATGAGATTTGACTATGATATTTCGAGAAATTATTTATGCTTGGAAAAATGTGGATATTTGAATTGATGGATTTGGGAGTTGGTGGATTTGAAAATCATGGAATTTATGGCATTGATTATAAAGAAATTGTGGAGAATTTCCCGGTTCAAGCGGATGGATTATGCCCGCTATGCTTATGAAAAATGTGAAATTTGTTTTATAACTTAAATTTGCGGATTTTATAATTTTTAGATGCACCGTGCACGTACTGGTGTTCTGATTATGTGATATGGTATATGTGATATGGATATTGTGCACACGGATATGATTAGCACGCAGGTGGGTGTGAGTAGCGCGCAGGTGTTATTATGATGGTGTCCTGTGGTTGCCATCGGATGAGGGTGGCCACCCCCCCATGGCCGGGACACCAGGTTAGCAGCGGCGCAGTGGGACGCCACGCGACCGTATGCCGGTTTCTTTCTATAACCTCCTGTCTGGCGGTACCTCGGGACGCTGGGTACTGTTGGCGCCACTGGTATATAGTGGGTGCATCAACTGATTTTTGGAACTGTGTTTTAAAAATAAAATGTTTTAAAACTGTATTGGAATTAAAATTAATTATTACTGTTTCCGGTATTTAATTATTTGATGTCTTGGTTTTCGGGGAATATGAATAAAGGGTTTTGTGGAAATGTTTTAAAAGGGGAACCTTTCCAACTGAGAGAATTGTAAGGGTTTTGAGAGAAAATATTATTTCCAAATAATTATTATTATTATTTATATACCTATTACCGTGGTATTATATTGTATAGTAGTAGGGTCGCTCACTGAGATGATTAGCATCTCACACTCTTAAATTCCGTTCCTCTAGGTACCAGGTTGTCGGTGTTCACTCAGAGCGGACTTGATCTTCCTCGCTGTATTAGTTCGTGCAGTATCTTGTTCTTCTTTTACTGCAGTTGTAATATTTCTTTCACTCTTGCTGTATTCTATATTTTTGTAGTATGTCATAAAGCTCTGTATACTGTATGGGACACTTATGTATTTAAATTGCACTGGATTATTGTATTTTTATTTTGGAGTGCTGAAATTTGTGGAACCAGTTTGTAGAACTGTGGGAGGAATAAGGGGACAATTATAGAAGTGTGTTTTCAATGCAGGGAATTTTGTGGTAAGTCCACCCCTTAGGGGAGGTTCTGTCGGATTTTCCACAGGAGGGTCCAGTAGGGTTTCCCTGGGATCAGGGCTTGTCTAGGGTTCCGGGAAAGGAATTCTGGACGGGTCCTGACACTAATAATTGAATACTATAATCTACCAGGACCTATAAAGAAAATACTGCATTTGAAGAAAGTGGTTTCACCAGTGATAAAAATTCAAAAGCATCATGCTTACATTAGTACATCACAGGTTGAGGTTGGGTAAGCATTACTTATAAGAATGATAAATTCGTAAGTTTTCCCATTTCTTTTGGTAGTTCTCCAGATAATGCATTAGTCCCAACGTTCCTAGTAACAATAAAATGAAGAACACATCAAGCAGAAAAAAAGAAAAAAGAAAAAAACAAGGCAGCTAATATATATATATATATATCTATTATACATTTATTAGTTCAAAATCAAAATTTAAGAGGCTTACAGGTATTTCAAGCGCGTCAGATTGCCAAAGTCCCTGCAAGAAATGAGGAAATCAAGAACTTGTAAAAATGCTTATATTGGAAATTAGAATCCACTCTAATTAAACTATGTCATCATATACAATGGAAAACCAATTTGGCTCTTTCGTGAAGAGAATTAATCAAAGACAATGTTTGAGGAAACCATACAGATGGAAAAGGTAACTCAAAGTCCACAGCTCTTCTGGAATTGGACCAGCAACATCCATATCAGTAACAGTCCTGCAAATAAATATCGATGGATCACATATTCTGGAAATATATCGATGATTTAAGGTAAAGAATAAAGATCATACATAAAACCTCAAATTCTAGTCACCATATACAGAGTTTTGAGTCAACGTAGTTCATGATGGATAGAACACATTGTAAGTGGTCTATGAGTGAACAGATCAATTATGGAATGAGACTCACAAATGGACAATGTGGCAAAGAGAGCCATTGCCATAAGAACAGTTACATTTAATGAAGACTTTATAGTCCCTACTGATAAGTGGGAAGGTGTTTCCAATTAGACGATCATGAGCCTAGTCATTCATATAAATAGGTTTGAAAACACAAGCTCATCGTAGGTGCTCAAGAAAACCACGAAAGCCTAAATAGGCCGCCATGTTAGGAGGGAATTAAATAAACGCTATTTAATAATACATGTACATCCTTGTTATCCTCTGTATCAAGGTACTAATAAAAATATTACAAATCCAAGTAAAAAATATAAAGAACAAAATACAAACATTAAGAAATTCATCATGGTTGCTCTCTAGTTTAAAATAACAAAAGCTTAGATTCCAAGTAAAAGAAGAAAAATTGTTAAAGAAGTCAAAGGGGAGACTTTCAGTTTGGAAGAGAATAAGGATAGATGTTGATTTAGTTTGAAAACCACTCCCCTGCAAATTTATATCAACTATTTACGGTCATCACACAAAATATAAGGGAAATTGTCCTAAACAGTATAGCTCATGTTGTTTTGCACTAGTAATTGTTGATAATTTTTAAGTCAAGTTTTAAATCACAAATTGTCCTAAACTTTCATTGCTCGAACCCAAAGGACACAAACCCGTATTATATTAGTCCGGATCTAATTATGTTCAAGCAAGTCTACATACACTGCAAATTGAATATTTGGTATTCTGCAAATGGGCTTAGTTATTATTTTATTATTTTTATTATAAATTAATTAATTCCTAATTTAAAATAAGAGAATTAATTAATCCAAATCAGATTAGGAAAGGGTATGAAATTAGGCAATTTTCTAATTGGATTCTATGTTGGCCAAAATTTCATAATCCTTTCAGGGTTTTACTTTGTTCATTCAAAGCCTATTTAAAGGCTTATTTTCAATGAGAAATCAAGCTTGAATTAAAAAAAAAAAAAATTATTTGTGAGATTGAATTATCTTTGCTCTTTTGAATACCTAAAACACCATTCGTGACTGAGTGTTTTAGTTTAACTTATCAATAGGCCTTCCATCACCTATTGTGGTATCTTCATTACATACCAAGGTTTCTAATCACAGGTTAGTTAGGGGTCAAGGTGACCATTAGAACTTGAATATAATTAGATCCGGACTAATATAATATGGGTTTAGACGCAGGTCGTCATAGGTTTGTATCATTTGGTATCAGAGACGAATTTTGTTCAGATTTGATATATCTTTATTTGCTTTATTTGTTTTTGTGTTAATCTACAATTTTAGCATTAGGTTAAGGTTGCTTCTATTATCATACACATTCTGCATCTTTTAAAAAAATAAAAATAAAAATAATTCATTCCTAGTTGAATTAGGATTTCCTAGTTTTATCGTATTTTGTTTCCTAGTTTGTTGGTTGTCTTTCATCATTGTTCTTATTAATTTAGTTTATTGGTGATTTTTCTTTGCTGTTTTAGTCTTCAATTACTTGCATTCATATATCCAAAAAAAAAAAAAAAAAAAAGAGAGAGTTTTGAAAGCATAGTGCATAAAAAACTTGAAATTGTGTAATTTGTTTTTGTTTGAAGAGTGGTCTCGGGTTTGGAGAATTTGTGGTGTTGGAATTGCAATTTTGGTGTTGATTCTTGCTACTGCAAATGGTTTATGATCTGTGAGTGAAAAAAAAAAAAAAAGGAAGAAGAAAAGCCGAATTAAAAAAAAAAAAATTCGGTTTTGTTGAATTTGGTGTTGAAATTTGTTGCTGGAAATTTCTTGGAGCTGCTGTTTTGTTGATTATTTATTCAATATTTGGAGTTGCTGGAGAATTATTTTGTTGCTAGATATTTGAATTTTGGGTGCTTAAATTATTGGATTAAAATTAGTTAAAGAAATTGATACAAAACTAGAATTACAAGAACAACAACCAACACTATTTTTTAATTTTGTTCGAATTGATTCTTGTTCATGTTTGAAATTATTCTTCCTAAATTTTATTCTTGAATCCTTAATCTCTTACCATCTGGTCCAGTTCTCAAAAATTCCAAAGATTTCTCCTTAATTTGCTTTATTTTGCCTAGAAAAGCGGAAAACTAGGTCTTGTTGAATTCTTTCGGTATTGCCTTCTTTTTGCCACTATTTTGTTTATAAGTTTAATTAAAAAATACTTGTGATCTAATTGCTGTTTTAATTAGAACTTTGAGATAATTCATTGAGTGGAAAAAGGCAAGAGTGTGTGAGTGTAAAAGAGGGTAAAAGTCGAAGCTAGTGTGAAAACACAAGTATCAAGACCTTAATTGAGTGAAACACGTGAGGGAGTGATTTTTGGTGAGAATATATTTTATTTTGCATTATTTACATGGCAGATTCAAGGGTGAGAAGAGGAGATCCACCTTTAAGAATTAATGAAGAAGAGTCCGTAGGATTCCATGGTGCTTCCCAAGCTATGGGGAGTGGTGAGCAAGCGGACATGAGGGCTATATTGGAGCAATTGTAGTGGATGAATGCCCGATTTGATAACATAGATCAAAGGATGAACAGGATAGGAATATTACAAGGAGGGTCGAATATAAGGTTAGATGCTCATGAAGGCCGTGGTCGAGGTCGAGGAGGCCGAGGGCAACCAAGATAGGAATTCAGGGGAAGTAACTTTGGAGATGACTTGGATGAGGGGTTTGATGAAATTTTTGAACCTCAAGAAAGGCCAATCCATGGGAGACCAGCATTAATTTTGGATGAATGATAATCCCCACATATATTCCACAACCATATTCTTGGATACAAAGGATGAACGTTCATAATCATTAGCGTCTAATTTAAAGGATGTCAAATATAAACAACGGATTCAATCTGGTTCAAGTTAAGATTAAAATGCTTAAAATATATTCAATTATTTAGCCATTTTTTTCGTTAATGGTGTTTGTAAAATTCCCGTATATATATATACACATTCTAACATATATTATCCAAATACACATACATATATACAACTTTACCAATTTTCATCACCTGCCATCTCTAATGGAGTCTTGAAACATAGGATATTGGTTGGCATTGATAACTAACTACCTTGCATCGCTCACCATGCTTGTTCCTGTAGATGAGTTATAAAAGCTAGTAAAAGTTTGATGCAATAAACAAAAAAGTCTCTATCATTAAACTTGTTGTTCCTTTGCCATATAAGTTAAAATAGATAATTTTTAACTATAATTATATACAATATTAATATCAACCACTTAGATGTTTAATTAACCCATGTCAAGGAGATAAAATGTCTACCAAATGTTCTGACAATATTTGATACTGATCATAATATATGTGTTGAAATTGAACATTTCCGTGTAACCCCCATGTATACAATATATGAATTTTATGTAGATGAACTGTTTGCCACAATGAATTGTCAAAAATTAAAGGTTTAACATAATCATGATTGGTATGGCTCTTCTTGAAACTGAGTCAGCAAACTAAATTATGCTTAGAATAGTCCTTTGTCTTTATTTTAATATCCTACATAGATAATGACATTAGGTATACACTTATTTATTACTTTAAACTCTCAAAGGATAATGTCTCACATGAGAATTTTACCTAAACGCTCATTTACACACACTTGGATGAACATATGAACCATATACATGTTGTAATCTGAATCTTTAGTTGTTTTATATCCACATGTGTGTGACCAATGTTCATATGCACATTATAGGAAATTAACACAATTTTGTAACTCATCTAGTAACACACATTACAATATTTCGTGGATGTTGCTTATGCACACATACTAGAAATTAAAATAAAAGAATCATGGAAAACATCCATTTACTTGACATAAGCTCCAATTCAAATTAGTTTAATGTGTGGATTCAAAGAACATGCGAACAAAAAATTATTTAAAACTTCCACTAAACTAAATAATCTTATTTTCCACCTAACCTGCTTGGGGGGCAATCTCGGTGGGATCTGAGTGGGTGTCAGTGCGGGGTATACTTCTTCATGGATGCTTGTTCAGTGATTTCTGAGGGCACTACTTGAAATGGGGGAGGAAGGACACCTGCACTCGTGCAAGAGTCTCTCCGAACCTTGCTTGGAGGGCAATCTCGGCAGTCAATATGCTGTCATGTGATTCAGTATTCCTTACGTCACTAACTATTAAGAATTAGGCTCAATATGGTACATAGCTCACCATGCTTGAAAGAAACACATTTGAGAAAAGGATCTAAATTACAAGTCCCAAAGGTCAAAATTCCAAAAAGAAATAAATAAGCAAAAAATCCCAATATGAAGAGGGTTGGGTCCTTGCAAATCTGGTAGGGATTTAAGAAGTGATGGAAATTTGGGGTCCTTGCAAATTGAAGCCTTAAATTTTACAGATCGAGTAAGATCGACTTTCATTTCAAATAGAAGGAGAAGTCTTCAGTCAGTTGTCATTACAGCTAATTGGACAGAATCCTCATGATTGATAGAGAAGGGATATAGTATACGATTCCTCTTCATGACAGATATCTAAAGTCATAAACCATGTAGATACAACTCATCACATTTACCTAAACATACAATAAAGCTAACAAACTCAACCTTTGCTACCCGGAACCCAAAGATACACCAAAACAGCTTGCCATGTCCATTTTCGCCTTCATATATTGGATGCATAAGATGGGCTTTAGATCTTTGAATTTCTTAACTGGTGCCTTCGTGATTAGCCCCATCTTCATTTGTACAGGATCAGCAGCCCAGTGGGTAGTCGGTTGTATGAGTACTGGCGGATTCTCATCATTCCCCTCTTTTTGAAAAGGATTTTCCCTCAAATAAAAACCATCACCTATAGCAAAAGAAGATAAGTTGGCAACATTAAATGTAGCACTCACATTATACTCACCTGGTAAGTCAAGTTTGTAAGCATTTTCATTAATCTTCTCTAAGGCTTGAAAACGTCCATCCCCATGAGGCATAAGATTTGACTTTCTTTGCTTCGGTAATCACGAAGTCAAAGTCATTATTGCAAATTTATATCGGTGACTTACAGTTCTTAAATTTTTTCTACAGACTATTTTTTGTAATTTATCAATATCCATATGTTTTGGGTTATATCTTAAGTGGGAAGGTGTATGATACATCTTAAGAATTATATGTACTAAAAAATAAGAGTACATATTGTGTTATTTTGAGTAATACTATTTAAAAAAGCCTTTAAGCCCTGTAAAGTTTCAGATGATTCGAGGCCAGTTGTTCTGCACCAAAATCTTGTGCACCCATGCATGTTCCTAACAGGCACACACTTTTGGATATGAGAGTTGATTAACATACATATATGTTACATAACTTATTTTGTCAGTGGGTAAAACTTCAGTGCTTTTCGAGTATGATGGATAAAAACATCATAATAACCATGTAGTAAAACATAAGAGTTATATCATATTTTAAGTTGCGCTTGAGCTTCATGAGATGTATGCCTTATTTCTTTACATGGTATAATGACAGTAATATTATTTTAATTTACGATACGCGATAAGGAGTTATCAATTCTCAAAAGGGCTACGAGAATCACAATAGGACACTCCAATAATATGTTGGAGGATTAATTAATAACACTTCTTTGGCCGATTGGAGCATTCATCACCAAGTTTCTGTTTTGGCCTTGTGTCATGAAAAATTTGGCAATCAAAAATAGTAATTACTAAATTATTTGTAGCAAGAGGCCTAGCGATTCGGAGGCTTATCTAGACCATATAGACTCCCCTATTCAAATGAGTTACGAATGAGTACTTTAATTCATAACTTTTCAGTAACTTAGAAATACTAAAAAGCATTTCTTATATTTGCAATGCTTGACTTTTGTTGCCTCCTCTCGTATAAGTTAATTCAACAAACCTAAATACGAGAGTTGGCAGTGGTACCTACAACTTCTGCTAAAACAAATTCATGCTCTGGTGACATTTTAGTTTACATATGTTCCTGTGACACAAAAAGGCTATTGGCAAGTAATGCTTCAAAATTTACATTATCTTTGAGGTTACCCTTCATATACTTTTATTTATTATTATTTTCTTTTCTCTATCTTAGCAATTTGATATGGGTGATGTCCTTATTGATGGTGAAACAACAGGTAATTTTATGAAACTTGTGTTTGAATTGCTATGTTGAGACATTAATATTTCAAGTTATGGTTTTAGCCTATTTTATTATTCATGTTGTTGAGAGATCGGCATATTGCTTGCAGGATTTTGTGGTAATGGTTGTTCAGCAATTGCTGATTCAGGAACCTCCCTATTGGCAAGGCCAATGGTGTGTGCTATAGGAACCATGCTCATGTTCTTATTTTTCTAACCATTCATTAAGTCAAGAAATATAACAAAAGACAAGCATTTCAAATGATTTAGTTTCAATTGGATTGCAGATTTCTGGCCGTCTTTTTAGTATGACTATAGTGTATATATATATATATTTTAATTCTTCTATTTTACTGATGCTTCTTTTAATGCATTTATTACAATGAATATGAAGTTCCTATAACTTAAAAGTAAAACATCTCTACAATTTCTGCAACTTTTGTCCTGACGATTAAGCTCCAAATCAGTTTGATAACCATATTAAGATCTGCTAAGTTCTTATACTTAGATTGGAAGTTAAATTTGAGAATCATTAAGTAAAATAACCAAGATAAAATAAAGAAACATTCGCTACAAAGCTGTATTAAAGGCGATGCATTCTAATCAAGGAGAGAATTCAATATACATAATAACATCTTTATCAAATTGCCATGGTCTACCTAATAGAATATGTCCGGCATGCATAGGCACAACATCACACATAACAACATTCATATATTTATCTATGCTAAATTTTACCTTAACTTGTTTATTCACTTTTATCTCCCCACTATCATTAAACCATTGTAATCTATAAGGTTCGGGGTGTTTAATTGTTACTAAGCTTAATTTATCAACCACAATGTTACTAATTACATTTGTACAACTTCCACTATCAATTATCATACTATAAATCTTACCTTGGATTTCACATCGGGTGTGGAAGATGTTTTTCTTTTGAGCTTGATCCTCATTTTTGTATACACTTAACATTCTCCTTACCACCAAGCTCAATTCAAGATTTGAAGCCTTTAAGGTTTCGGCTTCATCTTCAATTTCTTCCTCTTCATGCTCGGTCTCAATTTCAGCATCATCACTATCGAATTCCAACTCGCCATTGTCCTTCAACACCATGATTCTTTTGTTTGGGCATTGGTTGGCAATAAGTCCTCAGCCTTGGCACTTAAAGCATACAATATCTCTAGTTCTTGAAGGTTTAGGTTCAGATTTACCTTCAGATTTGTGTGATTGAACAAGTTCAGCTTGGTTATCTTTCCTTGGCCAAATTGAACTTCCTTCATCTTGATTGGGTTTTAGCCTTGGCTCGAACGTGGGATTGCTTCTCCAACTAGTTGAATTTGTCCAGCTGCTGCATGAAACCCCTCCAAACCATGAGCTTGTACCCCTCCCCTTGAATTGATTCTCAAGTTTGATAGCCACATGCAACATCTCTTCCAATTCGACATATAGTGGCAATTCCAATTGATTAGCTATCTCATGATTCAACCCACCTAGAAACCCTGACATGGTTGCTTCTTTATCCTCGTTCATGCTCAATCTCATCATGAGCATCTCTATCTCCTTGTAATAATCCTCCACAGACCTATTTCCTTGAGATAAAGATTGTAACCTTTGATGTAGCAACCTATGGTAATGACTCGGTACAAACCTTGATGGTCTCCCATGGGTTGGCCTTCCTTGAAGTTCAAAAATTTCATCAAACCCCTCATCTAAGTCATTTTCAAAATTACCTTCCCTGAATTCTTCTCTAAGTCACCCTCGGCCTCTATGAGCATCAAACCGTGTATTCAGCCCTCCTTCATTTGATCTATATGATGAAATCAAGCATTCATCCACTGTAATTGCTTCAAGATGGCTTTCATGTTTGTGTGCTCATTTCCACTCCCTGTAGCTCAGGAATCACCTTTGAATTCTACGAACTCCTCTTCATTAATTCTCAATTAGCTGTTCAATCTCCTTATTCTTGAGTATGCCATGTTAGTGAAAATATTTCAAAATAAAATAAATCCTTACCAAAATTCGCCCCCTCACGTGTTTCACTCAAATAAAGTCTAGACACTCGTATTTGTATACTAGTTTTGGCTTTTTAACCCTCTTTTGAGCTCACATTCTCTTGCCTCTTTACACCAAAAGGATTATCTCAAAGTTCTAATTAAAATACCCACAAAACAGAAATTAGATCACAAGTATATTTTAATTAAACTTACAACAAAACACTAGCAAAAAGTAAGCAACACCGAGTGAATTTTAAACACCTAATTCTTGGATTTTCTAAGCAAAAATAAGGCAAATTAACAAGCAAATTTTTGGAATGAATAAAGGCTGTCTAGAATATTAATGAAGCAATAATTCAAGGATAAAATATAGAGAAAGAATTCAAACAAGAACAAGAATCAATTTGAAGAAAAATATAAATTAATTGTTGGTTGTTGTTCTTTGTAATTCAAGTTTTTGTATCAAATCCTTTAACTAATTGTTAATCTAGTTAATTTAGACACCAAAATTCAAATATCCAGAAGCAAAAATAAATCTCCAGAAACTCCAAATATTGAATAAATAGTCAACAACTCAGCAGTTCTAAAAAATTTCCAGCAAACAAATTTCAACACAAAATTCAACAAACCTAGCCTTTTTTTTTTTTTAATATACTCGGCCTTTCTTCTTCTTTTTTATTTTTTTTTATTCGCTCACATAATATAGAAAAACTCCATCAGCAAAAATAAAAACCAAAAAGTGCAATTCCAACACCAAAAAACCACCAAACCCATGACCGCCAACAACAAAATACAAATTTGCAAATTTTGTAATTTTTTGTTTGTTGCTGCAAACCCCTCTCTCTATTTTTTCTTTTTTTTTTTTAATGCCACAAATAAAGAGATGCAAAAAAATTACCAGCAGCACCAAATTCAATACAATCTGCAAACTTCAATGCCAAACACAACAAACCTGATTCTCCAATCAAAAAGAAAACAATTGCACAATCTTAGGTTTTTAATGCAACATGCTTTCAAACTCCTTCTTTTTTCTTTTCTTTTATTATATAAATGCAACTAAATTGAGATTTAAACAGCAAAGAAAAATCAACAATAAACCAAATTGACAAGAACAAAGATAAAAGACAACCAACCAACTAGGAAGCAAAAATATAGTAAAACTAGGAAAACCTAATTTCGACTATGAAAGAAATTTTTTTTTAATAGGCTGAATGTGGATGAGATGGATGTAACCTTAAATTAATGCTAAAATTTTAGATTAACACAAAAATAAATAAAACAGATAAGATAGATCAAACCTGAACAAAATCTTGGCTTTGATACCAAATGATACGAACCTAGATCAACTCGTGCTTAAACCTGTATTATATTAGCTTGGATCTCAATTAAGTTCAAGCTCGTATGAAAACCTTAACCCCTAACCAACCTGTGAATAGAAACCTTGGTATAATGAAGATGCCACAATAGGTGATGGATATCTTATTGATAAGTCAAAACTAAAACACTGACTCTCTAATGGTGTTTTAAGTGTTTAAATAGAACAAAGATAATTCTATCTCACAATTAATTTTCTGAATAAAATTCAAGCTTGTATTTTCATTGAAAAATAACCCTTAAATAGGTAAGATTCATAGAGCAATAAACCCTAAAAATTAAAGCAAAAACTGGCCATGCTTGTTGTTTCCAAATGTGGTCGAATTTTCTCTCTCCTTTCCTAATATAATATTGATTAATTCATTCTTTTGTTTTGAATTAGGAATTAATTAATTTACAATGAAAATAATAAAATAATAACTTTCCTAAGTTGATTTTAGAAAATAAATAAATAGAAACCAAATAAAAGACTAATTTCCTAAAACAAAAAGTCAAAATCAAATTAGGAAACCAAAATACTATCTTTTTGACTAAGGTGTCTTTACCTAATTTTTGACCAATTTAAACTCCAAATCAGCTTCCATATGCTTTATAGGATGCAAATAGGATAATCATGGAATCCCACATGTTGCCCTTGCTTGGATCATAGAGAAAATATAAACTCAGCAAAATACAGTAAAGTCAGCAAGCAATACAACAAAACAAGCCATCTTTCTCCTTTGTTCGCACAGCCCCTTTGTTTGCCTTTGAGGCTGCTTTGGCTTGATTCCATGACCTCTTAATGTTATCCATTGAATCCATGAAGTGTTGGAACCATTTCTTGTTGTCCGAAGTCCATATTTGTACGAAAATAGCTACCTTGGTCTATATCAGCCTTCACTACTTGGATGCTTGAAACGGGTCTTGTATCTACAGGTATTGACAAGCCCCTTTGATACTCCCTGGATAAAAGCAGCTAGGTTGTCCTTAAATCTCTTAGCTTGATCCCTAGTAATTGGCCCGGTCTTCATCCATATTGGGTCAGCACCTCTACAAGTTGTCGGTTGCGTGGGCACGGATGAATTCTCATCATATCCTATTGATAAGTTAAGACTAAAAACACTCACTCTCTAATGATGTTTTAGGTGTTCAAAGAGAACAAAGAGAAATTCAATCTCATAAAATAATTTATGAATATTATTAAAGGTGTGTTCTTCCTAAAAAATAAGCCCATAAATAGGTTGGAAAAGAACAAAATAAAATCCTAATTATCTAGGTAAAACCGGCCACCAAAGAATAGGAAACCTAGCTTGGCTGAAATTCACCTCCTTTCCTAATCTAATTTGGATTAATTAATTCCTTTAATTTGAATTAGAAATTAATTAATTTACAATAAAAATAATAAAATAATAACTTTCCTAAGTTGATTTGTCAAGCAAATAAATAAACAAAGCCCAAATAAAATACTAATTTGCTAAAACAAAAAGTCAAAATCAAATTAGGAAACTAAAATGCTATCTTTTTTACTAAGCTGTCTTTGACCAATCTTTGACCAATTTAAGCTCCAAATCAGTTTCCATATGCTTTGTAGGATGCCAAATAGGATCATCATGGAGTCCCACACGTTGCCCTTGCTTGGATCAAAGAGAAAAACTCAACTCAGTATAATATAGTAAAGTCAACAAGCAATACAACAAAACCGGCCATCTTTCTCCCTTGTATGCATAGCCCCTTTTTGTTTGCCTTTGAAATTGCCTTGACTTTATTCCATGGCCTCTTAGAGATATGTATTGAATCCATGAAGTGTTGAAACCATTTCTTGCTCCCCGGAGTCCATATTTGCACGAAAACAGCTACCTGGGTCCGTATCGGCCTCCACTAATTGGATGCTTAAAATGGGTCTTGTATCATCGAGTATTGATAAGCCCTTTTGAGAATTAATTCCTCCCTATATAAAGGCAGCCAGGTTATCCTTAAATCTCTTAGCTTTAGCCCTAGTGATCGGCCCGGTCTTCATTTGTATCAGGTCAACACCAGAGCGGGTTGTCGGTTGTGCGGGCTCGGGCGGATTCTCATCACTGCAATAGGTGATGGATATCCTATTGATAAGTCAAACTAAAATACTCACTCGCTAATGGTGTTTCAGGTGTTCAAATAGAACAAAGAGAAATTCAATCTCACAATCAATTTTCTATATAAAATTCAAGATTGTCTTGTAGTTGGAAAAATAACCCTTAGACATGTAAAAGTCACAAAGTAGTAAACCCTAAAAAATAAAGCAAAAACCGACCGAGCATGTTGTTTCCTGAAAGTGGCCAAATTTTCTCTCTCCTTTTCTAATTTAATTTTGATTAATTAATTCCTTTATTTTGAATTAGAAATTAATTAATTTACAAAGAAAATAATAAAATAACAAGTTTCCTAAATTTATTTGTCGAGCAAATAAATAAATAAAAACCAGCTAAAAGACTAATTTCCTAAAACAAAAAGTCAAAAACAAGTTAGAAAACTAAACAAAAGCCAACAATCCTTGAGGAAGACCGGTGAAACTGATAGGGAGCAAAGAATGGAGAATCGTTCGACAAAAGATGCTATCTAGGTGGAATATTAGCGGTGTGCTTGCGATTTCTACTATGGTAGGAGCTCAAATGGAGTCCATTAGATTTAAATGCGGTTACCACGATATCAGCCCTAAAATTTGTATGTTCCACCATCAATAGCCACTACATTATTGAAAATGCATGTAATATTTGTTGTTTTTATTTTATTTTAAAAATTCAGTGATACAAACCTAAGTCGACTTGCTCTTAAACCCATATTAAATTAGCCCGGATTGAAATTAAGTTTAAATTCTAATGGCCACCTTGATCCCTAATCAACTTTTGATTAGAAACCTTGGTATATGTCGAAGATGCCATAATAGGATGTGGGATATTCTATTGATAAGTCAGTCTAGAACATTAGTTCTCTAATTAGAGTTCTATATGTTCTAAGAAAACAAAGATAAATCTTTCTCACAAGTAATTTTCTGTATGAATAATGATGTGAATATTATTGAAAAAATAAGTCTTTAAATAGGTTTGAGAGACAAAAATAAAACCTTAAAGTCAATTGGTAAACATCGACCAATAAGGTGAAACCAATGATGTGGCTGAATTTTACTTATTTTCCTAATCTAATTTGTATCGATTAATTCCTTAATTTTGAAAAAGAATTAATTAATTTAAAATCAAAATATTAAAATATCAACCTTCCTAAATAAATTTTTCCTGCAAATAATTAAGTAAAAACCAAAATAAAAGACTATTTCTTAATTTAAAAGTCAAATTTCAGATTTAGAAAGTAGTTGACTAGTTTTCCAATTAAGCTGTCTTTGTCCAATCACGAGCTAGTTGAGGCTCCAAATTAGTTCTGATATGCCATATAGGATGCCTAATAGGATTAGAACTAGTCCCCACACATTGCTATTGATTGGAATGATCAAAGCTTGCTTGGATGACAAGATAATTTTTTCCAAATGCCAATCATGCACAATTCGGCCAAATTTGAAGTGTGTGCGCAAATGATGTGTTTTGACATCCTTGCTTCTACCTTGGCATGATTCCATGGCCTCTTGGTAAGCTCAATCACTGGCATAAGCTAATAGACCCATTCCTTGTTGCCCGAAGTCCTCATATGTACCTAAACAACTTCCCCGGTCCATTTCGGCATTCACAACTTGGATGCTCAGTATGGGCTTTGAATATTCTAATTAATACGTTTTTTTGAGATTTAATTACTCTTTGAATGAAGCTATTCGGATTGTTCTTAAACCTCTTAGCTTGTGCCCTTGTAATTGGTCTGATCTTCAATTGCACAGGATCAGCACCCCGCGAGTCGTTATTTGCACACGTACAGGCAGACTTCCCTCCTCTTGAAAGTGATTTATCCTCAAATCAAAGTCATCACCTGTAGAAAAAGGAGATAAATCAGTAATATTAAAGGTAGCACTCACGTTATACTCACCTAGCAAATCAAGCTTGTATGCATTTTCATTGACCCTCTTTAAGACTTGAAAAGGTCTATCTCCTCGAGGCATAAGCTTTAACTTCTATTGTTTTGGAAACCTCTCCTTCCTTAAGTGCAACCAAACCCAATCTTTTGGTTCAAACACTACCTTAACCCAGTCTTGGTTAGCAACTTTTGCACATTGCTCAATTCATCTTTCGATGTTTGCTTCAGTCTTCTCATGAATCTGCTTAACAAATTCAGCTTTTTGTTTCCCATCTAGATTAGTACGTTCATTTAAAGGCAAATGTGTTAAATCTAATGGAGTTAAAGGATTAAAATCATAAACAATTTCAAATGGTAAATATTTAGTAGTAAAATGTTTGGTTCTACTATAAGAAATTCAACATATGGCAAACATTCTTCCAAAGCTCTCAAATTTCTACTAATTAATGCTCTCAACAATGAAAACAAGGTTCGATTCACTACTTTAGTTTGCCATCAGTTTATGGAAAGTTTATCTCCTAACTTAGCCCACAATGTTTTCCAAAAGTAACTCAATAACTTAGCATCCCTATTTGAAAACAATAGTCCTAGGCATACCATAAAGTCTCACCACTTTCTTAAAGAATAAGTTAGCTACATGAGATGCATCATCAGTTTTATTACATATAATGAAATGTGCCATCTTAGAAAAGCTATCAACAACCAGAAAATTTGAATCTTTTCCCATCCTATGCCTAGGTAAACCAGGATAAAATCCATAGATAAATCAATCCAAGGATGAGAAAGAATAGGTAATGGCATATACAAACCATGCAGCTTTAATTTTGATTTTAACTTCCTACAAGTAACACACCTATCACAAATTCTCTCCACATCTCTTCTCATATTCGACCAATAGAAATGTTCTTCAAATATGGACAAAGTTTTTGCTACACCAAAGTGTCCCATTAAGCCTCCACCGTGACCTCCTCTAATTAACAATTCTTCAATGCTACAACAAAGCACATAACGTTGACTTTCCCGAAACAAATACCCCTCAAAGATATAGAATTTATTATAGCCATGTTTAGCACAATTTCTATATATTTCACCTAAGTCACTATCATGCTCATAAATTTCTTTTAATTGTTCAAAACTAAGCAATCTAGCATCTAAGGTTGAAAACAAAACATATCTTCTGGATACAGCATCGGCTACCACATTTTCTTTACCTTTCTTGTAGTGGATAACATAAGGAAAAGTCTCAATGAATTCAATCCACCTTCCATGCTATTGGTTTAGCTTTCCTTGGCCTACGATATGCTTCAAAGATTCAAGATTCCTGTGAATCACAAATTCCTTTGGCATCAAGTAATGTTGCCATGTCTCTAAAGCTCGAATTAAAGCATACATCTTTTTATCATAGGTTGGATGCTTCAATGCTGCCCCATTCAATTTCTCACTAAAATATGCTACAAGTTTTCCTTCTTGCATCAACACAGCTCCAATACCTATACTTGAAGCATCACATTCAATTTCAAAAGTCTTAGAAAAATTTGATAAAACCAATAAAGTAGCATTAGTTAATTTTTCTTTCAACAAATTAAAAGACTTCTCTTGTGCTTCTCCCCATTGGAATCCCACATTTTGCTTGGCAATTTCGGTCAATGGTGCTACAATAGTATTGAAGTTCTTGACAAATCTCCTATAAAAGCAAGCCAAATAGTAAAACTTCTTACCTGGGTGATAGTAGTAGGTTTCGGCCACTCTTATTGATTTTACCTTGGATTGGTCAACTTTAAATCCTCCAGCACTTACAACAAATCCTTGAAATACAAGTTCATCCTTACAAAAATTGTACTTTTTAAGATTAGCAAACAATCTTTCTTTCCTAAGGATTTCTAAAACTAACCTAAGGTGTCATACATGATCCTCTAATTCCCTACTATATACAAAACTATCATCAAAATAAACAACCACAAATTTTCCAATGAATGTGATATGAACCTAGGACGACCTGCTCCTAAATCCGTATTATATTAGCTCGGATCTAATTATGTTCAAGTTCTAATGGTCACCTTAACCCCTAACCAACCTGTGATTAGAAATCTTGGTATATAATGAAGATGCCACAATAGGCGATGGAAGGCCTATTGATAAGTTAAACTAAAACACTCATTCACTAATGTTGTTTTAGGTGTTCAAAAGAACAAAAAGAATTCAATCTGACAAATAAATTTCTGTATATTATTAATGGTGTGCTCTTCCACAAAAACAAGCCTTTATATAGGCTAAGAGAAACAAAAATAATGCCTAATTACAATAGGTAAAACCAGCCATGCAATGAAGATTCCTATTATGGCCGAAACTCTCACTTCTTTTCTAATCTAATTTTGATTAATTAATTCCTTTATTTTGAATTAAAAATTAATTAATTTACAATGAAGAGAATAAAAAAATAACTTTCCTAAACTTATTCTTCCAGCAAATAAATAAATAAAAACCAAAAGTAAAGGTAATTTCCTAAAACAAAAAGTAGAATCAAATTAAGAAACTAAAATACTAGCTTTTTGACTAAGTTGACTTTGGCCAATTATTGACCAATTTGAGCTCCAAATCAGCTTCAATATACTTTTTAGGATGCCAAATAAGCTTATTATGGAGTCCCACATGTTTCCCTTGCTTGGAAGAAAGAGAAAAAACCAACTCAGTAAAATACAGTAAAGCTAACACAAAATACAGCAAAAATCGGCCAATGTTCATGCCATGCATAAACCCCCTTTTTGTATGCCTCTAAAACTGCCTTGACTTGATTCCATAACCTCTTAGACATATTTATTTAATACATGAAATCATTGGAACCATTTCATGCTGCCTGGGCTCCATAAATACACAAAAACTGCTACCCGGGTCCGTATCGGCTTCCACTACTTGTATGCTTAGAATAGGTCTTGGATCTTTGGGTATGGACAAACCATTTTGAGTACGAATTACTCACTGGATAAAGGCAGCAAGATTTTCCTTAAAATTCTCAGCTTGAGCCCTAGTGATTGGCTCGGTCTTCATCCGTATCGGGTCGGCACCTCAGTGGGTTGTTGGTTGTGTAGGTTTAGGTGAATTTGCATTAGAATGGCCGCATGACATGGTTTATTAGTCTCATGAAAGTGCTAGGTGCATTAGTTAGCCCAAATAGCATGACTAGCCACTCATATAAACCATGTTTTGTCTTAAATGCGGTTTTCCACTCATCTTTCTCTTTCATTCTAATTTGATGATACTCACTCATAAGGTCAATTTTTGAAAACATGCATGCACCATGTAATTCTTCAAGCTATCATCTAATCTAGGAATAGGATGCCTATACTTAATAATTATGTTATTAATAGCCTTACTATCTTCATACATATGCCATGAACCATCTTTCTTAGGTACTAGTAACACAGGTATAGGACATGGACTCATGCTTTCTCTAATATAACATTTATCAAGTAACTCACTTACTTGGCTTTATAGTTCCTTTGTCCCCTCAGGATTACTTCTATATGCAGGTCTGTTAGGAATTATGGCTTCAGGAATAACATCTATTTGATGCTCAATCCTTTTAATATGTGGTAAACCACTAGGAATCTCCTCCGAAAAGAAATCATCAAATTCTTGCAAAAGAGAAGATATAGAACTCGGCATAGGTTTAGATCATTTAGATAAGCATCTTTATACATCATGACTAGCATAGGTTTATTACTCATAAATGCCTTTTTAATCTTGCCTTGGCTAAGATAATTTTTTTTCTTTTTCTTCTCTGTTTTTTCTTTCTCACTTTCGATTTTTCCTTTATCACTCTCGGGTTTCTCTTTCTTTTTCTTCTCACTCTTGGGTTTAGAAAACTTACCTGAGTGATGATGCTCAGCCTTGCTCTCTTGAATACTTGTTGAAGCCGTGGTTGGCATAATGGACTTCTCCCTTTTCCGTTCAGCCTATCTTATTTGTTGCATTTGTATTTGATCTCTAAACACATATCTTGGTGTCAAAGGCTCAAGCTTAATTTTCTCACCTTTAAATGAGAACACAGTCGAATTTTCTCGACCATAATGCATAGCATTCTTTTCAAATTGCCATGGTCTACCTAATAAAATATGTCCCGCATGAATAGGTACAACATCACACAAAACCACATTCTCATAATCGTCAATACTAAACTTTATCTTAGCTTGTTTGTTTACCTTCATCTTACCACTATCATTAAGCCATTGAAGTCTATATGGTTCAGGATGTTTGATAGTTGTTAAACCCAATTTCTCCATCACAATAGTACTAATAACATTGGCACAACTTTCACTATTAATAATCATACTACAAATGTTACCTTGAATGTCACATCGAGTATGGAATTGCACTTGATCTTCATCCTTGTACATGATCAAAACCCTTCGTGCCACAAAGCTTAGTTTGGCCCTTGACGCATTTTGAGTCACGGGTTCATCATATTCTTCATCTTCATATTCCATATCTTCATGCTCAATTTCAGCTTCAACTTCATCACTATCGGACTCCAATTCTCCATTGGCCTTCAGCACCATAATTATTCTATTTGGAATTGATTGGCAATATGTCATCGGCCTTAACACTTAAAACACACAATTTCATGAGTTCTAGATGGTTTAGGATTAGACTTACCACTCAGTTTTAGTGTTTGTGTGGATTTGACCTGGTTGTCCCTCCCTGGTTGATTAGGGCTTCCTTCATCTTGTCTCAGTTTTAGTTTCGGTTCAAACTCAGGATTGCTTCTCAACCCAGTTGAACTTGTCCTTCCACTACTTAAAAATCTTCTACACCATGAGCTACTACACCTCCTCTTAAGTTGGTTCTCAATTTTGATGGTCACATGTGACATCTCTTCTAACTCCACATATTGTTGTAATTCCACTCGGTTAGGAATCTTTCTATTTAATTCTCCAAGAAACCTAGCCATTGTTGCCTCACGGTCCTCATTCATGCTCAACCTCATCATAAGCATCTCCATCTCCTTGTAATAGTCCTCCATGGTTCTACTTCCTTGATACAAAGCTTGTAACCTTTGACTCAACATTCTATGGTAATGGCTTGGTACGAATCTCTTCCTCATGGCTCCATTCATTTATTTCAAAGTGATTATTAATTCATCACCAATTCTTCTTTAGGTGCTTTGCTCATCATTCCACCATTGCAATGCATAGTGTCGAAATTCTAAAGCCGCTAACTTAATCTTTTTAGCTTTCAAATAGTTATGACCAAAAAAAATAATCTCCATCCGTTCTTCCCATTCCAAGTAACCTCCGGATCACTTTTTCCCAAGAATGGTGGTATACTGACCTTAATATTTCCAAGATCATCACCTTCTACTCAGGTTTGTCTATCACAGGTTTGCCTCCCCTGAAGTGCAAAAATATCTTTGTGCTCCTCCTCAAAATTATCTCCAAAAACACCTTCTTCAAATTCCTCCCTAAAATGTGGCCTCCTCTACATTGACCATTTCCTCCTTATGGTTCCATCTTAGGGTTTGATCCTCCTTGTAAGTTCTCAAACCTGTCCAACCTTTGATTAAATTGATCAAATCGAGCATTCATCCTTTGCAATTGCTCAAACACTGCTTGCATGTCTGTAGGTGTGGATGTACTTTTGGATGCCCTAGATTCTCCCTTAAATCCTACAGAATCCTTTCCAAGTTCTCTTATTGTGTCACCTCCTCTTCTTATTCTTGAATTTGTCATGTTAGTAAAAGAATGTAAGAAGATCTTGCCAAATTCACTCCTTCACATATTTCACTCAAGCAAGGTCTCAACACTCATATTTCACACTGGTTTTGGCTTTTCAATCCTATATAAGCTCACACTCTCTTGCCTTTTTCCACTCAAAGATTATCTCAAAGTTTTAACAAAACAAACTTAAAACCAGCAATTAGATCACAAGTATGTCCTATTTAAGCCAATCCATAAAAACAAAAGCAAGTAGCAAGCAATTTCCGAGTGAATGATAAAACCTAGTCTCAGCTTTACTAACTAAAAGGAAGGAAAAATAACAAAGCAATTTTTTGATTCAATAAAGGAATAAACCAAAATATTAAGAGATAAAAAATTCAAGGATAAAATTTAGAAAATGATTCAACAATTAACAAGAACTCAATTCGAACAAAATATAGGATAGCGGTTGGTTGTAGTTCTTACAATTTAAGTCTAAGTCTCAAATCCTTAAACCAATTTTAATCCAATCAATTAACACCACTATTCAAATATCCAGCAACTAAATTTGAATGAGCAAACATCAACTTCAACAAACACAATTGAATTTCCACGCCAAATAAACTCAATTTGTCAACTCTCTTAAACCCGGCTTTTACGGAATTTTTTTTTTTAACTTCGGCCTTTTTTTCCTTTTTCTATTTTTTTTTATCACTAATAGAATAATACCAACACAAAATCTATCAGTACAATCACCATAAAAAATAAAATCCAACTTCAATGCCAAACGAGTTGTAAAACCCGATTGCACCTTCCAAATAAACAAATTGCAAAATTTTTGGTTTATGCAATATGTTCTCAATATTCCTCTCTCTTTTTTTTTTTTTTAATATATGAATGCAACTAAGTAAGATTAAAATAGCAAGGAAAAAATCAACGATAAACCAAATTACTAGGAACTAATATGCAAAACCAACCAACAAACTAGAAAGCAAAATTTCGGCTAACAAAAAGAAACCTAATTCAGCTAGGAATTTTTTTTTTTTAGGTTAAAATATGCATAAAGTGTATAGATAGAAGCAACCTTAACCAATGTCAAAATTGTCGATTAGTAAAAAAATAAAACAAAGCAAATAAGACAAATCAAACTTGAAAAAAATTCGGCTATTATACCAAATGGTGCGAACCTAGGTCGACTTGCTCCTAAACCCATATTAAATTAGCTTGAATCGAAATTAAGTTAAGATTCTAATGGCCACCTTGAGCCCTTATGATTAGAAACCATGCTATATGTCAAAGACACCACAATAAGATATGAGATGTCCTATTGATAAGCCAAGCTAGAACACTAGTTCTCTAATTAGAGTTCTATGTGCTCTAAGAAAACAAAAAGAAAATTTTCTCACAAGTAATTTTTTGTATAAATAATGATGTGAATATTATTGAGAAAATAAGATTTTAAATAGGTTTGAGTGACAAAAATAAAACCCAAAAGTCAATAGGTAAAAACCGGCCAATAAGGTGAAACCAATGATGTGGCCAAATTTTACTTATTTTCCTAATTTAATTTGTATTAATTAATTTCTAATTTTGAAAAAGAAATTGACAAGGACATAGGTCGACGTGCTCCTAAACCTGTATTATATTAGGCCGAATTACAATTAAGTTCAAGTTCTAATGGTCACCTTAATCCTAACCAACTTGTGATTAGAAACCTTGGTATATGATGAAGACGAAACAATAGGTGATGGATGTCCTTTTGATAAGTCAAACTCAAATACTTGATTTCTATTAAGTGTCTTAGGTGTTCAAAGAGAACAAAGAGAATTCTTTCTCATAGGTATTTTTCTGTATGAATAATGTACTTAATTTTATTGAGAAAATAAACCTTTAAATAGGTTTGAAAGACAAAACAAAACCCCAAAACACCATAGAGAACACCGGCCGTAGGTTTAGGAAACTAGGTGTGGTTGAATTCTCCTGCTTTCCTAATCTAGTTTGGATTAATTAATTCCTTTATTTTGAATTAGAAATTAATTAATTTACAATTTAAATAATAAAATATCAACTTTCCTAAGTTAATTTGTTCAGCAAATAAACAAATAAAAACCAAAATAAAAGATAGTTTCCTAAAATAAAAAGTCAAACTCAAATTAGTAAACTAGTTGACTAATTGACAACTAAGCTGTCTTTATCCAATCATCAGCTAGTTTAGGCTCCAAATCAGCTCCTATATTCCAAGTAGGATGCCAAATAGGATTAACAATGATTCCCATACATTTCCCCTCAATCGGAATAAGTCAACTTGCTTGAACAACAAAAGAAGTCAAAACCAGCGACCATGTGGTGATTTTCGGCCAACTAATAGCTTCATGCGCAAATGTGGTCTTTGATTACTTTTGCTTCTACCTTGACATGATTTCATGGCCTCTTAGTGACATCAATTGAGTTCATAAAGTGTTGAATCCATTCCTTGCTACCCGGAATCCAAAAATGTACCAAAATAGTTTGTCGGGTCCATATCTGCCTTTGTAACTTAGATACATAAGATGGGCTTTGGATCTTGGGATAATGTCATACTCTCTTGAGAATGAATCACTCCTTGGATGAAGCGAACTAGATTGTCTTTGAATTTCCTAGCTTGTGCCCTAGTGATTGGTCCCAACTTCATTTGTAAAGGATCAGCACCCTAGCGGATAGTTGGCTGTACGGGTATGGGCGAATTCTCATCATTCCTCCCCTCTTGAAAATGATTTGTCCTCAAATAAACATCATCATCTACCATAAAAGGAAATGAATCAGCAAAATTAAATGTAGCACTCACATTATACTCACCTGGCAAGTCAAGCTTGTAGGCATTTTCATTAACCCTTTCCAAAACTTTAAAAGGTCCATTCCCTCGATGCATAAGCTTTTACTTTTTTAATTCCAGAAACCTCTCATTTCTTAAATGCAACCAAACCCAATCTCCTGAGTTAAAAACTATCACAAAAAATCTTAGAAATACAAGTTCTTTTGGTCATCTTTCCTTCCTAAATACTTCTAAAACTAACCTATGATTTCCTACATGATCATCTAAATTTCTATTTTATACAAGAATATCATCAAAGTAAGCAACCACAAATTTTGATGCACTGTATTAATGAAGTAAATTGGGAATTGAAAGTAAAGACCACCACTTCATCATAGTAAAATCCATAGGTTGATGAATATGGAAACAATAGATAATGTGTAAAAACACACTAGACATTTATTTACACTAGTTGTTTTTTTTTTCCCCCTATCTGATGATACTAATTGGAAGAGAATGTATATGCATCATGTTCAGAATAAGCTGAAGGCACATTTAAATAGTCTTAGAATCCTAAAGTATAAATTAAAACATCCTTCAACAAACTACCTTTTGATAGGCCTCATGAAGGCACCTGCTATGGTATACGGTTATAAGCCATGCCAATCTAAATAGAGGATTGTATCAAATTCTAAAAAAGTATAGGCATTAGTAAAGCATAATCCCCGAGTATACAACACTATCCCACATAAATCAGCTTCTGTTCTTTCAGTTTGTTATCAAGCTTTGTAACATTTTCCTGTGTACAATACTCACCAGAGTGATAGAAACATCTACAAGAAAGTGTTCTATCTTTTCACCACAATTTTCCCTAAAGATCCCTAAAAGAAATGACATAGTATGTATGAATCAACTTTAACAATGAATAAGGAAGTGACAAATAAAAGCATATAAAGCTGAATTCCACCTTTGATCAATGCTACAAGTATGCGTATTGCTATCCTTACTTAAGTCCTACATCAGTCATCTTGCTCCGAGCATAACCATACACAGTGAAGTACTGTAACAACAATATATTGACCAAGTAAGATATATATTGGTATTAATATTCAGCAAGCTCCATTGAACTATAAAGAAACAAAAATTCAAAATGCGCCCTTTAGGCAAGAAACCTTTATAATAAAGCGCAAAAAAAAAACATGGAATATTTTCTTTTTACCAAGGTCTTTAGATGTTCCTTTGATTTCTCCAAAAGGGTTTCCTTTTTCAATGGAACTTACTTTTGTAGCCATTGTAGCATCTAAACCAAGTACACCCAATAGCCATAGAACTAAAAGTACAAGCTGAACATACTAAATAACCATTAATTTACATTTTGTTTAAGTTTCTAGCTCACAAATGGTTGTACAATTATTAACGAATCTTAACAAATTGTCTTAGTTCTTGTGGCTTGCTCGATGGAAGCCATCAAACTTGCAACCTGCCCATCATGAGTCTAGTAGCATAAAGATTGTTAAGTATACAAATTATACCTGACTAATTATAACAATATATGAGGCCAGACATGAGCATTCCCTACTTTTTCTCTACACTAATATGAACCTTAAAAGAAAAAAAGACAAAAAAAAAAAAAAACCAATGTCGGTTATACATTATATTAAAACAAGGTGTCATGCTACATAGGTCAGAAGCAAAACTTGGCCAAAGAACAACTGTAGCAAACCATACATGGAGAAACAATAGAGGGTTTGATGTTAACAACAGCAGTAAACTACTAAATGAAATCCATTTTTAAGTATTACATAACACAACGAAAGAAAAAAATGTATGCAACATCAATTCATTGCTATAACTGAAAAGTTATATATCAGCATTGATATTCTCATTGAACGATGCATCATCATTAGCTCCATTGTTATCACTGCATGGATCTTGCTCTAAATTCTCATAAACTATGCCATTTGCACCAATTGGTATAAAACCAATGCCAGGTCAGTTTAATGGCTATGCAAATGCATTAATCTTGTCATCACTATCATTGCCAATACATTTAGTTTACTAAAATGGATCATCTTCTCCATTGTTGGCTATGTTCACAACTTTTGCATCAAACATATTTCATGGCTACATCATTTCAACAACAATCCAATTTCAGCCCAACTTCATATCCTGAATATATATATATATATAAAATTTCGTCTACTTGACTTGCAAAAATATATGGGTCATCTTCATACCATGTTCTTGTCATATTGAGACTTAAGAATTCAAAATTGTCTACCTGAATTCTACTCTAATGGCCAATGTTCCACCAATCACAATTGAACATGAACAATTTATTTTGACCCATATAAGACAACTCAATGACATCAATCTGAACACCAAAGAAGTTACTTTCTTTCCCATTATGTTCTCCTTTGATGAAAACTCTACTATATTAAGTTCTCTTATGTGCATCATGCTCTATAGGATGAAACTGATGTCCATTGAACAAAGCATCTAGGATATCAGATAACTCTTTTGTAAGGCCTCTTACCAAGCTCTTAATAGCATTTAGCCCATTACTATACCAACCTTTAAACTCCAATAAGTAATTTACAGCAAAATAAATGGTTAAATATGGGGCTGTTTAAAATTAGATGAATATATTAAAACTCCATCATGTAATGTTAGACTGATCAGTTTTAGAAGCCATGCTAGGAACTCAAAGTGTTGAGTACAAGAAATGTCTCCAACATTTTACTTTTCAAGAAGTTCTCCATGTTCACTATTGATGTGAATCTGCCCAAATTCGCACAACCGACAACCCACTGGATTGCCGACCCAATATGGATAAAGATAATTCTTAAGAGAGCTTGTCCATACCCGAAGATACAAAGCCTGTTCTAAGCATCCAAGTGGTGGAAGCCGATACAGACCTAGGTAGCTGTTTTCGTGCAAATTTGGACTCCGGGCAGTAAGGAATGGTTCCAACACTTCATGAACTCAATGAATATCATTAAGAGGACATGGAATCTAGCCAAGGTAGAATCAAAAGCATCTAAAAAGGACTTGTACGGACAACATCTCAATTTGGCCGAAAATGTGCTGATCAAAGGGCAAAGTGTGGGAATCATTATTAATCATATTTGGCATCTTACATGGCATATGGAAGCTGATTTGGAGCCCAAACAAGCTACAGATTGGTAAAAGATACCTTAGTAGTCAAACAAGTCAACTATTTTGCTAATTTGATTTGACTTTTTGTTTTAGGAAATTAGACTTTTATTCGATTTCTATTTATTTATTTGCTGGAAAAATCAACTTAGGAAAGTTATTATTTTATTATTTTCATTGTAAATTAATTAATTCCTAATTCAAAATAAAAGAATTAATTAATCCAAATTAGATTAGGAAAGGAGGTGAATTTTGGCCAAGCTAGGTTTCCTATTCTTTGGTGGCCAGTTTTACCTAGATAATTAGGGTTTTATTTTGTAAATTTTAGCCTATTTAAGGACTTGTTTTATTAATAATATTTAGTACCTTATTCATACAGAAAATTATTTGTGAGATTGAAGTCTCTTTGTTCTCTTTGAACACCTAAAACACCATTAGTGAACGAATGTTTTAGTTTGACTCATCAATAGGAAATCCATCACCTATTGTGGCATCTTTATTATATCAAAGTTTCTAATCATAGGTTGGTTAGGGGTCAAGGTGACCATTAGAACTTGAATATAATTCGATCTGGGCTAATATAATACGGGTTTAGGCACAGGTTGTCCTAGGTTCGTATCATTTGGTATTAGAGCCGAATTTTTGTTCAGGTTTGATCTATCTTTATTTGGTTTATTTGTTTTGTGTTATTCTGCAATTTTAGCATTAGGTTAAGGTTGCTTCTATCATCATATGTGTTCTGCATATATATATATATATAAAACTCTTTCCTAGTTAAATTAAGTTTTCCTAGTTTTACCGCATTTTTTGTTTCATATAGTTTGTTGGTTGGTCTTCATTATTGTTCTTGGTAATTTAGTTTATTGCTGATTATTATTTGCTGTTTTGGTCTTCATTATTTGCATTTAGACATTCAACCAAAAAAAAAAAGAAGAGAGTGGCTTGTGGAATAAAAAAATAATTACAAAATTTGGAAGTGGAATTTTGGTGGTCACGATTTTGTTGAGTTTTTGGTGTTGGAATTGCAATTTTATTTTTAATTCTTACTACTGAAGTTGAGATTATATTTTGTGAGTAACCAAACAAAAAAAAAAAAGAAAAAGAAGAAGAAAAGCCAAATTAAAAAAAAAAAGGCCGATTTTGTTGAATTCAGTTCTGAAATTTGTTTGCTGGAAATTTCTTTGGATTGCTGAATTGTTGACTATTTATTCAATATTTGGAGTTGCTGGAGATTTATTTTTGTTTCTGCATATTTGAATTTTGGGTGCTAAAAATATTAGAATAAAATTATTTAAAGGATTTGATATAAAAACTTAAATTACAAAGGACAACAACCAACAACTATTACTTATTTTTGTCCAAATTAATTATTATTCGTGTTTGAATTTCTTTTTCTAAATTTTTACTCTTCAATTCTTAATTTCTTACCATCTGGTCCAGTTCTTATTTATTCCAAAATTTTCTTTGCTAAATTTCCTTATTTTTGTTTAGAAAAGCCGAGAATTAGGTGTTTAAAAAATTCATTCGGTATTATTCGCTTTTTGCTATTGTTTTGTTGATAAGTTTAATTAAAACATAATTTTGATCTAATTGTTGTTTTTTGGGTGCTTTAATTAGAACTTTAAAATAATTCTTTGAATGAAAAAAGGCAAGAGCGTGTGAGCTTAAAATAGGCTAAAAGCTGAAACTAGTGTCCAAACACGAGTATCAAGACCTTGATTGAGTAAAACACGTAAGGGAGTGAATTTGGTGAGGTCATATTTTATTTTTGTCATATTCATACTACCATGGAAGATTCAAGGGTGGGAATAGGAGATCCGCCTTTAAGAATTAATGAAGAGGAGTCCGTAGTATTCAAAGGCGATTCCCGAGCTATGTGGAGTGGGGAGCAAACGGACATGAGGGCTGTCTTGAAGCAATTACAGTGGATGAATAGTCAATTTGACCATATAAATCAAAGGATGAATAGATTAAAAACTTCCCAAAGAACAACGAATACAATGTTTAATGCTCATGGAGGCCGAGACCGAGGTCGAGGACGTCGAAGGCGAAATAGAGAAGAATTTTGGTAAGGAAATTTTGAAGATGATTTGGAGGAGTTTGATGAAAATTTTGCACTCCAAGCAAGGCAAAACCATGGGAGATCAGCAAAGAAAGAAAATGATGATCTTGGGAATATAAAGGTAAACATACCACCTTTAATGGGAAAAAGTGACCCGGAGGCTTACTTGGAATTGGAGGAGCATATAGAGATGAATTTTTATTGTCACAATTATTCGGAGGCCAAGAAAGTTAAATTGGTAGCAATGGAGATTGGACATTATGCACTCCAATGGTGTACTAATGAGCAAAACACCCGAAGTAGAGTTGGTGATGACTTGCTTACTACATGGCGACAAATGAAAGGAGCCATGAGGAAGCGATTTGTACTGTCACACTATCATAGGTTGCCGCGTCAAAGACTTCAATCTTTATCTAAAGGAAATAGGTCCATAGAGGATTACTACAAGGAGATGGAGATGCTCATGATAAGATTGAGCATGAATGAAGATAGAGAAGCAACCAGGGCAAGATTTTTAGGTCGTTTAAATCGTGAGATAGCCAATTATCTAGAATTGCAACAATATGTGGAATTGGAGGAGATGTTGCATGTGGCTATAAACTTGAGCATCAATTCAAGAGGAAGGGTGTAAGCTCATGGTTTGGAGGAGTTTCACCTTTGAAGCAAGATAAAAGCCGAAGCTTGGTGAAGAGAGCTCCAATCGGCCAAGGAAGGATGTAAAAGCCGAATCTATCCAGGCATGAAAGAATGAGGTAAAATCTGATCTTAAACCTTCAAAGTCTAGAGAAATTGTTTGTTTTAAGTGCCAGGGATGAGGACACATTGCTAGCCAATGCCAGAATAGAAGAATCATGGTGTTAAAGGGTGATGGTGAGCTAGAATCGGAAAGTGAGGAAAGTGGGGATAAAACCGAGCAAGTAGAGGAAGACTTTGAGGATGAAGCTGAAACCTTGAATGCATCCAATGCTGAGTTAAATTTGGTTTCTAGGAGAGTACTGGCTTTATACAAGGGTGAGGATCAACTTCAAAAGGAAAACATCTTCCACACCTGATGTGAAATCCAAGTAAGATTTATAGCATGATAATTGATAGTGGAAGTTGTACAAATGTAATTAGTAATATTGTGGTTGATAAATTAGGCTTAACAACTATTAAACATCCAGAACCATATAGATTACAATGGCTTAATGATAATGGTAAGATGAAAGTGAATAAACAAGCCAAGGTAAAATTTAGCATAGATAAATATGTGGATATTGTTTTGTGTGATGTTATGCCTATGCATGTTGGACATATATTATTAGGTAGATCATGGCAATTTGATAAAGATGCTATTCATTATGGTCAAGAGAATTGTATTATTTTTAGATTTAAAAGTAAAAAAGCCAACCTGGAACCATTAACTCCCAAGGAGGTGTATGGAGATCAACTACAAATACAACAAAAGAGGGAGGCCAAAAAGGTCAGGGAGAAAGCTAGGATGGCACCTACGGCTTCACCATCCATCCAAGAGGGTAAGTTTGAGTCTGCTGTTCAAGGTAAGCATTCTAACTCCCAATGAGGTGTATGGAGATCAATTACAAATACAACAAAAGAGGGAGGCCAAAAAGGTCAGGGAGAAAGCTAGGATGGCACCTACGGTTTCACCATCCATCCAAGAGGGTAAGTTTGAGTTTGTTGTTCAAGGTAAGCATTCTAAGACTCAAATTGCATTGAAAAACCAAGAGAAGGTTGAGAGTGGAATGAGAGAGAATGGGAAACTCGAGAGTGAGAGGGAGGTTGAAAAATTCGAGAGTGGGGGCTAAACCGATAGAAAGAAAGAAAAGAAATGAAAAATAAAAATATTTATTTGAGTTTTGGTGATGTTAATAAAGCAATTTTCAATACGAAATCATTCCTAGTTATAATTTATAAAGATGCTTATTTAAAGATGTTTTTGTTCTATAAAACTTTATCTACATTGTTGAGAGCTTTACTTCATGGAAATTTGAAAATTTAGGAGAGATTATATGCAATATTAGAAAGTGTGATTTTTACCTAAATGAACTTGTATTTATAGTACTTTCTGTGATAGTATTTGACCCAGGGGATTATGTTTGGTTGCATTTAAGAGGGGAGAGCTTTCCCGAACAAAGAAAGTCGAAGCTTATGCTTGGTGGACATGGACCTTTATAAGTTTTTGAGTTGATTAATGAAAATGCTTACAAACTTGACTTACCGAGTGAGTACAATGTTAGTGATACATTTAATTTTGCTGAATTTTCTCATTTTTCTACAGGTGATGATTTTTATTTGAGGACAAATCCTTTTCAAGAGGAGGAAAATGATGCGAATCTGCCCGAACCCGCATAACTGACAACCCGCTGCGGTGCCGACCCAATACGGATGAAGACTAGGCCGACTATTAGAGCTTAAGCCAAATGGTTTAAGGAAAACCTGAGAGTATTTATACAGGGAGTAGTTAATTCTCAAAAGAGTTTGTCCACACCCAAAGATATAAAGCCTGTTTTAAACATCTAAGTGGTGGAAGCCGATACGGACCCGGGTAGCTATTTTCGTGCAAATTAGGACTCCGAGCAGCAAGGAATGGTTCCAACACTTTATGAAATCAATGAATATCATTAAGAGGACACGTAATCCAGCCAAGTAAGAATCAAAAGCATCTAAAAAGGACTTGTATGGATAGCATCTCAATTTGGCTGAAGATGCGTTATTTAGCTACTGATTTTGACTTTTCTTTTTGTTTGACTTATTCAAGTCAAGGGGCACTGTGTGGGAATTATTATTAATCATATTTGGCATCCTACATGGCATATGGAAGCTGATTTTGAGCCTAAACTTGCTCGAGATTGGATAAAGATAGCTTAGTTGTCAACTAGTCAACTATTTTCCTAATTTGAGTTTGATATTTTACTTTAGAAAACTATCTTTTATTTTGGTTTTTATTTGTTTATTTTCTGGACAAATTAACTTAGGAAATGATATTTTATTATGTCAATTGTCAATTAATTAATTTCTAATTCAAAATAAATGAATTAATTAATCCAAATTAGATTAGGAAAGGAAGTTGAAATTCGGCAATATTAGGAATTGTTTATGCTTGGCCAGTTTTGACCTAATTGTTTTAGGGTTTTATTTTGTGTTCTCAAAGCTATTTAAAGACTTAATTTCTCAATAATATTCAGTAATTATTCAGACAAAAACAATACGTGTGAGAAAGAATTCTCTTTCTTCTCTTTGAACATCTAAAACATAAATAGAGATTGAGTGTTTTAGTTTGATTTATCAATAGGACATCCATCACCTATTGTGGCGTCTTCATCATATACCAAGATTTCTAATCACAAGTTGATTAGGGGTTAAGGTTTCCATTAGAATCTGAACATAATTGAGATTCGGGCTAATATAATACAGGTTTAGGAGCAAGTCGACCTAGGTTCTTATCATTTGTTATCAGAGCCGAATTTTATTCAAGTTTGATCTATCTTATTTGTTTTATTTTGTTTTGTGTTATTCTGAAATTTTAGCATTAGGTTAAGGTTGCTTCTATCTTCTGCACGTTCTGCAGTACCAAAAAAAAAAAATATTTTGATTTTCTTCGTAGCCGAAATTTGTTCCTTGTTTAATCTAAATTTTGCTTTCTAGTTTGTTGGTTGTTATGCATAATTGTTCTTGATAATTTGGTTATTGTTAATTTTTCGTCACTGTTTTAATCTTAATTATTTGCATTCATATATTCAAAAAAAAAAAAAAAAAAAGGAGTTTGAAAGCATATTGCATAAAACCTACATATTTTTGCAATATATATTTTTTTTTGGAGCTTAAATTATGTGAGTGATATTTAAAAAAAAAAAAAAAGAGAAGAGAAAAATAAAAAGAAAGAAGAAAAGCCGAATAAAAAAAGAAAAATCTCCACATAGACCGGTTTGTGGAAGCTTGAAAAATTGAGTTTGTTTTGGTGTAGAATTTCAATTGTGATTATTTAGAGTTGCTATTATTCATTCTATATAGCTGCTGAAGATTTGAATTTTGAGTGCTAAAATTGTTTGGATTAAAATTGGTAAAGAATTCGAAACAAAAACTTAAAATTACAAGAACTAGAACCAGCAACTTTTCCATATTTTCTTCGAATTGTTTCTTGTTCATTGTTTGAATCTCTTTTCCAGATTTTATTCTTGAATTATTAGCTCTTAATCTTCTTAGTTATCCCTTGTTAAATCTGAAAACTTGCCTTTACCTTGTTTTTGGTTAGTTAGATCAAGATTAGGTTTTATCAATTCACTCGGTATTTGTTGTTTTGTTGGTAAGTTTAATTAAGGCATACTTATGATCTAGCTGCTGTTTTAAGTGTGTTTTAATTAGAACTTTTAGATAATTCTTTGAGTGGAAAAATGCAATAGAGTGTGAGTTTAAAAGATGGTTAACAAGAGGGTTAACAACCAAAACTAGTATGCAAATACGAATGTTGAGACCTTGTTTGAGTGGAACAAATAAGGAAGTGATTTTGGTTAGAATTTTTGTGTTATTTATACTAACAAGGCAGATTCAAGAATGAGAAGAGGAGATGGCTCATTAAGAATTAATGAACAGGAATCCATTGTGTTCAAGGGTGATTCTCGAGCAATGAGAAGTGAAGGTGAACCTACCGACATGATGGCGATCTTAGAACAACTCCAAAGGATGAATGCTCATTTTGACCACCTAGATCAAAGAATGGACAGATTTGAGAATTCATAAGGTGGGCCGAATCCTATGATGGATTTCAATGGAGGTCGAGGACGGGGTCGAGGAGGCCGTGGATGTCCTAAGGTAGGATTTAAGGAAGATAATTTTGAAGACAACCTGGAGGTGGAGTTTGATGAGGTTCTTGCATTCCAAGGACGGAAAAACTGTGGGAGACAAGTTAGAGATGAGGATGATGACCTTGGGAATGTTAAAGTATGGAGATGATATTTGATTGCCATAATTATCCCGAGGTAAAGAAGGTAAAATTAACCACTTTGGAATTTGGATATTATCCACTCCAATGGTGGACTAATGAGCAAAGCACCCAAAGATGAGTTGGAGATGAACCTATTACTAATTGGCGACAAATGAAAGGAGCCATGAGAAAGAGATTTGTGTAGACTCACTACCATAGGTTACTGCATCAAAAGCTTTAATCATTAACATAAGGAAGTAGTACCATGGAAGACTACTACAAAGAGATGGAGATGCTCATGATGAGGTTAAGTATGAATGAAGATCATGAGGCAACCATGGCACGATTTTTGGGCGGTTTGAATTGTGAGATAGCCAATCAAGTGGAATTACAACAATATGTAAAATTGAAGGAGATGCTTCATGTGGCCATCAACATTGAAAACCAATTCAAGAGGAGGGGTACAAGCTCAAGGTTTGGAGGTGTTTCTAACAGCGAGAAGACTAATTCAAGTGTTTGCAAAAGCAATCCCACCTATGAAGCATGGACAAAATCGAAGCAAGGAGATGAGAGCACCAATCGGCCAAAGAGGGAGATTAAGGTTGAACCTGCATAAGCAACAAAGTTTAAAGTTAGATATGATCCTAAACCTTCTAAAACTAGACATATTGTTTGCTTTAAGTGTTAGGGATGAGGACACATTGCCAACTAATGTCCAAAAACAAGAATTATTGTGCCTGATACGAACATAGGTCGATTCATGCCTAAACCAGTATTATATTAGCCCGGAACTCTATTAAGTTCAAGTTTTTATGGGAAAGCCTTAACCCCTAACTAACCTGTGATTAGAAATCCTAGTATAATGAAGATGCCACAATAGGTTATGGAAGCCCTATTAATAAGTCAAAACTAAAACACTCACTCTCTAATGGTGATTTAGGTGTTCAAAGATAACTAAGAGAATTCTATCTCATAATGAGTTTTATGAATAATAATGAAGGTGTATTCTCATTGAAAAAATAAGCTTTCAAATAGGTTTTGAATGAATAAATTAAACCCTAAAAAACTAAGACAAAAACCGGCCAAACATGTTGGAATCCTAATGTGGACAAAATTCCATTCCTTTCCTAATTCTAATTTTGATTAATTAATTTACAGTGAAAATAATAAAATAATAACTTTCCTAAGTTGATTTGTCTGGCAAATAAATAAATAGAAGTCAAATAATAGACTAATTTCCTAAAACAAAAAATCAAAATCAAATTAGGAAACTAATTGACTAGTTTGACCACTAAACTAACTTTGACCTAATTTCATCTTGCAAAAGCTCCAAATCAGCTCTCATATGCCATGTAGGATGACAAATGTTGGAGTTTAGTGTGGTTTTTGGGTTCACTTGGCCAAGAGTATTGTACACAAGGTGTTAGTCTTGTGCATAACCTTTAATATGGTTTTTGGTTTGGTATTTAGGTGATTTTTGTGTTTTTTTTTTTTTAGTATGGTGATTTTGAGGTTTGTTAGGGTTTTGGTTTGGAAGGAAGAAGAAGACGATGAAGAACAAGAAGAGAAGATGCTAAAGTAGGCCACACAAACTAGACAGCACAAATCATCATCACATTTCATTCATTTGTTGCATTATATAAATACAAAAGTTATCTCACACATGTGAAGTGTGTGTGAGACCAAATGGAAGTCTTTAAAATTCAAAAATTACACATTTCTCACTTAAAATTCTGATACATAATCGTTCAACCACCAGCTCACATGTGAGTGCATAAATATGGCAAAGGTTGGTGGGATTTTGAACTTCAAAAGATTGTCTCCACCAAATCAGGTAATGCTACTTTGACCTGATGGAAGGGTATGATATCTTCATCCAAATTGCTTTGATTTTGACACGTGGCATGTTGAAATGTTAAGGATGAAATATGGAGAAGACCAGGTCCAAAAGAACTGGATAAGGCCTCCAATTCATCTCAAACCCATGGGCCATAACTGTTGGAAATCTCAGCAGTTATGCCAATTTGCAACCTGCATATCTTGGGCTTCCCAATCCTTTTTGAGTCATTATTTTTGCTATATTTTCTTTTACATGTCTATTACAACGTATCCAAAAAACATAACCTGGTTCTAAAAACCCAAACGTGCCATCCCCAACAGTGGACTTGTGTTGCTGGAAACACAATTTCCAGCACATAGCCATTTCACAAAACAAAATCAATACCCAATAAAGAGACAATTCCTAAGCTAAATACAACAAAAATTAGGCATTAAAAAGACATTAAAAGGAACATAAAACATAGACATAAATATTGCTTTAAGATATTCAACAAAATATTTGTTTTAAAGAAAGAAAGAGTGTGCAAACCTTGGTGAACATTGGCTTACACAAGGTGGCAAGATTACCACATTTTCAACAGTAAATAGGATTATTTATGAGTCCCATATTTTTCCCTTGCTTGGAATAAAGAGAAAGTGTCAAATCAACAAAATACAGTAAAGCCAGCAACAAATACAGCAAAACCAGCCAACTATTCCCTCTTTACGTAAATGCCCATTGTAGTTGCTTTTGATTCAGCCTTGGCTTGATTCCATGATCTATTAATGATATCCATTGAATCCATGAATTTTTGGATCCATTTCTTGCTGCCTGGAGTCCATATTTGCACGAAAACAGCTACCTGGGTCCGTATCGGCCTCCATCACTTGGATGCTTAAAACAGGCTTTATATCTTCGGGTGTGGACAAGCCCTTTTGAGAATTGATAACTTCCTATATAAAGGCAGCCAGGTTGTCCTTAAATCTCTTGGCTTGAGTCCTAGTGATTGGATTAGACTTTATTTGTATTTGATCAGCAATCTGGCGAGTAGTCGGTTGTACAAGCACAGGTGGATTCTCATCAATGCTGAAAGGCAATGGGGAGTCAGAATCTGAAAGTGAACAGAGTGATGCAGAAGCCAAACTTGATGAGGAAGAAATTGATGTTGAAGAACATGGAGAAGTCGAGATTCTCAAAGCTTTAAAATCCAAATTGAGCTTGGTTACAAGGAGGGTTCTAACCATGTACAAAGATGAAGATCAAATCCAAAGAGAGAACATCTTCCATACCCGATGTGAAATCCAACGTAAAATTTGTAGTATGATAATTGATGGTGGAAGTTATGCTAATGTAATTGGTAATGTAGTTGTTGAAAAATTAGGGTTAACAACCATTAAACATCCCAAACCATATAGATTACAATGGCTTAATGATAGTGGTGAGATGAAAATGAACAAACAAACTAAGGTAAAATTCAGCATTGATAAATATGTGGATGTTGTATTATGTGATGTTGTTCCCATGCATGCTGGCTATGTTTTATTGGGGAGGCCATGGCAATTTGATAAAGGCACAATACACTATGGAAGAGATACTGCTATGGTTTTTAAATATAAGGGAAAGAAGATTAAGTTAGAGCCATTAACTCCAAATGAAGTGTTTAGAGACCAACTTCAAACGCAATAAAGGAGGGAGGGCGAAAAGCTAAAAAAGATGGTAAGTGTGGCACCCACGGCTTCACCAATTGAGAAAGGAGGTAAGGTCAATCCATCCATTCAAGGTAAGTCTTCCATGATTGAAATTGAGTGGAAAAATAATGAAAAAGCTGAGAGGGTAGAAAATAGTGAGAAAGCCGAGAGTGAGAGCAAAAGTGTGGTGGCCGAGAGTGGGAAGGAAAAAGAGGAGAAAAAAAAAGAAAAAGAAAAAATTTTATCTGAGTTTAGGTGAGGTTAAAAAGGCAATTTTGAATAATAAACCATTACTGTTCATGATTTATAAAGATGTTTATTTAAATGATCAAGCTAACCTTCAAGAGCTTGAATCGCCACATTCTATTTCTTCTCTTTTGTAGGAATTTAATGATGTCTTTCCTGAGGAAATTCCTAATAGTTTCCCACCTATTTAAGGGATTGAACATCAAATTGATTTTGTGCAGCCGCAATTCCTAATAGGCCTGCATATAGGAGTAATCCCGATGAGACAAAGGAGCTACAAAGGCAGGTAAGTGAGTTGCCTGACAAAGGTTATATTCGTGAAAGCATGAATCCATGTGTTGTTCCTGTTTTATTAGTACCTACGAAAGATGATTCATCGTGCATGTTGCTTGTAGGGCTACTAATAATATAAATATTAAATATACGCATCTGATTCCTAAGCTAGATGATATGCTTGATGAACTACATGGTGCATGCTTGTTTACTAAAATTGACCTTAGGAGTGGGTATCATCAAATTAGGATGAAAGAGGGTGATGAATGGAAAATCGCATTTAAGACTAAATATGGATTGTACGAATGGTTAGTCATGCCTTTTGGTTTAACGAATGCACCTAGCACTTTTATGAGGCTATTGAATCATGTCATGCATCCATTTATTGGAAATTTTATGGTTGTATATTTTGATGATATTTTAGTATATAACTGAAACCTTGATGAACATGTAGGACATCTTAGGCAAGTTTTAAATATTTTTAGGAAGGAAAGGTTACTTGCTAATATGAAAAAGTGTGATTTTTGTAAAGATGAACTTATTTTTCTAGAATTTGTTGTAAATGCTAGTAAGTGATACAGGAATTAAAGTTGATCAATCTCAAGTCTAAGCAATTTAAGAGTGGCCGAAACTTACCTCTATTACCCAAGTGAGGAGCTTTCATGGTTTGGCTAGTTTCTACCGAAGATTTGTCAAGGACTTTAGTACTATCACAACATCTTTAACTGAAGTTGTAAAGAAGAATATTGGATTCAAATGGGGGGAAGCACAAGAAAAATCTTTTAATTTTTTGAAAGAAAAATTAACTAATGCTCCTTCACTAGTTTTGCCTAATTTTTCCAAAACTTTTGAAATTGAATGTGATGCTTTGGGTGTAGGTATTGGAGCTGCTTTAATGCAAAAAGGAAGATCCATAACATACTTTAGTGACAAGTTGAATGAAGCAACATTGAAGCACCCGACCTATAACAAAGAGATGTGATGAGAATTTGTTGGTACCCATATAATCGACAACCCACTGGAGTGCCGATCCTATACAGTTAAAGACTAGGCCAATCACTAGGGCTCAAACTAAAAGATTTAAGGACAACCTTGCTGGCTTTAAAATGAGCCAATCACGAGGGCTCAAACCAAGAGATTTAAGGAAACCTAGCTGACTTTATACAAGGAGTTATCAATTCTCAAAAGGACCTGTCAATACCCGAAGATTCAAAGCCTGTTTTATGCATGAAGGTGCTGGAGGCCGATACGGACCCGAATAGCTGTTTTAGTGCATTTTTTGACTCTGGGTAGCAAGGAATGGATCCAACACTTCATGAATTCAATGAATATTACTAAGAAGCCATGGAATCAAGAAAAGGTAGAAGCTAAAGCAGCTAAAATGGCGATTTGTGCATGGAAGGACTTTTAGGCCGAAAATGCTGTTTTCGCTGCTGACTTTACTGCATTTTGCTAATTTGGCATTTTCTCTTTATTCCAGTCAAGGGAAAGCTGTGGGAATCATTATTCATCCTATTTGGCATCCTACATGGCACATTGGAACAGATTTGGAGCCTTTATAAGCTGGAAATTAGTCAAAGTTAGTGTAGTAGTCAAACTAGTCAACTAGTTTTTTAATTTGATTTTGACATTTTGTTTTAGGAAACTAGCTTTTATTTTGGTTTTATTTAATTATTTTTCTTGAAAATTTACTTTAGGAAAGTTAGAATTTTATTGTTTTGAATGTAAATTACTTAATTTCTTTTTCAAAATTAAGGAATTAATTAATACAAATTAGATTAGAAACGGATGTGAAATTAGGCAATTTCCTAATTTGATTCTACATTGGCTGAAATTTCCTAATCCTTTTAGGTGTTTATTTTGTTCATTCAAAGCCTATTTAAAGGCTTATTTTCAATGAGAAATCATCTTCAATATTATATAGAAAATTATTTGTGAGATAGAATTCTCTTTGTTGTCTTGGAACACCTAAAACACCATTAGATAGTGAGTGCTTTAGTTTGACTTATCAATAGGACATCCATTACCTATTGTGGCGTCTTCATCATATACCAAGGTTTGTAATCACAAGTTGATTAGAGGTTAAGGTGGCCACTAAAATTTGTACTTAATTGTGATCTCGGCTAATATAATAGGGGTTTAGGAGCAAGGCAACGTAGGTTCGTATGATTTGGTATAAGAGTCGAATTTTGTTTAGGTTTGATCTATCTTATTTGCTTTATTTTATTTTGTGTTAATCTAAAATTTTAGCATTTGGTTAAGGCTGCATCTATTCTACACATTCTGCATGTAAAAAAATATTTTTTCTTTCTAGCCAAATTAGGTTTCCTTGTTTTATCGTATTTTTGTCTCCTAGTTTGTTGGTTATTTTTCATTATTGTTCTTGTTAATTTGGTTTGTTCTTGATTTTATTTGCTGTTTTAATCCTAATTATTTGCATTCATATATTAAAAAAAAAAAAAAAAAGAGAGAGAGATTTGAAAGCATATTGCATAAATCCTAAAAATTATGCAATTTGTTTTTGTTTGGAGTGTGGTCTCTGGTTTGGTGGAATTTTAGTGTTGGAATTGCAATTTTTTTTGTTGATTTTGCTACTAGAGTGAGTTTATATTATGTGAGTTAAAAAAAAAAAGCCAAAGATAAAAAGAAAATTGAAAAGGCCGGTTTTTTGTTACAATTTGGAGTTTGAATTTGTTGCTGGAAAATTGTTGAAGTTGCTAAGATATTGTCTATTTATTCAATATTTGGTTGCTGGATATTTGAATTTTGAGTGCTTAAAATTATTTTGAGTGCTGGATATTCTTATTTTTGTTCAAATTGTTTTTGTTCATTGTTTGAATCTCTTTTCTAAATTTTATCCTTGAATTATTGGTTTATTCATATTCTATTCAGTTCTTTATTCATTCCAAAAATTTTCTTGTTGATTTACCTTTGTTTTACTTAGTTAGGCCGAGAATAGGTATTTTCATTCCGCTCGATATTTGTCTATTTTGCTTGTTGTTTTATTGATAAGTTAAAATTAAGGTACACTTGTGATCTAGTTGCTTTTTAAGTATGTTTTAATTAGAACTTTGAGTGGAGAAATGCAAGAGAATGTGAGCTTAAAAAAGGGTTAAAAGCCAAAACTAGTGTGCAAACACAAGTGTCTAGACCTTGTTTGAGTGAAATAGGTGAGGGAGTGAATTTGGTGAGGATTTATTTTATTTTTGCAATATCTTTACTAACATGGCAGATTCAAGAATGAGGAGAGTGGATGGTTTATTAAGGATTAATAAAGAGGAATCCATAGGATTCAAGGGTGACTCTCGAGCTTCGGGCAGCGGAGGTCAGCACACGGACATGATGTTGGTCATGGAACAACTTTAACGAATGAATTCTCACTTTGATCACCTAGATCAAAGATTTGATAGAGTTGAAAATTCACAAGGTGGGCCAAATACAAAGTTTGATGCACATGGAGGCCAAAGGTGACCTGGAGAAGAATTCAGGGAAGGTAACTTTTGAGACGATTTTGAAAAGGGAGTAGATGATATTTTTGCTTACCAAGGAAAGCCAATCCGTGGGAGACCAACAAGGAATGAGGATGATGATCTTGGGAATATTAAGGTCAATATACCACTTTTCATGGGAAAAAATGATATGGAGGCTTACCTAGAGTGGGATGAGCAAATGGATATGATATTTGATTGTCATAACTATTCGGAAGCTAAGAAAGTTAAATTGGCAGCATTGGAATTTGGTAATTATGCACTCCAATGGTGGACAAATGAGAAAAATATATGAAAAAGAGTAGGTGATGAATTGATTACTATTTGGCGACAAATGAAAGGAGCCATGAGGAAGCGATTAGTACCGATTCACTACCATAGGTTGCTACGTCAAAGGTTACAATCTTTATCTCAAGGAAATAAAACAGTGGAAGATTATTACAAGGAGATGGAGATGCTCATGATGAGATGAGTATGAATGAAGATGTGAGGCAACCATGGCAAGGTTTTTGGGTGGTTTGAATCGTGATATAGCCAACCAAGTGGAGCTTTAACAAAATGTCGAATTGGACGAGATGCTTCATCTAGGCATCAAAATTGAAAATCAATTCAAAAGGAGGGGAAGCTCATGGTTTGGAGGAGTTACAAACAGCATAAGGTCAAATCCAAGTGCTTGGAAAAGCAATCCCATCTATGATTCAAAGCCAAAACCGAAGCTAGGTAAGGAGAGCACCAATCGGCCAAGGAAAAAAGACAAAACTGAATTTGTCCAAACACCAAAGAGTGAAGGAAAATATGATCCTAAACCTTCTAGAACTCATGAGATTCTTTGTTTTAAGTGCCAAGGATAAGGACACATTGCCAATCAATGCCCGAATAGGAGGATCATGGTGCTGAAAGGTAATGGAGACTTAGAATCCGAAAGTGAAGAAAGTGAAGGAGAAGTCGAATTTGATGATGAAGAAATTGGAGATGAAGGGCATGATGAATCTGAAACACTCAAAGTGTCTAAGGCTGAATTGAGATTGGTGGCAATAAGGGTTTTAACCATGTACAAAGATGAGGATCTAATTCAAAGAGAGAAAATCTTCCACACTTGATGTGAAATTCAAAGTAACATATGTAGTATGATAATTGATAGTGGAAGTTGTGCTAATGTAATTAGTAATTTGGTAGTTGATAAATTAGGATTAACAACCATTAAACATCCAGAACCATATAGATTACAATGGTGAGATGAAAGTAAACAAACAAGCAAAAGTAAAATTCAACATTGATAAATATGTGAATGTTGTATTGTGTGATGTTGTTCCCATGCATGCTGATCATATTTTATTGGGGAGGCCATGGAAATTTGAAAAGGATGCCATATACTATGGAAGAGAGAATTCCATTGTTTTTAAATTTAAGGGTAAATAGGTAAGCTCGAACCATTGACTCCCAATGAGGTATTTAGAGACCAACTTCAAATACAACAAAGGAGGGATGCTGAAAAGCCCAGAGAAAGAACTAGTGTGGCACCCACGGCTTTAATACCTACCTAAGAGGGCAAGGGCAAACATCCACATCTAGGTAAGTATTCTAAACTCAATGGTGAGGCGAAAAACAATGTTAAAACCGAGAGTGATAAGAAATGTGAAAAATTCGAGTGTGAGAGAAAACAAATGGAACCCGTGAGTGGGAAAGAAAAAGAGAGAAAAAAATTTATCTTAGCTTAGGTGGGCCTAAAAAAGCATTTGTGGGTAATAAACCTATGCTAAAT
The DNA here is from genome assembly GCF_031755915.1 of Ziziphus jujuba. Lineage (NCBI taxonomy): Eukaryota > Viridiplantae > Streptophyta > Magnoliopsida > Rosales > Rhamnaceae > Ziziphus > Ziziphus jujuba. The sequence continues at coordinate 11,280,081 of NC_083390.1, forward strand.
ATGATTTATAAAGATGCTTTTGTTGTATAGAACTTTATCTACATTGTCAAGAGCTTTACTTAGTGGAAATTTGAAAATTTAGGAAAGATTATTTGCTAACTTTAAAAAGTGTGATTTCTGTAAAGATAAATTGATATTTCTAGGATTTTTTGTCACATTTTTTTACCTAGGAGATTGGGTTTGGCTGCACGTAAGGAAGGAAAGGTTTCCCGAACAAAAAAGTCGAAGCTTATGCTGCATGGCGATGGACCATTTCAAGTTTTGGAGTGGCTTAATGACAATGCTTATAAACTTGATTTACCGGGTGAGTATAATGTTAGTGCCACATTTAATGTTGCTGACTTATCTCCTTTTGCTGAAGACGATGATTTTGATTTGAGGGCAAATCCTTTTCAAGAGGAGGGAAATGATGAGAGTCCACCCACACCCGTACAACCGACAACGTGCTGGGGTGCCGATCTTATATAGTTGACGACTGGGCCAATCACTAGGGCTCAAACCAAAAGATTTAAGGACAACCTGGATGGATTTATACAAGGAGTTATCAATTCTAAAAATGGCTTGTAAATACCCGAAGATTCAAAACCTATTTTGTGCATCTAGGTGGTGAAGGCCGATACGGACTCGAGTAGCTATTTTAGTGCATTTTTGGACTTCGGGCAGCAAGGAATGGATCCAACACTTCATGAATTCAATGAATATCACTAAGAGGTCATGGAATCAAGAGAAGGCAAAAGCTAAAGCAACTAAAATGGTGATTTACGCATGGAAGGACTTTTGGGCCAAAAATATTGTTTTTGCCGCTGGCTTCACTGTATTTGCTGATTTGGCATTTTCTCTTTGTTCCAATCAAAGGAAACATGTGAGAATCATCATTAATCCTTTTTGGAATCCTACATGGCACATTGGAACAGATTTAAAGCTTTTACAAGCTAGAAATTAGTCAAAGTTAGCTTAGTAGTCAAACTAGTCAACTAGTTTCCTAATTTGATTTTAACTTTTTGTTTTAGGAAACTAACTTTCATTTTGGTTTTATTTTATTATTTTGCTGGAAAAATTACTTTAGGAAAATTAGAATTTTATTATTTTGAATGTAAATTAAAAAAGAAAAATAGAGAGATCAATCCATGAAATAGCAAATTAACCCAAGACAAATATTTTCTTTTATTTACCAAATGTCAGGTTCACAAATCCATGGAGAACCTTTTTGTTTAAAATTGAAATTTTAGGATCACATTCTTTCTTGCATAACCCAAGAAATGATTAGGATTTTATAAAAAAACAATGATACTTTTTGAATAACAAAGGGGAATTGCTCAAACAATGGTTAATAGACAAAACCAAAGAATAACATATGTCCGGATGTTGTCCAATAACAGCAAAGTGGCACAGGGCAATACATTATTCAAACAGCATCAGATCCACCAGAACATCAGATCTACCAAAGAAAATCAAACACACGGCAAAGACGTTACTCGAATATATCAAACATTATTCGAACAAGTCAAACATTGTCAGATTAGGAATTTAGCTTCCAAAAACTTTGTAAAAATTATTTTAAACTAAAATTAAAATACCCTAAACATAAAACTAGGTAAAATCAAAAAATAAAAATAAATAAAAATAAAAGTGTGGAATAATGTATGCCTAACCACCTATTAAAGAGCAAGGTCTTTAAGTCACCACCCATTCCTTATTAAGATTTTTTTTTTATACTATAGTACTAATTGCAAGACACGCATTTTACAATTCAATGTTTGACTCACGAAATTATCAACATGTAGAAATTGATTGAACATGTTGCTTTCATATGCAATAATATGCTAAATTTTAAACTCTGACCTCTAGATTTAAAATATAGTATATTTTTTTAAAAAATTATTCTAATATCAAATATATATATATATTTCATTTTATTATGTTACAAAAAACATGACACTGATAAAATGTTAATTTAAAAATATAAATAATTAAATAATTAAAAAAAACCAATGTAACACCTTATATTGTGGCCAATATACATTTAAAATTAAAAAATTTAAATATAAAATATATTTTAAAAAAATGTATAAAATATGCGTAAGAACACGGAACACAATTTATTACCTCCCACGGGCAAGCATCTTTACACGATAAGCCATTTAATCAAGGAAATTCAAGATCATTTTCTAAAGACTATATTTCCTATGTTACATTTTCATAGATCTCAAAAGGTAAAGGTTGTAGGAAGTGGGCTTGCTATGTACCATCAATGCACATTTGGCAATCCAACATGTTCCTGCTGTTATAAAATATATATGCCTCCAGTGAACATTCGGTAGTTCGTACTAATGCTCCACATTTTGCTAAATCTATCAAAACAATCCCAATTATCAGTCTTTACCAATTAATTTTAACAATCAAAAGTAAAACAAAAATTAAAAATCAATATTTTATGATTGAATAATATTGTAAAAGTACAATTGAATAATATTGTAAAAATACAAATTTTGATCTTTAGTTGATAAAATTAACGCGTAAAAACTAAAGCATGGTATGTTAGAGTTAGTTTTTCAAAAGTGTAAAGTCTAAGTGTAATAAAGCATGGTATGTTAGTGTTAGAATTTCAAAAGTATAAAGTCTAAGTGTAATTAAAGCAAAATGGAGGGAGTCGAAATAAAAATTTCCCATTCTTATTTGGCAAAAGTGAAAAGTTGCTTTTTTTATTTTGGTTTTTTTCTACTTAGGATATTAAAATCAATATAATAATAATACTAATGATAATAATAATAATAACAACAACAAGAATAATAATAAATTGAGAGAATAGAAAAGTAGAATCTTAGCTAGGTTGGCACCCTATAACAAACCGAACCCTCAAAATTTATTAAAAAATAACTCATACAATAAAATCCGTAGAGGAGATTAAACCCAAAAAAAAACACACACACATATACACATACAAAAATTGCAAAATCTATAAGAAACACCACTTAGCACATCATCGTGATGCAAAGAGATACATTGACTAGGATGCTCTACTTACCAAAAATTAGAATTTAAAATGGCCATTTTAGACAAGAAATCAACCACCTTATTACCCTCTCTATAAATATAAGAAACATGAAACTAAATAGAAGAGACAAAAGATATGCAAGAAGCCCTTCTGTCCATCAAAAGAAAAGCTCTGGAACAAATGAATAACATACATAAAACCACATTCCAGCCAAATGCAATCCCAATTATTCTTTTTGGCAAATATCCAAAGCATATAAAGATCCAAAAGAGACAGCGGAACAATCATGAACAAAATCATGACAATTTCAAAACACCCCACCTTCACCAAAATTACCAGAAGTATCCAATGCAACTCTATTCATATAAAACTTAGTCCATTTTGGTAAAGGTAGCAACCAATGAATAGGAAAAATGCTTGAAACCTTCCTAAGATTAGGAAGCATACCCAATCGACACAAAATCAATAAATCATTAATAGTATTCCACATTATCCCATTCTATAACAAATTAGCCTCCTTGATATCTCAAACCACAAAAGATAAAGAATGAGAAACAAGCACCAAAGTATTCTATGCAGACCTTGATTCTATGCATACCATATATATGAAAAACCAACTGATACGAACCTAGGATGACCTGCTTCTAAACCCATATTATATTAGCCCGGATCTAATTATGTTCAAGTTCTAATGGTTACCTTGACCCCTAAACAACTTGATTAGAAACCTTGCTATATGATAAAGATGGCACAATAGGTGATGGAAGACCTATTGATAAGTCAAACTAAAACACTCATTCACTAATGATGTTTTAGGTATTCAAAAGAACAAAGAGAATTCAAATCTCACAAATAATTTTCTGTATAAAATTCAAGTTTAATTCTTATTGAAAAATAAGCCTTTAAATAGGCTACAAAGTCACAAAATAAACCCTCAAAACAAAAGGGAAAACCGGCCATACAAAGTAGTTTCCTATGGTGGCCAAAATTCTCACTCCTTTCCTAATTTAATTTGGATTAATTAATTCCTTTATTTTGAATTAGGAATTAATTAATTTAGAATGAAAATAATAAAATAATAACTTTCCTAAACATATTTTTCCAGAAAATAAATAAATTAAAACCAAAAAGGAATGGTAATTTCCTAAAACAAAAAGTAGAATCAAATTAGGAAACTAAAACACTAGCTTTATTGATTAAGTTGACTTTGACCATTCTTTGACCAATTTGAACTCCAAATCAGCTTCAATATGATTTGTAGGATGCCATATAAGCTGATCATGAAGTCCCACATGTTTCCCTTGATTGCAAGAAAGAGAAAAAGCCAACTTAGCACAATATAGTAAAGCCAGCACAAAATACAGTAAAACCCGGCAAATCTTGGACCCATGCACACACCACCTGTTTGTTTGCCTTTGGAGATGAATTGACTTGATATCATGACTTCTTAGACATATGAATTGAATCCATAAATATTTGGAACCATTTCATGCTTCCCGGCCTCCATAATTGCACCAAAACCGCTATCCGGGTCTGTACTGGCTTCCATCACTTATATGCTCAAGATAGGTCTTAGATCTTTGAATATGGACAAGCCCTTTTGAATATGAATTACTTCCTGGATAAAGACAGCAATATTTTCCTTAAACTTCTTAGCTTGAGCCCTAGTGATCGGTCTAGTCTTCATCCGTATTGAGTCGGTACCCCAGCGGGTTGTCGGTTGTGCAGGTTCGGGCGGAATCACATCATTCCCCTCCTCTTGAAAAGGATTTGTCCTCAAATCTAGATCATCATCTACAAAAAAAGGAAACAAATCAGCATCTTTGAATGTAGCACTCATATTATACTCACCCAGTAAATCAAGCCTATAGTCATTTTCATTGATCCTTTCCAAAACTTGAAAAGATCCATCTCCTCGCGGCATAAGCTTGGACTTTCTTTGTTTGGGAAACCTCTCCTTCCTTGGTTGAAACCAAAACCAATCTCCTGGATCAAACACTATCACAACAATACTAGAAATAAAAGTTCATCACAGTTTTTAACATTAATAAATAATATTTCCCAAATTTTCAAATTTTCACTAAGTAAAGCTTTCAATAATGCAGATAAAGTTCTATACATCAAAAACATCTTTAAATAAGTATCTTGAAAATTCATGACCAGCAATGGTTTCTTACTCAAGATAGCTTTATTTACATCTCCAAAACTCAAATAAATATTTTTATTCTTTCACTCTCTCTCTCGGCCACAACACACTTTTCCTCACCCACGGGTTTCTCTTCTTTTTTTTTTTCACTCCAATTTTGGCCTTCCCTTGGTTTTTCCACTCAAGTTGGGTTTTAGAACACTTACCTGGTTGGCCTTACATGGCTTGGACTCCTTGGATGGGTGTTGTTGATGTGGTGGCCATACTAGTAATTTCCTTGAGTTGTTCGGCCATCCTCCTTTGTTGTATTTGAATTTGATCTTTGTACACCTCTGTAGGAGTTAATGCCTCTAGCTTGACCCTTTTACCTTGAAATCTAAAAATAATACTATTCTCTCTACCATAATGAATCGTATCTCTATCAAATTGCCAAGGCCTACCAAGTAAAATATGTCTCGCAGGCATAGGCACAACATAACACAAAACCACATCCACATATTTATCAATACTGAATTTTACTTTGGCTTGTTTATTTACTTTGATCTCACCACTATCATTTAGCCATTGTAATCTATATGCTTTTGGATGTTTAATAATTGTTAAGCCTAATTTATCAACCACAATGTTACTAATTACATTAGTACAACTTCCACTATCAATAATCATGCTACAAATCTGACCTTGAATCTCACATTGGGTGTGGAAGATGTTCTCTCTTTAAATTTTATCCTCATCTTTGTATGTAGGCAGCACTCTCCTAGAAACCAAGCTCAATTTAGAATTGGAAACCTTTAGGGTTTCGTCTTCATCCTCAATTCCTTCCTCTTCATGCACAGTCTCAATTTCAGCTTCATCACTATCGGACTCCAACTCACCATTGTCCTTCAACACCATGATTTTTCGGTTTGGGCATTGGTTGGCAATATGTCCACGACCCTGGCACTTAAAGCAAATAATATCTCTAGTCCTTGAATGTTTAGGATCAGATTTACCTTCAGATTTGTGTGCTTGAACAAGGTTGGCTTGATTATCTTTCCTTGGTCGAATAGCACTCCCTTCACCTTGATTCAGTTTTAACCTTCGCTCGAACATGCGATTGCTTCTCCAACTAATTGAATTTGTCAACTCGCTGCTTGAAACCACTCCAAAATGTGAGCCAACACTCCTCCTCTTGAATTGATACTCCAATTTAATAGCCACATGCAACATCTTTTCCAATTCTACATATTGTTGGAATTATAGTTGATTGGCTATTTCACAATTCAAACCACCAAGGAACCTTACCATAGTTGCTTCTCTATCCTCATTCATACTTAGCCTCATCATAAGCATCTCCATCTCCTTGTAATAATCCTCCACGGACCTAGTTCCTTGAGATAAAGATTGAAACCTTTGATGCAGCAACCTTGATGCGAATCTACCCGAGACTGTTCAACCGACAACCCGCTAGGGTGCTGACCCAATGCAAATGAAGGTGGGACCGATCACTAGGGCCCAAGCCAAGAAGTTCAAGGACAATCTTGCTGTCTTCATACAAGGAATAAGTCATAGTCAAGAGGGGTTGGCCATATCTAAAGAACCAAGGCCTATTTTACTCATACAAGCAATAGAAGCCAAAATAGGCCCGGGTGACGCTTTTGGTGACAATATGGAAGTCGGGTTGTATGAATTGGAACCCCATCCTTATGGGTTCAATTCATATGGAGGATGAGTAATAGAAACTGTTAGGTCTAAAATATTGATGATTTTATGCCATATTTATAGCTTAATATTTGTTAGTTTGTGTTAATTTGTTATGGAAAGATACTTAATTATGTATTTTTCTTAATCTAGGTGAAAGAGGAAGAATTTTAAGAAAACAACCATAAAGATGGATTCCTTGGGTCGAATTATGGTGGGAAGCAAGATTTGAGCTCGAACGGACTAAGCATTAAAAAGATTCCAAAAAGATACCTTGAAGATTCCATAAAGATTCTATCGGGAATTTCATGGTTGAAGTGGATGTCATATGAATCATCAAAATCTGAGGATTTCAAATGTCTCGTTATTTTTGGATTTCGAGGTGCGAGCAAAGAGTTATCATCATTTAAAGTTTAGAATTTATAAAAAATAATATTCTAGTTAAATCTCCACCATTGATCAAAAGAGGGAATCAAGGCAATTTGAGGGCCAAGATAAAAACAAGTGGCAATAATTGGTTAATTTATCATTAATGAGGCACATGTCATGTCACATGCTTCATTAAGGGTAAATTAGACTAACTAACTATTTTTTTAGGAGGAATTAGATAAAAGGAAAGTAGTAGAGAGCAAGTAATATACAGTTTCCTTTTTACACATGAAATTCGTCCAACCCTATTCATGGCCTAAAAAAGGTATCTTCCAAGACTCCCACATCGAAAATAAAGAGAGAGAAAGATTCAAAAGGTCCTATATATATAGCCCCCACCACATTGAAGGAATATATACAAGTTTAGAGAGTTATTTAAGAGCTTTTAGGAGGCTTAAATAGAAACAAACCAAATTTTGGGAGTTTATAAGATTCTCTTAAGGGTTCTAGGGTTTTAAAGTTTTATAGTTTTAGAAGATCAATTGGAGAGCTTGGAGGAGGTAGAGAGACGTGGGCTTGCTTGGAGAAGAAGGCTACGACTTTGAGAGCTCTTGGAGGAGAATTTCTTCAATAGTTTTTATTCTCTTTTCCTTTCGCTTTAATTGTGACTCTTATTATTTTTAATAATTATGGATGTTGAAATTATTTTTACCATGAACTAATTTTCATAGCTAGGGCTATGATGTAGCCCTAACTATGAAGGTTTAATTATTTTAATATATGTTGAGTTTTATTTAATTAGTAATATGTTTTGTTAATAAATCATTGGTATACTTAATGCTTTCATAGGCCGGAAGGAATGAATGATTTTAATAATATTTGAGCTTGGAAAAGGATAATATTATGGATCTCCAATGATTTACATGAATGCATAATTGATTGGAAAATAGTTATGTCTCATGCCATATTATTTGCTTAATCTATGCTTGATGAATTTGCATGATTTAATTTATAGGCCGGAAGGAATAAATTAGGTTATGTGAATATTATCAATTGTGAGTGGAAACTACTTTTGATTAATTTTGTGATTAAGTGTGGTTAACAAAATTACTAGTTAATTAAATTCACATATTTAAGTAATTAAATTGGAATAGTTAGTGGTGAAATCAAATGCCCTAGTATTCATAATTATTCAATTCTCTCTCTTACTTGAAATTGATCTAATTTTAATTGATTACTTTTGTTTAATTTAGTTTATTTAGTTTTCAATTGTCATCTTAAATTTTAGTTCAAATATTATCAAAACCTAATTATCTTTGGTACTTAATACTTAATCCCTTGGGTACGACAACGCTATTTTTCACTTTATTACTTGAAAACGATTCGTGCACTTGCAAGTTGATTTTACACATCAAGTTTTTGGCGCCGTTGCCGGGGATTAAGGCATTAATGTTAATTCGGATTGGGTTTAGTAGTACTTTGAACACTGTTTTCTTATTTTAAATTTTTATATTTGTTTCTTAATTTTGGTTTTAGTGTTGCATGCTAGGGTTTTAATTCTTTGCTTGTTTGGCCAACTTGCTTTGAGTTTTTAATACTTATTTTGTGGTACTTGAAGCCAAAATTGTATTTTTAATTTATTGGTGTCTAGGTTAAAAGTTATGCATACTTAGGGGTTTTTCTTATTTTCAACTTTCTTTTATCTTTATTATTTTCAATTTTAGTTTGTATATTAGGGTTTAATTTTAATTGTTTGCTTGATAAACTTGCAATTAATTTAAATCTTTGTTTTGTTAGTGTTTTCGTTGTAGGAAAATCATGGAATATCAAGCTTTTGGTCATCAACCTTATTGGGATTATGGGGGGCCAACTAGTTCTCCAAGTGAAAGTTTTATCGAGTTACAAAAGAATCTTACTATGATGTTTAAACTAGTTGCAAATTTTAGAGTTCAAGCTGTACCTTGTGAATGGTGTGGAGTAAATCACTCAAGTGAAAATTGTCAAGTGGGGAATTCTTTTGCTTCAGAAGACTCAATTGAAGACTTATCATGAAGAAGACAATATAATCAAGTTGCAAATTTTGGGATTCAAGCTATAACATGTCAATGGTGTGGAGGCAATCATTTAAGTGAACATTGTCAAGTGGGAAATCCTTTTGCTCCGCAAAGTTATTCAAGGTATGACAATTCAGATCTTTCAAGTTATCAAGTGAGCACATCTTTGATCGAGTGTATGGAAAGGCATAGGGAAACATTTTCTAAATGTTATGAAGCGATTGGCAAGTTGCAAAATCAATATTCTCCAAGTACAAACTTTCAAGTTCAATTGGAGCAATCAATGACAACTTTTTCACAAGGATCCCAAGAAGACTTGGAAACTAACATGGAGATTATGTGTAATAAGCAAGTTGATGAATTTGAATTCGTTCAAGAGCCATATAATGATGACAAAGGATTTAAGGAACATGAAGAGGTGTCTATAAGGAGTGAAATGCAACAAGAATCTTCAATTTTGGATAAGTTTAATGAGGTACACACACATAACCAAGATTGCCCACCAAAAGAAGTTTCCCAACGCACTATCACTAGTTCATGGGAATTTTCTAATTTTCCTTCAAATTCATTGCAAAAAGGGCTTAAGGATCATGAAGAGGATAAGTCAAGGAATCAATCAAGCCAAAATTTGGCCAAATCTGATGAGGATAAAGCTATGGCCGCACTTCATGAAGATTGCTTACCAACAGAGGCTAAATCTCAATTTTTCAAGCCAAATATTGATTTTTCAAGAGCCCAAGATGTATATCCATGCTCCAAAAATGCAATTGAGGTTGAATGCATCCCAAAAGGAGACAAACAAAGCATTTTTGGACCTAAAAGAATCCAATCTACCGAAAAGAAAGTTCAATTCATGCTTTTAGTTCAAATTGAGACTTATATAGGACAAGGAGTTAAAAGTTTGCTAAGGCCACAAGATTATCATCATGCACAATTTCCATATCATAAGCTTGGACAATATTATGAGGATGACATCATTTACATATTTAATCCAGGTTGAACATCAAAAGGATGAAGTCAAGCTAATGACTTTAAACAAGCGCTCTTGGGAGGCAACCCAAGTTTCTTTCTTTACCTTATATTTATCTATTTGCTTTAGTTGTTTCTAGTTGTTTTTTTGTTTTTAGGTTGTTTTGATGTGTTTTGTTTGAGTTTTTGCAAGGTTTTAAGATGTTTAGGGGTAAAAGAGCAAAAGACGAATGTTGAGAATTTCAAGTCTAAAGTTAGGTTTTTGGAGTATAACCACCTTGAATATGCATTGGAGTACATCAAATTTTTTCACATTACGAGGAACATTCCATGTCTTCAAAGGGGAGTATTCTTTACCTTTTATTTACTTTTACTTTATTTTATGTTTTTCACAATGAGGACATTGTTCATTTTAAGTTTGGGGGTGAAAAGCATGCTTTGCATCTTTTAAATCTTGTCCATTTAAGTGTTTTTATAAGTTTTCAAAAATGTTAGTTTTTATTTTCCTTCATTATTAAAAAAAAAAATTGTTTTTGTGGTGTTTTCTTAAGTACTTTAATGAGCCAATGATAAGACTATGATTGAAAATAAATTGGTTTTTAGATGGTTGATTTGTTTTTGTGTATGCCTAAATGCTTGAATTTATATTCACATATTGTTACTTTCAATAAATTTTGAGCACATAATCAATAATGCATAATTTAGATTGTGTTTTGAAGAAGGTTTGCATGAATTAGAGTACTTTATTATTAATTGAACTCTAGAACTTGCTTGATTATTGCTTGAGGCGAAATCCTAGGTGAATGCATTACTAAGAATATGATTTAGGCCATCTTTGTTTAAGTTTGAGCCTTTCAAGCCAACCTAATACATTATCTTCCACTAGTACCTTATTTGAGCCTTTAGGATGCATAAAGATGTATTAGAGCATTTTCTTCATTAAAGCACATTTACTTACCCTTTTTGAGCCTTAAATTTCTTTTTCCTACCTTGAACATACTACAAAGAGAGCTTTAATTGAATTGATATGAATATATGCTTGTGAGCTTGTTTGAGTGTTGAAAAAGAAAAAAAAAATAATAATAAAGGAAAAAAAAATAAAGTTTGGAGGTTAAGTATTTGGTGAATTTGGCTCTAGTATGCATTTTTGTGTAAATTGGAGGTTTGAATGTGCAATAAGAAGAAAAATAAGTTTGGGGGTTTAGTGGAAAAGAAAGAAAAAAAAAAGAAAAAAAAAAGAAATAAAGAAAGAATATGTGTGATTTGAAGAATATATGCACAATAAAAAGGAGAAAAAGGATATTGAAATTGAAGAAGTTCTAATAAAGAAACAAATTTTACAAGTAATTTATTCATTGATATTTAATTTTAGCTTTCTTTCTTTGATTTATTATATCTTATCCTTTTCTTTCTTTAGCCTTATCCATTAGCCTTAACAATAGAAACCATGAAGTCCTAATGATTTAAGGTGGTGCATTAACCTACATTAGTGGAGAGTGATAATTAAGTCAAGCATATGGTAGTTCATACTTTATTATCAATTTCTAATTCTTGTAAATTTATTCAAGCATATGATAATTAAGTGTATAAATTGATTTCCACACACACACATTGGAAGTATCATATATGTTGGATAGAATATAAGGTATTGAGTTACATAATTACTTTGAAACCATTTGAAAAGTCATATGTTATACAATCTTTGAGGCACCTCATTAAACTATCTTACGTTCTTTAAATAAAATTTCATTTTCTTATTCTTTTTCTTTGCTAGGGACTAGCAAATCTTAAGTTTGGGGGTATTTGTTAGGTCTAAAATATTGATGATTTTATGCCATATTTATAGCTTAATATTTGTTAGTTTGTGTTAATTTGTTATGGAAAGATACTTAATTATGTATTTTTCTTAATCTAGGTGAAAGAGGAAGAATTTTAAGAAAACAACCATAAAGATGGATTCCTTGGGTCGAATTATGCTGGGAAGCAAGATTTGAGCTCGAACGGACTAAGCATTAAAAAGATTCCAAAAAGATACCTTGAAGATTCCATGAAGATTCCATAAAGATTCTATCGGGAATTTCATGGTGGAAGTGGATGTCATATGAATCATCAAGATCTGAGGATTTCAAATGTCTCGTTATTTTTGGATTTCGAGGTGCGAGCAAAGAGTTATTATCATTTAAGTTTAGAATTTATAAAAAATAATATTCTAGTTAAATCTCCACCATTGATCAAAAGAGGGAATCAAGGCAATTTGAGGGCCAAGATAAAAACAAGTGGTAATAATTGGTTAATTTATCATTAATGAGGCACATGTCATGTCACATGCTTCATTAAGGGTAAATTAGACTAACTAACTATTTTTTTAGGAGGAATTAGATAAAAGGAAAGTAGTAGAGAGCAAGTAATATACAGTTTCCTTTTTACACATGAAATTCGTCCAACTCTCTTCATGGCCTAAAAAGGGTATCTTCCAAGACTCCCACATTGAAAATAAAGAGAGAAAAAGATTCCCAAGGTCCTATATATATAGCCCCCACCACATTGAAGGAATATATACAAGTTTAGAGAGTTATTTAAGAGCTTTTAGGAGGCTTAAATAGAAACAAACCAAATTTTGGGAGTTTCTAAGATTCTCTTAAGGGTTCTAGGGTTTTAAAGTTTTAGAGTTTTAGAAGATCAATTGGAGAGCTTGGAGGAGGTAGAGAGACGTGGGCTTGCTTGGAGAAGAAGGCTACGACTTTGAGAGCTCTTGGAGGAGAATTTCTTCAATAGTTTTTATTCTCTTTTCCTTTCTCTTTAATTGTGACTCTTATTATTTTTAATAATTATAGATGTTGAAATTATTTTTACCATGAACTAATTTTCATAGCTAGGGCTATGATGTAGCCCTAACTATGAAGGTTTAATTATTTTAATATATGTTGAGTTTTATTTAATTAGTAATATGTTTTGTTAATAAATCATTGGTATACTTAATGCTTTCATAGGCCGGAAGGAATGAATGATTTTAATAATATTTGAGCTTGGAAAAGGATAATATTATGGATCTCCAATGATTTACATGAATGCATAATTGATTGGAAAATAGTTATGTCTCATGCCATATTATTTGCTTAATCTATGCTTGATGAATTTGCATGATTTAATTTATAGGCCGGAAGGAATAAATTAGGTTATGTGAATATTATCAATTGTGAGTGGAAACTACTTTTGATTAATTTTGTGATTAAGTGTGGTTAACAAAATTACTAGTTAATTAAATTCACATATTTAAGTAATTAAATTGGAATAGTTAGTGGTGAAATCAAATGCCCTAGTATTCATAATTATTCAATTCTCTCTCTTACTTGAAATTGATCTAATTTAATTGTTTACTTTTGTTTAATTTAGTTTATTTAGTTTTCAATTGCCATCTTAAATTTTAGTTCAAATATTATCAAAACCTAATTATCTTTGGTACTTAATACTTAATCCCTTGGGTACGACAACCCTATTTTTCCACTTTATTACTTGAAAATGATTCGTGCACTTGCGAGTTGATTTTACACATCAGAAACCAGCCAAAGCAACTTCAAAGCCGACCAATAAGGTGGTTTGCGCACAAGGGGAAGAAAAGGCCAGATTTACTGTAATCCTTGCTGGCTTTACTGTATTTTACTGTATTAGCCTTTTTTCATACTTCCAAGCAAGGGCAACGTGAGGGACTTCACAATAAGCTTATTTGGCATTTCACAAAGACTATTGAAGCTGATTTGGAGTCCAATTGGATCAAAGAAGGGTCATTACCAACATAGTCGAAAATTACCATTTTTCGTTTCCTAATTTATTTTTACTTTTTGTTTTAGGAAACTACCATTACTTTTGGGTTTTTATTTATTTATTTTCTGGACAAATAACTTTAGGAAGGTTTTTATTTTATTCTTTCCATTGTAAATTATAATTCCTAATTTAATATAAAGGAATTAATTAATCAAACTTAGATTAGGAAAGGAAGTATAGTTTCGGCCAACTAGGATTGTTTATGTGTGTGGCCGGTTTTTCCTAGGATTTTTAGGGTTTATTTTGTTTCTTTCAAAGCCTATTTAAAGGCTTATTTTTCAATATGAATACAACTTTGATTTGATAAAGAAAATACTTGTGAGATTAATTATCTCTTTGTTCTTTGAGAACACCTAAAACACCATTAGAGAATTGGTTGTTTTAGTTTGACTTATCAATAGGACATCCATCACCTATTGTGGCGTCTTCATTATATATCAAGGTTTCTAATCACAGGTTGGTTAGGGGTTGAGGTGACAATTAGAACTTGAACATAATTAGATCCGGGCTAATATAATACGGGTTTAGGAGCAGGTCGTCCTAGGTTCGTATCATTTGGTATCAGAGCTAAATTTTGTTCAGGTTTGAATCTATCTTTATTTGCTTTATTTGTTTTTGTGTTATTCTACAATTTTAGCATTAGGTTAAGGTTGCATCCATCCTATACACGTTCTGCATCTTTAAAAAAAAAATAAAAATTCATTCCTAGTTGAATTAGGATTTCCTAGTTTTACTGTATTTTTGTTTCCTAGTTTGTTGGTTGTTTTTCATCATTGTTCTTTTTAATTTTGGTTGTTTTTTTATTTTTCTTTGCTATTTTAGTCTTAAATATTTGCATTCATACATTCCAAAAAAAAAAAAAAAGTTTGCGGCAACATTTAGAAAAAAAAAAAAAAAAACTGCACATTTGTGTTTATTTGGAGGTCACGGGTTTAGTGTTTGTTTTGGAGTTGGAATTGCAATTTTGGTCATTTTTCTTGCTACTGCAGTTGTTTATGTTCTGTGAGTGAAAAAAAAAAAAGAAAAAAAATAGAGAAGAGGTAAAGCCGAATATAAAATATATATATATATTTCGGTTTGTTAGAGTTTGATTTGGTTGCTGGAAATTTCTTGTAACTGCTGCTGTGTTGATTATCTAATCCATAATTGGAGTTTCTGGAGAGTTATTTTTGCTGCTGGATATTTGAGTTTGAGTGCTAAATTATTTGGATTAAAACCAGTTAAAGGATTTGATACAAAACTTGAATTACAAAGAACAACAACCAACAACTTTTCTATATTTTTGTTCTCTTTGATTCTTGTTCGTATTTGAATTTCTTTTTCGAGAATTTTATTCTTGAACTCATAATCTACTACCATCTGGTGCAGTTTTCAAAAATTCCAACATTTTTCCATTATTTTTTGTTTTCTTGTCTAGAAAGCCGAAAAATTAGGATTTGTTGGATTCTTTAGGTATTGCCTACTTTTTGCTTACTATTTGTTGATAAGTTTAATTAAAACATACTAGTGATCTAATTGCTGTTTTGTGGGTGTTTTAATTAGAACATTGAGATAACTCATTGAGTGGAAAAAGGCAAGAGTGTGTGAGCTTAAAAGAGGGTAAAAGCCGAAATAAGTGTGCAAACACGAGTGTCGAGTCATCATTTGAGTGGAACAAGCAATTTGGCTATTTCTATTGCATGATTATACTAACACGACAGAATCAAGAATGAGGAGAGGAGAGCCACCCTTATGGATCAATGAGGAGGAGTCCGTAGCAATCTATGGCGATGCCCGAGCTACCGGGAGTGGAGACCTAGTGGATGCTGGAATTTGGTGTAGGTTTATGTTGTTGTACCCTAGAGCACAATCATTCAAGGTGTTAGTCAAGAATGATTGTTGTTGGTTCTTGGTTCTTGATTTTGTTTTTTTTTTTTTTCTTTTTGGTTTGTTAAGGTTTTGTTTCTGGTTTTAATGGAGGTTTAGGGTTCTTGAGAAGGTTGTTAGCTTTTGGGAAGAAGAAGAAAACAAATGTGTAGTTGAGAGAGAGAGAGAGAGAGAGAGAGAGAGAGAGAGCCAAAATTGTTGTTTTTTTTCAAAATTTTTGAATATTTCTTCCTCAACGTTTTCATTACAATTTTCATACTTTTAAATACATCAAAAAGACAATAAGACATGCTACCATATTGAGCAATAAATACAAATGCATTAAAAGTAACCAACCAAGCCAAACTACCTCAACTAACTTTAATCAATGTGCTGGGCATGCAAGAAACCTTCTTTAATGGGCAGTTCAGTTTGTCTGAGACATTTTAATTTGAAAACCAGCTCCATTTAACTTGAAAATTGGCGAGAAGCCTTTTTGAATATTAAACTGTGTTCTAGCCAAAAATCAGATAAAACAAAGTCCATTTACCCATTCAAAAACAATCAAACCCGAGGCAGTTTTGCCCAGTTTTATGGGCAATAAAACTGCACAAGGGTCAGATTGCTTAGGGCTTAACTCAGCCTTCCCAGCTCCAAATTGGGTCATTCCTTTTGCTGCTGATTCCTCTACGTTTCTAGTTTATTATATCCAAAATTTAGATCCAAATCCCAAACCTTCTTCAAACGACATCCAAGGAAGTGGACTTATGTTGCTGGAAATACAATTCCAGCAACTAGACAAAAAGGCCCTAAGCTTAGTTAATGAGTTTAGGGCATTACAAAAAGGATATTGTTCTTAAACATTACAAGATAAAATAAAATGCATAAACATAAATAATGTTTGGTCTTTGATGTTGTAAAATAAAGAGTGCAAGTGTAACCGAACTACCTTGCACATTGTGGCAAGATCACCACATTTCAACACTCCTCTCCTTCTTGGTGTTCTTGCTTGTAATATTTAGAAGCTTCCTCAAGGTCTCAAATCTTGCTTTTGGAAGTGGCTTGGTGAAGAAATCTGCAAGGTTATCTTCGGTCTTGATATATTCCAAGCTTACTTCTCCATTTTCTTCAAACTCCCTCAAAGAGTGATACTTCACCGGTATGTATTTTGTCCTTCCATGTTGAACGGGGTTCTTGGCTATTGATATGGCTGAAGTGTTGTCACATTTGATGATGGTTGAACAATCTTGAGGATAACCAAGGTCCGCCAATAATTTCTTAAGCCAAATACATTGATTTGCACATGAAGAGCAAGCAATGTACTCGGCTTCGGCGGTGCTTTGAGCGGTTGTTGCTTGCTTGTTTGCATTCCATGAGAATGGTCCACTACCAAGTGAGAAAAGATACCCCAAAGTGCTCTTCATATCATCCAAGCATCCAGCTCAATCACTATCCGAGTAAGCCATTAATCTCATCACATCTTGCCTATCATACCAAACTCCAAAGTCTTGTGTTCCGTTTAAGTATCTAAGAATTCTTTTGGCACCTACAAAATGATTTTGGGATGGTGCTTGCATATATCTAGACAAAACACATGTGGCATGCATAATATCTGGTCTTGATGAACATACATAGAGCAAACTTCCTATCATGCTTCTATATAGGGTGGGGTTTACCTTTGGTGTGCCATCCTCCTTCTTGTATTTGTCTCCTTGGTTCATTGGTGTTGACATTGGCTTGCATTCATCAAGGTTGAACTTTTTCAAAAGATCTTTGATGTATTTCTCTTGAGATATGAAAATACCCCTAGAGCATTGCATCACTTCCACTCTAAGGAAGTAATTCATTTCACCAAGGCTTGACATGTCAAACTCCTTTTTAAGTTCATTTTTCAAAACTTCCACATTCTTTTCATTTTCATCCGTGACCAACAAATCATCCACATAGAGTGAGATAACAATCATGCCTTCTTCATTCCTTATGTATACTGTTGGCTCATTTGAACTCGTCCTAAAGCCTTGGTAGATCAAGTAACCATCAATCTTGCCATACCAAGCCCTAGGTGCTTGCTCTAACCCATAAAGTGCCTTGTGTAGATGGTAGACTTTGTCCTCATGTCCTTGAACAATGAAGCCCTCGGATTGCTTGACATAAACCTCCTCTTGAAGCACACCATTCAAGAACGTCGACTTTACATCAAGGTGGTACACCTTCCATGACATTGAGGCCGAGATGGATAGGATGAGCCTTATGGTCTCCATTCTTGCAACCGGTGCAAACGTCTCTCCATAATCTACACCCGCTTGTTGTGCAAAGCCTTTTGCCACAAGCCTTGCCTTGTGCCTGCATATTGTTCCATCCGGGTTAAACTTGGTCCTAAAGATCCACTTTACACCAATTGGTTTCTTGTTTTTAGGTTTAGAAACCAAATACCAAGTTTCATTCTTTTCTATCATATCCATTTCGGTTTGCAAGGCCTCCATCCACTCTTTCTTTTGCATAGCTTCTTGAGCATTGGTAGGATCACTCAAGGCAACATTGTACCTTTCATATGTTTCGGGCAATGGCCTTTCTCCTCTAACACCATCTCCAATCTCCAATTCGGCTCCAATGGTCTCAAGTGCATCCTCCTCATCATCTTCATTTTCTTCATTGTCATTGTCATTGGTTTCTTCTTCTTCATCATCCAACCGAGCATTATCTTCATGGACAAGAAGCTCCTCCTTTGTCCAATCCCAAACAGCATCTTCATCAATCCTCACATCCCTTGTTACCACAAGTTTCTTGGTTTCCAAGTTGAAAACCCTAAAACCTTTGGTAACCTCACTAAAGCCGACCAAGATGGCCACATTTGCTCTTTTGTCAAGCTTGTCTCTCATGTGTGGATGAACATGGAGAAAACAAACACTTCCAATGATTTTTATGTTGTCCAAAGATGGTTTTTCTCCATACCATATCTCATAAGGTATCTTGGACTCATTGGCTTTGGTGTATGCTCAGTTTTGGATGTAGCTAGCCGTGTATATAGCTTCGGCCCAAAACCTCTTTGGCATGTTCTTCTCATGTATCATGCACCGTGCCATCTCCATCGAGGTCCTATTTTTCCTCTCACAAACATCATTTTGTTGTGGTGTGTATGGTGTTGTGAATTGATGCACCATTCCATTTTCTTTGCAAAAATCCTCCATAGCCAAGCTTGTATATTCTCCACTATTGTCGGTTCTCAAGCACTTCATCTTTGCATTGCTTTGGATTTCCACCATCTTCTTGAATTCCATGAACTTCTCAAGCACTTGTGACTTGGTTGTTAGAAAATATACCCAACACGTCCTTGAGTAGTCATCAATGAAGGTTAGGAAGTACTTACAACCTCCAATTGATGACAAACTCATCGGTCCACACACATCCGAATGGACTAGCTCAAGCTTCTCCTTAGCTCTCCATGAACCAGCTTTAGGGAATGGAAGCCGTGTGGATTTCCCTAGTTGGCATACATCACATAGGCTTCTCATCTCCTCAATCTTTGGCATGTCCTTCACAATGGCATTGGTGTTTTTCATGGCACCATAGCTAGAATGCCTAAGCCTTTTATGCCAAAGTTCATAAATGGACTCCACTTTGGTTTTTAAGGCTTGTTCATTCTTAACTAGGTCCAATCTATAGCTTTTGTCCTTCAATGGTACCTTAAACAGCTCATTACCGTAAGCATCATATATAATACATCCATCTTTTGTAAAATTTAAAGCAAAGCCTCTTTCTACCAATTGTGCTACACTAAGCAAGTTTTTACACAAACTAAGAATATATAGCACATCTTTTATAATTTTGGTACCTTCCTTGGTGTTCAAGCACACATCTCCTTTGCCTTCTACTTCCATGAACCGGCCATCACCAATCTTCACTTTGGTTTTGTAATTTCGGTCAAGCTTCATAAATCCATCCTTTTGGAAACTCATGTGGTGTGAGCAACCACTATCCACAAGTCAACCGAGACCACTACTTGTGGCCTTAAGGCATGTGGCCACAAATAGGTTCTTGGCTTCTTCATTAACCACATTGGCTTGTTGTCTCATTTGCTTGCATACTTTGGCAATGTGGCCTTTTCCACCACATCTTTCACAAGATGCATCCGGCCTCCAAAAACACTTAGATGGTGGATGTCCAAGCTTCTTGCAATGAGGGTAAGGTAGATGCCCTCCTTGGTTTTGATGGCTTTGTTGTTGCTGTTGTTGATTCCATCCACTTTTGTTGTTGTTGGTTGTAAAGCCGGTTTGGTTGGTGTTGTTACTCTTCCTTCCTTTATTCTTCTTTTTGTTGCCGTGGCCACCATAGAATGCACTCTCTATGGTCTCCTCCTTTCTAATGGCTCTCTTTTGTTCGGTTGCTTGAAGAGCATTGATGAGCTCACTCAAGGTTATTTCACTAAGATTTCTAGATTTTTCAAGGGAGGAAATCTTAGCTTCAAACCTTTTGGGTAAGCTCACCAATACTTTCTCTACTACCCTTTGATCGGTCAATTGCTCACCAAGGACCCGAATTTGTTTTATCACTTTGAACATCCTTTCCGTGAAATCCTTGACAAGCTCATTCTCCTTCATCTTCAGGGTCTCAAACTCTCTTCTTATGTTTAAAACTTCCATTTGTCGAGTTCTAGTATTTCCATGGAACTCCTCTTGAAGCTTTATCCAAACCTCTCTAGCATTTATGCATGACATTATCCTGAATCACTCATTGAGGAGTGCAAGGCAGTGAGGGCCTTCAACCCTTTGGCAACTTCGGCCTCATGTGCATTTCTTTGTGCTTGGGTTGCATTAGCTCTCAACTCTTCCACTACATAACCTTTTTCTATGACTTCCCATAAACCAAAGGCTTGAAGGTAGGCTTTCATTTTTATATGCCAAATGGAATAGTTTTGGCCTTCGAACTTAGGTGGTGTTGGGGTTTCAAAGGATTGTCAGGCCATTTGAAAAAACGGTTTTTGAAAAGTTTTGAAAAATGGACACAAGAACAAGCTCTCGGGTGGTGGTGTTTTGGTGAGTTTTAACTAGCCTTTTTGGGAGGTTTTGGTTTCGGTTGGAAGGCTTTAGGTGGGGGATCCTCTCACAAATAAAATGGTCTAGGTTGAAAGCTCACAAGGTCCTAAGAAATTATACTATGCTCTGATACCTTGCTGGAATTTGGTGTAGGTTTATGTTGTTGTACCCTAGAGCACAATCATTCAAGGTGTTAGTCAAGAAGGATTGTTGTTGGTTGTTGGTTCTTGATTTTATTTTTTTTTTATTTTTTTTAGTTTGTTAAGGTTTTGCTTTTGGTTTTAATGGAGGTTTAGGGTTCTTGAGAAGGTTGTTAGCTTTTGGGAAGAAGAAGAAAACAAATGTGTAGTTGAGAGAGAGAGAGAGAGAGAGAGAGAGAGAGCCAAAATTGTTGTTTTTTTTCAAAATTTTTGAATATTTCTTCCTCAACGTTTTCATTACAATTTTCATACTTTTAAATACATCAAAAAGACAATAAGACATGCTACCATATTGAGCAATAAATACAAAAGCATTAAAAGTAACCAACCAAGCCAAACTACCTCAACTAACTCTAATCAATGTGCTAGGCATGAAAGAAACTTTCTTTAATGGGCAGTTCAGATTGTCTGAGGCATTTGAATTTGAAAATCAGCTCCATTTGACTTGAAAATTGGAGGGAAGCCTTTTTGAATATTAAACTGTGTTCTAGCCAAAAATCAGACAAAAAAAGTCCATTTACCCATTCAAAAACAATCAAACCCGAGGCAGTTTTGCCCAGTTTTCTGGGCAATAAAACTGCACAAGGGTCAGATTGTTTAGGGCTTAACTCAGCCTTCCCAGCTCCAACTTGGGCCATTCTTTTTGCTTCTGCTTCCTCTATGTTTCTAGTTTATTATATCCACAATTAAGATCCAAATCCCAAACCTTCTTCAAACGGAATCCAAGGAAGTGGACTGCTGGAAATACAATTCCAGCAACTAGACAAAAAGGTCCTAAGCTTAGTTCATGAGCTTAGGGCATTACAAAAAGGATATTGTTCTTAAACATTACAAGATAAAATAAAATGCATAAACATAAATAATGTTTGATCATTGATGTTGTAAAATAAGGAGTGCAAGTGTAACCAAACTACCTTGCACATTGTGGCAAGATCACCACATTTCAACAGTGGACATGAGAACTGTTTTGGAGTCAATACAGCAGGTTAGTGCTCAAGTTGAGCATGTGAATCAAAGAGTGGGAAGACTAAAAGCCTCACAAGGAATTCTGAATACAAAAAATAGGCAAGAATTCCATGTAGGCCGAGGCCGAGGACGAGGAGGTCGCGAGAGACCGAGAGAGGAATTTGATGAGGAGCCATTCGGTGGAGACTTTGAAGAAGGTATGGATGAAAATTTTGCTGTCCACGATAGAGCTGGCCGTGTAAGATATAGGAGGGAAGATACAGATGATGATTTGGGAAATATCAAGGTTAACATCCCACCTTTTATGGGTAAAAGTGATCCCGAAGCTTATTTGGTGTGGGAAGAAAAAATGGAGATGATTTTTTACTGCCACAACTATTCGGAAGGTAAGAAGGTGAAGTTGGCAGCAATGGAGTTTGGACATTATGCACTCCAATGGTGGACCAATGAGCAAAATACCCGAAGGAGAGTTGGTGATGATTTAATCTCGACATGGCGACAAATGAAAGGAGCCATGAGGAAACGATTTGTGCCATCCCATTACCATAGGTTGCTGCATCAAAGGCTTCAATCTTTGTCTCAAGGAAGTAGGTCTGTGGAGGATTATTACAAAGAGATGGAGATGTTAATGATGAGGCTGAATATGAATGAGGATAGGGAGGCAACAAAAGCAAGATTTCTTGGAGGGTTAAACCGTGACATTACCAACCAACTTGAGTTACAACAATACTTGGAATTGGAGGAGATGTTGCATGTAGCAATTAACCTTGAGAACCAATTCAAGAGGAGGGTGTTAGCACACGGTTTGGAAGAGTTTCTAGCAGTGGGAGGATAAGTTCAAGCGGCTGGAAAAACAATTCCACTTATTAAAGCAAGCTGAAGCCGAAACTTGGTGAAGAAACTACCAACCGGCCAAGAAAAGAAAGTAAAGCCAAATCTACCCAAGCCATTAAAGGTGAGGTAAAATCTGAACCTAAACCTCAAAAGTCAAGAGAAATTATTTGTTTGAAGTGCCAAGGAAGAGGATGCCTGAATAGAAGGATAATGGTAATTAAGGGTAATGGAGAGGTGGAATCCGAGAGTGAGGCTAGTGAGGCTGAAATCGAACAAGAAGATGAAGGAGTTGATGATGAGGCCGAATCATTAAACACATCAAATGTTGAGCTAAATTTGGTCTCCAGGAGGGTAGTTGCTGTTTACAAGGATGAAGAACAAATTCAACATGAGAACATCTTCCACACTCGTTGTGAAATACAAGGTAAAATTTGTAGCATGATTATAGATAATGGGAGTTGTACTAATGGAATAAGTAACCTTGTTGTTGATAAATTGGGCTTAAAAACAATAAAACATCCTGAACCATATAGATTACAATGGCTTAATGATAGTGGTGAGATGAAAGTAAACAAACAAGCCAAAGTAAAATTTAGTATAGGTAGATATGAGGATGTAGTTTTATGTGATATTGTACCCATGATTGCTGGACATATACTATTAGGTAGGCCATGGCAATTTGATAAAGATGCTACTCATTTGGGTGGAGAAAATAGTATTGTTTTCAGGTTCAAAAGGAAGAAGGTCATGCTGGAACCATTATCTCCTAAAGAAGTTTACAAAGACCAATTACAAATGCAACAAAGGAGAGAAGCCGAAAAGCTTAAGGAAAAAGCAAGTATGGCACCAACGGCATCATCATCCTTTCAAGAAGGTAAGATTGAGGTTGCTGATCAAGGTAAGGTTTCTAAGGCTCATATTGAGTGGAAAGATCAAGGGAAAACCGAAAGAGAGGGGAAAGGAAGTGGCAAACCCGAGAGCTTGGAGAAGGAAGAGAAATCCGAAGGTTTGCGCCAATCCAAGGTAAAAAAAGAAAAAAAAAAAAAAGGTTAAGTAGCAATTTTTATTTGAGTTTGGGGGATATTAATAAGGTTATTCAGTGTAAGAAACTTTTGCTGGTCATGATTTATAAAGAAAATTATTTTAATGATCAAACTAACTTTGAAGAACTTGAATTGTCAAGTTCAATGATTTCTCTTTTGAAGGAATTTGGAGATGTCTTCCCAAATGAGATTCCAAGTGGACTACCACCTATTCGAGGGATAGAACATCAAATCGACTTTGTTCCAGGGGCTGCCATACCAAATAGACCAGCTTATAGAAGCAATCCCGAAGAAACAAAGGAGCTGCAAAGGTAAGTGATTTACTTGATAAAGGATACATTCGTAAGAGTTTAAGTCCATGTGCTGTTCCTATTTTGTTGGTACCTGAAAAGGATGGCTCTTGGAGAATGTGTATTGATTGTAGGGCTATAAATAACATTACCATCAAATATAGACATCCCATTCCTAGATTAGATGATATGCTTGATGAGTTGCATGGTGCTTGCATGTTTACAAAAATTGATCTTAGGAGTGGTTATCACCAAATTAGGATGAAAGAAGGTGATGAATGGAAAACCGCATTCAAAACTAAATGTGGGCTATATGAATGGTTTGTTATGCCTTTTGGATTATCCAATGCACCTAGTACTTTTATGAGGCTTATGAATCATGTAATGCGTCCATTTATTGGTAAATTTGTGGTTGTTTATTTTGATGGCATTCTAATATATAGCTGAAATTTGGATGACCATGTAGATCAACTTAGGCAAATTTTGCAAGTTCTTAGAAAGGAAAGATTGTTTGGTAACATTAAAAAATGTGAATTTTGCAAAGATGAGCTTGTGTTTCTAGGATTTGTAGTAAGTGTTGCAGGAATCAAAGTTGACCAAGCTAAGGTGAAAGCAATCCAAGAGTGGCCGGTTCCTACTTCTATCACCCAAGTGAGGAGCTTTCATGGCTTGGCAAGCTTTTATAGAAGATTTGCTTCTGGATATTTGGATTTTGGGTGCTTAAATTATTTGGATTAAAATCAGCTAAAGGATTTGATACAAAACTTGAATTATAAAGAACAACAACCAACAACTTTTCTATATTTTTGTTCTCTTTGATTCTTGTTCGTATTTGAATTTTTTTTTCTGGAATTTTATTCTTGACCTCCTAATCTACTACCATCTGGTGCAATTTCCAAAAATTCCAACGTTTTCCCATTATTTTATGTTTTCTTGTCTAGAAAGCCGAAAAATTAGGATTTGTTGGATTTTTTCGGTATTGCCTACTTTTTGCTTACTGTTTGTTGATAAGTTTAATTAAAACATACTAGTGATCTAATTGCTGTTTTGTGGGTGTTTTAATTAGAACTTTGAGATAATTGATTGAGTGGAAAAAGGCAAGAGTGTGTGAGCTTAAAAGAGGGTAAAAGTCAAAATAAGTGTGTAAACACGAGTGTCGAGTCCTCATTTGAGTGAAACACGTAAGGGAGTGAAATTGTAAGGTCCTATTTTATTTCTATTGCATTATTATACTAACATGACAGAATCAAAATGAGGAGAGAAGAGCCACCCTTGAGGATCAATGAGGAAGAGTCTGTAGCATTCCATGGCGATGCCCAAGCTACCGGGAGTGGAGACCAAGTGGACATGAGAGCTGTTTTGGAGTCAATACAGCGGGTTAGTGCTCAAGTTGAGCATGTAAATCAAAGAGTGGGAAGACTAGAAGCCTCACAAGGAATTATGAACACAAGAAATAGGCAAGAATTCCATGAAGGTCGAGGTCGAGGACGAGAGGCCATGAGAGACCGAGAGAGGAATTTGAAGAGGAGAATTTCGATGGAGACTTTGAGGAAGGCATGGACGAAACCTTTGCTGTCCAAGAGAGAGCTGGCCGAGGAAGATATAGGAGGGAAGATACAAATGATGATTTGGGAAATATCAAGGTTAACATCCCACCTTTTATAGGTAAAAGTGATCCCGAAGCTTATTTGGAGTGGGAAGAAAAAATGGAGATGATTTTTTATTGCCACAACTATTCAGAAGGTAAGAAGGTGAAGTAGGCAGCAATGGAGTTTGGACATTATGCACTCCAATGGTGGACCAATGAGAAAAATACCCGAAGGTGAGTTGGTGATGATTTAATCTCGACATGGTGACAAATGAAAGGAGCCATGAGGAAACGATTTGTGCCATCCCATTACCATAGGTTGCTGCATCAAAGGCTTCAATCTTCGTCTCAAGGAAGTAGGTCTGTGGAGGATTATTACAAAGAGATGGAGATGTTAATGATGAGGCTGAATATGAATGAGGATAGGGAGGCAACAATGGCAAGATTTCTTGGAGGGTTAAACCATGACATTGCCAACCAACTTGAGTTACAACAATACTTAGAATTGGAGGAGATGTTGCATGTAGCAATTTAGCTTAAGAACCAATTCAAGAGGAGGGGTGTTAGCACACGGTTTGGAGGAGTTTCTAGCAGTGGGAGGATAAGTTCAAGTGGCTGGAAAAACAATTCCACTTATGAAAGCAAGCTGAAGCCGAAACTTGGTAAAGAAACTACCAAGTGGCCAAGAAGAGAAATTAAAGCCCAATCTGCCCAAGCCATTAAAGGTGAGGTAAATTCTGAACCTAAACCTCAAAAGTCAAGAGAAATTATTTGTTTGAAGTGCCAAGGAACAGGACATATAGCCAGCCAATGCCCGAATAGAAGGATAATGGTAATTAAGGGTAATGGAGAGGTGGAATCCGAGAGTGAGGCTAGTGAGGCTGAAATCAAACAAGAAGATAAAGGACTTGATGATGAGGCCGAACCATTAAACACATCAAATGTTGAGCTAAATTTGGTCTCCAGGAGGGTACTTGCTGTTTACAAGGATGAAGAACAAATTCAACGTGAGAACATCTTCCACACTCGTTGTGAAATACAAGGTAAAATTTGTAGCATAATTATAGATAGTGGGAGTTGTACTAATGTAATAAGTAACCTTGTAGTTGATAAATTGGGTTTAAAAACAATAAAACATCCTGACCCATATAGATTACAATGGCTTAATGATAGTGGTGAGATGAAAGTAAACAAACAAGCCAAAGTAAAATTTAGTATAGGTAGATATGAGGATGTAGTTTTATGTGATATTGTAGCCGTGATTGCTGGACATATACTATTAGGTAGGACATGGCAATTTGATAAAGATGCTACTCATTTTGGTCGAGAAAATAGTATTGTTTTCAGGTTCAAAGGGAAGAAGGTCAAGCTGGAACCATTATCTCCTAAAGAAGTTTACAAAGACAATTACAAATGCAACAAAGGAGAGAAGCCGAAAAGCTCAAGAAAAAAGCAAGTATGGCACCAACGGCTTCACCATCCTTTTAAGAAGGTAAGATTGAGGTTGCTGATCAAGGTAAGGTTTCTAAGGTTCATATTGAGTGGAAAGATCAAGGGAAAACCGAAAGAGAGGGGAAAGGAAGTGGCAAACCCGAGAGCTTGGAGAGGGAAGAGAAATCCGAAGTTTTGCGCCAATCCAAGGTAAAAAAAGAAAAACAAAAAAAAGAAAGGTTAAGTAGCAATTTTTATTTGAGTTTGGGGGATATTAATAAGGTTATTGAGTGTAAGAAACCTTTTCTGGTCATGATTTATAAAGAAAATTATTTTAATGATCAAACTAACTTTGAAGAACTTGAATTGCCAAGTTCAATGATTTCTCTATTGAAGGACTTTGGAGATGTCTTCCCAAATGAGATTCCAAGTGGACTACCACCTATTTGAGGGATAGAGCATCAAATTGAATTGTCCCAGGGGCTACCATACCAAATACACCAGCTTATCGGAGCAATCCCGAAGAAACAAACGGTATATTCGTGAGAGTTTAAGTCCATGTGCTGTTCCTGTTTTGTTGGTACCTAAAAAGTATGGTTCTTGGAGAATGTGTATTGATTGCAGGGCTATAAATAACATTACCATCAAATATAGACATCCCATTCCTAGATTAGATGATATGCTTGATGAGTTGCATGGTGCTTGCATGTTTACAAAAATTAGGATGAATGACGGTGATGAATGGAAAACCGCATTTAAAACTAAATATGGGCTGTATGAATGGTTAGTAATGCCTTTTGGATTATCCAATGCACCTAGTACTTTCATGAGGCTTATGAATTATGTAATGCGTCCATTTATTGGTAAATTTGTGGTTGTTTATCTTGATGACATTCTAATATATAGCTGAAATTTGGATGACCATGTGGATCAGCTTAGGCAAGTTTTGCAAGTTCTTAGAAAGGAAAGATTGTTTGCTAACATTAAAAAATGAGAATTTTGCAAAGATGAGCTTGTGTTTCTAGGACTTGTAGTAAGTGCTGCAGGAATCAAAGTTGACCAAGCTAAGGTGAAAGCAATTCAAGAGTGGCCGGTTCCTACTTCTATCACCCAAGTGAGGAGCTTTCATGGCTTGGTAGGCTTTTATAGAAGATTTGTCAATGATTTTAGTACTATAGCAGCACCATTGAATGAATTTGTCAAGAAGAATGTTGGCTTTAAATGGGGGGAAGTACAAGAAAAATCTTTTAATTTGTTGAAAGAAAAATTGTGTAATGCACCTTTGTTAGTTTTGCCAAATTTTTCTAAGACTTTTGAAATTGAGTGTGATGCTTTGGGTGTAGGTATTAGAGCTGTCTTAATGCAAGAAGGAAGACCCATAGCCTACTTTAGTGAAAAACTAAATGGAGCTGCCCTAAACTACCCGACTTATGGCAAGGAGATGTATGCTTTGGTGAGGGCTTTGGAGATGTGGTAGCATTATCTCATGCCAAAGGAGTTTGTGATTCATACGGATCATGAGTCTTTGAAGCATATCAAGGGTCAAGGAAAGCTCAACCGAAGGCATGCCAAGTGGATTGAATTTATTGAAACCTTTCCATATGTGATCCGTTACAAAAAATGTAAGGAAAATGTGGTTGCCGATGCATTATCCCGAAGGTATGTACTCTTTTCTATCTTAGATGCTAGATTGCTTGGATTTTAACAATTGAAAGAACCTTATGAGCATGATAGTGACTTTGGAGAAATTTTTAGAACCTGTTTGAAACATGGATTTAATAAATTTTACATATTTAAGGGATATTTGTTTAAGGAAAACAAACTTTGTGTGCCTAATTGTAGTATTAGGGAATTATTGGTTCGGGAATGACATGGGGGTGGTTTAATGGGTCATTTTGGTGTTTTAAAAAATTTATCCTTGTTGCAAGAACATTTTTATTGGCCTAACATGAGGAGAGATGTTGAGAGAATTTGTGAAAGATGTTTGAAATGCCGAAAAACAAAATCAAAACTGAAGCCGCATGGATTGTACAAGCCTTTGCCGATTCCTACCTATCCTTGGGTAGATTTGTCTATGGATTTTATTCCTAGGTTGCCTAGGTCAAGGACAGATAAGGATTCAATATTTGTTGTAGTAGATAGGTTTTCTAAGATGGCACATTTTATTGCATGTAACAAAACTGATGATGCATCCAATATTGCTAATTTATTTTTCAAGGAAATTGTGAGATTGCATGGAATGCCAAGAACTATTGTTTTGGATAGGGATGCTGCTAAGTCATAATCAAGAGGGGTTGCCCATATATAAAGAAGCAAGGCCTGTTTTACTCATACAAGCAATAGAAGCCAAAACAGGCCCGGGTGACGCTTTTGGTGACAATATGGAGGGACTTCACAATAAGCTTATTTGGCATTTCACAAAGACTATTGAAGCTGATTTGGAGTCCAATTGGATCAAAGAAGGGTCATTACCAACATAGCTGAAAATTACCATTTTTAGTTTCCTAATTTGTTTTTACTTTTTGTTTTAGGAAACTACCATTACTTTTGGGTTTTTATTTATTTATTTTCTGGACAAATAACTTTAGGAAAGTTTTTATTTTATTCTTTCCATTGTAAATTAATTAATTCCTAATTTAATATAAAGGAATTAATTAATCAAACTTAGATTAAGAAAGGAAGTAAAGTTTCGGCCAACTATGATTCTTTATGTGTGTGGCCGGTTTTACCTTGGGTTTTTAGGGTTTATTTTGTTTCTTTGAAAGCCTATTTAAAGGCTTATTTTTCAATAAGAGCACAACTTTGATTTGATTAAGAAAATACTTGTGAGATTAATTATCTCTTTGTTCTTTGAGAACACCTAAAACACCATTAGAGAATTGGTTGTTTTAGCTTGACTTATCAATAGGTTTTCCATCCCCTATTGTAGCGTCTACATTATACCAAGGTTTCTAACCACAGGTTGGTTAGGGGTTGAGGTCAATTCCATTAGAACTTGAAATTAATTAAGATCCGAGCTAATATAATATGGGTTTAGGAGCAGGTCGTCCTAGGTTCGTATCAGTTTGTGGATGACAAGTAGTTGAAAATAAAAGCTTAGTACCTAACTTAGCCCACAAAAGTTTCCAAAAATAACTTAAAAACTTAGCATCCCTATCCGAAACAATAGTCTTAGGCATTCCATGCAATCTCACAATTTCTTTAAAAAATAAGTTAGCAACATTAAATGCATCATCGGTTTTATTACATGCAATAAAATGTGCCATCTTATAAAATATATCCACAACAACAAAGATTGAATCCCTACCTATCCTAGACATAGGCAAACCAAAAATAAAATCCATGGAGAAATCCACCCATGGAAAGGTTGGAATTGGCTATGGCATGTAAAGACCATGCAACATCAACCTAGATTTGGCTTTTTGGCATTTCAGGCATCTTTTACATATTCTCTATACATCTCTCATGATGTTAGGCCAATAAAAGTGTTCGTGCAGCAAAGAAAAAGTTTTTAAAATACCAAATGACCCATTAAACCACCACCATGACCTTCCCTAACTAGTAATTCCCGAATACTACAATTAGTCACACATGTTTGCTTTTCATAAACAAATACCCCTCAAAGATGTAAAAATGATTAAATCCATGCTTTGTATAGTTACTAAAGATTTCCCCAAAGTCACTATCATGCTCATACAGAACCTTTTTTTGTTCAAAACCAAGCAATCTAGCATCAAAGCTAGAAAATAGTACATACCTTCAGGATAATGCATCGACAACCACATTTTCCTTACCTTTCCTGTAGTGAATCACATATGGAAAGGTCTCAATGAATTCAATCCACTTGGCATGTCGTTGATTAAGCTCCCCTTGGCCCTTGATGCTTCAATGACTCATGATCTGTGTGAATCACAAACTCCTTCGGCATCAAGTAATGCTACCGCGTTTCCAAAGCTCTCAGCAAAGCATACATCTCTTTGTCATAGGTCGAGTTGTTTAATGCAGCTCCATTTAATTTCTCACTAAAGTAGGCTATGAGTCTTCCTTCTTGCATTAGAATAGCTCCAATACCTACACCAGAAGCATCACACTCAATTTCAAAAGTCTTAGAAAATTTTGGCAAAACTAGTAAAGGTGCATTGGTTAATCTTTCTTTGAACAAACTAAAAGATCTTTCTTGTACTTCCCCCCATTTGAATCCAACATTCTTCTTTACAACTTTATTCAAAGGCACTGCGATGGTACTAAAGTCCTTAACCAATCTTAGATAGAAACTAGCCAATCCATGAAAGCTCCTTACTTGAGTGATAGATGTTGGTGTTAGCCACTCTTGGATTGCTTGGACTATAGATTGATCACCTTTGATTCCTGCAGCGCTTACTACAAATCCTAGAAAAACAAGCTCATCTTTGCAAAAATCACACTTTTTCATGTTAGCAAATAATCTTTCCTTCCTAAGAATATTTAAAACTTGCCTAAGATGCCCCACAAGTTCATCAAGATTTCGGTTGTACGCTAAAATATCATCAAAATACACAACCATAAATTTACTGATAAATGGACGCATAACATGATTCATAAGCCTTATGAAAGTACTAGGTGTATTAGTTAAGCCAAAAGGCATGACTAACCATTCATACAGCCCATATTTATTTTTAAATGCAGTCTTCCATTCATCACCTTTTTTCATTCTAATTTGATGGTATCCACTCCTAAGATCAATTTTAGAAAACATGCAAGCACCATGCAATTCATCAAGCATATCATCTAATCTAGGAATTGGATGTCTATATTTAATGGTGATATTATTTATAGCAAAACAATCGACACACATATGCCATGAACCATCTTTTTTACGCACTAACAAAATAGGAACAGCACATGCACTCGTACTCTCATGAATGTAACATTTTTTTAGAAATTCACTTATCTACCGTTGTAGCTCCTTCATCTCCTCAGGATTACTTCTATATGCAGGTCTATTTGGCATGAAAGCCCCTTGGACAAAGTGAATTTGATGCTTAATCCCTCCAACAGGTGGTAATCCATTTGGAATTTCATCCGGGAAAACATCAACAAATTCCTGTAAAAGAAAAGTGATGGAACTTGGAAATTCAAGTTTTTTAAGGTTAGCTTGTTCATTTAAATAAGCATATTTATAAATCATAACCAACAAGGGTTTATTATTCAAAAATGCTTTTTTAACATCACTCAAGCTTAGATAAAAATTCTTTTTATTCTTTTCTTTTCTCTCTCGTTCCTTCCCACTCACAAATTCAATGGTTTTTATGTCACTCTTGGCTTTTACACTAAATTCCTCACTTAAAGATTTATTATAATTCTTCCACTCAACCTGGGTTTTAGAGGACTTACCTTCGACAGCAAGCTCACCTTTTCCCTCCTGAATGAATGGTGAAACTGTTGGTACCATACTAGCCTTCTCTTTGAGTCTTTCGGCTTGCCTCCTTTGTTGTATTTGCAATTAGTCTCTAAAAACCTCCTTCGAGGTCAATGGATCCAGCTTAACCATTTTACCTTTAAAATTAAAAACAATGGAGTTCTCTCTCCCATAATGTAAGGCATCTTTATCAAATTGCCATGGCCTCCTCAACAATATATGATCAGCATGCATAGGCAACATCCACATATTTATCTATCCTAATTTTTACTTTGGCTTGTTTATTTACTTTCATCTCTTCACTATAATTAACCTATTGTAATTGATATGGTTCTGGATGTTTAATACATTTGCACAACTTCCACTATCTATAATCATATGACACATGTTAGCTTGAATTTCGCATCGGGTGTGGACGGTGTTCTCTCTTTGAATTTGATCCTCATCTTTGTATACAATAAGGACCCTCCTTGCAATAGAACCTTACCAAATCACTCCCTTACGTGTTTCACATAAATAAGGTCTCAACATTCGTGTTTATACATTAATTTTATCTTTTCAGTCCTATTTTAGGCTCACACTCTCTTGCATTTTTCCACTCAAAGAATTATCTCAAATTTCTAATTAAAACGCTCTTAAGCAGCCACAAGATCTGATGTGAATCCGTTCGTGCCCATACAACCGACAACTCGCTAAGTTGCTGATCCGATATGGATGAAGACCGGGCCAACCACTAGAGCTCAAGCTAAGAGGTTTAGAGAAAAATTTGATGCCTTTATCCAGGGAATAATTAATTTTCAAGAGCACTTGTCCATACTCGAAGATCGAAGACCTGTTTTTGGCATACAAGTGGTCGAAGCCGATACTGACCCGAGTAGCAGTTTTGGTGCATTTATAAAATCCGGGTAACAAGAAATGGTTCCAACTCTTTATCAATTCAATAAATATCACTAAGAGGTCATGGAAACAAGTCAAGGCAGAAGTAAAACCAACTTCTACAGACTTGTACGGACAGCTTCAAAATTTGGCCAAAAATTGATGTATCGCTTGCTGACTTTACTGTATTTTGTTGAGTTGGATTTTTGTCTTTCCTCCAAGCAAGGGCAACGTGTGGGACTCCATAATAATCCTATTTGACATCCTACAAAGCATATAGAAGTTGATTTGGAGCTCAAATTGGTCAAAGTCATCTTATTCAAAAAGCTAATATTTCAATTTCCTAATTTGATTCTACTTTTTGTTTTAGGAAATTACCATTACTTTATTTATTTATTTATTTATTTTCTAGAAAAATAAGTTTAAGAAAGTTATTATTTTATTATTTTCATTGTAAATTAATTAATTCCTAATTCAAACTAAAGCAATTAATTAATCCAAATTAGATTAGGAAACGAGGAGACTTTCGGCCATATTAGGATTCTTCATTGCATGGCCGCTTTTTTCCTTTTTGTTTTAGGGTTTTATTTTGTTTTCTCTTAGCCTATAAAAGGGCTTGTTTTTTAGGAAGAACACACCATTAATAATATCCAAAATTTATTTTGTGAGATTCAATTTCTCTTTATTCTTTTGAACACCTAAAACACCATTAGAGAGTGAGTGTTTTAGTTTGACTTATCAATAGGATTTCCATCACCTATTGTGGCGTCTTCATTATATACCAAGGTTTCTAATTACAAGTTGGTTAAGGGTCAATGGGACCATTAAAACTTGAACATAGTTAGATCTGGGCTAATATAAAATGGGTTTAGGAGCAGGTCATTCTAGGTTCGTATTATTTGGTATCAGAGCCAAATTTTGTTCAGGTTTGATCTATCTTTATTTGCTTTACTTGTTTTTGTGTTAATCTTCAATTTTGGCTTCAGGCTAGGGTTGCTTCTATCATCATACACGTTCTGCATTATTTTTTTATAAAAAATTCATTCCTTGTTGAATTAGGATTTCATAATTTTATCGTATTTTTGTTTCCTAGTTTGTTGGTTTTTTCTCGTCATTGTTCTTGTTAATTTTGGTCTTTTTCTCCTTTGCTTTTTTAGTCTTAAATATTTTCATTCATATATACAAAAAAAAAAAAAAAAAAAGCTGAACAGATTAAAAAAAAAAAAAGTGCACAATTTGTATTTTGTTTGGGAGGTCACGGGTTTGGTGATTATTTATTGTTGATTCTTGCTACTGCAGTTGTTTTATGATCTTTGAGTGAAAAACCAAAAAAAAAAAAAAAAAAGGAAGAAGAAAAGCCGAATTAAAAAAATAATAATAATAATTTCGGTTTGTTGAAATTTGTTGCTGGAAATTTATTGGAGCTGCTGTTTTGTTGATTATTTATTCAATATTTGGAGTTTCTGGACAATTATTTTTGTTGCTGGATATTTCAATTTTGGGTGCTTAAATTATTTGGATTAAAATTAGTTAAAGGAATTGATACAAAACTAGAATTACAAGAACAACAACCAACACTATTCTTTAATTTTGTTCAAATTGATTCTTGTTGGAGTTTGAATTTCTTTCTCTACAATTTCATTCTTGGATTACTAATTTCTTACCATCTAGTTCAGTTCTTATTAATTCCAAAATTTTCTTGTTGATTTGCCTTATTTTGCCTAGAAAAGCCGAAAACTAGGTTTTGTTAATTCATTCGGTATTGCTTTCTTTTTGCTACTGTTTTGTTGATAAGTTTAACTAAAACATACTTGTGGCCTAATTTCTGTTTTGTGGGTGTTTTACTTAGAACTTCAAGATAATTCATTGAGTGGAAAAAGGAAAAAGTGTGTGAGCTTAAAAAAGGGTGAAAGACGAAACTAGTGTAAAAACATGAGTGTCGAGACCTTGATTGAGTGAAACACGTGAGGGAGTGATATTTGGTGAGAATTTATTTTATTTTGCATTATTTATACTAGAATGGCAGATTCAAGGTTGAGGAGAGGAGATCCACCACTAAGAATTAATGAAGAAGAATCCATAGAATTCCATGGTGATTCCCGAGTTACGGAAAGTGGTGAGCAAATGGACATGAGGGCTGTCTTGGAACAAATGCAGCTGATGAATGCTCAATTTGAATACATAAATCAAAGGATGGACAGAATAGAAGCATCTCATGGTGGACCAAATTTGAGGCAAGAGTTCCATGGAGGTTGAGGTTGAGGTCGAGGAGGCCGTGGACAACCTAGAGAGGAGTTTGAAGAGGAAAATTTTAGAGATGATTTCGAGGAAGGAATGGACGAAACACTTGCTGTCCAAGAGAGGCTAGGCCATGGGAGACATAGGAGAGAGGAAGTAGATGATGATCTTGGCAACATCAAGGTAAACATACTACCTTTCATGGTGAAAAGTGACCTGGAAGCTTACTTGGAATGGGAAGAGCGTATGGAGATGATCTTTGATTGCCACAACTATTCGGAGGCTAAGAAGGTGAAATTGGCAGCAATGGAATTTGGACATTATGCATTCCAATGGTGGACCAATGAGCAAAACATCCGAAGGAGAGTTGGTGATGACTTGATCACTACATGGTGACAAATGGAAAGAGAGCATGGGAAAGCGGTTTGTACCATCACATTATCATAGGTTACTGTATCAAAAACTTCAATCTTTATCTCAAAGAACTAGGTCCATGGAGGATTATTACAAGGAGACGGAGATGCTTATGATGAGATTGAGCATGAATGAAGATAGTAAGGCAACCATGGCAAGGTTTCTTGGTAGTTTGAATTGGGAAATAACCAATCAACTATAATTGCAACAATATATGGAATTGGAGGAGATGTTGCATATGGCTATTAAACTAGAGCATCAATTAAAGAGGAAGGGTGTAGGCTCATGGTTTAGGGGTGTTTCCAATAGTGGAAGATCAAATCCAAGTGCTTGGAGAAGCAATCCCATCTATAATTCAAAGCCAAAATTGAAACTTGGTGAAGAAAGTTCCAATCGGCCAAAAAGGGAGTCTGAAACCAAATATGTCCAAGCACCAAAGAATGAGGTAAAATCTGATCCTAAACCTTCATGATCAAGAGAAATTATTTATTTTAAGTGCCAGGGATGAGGACACATCGCTAATCAATGCCCGAATAGAAGGATCATGGTGTTGAAGGGTAATGGTGAGCTAGAATCAAAAATGAGGAAAGTGGTGATGAAACTGAGCAAGAGGAGGAGGAAGAGCTTGAAAGTGAGGCCGAAACTTTTAATGCTTCCCATGCTGAATTAAGCTTGGTTTCTAGGAGAGTGCTGGCTGCATACAAAGATGAGGATGAAATTCAAAGAGAGAACATCTTCCACACCCGATGTTAAATCCAAGGTAAGATTTGTAGTATGATTATTGATAGTGGAAGTTGTACCAATGTAATTAGTAATCTTGTGGTAGATTAATTAGGCTTGACAACAATTAAACATCTAGAACCTTATAGGTTATAATGGCTTAATGATAGTGGTGAGATGAAAGTTAATAAGCAAGCCAAAGTAATATTCAGCATTGATAAATATGTGGATGTGGTTTTGTGTGATATTGTGCCTATGCATGCGGGGAATATTTTACTTGATAGACCTTGGCAATTTGATAGAGATGCTATTCATTATGGTAGAGAGACTAGTATTGTTTTTAGATTTAAAGGTAAGAAGGTTAAGCTGGAGGCATTAACTCCTAAAGAGGTGTACAAAGATCAAATACAGATACAACAAAGGAGGGTGGTCAAACAACTCAAGGAGAGAACTAGCATGGCCCCCATGGCAACAACACCCATCCAAGGAGTCCAAGCCGCGCACACCAACCAGGTAAGTGCTCTAAGGCTCAAATTGACTAGAAAAATCATGGGAAAGTCGAAAGTGAGGTGAGAAGGGGAGAGAAACTCGAGATGTGAGAGAAGTCAGAAAAGCCGTGAGTGAAAGCCAAATCCAGGGGAATAAAGAAAAAGAACGAAAAGAGAGGAAAAATAAAAAAAATTTATTTGAGTTTTGGGAATGTTAATAATGCTATCTTGAGTTAGAAACCATTTCTATTCATTAATCATAAATATGCTTATTTAAAAATGTTTTTGTTGTATAGAACTTTATCTGCCTTGTTGAGAGCTTTACCTTGTCGAAATTTCAAAATTTGGAAGAGATTATTTGCTAACTTTAAAAAGTGTAATTTTGGCTATAATACGCATGTATTTTTAGATTTTGTTGTGTTCATGTTTGACCTAGAAGATTGGATTTGGTTGCACATAAGAAAGGAAAGGTTTCCGAAGCAACAAGTCAAAACTTATGCCTTGAGGGGATGGACTTTTCCAAATTTTCAACGAAGCAATGAAAATGCCAACAAACTTTACTTACTAGGTAAGTACAATGTTGTGCCACATTTAATGTTGCTAAATTATATCCTTTTTTTGAAGGTGATGATCTTAATTTGAGGACAAATCCTTCTTAAAACAAGGGGAATGATGCAAATCCGTTCGTGCTCGCACAACCAATAACCAGCTAGGTTGCTAATCCAATACGGATGAAGAACGGAAGAATCACTAGGGCTCAAGCTAAGAGGTTTAGGAAAACAAATTTCGCCTTTATCCAGGGGATAATTTATTTTCAAGAGTAGTTTTCCATACTCGAAGATCCAAGACTTGTTTTGGGCATACAAGTGGTGGAAGCCGACATGGACCTGTTGAAATGCGGTGATCTTGCCACAATGTGCAAGGTAGTTCGGTTACACTTGTATTTTTTGTTTTGCAACATCAAAGACCAAACATTATTTATGTTTATGCATTTTATTTTATCTTGCAATGTTTAAGAACAATATCCTTTTTGTAATGCCCTAAAGTTTAGGGCCTTTTTGTCTAGTTGCTGGAATTGTATTTTTCGGCAACATAAGTCAACTTCCTTGGATGACGTTTGAACAAGGTTTCAGATTTGGATCTAACTTTTGGATATAATAAGATAGAAATTTAGAGGAAACAGCAGCAAAAAGAATGGCCCAATTTGGAGCTAGGAAGGCTGAGTTAAGCCCTAAACAATTTGACCCTTGTGCAGTTTTGTTGCCCAGAAATCTAGGCAAAACTGCCTCGGGTTTGATTATTTTTTGAATGGGAAACTGGACTTTGTTTTATCTGATTTTTGGCTAGAACTCAGTTAAATATTCATAGAGGCTTCCCTCCAATTTTCAAGTCAAATGGAGCTGGCTTTCAAATTCAAATGCTTAGACAAGCCGGACTGCCCATTAAAGAAGGTTTCTTGCATGCCCAGCATATTAATTAAAATTAGTTGAGGTAGTTTGGCTTGGTTGGTTACTTTTAATGCTTTTGTATTTATTGCTCAATATGGAAGCATGTCTTATTGCCTTTTTGATGTATTTAAAAGTATGAAAATTGTAATGAAAAAAAGAGGAAGAAATATTCAAAAAAAAAAAAAAAAGCAAAAATTTTGAAACACAACAATTTCGGCTCTCTCGCTTTCAACTACTACATTTGCTTTCTTCTTCTTCCCAAAAGCTAACAACCTTCTCAAGAATCCC
The DNA here is from genome assembly GCF_031755915.1 of Ziziphus jujuba. Taxonomy (NCBI): domain Eukaryota; kingdom Viridiplantae; phylum Streptophyta; class Magnoliopsida; order Rosales; family Rhamnaceae; genus Ziziphus; species Ziziphus jujuba. Next base: position 11,319,216 of record NC_083390.1, read on the forward strand.
AAATCTCCATTAAAACCAGAAACAAAACCTTAACAAACCCAAAAAACAAAATCAAGAACCAAGAACCAACAACAATCATTCTTGACTAACACCTTGAATGATTATGTTCTAGGGTACAACAACATAAACCTACACCAAATTCCATCATGGTATCAGAGCTTAGTGTAATTTTCTTAGGACCTTGTGAGCTTTCAACCTAGACCATTTCATTTGTGAGGGGATCCCCCACCTAAAGCCTTCCAACAGAAACCAAAAAGGCTAGTTGAAACTCACCAAAACACCACCACTCGAGAGCTAGTTCTTGTGACCATTTTTCAAAACTTTTCAAAAACTTTTTTTTTCAAATGGCCTCACAATCCTTTGCAACCCCAACACCACCTAAGTTTGAAGGCCAAAACTATTCCATTTGGAGTATAAAAATAAAAGCCTACCTTCAAGCCTTTGGTTTATGGGAAGTCATATAAGAAGGTTATGTAGTGGAAGAGTTGAGAGCTAATGCAACCCAAGCACAAAGAAATGCACATGAGGCCGAAGTTGCCAAGGGGTTCAAGGCCCTCACTGCCTTGCACTCCTCCGTGAGTGATTCCATTTTTACAAAGATAATGTCATGCATAAGTGCTAGAGAGGTTTGGATAAAGCTTCAAGAGGCATTCCATGGAAGTACTAGAACACTGCAAATGCAAGTTTTAAACCTAAGAAGAGAGTTTGAGACCTTGAAGATGAAGGAGAATGAGCTTGTCAAGGATTTCATGGAAAGGATGCTGAAAGTGGTAAATCAAATTCTGGTCCTTGATGAGCAATTGACCGATCAAAGGGTAGTAGAGAAAGTATTGGTAAGCTTACCCGAAAGGTTTGAAGTTAAGATTTTCTCCCTTTAAGAATCTACAAATCTTAGTGAAATAACCTTGAGCGAGCTCATCAATGCTCTTCAAGCAACCGAACAAAGGAGAGCCATTAGAAAGGAGGAGACCATAGAGAGTGCATTCTATGGTGGCCACGGTAACAAAAAAAAGAATAAAGGAAGGAAGAGCAACAACACCAACCAAACTGGTTTTACAACTAACAACAACACAAACAACAACAAAAGCGGATGGAATCAACAACAACAACAACAACAACAAAGCCATCAAAACCGGGGAGGGCATCCACCTTGCCCTCATTGCAAGAAGCTTGGACATCCACCATCCAAGTGTTTTTGGAGGCCGAATGCATCTTGTGAAAGATGTGGAGGAAAAGGCCACATTGCCAAAGTATGCAAGAAAAGGAGACAACAAGCCAATGTGGTTAATGAAGAAGCCGAGAACCTATTTGTGGCCACATGCCTTAAGGCCACAAGTAGTGGTCTCGGTTGGCTTGTGGATAGTGGTTGCTCACACCACATGAGTTCCCAAAACAATGGTTTTATGGAGCTTGACCGAAACTACAAAACCAAAGTGAAGATTGGTGATGGCCGATTCATGGAAGTAGAAGGCAAAGGAGATGTGTGCTTGAATACCAAGGAAGGTACTAAAATTATAAAAGATGTGCTATATGTTCCTAGTTTGTGTGAAAACTTGCTTAGTGTAGCGCAATTGGTCGAAAGAGACTTTGCTTTAAATTTTGCAAAAGATGGATGTATTATACATGATGCTTGTGGTAATGAGCTGTTTAAGGTACCATTGAAGGACAAAAGCTATAGATTGGACCTAGTTAAGAATGAACAAGCCTTGAGCCAGTCCATTCGGATGTGTGTGGACCGATGAGTTTGTCATCAATTCGAGGTTGTAAGTACTTCCTAACCTTCATTGATGACTACTCAAGGATGTGATGGGTATATTTTCTACCAACCAAGTCACAAGTGCTTGAGAAGTTCATGAAATTCAAGAAGATGGTGGAAACCCAAAGCAATGCAAAGATGAAGTGCTTGAGAACCGACAATGGTGGAGAATATACAAGCTTGGCTATGGAGGATTTTTGCAAAGAAAATGGAATGGTGCATCAATTCACAACATGATACGAACCTAGGACGACCTGCTCCTAAACCCGTATTATATTAGCCCGGATCTTTAATTAAGTTCAAGTTCTAATGGAATGGACCTCAACCCCTAACCAACCTGTGGTTAGAAACCTTGGTATAATGTAGACGCCACAATAGGGGATGGAAAACCTATTGATAAGTCAACCTAAAACAACCAATTCTCTAATGGTGTTTTAGGTGTTCTCAAAGAACAAAGAGATAATTAATCTCACAAATATTTTCTTAATCAAATCAAAGTTTTTATTCATATTGAAAAATAAGCCTTTAAATAGGCTTTGAAAGGAACAAAGTAAACCCTAAAAACCCTAGGTAAAACAGGCCACACAATAAAGAGTTCTATGGTGGCCGAAATTCTCACTCCTTTACTAATCTAATTTGGATTAATTAATTCCTTTATTTTGAATTAGGAATTAATTAATTTACAATGAAAATAATAAAATAATAACTTTCCTAAACTTATTTTTCCAGAAAATAAATAAATAAAAACTAAAAAGTAATGGTAATTTCCTAAAACAAAAAGTAGAATCAAATTAGGAAACTATAATACTAGCTTTTTGACTAAGTTGACTTTGACCAATCTTTGACCAAATTGAGCTCCAAATCAGCTTCTAGATGCTTTGTAGGATGCCAAATAAACTGAATATGAAGGCCCACACGTTGCCCATGCTTGGAAAAATAAGAAAAGGCTAATACAGTAAAATACAATAAAGCCAGCAAGCAATACAGCAAATTCGGCCAAATTGTTGAAGCTGTCCGTACAAGCCCTTTTTGATTGCATTTGAGGCTGCTTTAACTTGATTACATGACCTCTTAGGCATATGTATTGAACCCATAAAGCATTGGAACCATTTCATGCTTCTCGGACTCCAAAAATGTACCAAAACCGTCACCCGGGTCCGTATCGGCTTCCACCACTTGGATGCTTAGAATAGGCTTTGTATCTTCAAGTATGGACAAGCTCTGTTGAGATTGATTACCCCCCTGTATAAATACTTCCCGGTTGTCCTTAAATCTCTTAATTTGAGCTCTTGTGATTGGCCTAGTCTTCATCCGTGTCAAGTCAGCACCCCAGCGGGTTATCAGTGGAGCGGGCTCGGGCGGAATCACATCATTCCCCTCCTCTTGAAAAGGATTTGTCCTCAAATTAACATCATCACCTGCAGCAAAAAGAGTTAAATCAGCAATATTAAATGCAGCACTCATGTTATACTCACCCGGTAAATCAAGCTTGTAGGCATTCTTGTTATTCAACTCCAAAACTTGAAAAGGTCTATCCATAGGCGGCATGAGCTTTGACTTTCTTTGTTTAGGAAACCTTTCCTTTCGTAAGTGCAACCAAACCAATTCTCCTGGGTCAAACACTATTACAACAAAATCTAGAAATACATGCTCATTATGGTAAAAATTACACTTTTTAAAGTTAGCAAACAATATTTCCCAAATTTTCAAATTACCACTAAGTAAAGCTCTCAACAATGCAGATAATGTTCTATGCAATAAAGACATCTTTAAATAAGTATCTTTAAAATTCATGGTCAGCAATGATTTCTTATTCATAATTACTTTATTAACATCACCAAAGCTAAGATAAAAATTTATATTTTTCCTTTCTTGTCTTCCTTTTCCTTTCCCACTCAATGCCATCTCACCTTCCTCACTCTCGGCTTTTGCACCAAATTTTTCACTCTTGGTTTTATTAAAATTTTTCCACACAACCTGAGTATTAGAAGACTTACCTTGGATAGCAAGCTCACCTTTTCCCTCTTGATTGGATGGTAGTCCACTTGGAATTTCATTTGGGAAGACATCTCCAAATTCCTTCAAAAGAGAAATCATTGAACTTGGCAATTCAAGTTCTTCAAAGTTAGTTTGATCATTAAAATAATTTTCTTTATAAATCATGACCAGCAAAGGTTTCTGACACTCAATAACCTTATTAATATCCCCTAAACTCAAATAAAAGTTGCTACTTGACCTTTCTTTTCTTTCTTTTTCTTTTTCCCCCTTGGATTGGCACAAACCTTCGGATTTCCCTTCCTTCTCCAAGCTCTCGGGTTTGCCACTCTCTTTCGCCTCTCTTTTGATTTTTCCTTGATCTTTCCACTCAATATGAGTCTTAGAAACCTTACCTTGATCAGCAACCTCATTCTTACCTCCTTGAAAGGATGGTGAAGCCGTTGGTGCCATACTTGCTTTTTCCTTAAGCTTTTCGGCTTCTCTCCTTTGTTGCATTTGTAATTGGTCTTTGTAAACCTCTTTAGGAGATAATGGTTCCAGCTTGACCTTCTTCCCTTTAAACCTGAAAACAATACTATTTTCTCGACCAAAATGAGTAGCATCTTTATCAAATTGCCATGGCCTACCTAATAGTATATGTCCAGCAATCATGGGTACAATATCACATAAAACTACATCCTCATATCTACCTATATTAAATTTTACTTTGGCTTGTTTATTCACTTTTATTTCACCACCATCATTAAGCCATTGTAATCTATAAGGTTCTGGATGTTTAATAGTTATTAAGCCTAATTTATCAACTACAATGTTACTAATTACATTTGTACAACTTTCACTATCAATAATCATACTACAAATCTTACCTTGAATTTCACATCGGGTGTGGAAGATGTTCTCTCTTTGAATTTCATCCTCATCTTTGTATGCAGCAAGTACTCTCCTAGAAAGCAAGTTTAATTTAGCATTGGATGCTTGCAAGGTTTCGGGTTCATCCTCCAAGTCCTCCTCCTCTTGCTTGGCTTCATCCTCACTTTCTTCACTTTTCGATTCTAGCTCGTCATTGCCCTTTAACACCATGATTCTTCTATTCGGACATTGGCTATCAATGTGTCCTCCTCCCTGGCACTTAAAACACACAACATCATGAGTTCTAGAAGGTTTAGGATCTAATTTTACCTCATTCTTTGGTGCTTGGACAGATTTGGTTCTAGTCTCCTTCCTTGGCCAGTTTGAACTTTCTTCTTTAACTTTCGGCTTTAGCTTGCTTTCATAGATGGGATTGTTCCTCCAGCCACTTGAATTGGACCTTCCACTGTAGGAAACACCTCCAAACCATGATCTTACACCCCTCCTCTTGAATTGACGCTCTAATTTAATAGCCACATGCAACATCTCCTCCAATTCCACATATTGTTGCAATTCTAGTTGATTGGCTATTTCACGATTCAAACCACCAAGAAACCTTGCCATGGTTGCTTCCCTATCTTCATTCAAGTTCAATCTCATCATAAGCATCTCCATCTCCTTGTAATAATCCTCCACGGATCCATGTCCTTGAGATAAAGATTGAAGTCTTTGATGCAGCAACCTATGATAGTGTGATGGTACGAATCGCTTCCGCATGGCTCCTTTCATTTGTCGCCATGTAGTAATCAAGTCATCACCAACTCTCCTTCGGGTGTTTTGCTCATTGGTCCACCATTGGAGTGCATAATGGCCAAACTCCATTGCTGCCAATTTCACCTTCTTAGCCTCCGAATAATTATGGCGGTCAAATATCATCTCCATTTTTTCTTCCCACTCCAAATATGCTTCGGGGTCACTTTTTCCCATGAATGGTGGGATGTTGATCTTGATATTGCTAAGATTGTCATCTGTTTCTTCCCTCCTATATCTTCCACGGCCAGCTCTCTCTTGGACAGCAAAGGTTTCGTCCATGCCTTTCCCAAAGTCTCCATCGAAATTCTCCTGCTCAAATTCCTTTCTCGGCCTCTCACGACCTCCTCGTCCTCCATGGAATTCTTGCCTATTTCTTGTGTTCGGCATTTCTTGTGAGGCTTCTAGCCTTCCCATTCTTTGATTCACATGCTCAACTTGAGCACTAACCCGCTGTATTGACTCCAAAACAGCTCTCATGTCCACTTGGTCTCCGCTCCCGGTAGCTCGGACATTGCCATGGAATGCTACGGACTCTTCCTCATTGATCCTCAAGGGTGGATCTCCTCTTCTTATTCTAGAATCTGCCATGTTAGTAAAATACTGCAAAAATAAAATAAATCCTCACAATATTCACTCCCTCACGTGTTTAACTCAAACAAGGTCTCGACACTCGTGTTTGCACACTAGTTTCGGCTTTTACCCTCTTTTAAGCTCACACACTCTTGCCTTTTTTCCACTCAATGAGTTATCTCAAAGTTCTAATTAAAACACCCACAAAACAGCAATTAGATCACTAGTATGTTTTAATTAAACTTATCAACAAACAGTAAGCAAAAAGTAGGCAATACCGAAAGAATCCAACAAATCCTAATTTTTTGGCTTTCTAGACAAGAAAACACAAAATAATGGGAAAACGTTGGAATTTTTGAAAACTGCACCAGATGGTAGTAGATTATGAGTTCAAGAATAAAATTCCAGAAAAAGAAATTCAAATACGAACAAAAATCAAATTGAACAAAAATATAGAATAGTTGTTGGTTGTTGTTCTTTGTAATTCAAGTTTTGTATCAAGTCCTTTAACTGATTTTAATCCAAAAAATTTAAGCACCCAAAATCCAAATATCCAGCAGCAAAAATAATTTCCCAGCAACTCAAATATTAAATAAATAATCAAAAAAACCAGCAGCTCCAACAAATTTCCAGCAAACAAATCAAACTCCAACTAACCGAAATATTTCTTTTTTTTTCTTTTTTTTTCCATTTTTTTTTTTATTTGGCTTTACCTCTTCTTTTTTTTTTTTTTTTTCTTTTCACTCACAGAACATAAACAACTGCAGTAGCAAGAATAATTACAAAAATTGCAATCCCAACTCCAAAACAAACACCAAACCCGTGACCTCCAAATAAACACAAATGTGCAGTTTTTTTTTTTTTTTTGTTAAATGTTGCCGCAAACATCTTTTTTTTTTTCTTGTTTTATTTTTTTTTTGAATATATGAATGCAAATATTTAAGACTAAAACAGCAAAGAAAAATCAACAAAAACCAAATTAACAAGAACAATGATAAAAGACAACCAACAAACTAGGAAACAAATATACGATAAAACTAGGAAATCCTAATTCAACTAGGAATGAATTTTTTTTTTTTTTTTAAGATGCTGAACGTGTATAGGATGGATGCAACCTTAACCTAATGCTAAAATTGCAGAATAACACAAAAACAAATAAAGCAAATAAAGATAGATCAAACCTGAACAAAATTGAGCTCTGATACCAAATGATACGAACCTAGGACGACCTGCTCCTAAACCCGTATTATATTAGCCCGGATCTTTAATTAAGTTCAAGTTCTAATGGAATGGACCTCAACCCCTAACCAACCTGTGGTTAGAAACCTTGGTATAATGTAGACGCCACAATAGGGGATGGAAAACCTATTGATAAGTCAACCTAAAACAACCAATTCTCTAATGGTGTTTTAGGTGTTCTCAAAGAACAAAGAGATAATTAATCTCACAAATATTTTCTTAATCAAATCAAAGTTTTTATTCATATTGAAAAATAAGCCTTTAAATAGGCTTTGAAAGGAACAAAGTAAACCCTAAAAACCCTAGGTAAAACAGGCCACACAATAAAGAGTTCTATGGTGGCCGAAATTCTCACTCCTTTCCTAATCTAATTTGGATTAATTAATTCCTTTATTTTGAATTAGGAATTAATTAATTTACAATGAAAATAATAAAATAATAACTTTCCTAAACTTATTTTTCCAGAAAATAAATAAATAAAAACTAAAAAGTAATGGTAATTTCCTAAAACAAAAAGTAGAATCAAATTAGGAAACTATAATACTAGCTTTTTGACTAAGTTGACTTTGACCAATCTTTGACCAAATTGAGCTCCAAATCAGCTTCTAGATGCTTTGTAGGATGCCAAATAAACTGAATATAAAGGCCCACACGTTGCCCATGCTTGGAAAAACAAGAAAAGGCTAATACAGTAAAATACAGTAAAGCCAGCAAGCAATACAGCAAATTCGGCCAAATTGTTGAAGCTGTCCGTACAAGCCCTTTTTGATTGCATTTGAGGCTGCTTTAACTTGATTCCATGACCTCTTAGGCATATGTATTGAACCCATAAAGCATTGGAACCATTTCATGCTTCTCGGACTCCAAAAATGTACCAAAACCGTCACCCGGGTCCGTATCGGCTTCCACCACTTGGATGCTTAGAATAGGCTTTGTATCTTCAAGTATGGACAAGCTCTATTGAGATTGATTATCCCCCTGTATAAATACTTCCAGGTTGTCCTTAAATCTCTTAATTTGAGCTCTTGTGATTGGCCTAGTCTTCATCCGTGTCAAGTCAGCACCCCAGCGGGTTATCAGTGGAGCGGGCTCGGGCGGAATCACATCACAACACCATACACACCACAAAGAAATGGTGTTTGTGGGAGGAAAAATAGGACCTTGATGGAGATGGCAAGGTGCATGATACATGAGAAGAACATGCCAAAGAAGTTTTGGGCCGAAGCCATATACACGGCTAGCTACATCCAAAACCGAGCATACACCAAAGCCAATGAGTCCAAGACACCCTATGAGATATGGTATGGAGAAAAACCATCTTTTGACAACATAAAAATCTTTGGAAGTGTTTGTTTTCTCCATGTTCATCCACACATGAGAGACAAGCTTGACAAAAGGGCAAATGTGGGCATCTTGGTCGGCGTTAGTGAGGTTACCAAAAGGTTTTAAGGTTTTCAACTTGGAAACCAAGAAACTTGTGGTAACAAGGGATGTGAGGATTGATGAAGATTCTGTTTGGGATTGGACAAAGGAGGAGCTTCTTGTCCATGAAGATAATACTCGGTTGGATGATGAAGAAGAAGAAACCAATGACAATGACAATGAAGAAAATGAAAATGATGAGGAGGATGCACTTGAGACCATTGGAGCCGAATTGGAGATTGGAGATGGTGTTAGAGGAGAAAGGTCAATGTCCGAAATATATGAAAGGTGCAGTGTTGCCTTGAGTGATCCTACCAATGCTCAAGAAGCTATGCAAAAGAAAGAGTGGATGGAGGCCATGCAAACCGAAATGGATATGATAGAAAAGAATGAAACTTGGTCTTTGGTTTCTAAACCTAAAAACAAGAAACCAATTGGTGTAAAGTGGATCTTTAAGACCAAGTTCAACCCGGATGGAACAATATGCAAGCACAAGGCAAGGCTTGTGGTAAAAGGCTATGCACAACAAGCGGGTGTAGATTATGGAGAGACGTTTGCACCGGTTGCAAGAATGGAGACCATAAGGCTTATCCTATCCATCTCGGCCTCAATGTCATGGAAGGTGTACCACCTTGATGTAAAGTCGGCTTTCTTGAATGGTGTGCTTTAAGAGGAGGTTTATGTCAAGTAACCCGAGGGCTTCATTGTTCAAGGACATGAGGACAAAGTCTTCCATCTACAAAAGGCACTTTACGGGTTAAAGCAAGCACCTAGGGCTTGGTATGGCAAGATTGATGGCTACTTGATCTACCAAGGCTTTAGGACGAGTTCAAATGAGCCAACACTATACATAAGGAATGAAGAAGGCATGGTTGTTATCTCGCTCTATGTGGATGATTTGTTGGTCACGGGTGAAAATGAAAAGAATGTGGAAGTTTTGAAAAATGAACTTTAAAAGGAGTTTGACATGTCAAGCCTTGGTGAAATGAATTGCTTCCTTGGAGTGGAAGTGATGCAATGCTCTAGGGGTATCTTCATATCTCAAGAGAAATACATCAAAGATCTTTTGAAAAAGTTCAACCTTGATGAATGCAAGCCAATGTCAACACCAATGAACCAAGGAGACAAATACAAGAAGGAGGATGGCACACCAAAGGTAAACCCGACCCTATATAGAAGCATGATAGGAAGTTTGCTCTATGTATGTTCATCAAGACCGGATATTATGCATGCCACATGTGTTTTGTCTAGATATATGCAATCACCATCCCAAAATCATTTTGTAGGTGCCAAAAGAATTCTTAGATACTTAAAAGGAACATAAGACTTTGGAGTTCGGTATGATAGGCAAGATGTGATGAGATTAATGGCCTACTCGGATAGGGATTGGTCTGGATGCTTGGATGATATGAAGAGCACTTTGGGGTATCTTTTCTCACTTGGTAGTGGACCATTCTCATGGAATGCAAAGAAGCAAGTAACAACCGCTCAAAGCGCCCCGAAGCCGAGTACATTGCTTGCTCTTCATGTGCAAATCAATGCATTTGGCTTAGGAAATTATTGGAGGACCTTGGTTATCCTCGAGAGGGTTCAACCATCATCAAATGTGACAACACTTCAGCCATATCAATAGCCAAGAACCCCGTTCAACATGGAAGGACAAAACACATACCGGTGAAGTATCACTCTTTGAGGGAGTTTGAAGAAAATGGAGAAATAATCTTGGAATATATCAAGACCGAAGATAACCTTGCAGATTTCTTCACCAAGCCACTTCCAAAAGCAAGATTTGAGACCTTGAGGAAGCTTCTAAATATTACAAGCAACAACACCAAGGAGGAGTGTTGAAATGTGGTGATCTTGCCACAATGTGCAAGGTAGTTCAGTTACACTTGCATTTTTTGTTTTGCAACATCAAAGACCAAAAATTATTTATGTTTATGCATTTTATTTTATCTTGTAATGTTTAAGAACAATATCCTTTTTTTAATGCCCTAAGCTCATTAACTAAAGTCCACTTCCTTGAATGCCGTTTGAAGAAGGTTTGGGATTTGGATCGGAATTTTGGATATAATAAGCTAGAACATAGGAAATAGCAGAAAAAAGAATGACCCAATTTGGAGCTGGGAAGGCTGAGTTAAGCCCTAAACAATCTGACCCTTGTGCAGTTTTGATGCCCAGAAATCTGGGCAAAACTGCCTCGGGTTTGATTATTTTTGAATGGGAAAATGGATTTTGTTTTACCTGATTTTTGGCTAGAACTCAGTTAAATATTCAAAAAGGCTTCCCTCCAATTTTCAAGTCAAATGGAGCTGGTTTTCAAATTCAAATGCCTTATACAAGCCGAACTGCCCATTAAAGAAGGTTTCTTGCATGCCCAGCATATTGATTAAAGTTAGTTGAGGTAATTTGGCTTGGTTGGGTACTTTTAATGCTTTTGTATTTATTGCTCAATATGGCAGCATGTCTTATTGCCTTTTTGATGTATTTAAAAGTATGAAAATTGTAATGAGAAAAAGAGGAAGAAATATTCAAAAAAAAAAAAAATTTTGAAACACAACAATTTCGGCTTTCTCTCTCTCAACTACTACATTTGTTTTCTTCTTCTTCCCAAAAGCTAACAACCTTCTCAAGAACCCCAGACCTCCATTAAAACCAGAAACAAAACCTTAAAAAACCCAAAAAACAAAATCAAGAACCAAGAACCAACTACAATCATTCTTGACTAACACCTTGAATGATTGTGCTCTAGGGTACAACAACATAAACCTACACCAAATTCTATCAGGACCCGGGTAGCGGTTTTGGTGCATTTATAAAGTCCGGGCAACAAGAAGAGGTTCCAAATCTTTATGGATTCAATAAATATCACTAAGAGGTCATAGAAACAAGTCAAGGTAGAAGTATTCTAACTTGTATGGACAGCTTCATTGCTTGCTGAAAATTTGGCCGAAAATTGCTATATTGCTTGTTGGCTTTACTGTAATTGCTGAGTTGGCTTTTCCTCTTTCCTCCAAGCAAGGGAAACGTGTGGGACTCCATAATAATCCTATTTGGCATCCTATGAAGAATATAGAAGCTGATTTGAAGCTCAAATTGGTCAAATATTGGTCAAAGTCAACTTAGTCAAAAAGGTAGTATTTTAGTTTCCTACTTTAATTCTACATCTTGTTTTAGGAAATTATCATTATTTTTTATTTATTTATTTATTTGCTGGACAAATAAGTTTAGGAAAGTTATTATTTTATTATTTTCATTTGAAATTAATTAGTTCCTAATTCAAAATAAAGCAATTAATTAATCCAAATTAGATTAGGAAAGGAGGAGACTTTCTGCCATATTTGGATTCTTCATTGCATGGCCGATTTTTTCCTTTTTGTTTTAGGGTTTTATTTTGTTTTCTCTTAGCCTATAAAAGGGCTTGTTTTTTAAGAAGAACACACCATTAATAATATCCCGAATTTATTTTGTGAGATTGAATTTCTCTTTGTTCTTTTGAACACCTAAAACACCATCAAAGAGTGAGTGTTTTAGTTTGACCTATCAACATGATTTCCATCACCTATTGTGGCTTCTTCACTATCTACCAAGGTTTCTAATCACAGGTTGGTTAGGGGTCAAGGTGACCATTAGAACTTGAACATAATTAGATCTGGACAAATATAATAAGGTTTTAGTAGCAGGTCGTCCTAAGTTTGAATCAAGATCACAAGTATACCTTAATTTAAACTTATCAATAACAGAGCAAACAAAAATAATCAAATACCGAGCAGATTGAAAATACATATTCTCGGCTTTTCTAAGCTAAAACAAGGTAAATCAACAAGCAAATTTTTGGAAGAAATAAAATCTATCCAGAATATGAAAGAAGTAATAATTCAAGGAGTAAATATAGAGAAAGAAATTCAAATATGAACAATAATCAAATCGAACAAAAATATGGGATAGTTGTTGGTTCTTAGTTTTTGTAATTCAAGTTTTTGTATCAAATCCTTTAACTAATTTTTAATCCAATTAATTTGGTATCCAAAAATCAAATATCCATCGGCAAAAGTAAATCTCCAGCAACTCCAAATATTGAACAAATAATCAACAACTCAGCAGTTCAAAGAAATTTCCAGCAAACAAATTTCAACACCAAATTCAACAAAACCGGCTTTTTTTTTTTCGACTTTTCTTCTTCTTTTTTTTTTTTTAACTCACAAACTATAATCTCAACTACAGTAGCAAGAATTAACAACTAAATTGCAATTCCAACACCAAATAACTACAAAACCCGTGACCACCAACAACAAAAAATACAAATTTACAATTTTTTTTTTTTTTTGTAAATTTATGTATGTTGCTGCAATTCCTCTTCATCTTTTTTTTTTTTTTGAATATATGAATGAAAATATTTAAGATCAAAAAAAGCAAAGAAAAATCAATAATAAACAAAATCACTAAGAATAAGGATGAAAAACAACCAACAAACTAGGAAACAAAAGGTACAGTAAAACTAGGAAAACCTAATTTAACAAGGATTGAGTTCTTTTTTTTTTTTTAAAAAAAAAAAGATGCTGAACATGTATGAGATGGATGCAACCTTAACCTAATGCTAAAATTGTAGATTAACACAAAACAAATAAATCAAATAAAGATAGATCAAACCTGAACAAAATCTTAGCTCTGATACCAAATGATATGAACCTAGGTCGACACGTGTCTAAACCCGTATTACATTAGCCCGGATCTCAATTAAGTTTAGATTTTAATGGAATGACCTCAACCCCTAACCAACCTATGATTAGAAACCTTATTATAATGATGATGCCATAATAAGTGATGGATATTGTAATATCCCCTACCAAAATACACATGTTTGACCAAATTTGACTAAGTTTGACCAAATTTGACCAAGTGAACAATATGTGGGTCCAAGCTGACTTTTCAATGGTCAATATTTTTGGTTTAACTGAAGTACCATTGTATAAATGTTGTCGATGCAAGTTCATAAGCTGGCAGCACTCCAAATTCTGAATTACGGATAAAAAGTTATGGTTCTGAGAAATTTTAAGTATAAGTTTTACATCAGTGTCCAAACTAGTCCCCAGTCTTTGTCTCTTAGTGACCCAAGACTCTATATAAGCCTCAGTAAGCATACGAAACAGGAAATAAATCCCAAAATACCCATTCCATTTCCAAAATTCAAGAAATTCTCCCCCAAATCTGTGGGTCTGAACTAGCCCACGTCAAGGCGAGCTTGGTCATGAAATTTCACAGCGAACAGTGGCCGAACGCGCTGGGATTGGGCCAACTAAGGTGGGGTCGGCCGGCGAGGTGGGTAGCCCAATTTTCACATTTTTTGGCCGTTTTAAGCCAACTCATAGACTTTTTCCACTATTTTTGGTCCCTCTGAATTCATTTCTATGGTTTTTTTGCCCAGATTCCTCACCGTTTGAGAGATACAACGAGGGGAAGTTTGGCCGAAGCTTCAATCGAGTTTTTCAGCTACCAGAGGAATCTTTGGACCGATATGAGTATACTGGTGGGTTCCTTATCTCTTGGGCTTTCCGTAAATAGAAAGTTTATGAATTTTGGAGGTCGTTTGATTATTTTTCCATTTTTGGGTCAATTAGTTAGTCTTCGGATAAATTCGAACTGTGTTTGGACAAAATTGGTCAAATTGGTTAAAATTGGAGTTGGATTAGTGAATTTGAATATTATTAGGACCCATTACGAGGTTCAATTTTGAAAGATTAGGCTTCGGGTGAAAATCTCCAATTTTGAGTACCGGATCCTAAAGATACACAGTATAATTTGACCGTTTGGTGTCCAATTTATGTAATTTTATAATAGTATAAATCAATTTAAGACATTTGGGTCATACAAGTGGTTTTATTTTAGTTATTGGAGCCTGAGAAATATTTTACTATAATACAGGCACTTGAGTTGAACCTGCAGAGGAACAGGAGTGAGCATCTACAGTACTGTGAGTGGTTATATTTTTAAAATGTTTTGGGTACATGATATAGCATATAGTGCTTCGAATATTTTACGTATATACCATTTAATTGAAATGTTTGGTTTATGCATAAGTAATATTCAATTCTTACTTATATGTGTTATCATTTTATGTGATGTTTGACAACAGTTTAAATGGTTCTCCATCTTAATGAGTTTATGAATGGACTTGTAGTATTTAAATATATTGGTAATTGAATTTAGGTTTTAAATCATTTCAGAAAATAATTGATCTGAGAAAGTGGATTGAAAATCATATTCAAATATTTTATAATTTTATGTGCATAAAATTGGTTTATGGTGAATATATTTCACTGTGGTATTTCTAGTTTTAGCATGAACTGATGTTTTGAAATTTTTGAAATATTTAAATAAGTAGTGGAAGTTGAATATTAAAGTATTATTATGATACAGTATTGTTGGAAAAGTATATATGATCTTACAAGATTGTTTTAAGGATACTATATTGGTTATTTTTATTTGATGTACCATATAGTACCAGAGTTTTGGTTCAGTATTATATTACAGCACACTGGGTTTGCCACGATACTGTGAGGTTGGTTTCATCTAACGGTTTATTATTTCCAAGGACTATGAGGTCCGATTTAACCAACGGTTTAGTATTGCCACGGTGTAGTGAGGTTAGTTTCACCCAACGGTTTATTATTGCCACGGACCATGAGGTCGAGGTTATCCAACGGTTTATTATTGTCACAGTGCTATGAAGTTGGTTCCATCCAATGGTTTATTATTGCCATGGACCGTAAGGTCAGGTTTATCTGACGGTTTATTATTGCCATACTACCGTGAGGTTGGTTTCACCCAACGGTTTATTATTGCCACGGGCTATGAGGTTGGGTACGTCCCGACTGTTTCTTATATCCATGACACGTTTCGTATATTGAAGGTAGTGATGCGAATCCACCCGAGACTGCTCGACCAACAACCCGCTGGGGTGCTGACCCAATACAAATGAAGGTGGGGCCGATCACTAGGGCCCAAGCCAAGAGGTTCAAGGACAATCTTGCTGTCTTCATACAAGGAATAAGTCATAGCCAAGAGGGGTTGGCCATATCTAAAGAACAAAGGCCTGTGTTACTCATACAAGCAATAGAAGCCAAAACAGGGTTGGGTGATGTTTTTGGTGCTAATAAGGAGGCCGGGTTGTATGAATTGGAACCCCATCTTTATGGGTTCAATTCATATGGAGGATGAGTCATAGAAACCAGCCAAAGCAGAAGGAAAGGGCCGGATTTGCTGTATTCTCCGCGGGTTTTATTGTATTTTACTGTATTAACCTTTTCTCATACTTCCAAGCAAGGGCAACGTGGGGAACTTCACAATAAGCTTATTTGGCATCCTACAAAGCATATTGAAGTTGATTTGGAGCTCACTTTGGTCAAAGAATGGTCAAAGTCAAATTAGTCAAAAAGCTAGTATTTTAGTTTCCTAATTTTATTCTACTTTTTTGTTTTAGGAAGCTACCCTTATTTTTAGTTTCTTTTTATTTATTTTCTGGACAAATAAGATTAGGAAAGTTATTATTTTATTATTTCCATTGTAAATTAATTAATTCCTAAATTCAACATAAAGGAATTAATTAATCCAAATTAGTTTAGGAATAGGAAAGTTTCGGCCAAGGTAGAATTCTTCTTTGTGTGGCCGGTTTTTCCTAGGGTTTTTAGGGTTTATTTTGTTTCTTTCAAAGCCTATTTAAAGGCTTATTTTTCATTAATAATATAACTTTAAACTTTGATTTGATTAAGAAAATATTTGTGAGATTAATTATCTCTTTGTTTTTTGAGAACACCTAAAACACCATTAGAGAATTGGTTGTTTTAGCTTGACTTATCAATAGGTTTTCCATCCCCTATTGTGGCGTCTACATTATACCAAGGTTTCTAACCACAGGTTGGTTAGGGGTTGAGGTCCATTCCATTAGAACTTGAACTTAATTAAAGATCCGGGCTAATATAATACGGGTTTAGGAGCAGGTCGTCCTAGGTTCTTATTAGGTAGTGAGGTGGACACGTTTCGTATATTGAAGGTAGTGAGGTGGATGTATCCCACGGTTTATAGATTGGTATATCGTATGGTACATTATATACGTTTGAGTATATTGTTGGTTTTCAAAAATTGTGGTTATTACTATGCTTTCATATTTATTTTATGGAACTGGGTTTATAATATTTTATGTTCAATATTTGTATCTTGATTAAGACATTTTATAATATTACAATGGTCGTTCACTTTATACTTTTAAGTATCGGTTTTATGATATTAAATTGGGGTACAAGTTCGAGTTTTGAGACATGATTTTAAACGGGGAACTTTTTAAATGAGTGGAACGAGAGGTCTTGAGGGAAATATTTTTGCAGAAATAAATTATTATTTTTCTATTATACTATGTCACTCAATGAGATTTCTTTATCTCACATTTTATTTGTTTTAAAATTCATTCCCCTAGTTCCAGGCAGTTAGTAGTAGTCTACCTTACGTATCGCTTGTCACTTCGTTCTTTTCATAGTAGCAGCAGTATCTATCCTTATCTTTCTAAACTCATTCATTATTTATTTGTACTTCTAACTTTATGAACACTCTTAGAATGCTCTCATTTATGTTTTGGACTCAATAGAGACCATATTACTTATGTGTGTAGTTATGGCCTGCGGCATTATAGGTTAGTCGTGGACTTGTGCTGTTTTGGATTTATTTTATATTTTTATATTGAGGTATTATTGATATTGTTGTTGTTCTTTGTCCACGTTTCAAGTGGAGTTTCATTGGATATTCTCTAGGGATTTTCCGGTGGAACTTTACTAGGCAAGACCACCCGAAAGATTCTGGGAAGGTTCCAAGGGCAGGTTCTATCATATATCCTATTGATAAGTCAAAACTAAAACATTCATTCTCTAATCGTGTTTTAGGTGTTCAAAGAGAACAAAGAGAAACTCAATTTCACAATTAATTTTCTATAAAATATTCAAGTTGCATTCTCATTGAAAATTAACCCTTCAATAGGTTTAAGACATGAAACAAAAACCCTAAAAACATAGGACAAAACCGGCCACCAAAGAATAGGAAACCTAATGTTGGCCGATTCGCACTCCTTTCCTAATTCTAATTTGGATTAATTAATTCATTTATTTTAAATTAAGAATTAATTAATTTATATTGAAAATAATAAAATAGTAACTTTTCTAAGTTGATTTTTCCAGCAATAAATAAATAAAAACCAAATAAAAGACTAATTTCCTAAAATAAAAAGTTAAAATCAAATTAGGAAATTATTTGACTAGTTTGACTACTAAGCTAACTTTGACCAATTGTCAACTTGTAAAGGCTCTAGATCAGATCCAATGCATCATGTAGGATTCCAAATAGGATTACACATGAGTCTCAAATGTTGGCCTTGCTCAAAACAAAGACAAAATGCTAAAACAATATATGGCTTCAATCTCAACGCCAAAATGTGTCTTATGCACACAAGCCCTAAATGACCAGCTTAGCTTCTATCTTGACTAGTTCCCATGACTTCTTAATTATATCAAGTGAATTCAAGAAGTTTTGAACCATTGCACGCTGCCTGGAATCCATAAATGCACCAAAACCGCTATCCGGGTTCGTATCAGCTTCCACCACTCAAATGCATGGAACATGTCTTGTATCTTTGAGTATGGACAAGCCCTCTTGGGAAGTAATTGTCCTTTGTATGAATCCAGCCATGTTGTCCTTGAACCTTCTAGCTTGAGCTTGAGTAATTGATCCGGTCTTCATCTGTATTGGGTCAGCACTTCAGTGGATTGTTAGTTGTACGAGCATTCGCGGATTCTCATCATAAAGGCACGAAATAAATTCATTTGTTCAAATCTTCTTTCTAACGTCTATGAGAATGAAATTACACCACCGCAAATCGAGCTTCTCTATGCCATTTGTTTGGTTATGAGCATTATTATTAGACGAGTTATTCATGATTCCATTCCAACTTGCATTAAAAAGAAAAAGTTTGCTAGCATTACCCATCCTTCTTTGATAACAGGTTATGTTGTCTTGCTGGAGTGAACATTGATCCAATTATGGAGCCCATTGAAAGGAGAGTATTGGTTAATATCACCACCATTTGAAATTATAAGATGTGGAATGGTGGTGAACATGAAGCCTCGAGTTTGGGTTTTTTTAATCCCACCATGAGCATTCTTTTACCTATTGATCATTATGGAAGGAGTTTTCAAACCGATATGAATATCGGAATGCATTCAAAGCAATTCAAATAATTTCACATTCAGAAGCCTAAAGAGAAGACTTTCATGCAAGAATTTTTTCCATCAAGATCCAATGATTCTAATTTTTCTTAAGTCCAAGATAGTTTTTTTTTTTAGTGGATGGTATGTAAAGATTATTGACTAAGCAAAAGAAGATGCTGATAGGGATCCAAAGTGCTATTATAGAGATGCTAAATCAATTTTTAGACCTTAATGCTTACCAAGATGTGTTTCTTAATCCTATTAAAGATCAAGTGCAAATGAGAGTTTATCTAATTCCATCTTATTTGGAAAGTTTGCTTCACGCATTCACACCATTACATGGAGTTGAGCATGGAGATATGATAATGGTGATGATAGTGGATCCGATGAGTACTATTATTGTGGAAGAGAAGATGAAACTGAGGATACTGATGACTTCATTTAGGGGTTAAGAATATATCACCTCCAAGTAAGTTTTTCCTTTCCCTTCACTTTTTATTTTAGTTTGAAACATTGAGGACAATGTTCAATTTTAAGTTTAGGTGAAAGATTTGCTTATTTGGAGTTAGTTTTTAATGTTAACTTTTATTTGTTTTATTTTCTAACATTTATCTTTCAATTTTCTTTACCTTTCTGCTTTGTCTTTGCATAGTATGTAGTGTTTGACTTTGTATATTTTATAATGTTGATGTTTGTTGAGGTAGTTGTTTGCTGAAAGTTGTTTATTGTGGTCTTATGGAAGATTCCATTTGGTTGAATTTATTTTTATTTTTTAGTTTAAAATTTTTGGAAAAATCAAAAAACTTTTAAGTTTTTCTTAAAATAATAATTACTTCATAATAATAATCAGAAAAGATTTCTTGAATGGAAATGAGATAAAGACATCCCGACTAGGTTGGTACCACTCAAACCCCATCAATCAAGCAAGCAAAAATTAAATAAAATAAAATGAAAACACGATTACAAAGAAATCGCATCCAAAAGCACAAAGAAACCGAAAACAAACATATCAGCCTTGTTAAAACCTTTTTAAGCAAAAACCCCAAGGGGGAAATCTCAAAAACCAAATAGAGTACCAGCAGATACAAACAAAAATTCCAAAAATTACTAATGACACATATAATTTTCAAATCACTAAACATTCCTGAAATGTAAAGAAGAAAAAAAGCTTGAAATGTCAAGCCAGCAAGCCTCTTCATTAACGAACACATCAAGCTTCAACAAATAATCAACCACATTGTCACCCTCTCTATAGATATGAGAAGCTCTAAAATGAATACCAGAAATGTATGAAATGCAATTACTCCATTATGCATTCAGATGTCAAAGAACATCAAAAGAATGAGGATTTGAAAGCCCAATAACATCGCTCACTCACATAGGCAAAGTCGGAACAATGAAACTACCTTTAAGGAAACACCTGCTAGCATAGAAAAAACCACCACAGCCTTTTGGACTGGTATGCCCTTGAACAGAACCATCTATATTAACTTTTAACTAGCCTGGCGGAGGAAGAAACCAAATCATTAGCAAACGCTTCAGAGCCTTAGAAAGTGAACACTAAACTCCAAAAGTCTTTAAAATCATCAAATCACCCATAGAGTTAGACATAGAACCTGTTTGCAAAGAATTAGACTCCCGAACATTCTCAAAATGCTTTTGATTTTTGACAAACCAAAAAATATAAAAACAAGAAAGTAAAGCAATAGTCAATAAATTATGCAATTGAGGACTAAATTTAATTAGTCATAATCTCTAGACAGAGTCCACATGAGAAAGAGATAAATTAAGACGAATACCAAAAGCAGAAGCAACACTCTACCAAATCCCCAAAGCATAAGGACAAGAAATAAATAAATGATATAAAACCTCCAAGTGATTACCACGTAACTAGCCAGAAGAAGCCAAAGCATACTTCACTTCATCAAAGCATCATCAGTAGGGAGACGCCCCAAAAGAATGCACCAAGCAAGCATAGAATGGGAAGGGAAAACCAAACTATTCCAAATGCAACCCACCCATCGTGGGGCACTACAAAACTGAATAAAATGACTATAAAATTTCTTACAATTTATACAACTTGTAACTGAATATATGAAAACACTCTTATCAAGTTACTACAGATCAACCACAATATTATCAATACAAGCATATAATCTTGGAAAAGTCGACCAAAAGCTAATAGGAAGCATCCAACTTCCATTGTCATCAATCAGATTGCCGACCTTTATGCTACTATCATAATAAAGAGTAGAATTAGTCAATAAATCCAAACAAGAGGAACACCAACCAATTATTTATCCAGAATTGAACTCTAAACTACTTCCGAAATAATCCATCTGGACTTTTGAGATAAAATAGTATAGAACTCCTGAAGAGGCGGCCAAATAGAGGAATGATTATACTATAAAGGATTCAGCTTTCTAAAAAATGAGCACCAAGGAACAACAAGACAAAAGAATCTTTATTCATCAATTTCCAAACTTGTTTGCACTAAAGAGCTTTATCAAAAATACACCATTTTCTTCACTTCCAGACCACCTTGTTTAATAGGAAAACAAGAAGTAGACCAAGCAACTGTAATAGTTTTTCTAATTAAATAAAGCCTAACCAAATAAAAATTTGGATAACACGATTTAACTTAGCCAAAAGATCTCCAGGCCATTTATAAACCATAAAAGAATGCACAAACCTGGAAGTAAGAATAGAATTAATCAAGTAAACATGAGCAGCAAGAGATGGAGTTTGACCTTTCCAAGTATCCAATTGCTTCAAAATGCAATCAGTAATAGGGAGTAAAGATCTTTAGTGGGATTAAATTTAAAAGAAGGGGGACCAAGATAAACAAAAGGCAACGAACCCATTAGCATACTAACAAGATCCAAGTACTCCTTTGATAAGCAAGCAAAATCTTATTCTTAGAATAAATGAAAGATTTATTTAAATTCATTAACTGACCTGAAAGAGAGCCATATAACTTTAAACCATCTAAAACTCCATTTTAAATTCCTCATAGTCCCTCAACAAAAAAGCGACAAATCATCTGTATAAAAAACATGCATACAAGTAGCACAATGTCTAAGAGAAGAAATAGGAGAATACTATTGGATCCACCAAAATGAGTAAAATGATGACTTAAAAAATCCTCAGCAATTCAAAACAAAAAAGGAGACAGAAGATCACCTTGTCTTAGTCCTCTAGAACAACTAAAATAAACTTTAGCAATCCCATGATTTAGAATTAAAATCCTAGCAGAATCGAAGATGTTTTCTATTTTCAGCATAAAACTTAAAAGAAAAGAAAAACCACAATTATAGAGAACTTGCAACAAAAAATCAAAAGCTTTTTGAATGTTTAATTTCGTAGCAGCACTACCTCTCGAAACTTTTACTATCCAAATGATTAACATAGTCCAAAGCCATTGCAATAAAGTCTTCCACATTTTGACCCCTGATAAAGTCTTCTAGAAGCAATACTGCAAGCCTGTCAACCAAAATTTTGGAAACAATTTAAAATAAAATAAAAAGAATCTAAGCATCATAGGTCAAAATTTATCAATTGAATCCACATTAGGCACTTTGGGAAGCAAAATCATAAAGTTGAAATTTAAACTAGACTGAATATTATCAAAAATAAAGAAATGTTATAGAGCAACAAAAATATTAGAAGCACTTAAATCCCAAAATTTATGAAAGAAAGAACCTGGAAAACAATCAGGGCCTAGAGCACTATGGGGACCCAAATTAAACACAGCCTCTTTGATTTCCTTAGGGAGAGGAATAGCAATAAGACACTGATTCTTAGCATCCTTTACAGACTTAGGGATGGTCTCCTTCAAAATGCTAAAATCTACAAGCATACTACCAGTACAAAAAAAAAAAAAAAAAAAAAAAGACTACTAAAATAATCAAAAATATGCTCTCGAGTAACAGAAGCATCCGTAACAATATTTCCCTAAATCTGAAGAGAAGCTTTAGGCCTTTGAGCTTTTTGGATACGTAACAAACTATAACAGAACTTTGAATTTTCATTACCATCTTTTAGCCACTTGGCCCAACATTGATCCTTTTCATTTAATGCTTCATCAAGCAAAACCTGAGCATTAGTTTCTTTTGAAAATAAATCCTCGCAAAAACCATCTCTTCCAATTTTCTTTTGAACTGAATGCAAAAGATCTTGATCCCCAACAATGTGGAAGTTAACATTCCCAAACATAAGTCGATTCCAATTCCTGATAACCTGCTTAATTTTCTTCAATTTAGAAACAACACGAAACATAATGTTACCAGAAACCTTAGACTTCCAAATATTGGCCACAAAAGGAGTAAAATCAAGATGATCAAGCCACATCTTCTAAAATTTGAAAGGGTTGGCGGACCTATTCTTGTAAAATTATCAGTACATAATAACCAAAGATGATGATCGAAGTAATGCTTAGCCAAAGTAGAGAAAAAAAAAATCAAACCCTAATAGTTTATATAAGAATTTGAGCAAAAAGCTCAGTCAAACTTACACTGTACGAAACTATAAGCACCATGACGGCCCCAAGTATAGAAAACCCCCTGAACCTCAATAGACACCCGACTAGCCGTAGTGATAACTTCCTGAAAATTAAGGCATGACGAAATAATAGAAGGCAAACCACCCTGCTTTTTATGAACCCATGACCGCTTTGAAATCACCAATAACCATCCAAGGATAAACTATATCAAAGGCCAGATTACATAAACCATTCGAATGAACTTTTCTAGAATTAATGAAGACACTACCATAAACAAAAGTAATAATTTAAGCAATCGAACCCATTAAGGTTTGAACAAACACCCATTGGGACTCACAATTCAAGATATAAGTACCCTTCAAGTGACAAGCAGCAAAAATCTACTTAGTTGGAAGAGTATGAAACGAATTGAGCTCGATTTACTCCTAAACCCATATTATATTACTCTGGATCAAAATTAAGTTTAGATTTTTATAGTCATCTTAACCTTTAATCAACTTACGATTAGAAATTTTGATATATGATGAAGACACCACATAGGTGATAGATGCCCTATTGATAAATCAAACTAAAACACTCAATCTCTATTTGATGTTTTGATGTTTTACGTGTTCAAAGAAAACAAAGAAAAATCTTTTCATAAATAATTTTTAAATAATAATCTAAGCTTCTTTTCCACTTAAAAATAAGTGTTTAAATAGGTTAAATTTATAAAAAATCAAACCCTAAAGACATTAGGAAAATTCGGTCAACATAGAGAAAAGATTAAGAAAGTGTCGAATTTCCCCTAGTTTCTTAAACTAATTTTGTATTAATTAATTCCTTAATTTTGAAATAGGAATTAATTGATTTACAATCAAAATAATAAAATATCAACCTCCCTAAAATAAATTGTCTAGCAAATAATAAAACAAAAACCAACATAAAAGACTATTTCCTAAAATCAAAATCAAAATTTTAGATTATGAAACTAGTTGACTAGATTGTAAAACAAGCTGTCTTTGTCTATTTACCAGTATTTTAGGCTCCAAATTAGCTCTAATATGCCATGTAGGATGCCAAGTAGGATTATAATTGGTTCCCATACGTTGCCATTGATTGGACTAAGCAAAGCTTGCTTGGAATTCAAGAAAGGTCCATCCCAATGCCAAAAGGGTGATTTTCAGCCAAATTGAAGGCTTGTGTCCAAATGATGAACTTGGATGCTTTTGCTTCTACTTTAACATGATTCGATGGCCTCTTTTTGTTCTCAATCACTTTCATAGGCTAACAAACTAGTCTCTTACTGCCCAGAATCCATAATTGCACCACAAAAGCTTCCCATGTCCATTTCTACCATCATAACTTGGATGCACAGTATGGGCTCTGAATCTTTGGGTATTATCATGCCTTTTAAATATTTAATAATGCCTCGAATGAAACTAACTAGATTGTCCTTAAATCTTTTAGCTTATGCCTTGGTAATTGCTCCCATCTTCAGTTGCATAGGATCAACACCCCAGTAGGTTGTAGGTTGTACGGGTACAGGCGGATTCTCATCATTCCCTTCCTCTTGAAAAGGATTTGTTCTTAAATCAAAAGTATCACCTAAAGCAAAGGTACATAAGTCAACAACATTAAAGGTAGCACTCACATTATACTCACATGCACAAACCGGCACAACCGACCATCACTTGGGTGCAGATCCAATACGGATGAAGACCAGGGCAATCACTAAAGCTCAAGCCAATAGATTTAAGGACAACCTAGCTGCCTTTATACAGGGAGTAATTAATTTTTAAAAATGATTGTCAATACCTGAAGATACAAAGCCTGTTTTAAGCATCCATGTGGTGGAAGCCGATACGGACCCAGGTAGCTATTTTCGTGCAAATACGGACCTCGGACAGCAAGAAATGGTTCCAACACTTCATGAATTTAATGAATATCATTAATAGGACATATAATCCAGCCAAATTAGAATCAAAAGCATCTAAAATGGGCTTGCACCGACAACATCTCAATTTGGCCGAAAATGTGCTGTTTAGTCACTGACTTTGACTGTTTTTCTTGTCCAAGAAAGTTTGACCTATTCCAATCAAGGGGAAACATGTGGGAATCATTATTAATGATATTTGGAATCTTTCATGGCATATGGAAGCTAATTTGGAGCCTAAACAAGCTGAAGATTAGTCAAAGTTAGCTTAGTTTGAAAAATAGTCAATTTGTTTCCTAATTTGATTTTAACTTTTTGTTTTAGAAAATTAGTGTTCTATTTGGTTTTTATTTATTTGCTGGACAAATTAACTTAGGAAATTTATTATTTTATTATTTAAATTGTAAACAAATTAATTCCTAATTCAAAATAAAGGAATT
The DNA here is from genome assembly GCF_031755915.1 of Ziziphus jujuba. Lineage (NCBI taxonomy): Eukaryota > Viridiplantae > Streptophyta > Magnoliopsida > Rosales > Rhamnaceae > Ziziphus > Ziziphus jujuba. The sequence continues at coordinate 11,344,966 of NC_083390.1, forward strand.
AATTAATCAAAATTAGATTAGAAAATGAGAGAGAAAATTCGGCCAAGGAAGAATTCCTAATCTACATGGCTAGTTTTTGCCTTAGCTTTTAGGGTTTATTTTGTTCATTCCAATACCTATTTAAGGATTATTTTTTAATAAGAATGCATCTTAGATTTTATACAGAATATTATTTGTGAGATTGAATTCTCTTTGTTCTCTTTGAACACCTAAAACACCAGTAGTGAATGAGTGTTTTAGTTTGACTTATAAATAGGATATCCATCACATATTGTGGTCTTCATCATATACCAAGATTAATAATCATAGGTTGGTTAGGGTTAAGGTGACCATTAAAATTTGAACATAATTAGATCCGGGCTAGCATAATACGAGTTTAGGAGCAGATCATCCTAGGTTCGTATCATTTCGTATCGGGGCCAAGATTTTATTTAGGTTTGATCTATCTTTATTTTATTTATTTTGCTTTATGTTAATCTACAATTTTTACCATTAGGTTAAGGTTGTTTCCATCATCATACATATTCTACATCTTATATTAAAAAAAAAAATCATTCATAACTGAACTTAGGTTCCTTGTTTTTACCGTATTTTTGCTTCCTAATTTGTTGGTTGTTTTCATGTTTCTCTTAATAATTTCATTTATTGTTGATTTTTTTTTTGCTGTTTTGACCTTAAATATTTGCATTCATATATTAAAAATAAAGAAATAAAAAAATAGAGGCTTTTGAAAGCATATTGCATGAAAATCTAAGATTGTGCAATTGTTTTTCTTTTTTATGGAGAAGCGGATTTGTTGAATTTGGCATTGGAGTTTGTGAATTATAGTGTTTTTGGTACTGCTGGGATTTTTGTTTACTTTATTGTATTTATGATAAAAAACAAAAGAACAAAAAAAAAGAGGGGTTTGTGGCAACAAACAAAAAAATTACAAAATTGGCACGTTCAATTTTGGAGGTCACAGGTTCGTAGAAATTTTGGTGTTGGAATTGCAATTTTTTTTGTTAATTTTTGCTACTAGAGTTGTGTTTTAAGTTATGCGAGTGAATAAAAAAACACTACAGCCGAATAAGAAAAAATCGATTTGTTGAAATTTGGAGTTTGAAATTCGTTTGATGGAGATTAATTAGAAGTACTGAGTTGTTGCTTATTTATTCAATATTTGCAGTTGCTGGAAATTCACTTTTGCTTCTGGATATTTGTATTTTTGAGTGCAAAATTATTTGGATTAAAATTAATTAAAGGATTTGATACAAAACTTGAATTACAAAGAACAACAACCAACAACTATCGTACATTTTTGTTCAATTTGATTCTTGTTTGTTTTTGAATATCTTTGACTGGATTTTATTCTTGGACTCTTAATGTCTTACCATGTAGTCCAATTTTTATTGATTCTGAAATTTCCTTTGTTAAATTGCCTTATTTTTGCTTAGAAAAGCCGAGAAATTAGGTGTTTAAAAATTCATTCGGTATTACTTGCTTTTTACTACTGTTTTGTTGATAAGTTTAATTAAAACATACTTGTGATCTAATTACTATTTTGTGGGTGTTCTAATTAAAACTTTGAGTTAATTCTTTGAGTAAAAAAAGACAAGAGTGTGTAAGCTTAAAAAAGGGTCAAAAGCCGAAACTGGTATGCAAGCACCAGTGTTGAGACCTTATTTGAGTGAAACACGTAAGGGAGTTATTTTGGTGAGGTTCTATGTTATTTTTGTGTTATTCACAATAACATTTCATATTCAAGGGTGAGAAGAGGAGATCCACCAATAAGAATTAATGAAGAAGAATCCGTAGGATTCAAAGGTGATTCTCGAGCTTTGGGGAGTAGAGATGAGCACACGGACATGAAGGCGGTCTTGGAGCAATTACTGTGGATGAATGCTTGATTTGATCACATATATCAAAGGATGGATAGGTTAAAAATATCACAAGGAGGGTCGAATACAAGGTTTGATGTTCATGGAGGCGGAGGTTGAGTTCAAGAAGGCTGTGGTCGACTTAGAGAATAATTCGGGGAAGGCAATTTTGGAGATGACTCTGATTAGGGGTTAAATGAAATTTTTTAACCTCAAGGAAGGCCAATATGTGGGAGACCAGAAACGAATGAGGATGATGATCTTGGAAATATTAACATCAACATACCACCTTTCATGGGGAAAAATGATCTGGAAGCCTTCTTAAAGTGGGAGGAATGTATGGAGATGATCTTCGATTGTCACAACTATTCGGAGACTAAGAAGGTAAAAGTGGCAGCAATGGAATTTGGACATTATGTACTCCAATGGTGGAGAAATGAACAATATACCCGAAGAAGAGTAGGTGATGAATTGATTACCACTTGGCGACAAATCAATGCGGCCATGAAGAAGCGATTTGTACCAACTCATTACCACAGGTTGCTGCATCAAAGACTCCAATTATTATCACAAGGTAGTAAGTCTATGGAATGATATGGAGATACTCATGAATGAAGATAGAGAAGCAACCATGGCATGTTTTCTAGGTGGATTGAATCAAGAGATAGCCAATCAATTGGAATTAAAACAATATGTGGAATTGGAAGAGATGTTGCATATGGCTATCAAACTTAAGAACCAATTCAAGAGGAGGGGCACAAGTACATGGCTTGGAGGAGTATCCAACAGCAGGAGGTCAAATGCAAATGCTTGGAGAAGTAATCCAATAGTTGAAGCAAGACAACAGCCGAAACTTGGAGAAGAAAGCACCAATCGGCCAAAAAGAGAGTCCAAAGCCGAATCTGTCCAAGCACACAAAAATGAGGGTAAATCTGATCCTAAACCTTTTATAACTCATGACATTGTGTGTTTTAAATGCCAAGGATGAAGACTCATTAATAGTCAATGCTCGAATAGGAGGATCATGGTACTGAAAGGTAATGGAGACTTAGAGTCCGAAAGTGAAGAAAGTGATGCTGAAACCGAAATTGATGGTGAAGAAGTTGGAGATGAAAGGCATGATTAATCATAAATGCTCAAGGCTTCAAAGGCTAATTTGAGTTTGGTGGCAAGAAGGGTTCTAACTGTGTACAAAGATGAGGACCAAATTCAAAGAAAGAATATCTTCCACACCCGATGTGAAATTCAAGGTAACATTTGTAGTATGATAGTTGATAGTGGAAGTTGTGCAAATGTAATTAGTAATTTGGTAGTTGATAAATTGGGGTTAGCAACCATTAAAAATCTAGAACCATGTAGATTACAATGGCTTAATGGTAGTGTTGAGATGAAAGTAAATAAACAAGCTAAAGTAAAATTCATCATTGATAAATATGTGGATGTCGTATTGTGTGATGTTCCTATGCATGCAGGTCATATTCTATTGGGTAGGCCATGGCAATTTGATAAGGATGCCATACATTATGGGAGAGAGAATTTCATTGTATTTAAATTTAAAGGGAAAAAGGTTAAGCTAGAGTTATTAACTCCAAAGGAAGTATTTAGACATTAACTTCAAATGCGACAAAGAAGGGAGGCTGAAAAGCTTAAAGAAAAGGCTAGTATGGCACCCACGACTTCAAAAACTATTCAAGGGAACAAGGCCATGCAAGAACAACTAGGTAAATGTCCAAAATTCAAATTATAGGGGAAATAAAGAGAGAAACCTGAGAGTGTGAGAAAGTTAGAAAAAGCCGAGAATGTGGGCAAAAGTGAGGTGGCCGAGAGAGAGAAAAAAAAGAGAGGGAAAATAAAAAATTTTATCTTAGTTTTGGGGATGTTAATAAAGCCATATTGAGTAAGAAACCATTGCTGGTCATGATTTATAGGATGCTTATTTAAAAATGCTTAAATTGTATAGAACTTTATTTGCATTGTTGAGAGCTTTACTTAGTGGAAATTTTGAAAATTTAGGAAAGATTATTTGCTAACATTAAAAAGTGTGATTTCTATAAGATAAACTTGTATTTCTAGAATTTTTTGTGATAATTTTTGACCAAGGAGATTGGTTATGGTTGCATTTAAGAAATTAGAGGTTTCCCGAACAAAGAAAATCCAAGCTTATACCGCATGGGGATGGACCTTTTCAAAATTTTGAGCGGATCAATGCAAATGCTCACAAACTTGACTTACCGGGTGAGTATAATGTTAGTGCTACATTTAATGTTGCTAACTTATCTTCTTTTACTGCAGGTGATGATTTTGATTTGAGATCAAATCCTTTTCAAGAGGAGGGGAATGATGAGAATCAGGTCGAACCCACACAACCGACAACCCTCTACAGTGCAGATCCAAGACGGATGAAAACCGGACAAATCACTAGAGTTCAAGCCAAGAGATTTAAAGTCAACCTGGCTGCCTTTATATAGGGAGTAATTAATTTTCAAAAGGGTTTGTCAATACCCAAAGATACAAAGTCTGTTTTAAGCATCCAAGTGGTGGAAGCTGATACGGTCCCAAATCGCTGTTTTCGTGCAAATATGGACTCCGACCAGCAAAAAATGATTCCAACACTTCATGGATTCAATGAATATCATTAATAGGACATGTAATCCAGCCAAGGTAGAATCAAAAGCATCTAAAATGGGCTTGTACGGACAACATCTCAATTTGGCCCAAAATGTGCTGTTTAGCCGCTAACTTTTACTGTTTTTCTTGTTCAAGAATGTTTGACCTATTTCATTCAACGGGCAACATGTGAGAATCATTATTAATCATATTTGGCATCCTAAATGGCATATGGAAGCTGATTTGGAGCCCAAACAAGCTAGAGATTGGTCAAAGTTAGCTTAGTTAAGAAGATAGTCAAGTTGTTTCCTAATTTGATTTTGACTTTTTGTTTTAGGAAATTAGTCTTCTATTTAGTTTTTATTTATTTGCTGAAAAAATTAACTTAGGAAAATTATTATTTTATTATTTCAATTGTAAATTAATTAATTTCTAATTCAAAATAAAGGAATTAATCTATCAAAATTAGCTTAGGAAAGGAGAGAGAAAATTCGGCCAAGGAAGGATTCCTAATCTACATGGTCGATTTTTACCTTTGCTTTTAGGGTTTATTTTGTTCATTCCAAAACCTATTTAAGGATTATTTTTCAGTGAGAATGCAGCTTAGATTTTATACAGAAAATTATTTGTGAGATTGAATTTTCTTTATTCTCTTTGAACACCTAAAACACAATTAGTGAAAGAGTGTTTTTGTTTGACTTACCAATAGGATATCCATCACCTATTGTGGCGTCTTCATCATATACCATGATTACTAATCATAGGTTGGTTACGGATTAAGGTGATCATTAGAACTTGAACATAATTAGATCTGGGCTACAATAATATGGGTTTAGGAGCAGGTTGTCTTACGTTCGTATCACAAATTCAACATGTGGCAGACATTCCTCCCAAGTTCTCAAATTCCCACTAATTAATACTCATAACAATGCAGACAATGTTCTAGTCACCACTTCAATTTGACCATCAGTTTCTAGATGACAAGTAGTTGAAAATAAAAGTTTAGTCCCTAACTTAACCTACATAGTTTTCCAAAGGTAGGCATACCATGAAGTCTCACCACTTCCTTAAATGAAAAGTTAGCTACATGAGATGCATCATTAGTTTTATTACATGCAATAAAGTATACCATCTTAGAAAACCTATCGACCATCACAAAAATTGATCCTTTATTGGTCCTAGTCCTGGGTCAACTAAGTACAAAATCCATAGATAAATCAACCTATGGATGTGATGGAATCAGCAGTGGCATGTACAAGCCGTGCAGCTTCAATTTAGATTTGGACTTCTGAAATTTTATGCACCTCTCATATGTCGTCTCCACATCCCCCCTCATAGTCGACTAATAAAAATGTTCTTGCAATATGGACAAGATTTTTACAACATCAAAATGTCCTATTAAGCCCCCATCATGGCCTTCCCTATTAAGTAACTCCCTAACGCTAAAATTAGGCATACAAAGTTGACTTTTTCGAAATAAATACCCCTCAAAGATATAGAATTTATTATAACCATGTTTAACAATTTTTAAATATTTCATTTAAGTCACTATCCTACTCATAAAGTTCTTTTAATTGTTCAAAACTAAGCAATCTAGCATCTAAGGTTGAAGATAAAACTTACCTTTGGGATAATACATCAGCAACCACATTTTCCTTACCTTTCTTGTAGCGAATGACATAAGGAAAAGTCTTAATGAATTTAATCCATCTTCTATGCCTTCGGTTGAGCTTCCCTTGGCCTTTGATGTGCTTCAACAATTTATGATCTATGTGAATCACAAACTTTTTGGCATTAAATAATATTGCCATTTCTCCAAATCTCGAACCAAAGCATAAATCCATTTGTCATTGGTTGGATACTTCAATGCAGCTCCATTCAACTTCTCACTAAAGCAGCATATAGTTTTTCCTTCTTACATCAATACAACTCCAATACTTACCCTTGAAGCATCACATTCAATTTCAAAACTTTTAGAAAAATTTGGTAAAACCAATAAAGGAGCATTAGTTAATTTTTCTTTCAACAAATTAAATGACTTTTCTTGTGATTCTTCCCAGGGGAATCCAACATTGTTTTTCACAATCTCAGCCAAAGGTGCTGCAATGGTGCTAAAATCCTTGTCAAATCTTTGATAGAAGCTAGCCAAACCATGAAAACTCTTTACCTGGGTAATTGATGTATAATACAAACATAGGTCGACTTACCCCTAAACCCGTATTATTTCAGCTCGGATCACAATTAACTGCAGGTTCTAATGGTCACCTTAACCTCTAATTAACTTATTATTAGAAACCTTGGTATATGATGAAGATGCCATAATAGGTGATGGATGTCCTATTGATAAGTCAATCTAAAACACTTGATTTGTATTCAATATTTTAGGTGTTCAAAGAAAACAAAGAGAATTCTTCTCATAAATAATTTTTTTTATTAATATTCTAGCTACTTTTTCATTGAAAAATAAGCCTTTAAATAGGCTAAAGTTGCAAAACAAAAACCCTAGAAACATTAAGGTAAAATTCGGCCAACATAAAATAGGATTAGGAAAGGCTGAATTTTCTATGTTTCGTGAACTTATTTAGATTAATTAATTCCTTAATTAAACTAAGGAATTAATTAATTTACAATTAAAATAATAAAATATCAACCTTCCAAAATTGATTTTTCCAGCAAATAAATAAATAAAAAGAAAAATTAATGACTATCTCCTAAAACAAAAGTCAAAGTTTCAAATTAGGCAACTAGTTGACTTGTTTGACAAACATGTTGGAGTTTGGTGTGGTTTTTAGGTTCACTTGGCCAAGAGTGTTGTACACAAGGTGTTAATCTTGTGCACAACCTTTAATCCGATTTTCAGTTTGGTATTCTCGTGATTCTTATGTTTATTTTTCGTATGGTGATATTGAGCTTTGTTAGGATTTTAGTTTGGGAGAAAGACGAAGAAGAAGAAGAAGAAGAAGAGAAGATGCTAAAGTAGGCCACACAAACTAGATAGCACAATTCATCTTTCAGTTCATTCATTTGTTGCATTATATAGATACAAAACTTGTCTCGCACATGTGAAGTGTGAATGAGACCACATGGAAGTCTTTAAAATTCAAAAATTACACATTTCCCACTCAAAATTTGGATACATAATCATTCAACCACCACCTCATATGTGAGTGCACAAATGTGGCAAAGGTTGGTGAGATTTTGAACTTCAAAAGACTGTCTCCACCAAATTGGGTAATGCTACTTTGACCTGATGGAACGCTGACATATCTTCATCCAAATTGCTTGAATTTTGACATGTGGCATGTTGAAATATTAAGGATGAAATTAGAGAAAACCAGGTCCAAACAAATTGGGTAAGGATTCCAATTCATCTGAAACCCGTGGCCTATGACTGCTGGAAATCTCAATAGTTAGGCATTCAAAAGACATTAAAAGGAATATAAAATATGGACATAAATATTGCTTTCAAACATTCAACAAAATATTTTTTGTAAAAAAAAAAAGAGAGTGCAAACCTTGGTGAATTTTGGCTTGCACAAGGTGGCAAGATTATCACCTTTTCAACACTCCTCCTTGGTAATCTTGCTAGAGTCATTAAGGAGAGTCCTCAATGTGTTAAATCTGGTCTTTCCAAGTGGCATTGTGAACACATTCGCAAGGTTCTCCTCTGAATTCACATACTTCAAAGAAATTTCTCCAAGATTTTCAAACTCCCTCAAGGAATGATATTTCACCAGAATATGTATTGTTCTTCCATGTGGTACTAGGTTCTTGGCTATTGAAATTGTTAAGGTGTTGTCACATTTGATGATGGTTATGATGAGAATCCACCCAAGCCCGCACAACCGACAACCCATTAGGGTGCTAACACGATACGGATGATGACCGAGCCAATCACTAGAGCTTAAGCCAAGCGGTTTAAGGAAAACCTGGGAGCATTTATACATGAAGTAGTTAATTCTTAAAAGAGCATGTCCATAGCTGAAGATACAAAGCCTATTCTGAGCATTCAAGTGGTGGAAGTAGATACAGACCCGGGTAGCTGTTTTCGTGCAAATTTGGACTCTGTAATGCGAATCCGTCCGAACCCGTACAACCGACAACCCGCTGGGGTGCCGATCCGTTACGGATGAAGGTGGGACCAATCACTTGAGCCCTGGCCAAGAAGTTCAAGGACAATCTTGCTGTATTTATACAAGGAATAAGTCATAGTCAAGAGGGGTTGGCCATATCTAAAGAACCAAGACCTATTTTACTCATACAAGCAGTAGAAGCCAAAACGGGCCCGGGTGGCGGTTTTGGTACATTTTTGGAGTCCGGGAAGTATGAAATGGTTCCAATGCTTTATGGGTTCAATACATATGCCTAAGAGGTCATGGAATCAAGTTAAAGCAGCCTCAAATGCAATCAAAAAGGGCTTGTACGAACAGCATCAACAATTTGGCCGAATTTGCTGTATTGCTTGCTGGCTTTACTGTATTTTACTGTATTAGCCTTTTCTTATTTTTTCCAAGCATGGGCAACGTGTGGGACTTCATATTCAGCTTATTTGGCATCCTAAAAAGCATCTAGAAGCTGATTTGAAGATCAAAGAGGTCAAAGATTGATCAAAGTCAACTTGATCAAAAGGCTAGCATTTTTAGTTTCCTAATTTGTTTTTACTTTTTGTTTTAGGAAACTACCATTACTTTTTGGCTTTTATTTAGTTATTTTCTAGACAAATAACTTTAGGAAGGTTTTTATTTTATTCTTTCCATTGTAAATTAATTAATTCCTAATTTAATATAAAGGAATTAATTAATCAAACTTAGATTAGGAAAGGAAGTATAGTTTCGGCCAACTAGGTTTCTTTATGTGTGGTGGCCGGTTTTCTTTATGTTCTAGGGTTTTATTTCGTGGCTTTGTAGCCTATTTAAAGGCTTAGTTATCAATAAGAATACAACTTTGATTTGATTAAGAAAATACTTATGAGATTCATTATCTCTTTGTTCTTTGAGAACACCTAAAACACCATTAGAGAATTGGTTGTTTTAGCTTGACTTATCAATAGGTTTTCCATCCCCTATTGTGGCGTCTACATTATACCAAGGTGTCTAACCACAGGTTGGTTAAGGGTTGAGGTCAATTCCATTAGAACTTGAACTTAATTAAGATCCGGGCTAATATAGTACGGGTTTAGGAGCAGGTCGTCCTAGGTTCGTATCATTTGGTATCAGAGCTAAATTTTGTTCAGGTTTGATCTATCTTTATTTGCTTTATTTATTTTTGTGTTATTCTGCAATTTTAGCATTAGGTTAAAGTTGCATCCATCCCATACACGTTCTACATCTTAAAGAAAAAAAAAAATATCATTCCTAGTTGAATTAGGATTTCCTAGTTTTACCGTATTTTTGTTTTCTAGTTTGTTGGTTGTTTTTCATCATTGTTCTTGTTGATTTTGGTTTTTGTTGATTTTTTTCTTTGCTATTTTAGTCTCAAATATTTTCATTCATATATTCAAAAAAAAAAAAAAAGAGTTTGCGGCAACATTTAAAAAAAAAAAAAAGAACTACACATTTGTGTTTATTTGGAGGTCACGGGTTTGGTGTTTGTTTTGGAGTTGGAATTGCAATTTTGGTAATTATTCTTGCTACTGAAGTTGTTTACATTCGGTGAGTGAAAAAAAAAAAAAGAAGAGGTAAAGCTGAATATTAAAAAAAAAAAACAAAATATTTCGGTTTGTTGGAGTTTGACTTGTTTACTGGAAATTTGTTGGAGCTGCTGTCTTTTTGATTATTTATTCAATATTTGAGTTGGTGGAGAATTATTTTTACTGCTGGATATTTGGATTTTAGGTGCTTAAATTATTTGGATTAAAATTAGATAAAGGAATTGATACAAAACTTGAATTACAAGAACAACAACCAACACTATTCTATATTTTTGTTCAATTTGATTCTTGTTCGTATTTGAATTTCTTTTTCTAGAATTTTATTCTTGAACTCATAATATATTACCATCTAGTCCAGTTCTTCAAAATTCCAAATGTTTCTCATTAATTTGCTTTATTTTGTCTAGAAAAACCGAAAATAGGTATTTTCATTCCATTCGGTATTTGTTTATTTTTGCTTACTGTTTTGTTGATAAGTTTAATTAAAACATACTAGTGATCTAATTGCTGTTTTGTGGGTGTTTTAATTAGAACTTTGAGATAATTCACTGAGTGGAAAAAGGCAAGAGTGTGTGAGCTTAAAAGAGGGTAAAAGCCAAAACTAGTGTGCAAACACGAGTGTCGAGACCTTGTTTGAGTGAAACATGTGAGGGGGTGAATATTGTGAGGGTTATTTTATTTCTTGCAGTATTTTACTAACATGGCAGATTCTAGAATAAGAAGAGGAGATCCACCCTTGAGGATCAACGAGGAAAAGTCCGAAGCATTCCATGGCAATGCTCGAGCTACCGGGAGTGGAGACCAAGTGGACATGAGAGCTGTTTTGGAGTCAATACAGCGGGTTAGTGCTCAAGTTGAGCATGTGAATCAAAGGATGGGAAGGCTAGAAGTTTCCCAAGGAATTTCGAACACAAGAAATAGGCAAGAATTGTAACACCTCGTCTCGAACCATGTCAGAATTTTGCACGTTGACTGAGGTTGATTGTTGACCGTTGACTTTGACTTTGACTGAAGGGGTCAAAAGTAGACTTTTTGACTCGATTGGAATTCTAGGTTGACTGAGGTACCATTAAGAAGTACACGTTGGCACGAGTTCGTAGACTTGTAGCACGTTGAAAACGGAGCTACGGTTTGAAAGTTATGAGCAAAACAAGTTGAGGTCCAAACTGTCCAAGGGGTGCCGGAGTTGACTTTTTATTTATGGGGAAATGAGCTTTGACTCATGCATGGTTGTGAAGTGCTCGTCAATATGAGTTCACAGACTAGCGGCACGCTTAAAACGGACATCCGGTTAAAAAGTTATGGAAGAGTGAAGTTTGCCGGATACCGTAATATTTCAATGTTTTTGAGTCGATGAACAGTGAAATGCCACGTGTCGTCACCTGATTGGTCCACATGGATGAACAGTGTCACCACTCTGGCTTTTATTTGACAAAAATCTCAGGGAAGAGAGAGAAAAAGAGAGAAGAGAGAAAGAGAGAGAGAGAAACTGACCGGCCACCGGATTCCGACCAATTTTCTGATCGATTCTCGTTACTCGCACCGGCCAGACGGAAGCCTATCCTCATTTCCGGCCAAACCCCAAAATCTCACGGCCGCCGGCCTCCGAACGCGCCCGGATCGAGGCACCGAAGCTCGGCGGTGATTTTTCCCTCCACCGTCGGTCACTGCCGTTTGACCCCATTCCGGCCGTTTTCAGCCACACGCACCAGCCACCCCTCACCACTTCCTCATTTCCAGCCAGCCCACCAAATTTCATGGCCACCAGACCTCCGACGCGCCGGGATCGGAGCTTTTTCCGACGAGGGACCGAAAATTTTCAAACCCCGATTTCTCCGCCGTCCGGCCTCCGTTTGCCTCACTGCTGGTCCCGTTAGAATCCTCTCCCCTCGATCTACAAAACTGCCAAAAATCTCAGCCAACGGCCACTGCACATGCCACCGCCAGCGACGGTTGCCGGTGATGCAGCGGCTCACCGGAAGTTACTGTTCCAGCGAGTACCCAGTCGCACCGCTGGTCCTTGTCCACTGTGTTCGACTTCCTGAACCCGAATCCGGAATCCTTTTCTTCCAATTTGCGACGGTTTAGGAGAATTGAGGAGTCGAAACCCGAAAGCTTTCCGACGAGATTCCGGCCACCTCGGGTCCGATCACCAGAAAGTAAGACCGAATCCGTGATCCTCATCACTCAAGCTTCGATTCGGTATATTATTCGACCATGTTGGTTAACGTTTGTGTTTGACCCCCCGGGTACCGGGTATTATTTACCCGAATAAAATATTAATTTATTTGACTGTGTGTGAATTGTGTTCTAGGAGCACCGGTGAGTTGTGGAATTGATCCCATGGTGGATCATGGTTTAATTGCGTGCTCCAGGTGAGTGACCCACCTTTAAAAATATTTTAGGCAATTTATTATATTTATTTGGTGTTTATTTGATATCTGAAATTTATGCTAATGTGGCGTATTTTAAATATAATCGGGAAAAATATTATTTTATATATATAATTACCCATTAGTGCTAAATGGAATTTTAGGGTCATTAAGAAATTCCTGATTCTTATTTTATGGTGATTAAATGGTATTTATTATGCATGAGCAAAGTATATTTCAGTAATAATCGTACGTGGTTTTAAGTATTATTTTTGGGCATAATTGGTTTGATTATTTTATGAAAATATTTGTTTAAAATGGTGGTTTAAATTTAAAATTATGCCCATGGTATGTTAATTGTTGAAACTCGTATTACGAGAAAACGTATGGTTTATTTGTTATCGATGTTTTCGTACCGGTTTGTTAAATAAAAATATGTGGGATGGTAAGTGTGAAATTTTGATATATTTCCCACGGTAATTTTGGAAAACGGTATGGTTGGTTTAATAATTATTTTAGACGCATTCACACAGTATTGGTGTTCTGGTATATGTATATGTGGTTCAGCGCGCAAGTATTATTATTTCTCCTGTGAGTTGCCATTGGACCGTGGGCAAGCAAGTCTTATATAGTGCACACTGCCGCCCCCCTCCTTGGCCGGGATGATGGTTTCAGCAACGGTACTGTCGGGACGCCGAAGTGCTATTTGCAAGTTTCTCTCTTTAATCTCCCCGCCAATCGGTGCTTAGGAGGCTGGGTATCGGAGGGCATCACTGGTATATGGTGTGGTGCGTCAAGTACAAATTTTTCCGATAGAAATTTCAAACCCCAAAGAGTACAAAATTATTTATTATAATTTATTGCGGTTTATTTATATTTGGGGTATTTATTTATTTATTTGTTGTTTATTAAATTATTTGGTCCCTTGGTTTTCGGGAAGTACGAATATCGGGTTTTGTGAAAATGTTTTAAAAGGGGAACATTTCCAACGGAGTGAATAGTGAGGGTTTTGAGAGAAATTGCTACCTCAATTGTTTATTTATTTAATTGTTCGGTATTGATTAATTAAATCTTTTTATTTGGTATATTATTAATATTAAAGGTGTACAATAGATAGGGTCACTCACTGAGATGATTAGCATCTCACGTTTTTAAATTTCATTCCCCTAGGTCCGGGTTGGGAGACGTTGATTGTCCGGGGCGAGCCCAGCGTCTCAGTTCGTTGCCGAAAGTCCAAGAAGTATTTCTTCCCTTTTTCCTCTCCATCCTGTATTACTTCTTATCTGTCATTGTATAAATTCCACATTTATCTGTATAATGCTCTGTATACTGTATTGGACGTGTAGTTTTTATTTATGCACTGGGTTGCTGCTGTTATTATTTGAAGTACTGAAATTTGTGGAATCAATTTGTAGTATTGTGGGAGCAATAAGGGGATGTTTATAGAAATGTGTTTTCAGTGCAGGTAATTTTTGGTTAGTCCTACCCTTAGGGGAGGTGCTGCCGGATTTTTCGTTGGAAGGTTCAGTGGTATTTCCCTGGGATCAGGGCTTGTCTAGGGTTCCGGGGAGGAATTCTGGACGGGTCCTGACAAGAATTCCATGGAGGACGAGGCCAAGGACGAGGAGATCGCAAGAGACCGAGAGAGGAATTTGATGAGGAGCCATTCGGTGGAGACTTTGAGGAAGGTATGGACGAAACTTTTGCTGTCCAAGATAGAGCTGGCCGTGGAAGATATAGAAGGGAAGAAACAGATGACAATCTTAGCAATATGAAGATCAACATCCCACCATTCATGGGAAAAAGTGACCCCCAAGCATATTTAGAGTGGGAAGAAAATATGGATATGATATTTGACTGCCATAATTATTCGGAGGCTAAGAAGGTGAAATTGGCAGCAATGGAGTTTGGCCATTATGCACTCCAATGGTGGACCAATGAGCAAAACACCCAAAGTAGAGTTGGTGATGACTTGATTACTACATGGCGACAAATGAAAGGAGCCATGCGGAAGCGATTCATACCATCACACTATCATAGGTTGCTGCATCAAAGACTTCAATCTTTATCTCAAGGACATGGATCCGTGGAGGATTATTACAAGGAGATGGAGATGCTTATGATGAGATTGAACTTGAATGAAGATAGGGAAGCAACCATGGCAAGGTTTCTTGGTGGTTTAAATCGTGAAACAGCCAATCAACTAGAATTGCAACAATATGTGGAATTGGAGGAGATGTTGCATGTGGCTATTAAATTAGAGCATCAATTCAAGAGGAGGGGTGTAAGATCATGGTTTGGAGGTGTTTCCAACAGTGGAAGATCCAATTCAAGTGGCTGGAGGAACAACCCCATCTATGAAAGCAAGCCAGAGTTGAAAGTCAAAGAAGAAAGTTCAAACTGGCCAAGGAAGGAGACTAGAATCAAATCTGTCCAAGCACCAAAGAATGAGGTAAAATTAGATCCTAAACCTTCTAGAACTCATGATGTTGAGTGTTTCAAGTGCCAGGGAGGAGGACACATTGCTAGCCAATGCCCGAATAGAAGAATCATGGTGTTAAAGGGCAATGACGAGCTACACTCGGAAAGTGAAGAAAGTGAGGATGAAGCCAAGCAAGAGGAGGAGGACTTGGAGGATGAACCCGAAACCTTGCAAGCATCCAATGCTGAATTAAACTTGCTTTCTAGGAGAGCACTTGCTGCATACAAAGATGAGGATGAAATTCAAAGAGATAACATCTTCCACACCCGATGTGAAATTCAAGGTAAGATTTGTAGAATGATTATTGATAGTGGAAGTTGTACAAATGTAATTAGTAACATTGTAATTGATAAATTAGGCTTAATACCTATTAGACATCCAGAACCTTATAGATTACAATGGCTTAATGATAGTGGTGAAATAAAAGTGAATAAACAAGCCAAAGTAAAATTTAATATAGGTAGATATGAGGATGTAGTTTTATGTGATATTGTACCCATGATTGCTGGAGATATACTGTTAGGTAGACCATGGCAATTTGATAAAGATGCTACTCATTTTGGTTGAGAAAATAGTATTGTTTTCAGGTTTAAAGGGAAGAAGGTCAAGCTGGAACCATTATCTCCTAAAGAGGTTTACAAAGACCAATTACAAATGCAACAAAGGAGAGAAGCCGAAAAGCTCAAGGAAAAAGCAAGTATGGCACCAACGGATTCACCATCCTTTCAAGAAAGTAAAAATGAGGTTGCTGATCAAGGTAAGATTTCTAAGACTCATATTGAGTGAAAAGATCAAAGAAAAACCGAAAGAGAGGGGAAAGAAAGTGGCAAACCCGAGAGCTTGGAGAAGGAAGGGAAATCCGAAGGTTTGCGTCAATCCGAGAGAGAAAAAGAAAAAGAAAGAAAAGAAAGGTCAAGCAGCAACTTTTATTTGAGTTTAAGGGATATTAATAAGGTTATTGAGTGTAAGAAACCTTTACTGGTCATGATTTATAAAGAAAATTATTTTAATGATCAAACTAACTTTGAAGAACTTGAATTGCCAAGTTCAATGATTTCTCTATTGAAGGAATTTGGAGATGTCTTCCCAAATGAAATTCCAAGTGGACTACCATCCAATCAAGAGGGAAAAGGTGAGCTTGCTGTCCAAGGTAAGTCTTCTAATACTCAGGTTGTGTGGAAAAATTTTATTAAAACCAAGAGTGAGAAATTTGGTGCAAAAGCCGAGAGTGAGGAAGGTGAGATGGCCTTGAGTGGGAAAGGAAAAGGAAGACAAGAATGGAAAAATATAAATTTTTATCTTAGCTTTGGTGATGTAAATAAAGTAATTATGAATAAGAAATCATTGCTGACCATAAATTTTAAAGATACTTATTTAAAGATTTTTTTATTGCATAGAACTTTTTCTGCATTGTTGAGAGCTTTACTTAGTGGCAATTTGAAAATTTGGGAAATATTGTTTCCTAACTTTAAAAAGTGTAATTTTTACCATAATGAGCATGTATTTCTAGATTTTGTTGTAATAGTGTTTGACCCAGGAAAATTGGCTTGGTTGCACTTACGAAAGGAAAGGTTTCCTAAACAAAGAAAGTCAAAGCTCATGCCACCTATGGATGGACTTTTTCAAGTTTTGGAGCGAATAAACGACAATGCCTACAAACCTGATCTACCGGGTGAGTATAATGTTAGTTCTACCTTAAATTTTGCTGATTTGCCTCCTTTTGCTGCAGGTGATGACTTTGATTTGAGGGCAAATCCTTTTCAAGAGGAGGGGAATGATGCGAATCCGCCCGAACCCGTACAACCGACAACCCGCTGGGGTGCCGATCCATTACCGATGAAGGTGGGACCAATCACTAGAGCCCTAGCCAAGAAGTTCAAGGAAAATCTTGCTGTATTTATACAAGGAATAAGTCATAGTCAAGAGGGGTTGGCCATATCTAAAGAACCAAGGCCTGTTTTACTCATACAAGCAGTAGAAGCCAAAACGGGCCCGGGTGACGGTTTTGGTACATTTTTGGAGTCTTGGAAGCATGAAATGGTTCCAATGCTTTATGGGTTCAATACATATGCCTAAGAGGTCATGGAATCAAGTTAAAGCAGCCTCAAACGCAATCAAAAAGGGCTTGTACGGACAGCATCAACAATTTGGCCGAATTTGCTGTATTGCTTGCTGGCTTTACTGTATTTTACTGTATTAGCCTTTTCTTATTTTTCCAAGCATGGGCAACGTGTGGGACTTCATATTCAGCTTATTTGGCATCCTAAAAATCTAGAAGCTGATTTGAAGATCAAAGAGGTCAAAGATTGATCAAAGTCAACTTGATCAAAAGGCTAGCATTTTTAGTTTCCTAATTTGTTTTTACTTTTTGTTTTAGGAAACTACCATTACTTTTTGGCTTTTATTTATTTATTTTCTGGACAAATAACTTTAGGAAGGTTTTTATTTTATTCTTTCCATTGTAAATTAATTAATTCCTAATTTAATATAAAGGAATTAATTAATCAAACTTAGATTAGGAAAGGAAGTATAGTTTCGGCCAACTAGGTTTCTTTATGTGTGGTGGCCGGTTTTCTTTATGTTCTAGGGTTTTATTTCATGGCTTTGTAGCCTATTTAAAGGCTTAGTTATCAATAAGAATACAACTTTGATTTGATTAAGAAAATACTTGTGAGATTCATTATATATTTGTTCTCTAAGAACACCTAAAACACCATTAGGGAATTGGTTGTTTTAGCTTAACTTATCAATAGGTTTTCCATCCCTTATTGTGGCATCTACATTATACCAAGGTTTCTAACCACAGGTTGGTTAGGGGTTGATGTCAATTCCATTAGAACTTGAACTTAATTAAGATCCGGGCTAATATAATACGGGTTTAGGAGCAGGTCGTCCTAGGTTCGTATCACTCTGGGCAGCAAGGAATGGTTCCAACACTTCATGAATTCAATGAATATCATTAAGAGGACACGGAATCCAGCCAAGGCAGAATCAAAAGCATCTAAAAAGGACTTTTATAGACAACATCTTAATTTGTTCGAAAATGTGTTGTTTAGCCGCTGGCTTTGACATTTCTTCTTGTTTGACTTATTCCAATCAATGGGCAATGTGTGGGAATCATTATTAATCATATTTTCATCCTACATGGCATATGGAAGCTGATTTGGAGCCCAACAAGCTACAAATTGGTCAAAGATACACTCGTAGTCAAACTAGTCAACTAGTTTCCTAATTTGGTTTTGACTTTTTGTTTTAGGAAATTAGTCCTTTATTTAGTTTTTATTTAATTATTTGCTAGAAAAATCAGATTAGGAAAGTTATTATTTTATTATTTTCATTGTAAATTAATTAATTCCTAATTGAAAATAAAGAAATTAATTTATCCATATTAGATTAGGAAAGGAGGTGAATTTCGGCCAAGCTAGGTTTCCGATTTTACCTAGATAATTAGGGTTTTATTTTGTAACTTTTAGCCTATTTAAGGGCTTGTTCTATCAATAATATTCAGTATATTATAAGAATTTGTCGAAGGGGTGGAATGAGCTTTCCTATTAAAATCTGCTAGGTGAATCCTAAAGTAGATTAGTTTGATAAGCAACACCTATCTCTGCTGCATTGGAACCAAGATCGGGCTTGGCATAGTTGCAGTACGAGTTTCCTGGTCTATTTGACTAACTGAAGATATAGAAATTTATTTATGAGATTGAATTCTCTTTGCTCTCTTTGAACACCTAAAACACCATTAGTGAATGAGTCTTTTAGTTTGACTTATCAATAGGATATCCATCACGTATTGTGGGGTCTTCATTATACCAAGGTTTCTAATCATAGGTTGGTTAGGGATTGAGGTCAATCCATTGAAACTTGAACTTAATTGAGATCCAGGCTAATATAATATGGATTTAGGCACGTGCCGACCTAGGTTCCTATCATTTGGTATCAGAGCTAAATTTTGTTCTGATTTAATCTATCTTTATTTGCTTTATTTTTTTGTGTTAATCTACAATTTTAGCATTAGGTTAAGGTTGCTTCTATCATCATTCACATTCTACATCTTTAAAAAAAAATAAAAATTCAAGCTTGATTTATCATTGAAAATAAGCCTTTAAATAGGCTTTGAATGAACAAAACAAAACCTAAGAGGATTAGAAAATTTCAGCCAACATAGAATCCAATTAGGAAATTGCCAAATTTCACACCATTTCCTAATCTAATTTGGATTAATTAATTCCCTTATTTTAAATTAGGAGTTAATTAATTTACAATGAAAATAATAAAATAATAACTTTCCTAAAATTATTTGTCCAACAAATAAATAAATAAAATCCAAAAAGTAATGGTAATTTTCTAAAAACAAAAAGTAGAATCAAATTAGGAAACTAAAATACTAGCTTTTTGACTAAGTTGACTTTGATCAATTTGAGCTCCAAATAAGCTTCAATATGCTTTGTAGGATGCCATATAAGCTTATTATGGAGTCCCACACGTTGCCCTTGCTTGGAAGAAAGAGAGAAAGCCAACTCAGTAAAATACAGTAAAGCCAGCCAGCAATACAACAATTTTCGGCCAAATTTTGAAGCTGTCTATACAAGTCCGTACAACTTGGTTTTACTTCTGCCTTGACTTATTTCCATGACCTCCTAGCGATATTTATTGAATCCATAAAAAGTTGGAACCATTTCTTACTGCCCGAACTCCATAAATGCACTAAAACCGCTACCCGGGTCCATATCAGCTTCCACCACTTGTATGATCAAAACAGGTCTTGGATCTTTGGGTATGGATAATCCCTTCTGAGAATGAATTACTCCTTCGATAAAGGCAGAAAGTTTGTCCTTAAACCTCTTAGTTTGAGCCCTAGTGATCGGCCCAGTCTTCATCCGTATCGGGTCAACACCCCAATGGATTGTCGGTTATGCGGGCACAAGCGGATTCGCATCAAGTCCGTAGGATTTAAAGGTGACTGCTGAGCTATGAGGAATGGTGAGCAAACAAACATGAGGGCCATCTTAGAGCAATTACAGCACATGAATGCTCAATTTGATCTCATAAACCAAAGGATGGACAGGTTAGAAACATCAGAAGGAGTGCCGAATACAAAGTTTGAAGCTCATGAAGGCCGAGGAAAATTTAGAGAAGATCAAGGAAGGCAATTTTGGAGATCACTTGGATGAGGGATATGATGAAATTTTTTAACCTCAAGGAAGGCCAATCCGTGGGAGACCAGCAAGGAATGAAGATGATGATATTTGGAATATCAAGGTAAACATACCGCCTTTCATGGGAAAAAATGATCCAGAGGCTTACTTAGAATCAGAGGAGCGTATGGAGATTATTTTTTATTGTCACAATTATTCAAAGGCCAAGAAAGTTAAATTGGTAGCAATAGAGTTTGAACATTATGCACTCCAATGGTGGACTTATGAGCAAAACACCTGAAGGAGAGTAGGTGATGACTTGATTCCTACATGGCAACAAATGAAGGGACCCATGAGGAAATGATTTGTACCATCAAACTATCATAGGTTGCTCCATCAAAGACTTCAATCTATATCTCAAGGAAATAGGTCTGTGGAGGATTATTACAAGGAGATGGAGATGTGCATGATGAGATTAAGCATGAATGAAGATAGAGAAGCAACCATGGCAAGGTTTTTATGTGGTTTGAATCATGAGATAGCCAATCAACTAGAATTGCAACAATATGTGGAATTGGAGGAGATATTGCATGAGGCTATTAAACTTGAGCATCAATTCAAGAGGAGGGGTACATGCCCATGGTTTGGATGAGTTTCAAGCAATGGGAGGTCAAATCCAAGCACTTGGACAAGTACTCCCACCTTTGAAGTAAGACAAAAGCCGAAATTTGGAGAAGAAAGCACCATTCGGCTAAAAAGGGAGTCCAAAACCAAATCAGTCCAAGCATAAAAAAATGAAAGTAAATCTGATCCTAAACCTTCTAGAACTCATAAAATTGTGTGTTTTAAGTGCTAGGGATGAAGACACATTGCCAATCAATGCCCGAATATGAGGATCATGGTGCTGAAAGGTAATGGTGAACTAGAATCTGAAAGTGAGGAAAGTGGGGGAGAGGTCAAATTGGATGATGAAGAGCTTGGAGGGGATGAGCATGAGAAATCTAAAACACTCCAACCTTTAAGGGCGGACTTTAGCTTAGTTGCAAGGAGGGTCCTTACTGTATACGAAGATGAGGATCAAATTCAAAGAGAAAACATCTTCACACCCGATACAAAATTCAAGTTAACATATATAGCATGATTATAGATAGTGGAAGTTTAGAGGCAAGAAGGTTAAGCTGGAGCCATTAACCCCGAAGGAGAGACCAATTACAAATGCAACAAAGGAGGGAATCCGATAGGCTAAGAAAGAAAACTAGTATGGCACCAACGGTTTCACCATCCACTCAAGAAGGAATAGATGAGCTTGTTGCCTAAGGTAAGTCCTCTAAAACTCAGGCTGAGTGGAAAAATTATAATAAACCTGAGAGTGAGAAATTTGGTGCAAAAGCAGAGAGTGATGTAAAACCCACTGAATCTGTGAGTGGGAAGGAAAAAGGGAAAAAAGAAAAGAAGAAAAAGAATTTTTATCTAAGCTTGGGTGAGGTTAAAAAAGCATTTTTTAATGATAAACATTTGCTGCTTATGATTTATAAAGATTCTTATTTAAAAATACTTTTGTTGTATAGAACTTTTTCCGCAATGTTGAAAGCTTTACTTAGTGGAAATTTGAAAATTTGGAAGAGATTAGTTGCTAACTTTAAGAAGTGTAATTTTTGCCATTATGATTAGGTATTTCTAGATTTTATTATTATAGTGTTTGACCCATGAGATTTGATTTGGTTGCACTTACCAAAGGAGAGGTTTCCAAAACAAATAAAGTCAAAGCTTATGCCGCGTGTAGGTGGACTTTTCAAGTTTTAGAGCGGATTAATGAGAATGCCTACACACTTGATTTAATAGGTGAGTACAATGTTAGTGCCACATCTAATGTTGCTGATTTATCTCCTTTTGCTGCAGGTGATGATCTTCATTTGAGGACAAATCTTTTCAAGAGAAAGGGAATGATGAGAATTCGTCCAAGCCCGCACAACCGACAACCCACTGGGGTGCTAACCGGATATAGATGAAGACCAGGCCGATCACTAGAGCTCAAGCCAAGTGGTTTAATTAAAACCTGGGAGCATTTATACAGGGAGTATTTAATTCTCAAAAGAGCGTGTCCATACCCGATGATACAAAAGCATGTTCTAAGCATCCGAGTGGTGGAAGCTGATACGGACCCGGGTAGCTGTTTTCATGCAAATTTGGACTCTGGACAGCAGGAATGGTTCCAAAAACATAATGAATTCAATGAATATCATTAAGAGAACATGGAATCCAGACAATGCAGAATCAAAAGCATCTAAAAAGGACTTGTACGAACAACATCTTAATTTGGCCAAAAATGTGCTTTTTAGTCGCTAGCTTTGACTTTTCTTAACTTATTCCAATCAAGAAGCAACGTGTGGGAATCATTATTAATCATATTTGGCATCCTAAATGGCATATGGAAGCTGATTTGGAGCCCAAACAAGCTGGAGATTAGTCAAAGCTTAGTAGTCAAACTAGTCAACTAGTTTCCTAATTTGATTTTGACTTTTTGTTTTAGGAAATTAGTCTTTTATTTGGTTTCTATTTATTTATTTGCCAAACAAATCAAATTAGAAAAGTTTTTATTTTATTATTTTTATTGTAAATTAATTAATTCCTAATTCAAAATAAAGAAATTAATTAATCCAAATTAGATTAGGATAGGAGGTGAAGTTTGGCCTAGCTAGGTTTCCAATTCTTTGGTGGTCGGTTTTACCTAGATAATTAGGCTTTCATTTTGTAACTTTTTAGCCTATTTAAGGGCTTTTTTATCAATAATATTCAGTACATTATTCATATAGAAAATTATTTATAAGATTGAATTCTCTTTGAACATATAAAACACCATTAGTGAATGAGTATTTTAGTTTGACTTGTCAATAGGATATTCATCACCTATTGTGGCATCTTCATTATACCAAGGTCTCTAATTACATGTTGGTTAGGGGTTGAGGTTACTCCATTAAAACTTGAACTTAATTGAGATTTGGGCTAATATAATATGGGTTTAGGTGTGTGTCAACCTAGGTTCGTATCATTTGGTATCAGAGCTAAATTTTGTTCAGGTTTGATCTATCTTAATTTTCTTTATTTGTTTTGTGTTAATCTGCAATGTCAGCATTAGGTTAAGGTTGCTTCTATTATCATACACATTTTGCATCTTAAAATAAAAAAAAATAAAAAAATCATTCCTAGTTAAATTAGGTTTTCCAAATTCTCCTTTAGGTACTTCTCACCTTGGATCATTGGAGTGCTCATTGGATTGCATTCTTCCAGATTAAACTTCTTCAAGAGATCATTGATATACTTTTCTTGTGATATAAATATAGCTCTTTGGCATTGCATTAGTTCCACACCAAGGAAGTAATTCATGAGACATAAGCTAGACATCTTAAACTCCTCCTCAATTTCATGCCTTAGCTCGTCCACATTTCTAAAGTCCTCACCGATAACCAACAAGTCATCCACATACCAAGAGAGTACTACCATGCTTCCTTCAATCCGCACATGCAAGGTGGGTCCATTTTGGCTCCTCTTAAAGCCATGTCCAAGCAAGTAGCCATCAATCCTTAAGCACTTCAAGGTGGACCTACTTTGATTTTCAACCATTTTCTTAAATTTTTCTAGAAATTATGACTCATGTGTGAGAAAATAAACCCAACACATTCTAGAGTAGTCATCTGTAAAGGTGAGAAAGTATCTACAACCACTCAAAGATAACACACTCATAGGACCACATACATCTGAATGAACGAGTTCTAACTTCTTCTTGGCTCTCCATGCCCTAATTTTAGGAAATGGGAACCTAGTGGACTTTTCAAGTTGACAAACTTGACACACATTTTTAACATCATCAATCAAAGGCATATCATTTACCAAAGCGTTTGTATTCTTCATTGCATTATAACTAGAGTGACCAAGCCTTTTTATGCCAAAGTCGAGAAATTGACTTAACTTTGCTTCTCAAAGCTCATTCATTATCTAGTACATTCAATCTATAGCTTTTATCTTTCAAGGCAACTTTAAACACCTCATTTCCAAAAACATCCAATATCAAACAACCAACATAACCAAAGTTCAAAACATATCCTTTTTCAACCAATTGTGCAACACTTAATAAGTTTCCACACAATAAAGGCACATATAGAACATTTTGGATAAGTTTTGTACCTTTATTGGTGTTTAATGAGATGTCTCATTTTCCTTCTACATCCATAAAGCTTCCATTCCCAATCTTCACCCTTGTCTTGTAAGATCGGTCAAGCTCCACAAAGTTGGTTTCTTCAAAAGTTATGTGGTGTGAACAACCACTACCTACCAACCAACCATAACCACTACTTGTAGCTTTAAGGCATGTAGCCATAAATAAGGTCTCAACCTCCTCATTCACAACATTAGCTTGTTGCCATCCTTGCTTGCATGCTTTGCTAACATGTCCTCTTTACCCACATTTGTCACAAGTTGCATCCGGTCTCCAAAAACACTTGTTTGGTACATGTCCATGTTTCTTGCAGTGGGGGCATGGTGGATAACCCCCACTGTTTTGCTATTTTCCTCCTTGTTGTTGCCTTGCATCATTGTTGTTGTTATTGAAACCTCCATAATCGATTCCTCATTTGCTCTTGTTCTTGTTCTTTTTGTACGTCTTTTTGCTTTGACTATACATAAAAGCACTTTCCAAAGACGCCTCCTTTCTTATGGCTCTTCTTTCTTCGATTACTTGGAGGGCATTGATAAGCTCATGAAAAGTAATCTCACTAAGATTCCTTTATTCCTCAATGGAAGAAATCTTAGCTTCAAATTTTTTAGGTAAGCTCACCAATATCTTCTCTACAACCCTTTAGTCAGTCAATGACTCTCCAAGGACTCTAATTTGGTTCACAACCTTTAGTAGTCTATTGGTGAGGTCCTTGACCAACTCATCTTCTTTCATTCTAATTGTTTCAAACTCTCATTTTAAGTTTAAAACTTGCATTTGTCTAGTCCTAGTGTTTCCTTAAAATTCTTCTTGCAACTTTAACCAAACTTCTCTTGCACTTGTACAAGACATGATTCTAGTGAAGATGGAGTCACTCACTGAAGAATGAAGGGCTGTCAAGGTTTTAAATCATTTAATTATCTCGGTCTCATGTGCAAGTTTTTATGTTTGTGTGGCATTTTCTCTCAACTCCTCAATTTCATAACTTTCATCCATCACATCCCAAAGTCCAAATGCTTGTAGGTAAGCTTTCATCTATATGCTCCAAATGGAGTAGTTTTGGCCCTCAAATTTTGGTGGAGTGGGTGATGCAAAACTTTGAGAAACCATTACATAAAACCAAATTTCAAAAAAAGTAACTTTTATGATGGATTTTTGTTAAGTTTTCTAGCTAGACTTTTATACCACTTCAAACCAAAGTGAAAGGAATGAAATGGGGTTGTCTCACAAGAAAATAAGCTAGAAAGAAAGCTCACAAGGTCCCTCAATGGTAAAAAGCTCACAAGGTCTCTCAATGGTTCAAACAAGGCTCTGATACTATGTTGGAGTTTGGTGTGGCTTTTGGGTTCACTTGGCCTAGAGTGTTGCACACAAGGTGTTAATCTTGTGCACAACTTTGAATCAGGTTTTCGGTTTGGTATTTAGGTGATTTTTGTGTTTGCCCTTGGTATGGTGATATTGAGCTTGGTTAGAGTTTTAGTTTGGAAGGAAGAAGAAGAAGAAGAGAAGATGCTAAAGTAGGCCACACAAACTAGACAACACAATTCATCATTTCATTTCATTCATTTGTTGCATTATATAGATACAAAACTTGTCTCACACATGTGAAGTATGTGTGAGACCAAATAGAAGTCTTTAAAATTCAAAAATTATACATTTCCCACTCAAAATTCTGATACATAACCATTCAACCACCACCTCATATGTGAGTGCGCAAATGTGACAAAGGTTGGTGAGATTTTGAACTTCAAAATACTGTCTCCACCAAATCTGGTAATGCTACTTTGACGTAATAGAAGACTGGGATACCTTCACTCAAATTGCCTGAATTATGACATGTGGCATGTTGAAATTTAAGATGAAATCTGGATAAGACCAGGTCCAAAATAATTGGGTAAGGGCTCCAATTCATTTGAAACCCGTGGGCTATAACTGCTGGAAATCTCAGCAGTTATGCCAACTTGCAACATGCATATCTTGGGCTGGACAAGTTCTTTTTTAGTCATTCTTTTTTATATATTTTTTTTACATGTCTATTACAATATATCAAAAAATCATAACCTGCTTCAAACAACCCAAAATATGCCAGCCCCCACAATGGACCTATGTTCCTGGAAACATAATTTCCAGCACATGGTCAAAATCAAAACTCAACAAAGAGACAATTCCTAAGCTAAATATAACAAAACTTAGGCATTCAAAAGACATTAAAAGGAACATAAAACATAGACATAAATATTGCTTTAAAACATTCAACAAAATATTTCTTGTAAAGAAAGAAAGAGGGTACAAACCTTGGTGAACTTTGGCTTGCACAAGGTGGCAAGATTATAACCTTTTCAATAAAACAAGTTGTCTTTGTCTAATCACCAACTAGTTTAGGCTCCAAATCAGCTCCAATATGCCATTTAGGATGCCAAATGGATTATAATTGGTTCCCATACATTTCCCTTCATTGGAATAAGCAAAGTTTGCTTGAACAAAAAGAAAGACCTTTCCTAGCGCCTAAACCACTCAAAACTGGCCAAGTTGATCTCTATGCATAAATGTGTTGTATGTTCAGTCTTGCTTCTACTTTGACTTGATTCCATAATCCCTCAGTGTGTTTAATCATGTTCACAAGCTAACAAACTAGTCCTTTGCTGCCCATAGTGCATAGATGCATCAAAACAGCTTATCTTGTGCCCTTGTGATTGGTCCCATCTTCAATTACATAGTATTAGCAACCTAGCGAGTCGTCGGTTGTACGGGTACAAATGGATTCTCATCAATTTAGGTTTCGGCCACTCTTGTAAAGCTTTAACCTTGGATTGGTCAACTTTAATTCCTGTAACACTTACAACAAACCTTAGAAATACAAGTTCATTTTAGAAAAAATCACACTTTTGAATGTTAGCAAATAACATTTTCTTCATAAGTACTTCTAAAAATAACCTAAGATATCCTACGTGATCATCTAAATTTCTACTATATACAAGAATATCATCAAAGTAAACAACCATAAATTTTTCAATAAATGGATGAATAACATGGTTCATTAATCTCATGAAAGTGCTAGGTGTATTAGTTAAACCAAAAGGCATTACTAACCACTCATATAAACCATACTTAGTTTTAAATGCAATTTTCCACCCATCTCCTTCTTTCATTCTAATTGGATGATAACCACCCCTAAGATCAATTTTAGGAAATATACATGCACTATATAATTCATCAAGCATATCATCTAATATAGGAATAGGATGTCTATACTTAATGGTTATATTATTAATGGCCCTACAATCTACACATATATGCCATGATCCATCTTTCTTAGGTACTAACCAAACAGAGATAGCACATGAACTCATGTTTTCTCTACTATGATAAGAACCTAGGTTGACTTGCTCCTAAACTCATATTAAATTAGTTCAGATCATAATTAATCAGGATCTAATGGTCACCTTAACCCCTAATCAACTTGTGATTAGAAACTTTATATGATGAAGATGCCACAATAGGTGATGGATATCCTATTGATAAGTGAAACTAAAACACTCGTTTTCTATTTGATGTTTTAGGTGTTGAAAGAGAACAAAGATAATTCTTTCTCACAAGTATTTATCTGTATGAATAATATACTAAATATTATTGAGAAAATAAGGCTTTAAATAGGTTTGAATGACCAAAGTAAAACCTTAAAAGGACTAGATTAGAATCGGCCAATAGTGACAAAAGCATGGTGTGGTCAAATTTCATAACCTTTCCTAAACTAATTTGGATTAATTAATTCCTCAATTTTGAAATAAGAATTAATTAATTTACAAATAAAATATCACTTTCCTAAATTAATTTTTCCAGTAAATAATCAAATAAAAAACAAAATATATGATTGTTTCCTAAAACAAAAAGTCAAATTACAAATTAGGAAACTAGTTGACTAGTTTTCCAACAAAGCTGTATTTATCCAATCACCAACTATTTTAGGCTCCAAATCAACTCAAATATGCCATGTAGGATGCCAAATCCCCCAAATAGGATTAAAACTGGTTCCCACACATTTCCATTGATTGGAATAAGCAAAACTTGCTTGGAAAGCAAGAAAAATTCTCCCAGTGCCAGAAACCATGCATTTCAGCAAATTTGAAAATGTATGCACAAATTTGATGAATAATCAGTCTTGCTCCTACCTTGGCATGATTTTATGGTCCCTTGGAGGGCTCAATATCATTCATAAGCCAAAAAATTCATTCCTTGCTGCCCAAGGTCCCTAACTGCACCAAAACAGCTTTCCGGATCCATTTCGACCTTCATAACTTAGATGCATGGAACGGGGTTTGGATTTTCAAGTATTGTCAAGTCTTCTTGAGATTTAATAACACCTTGAATGAAGTTAACCAATTTATCCTTAAATCTCTTAGCTTGTGCCCTTGTGATTGGTCCCATCTTCATTTGTACTGGATCAGCACCTAGATAGTAGTCGGTTGTAAGGTACAGATGGATTCTCATCATAATGTAGCCTTTTTCAAGCAATTCACTTACCTGGATTTTTAGTTCATTTGTTTTCTCAGGATTACTTCTATATGCAGGCCTATTAGGAATTGCAACTCTAGGAATGAAATCTATTTGATGTTCAATCCCTCGAATTAGTGTTAAACAACTAGGAAATTCCTGCAAGATAGAAGATATAAAACTTGGTAATACAAGTTCTTCAGGATTAGCTAGATGAATTAAATAAGCATCTTTATACATCATGACCAGCATAGGTTTTTTACTCAAAAATGCCTTTTTAACCTCACATTGGCTAAGATAAAAAATTTTCTTTTTCTTCTTTTTCTTCTCCCTCTCACTCATGGGTTTTTCTTTATCTTTTGGACTCTTGACTTTCTCACTATTTTTCTCTCTCTCAACTTCCTCTCTTTTTGTTCCCTCATCCTCGGGATTAGATAACTTACCTTGCTGGTAATGATTGGACTTGCACTATCAATAATCATACTACAAATGTTGGCACAACTTCCACTATCAATAATCATACTGCAAATGTTACCTTGAATATCACACCTAGTATGGAAGATGTTTTCCTTTGAACTTGATATTTATCTTTACACACGGGCAAAAGCCTTCTTGCCACCAAACTCAATTTGGCCCTTGAAGCTTTTAGAGTCCCGGGTTCATCTTGTTCTTCATCTTTAATTTCTTCCTTAACAAGTTCGGCTTCAGCTTTGAACCCCTCACTTACAGATTCCGATTCTCCATTGCCTTTCAGCACCATGATTCTTTGGTTTGGGCATTGCTCGGTGACATGCCCTTAAACTACACTTAGGACAAATGATATCTCGAGTTCTAGATGGTTTAGGGTCATATTTACCTTCAGATTTTTGTACTTGAATGGAATCGGTCATTATGTCCCTCCTTAGCTGATTAGAGCTTTCCTCACCTTGTTTTGGTTTTAACCTTGATTCGAATACGTTATTGCTTCTCTAACCACTTGAACTAGTCCTTCCACTATTTCAAACCCCTCCAAATTGGGAGCTAGTACCCCTCCTCTTGAATTGGTTCTGATGAGATTCCCGTCTGAGGCCGCACAACTTACAACCTACAACCTGCTGGGGTGCTGATATAATACTGATGAAGACCGGGCCAATCACTAGAGCTCAAGCCAAGAGAGTCAAGGACAACCTGGCTGATTTCATACAGGGGGTAATCCATTCTCAAAAGGGTTTGTCAGTACCCAAAGATACAAAGCCCGTTTTAAGCATCCAAGTGGTGGAGGCCGATACAAACCGTAACTGTTTTCGTGCAAATATGGACTCCGGCCAGCAAGAAATGGGTCCAACATTTCATGGATTCAATGAATATCACTAATAGGTCATAGAATCAATCCAAGGTGAATCAAAGGAAAACAAAATGGGCTTGTGCATAGGAGGAGTTTTGGCCGAAAATTGTTGTATTGTTTGCTGGCTTTACTGTATTTTGCTGAGTTGGCATTTTCTCTTTGTTCCAATCAAGGGCAACGTGTGGGACTCAGTGATAATCCTATTCGGCATCCTACAAGCCATATGGAAGCTGATTTGGAGCTTAAATTGGTCAAAGATAAGTCAAAAGACAGCTAAGTTAGAAAGATAGTCAAATAGTTTCCTAATTTGATTTTGACTTTTTGTTTTAGGAAATTAGTCTTTTATTTGGTTTGCATTTATTTATTTTCTGAACAAATCGACTTAGGAAATTTATTATTTTATTATTTTCATTGTAAATTAATTAATTCCTAATTCAAAATAAAATAATTAATTAATCCAAATTAGATTAGGAAAAAAGAGAGAAAATTCGGCCACATTAGGTTTCCTAATCCTTTTGGCTGGTTTTGTCCTGGGCTTTTAGGGTTTTATTGTTTTGTGAGTCTAGCCTATTTAAGAGCTTATTTTTTAGGAAGAACAGACCTTTAATAATATTCAAAAAATTAATTGTGAGATATAATTCTCATTGTTCTTCTTGAACACCTAAAACACCATCATAGAATGAGTGTTTTAGTTTTGACTTATCAATAGGATAATCATCACCTATTGTGGCGTCTTCATTATACCAAGTTTTCTAATCACAGGTTGCTTAGGGGTTAAGGTTTCCATAAGAACTTGAACTTAATTAAGTTCTGGGCTAATATAATACGGGTTTAGGCATGAGTCGACCTAGGTTCGTATCAGGTTCTTTATTTTGATGGCCACATTTAGCATCTCTTCCAACTTCACATATTGTTGTAATTCCACTTGGTTGGCTATATCTTAGTAAGTCTCTCAAAAACCGTGCCATTGTTACCTCAAAGCCCTCATTCATGCTCAACCTCATCATGAGCATCTCCATCTCCTTGTAGTAGTCCTCCACAGTCCTACTTTCTTGTGACAAAGAATGTAGTTTTTGGTGCAACATCCTATGGTAATGGGTCGGCAAAAATCCCTTCCTCATGGCATGTTTCATTTACTGTCAAGTGCTTATTAGTTCATCACCAACTCTCATTGGGGAATGTTGCTCATTATTACACCATTGTAGTGCATAATATCTAAATTCCAAAGCGGCCAACTTAACCTGTTTCGCCTTGGAATAGTTATGGCAATCAAAAATAATCTCCATGCATTCTTCCCATTCTAGGTAAGCCTCCAGATCACTTATGCCTAAAAATGGTGGTATGTTGACCTTAAAATTTTTTAGGTAATCATCCTCATCTTAGGTGGTCTTCCACGGTTTTGCCTTCCTTGGAGTGCAAAAGTATCTTCGAACTTCTCCTCAAGGTTATCCCTAAAATGTCTACAGCCTCCTCGACCTCGACCATGGCCTCCATGTGGTTCATGCCTTAGGTTTTGTGCTCTTTGAGAATGTTCAAATCTATCCATCATTTGATCAAGTTGATCAAAGCGAGCATTCATCCTTTGTAGTTGTTCTAAAACTACCAACATGTTGGTAAGTCCTCCTCCACTTCCCGTTGCTCTAAATTCTCCTTTGAATCCCATGGATTCATCTTTAAGATTTCTTAGAAAGTTTCCTCCTCTTCTTATTCTTGAATCTGTCATGTTAGTGAAAATATTGCCAAACTCCTTACTAAATTCACTCCCTCACGTGTTTCAACCAAAAAGGTCACATTCACTAGTGCTTTCACATCAATTTCGGCTTTTGACCCTCTTTTAAGCTCACACTCACTTGCCTTTTTCCACATAAAAAAAATATCTCAAAGTTCAAATTAAAACACACTTAAACAGCAACTAGATCACAAGTATTCCATAATTTAACTTACCAATAAAATAGCAACAAAGCAAGCAATTATCGAGTGAACTGTTAATGTGTAATTCCCAGCTTTCTAACCAAACAGAAGGAAAATTAACAAGGCAATTTTTGAACTTAGCAAAGAAATAATCCAAGATATTAAAAGACCAAAATTCAAGGATAAAATTTAGAAAAAAGGATTCAACAACTAATAAGAACACAATTCAAGTAAGGTATGAGACAGTTGTTGGTTGTAGTTCTTGTAATTTAGGTCTTTATCCCAAATTCTTTGACCAATTTTAATCCAATCAATTTGGCACTCAAAATTCAAATACCCAGCAATGAATATTGACTGAATAAACAGCAACTCAACAATTTCAATTGAGATGAAAGTAAACAAACAAGCCTAAGTAAAATTTAGTATAGGTAGATATGAGGATGTAGTCTTATGTGATATTGTTCCCATGATTGCTGGACATATACTACTAGGTAGGCCATGGCAATTTGATAAAGATGCTACTCATTTTGGTCGAGAAAATAGTATTGTTTTCAGGTTTAAAGGGAAGAAGGTCAAGCTGGAACCATTATTTCCTAAAGAGGTTTACAAAGACCAATTACAAATGTAACAAAGGAGAGAAGCCGAAAAGCTCAAGGAAAAAGGAAGTATGGCACCAACGGCTTCACCATCCTTTGAAAAAGATAAGAATGAGGTTGCTGATCAAGGTAAGGGTTCTAAGACTCATATTGAGTGTAAAGATCAAGGCAAAACCAAAAGAGAGGGGAAAGAAAGTGGCAAACCCGAGATCTTGGAGAAAGAAGAGAAATCCAAAGGTTTTCGCCAATCCAAGGGAAAAAAAAGAAAAAGAAATAAAAGAAAGGTTAAGTAGCAATTTTTATTTGAGTGTAGGGGATATTAATAAGGTTATTGAGTGTAAGAAACCTTTGCTGGTCATGATTTATAAAGAAAATTATTTTAATGATCAAACTAACTTTGAAGAACTTGAATTGCCAAGTTCAATGATTTCTCTTTTTAAGGAATTTAGAGATGTCTTCCCAAATGAGATTCCAAGTGGATTGCCACCTATTCAAGGGATAGAACATCAAATTGACTTTGTTCCAGGGGCTGCCATACCAAATAGAACAACTTATAGGAGCAATTCTGAAGAAACAAAGGAGCTGCAAAAACAAGTAAGTGATTTACTTGATAAAGGATACATTCGTGAGACTTTAAGTCCATGTGCTGTTCTTGTTTTGTTGGTACCTAAAAAGGAAGGTTCTTGGAGAATGTGTGTTGATTGTAGGGCTATAAATTACATTACTATCAAATATAGACATCCCATTCCTAGATTAGATGATATGCTTGATGAGTTGCGTGGTGCTTACATGTTTACAAAAATTGATCTTAGGAGTGGTTATCACCAAATTAGGATGAAAGAAGGTGATGAATGAAAAACCGCATTTAAAACTAAATATGGGCTGTATGAATGGTTAGTTATGCCTTTTGGATTATCCAATGCACCTAGTACGTTCATGAGGCTTATGAATCATGTAATGCGTTCATTTATTGGTAAATTTATGGTTCTTTATTTTGATGACATTCTAATATATAGCCAAAATTTGGATGACCATGTGGATCAACTTAGGCAAGTTTTGCAAGTTCTTAGAAAGGAAAGATTGTTTGCTAACATTAAAAAATGTGAATTTTGCAAAGATGAGCTTGTGTTTCTAAGATTTGTAGTAAGTGTTGCGGGAATCAAAGTTGACCAAGCTAAGGTGAAAGCCATTCAAGAGTGGCCGGTTCCTACTTCTATCACCCAAGTGAGGAGCTTCCATGGCTTGGCAAGTTTTTATAGAAGATTTGTCAAGGATTTTAGTACCATAGCAGCACCATTGAATGAAGTTGTCATGAATAATGTCGGCTTTGAATGGGGGGAAGTATAAGAAAAATCTTTTAATTTGTTGAAAGAAAAATTGTGTAATGCACCTTTGTTAGTTTTGCCAAATTTTTCTAAGACTTTTGAAATTGAGTGTGATGCTTCGGGTGTAGGTATTGGAGCTGTCTTAATGCAAGAAGGAAGACCCATAGCCTACTTTAGTGAAAAATTAAATGGAGCTACCCTAAACTACCCGACTTATGACAAGGAGATGTATGCTTTGGTGAGGGCTTTGGAGACATGGCAGCTTTATCTCATGCCAAAGGAGTTTGTGATTCATACAGATCATGAGTCTTTAAAGCATATCAAAGGTCAAGGAAAGCTCAACCGAAGGCATGCCAAGTGGATTGAATTTATTGAAACCTTTCCATATGTGATCCGCTACAAAAAAGGTAAGGAAAATGTGGTTGCCGATGCATTATCCCGAAGGTATGTACTCTTTTCTACCTTATATGCTAGATTGCTTGGATTTGAACAATTGAAAGAACTTTATGAGCATGATTGTGACTTTGGAGAAATTTTTAGAACCTGTTTGAAACATGGATTTAATAAATTTTACATATTTGAGGGATATTTGTTTAAGGAAAACAAACTTTGTGTGCCTAATTGTAGCATTAGGGAATTATTGGTTCGGGAAGGACATGGGGGTGGTTTAATGGCTCATTTTGGTGTTTTAAAAACTTTATCCTTGCTGCAAGAACATTTTTATTGGCCTAACATGAGGAGAGATGTTGAGAGAATTTGTGAAAGATGTTTGAAGTGCCAAAAAACAAAATCAACATTGAAGCCGCATGGATTGTACAAACCTTTGCTGATTCCTACCTATGCTTGGGTAGATTTGTCTATGGATTTTATCCTTGGGTTTCCTAGGTCAAGGACAGGTAAGGATTCAATATTTGTTGTAGTAGATAGGTTTTCTAAGATGGCACATTTTATT
Source organism: Ziziphus jujuba (assembly GCF_031755915.1). Lineage (NCBI taxonomy): Eukaryota > Viridiplantae > Streptophyta > Magnoliopsida > Rosales > Rhamnaceae > Ziziphus > Ziziphus jujuba. Next base: position 11,379,883 of record NC_083390.1, read on the forward strand.
GCATGTAACAAAACTGATGATGCATCCAATATTGCTAATTTATTTTTCAAGAAAATTGTGAGATTGCATGGAATGCCAAGAACTATTGTTTCGGATAGGGATGCTAAGTTCTTAAGCTATTTTTGGAAAACTTTGTGGGCTAAATTAGGTACTAAGCTTTTATTTTCAACTACTTGTCATCCACAAACTGATGGACAAACCGAAGTAGTAAATAGAACCTTGTCTGCATTGTTGAGAGCATTAATTAGTAGAAATTTAAGAACTTGGGAAGAATGTTTGCCACATGTTGAATTTGCATATAATAGGTCTTTACATTAAGCAACTAAATTTACTCCATTTAAAATTGTTTATGGTTTTAATCCTTTGACTCCACTAGATTTAACACCTTTGCCTTTAAGTGAGCGTGCTAATCTAGATGGAAAACAAAAAGCTGATTTTGTAAAGCAGATTCATGAGAAAACACGAGCATATATTGAGAGGAGGACCAAGCAATATGTAAAGGTGGCTAATCAAGGCCAAAAATCAATGGTCTTTGAACCTGGAGATTGGGTGTGGCTGCATCTAAGGAAAGAAAGGTTTCCTGAAAAAAGGAAATCCAAACTGATGCCGAGGGCGGTGGACCTTTTCAAGTTTTGGAGAGGATAAACGACAATGCCTACAAACTTGATTTACCGGGTGAGTATAGTGTTAGTGCCACCTTTAATGTTGCTGATTTATCTCCTTTTGCTGCAAGTGATGACTTCGATTTGAGGATAAATCCTTTTCAAGAAGAGGGGAATGATGCGAATCTACCCGAGACTGTTCAACCGACAACCCGCTGGGGTGCTGACCCAATACAAATGAAGGTGGGACCGATCCCTAGGGCCCAAGCCAAGAAATTCAAAGAAAATCTTGCTGTCTTCATACAAGGAATAAGTCATAATCAAGAGGGGTTGGCCATATCTAAAGAAACAAGGCCTGTTGATACGAACCTAGGACGACCTGCTCCTAAACCCGTATTATATTAGCCCGGATCTCAATTAAGTTCAAGTTCTAATGGATTGCACCTCAACCCCTAACCAACCTGCGGTTAGAAACCTTGGTATAATGTAGACGCCACAATAGGGGATGGAAAACCTATTGATAAGTCAAGCTAAAACAACCAATTCTTTAATGGTGTTTTAGGTGTTCTCAAAGAAAAAGGAGATAATTAATCTCACAAGTATTTTCTTAATCAAATCAAAGTTGTATTCTTATTGAAAAATAAGCCTTTAAATAGACTTTGAAAGAAACAAAATAAACCCTAAAAACCCTAGGTAAAACCGGCCACACACATAAAGAAACCTAGTTGGCCGAAACTATACTTCCTTTCCTAATCTAAGTTTGATTAATTAATTCCTTTATATTAAATTAGGAATTAATTAATTTACAATGGAAAGAATAAAATAAAAACCTTCCTGAAGTTATTTGTTCAGATAATAAATAAATAAAAAACCTAAAAGTAATGGTAGTTTCTAAAACAAAAAGTAAGAACAAATTAGGAAACTAAAAATGGTAAATTTCGGCTATGTTGGTAATGACCCTTCTTTGATCCAATTTGACTCCAAATCAGCTTCAATAGTCTTTGTGGGATTCCAAATAAGCTTATGGTGAAGTTCCTCACGTTGCCCTTGCTTGGAAGTATGAGAAAAGGCTAACACAGTAAAATACAGTAAAGCCAGCAAAGATTACAGCAAATCCGGCCTTTTCTTCCCCTTGTGCGCAAACCAAGGCTTTGAAGCTGATTTGGCTGGTTTCTATGACTCATCCTCCATATTAATTGAACCCATAAGGATGGATACAACCTGACCTCCTTATTGTCACGAAAAACGTCACCCGGGCCTGTTCTGGCTTCTATTGCTTGTATGAGTAAAATAGGCCTTGGTTCTTCAATATGGCCAACCCCTCTTGACTATGACTTATTCCTTGTATGAAGACAGCAAGATTGTCCTTGAAATTCTTGGCTTGGGCCCTAGTGATCGGTCCCACCTTCATTTGTATTGGGTTAGCACCCCAGCGGGTTGTCGGTTGAACAGTCTTGGGTAGATTCGCATCATTCCTCTCCTCCTGAAAAGGATTTGTCCTCAAATCAAAGTCATCACCTGCAGCAAAAGGAGATAAATCAGCAACATTAAAGGTGGCACTAACATTATACTCACCCGGTAGATCACGTTTGTAGGCATTGTAGTTTATTCTCTCCAAAACTTGAAAAGGTCCATCACCCCTCGGCATGAGTTTTGATTACCTTTGTTCGGGAAATCTTTCTTTCCTTAAATGCAGCCACACCCAATCTCTAGGTTCAAACACCATTGATTTTTGGCCTTGATTAGCCACCTTTGCATATTGCTCGGTCCTCCTCTCAATGTTTGCTCGTGTCTTCTCATGAATCTTCGGAATAATGCATCGGCAACCACATTTTCTTTATCTTTTTTTGTAGTGGATCACATATGGAAAGGTTTCAATAAATTCAATCCACTTATCATGCCTTTGGTTGAGCTTTCCTTGACCCTTGATATGCTTCAAAGACTCATGATCCGTATGAATCACAAACTCCTTTGGCATGAGATAATGCTGCCACGTCTCCAAAGCCCTCACCAAAGCATACATCTCCTTGTCATAAGTCAGGTAGTTTAGGGCAGCTCCACTTAATTTTTCACTAGAGTAGGCTATGGGTCTTCCTTCTTGCATTAAGACAGCTCCAATACCTACACCTAAAGCATCACATTCAATTTCAAAAGTCTTAGAAAAATTTGGCAAAACTAACAAAGGTGCATTACACAATTTTTCTTTCAACAAATTAAAAGATTTTTCTTATACTTCCCCCCATTTAAAGCCGACATTCTTCTTGACAACTTCATTCAATGGTGCTACTATGGTACTAAAATCCTTGAAAAATCTTCTATAAAAGCTTGCCAAGCCATGAAAGCTCCTCACTTGGGTGATAGAAGTAGGAACCGGCCACTCTTGAATTGCTTTCACCTTAGCTTGGTCAACTTTAATTCCTGCAGCACTTACTACAAATCCTAGAAACACAAGCTCTTCTTTGCAAAATTCATATTTTTTAATGTTAGCAAACAATCTTTCCTTTCTAAGAACTTGCAAAACTTGCCTAAGTTGATCCGCATGGTCATCCAAATTTCGGCTATATATTAGAATGTCATCAAAATAAACAACCACAAATTTACCATTAAATGGACGCATTACATGATTCATAAGCCTCATTAAAGTACTAGGTGCATTGGATAATCCAAAAGGCATAACCAACCATTCATACAGCCCATATTTAGTTTTGAATGCGGTTTTCCATTCATCACCTTCTTTCATCCTAATTTGATGATAACCACTTCTAAGATCAATTTTTGTAAACATGCAAGCACCATGCAACTCATCAAGCATATCATCTAATCTAGGAATGGGATGTCTATATTTGATGGTAATGTTATTTATAGCCCTACAATCAACACACATTCTCCAATAACCATCTTTTTTAGGTACCAGCAAAATAGGAACAGTACATGGACTTAAACTCTCACGAATATAACATTTGTCAAGTAAATCACTTACCTATTTTTGCAGCTCCTTTGTTTCTTCGGGATTGCTCCTATAAGCTAGTCTATTTGGTATGGCAGCCCCTGGAATAAAGTCAATTTGATATTCTATCCCTCGAATAGGTGGTAGTCCACTTGGCATTTTATTTGGAAAAACATCTCCAAATTCCTTCAAAAGAGAAATCATTGAACTTGGCAATTCAAGTTCTTCAAAGTTAGTTTGATCATTAAAATAATTTTCTTTATAAATCATGACCAGTAAAGGTTTCTTACACTCAATAACCTTATTTATATCCCCTAAACTCAATTAAAAATTGCTACATAACTTTTCTTTTCTTTCTTTTTCTTTTTTTCCCTTGGATTGGCGCAAACCTTTGGATTTCTCTTCCTCCTCCAAGCTCTTGGGTTTGCCACTTTCTTTTCCCTCTCTTTCGGTTTTCCCTTGATCTTTCCACTCAATATGAGCCTTAGAAACCTTACCCTGATCAGCAACCTCATTCTTACCCTCTTAAAAGGATGGTGAAGCCGTTGGTGTCATACTTGCTTTTTCCTTAAGCTTTTCGGCTTCTCTCCTTTGTTGCATTTGTAATTGGTCTTTGTAAACCTCTTTATGAGATAATGGTTCCAGCTTGACCTTCTGCCCTTTAAACCTAAAAAAAATACTATTTTCTCAACCAAAATGAGTAGCATCTTTATCAAATTGCCATGGCCTACCTAATAGTATATGTTCAGCAATCATGGGTACAATATCACATAAAACTACATTCTCATATCTACCTATACTAAATTTTACTTTGGCTTGTTTGTTTACTTTCATCTCACCACTATCATTAAGCCATTGTAATCTATATGGTTCAGGATGTTTTACTGTTTTTAAGCCCAATTTATCAACGACAAGGTTACTTATTACATTAGTACAACTTCCACTATATATAATCATGCTACAAATTTTACCTTGTATTTCACAACGAGTGTGGAAGATGTTCTCTCATTGAATTTGTTCTCCATCTTTGTAAACAGCAAGTACCCTACTTGAAACCAAATTTAGCTCAACATTTGATGTGTTTAATGGTTCGGCCTCATCATCAAGTCCTTCACCTTCTTGTTCAATTTCAGCCTCACTAGCCTCACTTTCGGATTCCACATCTCCATTACCCTTAATTACCATTATCCTTCTATTCGGGCATTGGCTGGCTATATGTCCTCTTCCTTGGCACTGGAAACAAATAATTTCTCTTGACTTTTGAGGTTTCGGTTCAGATTTACCTCACCTATAATGGCTTGGGCAGATTCGGCTTTAATTTCTCTTCTTGGCCGGTTGGTAGTTTCTTCACCCAATTTCGGCTTCAGCTTGTTTTCATAAGTGGAATTATTTTTCCAGCCACTTGAACTTGTCCTTCCACTGCTAGAAACTCCTCCAAAGCTAACACCCCTCTTCTTGAATTGGTTCTCAAGCTTAATTGCTACATGCAACATCTCCTCCAATTCCAAGTATTGTTGCAATTCCAGCTGGTTGGCAATGTCATGGTGCAAACCACCATGAAATCTCGCCATTGTTGCCTCCTTATCCTCATTCATATTCAGCCTCATCATGAGCATCTCCATTTCTTTGTAATAATCCTCCACGGACCTACTTCCTTGAGACAAAGATTGAAGCCTTTGATGCAACAACCTATGGTAATGGGATGGCACAAACCATTTCCTCATGGCTCCTTTCATTTGACGCCATGTCGAGATTAAATCATCACCAACTCTCCTTCGGGTATTTTGCTCATTGGCCCACCATTGGAGTGCATAATGTCCAAACTTCATTGCTGCCAACTTCACCTTCTTACCTTCCGAATAGTTGTGGCAATCAAAAATCATCTCCATCTTTTCTTCCCACTCCAAATAAGCTTCGGCATCACTTTTACCCATGAAAGGTGGGATGTTAACCTTGATATTTCCCAAATCATCATCTGTATCTTCCCTCCTATATCTTCCACAGCCAGCTCTATCTTGGACAGCAAAAGTTTCGTCCATACCTTCCTCAAAGTCTCCACCGAATGGCTCCTCCTCAAATTCCTCTCTTTGTCTCTCGCGACCTCCTCGTCCTCCATGGAATTCTTGCCTATTTCTTGTGTTCGGAATTCCTTGCTAGGCTTCTAGCCTTCCCATTCTTTGATTCACATGCTCAACTTGAGCACTAACCCTCTGTATTGACTCCAAAATAGCTCTCATGTCCACTTGGTCTCCATTCCCGGTAGCTCGGGCATCGCCATGGAATGCTACAAACTCTTCCTCATTGATCCTCAAGGGTGGATCTCCTCTTCTTATTCTACAATCTGCCATGTTAGTAAAATACTGCAAAAATAAAATAAATCCTCACAATATTCACTCCCTCACGTGTTTCACTCAAACAACGTCTCGACACTCGTGTTTGCACACTAGTTTCGGCTTTTACCCTCTTTTAAGCTCACACACTCTTGCCTTTTTCCACTCAATGAATTATCTCAAAGTTCTAATTAAAACACCCACAAAACAGCAATTAGATCACTAGTATGTTTTATTTAAACTTATCAACAAAACAGTAAGCAAAAATAAACAAATACCGAACAGAATGAAAATACCTATTTTCGGTTTTTCTAGACAAAATAAAGCAAATTAATGAGAAAACTTTGGAATTTTGAAGAACTGGACCAGATGGTAATAGATTATGAGTTCAAGAATAAAATTCCAGAAAAAGAAATTCAAATACGAAGAAGAATCAAAGAGAACAAAAATATAGAAAAGTTGTTGGTTGTTGTTCTTTGTAATTCAAGTTTTGTATCAAATCCTTTAACTGATTTTAATCCAAATAATTTAACCACCCAAAATCCAAATATCCAGCAGCAAAAATAATTTCCCAGCAACTCAAATATTGAATAAATAATCAAAAAACCCGGCAGCTCCAACAAATTTCCAGCAAACAAATCAAACTCTAACAAACCGAAATATTTTTCTTTTTTTTTTTTTTATTCGGCTTTACCTCTTCTTCTTTTTTTTTTTCACTCACAGAACATAAACAACTGCAGTAGCAAGAATAATTACCAAAATTGCAATTCCAACTCCAAAATAAACACCAAAACCATGACCTCCAAATAAACATTAATGTGCAGTTTTTTTTTTTTTTTTGAATATATGAATTCCAATATTTAAGACTAAAACAGTAAAGAAAAATCAACAAAAACCAAAATTAACAAGAACAATGATGAAAAATAACCAACAATCTAGGAAACAAAAATACGGTAAAACTAGGAAATCCTAATTCAACTAGGAATGAATTTATTTTTTTTTTAAAGATGCAGAAAGTGTATAGGATGGATGCAACCTTAACCTAATGCTAAGGTTGCAGAATAACACAAAAATAAATAAAGCAAATAAAGATAGATTCAAACCTGAACAAAATTTAGCTCTGATACCAAATGATACGAACCTAGGACGACCTGCTCCTAAACCCGTATTATATTAGCCCGAATCTCAATTAAGTTTAAGTTCTAATGGAATGGACCTCAACCCCTAACCAACCTGTGGTTAGAAACCTTGGTAAAATGTAGACGCCACAATAGGGGATGGAAAACCTATTGATAAGTCAAGCTAAAACAACCAATTCTCAAATGGTGTTTTAGGTGTTCTCAAAGAACAAAGAGATAATTAATCTCACAAGTATTTTCTTAATCAAATTAAAGTTGTATTCTTATTGAAAAAATAAGCCTTCAAATAGGCTTTGAAAGAAACAAAATAAACCCTAAAAACCCTAGGTAAAACCGGCCACACACATAAAGAAACCTAGTTGGCCGAAACTATACTTCCTTTTCTAATCTAAGTTTGGTTAATTAATTCCTTTATATTAAATTAGGAATTAATTAATTTACAATGGAAAGAATAAAATAAAAACCTTCCTAAAGTTATTTGTCCAGAAAATAAATAAATAAAAAAAACCTAAAAGTAATGGTAGTTTCCTAAAACAAAAAGTAAGAACAAATTAGGAAACTAAAAATGGTAAATTTCGGCTACGTTGGTAATGACCCTTCTTTGATCCAATTGGACTCCAAATTAGCTTCAATAGTCTTTATGGGATGCCAAATAAGCTTATGGTGAAGTTCCTCACGTTGCCCTTGCTTGGAAGTATGAGAAAAGGCTAACAGAGTAAAATACAGTAAAGCCAGCAAGGAATACAGTAGATCCGGCCTTTTCTTCCCCTTGTGCGCAAACCACCTTATTGGTCGACTTTGAAGCTGCTTTGGCTGGTTTCTATAACTCATCCTCCATATGAATTGAACCCATAAGGATGGGGTTCCAATTCATACAACCCGACCTCCTTATTGTCACCAAAAACGTCACCGGGGCCTGTTTTTGCTTCTATTGCTTGTATGAGTAAAACAGGCCTTGGTCCTTTAGATATGGCCAACCCCTCTTAACTATGACTTATTCCTTGTATGAAGACAGCAAGATTGTCCTTGAACTTCTTGGCTTGGGCCCTAGTGATCGGTCCCACCTTCATTTGTATTGGGTCAGCACCCCAGCGGGTTGTCAGTTGAACAGTCTCGGGTAGATTCGCATCACCTGTTTTACTCATACAAGCAATAGAAGCCAAAACGGGCCCGGTGACGCTTTTGGTGACAATATGGAAGTCGGGTTGTATGAATTCGAACCCCATCCTTATGGGTTCAATTCATATGGACGATGAGTCATAGAAACCAGCCAAAGCAGCTTCAAAGCCGACCAATAAGGTGGTTTGCGCACAAGGGGAAGAAAAGGCCGGATTTGCTGTATTCCTTGCCGACTTTGCTGTATTTTACTGTATTAGCCTTTTCTCATACTTCCAAGCAAGGGCAATGTGAGGAACTTCACAATAAGCTTATTTGGCATTTTACAAAGACTATTGAAGCTGATTTGGAGTCCAATTGGATCAAAGAAGGGTCATTACCAACATAGCTGAAAATTACCATTTTTAGTTTCCTAATTTGTTTTTACTTTTTGTTTTAGGACACCACCATTACTTTTGGGGTTTTGTTTATTTATTTTCTGGACAAATAACTTTAGGAAGGTTTTTATTTTATTCTTTCCATTGTAAATTAATTAATTCCTAATTTAATATAAAGAAATTAATTAATCAAACTTAGATTAGGAAAGGAAGTATAGTTTCGGCCAACTAGGATTCTTTATGTGTGTGGCCGGTTCTACCTAGGTATTTTTGGGATTTATTTTGTTTCTTTCAAAGCCTATTTAAAGGCTTATTTTTTCAATAAGAATACAACTTTGATTTGATTAAGAAAATACTTGTGAGATTAATTATCTCTTTGTTCTTTGAGAACACCTAAAACACCATTAGAGAATTGGTTGTTTTAACTTGACTTATCAATAGGTTTTCCATCCCCTATTGTGGCGTCTACATTTTACCAAGGTTTCTAACCACAGGTTGGTTAGGGGTTGAGGTCCATTCCATTAGAACTTGAACTTAATTGAGATTCGGGCTAATATAGTACGGGTTTAGGAGTAGGTCGTCCGAGGTTTGTATCAACAGATTCAAGAATAAGAAGAGGAGGAGACTCATTAAGAAATCTTGAAGGCGAATCCATGGGATTCAAAGGAAAATCGAAAGCAACAGGAAGTAGAGGAGAACGTACTGACATGTTGGCAGTTTTAGAGCAACTTCAAAGGATGAATGCTCACTTTGATCAACTTGATCAAAGGATGCACAGATCTGAACATTCACAAGGAGGACTAAACCCAAGGCCTGAACCACATGGAGGTCGTGGTCGAGGTCAAGGAGGACGCTGATATTTCAAGGAGGAATTTGAAGGAGGTAACTTTAGAGATAACCTCGATGAGGAGTTCGAAGATATTTTTCCACTGCAAGGAAGACAAAATCATGGAAGACGAGTCCGAGAAAAAGATTATGACTCAAAAATATTATAATCAACGTACCACCATTTTTGGAAAAAACTGATCCGGAGGCTTACTTAGAATGGGAAGAACAAATGGAAATGATCTTCGATTGTCATAACTATTCGGAGGCTAAAAAATGTTAAGTTGGCGGCTTTCGAATTGGGACATTATTTATTACAATGGTGGAATAATGAGTACGGTACCAAAAGAAGAGTTGGCGATGAGCGAATAACCACTTGGCTACAAATAAAAGGAGCCATGAGGAAGAGATTTGTACCAAGCCATTACCATAGGATATTGCATCAAAGACTACAATCTTTATCACAAGGAAGTAGGTCGGTGGAGGACTACTACAAGGAGATGGAGATGCTCATGATAAGATTCAGCATGAATGAAAACCATGAGGCAACAATGGCATGATTTTTAAGGGACTTAAACAGAGATAGCCAACCAAGAGGAATTATAACAATATGTGGAGTTAGAAAAAATGCTACATGCGGACATTAAAATTGAAAACCAACTTAAGAGGAGGGGTAATAGCTCATAGTTTGGAGGTGTTTCTAATAGCGGGAGGTCAAGTTCAAGTGTTTAGAGAAGCAATCCCACTTTCGAATTAAAACCAAAACCAAAATTGGAGGAAGGAAGTACCCATTGGCCAAGGAGGGACAATTTGGCCGAATCCACACAAATATCAAAACCAAGTGGTAAGTTTGACTCTAAACCATCTAAAACTCGTTATGTTGTATGTTTTAAGTGCCAGGGCCAAGGACATGTTGCCAATCAATGTCCAAACCAAAGAATTATGGTGCGGAAGGATAATGGTGAGTTGGAATCCAAAAGTGAGGGATTCGAAGCTGAAACCGAACTTGTTGAGGAAGAAATTAAAAATGAAGAACAAGATGAACCTGAGACTCTAAAAGCTTCAAGGGTCGAATTGAGTTTGGTGGCACAAAGGGTATTGATCGTGTACAAGGATGAAGATTAAGTGCAAAGAGAAAACATCTTCCATACTAGATGTGATTTTTAAGGTAATATTTGTAGCATGACTATTGATAGTGGAAGTTATGCTAATGTTATTAGTAATGTTGTGGTTGAGAAATTAGGGTTAATAACAATTAAATATCCCAAAACATATAGACTTCAATGACTTAATGATACTGGTGAAATGAAGGTAAATAAACAACTCAAGGTAAAGTTTAGTATTGATAAATATGTGAATGTGGTTTTATGTGATGTTGTACCTATGCATGCCAGACACATTTTGTTAGGAAGACCATGGCAATTTGATAAAGATACTATACATTATAGTTGAGAAAATGGTATTGTTTTTCGATTTAAGGGTAAGAAGATCAAGCTTGAGCTATTGACTTCAAAAGAAATGTTTACAAATGAATTACAAATGCAACAAAGGAGGAAGGCTGAACGGCAAAAGGAGAAGACAAGCATGCCACCCACGGCTTCATCTATTTAATTAGAGAGCAAGGCTGAACCACACAATCAAGGTAAGTTTTCTAAAACCAAATTTGAGCGAAAAAAGAGAGAAGAAGTCAAGAGAGAGAAAAAAAATGAAAAAGCCAAAAACATGAGAGAGTAAGAGAAAGAAAGGAAAAAGAAGAAAAAGATGAATTTTTATCTTAGCTTTGGTGAGATTAAAAAGGCATTTTTAAGTAAGAGATATGCTTATCATGTTGTATAAAGATTCCTACTTAAAGATGCTTATGTTGTATAGAACTTTATCTGCATTGTTAAGAGTTTTAATTAGTGAAAATTTAAGGATTTGGGAAGAATGTTTACCGTATGCGGAGTTTGCTTATAATAGGACCGTATATTCAGCTACTAAATATTCACCATTTGAAATTGTCTATGGTTTCAATCTTTTAACTTCATCAAATTTAACGCATTTGCCATTAAATGAATGTGCTAATCTAGATAGAAAACAAAGAGTTGAATTTGTTAAGCAGATTTATGAAAAGACAAAAGCAAACATTAAGAAGAGGACTAAATAATATGCTGAGATTGCTAACCAAGGTTGAATAAAGGTTGTAATTGAATCGATAGATTGGATTTGGTTGCACTTAAGAAAGGGAAGGTTTTCGGAATAATGAAAGTAAAAGCTTATGCCTCGAGGAGATGGACTTTTTCAAGTTTTGAAGAGGGTTAATAAGAATGACTACAAGCTTAACTTACCATGTGAGTATAATGGGAGTGTTACCTTTAATGTTGCTGACCTATCTCTATTTTCTGTAGGTGATGATTTTGATCTGAGGGCAAATCCTTGTCAAGAGGAGAGGAAGGATGATAATCTGCATGTACCCGTATAATCAACATCCTGCTGGGGTATTAATCCTGTGCAACTAAACACGGGACACATTATTAGGGCATGAGCTAAGAGATTTAAGGAAAATCTGGTTAGATTCATTCAAGGTGTTATTAAATCTGAAGAAGCCATGATAATACCTGAAGATCAAAGCTCATACTGTGCATCCAAGTTATGACGGTAGAAATGGACCTGGGAATCTGTTTTGGTGCATCTATGGACTCTAAGCAGTAAGCAGCTAGTTTGTTAGCCTGTGAATGTGATTGAGATCACTAAAAAGCCATGGAATCATGTCAAAGCAGAAGCAAAAGTCTCCAAGTTCATCATTTGTGCACAAGCCTTCAATTTGGCCAAAATTCACCAATTTGGAGCTGGGAGGGACCTTTCTTGCATTCCAAGCAACATTTGCTTAGTCCAATCAATAGAAATGTATGGGAACCTATTCTAATCCTATTTGGCATCCTACATGACATATTGGAGCTGATTTGGAGCCTAAAATAGCTGATGAATAGACATAGACAGCTCGTTTGGCAATCTAGTCAACTAGTCTCCTAATCTGAAATTTTAACTTTTGTTTTAGGAAATAGTCTTTTATTTTGGTTTTTATTTTATTATTTGTGGGAAAAATTAATTTAGGAAGGTTGATATTTTATTATTTTGATTGTAAATTAATTAATTCCTATTTCAAAATTAAGGAATTAATTCATACAAAATTAGTTTAGGAAACTAGGAAAAATTTGGCACTTTCCTAATCTATACTCTATGTTGGCCGAATTTTCCTAATGTCTTTAGGATTTAAACTCTTGTAACTCTAGCCTATTTGAAGGCTTACTTGTCAATGGCAAATTAGCTTATATTATTATTCAAAAATTATTTATAAGAAATCAAACCTTAAACACATTAGTAAAATTCGACAGACACAGAGAAAAGATTAGGAAAGTGTCGAATTTCCCCTAGTTTCCTAAACTAATTCTGTATTAATTAATTCCTTAATTTTGAAATAGGAATTAATTAATTTATAATCAAAATAATAAAATATCAACCTTCTTAAATTAATTTTTCCAACAATAATAAAATAAAAACCAAAATAAAAGACAATTTCCTAAAACAAAAGTTAAAATTTCATATTAAGAAACTAGTTGACTAGATTGCTAAACAAGCTGCCTTTATCTATTCACCAGCTATTTTAGGCTCTAAATCAGCTCCAATATGCCATGTAGAATTCCAAATAGGATTAGAATAGGTTCTCATACATTTCTATTGATTGGACTAAGCAAACCTTGCTTGGAATGCAAGAAAGGACCCTCCCAGTGCCAAAAGGCTTATTTTCGACCAAATTGAAGGCTTGTGCGCAAATGATGAACTTGGATACTTTTGCTTGTTCCTTGACAAGATTCCATGGCCTCTTGGTGATCTCAATCACGTTCATAGGCTAAAAAACTAGTCCCTTGCTGCCCGGAGTCCATAAATGCACCAAAACAGCTTGCCCAGTCCATTTCCACTGTCATTACTTGGATTTACAATACGGCTTTGAATTTTCAGGTATTATCATGCCTTTTTGAGATTTAATAACACCTTGAATGAAACTAACCATATTTTCCTTAAATCTCTTGGCTTGCGCCTTAGTAATTGGTCCCGTCTTCAGTTGCACAGGATCAACACCCCAACAGATTATAGGTTGTACGGGTACAGGCGAATTCTCATCATAGTAGGATTAGAATTTAGTGAAATCAAACTTAAATTGAATGAATTCTAGTAAGAGGAAGGAATTCCATCTAAAGTAATAAAGCACTCTACTAAAGAAAGTAGGGTTGGCTTATGAAACTTAGAAATGGAAGATAAAACAATTTGGGTATTACCATTAGCAATACCCTAACAATTCTAATGAAAGATTTTCATTGAGCAACTTTAGAAATATTTTGCAAAGAGTGTCAAACAAGACTCATAGCCTTCTACTCCTCGACCTTCTTCTCTTTATCTGCTTTAGGAAGCCTACTTTTTTTCCTTTTTGTGCTGTTTACCAAATAGCACATCTTTGTTCTTGGAAATATCCAAGTTCAAAGCAATAATATCAAGATTAGTCTATGTAGTAATTTTTAAAGGAATGAGGTTTAGAGCTACTAAAGATTAGTGAGCAGCCAAGGATTACCTTCAAAAAAATCATTGATATTAGATTCAACCCTTTGCATGTTTTCGACAATACCATGGAAGTTCTCTTTAGTTTTGATCTATAATCAAATTGAATCATTGTCAACTACCTCTGCAACTCATCAACTTCATCAAACTCTTGATGATCCAAAACAAAAGCACAAAATTTATTTGTAATATCATCCTTTTTACCCTCCTCAACCTCATCACCACAAGATTTCAATTTATTTTTTTTTAATGAAGAACTACATTTAATTCTACCACAAAAGAAATTTTAAAACTGGAAAAGCGCTTTCATTTGCTGTACCAATGGCTTAAACAACATCAACTTCAATCACATGCGCATCATCTGGTGCTTCAAACGGATTAGCAATTGGAGCTGTAGTTCTTGCAAGAACAACACCATCCTTTGGTTTTTATTTCTTTGGAACATATTTCTAAGAAACATTTTTCTCAAAAGCCTTACCAATGCTAACCAAATCCATATTTTAGTGACTGTCTAAACTCAAAAAATAGGATTTGGATACAAGATGCCCCATTAAGTGACAAACATTGCAAAATTCAAGAAAAGCTTCATAATGATCCTAAATTTGTGAAGAGAAACTCTCACTCTCTAAAATAAAAACTTCTGGAAGAAACCCATCTAGATTGACATCTTCTAGAACCCCACAAAAAGTGGCCATAATATCCTTTACAATTTTTGCTTGTTCAATCTTCAAATGAACACCCATACCTCTTGCTAAATCTGAAATTTTTTAGGGATGCAACAAATCCTAACTAAGACCATAAAAATGGATCCATTCTTAAGCATTGATGGATTTTTGAAATGGATTAGAGCTAGGAAGCCACTGCTGCAATCTAACCATGATAGGTTTCAAATTTAAAGATCCCTTAGCCACACACATTGACACATAAAAATGCAACAAAACTAGATAAAAACCTGAGTCTCCAAGAATCCAACTTTTAAATAGATTGGAGTTTAGATTGTAAATCAAAAAGCTTCCAGGGAGTATAACCTTTTGCTCAAATGAGTTGAGCAATTATAGAAAATTTACACAAATCAAGTCTTTCATAATGTGCAGCTTTGTCAATCTGTATGGTAATAGTCTCTTATATACAAGGACACTGATGTAGGAAGAGCAACAGCTGATGATTGACACAAAGCGAAAGCATATGATTTAGATTGTGAAGAAACATTAGCTGAAGGATTGGATGGATTTGCAAGAGACGCTGCCAAAGTTGAGAAGGCTTAAGAAACAATCACCATTGTTGCATTGATAACATGGTTAAAATATGTAGGCTCAGCCAAATGAACCTTCTTGACATTGATTCCACAAGAATTGAAGGCACCATCACTACAAAGTCTTACAAGACTTTGCTAGATGGGTCTTAAACTTCTTTAGCATGACTTGAAACTGCAACAACAGACAATGAAGATTCCAACCCTAATGATTTCAAAACCTTAAAAAAATAAAAGAAAACCACCATTCTTATAATTGAAACTCCGACTGGATAAACCAAGTGACACCATCCTACCCAAAAAGAGGCACGGTGCCCTAGATTTTTTAGAATCATTAAAGACATATTAAAAACCACCCAACTGAAACAACAACAACAACAACAATAATAATCTAAACCTTAAAAAATAGAAAATTAAGAAAATCAAGAAAAATATTTTTTTATTGGATTTTGTTTGTTTTACTTTAGTCTGCAAATTCAAAAAGAGTCGTTGTTTTTGTACAATTTTTGGGGAAAGAAAAGACTTTTTTTATTTTTCTTAATTTGTATTTTTTTTTTCTTTTGGTTATAGATAGTGTGATTGGCCAATGATAAAAGTTTTGGATGATATATGTAATTTCTTTGATGATAGATTATTTATTTTTGATTCAAATATCGAAAATATATTCTCACATTTTTGCTTTCATAATTTTTATCCACATAGCCAATTTTGCATGATTTTGATTGCTTTTATGAAGAAGATTTGTATAGTTAGGGTAAAATTTGGTTTGAGCTCTAGAACTTGCATAATCAATGTTCGAGCTAAAATTCTAAACTTATGCTTTGTTGAGAAAATGATTTAGGAGATTTTTGTTTATGCATTTGAGTGTTTCAAACTATCCGTAACATTTTTATATCTCTAGTTGTCAGGACCCATCCAGAATTCCTCCCCGGAACCCTAGACAATCCCTGATCCCAGGGAAATACCACTGAACCTTCCAACGGAAAATCCAGTAGCACCTCCCCTAAGGGTAGGACTTACCAAAAATTACCTGCACTGAAAACACACTTCTATATTCATCCCCTTATTCCTCCCACAATACTACAAATTGATTCCACAATTTTACAGCACTTCACAAGAATAGCAGTAATCCAGTGCATAAATAAAACATAGGTGTCCAGAATAGTATACAGAGCTTCATGAAGTGCTATTTAATAGAAAAAAATACAACAAAGATGAAAGAAATATTACAACTGAATTGAACGAGTACAAAGGTACTTCTCGAACTACGATAGCGGCGGAGATTTGGTTCGCTCCGGAAGAACGCCTACCACCCCTTGCACCTAAGGGAATAGAATTTAAAAATATGAGATGCTAATCATCTCAGTGAGCGACCCTAGCTACTGAACACTTTTAATAATAATAATATAACAAATAAGGGAATTTAATTAATACCGGCAATTAAATAGGTAAATAAATAATAACAGTTGAAAATAATAATTTCCCTCAAAACTTTCACTAATCACTCTGTTGGAAATGTTCCCTTTTTAAAACATTTTCACAAAATCCGATATTCGTATTTCCCGAAAACCAAAGGATCAAACAATTTAATAAACAATAAATAAATAAATAAATACCCCAAATGTAATTAAAATGTAAATACATATAATAAATAATTTTTGAACACCTTGGGGTTTGAAATTTTGTCTGAAAATTTACACTTGACGCACCACACCATATACCGGTGATGCCCTCCGATACCCAGCATCCCGAGCACCGACTGGCGGGGAGATTAAAGAGAAAAACTTGCATACGGTACTTCGGCGTCCCGACAGTACCGCTGCTGAAACCGTCATCCCGGCCAAGGAGGGGGGCGGTTGTGGCCAATATCAAACTTGCCTGCCCATGGTCCAATGGCAACTCACGGGAGACATAATAACTTGCGCGCTAAACCACATATACACCATAACACCAATACTGTATGAATGCGTCTAAAATAATTATTAAATTAATTATAACCGTACCGTTCTTCCAAAATTACCGTGGGAAATATACCAATTTTCACATTTACCATCCCACATATTTTCATTTAACAACCCGGTATGAAAACATCGATAACAGTAAAACAATAATTTTTTTCGTAATACGAGGTTCAACAAATAAAATACCGTGGGCATAATTATAAAATTAAACCACCACTTTAAACAAATATTTTCATAAAATATTTAAATCAATTATGCCCAAAAATAATATTAAAACCACATACAATTTATTACTGAAAATACCTTGCTCATGCATAATAATTAAAATTAAATCACCATAAAATAATAATTAAATTGAACCACATGAGCATAATTCAAATATCAATTAAACACCAATTAAATATAATTAATTGCCCCAAAATATTTTTAAAGGTGGATCACTTACCTTAAGCACGTATATCAGCTAAGATTCTCCGCAGGATCAACTCTACTATTCGCACGCGCACCTAAAACATCCACAGTACACCAACCAAATATATTAATATTTTAATCGGGTAACTCCTAAATGGGTACCCGGGGAGCGAACACAAACGACAACTAAAAATTACGAGTGATATACCGAATCGAAGCTTGAGTGATGAGGATCACGAATTCAGTCTTACTTCCCGGAGATCGGACCCGAGGTGGTCGGAATCTCACCGTAAAACTTTCGGGATTCGACTCCTCAATTCTCCCAAACTATCGCGAATTGGAGGAAAAGGATGCCGGATTTGGATTCAGGAGGTCGGAATTAGTGGACCGGGACCGGCGGTGCAACTGGGTACTCGCCAGAACAGTGATTTCCGGTGAGCCGCCGCAATCACCGGCAACCGTCACCGAGGGTGGCGCGTGCGGTGGCCGTTGGCTGAGATTTTTGGCCGTTTTGTAGATCGAGGGGAGAGGATTCCAACGGGACCGGCGGTGAGGTAAACAGAGGCTGGACGGCGGAGAGATCGGGGTTTGAAGATTTTCGGTGCCTCGCCGGAAAATGCTCCGATCCCCGGCGCGTCGGAGGTCCCGTGGCCATAAAATTTGGTGGGTAGGCCGGAATTGCCACGGGTAAGGACCGGTCAAGCGCGTGTGGCTTGAAAGTGGCTGGAAACTGGTCAACGGTGGTGGCCGGCAGTGGAGGAGAAAAATCACCGCCGAGCTTCGCCGGCTCGATCTGGGCGCGTCTGGCGACCGGCGGTCATGAAATTTCAGGGTTTGGCCGAAAATGGGAAGGCGCTCGCGTCTGGCCAGTGCGTGTAGCAAGGATCGGCCAAAAAATTGAACGATTTTCGGCGGCCGGTCATTTCTCTCTCTCCCTCTCTCTCTTTCTCTCTCATCCCCGGCATTTTTGTCAGGACCCGTCCAGAATTCCTTCCCGGAATCCTAAACAAGCCCTGATCCCAGGGAAATACCACCGAACCTTCCAACGGAAAATCCGACAGCACCTCCCCTAAGGGTAGGACTTACCAAAAATTACCTGCACTAAAAACACACTTCTATAAACATCCCCTTATTCCTCCCACAATACTACAAATTGATTTCCACAAATTTACAGCACTTCAAAGAACAGTAAATCAGTGCATAAAGAACAACTACACGTCCAATACAGTATACAGAGCATTATACAGATAAATGTGGAATTTATAAAATGACAGATAAAGAAGCAATACAAGTTCGAGAGGAAAAAGGGAAGAAAAACTTCTTGAACCTTCGGCAACGAACTGAGACGTTGGGCTCGCCCCGGACAATCAACGTCTCCAACCTGGACCTAGGGGAATGGAATTTAAGAGTGTGAGATGCTAATCATCTCAGTGAGTGACCCTATCTACTGTACACCTTTAATATAAATAATATACCAAATAAAGGGATTTAATAAATCAATACCGAATAATTAAATAAATAAATACCCCAAATATAAATAAACTGCAATAAATTATAATAAATAATTTTGTACTCTTTGGTGTTTGAAACTTTATTTGCAATTTACACCTGACGCACCACACCATATACCGGTGATGCCCTCCAATACCCAGCGTCCCGAGCACCGACTGGCGGGGGGTTAAAGAGAGAAACCTGCAAACGGCACTTCGGCGTCCCGACAGTACCGCTGCTGAAACCATCTCCCGGCCAAGGAGGGGGGCGGCTGTGCGCAATAACAAACTTGCCTGCCCACGGTCCAATGGCAACAACGGGAGAAATAATAACCGCGCGCTAAACCACATAATACCTGCGCGCTACCACGTGTCCATACAACAGAACACCAATACTGTATGAGTGCGTCTAAAAATAAACATTATTAACCAACCGTACCGTTTTTCCAAAATTACCGTGGAAATACATTAAATTCTCACACTTACCATCCCACATATTTTTATTTAATAAACCGGTACGAAACATTGATAACAACAAACCACAATTTTCTCGAAATACAAGATGCAACCATAAAAATACCGTGGGCATAATTTATAAAATTTAACCAAATATTTTCATCAAATATTTAACCCAATTATGCCCGAAAATAACACTTAAAACCACGTACGATTATTACCGAAATATACTTTGCTCATGCATAATAAATAAATTAAACCACAATAAAACCATAACCAAATTGTACCACATGAGCATAAATTAAATACCAATTAAACATCATTAATTGCCCAAAAATGATATAAAATCCAGACACAATTAATTACTGAAAATACTTGTTCATGTGTAATAAATACCATTTAATCACAATAAAATAATAATCGGGAATTTCTAATGACCCCAAAATTTCATTCAGCACCAATGGGTAAATATATATATATAAAATAATATTTTTTTCCTATTATATTTAAAATACGCCACATGAGCACCAATTACAGATATCAATTTAATACCACATAAATACAATTAATTACCCAAAAATATTTTTAAAGGTGGGTCACTCACCTGGAGCACGCAATTAAACCATGATCCACCATGGGATCAATTCCACGACTCACCGGTGCTCCTAGAACAAAATTCACAGACAGTCAGATAAATTAATATTTTATTCGGGTAAATAATACCGGGTACCCGGGGGGTCAAACACAAACGTTAACTAAAATTGACAAATTATATACTGAATCGAAGCTTGAGCGACGAGGATTACCAATCCGGTCTCCATCGACCCCAATTCCGACGGAGGTGGCCGGAATTTGGCCGGAAAGCTTCGGCCGGTTTTAAACTTGAGGGATCTTTCAAACGGTGGGGATTTTGGGCAATCTAACCCCGGAAATGGACTCAGAGGGGTCGAAAATGGTGGGATAGAGGTATGGGACGGGCTGGGTTGGTCGGAAACGGCGAGAATCGCTGGAAAAACATAACCGGCCGCCGTCGGCTTCACCGGCCCAATCTGGGCGCGTCCGGCGGCGACTGGCCGGGAAATTTGGAGGTCGAGGTCACGCGGGGATGGGCTACACTGGTGGCCGGCGCGTGTGGCATTCCGGCAACTGAAATCTGATCAAAACACCGGTCAACAGAGAGAGGGTGAGAGAGTCAAATGAGAGAGAAAGAGAGAAAGGTCTTGCTGCGTGTTTTTGTCTCTCGGGCTCGGGGAAGAAGAAGGAAAGGAATGGAAAAGAAAAAAAGAAAAAAAAGAAAGAAAAAGGTGTTTTCCCACGTGGGGAAAAGAAAAGAAAAAGAAAAAGAAAAAGAAAAGAAAAAGGAAAAGAAAAAGAAATAAAATAAAAATAATTAAATAATATTAATAATAATATTATTATTTAAAATAATAATTAAAAAATTTGATATTACACATGGTTGACATGTGGCACCTCACTATGGTGACACATGGTCACCTTCAATAAGTCACACGTGGCACATCGTTACGCGTTTAAAAATAATATTAAAATAATACAATATTTGAAAAACTCTACAGGTCCATAACTTCCAAACCACATGTCCAAATCGGACGTGCCGCTAGTCTACGGACTCGTATCGACGAGCACTTCACAACCATGCATGAGTCAAAGCTCAACCTTGCATGAACAAAACGTCAACTCCGGCACCCCTTGGACAGTTTAGACCTCAACTTGTTTTGCTCATAACTTTCAAACCGTAGCTCCGTTTTCAACGTGCTACCAGTCTACGAACTGGTGCCAATGTGTACTCCGTAACGGTACCTCAGTCAACCTAGAATTCCAACCGAATCAAAAAGTCAACTTTTAACCCCTTGGGTCAACGGTCAACGGTCAACCTCGGTCAACGTGCAAAAATTCCGACATGGTTCGGGACGGGGTGTTACATTTTTGCCAAATAAAAGCCACCGTAGGTGACACTGTTCACCCATGTCGACCAATCAGGTGATGACACGTGGCATTACTGTGCACTTAAGCCAGATATAATAAAATATTACGGTATCCGGCGAACTTCAAACATCCATACCTTTTTAACCAGATGTCCAATTTAAGCGTGCTGCTAGTCTATGAACTCGTATCGATGAGTAATTTACAACCATATAAAAGTCAAAACAAAATTACACAACAATAAAAAGTCAACTCCCGGCACCTTTGGGACAGTTTGCACCTCGACCTTTTTTGCCCATAACTTTCAAACCGTAGCTCCGTTTTCGACATGCTACTAGTCTACGAACTCGGGGCATCATGCACTTCACCACGGTACCATGGTCAACTAGAAATTTCAACTGGAACAAAAAGTCAACTTTTGACCCACTCGGTCAACGGTCAACGTACACGAATTCCGATGTGGTTTGGGACGGGGTGTTACACTAGTTCCTAGTTTGAGTCTTTTTAAGATGTGATTAATTGCATATTTATAGCATTTTCTACTAGGAACTTAAATTATCTTACTTTTATATGCCTTAAATGTTGATTTTATCCTACCTTAATATGTTTTCAAGAAATTTTTTGATTAACATCTTATGAATATATGCTTAAGACATGTTTTGAGGGAACAAGTTTGACTTAAGTTTGAGGGAGGAATCTTGGGTTGATGAATGGCTTTGGTTTGCAATTATGTGTCTTTGGGTTGAAAAAAGAAATATTCAAATTAGGTTAGTAGTGAGAAATGTTTTTTTTTTTTTTTTAGTGGTGCTTGAGAAAAGAAGGTCTTGTCCAAAGACATTTCATTTCCTTGAAATTATTTGTAAAAATAAAAATAAAAAGATCCGAAGTGATAAGTTTGGAGGTGTAGCTAAAAAGTAAGAACAAAAAGCTTTGTTGTTTTCCAATAAGTTTTTGGACTTGTTATTAAAAGAATCATACGAATTTTGTAAGGATTTTGTTAAGTGTTTTGCTAAGTAATATGAAGCAAAACCATATCTTCTTAGAGTTTGAGTGGAAGCTTGATTAGGAGAATTTGTTGTTAAGAAAAGGTAAAAGTGAAACAGTAGAGATTGAGTGTGAAAGATTACATGCCATTTAAGCATATAATCATAGATCTTTAATTCCAAACTTTCTTCTGTTGCTTATTTTCCTATCCATTTCTTTCATTTTAACTTCGTACCTTTTGGCCTATATATTACGAGGCAAGAAAGATTCATCAATTCAAGACATTGAATATAGTCTATATTAATGGAGATCATTAGGTTATGTGGGCATATGAAGTTCAAATTCTTAAATTCTAAAGCCTTAGCTAATCTGAGTTTATTTATGAGCATGATATTGAGTGTAATTAAGTGGCTATATTCACACACACGTGTGGAAGTAATGATATGTTGAATGGAAGATAGATTTTCAATTACATTTCAACTTTGAAGTTATATTTAAGATTTCAATTAATAGAAAAAGAAAATTTTGATGCTACCCTGTCACATTATTTACTTGTTTTTAAAGCTTTTCGAGTTAGAATAAATTATTTTATTTATTTTTGAAATTCTATTTTTTAAGTTTGTAGTTGTTTTTTAGTTTGTTGTTAAATTGGTTTACCTTTAAGTTCTAAATTTTTAATTTTGTTTGTTATGTTTTAAGTAAATTTGTAATGTTTGCTTTAATTTACATGTTTTTGAATTTGAATAAGTGGCTGTCTGCTTGAGGGCAACCAACTCTTTAAATTTGGAGGTGTCATTAGTGAGCATTTTACTCATTAATATGGCTATCTAAGTTTCATTATTTGTTTGATATCTCAAGCTTTTGGTTGTATTTTATGAGTTTGGTTTTCTTTTTGTAGGAAAACTTCAATTATGGTTTTTGAAAATTATTTGCAAATTATTGAAGTTTTTTAGCTTACTTTGAATAATTTCTTAAGAGTTAAGTTAAAGACATGAAGACAAAGCCTTATGAAAGCTAGTTTGACATGCCCACTCAATTTGAGGAGTTGTACATGCCAAAATGAAGTCTAAGAGGGAAAATCTAGTAAGCTTAGCGTCCTCACCTGATACAAACCTAGGTTGACTTACTCCTAAACTCATATTATATTAGCCCGAATCTCAATTAAGTTCAAGTTCTTATGAAAACCTTAACCCCTAACCAACCTATGATTAGAAACATTAGTATAATAAAAATGCCACAATAGATGATGGTTATCCTATTGATAAATCAAAACTAAAATACTCAATCTCTAATGGTAAAGAGAACAAAGAGAATTCTATCTCACATTTAATTTTTGAATAATATTGAAGTTGCATTCTCATTGAAAAAATAACCTTTAAATAGGTTCAAGACAAAAAACAATAAACCTTAAAAACCTAAGACAAAACCGGCCAAAAGGATTAAGAAACCAAGCTTGGTCGAAGTTCTCCTTACTTTCCTAAACTATATTGTATCAATTAATTCTTTTATTTTGAATTATGAATTAATTAATTTACAATCAAAATAATAAAATTCTAACTTTCCTAAGTTGATTTGTCCAGCAAATAAATAAATAGAAACCAAATAAAAGACTAATTTCCTAAAACAAAAAGTCAAAATCAAATTAAGAAACTAATTGACTATCTTTCAAACTATGCTGTCTTTGACCAATCTTTGATCAATTTAAACTCCAAATCAGCTCCTTGATGCCATTTAGGATACCAAATAAGATTATTATTGAATCCCACACATTTTCCTTGCTTGGCCCAAAGAGAAAATGCCTACTCAGCAAAACATAACAAATCCAACAAAACTAGCCACTTTTCCTCCTATGCACACAAGCCCTTTTTGATTGCCTTTGATTCTACCTTATCTTGATTCCATGACCTCTTATTGATATTCATTGATTCCATGAAGTGTTGGAAACATTTCCTACTGCCCGATATCCATATTTGCACTAAAACTGCTTCCCAGGTCCGTAATGGCTTCTATCACTTGAATGCTTAAAACAGGCTTTGTATCTTTGGGTATAGACAAGCTCTTTTGAGAATTGTTAACTCCATAAATAAATACAACCAGTTTTTCCTTAAATCTCTTGGCTTGAGCCCTAGTGATTGGCCCAGTCTTCATCCGTAATGGATCATCACCCTTGTGGATAGTCGGTCATGCGGGTTCAGGTGGATTTTCATCATCACCCATTCTATTAAGTGTACACACCATCTTTGTCAAGCAATGAAGGAATAAATAGTGTGCCCACCCATTCCAATATGTGTCCACACCAACTATTATTGAGGAAGAGAAGAATGCATGGTTTGCCCACCCATTTTAGTAGGTGCTCTTGCCAATTTTTCAACTTTCATCTCACCATTATCATTAAACCATTGTAATCTATATAGTTTGGGATGTTTAATGGTTCTAATTTTTCAACTACCACATTACTAATTACATTAGCACAACTTCCACTATCAATTATTATACTATAAATTTTACCTTGGATTTCACAACGGGTATGGAAGATGTTCTCTCTTTGGATTTGATCCTCATCTTTGTACACGATTAGAACCCTCCTTGCAACCAAGCTCAATTCAACTTTTAAAGATTTGAGAGTCTCAGCTTCTCCATGTTTTTCAACATCAATTTCTTCCTCATCAAGTCCGGCTTCTCCTTCACTCTCTTCATTTTCAGATTCTAACTCCCCGTTGCTTTTCAATACCATAATTCTTCTTTTTGGACATTGGTTGGCAATGTGTCCACATCCCTGGCACTTAAAGCAAACAATATCACTAGATCTAGAAGGTTTAGGATCACATTTACCTTCAAACCTTGATGCTTATGCAGATTTGGCCTTAACCTTCCTTCTTGGCCGATTGGTGCTTTCATCTCCCTGCTTTAGTTTTGTCCTTGCTTCATAGGTGGGATTGCTTCTCTAAACACTTGAATTAGTCCTCCTGCTATTAGAAACACCTCAAAATTATGAGCTTGTACCCCTCCTCTTGAATTGGTTTTTAATCTTGTGGCCATATGAAGCATCTCCTCTCATTCTATATATTGTTGTAACTCCATTTGGTTGGCTATCTCACAATTTAGACCACCTAAAAACCTTGCCATGGTTGCCTCATGATCCTCATTCATACTTAGCCTCATCATGAGCATCTCCATCTCTTTGTAGTAGTCCTCTATGATCCTACTTTCTTGTGTTAATGATTGAAGCTTTTGATGCAGCAACCTATGGTAGTGAGTGGGCACAAATCTCTTTCTCATGGCTTCTTTCATTTGTCACCAAGTAGTAATAGGTTCATCTCCAACTCTTCTTCAAGTACTTTGCTCATTAGTCCACCATTGGAGTGCATAATGTCCAAATTCCAAAGCAGCCAATTTTAGCTTCTTTGTCTCAGAATAATTATGGTAATCAAATATCATCTCCATACGCTCTTCCCACTCTAAGTATGCCTCCAGATCACTTTTCCCCAAAAATGGTGGGATATTCACTTTAACATTCCTAAAGTTGTCACCCTCATCTTTAACTTGTCTCCCACAGTTTTGCCTTCATTGGAATGGAAAAATATCATCAAACTCCTCCTCTAGATTATCTCCAAAATTACCTTCCTCAAGTCCTACACTAAGACATCCACAACCTTCTTGACCTGATCCTCGGCTTCCATTGAAATCCACTCTAGGATTCGGCCCACCTTGTGAATTCTCAAATCTGTCCATTCTTTGATCTAGGTGGTCAAAACAAGCATTCATGTTTTGGAGTTGTTCCAAGATCGCCATCATATCGGTAGGTTCACCTCCACTTCCCGTTGCTTGAGAATCACCCTTGAACCCAACGAATTCCTCTTCATTAATTGTTAATGAGCCATCTCCTCTTCTCATTCTTGAATCTTCCATGTTATTATAAATAATGCAAAAATCCTAACCAAAATCACTCCCTCACGTGTTTCACTCAAACAAGGTCTCGACACTCGTGTTTGCACACTAGTTTCGACTTTTAATCCTCTTTTAAGCTCATACTCTCTTGTCTTTTTCCATTTAAAGAATTATTTCAAAGTTCTAATTAAAACACACTCAAAATAGCAACTAGATCACAAGTATGTCTTAATTAAACTTATCAACAAAGCAATAACTAAAACAAACAAATACTGAGTGAATTAATAAACCCTAATCTCAGCCTAACTAACCAAAAATAAGGTAAATCAACAATAATTTTTGAAATTAATAAGGAGCAGATTATTAAGAAATTAAAAATTTAAGGATAAAATTTAGGAAAGAGATTCAAACAACAAACCAGAACAATCTTGGACAAAACATTGAATAGTTGTTGGTTGTAGTTCTTGTAATTTAAGTTTTGTTTCAAATTCTTTACCAATTTTAATCCAAACAATTTTAGCACTCAAAATTCAAATTTCCAGCAGCCAATATTGAATGAAACAGTAGCAACTCCAATAATTCTCAAACAACAATATTTAAACCTTTCAAACTTCAAAACCGTCCTTTTATGCAGTAAAATTTTTATTTATTTTTTTTTTTTGTTACTTTGGCTTTTCTTCTTTTTTGTTTTTTCTTGAATACTCACTGAATATAAACACAACTCCAGTAGCAAGAATCAACCCCAAAAATTTCAATTCCAACACCAAAAAGTCCACCAAACCCGAGACTAACATTCAACCAAAAACAAATTGTAAAAATTTGTGGAATTTATGCAATATGTTCTCAAACTCCTCTTTTTTTTTCTTTTTTTTAATATATGAATGCAACTAACTTAAGATTAAAACAGCAAAGAAAAATTAACAATAAACCAAATTACTAAGAACTAATATGCAAAAACAACCAACAAACTTGGAAACAAAAATTTAGATTAAACAAGGAACAAATTTGGCTATAAAGAAAATCTGCTTTTTTTTTTTTTTTTTTTTTGTAATGTAGAACGTGTAGAAAATGGAAGCAACCTTAACCTAATGCTAAAATTACAAAATAACACAAAACAAAATAAGATAGATCAAACCTAAACAAAATTCAGCTCTAATACCAAATGATAAGAGCCTAGGTCGACTTGCTCCTAAACCCATAATACATTAGCCCGGATCTTAATTATCTTTAGATTCTAATAGAAACCTTAACCCCTAATCAACTTGTGATTAAAAATCTTGGCATATGATAAAGGCACCATAACAGGTAATGGATGTCCTACTGATAAGTCAAACTAAAACACGTGATTTCTATTAAGTGTTTTAGGTGTTTAAACAGAACTAAGAAAAATTTTTCTCACAAGTATTTTTTTGTATGAATAATGTACTAAATATTATTGAGAAATTAAGCATTTAAATAGGTTTGAAAACGCAAAATAAAACCCTAAACAATGAGGTCAAAATCAGCTAAGTATAAACAATTCCTAATATGGCCAAATTTCAACTTCCTTTCCTAATCTAATTTGAATTAATTAATTCCTTTATTTTGAATTAGGAATTAATTAATTTACAATTGAAATAATAAAATACCAACTTTCCTAAGTTATTTTATCCTGCAAATAAACAAATCAAAATCAAAATAAAAGATAGTTTCCTAAAAAGTCAAACTCAAATTAGGAAACTGACTAGTTGACAGCTAAGCTATCTTTATCCAATCTCCAGCTAGTTTAGGCTCCAAATCAGCTCTCATATGCCATGTAGGATTCCAAATAGGGTAAATAATGATTCTCATACGTCGCCCCTTGACTGGAATAAGTCCAACTTGCTTGAACAACAAAAGAAATCAAAGTCAATAACAAAATGAGCAATTTCGGCCAACAAGAGGAGTCATGCGCACAAGTGGAATTTAAATGCTTTTGCTTCTACCTTAACATGATTCCATGGCCTTTTAGTGATATCAATTGAGTTCATAAAGTGTTGAGTCCAATTTTTGCTGCCCGGGATACAGAAATGTACCAAAACAGCTTGTCGGGTCCATTTCCACCTTTGTAACTTGGATACACAAGACGAGCTTTGGATCTTCGGATAAAGTCATCCCCTATTGAGATTGAATCACTCCTTTCATGAAGCTAACCAGATTGTCTTTGAATTTCCTAGCTTGTACCCTAGTGATTGATCCCTACTTCATTTGTAAAGTATCAGCACCCCAGCGGGTAGTTGGTTGTATAGGTACGTGTGGATTCTCATCAGTTAAAAGGACACCATAATTTAGAAAGAGAAAGGTTTTCATAGAGAAAGAAGCTTTAGGGTTTAAGTTCTTAAAAAACCCAAGGCTTTGGATTTTCTTGGAGCAATCATCATCTATTAGGAACTTCTTCATCTCTTCTCTTATTTCTTTATATTTTCTAATATAATTCTTGTATTTTGTTGAAACAACGTTTAAATCTATGGAGTTCTATTTTGTTTTTGTTTTTTTTGCTTCTTTTTTTTTCAGTGAGAGATTAGATATTTGATCTAAGGCCTTATGGACCTTGAATTATGTATATGAAGAATGATTTGGTTTATTAATTGTATAATTTATATCCAACTATTTGTAATTTCCTTTGGTTAATTGAAAAACATACCCAATTACATTGAGAAATTAGTAGGATGTTTAAAATGAAGAATTAGTTCTTGGGTAAGCCTAGTTTGATAGATTGGGAGGAGGAAATGCACTCTAAGGGTTATTGTGAGCTTAAGAAATCTTATTTATGCCTTGAGCAACCTTAATCTTAGCTTTAATTACGTTTTTATTAAGCAATCTAGCTTGGATAAGTGGAAGGGAAATTAATTGCATGATCAATTAGTAGAATGAGGAAGAAATTCTAATTTGAATAAATTTTTCATTATATTTTGCTGACCTAAAAAAGGGAAGTGAATGAATTTAGATCCTTCTATTGATAATTAGATATGTAACTAGTTATTAATAACCAAATTAAGAAATCAAATATTTTGTCCAAGTTAAATCATGATCTTATAGTTTTCTATTCATAGAATTCAATTGCAATTTGCTTGGTGTTGATTTTATTTTGCATAATTTTTAGCTGTTGCTTTAGTTTATTATTTGTTAATTTGTTTTATTGTTAAATTGCCTAGATAAAGTTAATTAGTGAAAATCTCTAGCATTTGGTTAAATAAGAAAATTACTTTTAAAACAATCAATCTCCATGGGAACGATTTCATACTCATGTATACTTTATTATTTGAACAATTATGCATTTGCAGGGTTCATCATCATCAAGTTTTTAGCTATGTTGCCTAGGATTTATATATTATTTTATCAATCAATAATTAATATCAATTGTACTCACTGATATAATATAGCATGTCAATTTCATCATGCCCAATACCACCATTATCTTAGCAATAATCTATATCAATTGTACTCACTGATACTGTATGATACATCAATCTCACAATGCCTAATATTATTAGTTGTCCATTAGATCCATATGTATATAATTATATCAACCACAATTTCAAATCTTAGATTTATATCAACCACAATTTCAAATCTTAGATTTATCATCCATTTCATATAAACCAACATTTTTCATGCCATAAAATAAAATAAATAACAATTTGGCTAAAATATAACTTAGATATTAGGGCATTCAAATACCAAGGTCCATAGGTTCACCATAAACATATTTAGGTTTGTAAACATTTAAAGCTTTGACAAAAATCACATAAAATGATAACATGTACATGTAAATAAAACATTTAAATTTTCAAACCATAATTATTTAAAAGCAAACATTCACAGATAATATTGGTGACCACTCCTGCAACTTCGCAAAGTCATCTTTGTATATAGTATAAGTGCTTATAATATAATAAAATAATTCTTAAGCTCTAAAAATTAAACCAAACACATTGGTGTATACCACGTGCCTTAAGAGAATTGATACAACCATAAAATTACATAAAATGGATACAAATGATCCAATTATACCACAAAGCCCTAGGAATTGATATTCAAAATTGGGTTTTTTTTCACCTAATAGCTAATTTCATAAATTGAACCTTACAATGCGGTCTAATAACATCTAGGAACATAATTCCAACATCAATTTAAACCTAGAGTTTTCAAACAGAATTCAGTTTTACCCAATATTTAATAACTAACAAATAAATGAAAATATAATCAAAGGGTGTCCAAAATTAACAAATAATATACCAATAGAAAGTCAATGATATGGGGGTCACATTGGTATATTCATCTTGATCCAAAAATCTCACCGATGATTAGAAAACTTATTGGAAACTTTTGGCTAACTTAAGGTTGATAGATCTTTTAAACTATGAGTAAGCTCAATAAAAAGAGCTGGAAATGAGCTCAGAGGATCCAAAATAGGGACAAAGTGTAAGGGTTGTCCTAGAATGGCAAAGAAAAATCATTTTTTGGTTGACCCAACGAAACAGACACTACCAACTTCATGGACCCAATCCAAGCGCATCCAACGGCAAATCGATCTGAAATTCAAAGGTAATGTCACTAGAGGATAGTCTACGAGACTGCTTGGTGCATGTTGCTTAATAGTGGCCGAAACTGGTTGAACTCTGGCTAGCCTAATTGGTCTATTTGTTTGATGCCTACCAACCTTATTCGCGTTCTCTCGGGTATGGGAGGGTGAGGTATTTTTCAATTTGTTCATTATTTGTCATGCTTTTAAATGTATATATAGGCTTTGGGATCACTAGTAAATAAAAATTTAGAACTGATTTACACATTAATATAATATTGATGTTCAAAAATTTTTAGAACCATAACCTAACTATAATTCGAAATTTGTGTACCACCAATCTATGAACTCGCAACAAGCCCTACATAATGATACACTAATCAAACCAAAATTTTACCATAGAAAAATTCAATCTAGGACCTCACATATGGTTGATACAGTCAAATTTGTACAAAGCATCGGATGAAGCTTTCCCTGAGTAATTATATCAAAAAAAATCATGCTATGATAATCCTCTGCTAATCCAAAAAGCAAAAGAGAAAGCAGATCCCATTGGCAAACTGCTCTAGAGCAGTTAAAATAACCTTTTGGAGTTCTACTAATAAGAATTGAAATTTTTCTAGATTCCAGAATATAAGAAACCCAATCTTAAAAAACATTGGGAAAACCAAACCTCATAAGAATAGCACGTAGAAAAGACTAATTCAATGAATAAAGAGCCTTCAGGATATCAATCTTCATAGCCACATCACCACCAAAAAATTTTCAATCCAGCATGTTAACACACTCTAAGGCAGAAACAATGCAATCCTCTAACTCTTCCCTTTAATAAGCCAAACTGATTATCAAAGACCACTCTACTAGCAATAATTGGAAGATGATCAACTAAAACTTAGCAATAATTTTATATAAAAGGATCCCCAAAACAATGGGACAATATTGACCAATAAATTTTGCTTCCGGAAATTTAGGATCAGAACCATAAAGTTGGTATTTAGACTTGGAATAAGACAACATGTGAGGAAAAAAAACAAAAAAAATCTCGAACTGCAACACATACATTAATACCAACCACATTCTAACAAAATTGAAAAAATTTCCCCAAGAACCTATTCGATCTGAAGCACTATTAGAATCCATAGCGGAAAAAACAGACTTAATCACTATTAGAATCCACGGCAAAAAATACAGACAATCTCATCATTGTTCCGTATGGTAGTACAATCTCATTTTCCTTAGCAAAAACCGAAAAAGGAATAACGAGCTCCATCCGTCCAAGTTAAGCACCATATTCTCCGCGAAAAGCTCCTTATAATAATTAATAATATGATCCTTGATAGCAATTCAATTCAAAGTAAGAGCATCATTAATTTCCAACTAACCCAATGGGTTTTGAGACTTTCTAACATGATTCAAAGATTATAAAAATTGAAAATAATAATTATAAAAAAAAAAAGTCAATCTAATCTAGACATATAAGATCAACTTTATGGTTGATTTTAAAATCAAGAAATTTTTAATCATCATTTTGCTTAAGGTTCACAGTAAATTGATTTGATGATTTTACTATTAATATTTTATTTATTAGCTTTTAAATTGCTTTAAAATTTAAAATTTTAAAAATACATTAATAATATGTATAGGTCTAATAAACTATTAATTTACTTTTATGGGCAAAATAAGTCGATATAAATTAAGATAATCTTTTTTTTTTTTCGTTCGGGAATAGGATAACCCAATGTTAAAAGTATTACATTTAGACCATCCTCCAATGTGGTAATGAATGAATTTAAGACCCCAGAAATTATTTAATAAGCTAGCACTTTTGAGTGAAATCTGGAGAACCATTATAACTAATGTCTCTTGCACCTTTGGAAGAAGTAATGATAGTAAAATTTCTCGCCACCTTTGGAACCATTTGGTCGGCCTACGTAAATCTGGCAGTATAAGCAAGCTAGGATACTATCTTTTGAGGGGATAAGTCCTCCTATTAGAGGCAATAAATAGTAGTAGCACCCGTCATAGGAAAACTATATACATATGCATGTAATTAGGTATTATCCGAAAAAAAGATAGAAAAGGATGTTGGATCAAAATAAGCAAAAGGTAGAGTACCGTAGCTCCTTAATAAACTTGTGCTGAAATTATACATTATTAGACATCCAAATTATTTTATATTCATGAATTAAGTGCATTAGCCAGACATTTAATGAACCTAAAAAAAGCTGAACTCGTTCGTACTCTTTGACAGCATTATAGCATGGATTAATATCTAGTGGTGTTTTCAATTGCTAATAGAAATAATAACTAATTTATTACAATATGCACGGCACCCTTGTTCTTCTATAAGTAGTAATCCTGGCCTTCATTTTAAATATACAGAAATGTGTGGGGTACTAGTCACATGTTAGGCACTATCATCTTCGAGGTTGACATTTCTGTGGGTCCAATTTTAAGATATATTTTAAAAAGAGATTAAGATATATTTTTATATATATATGTTATACATATATATATATATATGGTATATAGTGTACTTAGAACTTATGAGTAATTAAATTAATACATAAGTTTGTATAATTCGTTAGAAAAGTGTTGCAATCAGAAGTCAGCAGATAACCTAAAAACTTTACTCCTTTTGGAGGGACAAAAAGATAGATACAAACTTTATATTAAAAAAAAAAAATCCATCAATTCATGAGAAAGCTCTAAAGATACTCTTTTTATTTAAACGAGTTAATTACTACAAAGTCTTTTGGAAAAGGGATTGATAAATATACCATGAATAAGAAGTAGTACTTCCATGGAAAATCAAAACCCTTTTCTCTGGGCCTACAGACCAAACCCTAGCTAGACATAAAAAAAAAAATAAAAAAAAAAAAAAAAAAAAGGAAAATAGAGAGAGAAAGAGATTGGAAGACAATAATCAAAATGCACCATAATTATCACATAAGCAAGCTCCTGATTATTGCTGCTTGAGCACTATCAGCATCTGTATTTGCCAAGAGCTCAGATAATCTATCACTTAGGTCATCAACCTCTCTGTGTAAGTTTCTTATGTAGTTGCAAGTCTCCTGCAAAACCTTAGAAGCTGAAACCTGAATGACCAAAAACATGAATTTATTACTTTATTCATCAATATCACTAATATATATATATATATATAACAAATATATAAATTAGATATATATAATAAAAAAATTAAAAATAAAAATAAAAATAAAAACTGATGGTTTTCAGACAAAGTTATATCTTTTCTCTTGCTATAGCTTAACATGAGGTATATATGTAAAAGAAAGAATGCATGCTATTAATAAGGGAACAATTTGAGTCCCACACACCCTCCTCAAGTTGCATCTATAGCAATAGAATAAATGAGGCTGTGAGTGTGACTTATCTACCAAAGCGAATGAAGACCACAAAAAAATTATGATTCTGTTGTAGAAAAATATAGAGTAAAAAAATAATAATAATAAAAGATAATATAAAAATAATAATTAAATAACGAAGGTTTTCGCTATGTAGCTATTATAGAAGGCTAACCTTGTCAGAACGCCTATTGCGAATCTCAGGAATAAGTTGTTGTAACTTAGAAACTAGATCAGTAATCTGGTCATCAGTAATAGCACTGGAATTGCCTGATTGTTGCCTTGAACGAGACCTTCTGCTAGACATTGTTTGGGACAAATATGGATTTTTTTTTTTTGTCAGAATTAGTTTATTCCAACACTTTGGGATATATATATATATATATATATGTAAATATATATCAGAGAGATTGGTAAGCTTCAATTGAGAAAATAAAAAAAAATATATAAAAAAAAAACCCAAAACCCTTTCGTAGAGACAAATGAGGAGGAGTTTTCTAGTTGTTTTTTTGTCAGAGAACTTAGAGAGGGTATTTATGGGTGGGTGTTTGGGAGATAGAGATAATGAAGGAGAAAGGGATTTAAAAGAAGAAAGAAAATGAAATAGAGCAAAAGAAATTCCAAGTGTGTTTTTTTGGAGGAAAAGTTATGGGGGAGAGAGAGAGAGAAAGAGATAAGAGAAGGATGAAGAAGAAGGCAGAGGGAGAGAAAATGGTTGCTGGGAGTGAGGCGGACAAGTGCATGGGAGATAGAAGTGGGCTAAGACCCTCTTGTATTATAAATAAATAAATAAATAAAATAAAATAAAATAAGAATTTGAGAGAGAAAGGAATAGAGAGTCATACTCCATGCTGTCTTTTCTCAAAGGTGTCTCCAAACTGGGGTTAGACTTCAAGTGGGTTAAGAGAAATGTGCTTGTGTATCACCCTACTGCGCGGGCCTCTCTGTGTCAGTCTTAGCACGCATGCCCATGTTATCTTATTACTTCCTGTCATTTTAATTATTTAATTTCTTTTATTTATTATAAATTTATATAATAATAATTAAACAATAATTAAATAATATACAAATTATGAGTTAATTAATTTTTACAATATATCATGCTGGCTATACTGTATAGAATTGAATTTGTCCATTTCAAATGACAAAATCATCTAAAATTATAAAACTCTTTTTAAATATTTAGTATCATCTCTACTGTAGCTAATATATATTAAAGAATAATACTGAGATATTGTAATCACTGGTTGAACAGAAAGCTGATGTGGTTTTTTTTATAATTAAAACAGGTCTTAAGTCGCATTTTTATAATATTAAAAGTATTAATTTGTTTATCAACTTTATAGATATCTATTGATATGTTATTATTTTAATATAACTGTTAAGATTCATTTGTCATTGTTTAAGTTATATTAGTTTATCTATATAGTTATTTATATATTATCACACTCATTATTATTCGAAAGTTTCTACTTTCCAATGTTTTTTTTATGACAACATAGATGGTAATGACTTCTGGATTCAGTTATTACTTATGGCTAAAAATATATTCAAGATATCTCAACAAAATTTTTAAAAACAACCTATGTGTACAAATATCCTTTGTTGTGATTAGAATTTTCCATTTTATTTCCATGTACTTACTAATTATGTCCAACAATTAATATAATACCACTTCATTTAAAAGACTAAACATCATATAACTAGTTTGGATAATCTCAGTCCACTTTATTAACATGAGTTTATTATTATTATTATTTTTTAGGCGGAAATATTCACTAGGCTGCATTATTATGTAAATATGAGGCTCCTCTGTCCCTTTTTTCTTTCTTTGTTTTTTTTTTTTTTTTTTTTTTTGGGGGGGGGGGGGGTTGTGTGAATAGGTTCCTCTGTCTGTTAGTAGGGAAAAAAGCAGCAAAAAAAATTTAAAATAAAAATTAAACTGTAGAGGATGACATTATTGACCGGTCAGAGACATAATCCCCTATCCTCCCATGCCTTTGTATTTTCAACACGACATGACACGTGTGATCTCGGTAAACTCTGCGTCAAACTCAAACCCGTATTCCTCGCCCACGGTTTGTTTACTAAATTAATTAACTTTTTTTTTTTTTTTACATTTTTTAATTTGTTACTAAATATGAGAATTAATGTAGGATTTTGAAGGCGTTTATAGTAGCTATCTTTTTTTGGCAAACAGAATCTCCCACTGATTTATTAAAAAAATATTATATAACATACATATATATATATATATTTACTCTTTCTATCAGAGACTGTAGAATCTGAGTTCCATATGATAATAATAAAAAATAATAAACAATTATAAATTGAAGTTTGGGCGTTACATATGTGCACGTGATAGGGATTGTGCTCAACTTTTTTTCCGGCGAGATTCCTGGTATAGAAGTTCGGTTGTCGACGTAATCATCTAGCTTTTGGATCTCGGAGATCACTATAATATATATTAAAAGATAATATTTGGAATCTTTGAAGAATAAGGCAGGAAAATTGGAGATGGGATTTTAATTTTTATAATCATTTATTGGGAAAAATGTGGAAGAAAATTTTTTTTAAAAAAAAAAATTGTAATGTAACAAAATTAGTACGATTACAAGATTTACACAAAATGTGATTTTTTTTTTTCTTGAAAAAATAAAATAAAATAATAGATTTGAGCTTGGTCAATCTTTTGTCATTTGTGTTAAAAAACGACATTAAAAGGTATTTCCCTTTTCTTGACTAAAGGGAAGGGGAAATTTTTTTACCAAGCTTTCTCCTACCTAAGATTTAGAAGTTAATTTCAGTGATTTTACCTCACAATTTACGAATGCTGAATATTTGGGCTTTAAAAGATGTAGCCATTTTGATAGAAGCAGTAGTATTATTTTAGCATTAAGGATATGTTTATAGAAGAGATATTCCATAAATTTAGTTTTTATTTTCTATAATTTTTAAACTTAGGATTAGCTATTTGAATAGATAAACATTCCCTTGAAAAAATAACTATTTGAAAAAAAAAATTCAAAATTATCATTGTAATTTTGATAAATTTAAATTTAAATCAGATTTTCTTACACCGTAAAAAGATAAATAAATGTAAAAGTAAACTTTTAATAAATTTCTAAAAATTTTTGGAAAAAAAATTTTAAATGGGTAAACCTAATTCTAGTTCAATATTATTACCATCGTATAAATATGTAATAGAAATTATGTATTAATATTAATTTTTCCTTTGGGGCTTTACAAGCTCATGGAAATTTAGTAGCCCACAATTTCATGGGTGTGGATATAAATGGTATTATTGATTAATCCATTATTTGACAAAACTAATTAAGTTAAAAGGTGGTGGTGAAGTGACGAAGGCAAGTCTTTCTTTTCCCTGATAATATATAGTTTGAATCCATTAAGACATGTTGAAGGTAAAATACTCGTCACTTTCATTATTGGCCTTCAAAGTCTTTCAAAGTTATATATAGTGGGTTATAAGCTTAGTTGTATACATGATCAAACTAGATTCACTATTTCATGTACCTTTCAATCAAATTGGCTATTAAAATATTGTGTTTTTCAAATCTCAACCCTTCAAACAATGCAAGGAAGTTTCAATAATTTAATTTCTATTACAACGGTCCTAATATGATAAATTCTATTAGTTTAAAAATACAAATCTAGATTGAACACATTCTTCGGGAAAAAAAAAACAAGAAAAGAAAAAGAAAAAAAAGGAAAATATGTATTGAACCAAGAATTTAATTTTTAAAACATCGGAATTCTTTCTTACATGGACTTGATAGAATTCTATCTCAGCCATAAAAGCTTTGACTTTTAAAATATCAAATTCACTAATAATATATAATAATTTTCAAGGTCATGACAAGATTTAAAAAATATTCATTGAATCCAAAAGTAACGAGGTTCACTTTGCATCTCTAAGCTCCTGAAACAAACCATGGAACTAATAAAGTAGATCAAGATAGGAGCTGGCTCATTGTGTATGTATATAGGAATGAATAAATATCATTGTCGTTATAGAATGCCATCAGGAACTCTTCTATTAGCTTTTAAATTGTTTCAAAAGCTAATATTTAAATAATCATTTAGGGTTTATATGAATCCATATATAATTCATTGCTTTTTTTAGGATTTTTGTGTTTGTTTGGACTTCATATAAATAGACACATAACTGATCTTTTATAAACTATTTCCCAACTTAACCTAGAAGATATGGATATCAAAATATGTTATGAATGTTGTTCCTTCACAATCATTTCATTCTTTATAAATCCCTTATCAAATCAAAAAAAAAAAAATTATAAAGAGAAACTCTAAAAAATAACCATTTACGGCTGTCAAATTACAAAAATCATGTAGATCTTATAGTCCCTTAAGAGCAACTAGAGTTAACTTGATTTAAGCAGTTCGTATTTTGGAATACATAACCACAGTAGATCATATCATGCCACATCATTAATGGTGACAAAGGCATTTTCCCAAAATATACCATATGTGCCTATTAAGTTAGGAGCTTCTAAATACATGTAGTGATGTCATATGAGTAACCACCTCTCAAAAGGTGATGGATATCATGTAATACCTCCATTCTAAAGCATTCAATTATAAAGTATTCTTCCAGCCTAATGTCGGTAAGCTAACTCTTAATTTAGAGCTATCCTCCCTCATGGATCAGTTATCAATTTAAAAATTACCTAGCCGAGCATAGGAAGTTCTTAGGTAGGTCAATTTATCCACGGCATATATATATACACACCCGATAATTTAAATCAAATCTTTAATATTAGTATTAAAGTCAAGATTTTTTTTTTCAATCAGTGGATTATATTAAGAATTGAGATTTAAAATTATGTTTATTAATTACCAATTTGTAATAAGATTCATCTTTCCTAAATTGGTTTTAGTGTGTGAATAAATCCAAACTTAATTATTTTGAATTTTAAATCTTAACCCTTTATGTAATCTAATGACTAATAAATGAAGATCTTATTTTAAAACTACCAAATCTTCCTAATATGATCATGACTATAAATATTCATTTGCACAATCTCAAAAGTAGCAAGCATCTTGTCAAACTTCTTACCCAGAAATGTCTTTAAGCTAAGTTTGTACAGATTAGTTCAGCTAATGTACCCCTTACACTCAAATCTATAAGATTGTTAATTTGAAACGTGCCTTTTCCCTTTTAGAATAGAAATTATTGTAATGATTGAAGAAAAAAATGTTGAGTACCTGCCAAAGCAACTTATCAATGGAGAAACTACTAATAAAGAAAAAGCAATCCACAAGGTACCACCAAAATAGCTCATAGTAAAAACCATATCTTTATGTTGTTTTTGTTCATCTTTGATCCGAGGGGGCCACGTTTATGTCCTGAGCTGTATATATCTCAGCAAAATTTTTCATAATTAGGTCATTGAATTCACCAAATTTAATATAAGTGATATCGGATTCAAGTATGAATATTATTCATCACCTACAAAGAAATTACGTGTATATATATGTATATATATATATATATATATATAGAAAAACTCATATTTGGTCAATAAGATCTAAAATATTCATGGTCATATTTGACAACAAGAATAGCATGCATGGCTAATGGAAATCCTTAATTGCGCCAAAACTATTCTTGTATTGTCCTTTTTCAATATAGATTCTCTAATAGCCAGCTTAAAGTGTGAAATTTCACCATACAAGAACAAGATGATGATCACCTTAGCACAGTAATTAAACTTCTAATGCTTAACAACTAGGATTAGAAATCAAATCCACGAGAAACATATTTGAAACCATTTTCAAATCAATTGAAATATTAGTCAAGAGATATAAAATTTTGTGGTACTGTAACCAGTTGGTATCTTTTGAAAGAAATATCAGTGACATTATGGTTACTACTACTAACCATAATATATAGCCACAAAATTCCAACTACAAAACCAAAATTCAAATCCATGAGGAACATACTGAGAACCATTTTAAATAAATTAGTAACCAAAATATTTAGCCAGACAATTCACGCAACAAAACCAAAATTTAAAGT
Organism: Ziziphus jujuba; assembly: GCF_031755915.1. NCBI lineage: Eukaryota > Viridiplantae > Streptophyta > Magnoliopsida > Rosales > Rhamnaceae > Ziziphus > Ziziphus jujuba. Next base: position 11,420,167 of record NC_083390.1, read on the forward strand.
CATTGTTTTCTCACATACAGTAATTCTAAATTAGAATCCTAATAACTTAGTAATTAAAAAAATAAAAATAAAAATAAGGAAAAAAGGCTTATTTTTCTTTATTTTGTAAAAAAAAAAAATGGTATTAATTTGAGACTAGAAAGCTTTCGCAATGGAGATGAGCTGGGATTTAGTTAAGTCAAACAATAACTCATCATTTGATCTTAATATATTTCAACCTTAGACACCCGTAGACATAAAGAAAACTTTTCCTAGCTAATCTTGGTCATTTCCATTGTTAATGCTTTAACCTTTTTAACTCAATATATATCTTTCTTGTACACATTATAACACTATAAAAAAGCATGTTGAAATTAATATTTCTCCATTTTTACAGATATTCTTTGACCAAAAAAAGTTTAAAAAGATCTATTAAATAAATTGTGGAAAGTTTGCAAATATTTGATATTTGCCTTTTTTATATTGTTGACTTTCTACATTATAGTGCCTAAATCCCGGGCTTAATTTCATGCCTAAATCATGGACTTACATATTTTGAGATTGATAACAAGGCAATTAGAGACTAATTTTCAATTTTGACTATAAATTTTTTTCTTAGGATATATAAATTATAGCTCTTTTTTTCTTTTTTTCTTTTTTTTTTTTTTTTTGGAGAGATAGATCATAATAGATCATAGCTCTTTATAGTATAACCTTTATGTCTCGTAGATTTGTGACTATATAAATATATTCACTTCACTAGCTTTTGATTTTATTTTTTCTAGTTTTCTAGTTTTATAATTTCTTTATTTTTCATTGTTCTAAATTGAATTTATCGAGAATATTAAAAAAAGTTAATTTTACCGAGGTTTAAAGAGCCGATCAAGAAAAAAAAAAAAAAAAAGATTTTTGCATCTTATTATAAACTCTGGTTGTTCATATTTTTGCATCTTTTATGTACAAATTTTGAATCTTTGTGTCAAGCATATATTATAACTCTAAATTTCTATTCCTCTTATATTTAGAATAAATATAGTGACCAAATTTTTTTAACAAAGTTTTGATATCCATAATTTAGTATCTTTTAAATGGTTTATCTTCTCATAAATATAAAATAAAATTAATTTAACACTATTAACAAACTGCCACATAATTGGTTATCAAAATTTTAATGAAAAAATTTGATACCTGTAATATTGCTCTATATATTAATCAGTTGAGCATTACCGCTCTATATTATTATGTTCTTTTTTTCCATAGTCATTTTCTTTATTGACACAATCAATTATAGTAAATCCAACATCTCGATTGATATGGAACGAAGCATATGCATTGTATGTAGTGGCAAAACCACTAAATTTTTATGGCAAACTCCAGAGTTCAAAGCCTCCATCTTGATTATTAAAAAATAATTAAAAAGCACATATATTAAACATTATCCCCTTAACAAAACTATATATTTATTCTTTAAAAAGAAAAACGAAAACAAAACGAAACAAACACAACCGTACATTGAATAAAATGGCTGTTTAAAACACAAAAAGAAAAATTGGTTCTTATAGATTTTGTCATATTGTTTATAATTAATTCTATTTGAAGTTTAAAATGATCATTTCAATAGCCAAAAAGTCTTTAATTTTCAGTTTCAAACTATTTAAAAGTTATGAATCCAAAAGAAAAAAAAAGATTGAAGAGTTGAAACTCCAAATTCATTAAATTTCCATCCCTACAGAAAAATAAAATAAAATAAAAAGACTTCTGGCATGAACTTATTTTTTATTATTAAAAAAAAAAAAAAAACTATGAACACTTTAGCCATATATGACGTAAATTTCTTACTAATTGAAAATCACATTTGCCTATGATAATTACCTACAGCAATTAGTTTTGGCCATAAAAGTTTTGCTCCCATGGCTACGAAAACATGGTACAACTCTCTTTGCAACTCATAAGTTTTTTGTACGGAATTTGACACTATATTTGGCTGTACTATAATATCGTTTTGACATATTGTTTTCCTTTAATTAATATAATATTAGCACTTTCTACGGTGACAAAAAAAATGTCACGTATATATGCTTAAGACACGTGATTAAGAGTCGACTAAAAGAGTTATTTTGATGGGTTAAAAGAGTTCTTTTTTTTTTCTTTTCTTTTTAATATTGGAGATGAGAAAATTCATTCTTAGATTATCATTTGAGGTATCCCCACAAGACGTTGTGTCAAAAGAGTTGATTAATAAGATTAATTTGTCAAAGTAATTAAACGTTGAATTTACATTTATTCTTAATTTTATCATTTTTTTTTGCTTTTATCATATTTTCTTCATAAGAGGATATAAACTGATATATTTTTTCTTATTATTATTCAAATGCAATATTGTATTGTGGATGAGATTAACTGAACCACATAAAACTTTTTTTTTCCCCCTCTTTTTCATCTATATCTAGTAGGAAAATTAATAAATAAATAATAAAAATTATAAAAAAATTATAAATTAAAAAATAAAAATATAAAAAATAAGAATAAAAACCTTCACTTCATCGACATATTGATCTCATTTTTATCTGACGTTAAATGTTTGAGGACATACCTAACCGTAACATCATAAGCATACATAGGTCATAGAAATTGTTCGTTTTTCTTTTTTTCTTTTTAATATATTTCCTCTCTTTTTTTTTTCTATTTTTCTTTTTCTTTTTTTTTTCTTTTTTTGTTGTATAAAGGTTGGTTTGATAGTTTACTTATGTTGGTACGTCCGGTTTAATTTGGATCTATGAAATTAAGACATCGGAAACATATCACTGACATTAATACATACACATGTTTATTATTCTCCATGCATTTGCTTTAACTTTTTAGGCTCTCATTGTTTCATAGAAAAGTTTGAGAGACTGTTTCTCGAAATTATTTTTCTAAAAATTAATTTCAAAAGTTTTTCTTTCTTTCTCATTTTTTTTTTCCTTCTATTTGGTAGTAATTGGAAGTTACGTATCCACATGAATATTAGAAATATAAGTGGGATTTATCCCATATTGAAGAAGTAATAGATCTCCAGCTCTATATATTGAAACTTCCTATCTACTTTACAATGATACCTGGTAGTCTTAACATTTACCACATCTATTTACACTAAGTTTCATCATAAAGGAGGCCAACCTATTAATTAGCAAGGCATTGGTTGTGTTATTATTCTTACTTTATTAAAGTACTAACCTTTAAACTAGTTTTATTTATTTTTGTCATTTATTATTATTATAATTATTATTAGTATTAGTTTCTTCTTTTTCCTTCAGTCTAGAGAAACCAGTTTTTTTTTTTTTTTTTTAAGAAAGAATAAATTCATTAACAAGAAAGAGGGATGAAACACTAAAATGAAAAGAAAGTTATGTGCATTTAAAGAAAAGGTAAAATTGTTGTTGGAATAATAAATTAAACTAGTTCCTCATAGAATGAATAACACCTTTTCCTTTTTCTTTTTTCTTTTTTCTTTTTTCTTTTCCCTAAAACACATTCCACCCAACTTTGTCCAATATTGGAGAGCGGACTCCACAGACATCCACATCTTTTCCTCTTCCAAACAAATTACTCAAAGACTAAAATTTTTCACTTTTCCAAGCAATTTCCCCTCCACGTTTGGCACGAGCAAACGAGTTAGACCTTATGTAAACTTACTAATTTGTAGTTTTTTATATCCAAAAAAATAAATAAAAAAAACATTCTAAATTGTTAGATTGGGCTTTGCATTATCCAAATCTAACATAAGACAAATACTTGAACCCGAGCCCAATTTGAGAGCGACCCAGATGTTCATGCCAAATCCCAACCAGTTTCATTATATTACGAAAAACAAATATTCCGACCAACCAGATTATCAAAGTTCCATCTAATAAGAACTTGGTTTTTCCATAGCTCCATTAGAGTTTAGACAGCCAAATTCAATGCAATTATATAACCTAAACATATAGCCCCAGTCTGTATCTAAAACTTTTAGAAGTTTGACTCATGTACCCAAAAAAAAAAAAAAACAATAATAATAAAAAAGGCAATCACATGAAAAATGCAAGGAACATACAATTTGTGTGGTGGAAAGAGGCAATAATAATTGAAGAAAATGGGGATTGGCAATTTTGCCCAATTGACGTGCTTCTCACAGCCGACAAAACCGCCGCCACAATAACGTTGTCCTTTCCTTAGGTATTGCATTCTCTCATAAATATTTGTGTTGGGGAAACAGAGAATGGTTCTATGAATTTGAAATACAAGCTATAAACGTCTGGTGTTGTACCAATAAAGTTTGCTTCAGAAAATTGTCTGTTCTGTTTTTTCAACTCTAGGATAAATTATATGTAGGTAGAAAAGTTAAAAAGTTTTAAATAATAATAATAATAAAGTAAACGAACTGGTTAAATTTGTAAAAGATTATAATTGGAAGGGTAAAAAACTGGGTAAAAGAATCTATATATGGGAAAATGGAGGCAGTATCTCATGAATGCCGGCATATATTTTGGATTTTCTTTTTTCTTTTTTTTTCTTTTTTTTTAAATCTTGAGGTTATGCTTTTAAAAAGTAACAAAATGCAGTTTACAGTTTACATTACCATGATTTTGTTTTGTAGTATGAGGGACACTAATTTTTATATTGGATAAATACATTGTACCCTTTGGGCCTTGAGCTATATTTTGTACTCTGTTCCCAAAGTACCACGCTTCTCCTATTGCTTATGAGCTGTTATTTGTCTATTCACATACTGTGATCATATAACTTTTTTCTATAAATTTGACAAAAGTAATCGTACAAGGGCTCAAAAGGTAAAGTAAAATTGAATAAAAATAATTTATAAACAAAATTACATAAATTCTGTATAATTAGTTTCGTCAAAATTACTGTTGAAATACATGATTAAATTTAACTAACAGATCAAAAGAAACATATGAGAACTTTTATAATTTTGGAGACAAAATACAAAGTGCAGTACAATTTGAAAGAGCTAAATGTAGCTATCCATTCTAATATTACAAATAGGGATTAATGAATTTTAGTACCATCAATTTTGGGGTTTTACAATTTTAAATATTAATTTATAATTTATTGCAAATTGAATCATGTTTTGTTTAACTTCGGAGTACTAGTAGCCAATCCATTTAAGCATCAAAGTGCTATTTTTTAAAAAATACAAGCATTAAAGTATAAAATTTAAAAAACTATAAGATATTAAGATGCATTGGGTTAAATGCATCTAAATGCTTTATAATTTTATAATTTTACACTTTAATATCTTTTAGTTTGAAATTTAATACATTTTATTATTAATCACATGACCTATATGTGAAATGGAGTCAAAAATTAAATATGGTTCAATTTCCAATAAATTGTAAATCAAAAGCTTAAAACACAAATTTTCAAAATTGAAAGTTTAAACGACAAGAATGTGAAAATTAAAAATATCAAGGTGCTATAATACTTAAAAAAACATATATTTTTAAGAAACATGATAGAGGTTATCCAACTGATATAATATATATATATATATATATTGAACTTTAAAGCATTGTTATAGATTTAACTATTGGAAAATGATACCCTCTAAAACTTAAATTTCACTTTTTCGGTGCCATTCATTTTGAGGTAACATGGTCAAGAAATAACGGATGAATATTGGATCGATAAGGACCACCATGAATAGAGAAACGTTTGTTTGTTTCCATATGTTTTCTCCAGTCAATTGTTAGAATACAGCCAACAAGGGCAACAATTCCATGTAGCAAAAGCGCAAAACAACATTATGTGGTTAAAATTTGACCCAACTCAAAAAAAAATAAAAAAAAATTGTTGGTGTAACTGTGTTGGCTATTTAGCCATGTGAGCCTGTCCCTCTTCTCTTAGTTAAAGACAAGTCTTTCAAGTGAAAGCATCCTAAGATTGCAGCACCCTCAAAAGTCAGCCTAACACTGCACATTGATAATATGGGGCTCACCATTTTGATTTTGATTTGAAAAAAACAAAAAAAAATAAAACCCAAAATTCCTAAAAAATAAAACCATCATGTGCTCCTTGTTCCATAACATTTGGTAATAAGCGAGACAAAAGAAAATGTTAGGTATGTAAAATTTTCCTGAGAAAACGCAAGAAAATCCTAGCATGGCACCACATGTTATGTCTTTTGAAACTGAAATTGCAGAAGCACATGTTAGAGATTGCATTGAATTTGACACAAAGAGTCAGTGCACCTTCTTCTTCTTCCCCTCCCCACCCACTTAAAAAAAAAAAAAAAAAATGAAAATGATTGCTTTACCCTACTAATGCATGTGAATATGATTCCCATGTTGACGTAATTCCCTTAGGAAGAGGTAAGTTTTAATAAGTTCGCTGTCGACTGACTTTTACTACTGCTTTGATTTTCAGCTGCATGCTTCTCAGCTTTCACCTTCATAGATTAAATACTCATATTAGGATTAATTGCATTTTATTACCGTTCACATATAAAACTTTGCAATTAAGGCATTTAACTTTCAAAATACAGCAATTTATGATCTTAAATATTTTAACTTTGTATCAACAGGTCCATTCTCAACTTTGGGAAAACAAATTGGTAACAATTCTATATTCTTCTCATTAATCAACATCCCAATCTTTTTCTTTATAAACTCTACTATAAGTTTATAGACAAAAGTGATATCAATTTGTTTAGTCAAAACTGAAGATTAGACTAATTTATATAACAAACTTAAAAATTGAGAACTTAAATCACTTTTTTGAAAGTTGAAAACTTAAATCACAAAATCTTACAAATCAAAAGTACTAAAAGACAATTTACCCTTATATTTTTGTGCCTTTAGTTTGGCTCTATAGGTAAGAGAAACGGGTGAAAACATATCTTTTTTAGTCCTTGCAATGCCCACCCCATTTTTTTAACTGTCTCAAAATATTACAAATATAGTAATGTTATAGGCACCAAATTTTTACCAAGCAATGTGGCAGAAGGACTCAAGATGACATGTAATTGTTTTATTAGTTGAAAGATTAATATAAATTTGATATGGATTAATGCAATCAGTCTATTATTATTCGTTCAACCAAATAATATTATATTAGAAACATGTTAGTTTAACCCTTTTAAATTTAGTTTTAAAAGATATGCTCAGTCTAATGAAATAAACCCAAGCAAATTCAATTGTTATAATTAGGCGAATTTTATTATTTGTTACCATTAGTAATTATCACCAGTATAAATTTCATATTAACTTAGCAAATATAGATTGGATGTATCTAATATTTTATTAATTTTTTAAATATAAAAATCTAATATGGGAAAATGATGCTTAATAGTGGTTTATTACATTGTTAGTATGTACGATCCATTGGTGATAAAACATTAATATTTACAAATATTATTTATCTAATTGATTTAGGGGTAACTGCTAATTAGTAACATAGTGTTTTAAGATTATGCAAATCAACTTTTGAAGTTTGGCATTGCTTGAATTAAATTCTAAAGTTTCAAATTTATTGCAAATCAATCCAATTGACTAAAGATGTTAATATTTCTTTAGATGACATCAATACGTTGAAGTTATGCTGATATTATAATTTATTTTTAGCAAAAAAATAAAAACATGTTTTTTTCAAAAAAAAAAAAATAAATTTCTTATTTTTTCATTGTATATTTATTTTTTTATTTAAAAAATTATATCCAATTCTATTATATTTAAATTAAAATTCCAAAGAAATTAAAAAATGTTGAACCAAAATTAGAACAAAAAAAAATAAAAGTAAAATTGGAATTTTTGATCTAATAAAAATTTTTTTATCGGACCAAAAATTAAATAAGATAATTTTACTAGACCACAAATTAATAGTATTTTTTTATGCCTAAACCATCAAAAAATTAGACCAAAATTTTTAAAATTAGACAAAAAAAAACTAAAATTGGAATTTTAGTTCTAGTAAAAGTATTTTTATTAGATCAAAAATTAAATAAAACAATTCCAAACTGAAAATTCATAATAATTTTTTTTACAACCAAACCATAAAAAAATAAAAATTAGACAAAAATAAAAATAAAAACAAAAATAAATGTTATTTTTTATGCGTCTCTTATTTTGGTATAATATAAAAAATTAAAATAAATATATTATCATTGATATTATTTTTTTTTATTTGGTCTTATAACTATTTTTATTATTTTTAGATACCTATCTTTTTAAACAAAAGTGGTTCATTTTATTTTTAATTTTTCTATAATTGTTCATTCTTTATAGAGTTTAATAATTTACATGTGAGTGTAGGTAAATCTACTGTCTTTTTTTTTCAGACCAAAATAAAAATCATAAAAAATTAAAATTTAGTTTTATTTTTTATCTTTTTTTTATTTTTTTTTATTTCGACTTACTTTTTAGTGGTGTGGACATAAAAAATTATTATTAAATTTTGGTCCACTAAAATAATTTTATTTAATTTTGATTTAATAAAAATATTTTTATGAGACCAAAATTCCAATTTTATTTTAAATTTTTTTTGTCTAATTTTAGTTTCAAAAATATTTAATTTCTTTGGAGTTTTAGTTTAAACAAAATAGAATTTGATACAATTTTTTAAATAAAAAACCATAAATATGAAATAGAATAGTAAGAAATTTATTTTTTTAAATTAATTTTTTTGCTGAAAAACGAATTATGACATCAACATAACGACATCTGACAATAAAATTAACACCGTTTGTGAATTAGATTTATTTGCAACAAATTTGAAATTTCAAAATTTAATTTAAGCAATTCCAAACTTTAGAATTCAATTCGCATACCTCTGAAATTTTAAGGTACCAATCAACAATTAACCCATTAATTTAATATTTATCAAATCAATCTAATAAAAAATTTATTATGAATAAGTGTACCCTTTTTTTTTCATTTCTTTTCTTCTTTTTTTCTTTTTTCTTTTAAATAATAAATCTACCTTTAAAAAGATATGGGAAACTCGTTATACAAATCAACAAAATAATAACATGTTGTACTCATAGCATTGTTGCTATTATAAATATACCAATAATAAGTTCCAATTAGTTCAGATTTTTAACGTTTGAATATTTTTCAAGATCAATACCAAGAATGACTCATTTTATTGGTGAGAAGTGTGGAAACGGTTATAGAATTGGAATGGTAGTTTAAATTCACTCATTTTAATAACAATGATACTAGGAACACCATACTCTTACCAACTTTTACACTCTCATACGATATTATTTTATCAATGATACCATAGTCGAAGCTAATATGGTAAGTGATGTGACCAAAAAAAGAAAAATTAACTTTCTTGTAAGTCTTTCTTATTAATCTAAGGATTCATTAACCCTTATTTAGTTTATATTACTTTTTCAAGCATTAATATATTGACAAACCATTGCTACAGCAATCGGTAACTAAAAGTAATGCTATTACATTACTCTTAACTCGCTTAGGGTTTCGCTCATTTATTATTAAGGTGACATTAAAGGTTAATTGCAATTTAATATCATCTAATTTGAAAAAATTCCACTTACAGCATTCAAGTTTAGATGGTTGATTTAAGAATTCAAATTTCAATTTGTTTGTTACATTTTATCCCAATTGGATACTTTGACCAATGGTAGCTAGCAGCTCCATCCAATGTGACTCCCAACTGCCAACTAATACTAAATACAATTTGATCTAATTTGTTGCAATTTAGTCCATCTAATTTTAATTTGTTGCAATTTACACCATTTGATTTAAAATGTTTACATTTAGCATCCTCAAAACCGTATACAGAAGTTAACAATATATATATATATATACATATATATATGATTGGACAAAAAAGCAACAAATACAAACTTTATTTTTTTGAAAAATGAAAAAAATAAAAACTCAACGGCTTAAATTACAACTTTTTAAACTTAAGGACCTAAAATGCAACTCCAAACTGCAATTATCCCTTTAATTAATTTGCCAACCATTTTCGTACTCCCACATCAATTAATATCTAAAATGTCGGTAATAGATTTGGCACCACCCTTCGGATTAGACAACAAAATAAAAATGGATTTTAAGGGTCCTATGGACGGTTTTGAGTTTCAACTTATCGCTATCAGCTATCTTTCAGCAACCAACAACGGCCATATGCAGTTTCCAGTAAGAACCAGCATGGAGTAAGGGGTTAGGTCTCAATCAGCGGTTAGTCCATTATCCAAGCTTCATTTAGAACATGCTTTGGTCTAGATATTCATACACAGTAAACGAATAATTCAAAATAGCATTTATGAGGGATAAGCCATTTTAGCTCTTCATGTACTTTGTTGCCATGCTTACCACTGCAATCAAAAATATTCCTTGTTTCTGTTCTGGGTAAAAAATTGTCCATTCTTTGCCGGCCACAACCGGTTTTTGTTGAGTTTTGTCCGATAACTATGAACAACATAAACAGACAAGTAAGTTGAGAGCAGCCACAAACATTTTTTCAAGCTGATCTGGTTCATTCTTGCTTTTATCAGGGGAAGCATTTCATCCTCTGTAAACCGACACAGGATTAGTACATCTTGACATTGAAACAATTCAAGCAAAAGTTAAATTGATACTCTTCGCTACCTGTCTTTCAATTTCAACGAAAGATGCAGCAAGCCTCCGTTTCAAACTTGACCTATCGTGTTCACAACTTTCCATCTCGGTATCTAAAAGCAAAACCGAAACCAGAATTATGGCAAGAAAATTAGATTTGCTAGAACTGATGTAGAAGTCCCAACTAGTTTTCGCTTTGATTTGGCATATATAAATCGACAAGAAACTCGCAATTAAAGAACAGAGATGAATACACGGTTTGAACTCTTGTCTAAATGTCATAACTTTCACAAGTGAAAACAATGAGAAATTCAAATAATAGAAGGTAAGAAGTGATGGCTCTGTTTCTAAAACAATAGCCCCAGTACACCCAATTGCCAAAATCCTTATTAGTGCATAGTCGGTAATACTTTCTTTTACCATCAAAAGCTGTTTTAAGAGAGAAAATGCATTTGATAATGTGTTTGACAAAAAAGAAGCAATTTTTTTATTGGAAAAATAAATAAATAAATAATAAAACAGTTTGAGAGTGTTTAGAAAAAACCCGAGATAGGTGCTTTTTCAAAACAAAAAGTGCTTTATGTTTTAATAATAAGATTAAATGCTTCAAAAATTTTCCCAATTTAGTTTAAAAAGTACTTTTTATGATTTTTAACAAAGCACCCAACTGCTTCTTCATGAGGTGCTATTTGACTACTGCTAAATATAAAAAACTCAAAGAAATATAAGTCCATTATAAAAAATAAATAAATAAAAAAGCATTACCAAACAAACCCTTAGTGTGAACTCTCTACTAACCCGAAGGTATATAGCCCCATAAGAAGAAGCCGGGTACAAGAAATCCAAATGGCATATTGCCAAAGAATTGTGTAGGGTCAATCTAAGAAAAGCATCAATATAAAAACATCTTCTCCATGAAACACACCTAGGAAACTAGGATAGTTAAATGATAGCATCATGGCCATATAGTCTAAATTTGGGATTCACAAATATAGCTTTTATGTAGATATCACTTACACCGCTCTATGCAAGATGTGCAATGACTAATATATCCAGTATCCATAAAGAAACTCAAGAAACTTTGTATGGTGCCAGGGTTATAACATGAGTTGCAGAAGATTATAAAGCAACCAAAGAGAAACTTCAAACTCTAGGGTTTATACAATTGCAGAACCTTTGAATTTAACCAAGTTCTCCACACCCCCGAAAATATATATATATATATATATATATTTCTCTCTTCCTAAAGCTTCATTAAAATTCCATGGAACATGGCAAAAGAAAATGCTCTCTTTCCGTAAAATATAAATGTTCTTATGGCAAAGAGTGTAGCTCATGTATACACATTAGATGATAAGAGATCTTTAAAGGAAAAAAGAAAAGAAAACCCCCAAAATTTATTTATTTATTTATTTATTTTTTTTTTTTAAAAGGATCTGAAAGTGTGATGTAGCTCACCGTAATAGTATGATGACAGAATTGTGATGCGGTCCTTGGGCTGGGAAATGAAGAGGAATAACCATTCGAAAGTAAGAGTATGGTTAGCATATAATAATATATTGCATTATGTTTAACATAGTTGTTGAGTTCCAAAACAACGACAACTGAAAGCATAAGTGGCAGTACAAAAGAAATAATCAGCTGCTCTGTATACATAATATAAAACAACAACATTAAGTTGCAAAATTTTACAGGATTCAACTAACTCTATCGAAGGAAAAAAAGAAAAAAAAAAAAAAATGATAGGAACATACCATCACAAAGATCCCCTCACGACGAGTAGGAAGTTGCTCAAGTTTTTTCAATGTGTCATCACCTTTAGTAACTTTTCCAAATATTGCATACTGGAGAAAAACGACATTTAGTTGTTATCAATTACATCAAATGTTTAAGCAATTATATAATATCTAGTCAATGTTATAATCTGCATACCTCACCATCAAGATGAGGGGCATCTCCAAGAAGCATTGAAAACGAGGACGATCCACTGTCCGGATCAGAATATCTACTCAAAAGCAAATACATAAGAGCTATTAATCAAACCATGAGTTAAGAGGATTCACTACATGACGAAGTCAGAGCATCAGATGCCCAGAGAATATCCTAAACAAAACTGTGATTCTCTTGCATTATACCAAAAATGAGAACAGGATGCAACTTCCCATTTTGTTCATACACAGCAACATAATGCTTTGGCATATTTCCAAATTCAACTTGTATTTGGAATTTGCACACAGAATTTAAAGCACACCAACTCAAATACCTATCCATCAACTCACTGAATGAATTATTGCAAGTATGATATGGGCGCATATTTAAAAGCTAAAAACTTGTCCACAGAATTGCTCTCAAACCTCGAAGTTTAATTAAAGAACCAAGTAAATGAGTTTGGAGAAAGACACTTCAATTACGTGCCCATAAAAAGAATACCTCTAACAAGCTTAACTTTGTTAAATTCGAGTTTGGAGAAAGACACTTTAATTACCTGCCCATAGAAAGAATACCTCTAACATGCTTAACTTTGCTAAATTCACCAACCACAGTCTTCTCTGCTTCTATTCTTTGTTCTTCATTCATAGGAGCAGATCTTCCACCAACCACATCTGCCACTTGAGCTACAAACCCCTTATCAATCTGCCCAAAATTCAATATGTTATCTTTGCATCTACAAAACCCAGATTCGAAAAACTAAATGTTTTACCAAAATCTTAAATTTTTTTTTTTTTTTTTTTTTTACCCGAAAAAAATGATTAGTGTTGTAGCAGCCGAGACGAACAAGCTTGAAAATGTGGTCAACGGTTTTGGGTGCAACAGTGGGATAGAACCCAAACTCGATATCCCCATATTCGGTCTAAAAGCGTAAAATGCAGACATTCAAAATTTCATCAATGGCAGACCCAAATGGCATTTTAATCATTAAAAATTTCCAAACCCCAAAAAAAAAAAAAAAAAAAATTGAAAATGAAAATGAAAACCTGAAAAACAACACGAGCAGATCCAAGTTGGGGTTCACCAGACGACGCGCCAACAGCAACAAATGCGAAACAAAGACAAAGGAAGACGTTCAACACTGAATTGCAACTCCACATTTTCTTTCCCCCGAAATTTTGGCCCCCTTGACGACCTCAATTGGGCGTCAAACCACCGATATTCAAGGTTATTTTCGCTTCATTTTTTATTTTTATTTTTGCCATTTTATTCTATTTTTTGTGAGTTGGGGCTTGGGATTGGCCCATGTATAGTAATGGGCTTGTCTGTAGCCTCTTTTTTTTTCTTTTTTTCTTTTTTTATGCAGCAAAATATAAAATTTATTTATTTGTTTAAGAGGAAAAAGAAAAAAATAAAAATATGATCACAATTAAAATTTTAGAAGTAGCATTAAAAATTTATCTTTGTTGCTGCCCCAGTATTCTTTCAAATAAATATTTATAGATGGCGTCCAAAAATAAATAAATATATGATGGATTGAAAAAAAAATGTTTTGTTCTATTTATTTCACATTTCAAAGTTTTAAAATTTGGTATCATTTTTATTTTCGGATTTTATTTCTATTTTTTTTTTGTGAAGATATATTCAGACTGCGAAAATTTTGAATTGGGTTTTAGAAGAATGGAAGGACTACCAATCTTAGTTTAGATCCCATTGGGCTGGGATTTAGGCCTGGTCATGAAGGAAAATTAGCCTCAATTAGAATCCAAATTATCAGCTGGTTATTATGATTTGTGACTTTTTCATAATCGAGATAAAGACATATATCCTTTCATCTGCAAATTTTAGATTTATTTTTATTTTATAACAACTTTTTAATATTATCTTCTTTTAAAATATCTTTATCTTCAACCTTTTTTTTTTTTTAAATCTCTCACCTCTGATAAACCATTGCAAATTCTTTATATATATATATATATATATATAATAAAAACGTGGGAGACCGGCATATTCCTTGTGTATTTTTTTTTTTCATCAATTTTTTTAAAAAACATATTAAATTAAACTAAATTGGGACTACCAAGTGTTAGTCTGAATAATATTAATGTTGATTAAAAAAAAAAAACATATCAATGGGATTTGCCTCTGTGAGAACAAAAGTATGGTCAAGAAAAATAAAATTGTTCTGAATTATTCACTATGAAAGAACATGATATATACACGATAGTAGTTTTGTCTCTATATCACAGACACAGTTATCAATAGTAACTCCAGTTATCAATAGAAACTAAATAACTGTTATAGCTAAACACTGCAAGGTACAATAGTTATTTGTTATTTGGTGGGACTCTTGTCTAAAACACTATTGTGGGATACTTTTGAGACATGTTGGCTATCATCCTCTCGCAAGCTAAATGTGGGAGGGACAACATTTAGCTTGATTCGAAGTTGCTAAAAGCGACTTGTAGCCAATAGTTTGGTTAGAATTTTTGCAACCTGTTCCTTATTGGGTATGTAACGAACATCCAAGGAACGTTGAACTACCATGTCGCTAACAAAATGAACATCGATTTTGATATGCTTTGTCCATTGATGAAAAATGGGATTGGCTGCAAGGGAACTAGCTCCCATATTGTCACACCATATTATTGGAGTATCTGGGGAAGAGATGTGGAGCTCTTTTAGAAGTTGTTGTAGCCAAGTAATTTCAGAAGCACCGTATGCCATGGCACAATATTCAAACTCTGTACTAGATCGAGCGATAACATTTTGTTTCTTTGACAACCAGGAGACTAAGGAATCCCCAAGATAAATACAATACCCACCTATAAACTTAGAATCATCAACGTTGGATGCCCAATCAACATCAATGAAGCCCGTGAGTTTGAGGGTGATGAGATGGTCATAAGAGAAGGCCAAAATACTTGGTGCCTTGAGGGTAACGGATAATTCTCTTACAGGCAAACCAATGTTGTTCTGTAGGATGGTGCATATATTGACTAAGTTTATTCAAAATAAAGGAAATTTCTAGCCTCATATGGTGAGGTATTGTAGCATACCAATTGTGCTGCAATATAGAAAACCATCAGAAAATGAATTGCCCACATAGTTGGCAGGTGATGGAGATGACTTATAGTCCTGCATGTGGCTTCGATGAAGTAGCTCATTGATATAGGTGGCTTGCGAAAGATGCATGCCATGTGTGAAACGGTGAGCCTTAATATCCCGAAAATAATGTAAAGGTCCCAAATCCTTTTAGGAAATAGTAGTATTCAATTTGTGAATAAACTCATCAATTAAAGACTTGTTATTGCTAGTAACCAAGATATCATCTACATATATCAAGACCCAAATCACACCGGCAAATTTGCAAAGGACAAAGACAAAGGAATCCACTTTAGAATTATAGAATCCCTAGGTACATAATGTTGTCTTTAGCTTATCATACCAAGCCCAAGGAGCTTGATGAAGGCCAAACAAAGACCAAAAAAATTTGCACACTACGATAGGTTGAAAGAGATCAATGAAGCCTTCAGGTTGTGGCATATACACATCTTTAGTAAGAACTCCATTTACGAAAGCATTATTGATGTCAATTTGTGGAACGTCCCAATTTCTAGAGACAGCAAGAGAAAGGACAACACGCACTGTGGACGGTTTGATAACGGGGCTAAATGTCTCCTTGAAGTCCAGGCCTAGCTTCTGATGGAAATCTTTTGCAACTAGGCGAGCTTATAACGTAATATGGAGCCATCTGGTCGCCATTTAATCTTGAAGATCCACTTGTTGCCAATAAGTCATTGATGTGGTTAAGGAGGAACTAACAACCAGATATTGTTTTTTGTTAAGGCATTAAATTCATCCGCCATTGTTGATTTCCACTATGGACAAAGAAAGGCAAATGTTTTCAAAATGGGCTCAACCAAAGGAGAAACCGGTTTAATTTCAACTGAGAACATTTTGGGCTTGAATATACCAGCTTTTAACCGGGTGATCATCAAATGAGTTAGAAGTACAAGCTGTGTTAGAGACGAATTGAAGGTGCTGTCATAGGTGGGTTGGAGATGTCGAGCTGTTGAAGAGGAAGAGGCAAGCAACAAAGAGGAGGGAGTAGCCTAACTAAGAACACATAAAGTGCATATAAGGGAGTCAGTGGGCATCAATGCTGTGTGATCTACAACCAGATCTTAAGCTGGTGGTGATTGAGGAGGAGTGACAGCTGGTAGAGTGAACTCGTGAGAAGTGGAATGTGACTCATCAGTGTTTTGAGGGGACATGGTAGAAAAGGAATTTCTCAATGAAGTTAATAAGGATGGCTCAAGATGGGCTTGGATCCACTGTGGTTTAGCCTGCAAAGAAGATATTGGAGAAAACAAGGAACTAGAAAAAGAGTTAGTGGGCTTAATACTTTCAGAGATGGGTGGCCAGTTGAGATAGAGAAAGGATAGCTTTGTTCATTAAATACAACAACATTCGGGGAGATATAAGGTTTGTCAGTGACAAAACTTAAGCATTTATACCCTTTATGAGATGAACTATATCTAATGAAAACACTTCTTTCAAAATAAAAACTAATTTTTTTATTTTTGTATGGTCTAAGAAAGGGAAAACACTCACATCCAAAACTTTTTAAGAAAGAAAAATCAAAAAAAAATTTGAATAATTTTTGAAAAGGATACTAAAATTTTAACACTTTAGTTGGAAGTCTATTAATTAAAAAAGTAGCAGTAGAGCAAGCATTCCACCATTGATGAAATGGTATTGAACTTTGGGCCAATAGAGTAAGAGCAATTTCAATGATGTGATGGTATTTTCTACTTTACCATTTTGATTGTGACTATGAGTCTCAGATAAGGATGTTGAAAAATTATACGAAAATTATTTAGAATTACTTTAAGGGGTCGATATTCACCACCCCAAGCTGCTAGAAAAATTTTAATTTTTTTATTTGTTAAATTTTCAACCATTTTTTTAAAATGCAAAAATATTATTGTTACTTCTTATTTTAGTTTCATGGTATAAATCCAATAGAAATGGATATAATTATCTTCAAATAATAAATAGTATTTGTACCCTTCAAGAGACTCAACTGGAGCTGGATCTTACACGTCTGAAAATATTAAATCTAATATGCATGACTAATAGTAGAGAAAGGTGAAGTATGTAATCATTTATTTTTTCCTAATTGACATGCAGTATAAAAAAAATGACAAGAAGATGGGATAGAAAAAAAACAATTGCACTGTGATGCTACTTTATTTAAAACAATATAACAGGATGTCCTAACCGATAATACCACAATTTATGCATTGGAAATTTAGAATTAAAACATGGTAGAGAATCTGGAGCTTTATTTAAATGAGAAACAAAAATCCTAGATCAAACACAAAAATTCTTAGGTAGCATTACTTGATAGAGCCTATCCTTAGTAGTCCGCTAAGAATAATTCTCTTCGTATCCTTGTCCTTTACAAAAACAAATTGATTAGTAAATTCCACAATCATATTGTTATCAGTGGTTAATCTAAATATGCTAAATAATTTTTTTTTTTAATTTAAGGAATATGTAACATGTTATTTAGTTTCACTGTTCCAGAACTTGTATTAAAAAAAGAACAACCAATGTGAGTTATGGGCAAACCTTGACCATTCCCAATAATTAATTTATCACCCCAATAATATTCACTTCGTTTAGTAATATTTGAAGCATTGGAGTGACATGGTTGGTAGCATCACTATCAAACAACCATTCAGGATTAGCAGGGGCATCTGATGAAATATGGAAAGCACTTGTGTTATTTGAACTTGTGTAACTTTCATCATATCGATACCAACAATGGTCTGCACTGTGGCCAAGGAGTTTGCAGATTTGGCAATAAATTCTGTTGTTCAAACCACTGTGTCCACGTCCTCATCCTCGTCCTCTACTAGAAGATGATCCACATCCCTATTATTGAGTGTGTATTACTGGAGCATGATTTTAATTATTACCGCATCCAAAATTGAAGACACGGCCAGGTTCATTGTGTTTTGGGTGTGTTGTAGCAATATTGGCAAAAATAATATTAGGAGGTGTGTCTTATTGAATTCGCACTTCTTGATTCAAGAGAAGAGATTGTACTTCTTCCACTTTCATAGTTATGCTACTAGAATGGATATTAGCTATGATTGCATCATACTCCAATGGTAGGCCAACAAGTAATTGCACGATAAAGTCTTCATCTGAAACTGAATAACTTGCCATTGTTAAGGAATCGGCAATGTTTTTCATTCTTAAGAAGTAGGAACTGATAGATAGGGATTCCTTTTTTGTCGTTTGAAATTGCATCTTCAATTACATGATTTTTGCTTTTGATTGACTGCCAAATAACTATTCAAGACCATTCCACAATTGATAAGCGGTGATTGGGCTAGAAGTTTTGGTAATTTAAGCTTGAACCTCTGGTTTGATGGAAGAAAGAACCCAGCCAACAAAAGCTTGATCAAGACGTCTCTGTTGATGATAAGCCAAATTCAAAGTTAACATTGTCATGGGTTGGCCATTGCTGGTTGTAGTTACAGTAGAGGTGATTGGTGGTGCCTATAAAGTGCCATCAATAAAACCTTCCAAGTTGTAACCAATAATCGCCAGTAGGATTTGGGATCTCCAAATTATATAGTTGTTTTGATTTAGTTGGGATGGGAACGTAGAATTTGGTAGATTGACTTCAGATAAAGAAAGAAGTAAAGATATAGTTACCATAGCAAAGGAGCTAGTAGAGGGATTGACCATTTGGATCGACTAAACTCGTTTGAGTATATTAGAGCTCTGATACCATGTGAGAACTAAAGTATGGTCAAGGAAAATAAAATTGTTTTGAATTACTCACTATGAAAGAACATGATATATACATAACAGTAGCTTTATATCTATATCACAGCACAGTTATCAATAGTAGCTATAGTTATCAATAGAAGCTAAATAACTGTTATAGCTAAGCACAGTAAGGTACAATAGTTATCTATTATTTGGTGGGGCTCTTATCTAAAACACTATTGTGGGACACTTTGAGGACACGTTGACTATCAACCTGTAGATTGGTGGTTTTGGAAATAATAAAGAAGAAAAGATTTTGGATTCGAATAGGAGGAGGATTCAAGAAATATAGGATCTATTCGAGTCTGGAATTGTATTCCTTATCACCTCCACTAGAAGATTACACACTTCCACTATTACCAGAATCCATAACTCTATAGTTAAAAAGATAAAGGTAAAGAAAAAACAATAATAATAATAAAACAACAGTTGAAAAAAAAAAAAAAAAGGATACACTTGCAAAATGGCATGCTAAATAATCAAGACGAAAACCATGAAATGAATGGAAAAGTATTTGAGAAGAAGTTCTCCAAATCTTTCTCTAGATGAATCCCATGAAATGAATGGAAAAGTAGTTTAGAAGAAGTTCTCCAAATCTTTCTTTGGAGCTCCTGATCATTTGCTCTTGTCTTTCACTACTTGAAAAGCCATTGCAAATATTGATAATAATTTTATTGGGACTCAATATCTTATGAGGTTGAAATTTTGACTATTAAAAATCGAGATATATGTTAGTGTATGCTTTAGAAAATATATTTAGATTTATTGAAATCGAGAATCTAATTTTTAAATTGGGATTGAAAATATATTTTGATTCTATAGTAATCAAGAATTCCAATTTTAAATCAAGATTTTTTTTCTTATAAAAAAAAAAAAAAAAAAACCAATTTCATGGAGTCAAGATCTCAACTTCAGGTCAGGAAAACAAAACATCAACAAAACCTATAAAGTTTGAAAAATAATTACCAAGTTGAGAACCTGAACTTAAAAAAACACACTTAAGTTAGGAAAACAAAATAAATAAAATAATCTCGATCAGGCATGAAAGAGTAGTTGTTGGTTCCATCTCTGTATTTTTATTTCTTCTTGATGACATTAAAGATCTAATTGCAACAATCAATGGTATGTAGAAGTATGGTCTTCCAACTCTATAAGAAATTTCGACATTAAACATAGGAAATATTATTGCCTTCCACTTTTACATAGAATTTTGATATTAAATATTTTATTTTCTATATAGTGTTATAATAACAGTAGACTTTGTTTCTTAAGGTAATTATTTTTACTGTGGCATTAATAATTTAATTATTTTCCCTATCAAGTAATCTTTTTGTATTTTTTTTAAAAAATTATTTTGGTTTTTTTAAAATATTGACAAAAAGTAAAGAATCACAAATCTTCGATGTTTTTATTTTATGAATAAGAAAAAGAGAATCTACAATGGTTTATTAGAGAAGAGAGAGTAGAGAGAAATAAAAATAACTTTCTTAATTTAGTTACTAGAGGAGAGAGATATACAAAAATATATATATAAGATTGAAGATAAGGATATTTTCAGAAAGACAATACTAAAAAGTTGACATAAAAGTTAAAAATCTAAAAATTAAGTTCAGAAGGGCATATATGTCTTTGTATGGCCTACGAGAGGGGCATAAATCCTAATATAATAGGTTTTGGATTTGGGTTTTTTCAAGTTGGAGCTAACTTTGGGCTTGGCTTTTTCAGAAGGGCTCAATTAAATTAGAGTTTTTACATTATATACTCCCTTATCCTAAACTTTAGATTTTTGCTCATCTCACCTTTTATAAACACATTAGTCTCTAAATTACGCTTATCTTCAACTTTGAATACTTAACTACCGCAAATATAATATTTAGATCCTTGCTTTCATAAATTATTATTTTTCTTACTTGTTCGCACTCCAAAACATTATCAATTAAAAATCATAAGATTCATTTTGACATTCATATTTCATATTTTATATCCATTTTTGAAATCCAATAAAGTTTGATATCCATTTTTGTCTGGAATTATCTCCATTTTTGTTTTCTTTCTCATTCAATAATGTTAAATCTACATATAATATTATTTTAAGCATGGTATATAAATTTTGAAAACGTTTAATACTGCTTAGATATGGAACAAAGTATATAAAAACCAAAAAATCTTGTGGAAAACCAAAAAACTCAATTTGTTTGGATACTGAGGATGAATCGTTTATCGATTAGAGGTTAGGATCTCAATTGTCGAAGTCGAGTTATATGCTATAGAGATGCTAACTAAGATATATAGCTAAACTACATAAAAATAAAAATAAAATAAAAATGAAAACTATTTACTATACCTACTATTGATTCATTTACTTACCAACATAAACCATTAATAACCATTTTTCTATTGTTAATGTCGGATTTAGCCTATTTACTATCTCCATTTACCTACCATTTGGTGAGGTTTTTGTTCAACCAACATAAGTTTTTCAATTTACTTCTCATTAATCTTCTATGTAGTAATAATAATATTTTATTGTGTTATATGTATACTTAAGCATCATTTGCAGAAATCCTTCATTTCACCATATCTTACAAACCACTACCTCATCTCTCTTTTCGTCTTCATCTCTTTCCCTTACTTTAAAAAACTTTCATACAATTATATTCTTGAAATGCCATTGAACATGACAGCAATCTTGTAAGGACATCAATATTGGATCATCATTGTGTCTACCTATTATTTATATGTTTGGGATGGAATGGGATAAAAGCATGATCCCAATAGATCATCATGATTCTTCCCCCAAATATTTGTAAGGCATTTTATAGGGATACGAAATTGAAAATCTTGGATAAGATAGAGTAAAGTAGAAGGGAGTATTAAGGCCAACTGGAAGATTAAAAAGAAATTAACATCAATAACTTTGGTGGTTCAGATGAATCTAGGTTGTAAATTCATATATCTTAAAATTTGATGTTTGAAATAGTTGGGAGATTAATATTATCAGTAGATTCATCTTCAAATCGTTAGCATCTTCTTAAGCTTGAAGATGCTAATGTCCCAAATGTGAAGATACATCTAGTATCTATTTACAATGTTAAGTTTCAGAACTTATAAAGCATCACATTTTTATGACTTTATATGAATTTATAACTAATGCTCCATCCAAAACAATACCGCTGATCTTTGTTTTATTTTTTATTGCTTCCAATTCATTTGAATGCCTTGTCTTTGTTTTTATTTACTTATCTAAATTCTTCATCTTTGCATACTTTCATTTCATTCATGGTAATGGTGCATGTTTTGTTTTTAATTAATATATATATATATATATATATATCATCTATGAATTGTCAAATGTTAATCAAAATTTGTATTTATAAAAATCATCATATCTTTCACTTTGAATTTAATTACTTTCGTTCTTAGGTTTTCGATTTTATTTCATGCAAAATCACATAAAACTCAAATATCTCAACCATTCTAGTCTCCAAAACTTAGGAAACAAACTTGTGAAAAAATATATATAATTATCAAATAAATGTTTTAACTTTGTATAGAGCCACAAACTCTGTAATTTGGAAAAATACATGCAAGCAACTAGCAAGCAAATCCTAGTTAATGTTTCAACATTATATTAATAATCTCAAACTCTGCAATTT
The DNA here is from genome assembly GCF_031755915.1 of Ziziphus jujuba. Classification (NCBI taxonomy): domain Eukaryota; kingdom Viridiplantae; phylum Streptophyta; class Magnoliopsida; order Rosales; family Rhamnaceae; genus Ziziphus; species Ziziphus jujuba. The sequence continues at coordinate 11,443,157 of NC_083390.1, forward strand.
GCAAAAAAAAAATATATATATATATATATATTTGAACAAACAACAAGCAAACGACAATATATGTCCCAAAGTTATATCGAGAGCCTCAAACTCTATATTTCAGGAAAAAAAAAAAATACTTGCATGTTTGTAACTAGTACTTTATCCAATATTTCAACTCAACATAAACCCTTCATATCTCGTAATCAACATAAATTTTCAATTTAATTTACATTTAATTCCCATATTTACCTACCATTTTTGTATATTAAACTTCGTTTGTTAAAAGCCTTCAATTCATTCTCTCTTACAAATCCAGTTCTATCTCCATCTTTCTCTTTCTGTCTATCCCACTCCTATACTTGTACAAAAACTAAAGCAAATTTATGAAGATGATGCGGAGTGTTGAGAAACAACGTGAAACTCATTTTTATGAGCAAAGAAAGAGAAAACAACGCAACACCATCATTAGAACATGATTGTGCAAGATTTTTTTTCCTCAAGCTTTTATAAAATTATTCTAGTAACCTACTATGAAGGATGTTATTAGAACATATTGGAGCTTTTTTTATGTGTATGTCACCTATAAATATTTAAGATGAGCTTCATCAATAACAAAATGGAAATTATCATTATCGTTAATTATAAATTATCATTACTCTTTAATAATTATCCAAGATTGTCAAAAATGTCAATATAATTTATTATGAATTGTTGAATGTTAATGTTGATGTATTTTGAATTGTTCAATGTTAATTTAATGTATTTTAAATTGTTCATCCATCAAATACACCCTTTCTTTCACTCTTAAACAATCAATGTTAATTCAAAAATTTGCTATTCCATCCGAACATTGTGTGTGTGAAAATAATATAGAGCATTAATAAATACTATAAAACTCATTGTTGTGACTGAAAAAAGAGAAAAAAAAAAAAAAAAAAAAAAAGAGGAAAAAGCTCAATACCATCTTTGGAAGCTCCCATATGGTTATTCTTACTAAGTATTATAAAGAATGCATTTAGAATATATGGAAGCTTTCTTAATATATATATCATCTATGGATACTTGTCTCATCTTCCCATCCTTCACTTCAAAATGCAAATGACTTTTAGAATAAATGGAAGCTTTCATTATATGTATATAATATATGGAACATTATCTCATCTTCCCATATTTCACTTGAAGATGCAAATGATGTAAAGATGAGTGTAATGAGCTTCCTTAAAGAACGAAACATAGACTAACTGTAGCAAAAGTAGTAATAATGAAATTGATCAATTGTTGTGCATAATTTTTACAACCAAAGTTACAAATTTAAAGAGCATACAAGTCAATTTCTAAATACAAGTGAGGATGTTTATGTTATATGTTAAAAGCATTCGAAGATGTTTGGTAAACCTAAAAAGAAGTGAAACATGAAGAGATTGTATCATATGTTGTTATATTTTGAATATAATCGTAAATTGTAAAATTTTAAATGTAATCGTAAATTTTAGAACTTTAGACCTACTTGAGGCCGTTAATATTATTATTATTATTATTATTTTTGTTGAAGTTATCGCAGCTATATACACACCATGTGCACATAATTAAATTATGGGATTGCAACACTAAAATTGCAAAAGCAATTTGAAAGATTTATATATAACACTAAAATTGCTAAAGCAATTGAAAGATTTGTATATTAAAGGAACCTAAACTATATGTTTAATAAACAAATAAAAGTTTCCATTTCTTAAATTCAATATCATACTTTATGTAGCTTTCACTAAAAAGCATTTTCAATGTATTATATTTCATGCCAACAAATAGTAAACTTGTGACATGATTGTCCCTATTATAAATTGAGATTCTCAACTTACTGAATCAGGAAAATAAACTTGTGCAAAAACATATACAATTGTAAAAAAAATTGCTTCCGATCTTACATAAAAATCTCAACCACTTGAGTTCAAGAAAACAAACTGATGGAAAGAAAAAAAATTAAATTGTCAATTAATGGTAATGGTCTCAATCTTATATTAGAAATCCTGATATATTTAATTCAAGAAAATTATTGTGAAAAATACCATATGTTCCAATTTGATTAAATTGGGAATTGGAAACAACAAAATTTCAATTAACATTGTATAAAGTCGTGAGTCCCCTACTATAGTAAAGGAATATTAAAACAAACTTAAACAATGAATCGACCACAATAATTAACAATTTATTTACCTACCTTTAACTACCAATTTCAATGACACTAGTCAAAACCATCGAGTATCTCCATTAAGCATCCTTTTATGTTAAATCAACATAAATCTTTCAATTTAATTCTGACTTAATTTCTATTTTTACCTACTCAAATCAACATAAGGCTTCCAGTTAATTCCCATTTAATTACTACCTTTATCTATCAATTTCTGTTTGATCATTTACAAAAACTTATTTATACATCATTTGATAAAACTCTTCAATTCATTATCTCATGCAAACCAATGCAATCTCCATCTACATCTCACTCTTCCTATCTCTCCCACCTTTTCAAAAGCTATAACACACTCCCAAATTCAAGAAACGCTATTCCTTTGAAAAAACTCGAAAATAATTCCAAACAAATTTGTTTTTTTTACCCTAATTGCGTTGTGTGTGAAGATGATGCAAAGTATTGAAAAATGTCATAAGATTCTTCATTATGACTTATAAAAGAGGGAAAAAACAAAAAAACAAAAAAAAAAAAAGCTCAAAACCATCTTCAGAATGTGATATTGTAAGATTTTCTTCTAGAAGCTCCCATATGATTATTCCAACTAAATAGTGTGAAGAATACCAATGAAATCTATGAGAGCTTTCTTAAAATGGATGTTATTTATGGCTTATTGTCATGTTTTCCCATTTATAACTTAAAAATGCAAATGATTTATAGATTACTAGAATGAACTACCTCAAATAAGGAAACAAAGAGTCTCCCTTCCCTTTTAATTATGAGCTCCTCCCATTCTTTTTTATAATACAAGATTTTTTCTAGAAACTTCCATACAATTATAAACTAAAGCTACAGCTGAAACTCAAGCTAGAAAAAAAAATATTCAAAAACGTCATTTCTTCTTTTGGAATTAGAGCCGTAAATTCTTCTTTTTTTTTTTTTCTTTCACAATGTAAAAGTTTTCATTTTTCAAATTCAATGCCATCATTTTTTTAATTGTTAGTTTAATTATTATTTTTAACAACACTTAAAATGATCTTTAATCTTATATCAAAAAACATGAAACTCATGACATAATTATCCCAATCATGAATATAGATCCAAACTTCAATAGCACATGTGAAACAATACATACAATTCTAATATAATTGTCCAGAGATATTTTGACTTCTTCAAATCGAAAAAAGAACTTATGAAAGAAGATATATAATTATGACGAGTTTGATATCGGAAAAATAAAAAATTTTGAAAAACCTCAAGCAAACCCTAATCTTCAAAAATTGTGAAGACTTTAATTAATTTTGTCACAAGAATTTTTTTTTTATATAATTAATTTGAAGACTTTAGTATTTTTTTTCCTATATTTTAGTTCATTTTTATTTAAACTTTGATTTTTTTAATTTTTTTTTTTAAACTATAATTTTAATTAGATACGCTTTCTTAAGTAAGTTTAGTAAGTTATATATTTGAAAAAAAGCTTATCTAAATAAATGATCACATAAAACTTTAATTAGATAAGCTTTTTATTTTAAATTTAAAAATATGATTTCTTTTTTTGTAATTCCATTATCACATAGTTAGATAAGCCTTTCTTTTTCTTTTTCTTTTCCCTTTTACACATTTAAAATATAATATAATCACATTTTGTATTTAGAAGTTAATATTATTGCTAATTAATGTAATCTTTAATTTGTTGTTAATTATTATTAGGAAGTTGTTAATTAGATAATTGTGTTATCAAGAACTATACAAAAACTTTCGATCTCAAGTCGAGACCCTTGAACAAACATAATCAAGACATATTTCAAAGACTCATTTTATCTTATTGAGGGTGAAGGTTCTCAACTTTTAATTAGGATTATTGACTTTTCGAGGTTGAAAGATTTCTTGCATGTACAGAATCTATACTTATCTGGAGAAAACACCAATTAATTACTAAACAACCAACTTTTTAAATTGGGAAAAATGAATAACACCACTAATATTAATTATTATGCACTCGACGTTTAAGTCCCCAAAACACAGTGTATAATATCTGGCAAATTATTATATATTTAATGTTTAAGTTATCAAAAATTGAATCATGTATGCCAATTTAAATGTAGCCTGTGCCTTTTAAGTTTTGGATCCTAATATTACTTGTTTTTGCTTATTAATAGCTTAGAAATTTCGATAAAATATGATCTCATATATTTCCTAAAATTTTCTTTATAATTTTCTAATCATCCTCATATACTTTGCTGTTCAAATTAAAAAAAAAAAATTACAAATTGAAACCACAACCACTTATCAAATCTACCTCAAATCATAATGCATTTCAACATGGCTAGACTTCCCAATACCACAGATTGCGAGGATTACAATCTATCCAAATATTTTTTTCATTGTATGGAAAACATTTTCGTCTTGCCATTTTCATTCTAAGTTCTTTGTCACTTCACATCTTACTCTCGACACATTGTTTAATAATGTTATCTACTCAATCCACAACCATCTATTGGGTGTTAAACTAATAAACAAATTTACATTTAAGGCTTTTTTACAAGACATGCACTTTGATTAAAGTGTCCTTTGGACACTCACCTGTGTCTTCAAAAAACAAGTAAAGCATTTTTATATTGGATTCAATTTCGTACCCTACAATATCTTGGATTCGATTCCATACTCTACAACCACACTCATTGGTACCTCTAACCCTTGCCTCTGACTTCTTCTTTTCCTACTTTTGTATTTAACTGCCAAACATTTGAATTGTTAGCGATAGAAGGGGCTAGGTCAAAATCTACTAACTTAGTATTCAATTGTCCTAAAATTGACGGAATTTTCCTAAAACACTATAAGGGTTTTCAAACTTTCACTGTAATTATTGCCAAAGTCATGAGTCTGTCAATAGTGATTGAATATTGTAAGAAACTCTAGTTCATTATACTTGAAGCAACTTAACCGATGAACTTCATTGATTGCAGATGCACATGGATGAACACTAACTCCCATAAAACTATAGCCAAATTGGTTATAAATTATCATTAGTATCGTTGCATAAAGAACAATTAAAATGTGTATTTTCTTTCAATTTTACACAGTTTTGTATTTATAGTTTAAATGCATTTTGTATTTAGATGAAATTATTAATGGAATGATATTTTTTTATGTGATTGTATTTATTAAATTGGTAATTGTAATTGTTAATACTTGTGAATGGAGCAATTATAATTATCAGAACCTATTTGAAAAATATATATCTTGGTAAAAACATGCATGTAGTTTAATCCACTAGTATTAAAACATATTTCAACTTTTAATCAAGATTTTCGACTTTGATAAATTGAGATATTTATGGATTATCATTAATCTCCATAGCACAGACCTTCAGATTCAGCTTCATTTTTTTCCTTTTTTCTCTACCAGTGGTCAATTATCCAAAAAACAAAACAACCAGTTCTTATATATATATATATATATATATAACATACTATGAAGATAGAGAAACGACTAACAAAAATTAATAAATTAAAAATTAGTAAGTAATTATTGGGTACGATGAATGAACAGCAATATTGGGGGATTTCATGCAAGAGACAGAGAGTGAGAGAGAGAGATGAAAAATAAAATTTAAATATAAGTTTAAATATATGTAATTAATGGATAAGGGATCCTATTGGGCAGTTGTGAGAGAGAGAGAGAGAGAGAGAGAGAGAGAAAGAATGAACCATTTAAAAAAACATATATATATTGCAATATTAAATGAATAAAGGCGGAAAGAAAATTTTTCACTTTTTGAACAAAGAGTGGACAAAAATTTTAAATTTGAGATGGGAATGTATATCTCTTCAGCTGGACATTGGGGGTATAAATTTGTACAGGATTTTTTTTTTGGTGTTTTGGTTAGTATAAAATCCTTTTTCCATTGGTTTCCATGCCAACCCTTCTATTTCCTAGTTAAGTTCTATTTGGTTGTTAGGATCTAGGCTGGGCTAAAGTTTTGTATTCAAGCCTAAACTTGAAGTCTTAACCATATATCTTGTATACATTTCTAAATACACCAAAAAGAAATTGTATACAGCCTGGTTATTCTTATCATCCTATTTTGCGTTGTTTAACATGTTGTTCTTTGTTCAAAAAAACCGTGTTGAATTCTTTTTTTAAGGGAAAAAAAAAAATTCACGTTCAATTCAGCTATGTAGAGTCATTTTCAAGTGTCAAAAATAAAAACAGTGATGTTGATTTTTCCTTTCTCTGATTTTGAATCTTATTCCAAATATATAGTTGTAAATCCTTGGATAATATTCAAATTGAGGATGCAAATTTGCCAACTTAGTTGATAAAAACTTCCTATCATAGCCTTCAATCAGGACCAGGGCTTTCACCAATAAAATAGTTTAATTAGTACAAAAGAGGACCACCTTTTTTCTACATGGCTCATAACCCAAACAAACTTGCAAAAGACAAATTAAGTAAATAACTTCTCAAAACTATGTCAAAAATCCAATTCCAAAAGTGGGCACGTTCAATTTATGGCATAATTTACCTATTCTCTCTCTCTCTCTCTCTCTCTCTCTCTCTCTCTCTCTCTCTAAACACTAGGCAAAAAATGGATAGAGGATTTCTGAAATGACAAATGACATTAGCATAATAAACAAAGGGCAAGCAGCAGTTTTGGCATCAACATCACAAATTCTCAATCATAAGTATTCTTCAGCATCCTATCACATAATAGATTTTCAAAACTAATCCCCTATTCAATTGATTCTAAGGTGGACTACCAAATAGTTCCTATCAAGATCATTTTTTGCAAACAATTTCAATGCAATTAATCTTGGTTGGTTATATATCTTGTCTGACTTCATTGCATAGAAAGGGGGAAAAAAATCACTTTTATGGATGGTGTTGTAATTCCCTTCTAGCATTTGTTCATGTCAATTGAAATTCCTTATTAGGGCATATGTGCCACATTTTGATAAGACTAAAAAGACTTTTTCTTTTTTTTTCCTTTTTGGTGAACATGTTTTGGCCAGCAATGGTGGTAATTTTATTCCTCTCTATATTGCAAACGCCCTTTTAATCTAAAACAATTGCACTATCTGTTTGTCAATCAAAATCAGCATATTTATTCCACAAAGAACCAGATTCTGATGGTTGCATGCATTGCATTATTTTCTTCCAAACTCCAATATTTAGGGTAGCCGGGCCATGATGGGCCGGCAGGCAATTGGATAAATTAGCCGGCCCAACCTATTTTCCTTTTTTTAATTATTTTGTCTTTTCTTGTCTTTTTTTTTTTTTTCACTTTTCTTGAATTATTTAAATGGGTGAAGAAAACTTTACGTGTGTGGCATGTTCTCCACAACCCTTTTTCTTACGAGACATTATCAAATACCTTATACTATCTGTTTCTCTAACCTCCAAAGAACCCCCAAAATAATAGTAGTTCCAAAAATGAATTGAAAAAATAAAAGTAAAGTAGTTATCTAGTTTTGTTCCAATTGCCGACGATCATTTCTAGAAAGGCAAAAAAGGTCTTAAAAAAAAAAAAGGCATTTTTGGTATTCAAAGCAATGAAAAGTAAAAGTTTTCAACTCTCAACAACAATACAACATGGATATCCACAAAAGAGAATAAAAATTTTGGCTTGGTTTGGACAACAAACCCTCTATCCGTATAAGCCGAAAAAGAAGAACTCCTCTAAATATTTCCTTCGCCGCCTATAATTTTCTTTCTTATTCAATTCAATCCTTAACAGAGAGTCGCGGATCATTACCAAACATCTTTACCAGCCGAAAATCAATCTTTACGTATTCAATCAAAACACCCAAACAAAGAAAAAGCTTATCTTATTTAAAAATAAATAAAAAAATAAAAAGACAACCAACGACATTCTCTTCCATATGGTAATGAAGCTTTCTAACCAAACTGTACATTTTTTCTATTCAATTTGGCACTTTATGAGTAAAGACAAATTCAGTTAAATTAACCAATCAATACACACATACGTACTATTTTGCCTTATCTACTTTGCCAAAATTCTGTATATGTACTTTATTTTATGGGTACAAAGACTATGAAACTCAATGAATATGACTGATTTTTAATATTTGGGAAGGACATGTTCAAGTAGATTCAGCAATTGTCTAAAAAAATATAAATAATAATAAACTTAATAGAGTGTGACAACAAACTGAAGGAGATGACCCACTTCTGTAATGAGTTAAGACAGTGAGAATGGATGGAATATCACATAAAATTTGGTAACATATATCCCATTAATTGACCTACATATTTAGAGAGAAAGACATAAGTGGACGCATGAGACTTCCAACCACCATTTGTTCACACGCAACCCCATTTTTGTTTGCTTCCCACAATTTTTTTTTTTTTTAAATTTTTGCTGGAGTCGTATATAAATTTAGCTTTAGAGTGTATGGAAAATAAATATATATAATTAGGTTCAGGTAGGAAAAAAAACGTATACTGGTTTATATATATATGTAAATATATAATTAGACGCAGTTGATTAAACATCATATTGAATTTTTAAGGGGGAAAATAAATGAAAAGTTCCCCCAACCATCTTAAGTTTTCTTGACACGGCATGATGTGATTGAGAATTTCCTCCCAAAAAATGAAGATAAAGTGATCCCCAACATGGTGTGTCTCAACCCCACTGATCTGCTATTATTTTTCTAATAATGGTTTCCTTGATAAAACAAAAACCATTTGCAAATATTATATGTATACATACAAAAATCAGGAAAATTAAAAAAATTAAAAAAAAAAAAGCCTCTCAATTAATCTTCAATCTCCACCTGTCCTGCAAGAACCTTGTGAATATATATATATATGGAAATTTTATGGTGAGGACGGTCCGCATGAGGACTGCAGTATTAGTGACGATTTTTTATAGTATTAACGATAGTTTTTTAAAAAATCGTCACCAATACTATAAAAAACTGTCATTAATACTGTGGTCCACATGAGAACCGTCCGCACCATAAATGGACTGTATATATGGTCATTGACAAGCTTAGACTCACACGCAATACACGCAAAGCACAAGTAGTGATCTTGAATCATCAGAAAAATTCTAATAACTTGAATCAAATCTAATGCTGTGGCACTCAACTAAAATGATGCTCTACTAATTAGGAGCAATCCACGATTTGGAGAGGTGGGTTATTTTAGGCTTCAAGTTTGGAATCACCCTCACCTTTTTATTTTTCATGTTCCTTCCATTGGGCGTATATATGTAGTACAAAATTAATTTACTGGCAGAAAGTTCAAGCTTATTTTGATAAACATAATAATGTGAACACTAAAAATTCTTATGATAATTAAATTGGCGGAGCTTAGATATGGGTTCATTTTTCAATATTAAGTTTTTAGTTTTAAAAAATTTACTTAAATAAACAATAAATGTTAGAAATTAAAACCAAATTGGTGAAGGGGGTAGAAAAAAATAATTAAAAAAAAAAAAAAACAAAAGACTGTTGGGTGCCTTAGATATTCATGTCAACTTATTTTCTATAATAATTAAGTTGAGAACTATCTCCATGGGATGAATTATATATATATATAGAGAGAGAGAGAGAGTCAAGTTTAGATTAAAAAAATCTAATAATTTTAGATCACATCAAAAATTAGAATATCAAATTTAAAAAAAATATAATATAAATTTAATAATATATTAAAATTTTATTTTTAAAAAATAAAATCTATACAAAGAATTTCGAATATATATAATCCAAAACAAAAAGAAATCTCGTGATGTTATTCTTAATATTAATATTTAATTTAAATATAGTTGTATATATAACTGTTTTTCCATAAGACATATTTTATAACATAACAAGTTAGTACGAATTTAAAATTAAAATTTTAGTTGAAAACATTTATCATATCATTATATTTCTCAATATAAAGTGAAAGAAAGTTGGTAAAAGATTATATATATATATATATATATATATGTATATGTATATGTAGGTGCGTGCATAGGTCATATAAATTTGACAGGCGAAGTGTTCTAAGTCATGTCATTAAATAGGGGAAAAAAAATACTTCTAATATTTGACCTTTCTAAGAAGCCAAAAGCTAAATGAAGGGTGACAAAAAGAAGCTATATATATATATATATATATTCGAGTGGAAAGAAAATAGAGATTGGCAAAAGCTTCAAAAACATTAAAAAAAAAAAAAATGCTTCTTCTTTAAAATTATTTTATTTTATTTATACTGTAATGGTGTATCTTTTTCCAATCCCTGAATGGATCAAAGTCATTGTCATTAATGTGGTCGTTTAAATTAAACCAGTATCTAGGGAATAGGGTATTTCTTTCTTTTCTTTCCTTTAGACACTTTTTTTCTTCTTCTTCTTCTTTTTTTTTTTTTTTTTTTTTAAAAATTTTCTTGTTGTTCTTATGATCAAAGTCGGTTCACTTTGGTTTGGCGAAATTCACGGATTTCTTGTTCCCCTCTTCAATATGTATGAAGACGACATAAGGCCATGACATTGTAGAGGAGGATGGTATGCATATCAAAAATCAAAAATTCATAGAGAGAGAAAAAAAAATTAGAGAGAGAAAGTAAAGGGAAGGGAGGTGAAGGTGACGTTTGCCTAACAATGTTTTTTTTTGAGATAATATTCTTTCTTGTGGAAATGGAGGAGAGCACAAGGAATACGTCTCTTCTCTTGACCTTATCATTTGGCTCTTTATGCTTATTATTTGACTTCCATTCCTCTTCCTCTACTCAAATACTTTCTCTCCTTCTCTCGCTCTCTTCCAACTTCTATTTTTCCCTTATATTCACAATTAACACTTCCTATCTGCCATCTCTATAATCTACATCCTTCAACAATTTGATTTTTTACCAAAAATATTGATATCAGTCACCAGTGAATCAACCAAAGAAAAACGATTATTAATTGGTTTTATTTAAATCTTCTCTATCAATAGTGAACCCATTATATTTTACCAATTAAATGGTGACAGTTGAAAAAAACAAAAAAACTAGTTGTTTGATTTTTCCACTATTTATTGTACCTCAAGAAACCCTCCATTTGATAATATCTTATCGCTTACATTGTTTCCCTTTGCTTAAGAAAATCCATTTCTTCCAATTAATTTTCAACTTTTTTTCCAAAAAAAAAAAAAAAAAAAAAAGGAAAAAGGAGGTATTAAATAGATTGGAATATGTCAATTACTTTTAATACCCATGAATGAACTGATAATGGGATGGCATTACTTTACAAAGATTGATTTTTAAACCACCCTCATATGATGTTACAATGGGCCCTTGACAGATAAAACCCAAACTAACATGCAATCTATGTCATGCAAACAACCATACATCTCACATGGTAGCCCCCCCTCTCCACAATTCACTTCTCTTGCACTCCAAAACAAAGGCAAATTAAAGCTATACCCTCCTCAGCACCACCACCACCACCGTTTCTCCAACCCAAATACTTTTTTTTTTTTTTTTGGAAAAAAAATAAAATAAAACACTATACAATGGGAAGAAACTAGCTACTAAACTGTTTGATCGGAGATAGTTTAATGACAAAATTATTATTTTTTTAAATAATAATCATGTTCAAATTCTCTAACCGTTTTATTCTTAAAATAAAAACTAGTTACTTAATTTATATAAAAGAGACTCAATTTATATATAAACACCACATCCTCCCAACTCTCCCTATTATTGGGTTAAATAATGTCCCTTGGGGTTCTTCCTAAATCATATGCCAAAAAACAGACAAATGAAACTAACCATATACAATATCAATTTTTGCTATGTATATGTACATCGTATAACTACTATATATATATATATACATACATATACACTTACAACCCTTTTTTTCTGCCAATTTGTCACTGAGAGATCAAACTCACTGCTTGCTAGATTGCGTGTACAGTAGTGCGACAATATATACAAAAGACAATGCACACATCTTTATATAAAATATAATACATATATTATATTTATTCAAGTCAATGACGGAATTGGTATTGAAGCTCTTTTGGAAATTGGGTCTTCTTTTTCTGCTCATTTCCTTAGTATTTGTATATAATTAGCTTAATTTTTGTGCTGATACATACATGTCTTTGAGAGGTGCAATTAGCCATTGAACATCTTTTCTCACCGTCCAATAATGCTTCACATGACCACACGTCTTTACACAAGTGATCGACACGTGTCTAAGCAGCATTGGAAAAAATGTTGCCTCGGTTCATGAGGGGGATTATTAAAAAAAAGGCTTAGTGCACGCGAGAATCTTTTTCGTGGGTTGGAGATAGTGGAGTTGCTTGGTTTTGAAGTTTGTTTTATTATTCTACCATGTTTACACATTTATTTCTTCAATTATTATTAATTTTCCTTTTTTTAAGCTCTATAAAGATGATGTTTGCACGTGGCATGTTTAGGACTTTTCTCACCTTTTTTTAGATTCACATCTCCTTTCTCTTTTTCATTGTCTCCAAATAGAGAAGGTATTTTACACGTATGTGTAATTTTTAATGATCACGTAGAATATAAATCTAACATTTATGTGTACCCTATAAAGTATGTGAATCAATAATTCACAGAGCCCCAAAAGTTGTTTTTTTAGGTCCATCGAGTAAGCAAGAACTTCAGCAAATATATATATATTTATATAAAGTATCGTGAATCTTATAATATGAGTATTTAGTATTTATTATAAATAGCTCGTAATACCATATTTTACATGTATTGATTTATAAAAATAAATTTCTCCAACTAAAAAAAAATATATATATATATATATATATAAAAATTTGATATAGTAAAAAATTTATAAAAATAATTATAAAAAATAATTATCCATAACCGTCAAATCAATTAAATTATACATATGATAGTTTTTAATTGTTTTCTTTCATATTCTTTTCTATAAATCTTTTATCTTATCAAAACTGTATAAATAATGTAAAATAAAGTTTCCTATCTACAAATCTTCCCACTATGGAAGCTATTTGCAAACTTTGCCTTTTCTTGCATGCTTCCTACATTAGCCTCTTCCTTCTACTTTTGATCTTATCCAACACATTTTTAACTCTCATTAGTCATTAACAATTTGGTTTTGTAAGAAATGTTTAGAAAAATGAATATTTTAAAAAACTAGTAATTGTGTTCAAGACAATTGACTAATACCCCAATATAATAGTTTAGTTTTTTCACATTGTGTTTGACCCAAGAAAAAGGAGAATAAGGCCCTTCCAATGGGATAAATAAATGCGACTGTTTTATCTTTGGAGTGTGAAAAAATATGGGAAAACTAAAGTGAACAACAAATAGGAAATGTTATAGCATTAAAATGATACAAAAAGATAGTAATTATACATTTGGGTGTGGCATCCATTCAAATGGATTAAGTAATTTTTTATTGGTTCTAACAACTCATTGCATTAGTAAATTAACAAACCACTTTTAATGGCTATGTTTTGCTTAAATTTATGTCCATTTTTTTGGTAGTTTTTTGGATTGTACTTTAGATTCTAATTCTCGGTGTTTGTTACTCAGAGAGAGGAAATTAATATTTTTAGCAACAATCAAAATGAAATTCAAAGAGTGCCTTTTGTTAGAAATTGATGAACTTGACAACCTCCCACATAGTTTTTTTTTTTTTTTCCTCCCCCTTAAATGACTAATGTGTTCTATAGAATTACTGCCAAAATCACAACCAAATTGAAAATCACAATCAAATTGAACACACACACACACTAAAAAATAAAAAATAAAAAGAGTGGAAATCACCCACTTAAAAAATCACTAGGATGAAACAAAATAAACTGCTTTTTATCTTCACCAAAAATATAAAATAAAAAGCACTTTTTATCAAACAAAAATGGTGCATAAATTTTTTGAGAGTGGAATCACCCACTTCATCAAAAGGGAGAATATGGAGACCAATATCTGCGCCTGCTAAAACACCCAAAACTGCTTTTTGGGGTTTGTATAGTCATAAACCACCAAACAAAGTGCCTATCTTCATTTGCAAATCATAAATGTTTGATAAAACATGTGGACGGTCATGATCATCGTCATTTTTCTCATGTTTTATATTTTTTTCATAAATAAAAAAAAAATGGAAGCAAAAGCCGGCACAGACGGACATTCTCCCATGTGTACCACTATTATTTTTTTGATGATTCATAAATAAATTATATTATGCAAATTTAATTGAGCCGTAGAGGCGGCCGTATAAATAAAACTATTAAAGGCATTTTGCTAGGGTGGACAAAAAATTATAGCCTAATCTATATAAAGTGAATCTAATAATATCTTGCTACTTTCCCATAATATATTATATATATATATATATACATATATCCTACCACCTTTTTTTTAAAAAGAATAATAATAAATAATAATAATAATAATATCCTGCCATATTGTTCCTTTTTTTTTTTTTTTGGGTAATAGCCATATTGTTTAATAAATAGATTTAGGCAAAGTCAATAGGGCCTTGGAGGTGGCCGTGTAAATAAAATTAAAGGTACCATAGTAGGACATCAAAATTATATGCCAAACTTTTCTTTTTTATCAGAAGGTATGATAGGAGATAGAAATTTATCATCAATAACCATGATCACTAATGGAATCGTTGTTTATACAATAATTATCAATTGGAAACAATTAATTTATTTTGTTTTTTAATATTGAAAAATGAACATTTTTATTGTAGTCAATTAAATTATCACTCACCTAAATTCATTAGTATTTTATTATCATCGATGAAAAATATTTTTTTTCAAAAAATTTTATTCTAAAGTTTTTACCCAGACAAAATAATAGTAAAATTCCTTGTTATCTGTAATAATAATATGGATTAGAATTTTTTTCATCTTTAATATTAAAAAAATAAATAAATTTTAAATTTATAAAAAAATCCAATAATATTTTATCATATTATTTATTAACCGATTTGTCAGATCCAAACATTATTGAAAACTATAATTAATCAAAAACTATAATTAAAAACAAAAGAAAAAAAAAGTATACGGGCTTTTTGAACAATTTAGCGCCCACTTATAAGAGCTTACCACGTGCGCCGACACGTGGCTCGCATTCCTAGAGCGATGCTTTTGCCTTCTATGGTCTCGCGCTTACCCAAAAATCAATCTATCCAGTCACGTGTGTGAATGTATGCGTGCGTATTTTGGAAAGTCTTCCTTCCTTCCTTGCTTTCAATCACATGCGCCGCACGAGCCACTCATTGGTCCCCTTTCGGTCCTCGACGACGCCGTCAAGTCAGACACGCAAAAACACAATCATACCCCTCCTCCTCAAAAAGTAATTTTAACAAACTAACTTCACCAACCCACAAATAATAACAATAACAATAACAATTTTTAAATTCCCAAATTACCCTAACTGAAAGCCCACCTTTTAGCTTGACTTCACGCATCAAATGTGTCTTTTCGCATAGTAGTCATAAGCTTTGACGTTTTCTTTAAAGAATGACTTAACCCAAAATTTTATTTATTTATTTTTTTTCCTTCTTTGGTATTTTTGTACCAAAAACAAAATACTATTCAACTCTTTTTTTTTGGGAAAAAAAATTAAAAATGTAATAATTAATTAATTTAATGTATGCGACTTTGTTTAGATGGTCAAAATCTCGTGAAACTAGCGGCTGGTTTTGGGCCGTGTGATGTGAATATTATTGATAGTCTTATTATAAGGCAGGAAAATTAAAAAAAAATGTCGGTGGGACCACTTGCCGGTTTGTGAATGTATGTGTGTGACGGTATGGAACCACATCCCACCAAGGAGCTGACCCAGAAATCTGTCCACAGCCAGATTTTCTCTTTTTTTTTCTTTTTTTTTTTTTTTTTTTTTTTTGGTTGAAAAATTTTATTTTGGTCACCATTATTTTGTTAGGTAATTGGTGTAAAAGATGAGGTTTTGAATTATAAAAAAGCAATCAGATTAGGACACGTCCAAAACAGATTATTAGCGTCCCAATATCTTTCTCGAAAGATAATTTAATTTAGTATAATTTGGGATTTACATTGACCTTGTCAATAAACTGGATGAAACCGTCCAGTTAAAATTATAATATTGTCCTTGCTGTGAATTTTTTTAATTAATTATGCATGGTCAAATTGGGAATTTTATTTACAAGTTTGGACATTGATAATTGCCTGGGATGAACCAAACGTATGAAAAACCATGTATGAGTTTCACACCCTTTAAGCGATTTGACGTTTTGACTCGTGCTTTGGAGAGTTGGAGCTGTCGACAGAAAGCTCCAATTTGGGATTTAAAAATTAAAAATTAAAAAAACAGAAAATTTGTTGGGTAATATTATATGATTATGTCATTTTGTTTCTTTGAAATTTGGCTTGAGTCCAGTTAAACTTTTGTTGGCCGTTTTGTTTTACTTGAATTTTATTTATCTTTTAAACAGTTTTAAAATATTTTTTTAATCTATTATTACAATCATATCCATTAAATTGGAAGAATTTTTTATGTAATTAGTACATGAATATATTATAAATCATTCATAATTAAATGTCTAAATAATTATCTTATAAAATTTACATCTTAATTTATCGTTATCCACAACTATAAATTATTTGATTTAACTTGCATATAATAATTGAAAATGGTATAAAATAGAATAACAAAACCATTAGTTTCATATCAATCTTCACCATTTGCATAGTCCATCAAACTGAAGTTGGTACTTTAAAAATCAGAGATTCATAAGGAATATCATTGAATAAAGGCAAATTTGGGATATTAGAAAGGAAATATATATATATATATATTTTTTTTTTTCATAGATGTTAAAAATAAAAAAATAATATAGGAAAATGAGGAAATAAAAAGAGGAAAAGCTAGGCGGAGGAAGAGAGAAAATGATGATGATTGATAAACATTGGTGGTGTTTGATACTGATGGGAAGGAAGAAAGTGTGAAGCCGACCATATACATAAGTTAAGTCTACATATTGTTGGAATTTTATAATTAAAAGTGGAAATGATTATTCAGAATCTTGGTACAGTTAAAGTTCATCAAAGTGCTGTTTAAACTTAAAATGACAACTCATACCTCTCTCTCTCTCTCTTTATATTATAATGTAACAAGGAAATCAACGTATTTCCACACGTAATCAAAGTCTTCCCTTCAGTCAGACACGGGGTTTTGTGGTTCACGACCGCCCAAATTTGAAATCTTTAATTCCATACATAAAATATATATATATATATATAATATATATCATCTAAGAGAATTACTGCAGAATAAGAATGTTCACACGTTATGGAATGAGAACTATGACACTATGACAAGTACACGTGCCATTAACTTGCAGAGATTTTTTTTTTTTTTTAATTAATGAAATGTTGTGTGGCACCCATTTTTAACAAAAAAAATAAAAACACAAAACTGTAGACTTTGGTTTAATGAAACGGTGCGTGGCACTCATTGTCAAAAAAAAAAAAAAAAATATCAAATAATCATTATCATTGAAATACACCATATTACATAAATCATGCAAGTAAAACTGGACGTCATAAGTTATCATCAAATCTCTCTTCATTCCAGGTGAATCAAATTCACCATGAACAAAAACAGAAAATTTTTATCAATAGAATTAAAAAATTAATAAGAAAACTAAATAGAAATTATTTGCTTAAGAGTAACTGGGGTCATATAAAAATGTCAATCCCCACCTTGCAACAATAGTTGAAAAGAAAAAAATCCAAAAAGTTTACCAAAAATTTTAATTTCATAGCTTTAAACAAAAAAAAAATTCTTACGCTATAAAACTAACTCTCGTATAGTGTTATTGAGCAATAATTACAATCAAAAAATCAAATATAGCAGAGGTTATACCGTAACAGAGATCTTGAGGTCACTCTGTGACCTTTTGAACTTGTTCACCCTCTTCTTCAAAAATTAAGTAACTACGAAAATGAAATTACTATGAAAAGAGGCCAAAGATGGTAGAGAGGAACATGCTGGTGGCAGAGAAGAACGAGGGTGAGCTTGAGCTGCTACTGGTTTAGAGATTCTGGAGCTGGAGCTAGAGTTGCAGGTTCTTTTTTGCTGGTTTTTTCTTTTTCTTTATTTTTTTTTTTGGTTGAAAATGGGTGCCACGCACAGTTTCATTAATAAAAATAAAGAAAGTCTTTGTAGGTTAACGGCACATCTCCTTTTTACGGTTCTTACTCCATAACATACGGATATTCTCACTCTACAGCAATTCTCTATATTATAATATTAATAACGTTAAAGTTTATATTAAATCTATTTATTAAATAATATAATAATATTTAATTAATTTATTTTTATAATTTATTTATTTATTTATTTAAAAATTTATTTTTTTATATTTAATTTATATAAATATGTCGATCAATAATATTTTACTACGTATTATTTAATAACTAATTTCATATCAATAACATTACTAATATAATATATAGCACATAACAAAATTTTCATAAAAATCACACATAATAATAATAATTACTATTATTATTTATTTTTTAAAAAGTAATAATATTTTTACTCAGGTTATGATAATTTTGAAAGGAAAAAATTAAAACAAATAGATCATAATCAAAAATATATAATTAAATAATATCCCACATGCAATAAATAAATAAAATACATATATAATTTTAGGGTCAATTACACAAAACGTCCTTAAACTATGTAATAATTACAGATAATTCTTTAATATTGCAGAAAACCCCCTCAAATTAATAAAAGCTTACAAATAAAAAAGGGCAGTATTGCTCATACAAATTTTTTTAACAGAGATATTTTTGACAAATATCTTTAATTAATTTAATTTAAAGATTCATATCTATGTTTGAAAATCTTTAAATATTTTATATCCATATTCAAATATCATTTATTGTTTACCTAAATTATTTATTATTACTAAAATTTCTCCTTATTCTCTCCTAGTTAAGTTCAAATGCTTTTTTTCTCTCTTGTTTGATTTCTAATCCCTAATTTAAGTACATAAATATTTTCTTTTCGTCTCACTAAGAAAAAAATTAATATATATAAAACATAGCTTCATGACTTTAATGATTTTTTGCACAAAAAATTATACGTTTTTTCTTCTAAAAAAAGAGTTTATATATATTTATATAAGAAATGTTTCTTTCGTCGATCTTGTAAAGGATTCTTCAACTTCATCATTTAATTATTTAAATAATATATCATAAAGATCTTTTAAAAATATAAAAATCTATTTCAAAGTACTAATAATAATAATAATAATACAAACAAAAAGGTAAAAAAAATAAAATGAATAATTGGGGATTAAGGAGAGAGATAAATGATTGAGATTGAGGAGAGTGAAAGAATATTTTGGAAGCAATCAATAATCTAGGTAAAAAAATAGAAGCTATTTAGATATAAATATAAAATATTTAAAAAAATTTAAAAAGATAAATATGAACATTTAGTTTACATAAATTGAAAAGACTAAATTATTACTAAATATCTTTATCCAAAAATTTTGTATGGAAAACTCTTCCCAATAAGAAAGTGGAAAAACAGGAATACACATCAAAACAAAATTATCCTTATAAATAGGAATGGTAATCTGCCCTACATGACTCGATCCTCGTGGTGCACGGTCCCTAACAGAGCGGTTTTTCTTCGAAAAATCGGAAATATGAGGCAGACTCGGAGCAAAGGTTTAAAATCCGAATCGGGGACGGGGATGGAGCGGGGACAGGGAATAAACATCCCGCCCCGAACGGGGCCCGATATATATATATATTTAAATTTTTTTCGAGTTCATTTATGTAAAACATTATTTTTTTCTTTTCTTACAAGCTCTAATACTAAGCCCTCAACTTTGGCCACCGACATCGATGTATTTTAGTATATTTTTATTGCATTTTGGTCAATTTATTTATATTTTATTCATAAAAAAATTATATAAAATTTTCAAAAACAATTATATGAATGATAAAAAAAAAAAGCAGGAAAAACCATTCCGATTAGAGAATCCCTGTCCCCATCCCGCCTAAAAAAAACAGAAAAAACCGCGAGGACAGAACCCATCCCATCTCGTTGACATTTCTACTTATAAAAAATTATAAAAAAATTAAATTATATAAGTGCCAATAATGAATAAATTCAATGAATTAATCTTGATATTCTTTTTCATTTTTTTAAGAAAATATTATTTTTATTTAGACAGTAAAAAAATTTTGGATTAGATTATTTGGAAAAAGGATAGGAGAGGTATGTTTGTCGAAATAAAATAATTTCTTAGTATTAAATTGATTTAAAGGGAGCAAGTTGTTATACATAAAAACAGTTGAGGGGCTCTTCATAAAAAAAAAAGGTTGAGGGGTTTATTTATTATTTTAATAATTTAAAAGGGTTTGTAAGTGTTAAATAATTTAAAAGGGTTTAATTTAAGTTATCCCTAATTTTATTACAATGATTGTGATTATCAACGATTTTGTTAAAAGTATAAGTCGTTTTCGAGATTAAAGAAAGAATACTGTTGCAAGAATTTTTAGAATGCATTAAGTAGTGCTTTTTCATGTTTTTATTTACTGTTTATTTTTTATGCTTTTTGGAGCTAAAATAAAAACTTAAAGAAAAGAAAAAGAAACAAAAACCCTTGATTATTTGTTTGACAAAATATTAGGAAATACATTTTGCATAAGAAGAAAATAAAAAAGCACTTTAGGTGCTTATAAGAGAAGCATCAACATTGGTAATTTTCCAAATAAGGATTTTAGGATAATAAAAAATATGCTTTCAATGCATTAGTTAAAATATAAATATACTAAATACAAATTTAAAAGTATTTTTTTTTATTATGTATAGTAAAATATTTTATTACTTATTTTATGAAGTACTTATTAATAAAAGTGCTACAAAAAATAAGTTATGCAAAATAAATGCTTATTAAAGTTCTTTCAAAAACACCTTTGGTTGTGCTTTTATCCTATAGCATTTTTGTCAAAATAATACTTCATAAATAATAATTTTACAAACATCAAAATATTTCTCAAATGATACATGTTAATATATTATTGGTGGACATATTTATAAATTTTCAATATTGATAATTAAACCCTTGAATGAATAAGTATATAAAAAAATAAAATAAATATTGGTACATCATTAGTCACATATTTGGTAAATAAATATGATAAATATTTTAGTAATTTTAGCATTATTGTTTCATAAACAACTAAACAAATGATTGATTAAAAATTATAAACAATGCTTTTAAATGGAAAATATAAATTTTTTAAGCATTTATAAGGAACAATTTTTGTTTTTACAATCATAAAATTGAAATTTCATTTGATTTGAAAAAGAGATAATATTATTGGAGAGCATCTCCAATAGAATGTCTATTGGTTCTGCTAATCGAAAGAAACCTTTGCCATATTAGATGGATAGACATCCTTTAAAAAAAAAAAAATTTCTCCAATGGTGTTGTACAAGAAGTCTATCAAGATTATACGCCCAAAAAAAAAAAAAAACTAATAATAATAAAAACTATTTAATAAACCCTTTATTTGTAGAAAATCTTTACACGATGTAAATTACACATTCAACCTTTTCTCTCTCCTTTTTTTTTTTTTTTTTATCATTTCACAACCTCTTTTTTAGGATATCAAGTTATTTTATTTAAAATTATGAACATGACTTATTGAAGAAGAAATTTAAATAAACATTATCAATTAATAAATGCTGTGCCACTCAAGCTTTAAGACCTTTTAAATTCTTTATCACATAGATTCCAATGGATAAAACCTTTAGACTCTAAATAAGATGTTCAATAACCAAAGTGGACTAGATAGATGTAGGAAAAATAACTATTTCTATATTTGTTACATTTTAATTTTGAAGATATTTATTGAATATCAATTCCTCCGCTTTCAAATGCATATTTTTAATAAATTATATTATCTTTACTTATATATGTATCTTATCTTAATCATATTTTTAATAAATTTAAATATAGATGAGTAATCATATAATGAAGGAATTTTGGCATCTATGTTCTCCTTGTCTTCAAAATAGTACTACCAAATCCAAAAGTTTGTAATCGGTGCACATGAGTTCAAAACTTTTATAATTTTAACATTTTAACCGCTAAATTATATTAATAAGGATAGAATTTTCATTTCGGTTATACATTTTCTCGAAGTTAAACAAATAAAAGGTAGTAAGAAAACTTTTTATTGATGTTGCATTGTTTATAAACTCCTAGAGACATTGTTGCTAATTGGTTACTTTAAGAGGTAAAATGCAAAAATATTTAACTAACGAGGACATTAGTGCCAAAATCCTATAATAAAAAAATAAATAATATAAATTTTTACTTAATCTATTTAAATATAATAATTAAACATATCAATAGAAATAACAAAATTTTCTTAAAAAAGGTGATTTTTTAAAAAGAAATAAACCTTATAAAACATATACGATCGATTAAAACCATAAATAACTTTCTCCATATTATAAACAATTTTAAAATTAACTATATATTAATGTCATTTAAATTTAGATAATGTAAATTTTTATACCATACAGAAATCAATCTATCACTAAAGATGCTTTAAAAGAAAATTATGAGACAAATTGAAACATAAATGAAAATTGAAGTAATATTTTATAATTTTTCCTATTTATATATAAAAGATACTATTAATTTTCACTCAAAAAATATTTAGTACTACAATTTGTTTCAAATAGTAATTATCTTACTTTTACATTATTTAAAAAAAAGAATTTTAATATTTATCGTCAACAATGACGATTGTTTGTTTACGTGCCAAATAGTAATTAAATTATTTTTCATATTAAAATTTTAAAATTTAAAAGAAAAAAAAGGAAAAAGAGCAGGAGGTGCATGTTTATGGTATGATTTTGACCACATATTCTGATAAATGATAATGACGATGACTTTTGCCTAACCAGTCAAAATAAAAACATTGTCAATTGTACATAAATTACAACAACAAATATAAATTTTTTATTAATAAAAATATAAATATTAAATTTTTATTCCAAAATAATTTCGTATTTTTGACCGGTCAAATGTGGATAAATTACATTGTGCATTTAATGTTTACAACAAAATCCTAAAATTCCTAACCCGTCATTATATATATATATATATTATAAATTTCAGCCCAAAAAAAAAAAAATATATATATATATATATATATATTATAAAAAGGCCGAGAGTATCAGGTATCCCTTACTGTGCGTCGTATATTATCCCACCACTCCACAAGGATTCGATAAATTGACCGGGAGAAGGGGGGGGCGAGAAATTGAAAATGAGAATAATAATATTACTCTTTTGGAGTGGCGCAAAAGGCGTAGGGGTAACGGAAATCAAAGTCATATTCTCTCCGTAGAGACTACAAGAGGGACAGTTTTAATTCCACCCCCAGTCAACACGTGTCTCAACCGGCGCTTCCCGGTAAGCGGTTACATAACGGCGACGACGGCGAACTTCCCTCCTCTTTCTTCTCTTCTTTCAGCCTTTTTTGGGTGGGTCCCACTTTCCACCATTTACCCTCCTCTTCACTCTCTCTCTCTCTCTCTTTTTTTCTTAAAAAAATAAAAAAAAAGAAGTTTATTAAGTTAGGATCTTGAAAATGTAAATTTCTTTTTAAAAATAAAAAATAAAAAATTGTATTAATTAATTTAATTTGTTATTAAGAAAAAATTAATTATGGAAGAAAATTATAAGTTATAAATTAAAATATGGGTTAAGAGAGATAAAGGGGACCTCTCTCCACAGATTATGCTCCAAAAGCCAAAGCCAAAGCTCCCTCTGATTTGCAGAGAGAATCCAAAGGACAAGTAAGAGAGACAGAGAGAGAAAGAAGCAGAAACACCAAGAAACAGAAACAGCAGAGAGAAAAAAAAAAAAAAAGAGAGAGAGAGAGAGAGGGATTGTGTTGTGTTATATTTTCAAAATTCCAATCGGGTCCTTTTTTTCTTCTTATCCAATCCGTAAGTCCCTCGCATTTCTTTTTTCTTTCTTTTCTTTCTTTTTGTTTTTTTTTTTAACAATTAATTTTTTTCTTCTTTGTTTGTTATGTGAGAAAACTAGTTGGATACAAAGTGGGTTTTGTTTTGTTTTTTTGATCAAACATTGAGATAAAGAATTGAAAACAGATCTAAATTTTGTATTTTGGAAGGTTTGGGTTTTTTTTTTTTTTTTTTTTTTTTGGGTTTTCCATTGGATTTGTGGCAGTGGGAAAAAGTTGCGGAATTTTTTCAATATATACATGTTGGGAATACTAAGATCTGTTCAGTGTTTTTTGTTTTTTATTTTCATGTAGAGGATTGAAAAATCGTTGAATAAAAAATTCATTTGTGGGGGGTTATGGGTTCTTTTTCTCTATGACCAAATTGGTTCATATAATAGGCAATTTGACCTTTTTTCTTTTTAAAACATAAAAACGAATTCATTGGAAGATTGGTTTTTTATTTTTCCCCACAAAAAAAGTCATCTGGATCGTACTTATATGGGATTCAGATCGGTGAACATTTCAGATATACGGCTAAAGGTTAGAAATTCTCCAAAATTTTCTATTTTCCGTTTCTGGGTTTTAGTTCTTGCATTCAATCAATGGTTAACAATTACTTTTTTTTTTTTTCCGATTTTACTTCTGCTTTTAAAAGAAGAAAAATCGATTATTTTTTTTTTTTTTGAATAAAATTTGTTTTAATTCTCTCTGATTAGGATTGACCGAGTTTCTGAGGGACTTGGGGGCTTGGATTTGTGAGAAATTTTGCCGTGGAATTTGTCTTTGTGATTCAGCAAAAGAGGGATCGAATTGGGTATTTTTTTATTTTTTGGTTGTGAATCTGGTTCCTTTATATATTGATTTGGGTTTCACGGAGACATGTTGGAGAATCGGTCCTGTCTGGTTTTGAGTTTGTTTTCGAGCACCTGCCAGCCAGAAAGCAAGTGTGCTTACATGACTTATAGTCGTCGGCTTGAAGTTGATGATGGAAATGGCAAACGTCCATTAGAATCTGATGGTGATGATGAACAGCCTCAAAGGAAGTCATTAAAGCTATTGGATTCTTGTGAGAGAGTTGAAACAACTCAAGCTTCGCGTGAGCAATCCTATAACCAGAGTCATGCTGGCGATTCTTCGGAGTCCGAGTCCGCTATCAGTCGCATGGGTCCTGACAACTTGATAAGCTGCCTAATTCGTTGTTCGAGGTCTGATTATGGTTCCATTGCTTCATTGAACAGGAGTTTTCGTTCATTAGTCAGAACCGGAGAGCTATATAAACTGAGGAGGAAGAACGGTGTTGTTGAGCATTGGGTTTACTTCTCTTGCCACCTCCTTGAATGGGAAGCCTTTGATCCCTTTCGTCAAAGGTGGATGCGGTTGCCGAGGATGACTACTAATGAATGCTTCATGTGTTCAGATAAGGAATCATTGGCTGTGGGCACGGAGCTTCTTGTATTTGGTAAGCTGGAGATGTCCTTTGTCATATATAGATATAGTATTTTGACAAACTCTTGGTCTTCTGGTATGAAGATGAATGCTCCAAGATGCTTGTTTGGGTCTGCCAGCCTTGGAGAAATAGCAATTTTGGCAGGAGGTTGTGATTCACAGGGAAATATATTGAGGTCTGCAGAGCTATATAACTCCGAGACCCAAACTTGGGAGACACTCCCAAACATGAATAAACCACGGAAAATGTGTTCGGGGGTTTTCATGGATGGGAAATTTTATGTAATAGGAGGAATTGGGGGTAGTGAATCGAAGGTTCTTACATGCGGAGAAGAGTATGATTTGAAAGCCAGAACATGGACAGAAATCCCTAACATGTCCCCTGGCCGGAGTGCTGCTGCCAATGCTGGGATGCCTGCAACGGCTGAGGCACCACCTCTGGTTGCAGTGGTAAATAATGAGTTGTATGCAGCCGATTATGCAGAGATGTCAGTGAGGAAATACGATAAAAAGGAAAAGAAGTGGAATAAAGTGGGGGATTTGCCTGCTCGAGCGGGATCAATGAATGGTTGGGGCCTTGCCTTTAGGGCATGTGGAAATCAGCTTATTGTCATTGGTGGACCTAGGTCTCAGGCTGAAGGTTTCATTGAACTCAATGCATGGGCGCCAGGTGAAGGTCCTCCAGAGTGGAAATTGCTTGGAAGAAAGCAATCGCCCAACTTTGTCTATAATTGTGCTGTGATGGGATGCTGAGGAGTTTGATTTTGGTGGTGCCTCGTTTACTTTTGTTGGTGCCTCACTGCCATGGATTTATAAGATTGGCTTGTCAGTCGACACAGGAGTCTTGCTAATTGGTAATTTTCCCTTGATTCGTTGTGGTTATTTTCCCTTTTGGTTGGGGTAGGATGGGGAAGAATTTCGGATTTTACTCAAGATTCAATTGAATATTTTCTTGGAAGGAGGTCTTGAGTATTTTTTTCTTTTTCTTAATTTCTTTTCAAAACTTTTATTTATATTTTCTTCCATTGAATTTGTCTTCCCCCATTTTTAGTGACATCAGAAATTTCAAAGGTTGGCATCTTGTAGCACAGGAATAGATTTAATAATTTGGATTACCAACACATTTGTAGGTCATCAATAGCGCTTGATGAAGCTATTTTAAGAACACAGGACTAGTCATATGGGTTTCATTTTCTTTAATTTTCTCTGCTTTGTCTTCAAGAGAGGAAATAAAGTTCTGAGAGGTTGTTATCTTGGACTTTGGCTCATGTACTGATTACATTAATTGATGGAATTCATGGGCTAAATTTCTGAGCATTCTATTTTTGTATTTCCATGTATCCTAATGGGATCTTTCAATTGATTACGCATCTGTTACTTTTTTTTTGATACTATTGGAATTTGATCAAACAGGTTTCCATTCTTTAAGTTCATCTGTTGGATCTCATTTATTGTTTACTCTTTAAAATTGATTAATATAATGGTATGGAATGTCAAAATAATTTTAGTGGAGCAGGATTTGATGTCTTGAGATTTCATTTGACAACCTAGAAATGTTAATACTTTCGGAGAAACAAAAAGTATAATCATAATTTCTAGTTGAAAAAGTACAATCATAATTCCTAGTTGATTTTTGTCTCACTTCTTAGTTCTCTCATCAAGTAAAGCGGCAAAAACAACAAGTATCATGTTTGGTAGGAGGAGTGAGTGTTGAGGAAATGCGAAAGCAAGTGAATTAGTGGGAATTCATCCAATTCTTATTTTCTATTGTCACTTAGTACATCAAATAATATTAGTTTCCAAATTTGTAATGAAATGTGATTTCCCTATATGTAGGAATTATAAATTTAGGCTGTTTTTTTTCTTCAAAGATGTAAAGACTTCGATATACCTCTTCTTCTTGGATTTTAACATCTTTTCTTTCGTTCTGGCTGACACATTATACTAGGTTTCTTCATTCTCTTTTCTTTTTACTTTTGATTTTTTTATTCTTTATAAATAACATGAACTAAAAAACAAAATGTGAATACAGTAGAAAGTGGTCTACAATGTAACGAAGTTGGTGTCACAAAATTATTACATATATATGTCACATATAAGAGGCGAAATGCATCCATCTTTCCAGCATATTGCAGCAGTTGCTCTGCGAAAGATAATTGTACAAACGAAAAACAAAATAACAAGTGTTGATCAAAAAGGTTTCCTTTAGTTGAAATGTCTACCTTCTTAATTTTCTTTGATGAGATCTTTCGTTTATAATCTTCGGTTTTAACCTGTCAATTCATTTTACATTGCAAAATATATCTTTGGCTTTAAATGTTTGATAAAATTGTTATTTTTGTAATTGATAGTTGTAGTTAATCATGGTATGGTGTTGAATTTTTATAGAAAATTTGATGGTTTCATACTTGTCAAAGTGTTGATCGGTTTGGTCCTGGTATTATAGGGCATGTGAAAGTTTAGAACTTGAGAATTTGGCTGATTGTGATGTTGCATGGGTAAAAGGGTTCTTTACAATGCAGTCAATATAAAAATTTGTCAAAATGACATTTTTACTTGACTAAGAAAATTTAAGTGCATTGATTTTCTCAGCAGCATAACATTAAGGTGGTGAACTTGTAAATTGCCTAGACTTATGCAATGAACTATTAATGGCAAAAACTTTTTTGTCAGAAGTAATAGCATTGATCTCGAGTTATTGTAAAACTAAGTAAAGTTGAAAGGTACCTAGGCCACTTGTTGCTGCCTGATTTTAGAAAAAATTTGATCTTGTACAGAATGTATATTTTTCAGAAACTTATCTGCAGCATGTTTGTAAATATATGTTGTTGTTTGTCAGCGTTGCTATCTGTTTGATTATTCATTTGTTCATTTCTTAAATTTATTGTCCATTTTCTTCTTTGGTAGAACAAAAAATGATTGTTTTATTTGTAGACTTGTTGGTAAAATGAAATATGAGTTCCCCTAATGATAAACTTCATGAAATTTGCAAAATCTTTAGAACAGCTTACTAGAAAAAAGTATTCGTTGAATTTGTGTTGTCGGTTTATTTTTTATTTTTTATTATTATCTCCTTTGCTGAATTTATCAATATGATTGTATGATATGAAAATCTTATTTTCTTACTTTTTTGATTGTTCTTTCTTCCCTGTGCAAGAACAGTATAATTAATTTGTGGGGAGTAAGATTTGTTTTTGAGAAGAATGCATGCATTGATTGGCCATCTGGTTTTAAACCACACGAGTTTATAGAAGTTTCAATATTTTCAACTGTGGGAAACTTTATGGCTGGAAACTGCTTTTAAACAGGCATTTTTTTCCCCCCTTATTGTGATTGATATGTAATAATTTTATATTAAATCTAATATTGATTAGGAAATATAATGAGTATTACGGTCCAAAATGTTGTGGCTTTTCGTCTTTACAGGTTGTTCGGATGTATACCATGCATTTTTTGTTTGTGGTGGCAAATTGTCAGTCAGCGTAGTCTCAGATAAAGTCATTGTTTTGGGTTAGTTTCGCAAGTTACTGTGTTTCATTATTTGTTTTTGGTAGCTTTTTGGACCAGCTGGACAGGTGATTTTTGACCCGGAACTTGCTTGGTGTAAAAAACTTGCATCTCATGCTTAATTTTTCTTATTTTGTATTCTTTTTTTTAGGCTTTTTCTAGATCTGCTAAAAGCTCCTTTTAACAAAGATGTTCAAAACTGTTTGAAGATTCGTATCTATTAGACACATTTACATTGGAAGTATTTGATTGGATTAGTTGGTCTACTCTGGGTTCTCTTAGATTTGCTGGAAATTTTCTTCTCCAAACCCCAAAAATAGGATACCTTCTGTTAAAAGAGGTAAAATATTGAAAGGGAAATTTGAGCATTGACTCTGTAGGGTGAGTATGTGCTCTGCGGCTTTTTTATTTTTTTTGGGTCCCCTTAATTGCCTAGTTTGGCGCACACAAAAAAAAAAAAGAAAAAAAAAAAAAAAGGAAGTATAAAAGGTGAAAAAGGAAATTCTTCATTATCCTATATGGGCTTTTAGGGTTTTGCGGGGATCAACTTGATGGTTTGGGCTTGAGCCACATATAACTTTAAAAGACCACCGAAGAAAGGGAAAAGAAAAAAAAAAAAAAAAAACTGGATTTGGTCCATTTATTGAAATATTTGCCAGAAGAAATGTCCATGGTTATAAAGGTTCAAATGACCTATGTGAACAAGTTCAGCTGAAAATGCTCTTTTTTTTTTCATTTTTTTTTTTGAAAGTATTATGTTGGTTAAATTGGTTTGTAGAATTTTATCACTAGGCCTTGAACCAGGATGGTCTCCTAAAGTTAAAAAATAAGCTCTTTATTTTAACTTTCTTTTATAAGAAATTTTCCAGATTTGTTTTTGGAAAAAAAAAAAAAGAAAAAAAGAAAAAAAGAAAAAGAAAAAGAAAATTTTGGGCTTAAATAGTTGATTAAACCTATTGTAGGCTTTTTAGGACATGGTCTAAGGGCAAAGCCCACTAGATTTTGGGTATTATTTCAATTCGTTTTGATGGGCTTTATTGTGGATGAAACCGAGTAAACATGTTATTTGTGATCGTAACACTACTTGTCAGTTTGTTGTACCTTTTTGTTTTCGCATATCTAGGAATGATAATTTGTCCCATATGGTTTGAAATCCCAGTTCACTGCTTTTAACGAAGTGGTTTTTTATCAAAAAATCGAGGACAGAGGGTGGGCTCGGGGCAATAGAATAAAACCTCGATTCGGGCCGACTGAAGCCCGAGGAATAAGAATCCCGGTCCAAACCTAACCTGGTATATATAATTATTATTTTTTATATAATTTAATCTATATAAATTGATTTAAACCCTAAGAAAAACAATTCTCATTTTCTTCTTGTTGTCATCATCTTCACCTCCCAAAGGGCTATTGTCGCACCATTCACCAATCTGCTGCCAGTGCCACCAAGCTGCTGGAACCAAGCTGCCGTCATCACCTTCTCTCAATCCAACTCACAATCTTTAAAACTTTTTAATCTTTCTGCAGCATCACTCTTCCATGGTTTAAAATATCCAATTTTTTTTTGATATTTCTTCGAAATTTTTATTTTTTGAAAGAGTCGAAATAAAACAAATTTCCATCATCTTTTATAATTTTTTATCAATATCCGATATTTTTCGATATTTCCATGGAAATTTCTGTATTTTGAACTTTCGATATTTCCGTCAATATCGATTTTTTGAACCTTGCACTCTTCCTCAGATTCTCTGTCCTTATTCGTTAATTACCACGAAAGTAGACTAGAGATTGGTCTTCCTCTGGTACCAAACCTCTTGCTTATTATGTATTTTTTACGGTCAATGCCCTCCCCATCTGGCTAGAAAATTCCACGTTCATTCATTTTCTCTTCCCAAAATCTCTAATCTATTTCTGGGTTTTGCTCTTTGTTCTCAAATCTCAAATGGGTTGTAGGAATAGTGAAACAGAACCACCCGTTTCTCTTCTTTTATCCTTCTCTTTGTTGGTTTGATTTCATGCGCTTTGGTATATGCATGTGTCTCTCTAATGATGCTTAGAACTAGTGGTAATTCTTCGGTTTTAGAGTTGGGTTCTTTGGCATTGGTTGGAGAGGATGGTGATGGTGGAGGGAAAGGAGTTTTGGGTGGTCGGAGTGGAAGTTCTTGTAGAGGGATTGATAATTTGGAGCTTTGGGGAGTTGCTGTGAAGTGGGGTTCGGGGAAAACCGTCCTATTCAATCCTCGATTAGAAAATCTTCGTCCCCGCTCCATCTTTAAAAAAGAGGAAAAACTATGGGGATGGAATGGAAAATTTCCCGCAGGACGGGAACTGGATTTTAAAAATCGACCTCGCCTTCCATCCATCCCGTTGACATTCCTATGCATATCATAAAAGATGATCAGTAACTTTTTACTCACGTACTTGTTTAAACTCAAAATCAGATTTGATTTATGGTTGTTAGGCTTGGTCTGTGGGAGGGCTAAATTCAACTTTCCTAGAATTTAGGAACACTAACATGTTTGGTAAAATAGAACTTTTCGAATATTTTATAATTTTGGGTAGTTACACATCTGTTTTCAGAATTAAATAAAATGGAAATTTTAAAAATTTGATTATTTAATAATCATAACAAATAAAATTGAAATCCTAAAGTACCCTTAATCAATATAATCGTATTGTATTTATATTTTATTAAACAATTATATTTAAATTAAAACTCTCTTCAAAATATAAACTTAAATAAAAATTTTAATATATTTATTGTGATTTATTATATATTCTTAACAATATTTTTAAATTCAAATTTAGTATAAAAGAATATCATAACATATTGTATATAAATTATTATTTAAAAAATAATTTATATACATATATCTTGTCCATTTTAATAATTGTAATTTTAACGGCATTTTAATTTAACAAGTTATCAAACATTTATTGGCACCTTTTACACATTACAACATTTTTATTAAGAATAATGCTAATTGTTTACATAATTTTGGTAAACAATGAAGTGACAATATATAAATAGTTAATATATTATTGATGTCCTATAATCACGGGAGGAAAAATCAATTACATAATATTATGTCATTATTTTTCAAAATATTGGTAAACAAATTTGGTAAGTAAAGAGTTACTATTTTAGTAATATAAGTTATCGGACACTTAACTGATTATTTCTTTAACACAGCTATATTTGATTATTGGTTCAACACAACTACAGTTAATTATTATTATTATTTTTTAAAATCTAAGCAATATCAAATTAAAATTTACTATCTGGATTGTCTACAAATAGATGCGAGTATATTCTCATTTTGTTTTAAATGTACTTATTTTTTATAAGCTTATAACCTACTGTTCCTGGCATGAGCCTGAGTCAATATGGTTTTCCCCATTTATTTGTTTTTGTTTCCAATTTTTTTTAATAATAGCTGGAGATATAAGAATTCAAATTTATAATCATTGTTGAGGATATCTCATCCTTTTGGATTCTTTCTTCTTCTTTTTCCTTTTAAAAAGGAAGAAAAAAGAAAAAAAAGAAAAGAAAAATGAAAACCTCTCATCTTATTTTTAAGCCAAAGAGTTTCAAGCTTTTAGAAAAAGCATAATTTTTTTTCCTTGGGTAGATTTCTCTGTTAAAAGTGCTTTGATCACAAGAGATGAAACAAGAATCAAACCCAAAACAACCCAAAGAGGATTTGTTCTCCACTATCCAATTTTAAATCTAAACACCCGAAAAAGAAAAAAAGAAAAAAAGAAAAAAAATTATTTCTGTTCTTTCGTCAAATCAGATCCAGGTGTCAAGTGGATTTTATAGTTAATATCTGGTGAAGAATCTTGAGCTGCTGAATGGGGCTTTACATAAAATATAAAAAAATATATAAAAAATAAATAAAATTTCTAATGTCTGGATTGACCTGAACAATTCCATGGTTTCTAGGAGAGCAACCACTCTTTTATTTATTTATTTTTTACTAAAACCAGTATTTTTTATTTGTTTTGAATAATGCATGGTGGTCCAATATAATCAGCATAAAAATGCAGAGCCAGCAAATTCTTTAGTGGTGGATAATGGATTGAAATTTTTATTTGATGCCCTAATAATGGCTTTGATGGCCATTTTGCACTAAAACATAGAAATGTTGGAGAAAAAGTAGGCTTGTTTTTCTATTCTTTATTATTGCCTCTTTGAGGACCATCGTAGCAAAAACATTAAATTATTAGATGCTTGGAAAAATTTGGATGGCCCAGTTCTTCCAAAAATTACTACATCTAGATCTTCAAAAAAAAAAAAAAATAATATCTGTTGCTAATCAATTTTATTTTTCGTACCCCACACTTCATATAACCACATAATATAAATTGAGAACCATGTTTTTGAAAACTATCAGTCAAATCTGTAATGGACAAGCATATAACCGCATGATATAAATTAAGAACCATGTTTTTGAAAACTATCAATCAAATCTGTAATGGACAGCTTGTTAAATGACAAGTCGAAAGAGTTATACTTCAACTATTAATGATTTAAGTCTTGTTTCTTATTGCATGTTGATAGATAATTCTTAGAGGATCATATATTGGAATTGGCTCAAATAAAATACACTTTATTATTTTTTCATAGTTTTTAGAATTATATATATATATATATATAGATCTATATAAATAAAGGGAATATTATATCAGACCCTCAAGATTTTTATTAATTGCAATATAATTCTTTAGGTTTTGAAAATTATAATTAGTATTATTAAAGAGATGTAAATAATAGTATTTCAAAGAGTGTGAATGAAACAATGAAGAGAATAGATGATAACTTTTTGAAATCTAAAAAAAAATTAATGATATTTCTAAAACTAATGAAATTGAATTGTATTTAAATCAAACCTTGAAGGATGTGAATGAAATTAACCCTATATATATATATATATATATTATCGTTTACAATCATTCTCTTCTTTTAGTATTTCGAACTCAAGGTCTTATATATTGACTAGGCCAACCTCATTTGACCATCAAATTTCCATTTAAATGATAAGGTTTATCGTAATTGAAAATCGAATAAGAAAGATAAAAATAAAAAAAATAAAGTGCACCTTACTTGAGTTTGACCACAAAATTTTCCATTTAAATGATAAGATGCAAACTAGTTCAATTGAGAAATTTAATGTTCATGAAAGGTCCTTACTTTACTCTTGCTATATATGAGTAACACTCATCTCAGATGGACCTGGACGTTTAGCAACAAGACTTTTTTTAATCAACTTTTGTATCACTTCAAATTTTAAAATTTTAAAAAATAAATTTGGTGGTCGAATATGAATTTAATAAATACTAAAATATTTTTTTGGGTTAAGTGAATGTTATATGAACCCAGAGAATCATTAATAAATTTTTAGATTTCAGTTTCAAAATCGCAATGTTTGAAGTAATTAAAGGATTGATAAAAGAAACCTTAATGCTAAATACACAAATTCGGTATGATATAATAAAGAAGCCTTAATGCTAAATATGCAAAGTCGGTATGATATAAACTTGAATATATATATACAACAAGTAATACTATAAGCACCATTTAGTTGGCTAATATATTTACCAAACATATAAATGTCACTATTTGATTGGTTAACATATTAATATAATATATAATTGGATAAGTACACACTTAAAGTAATAAATGTTTTTAAATATAAGCCAATTCAATAATGACATGTGTATTCTTGATAGATATCTAAGAAAATTAGATGATGCTTATAGTATTATTCACATACAACAAGTCTTTTATGAAGTCCTAAATATTAATGTCTGTAATCTCAAGTTCTCAACTATTAAATTTGATGGGTTTGTTTAATTGGATAGAACCTATGTTTTAAAATTAATCTAAAGGTTCATTTTATAGGTTTTTAGAATCAGCAATGCTACACAGACCAAAATATTTACTAAGTTTATTTACCCAGTTACACATATTAACATACTGTTGATAGATATCTGAGTAAATTAGATGATGCTTATAGTATTATTCACATACAACAAGTCTTTTATGAAGTCCTAAATATTAAGGTCTATAATATCAAGTTCTCAACTATTGGATTTGATGGATTTGTTTAATTGGATAGAACCTATGTTTTAAAATCAATTTAAAGGTTCATTTTATAGGTTTTTAGAATTACCAATACTACACACACCAAAATATTAACTAGGTTTATTTACCCAGTTACACATATTAAAATATTATTGGTTGATATCCATATAATATATATAAATAGAATAGTATGTACCACATGTCATCCTTATATTCTTTCAATTTCCTTCTAAAATCATTAATGAAAAAAGAAAAAATCACCTTTTTTTTATTATTTATGATGCTATCAAAATATTAATTAATACCAAATAGAGAACAGCTATTTAAAAGTATAAATTTTTTTACCTTTTATTGGTTATATTAAAAAATATATATTTTTATTATTATAATATTATATAATTGATTAAAAGAGTATGAAGTTTTTTACCTTTTATAGATGTATCCAAAAATATATAAAATCTATTATTATAAAATAATAATAATAATAATAATGATAAATATAATTAAATTATATTACAATAATTTAATATAGAAAAATTAATTATTTACAAGAAATCAAATAATACATTTGAATTTCATAAATGAAAAATATTTTATAAATACATTTAAATTTGAATTAAATAATATAAATACATTTAAATTTGAATTTGAATTCCATAAATGGAAAAAAAATAAATAGGCAAATATTTTTTAATTTGAATTCCATAAACAAGTTATAATAATAATAATAATTAAGTTATAATAATATTAATAAATATTATTAAATTATATTACAAGGATTTAATATAGGAAAATTAATTATTTATAAGGAATCAAATAATAAATTTGAATTTGAATTTAAATTTCATAGATGGAAAAAAATAAATAGGTAAACTTTTTTTAATTTGAATTCCATAAATAACTTATAATAATAATAATAATAATATTAAAGTTAATAATTAAGTTATAATAATCATAATAATAATAATAATAATAATAATAATAACAATAATAATAAATATAATTATATTATATTATATAAATTTTAAAATAGCAAAATCAATCATTTATAATGAGTTAAATAATATATTTTAATTTAAATTTGAATTCCATAGATGCAAAATATTATATAAATACATTTAAATTTGAATTAAATTATATAAATATATTTACATTTAATTTTAAATTTTGTAGAAAGAAAAAAATAAATAGGTAATTGTTTTTAATTTAAATTCTATAAATACGTTATAATAACAACAACAACAACAACAACAACAACAACAATAATAATAATAATAAATATGGTTACATTATATTATAATGATTTAATATAAGAAAATTAATTATTTGTAAGGAATCAAATAATACATCTAAATTTGAATTTGAATTTTATAGAGAAAAAATATTATATAAATATATTTGAATTTGAATTTAAATTCTATAGATAAAACAATAAATTGGTAAATATTTTTCAATTTGAATTCCATAATAAGTTATAACAATAATAATAATAATAATAATAATAAATATGATTAAATTATATTATAACGATTTAATATAGAAAAATTAATAATTTGCCAGGAATCAAAAAAATATATTTCAATTTGAATTGGAATTCCATAGATGAAAAAAAATAAATAGATAAATATTTTTTAATTTAAATTCTGTAAATAATAATCATGATAATAATAATAATAATAATAATAATAATAAAGTTGTAATAATCATAATAATAACAATAACTATAATAATAAATATAATTAAACTATACTATGAGGATTTAATATGGGAGAATTACTTATTTGCAAAAAATCAAATAATACATTCGAATTTGAGTTTGAATTTTATAGATGGAAAATATTATATAAATACATAAATAGAAAAAATAAATAGGTAAATATTTTTTAATTTGAATTTCATAAATAAATTATCTTATAAGGTAAAAATATATTTATAGGATAAATAATAATAATAATAATAATAATAATAATAATAAATTATATTACAAGGATTTAATATAGAGAAATTAATTATTTGTAAGGAATCAAATAATATATTTAAATTTGAATTTAAATTTTATAGATGAAAAAAATTAAATAAGTATGAAAATGGTATGTATATGAGAAAAACTAGATAGGTAAAT
Source organism: Ziziphus jujuba (assembly GCF_031755915.1). Taxonomy (NCBI): domain Eukaryota; kingdom Viridiplantae; phylum Streptophyta; class Magnoliopsida; order Rosales; family Rhamnaceae; genus Ziziphus; species Ziziphus jujuba. Next base: position 11,480,512 of record NC_083390.1, read on the forward strand.
ACTTTTGAATTTAAATTTCATAATTGAATAATATTATATATAGAGGTCAAACTTTTAATTCTTGATAAATTTTTATGATATAGATTGAACAAAAAAATTAAGATCTAAATGTACTTAGTAACAATAAAATTTTTAAATAACTTTTAAATATGGTTGGATAGGTTGATATTATCAACCAAATTAATACTAACAAAGCGCATTGAATTTTCAAAGTTTGAGTTCTAAGATTTTGGAAGATTCCAAGCTTTGATGATAAATTATATATTAGTAGTGTTGAAATGATTTTAATGAACGAATAAGTTTTATTTTTTTTTAAAAAAAAATTTTGTTATATATTATTATTATAATTATTATTTGTTTCAATTTATTTAATTTCTATTTATTCTTAATTTGTTGTTTTAGATTATTTTTTATAACAAATAATATATATATTATAATTTAAAATTTTGTATGTAAATGTGTATGTAATATATAATAATATTAAAACTTAAATATTATTATTTAATTATTATTTATGATATTATATATATTATTTATATTATATATAAAAGTAAGATAGTCAGAAATTTTTTTTTTCCATATGTCATCGTTAAATTTGACTATAATTAATTATTATAGATTATTTTTGAAATCATATATTATGATTATATATACTGTGCATCGTATAGAAATTAATGCTAATGAACAAGTGAATACTTAAATGAAAAAGTGAATTAAAAAAAAAAAATTTAATATTACTATATAATCCGCCAGTTCATTTGATAATAAAATTGGTAAATACTTTAGTAACTTTAGCAATCATTGTTTTAGAATAATATTTTTAGATCTACCTAAAAATATATTGATTTTATATATATAGTAATGATCTAATGGATTACCTAGTTCGTTTTAATATTAGTTTTTTAAAGTTGAGCTTGATAAATAATATATGATAATAATAATTTATAGTATTTATTTTTATTTTTATATTTTAATACCTAAAAACTTAACAATGAAAAGTAAATCTTTTAACTGTAATTCATTAAATTGTTATATAATATATAAAAAAATTAAAATTTTCTTTTTTACATTTTTATTTTTATTCTCATTTAATGTTGTGTCATACTAATACCATACTCTACAAGATAAATTAGATAACATATTAATCTAAAATTATATATATATATATAAACTATTTAGGCATCCATCCTTTAGATTCTCTGTGATTTACCAGGGAAAAGCTGTCACCAAAAAGCATGTAATGCATTCGAGGTTTTTTTTTTTTTTTTTTTTTTTCCCTTCTTTTTTTGGGCGGGGTGGGTGGGGTGTGGGGGGGCGTGTCTCTTAAGATCTTAAAAAGATATGATTAGTTAGTGCCAATAAATCATAATACTGTATGGAACATAGTAACTGTATATCCAACCCTTTGAGATTCTTGAAAGGAAATAAATAACTAGTGATGTTGACATGAACGATTTGGAACCATTGAATATATAAATAGTGAAAAAATATTTTTAAGAAATATCAACCTAGCTATGGGTTGAGCATATTATTTGAGCATTTGATATGCTACTTTTCTTTTCTTATGTTCTTTTTTAGTATTTTTAATATTCTTCATGCTAAAGGGAAATGTTAGATGGGTTTTCTATTTGTAATTTGGTAAAAAAATTGTAAAATTAATTGACCGTCAGCCATCCTAACTTATTGGAACACGCCACTCTAAAAGATTAACCGAACCTTTTATAAATGTTCTCTCTAATCGATGATATAAATATATTTGTTATGATTTTTCATTTCTTCGTGCTAAATGAAGAAATTGCTTTAATAGTATAAATATATATTACATAGACCACTTATTTTCATTAGGCCATTTGACAAAAATAAGCTAACAAAAATTTACAAAGGGATAGTTTAGTGATTAAATTATTATTCTTTTGAAACAAAGATCACTTCCAATTTTTCATCCCTAAAATAATAATAATATCATCGTTTGTTTCCTTCATTTTAAGTACTAAAAGTAACAATAGCAACAATAATAACAGTAATAATAATAATAATAGTGAAAATTTGTGCCAACATTTTATAAAATAAATGGAAATAGGTTTGTTGAATGTATGGCATGTTTATATTGTGGGGTTCAGTCATTCAAAGTCTTTTGTTATTATCTTAAAATTATGGTTTTGATTGGCGGTCCATGTTTTGATTGAGTTCTGTCAGAAACACTAACAAAGAAAATAAAAGATAGAAGCAAATAATAATAATAATGGATATCTAGTATCTTAAATTTTAAGTTATTGATAACAATTTCATTGTTGTTTTTTAAGTCTGTACTGGGTTACATCAATGACATATCCTAAGATAAAACTCTTTCTCAGAGGTACCATGTTGCAATGATACTGCAATGAAACCTCCATTTTTATTTTTCCTTGTTCTTTTTTTCAGCAAAAAAGTTTTTATTTTAGACATATACTGTTTAATCAATCTTACTGAATATTAAATGGTCAAATTATGATAAAAAAAAAGTTTTAAGGATTAATTCAAACATGAGATGAAAGTTTGAGGATATTATTTTATAATTTTTCCTAAATATATGTGTATGTTTAATAGTTGTTCCTCTCCTACTCTCTCTGGAATTTTTTTTTTTTTTCTGGAGTATAATTAAAAGTTGAGAATTTGTCAAGTACAATTATGTCATTTGGATAAGAGGTACAAAGTTTTCTATATTGTCTGGACTATTATTATTTATTTATTTTTTTACATATAACTTTGTTTATAATTTATTTACCAAAAAAAAACTTTGTTTAAATTAATTTTATTATTTTTTGAAAATGGTTAATTTAAAAAAGCTATTAAATTAAAATTGTACGATTGAAGTAATCCAAAAAATATAGAATAAGTCAAAGGGTATTGTTGGTAAAATAACTCAAAAAGGTATTGCAAGGGATACTTGAAGCCAAAATTGCAAAAGGACCGTTTTTCTCACATTATACAATTTGTTAGGCATATTACATTCTATATATGGCATATTAAAACTTATTTTTACCGCCTAAACTAACAAGTTATGTCTATTTTATCTTCAATGTTTTAAAATAAACCTAATTATACTAAAAAGAAATTTCCTAAAAATTCCCAAGGAATTTGACATGGACAAATACTTGTCTTTTTTTTTTGTTTAGGTTTATAGTTTGAAGAAATAGACATAAACTGAAAATAAGAGTTTGCATGTGTTCTTTTGCAAACCAATTCTCTATGTTTGGATTCATTCGTTGCTGGATTTATTCATTGGTTCAGGTTTAAGGTTTTTAAAAAATAAAAAAAGAAAAAAAAAGAAAAAAAAACACAGATCAAAAACAAAAAGCTGTAAGTGTTCTAAAACAATTCGCTTGTTTGGGTTCATTTGTTGTTGGATGAGTTCATTGATTTACATTTAGGGTTCGAAGAAACAAACACAGATTGTGTACAAATAACTTATATGATAGTGGTCCACTTGTATATATCAGATAACACACAATAATCCAGTTTATATAATTCACATTTATGTTTTCGTCATTTTTAATAGTGATACGAACCTAGGACGACCTGCTCCTAAACCCGTATTATATTAGCCCGGATTTGAATTAAGTTCAAGTTCTAATGGAATTGACCTCAACCCCTAACCAACCTGTGGTTAGAATCCTTGGTATAATGTAGACGCCACAATAGGGGATGGATAACCTATTGATAAGTCAAGCTAAAACAACCAATTCTCTAATGGTGTTTTAGGTGTTCTCAAAGAACAAAGAGATAATTAATCTCACTAGTATTTTCTCAATCAAATCAAAGTTTTTTCTTATTGATAACTAAGCCTTTAAATAGGCTACAAAGCCAGGAAATAAAACCCTAGAACATAAAGAAAACCAGCCACCACACGTAAAGAAACCTAGTTGGCTGAAACTATACTTCCTTTCCTAATCTAAGTTTGATTAATTAATTCCTTTATATTAAATTAGGAATTAATTAATTTACAATGGAAAGAATAAAATAAAAACCTTCCTAAAGTTATTTTTCCAGAAAATAAATAAATAAAAGCCACAAAGTAATGGTAGTTTCCTAAAACAAAAAGTAAAAACAAATTAGAAAACTAAAAATGCTAGCCTTTTTGATCAAGTTGACTTTGATTAATCTTTGAACTCTTTGAGATTCAAATCAGCTTCTAGATTCTTTTTAGATGCCAAATAAGCTGAATATGAAGTCCCACACGTTGCCCATGCTTGGAAAAATAAGAAAAGGCTAATACAGTAAAATACAGTAAAGCCAGCAAGCAATACAGCAAATTCGGCCAAATTGTTGAAGCTGTCCGTACAAGCCCTTTTTGATTGCATTTGAGGCTGCTTTAACTTGATTCCATGACCTCTTAGGCATATGTATTGAACCCATAAATTATTGGAACCATTTCATGCTTCTCGGACTCCAAAAATGTACCAAAACTGTCACCCGGGTCCGTATTGGCTTCCACCACTTGAATGCTTACAATAGGCTTTGTATCTTCAAGTATGGACAAGCTCTATTGAGATTGATTACCCCCTGTATAAATACTCCCAGGTTGTCCTTAAATCTCTTAATTTGAGCTCTTGTGATTGGCCTAGTCTTCATCCGTGTCGAGTAAGCACCCAAGTGGGTTATCGGTGGAGCGGGCTTGGGCGGAATCACATCATTCCCCTCCTCTTGAAAAGGATTTGTCCTCAAATCAAGATCATCACCTGCAGAAAAGGAGTTAGATCAGCAACATTAAATGCAGCACTCATGTTATACTCACCCGGTCAATCAAGCTTGTAGACATTCTTGTTATTCGGCTCCAAAACTTGAAAAAGTCCATCCATAGGCGGCATGAGCTTTGACTTTCTTTGTTTAGGAAACCTTTCCTTTCGTAAGTGCAACCAAATCAACTCTCCTGGGTCAAACACTATTACAAAAAAATCTAGAAATACATGCTCATTATGGTAAAAATTACACTTTTTAAAGTTAGCAATCAATATTTTCCAAATTTTCAAATTACCACTAAGTAAAACTCTCAACAATGCAGATAAAGTTCTATGCAATAAAGACATCTTTAAATAAGTATCTTTAAAAATTCATGGTTAGCAATGATTTCTTATTCATAATTACTTTATTAACATCACCAAAGCTAAGATAAAAATTTATATTCTTCCTTTCTTGTCTTCCTTTTCCTTTCTCACTCAATGCCATCTCACCTTCCTCACTCTCGGCTTTTGCACCAAATTTTTCACTCTTGGTTTTATTAAAATCTTTCCACACAACCGGAGTATTAGAAGACTTACCTTGGATAGCAAGCTCACCTTTTCCCTCTTGATTGGATGGTAGTCCACTTGGAATTTCATTTGGGAAGACATCTCCAAATTCCTTCAAAAGAGAAATCATTGAACTTGGCAATTCAAGTTCTTCAAAGTTAGTTTGATCATTAAAATAATTTTCTTTATAAATCATGACCAGCAAAGGTTTCTTACACTCAATAACCTTATTAATATCCCCTAAACTCAAATAAAAGTTGCTACTTGACCTTTCTTTTCTTTCTTTTTCGTTTTCTCTCTCGGATTGGTGCAAACCTTCGGATTTCCCTTCCTTCTCCAAGCTCTCGGGTTTGCCACTTTCTTTCCCCTCTCTTTCAGTTTTTCCTTGATCTTTCCACTCAATATGAGTCTTAGAAACCTTACTTTGATTAGTAACCTCATTCTTACCTTCTTGAAAGGATGGTGAAGTTGTTGGTGCCATACTTGCTTTTTCCTTGAGCTTTTCGGCTTCTCTCATTTGTTGCATTTGTAATTGGTCTTTGTAAACCTCTTTAGGAGATAATGGTTCCAGCTTAACCTTCTTCCCTTTAAACCTAAAAACAATACTATTTTCTCGACCAAAATGAGTAGCATCTTTATCAAATTGCCCTGGTCTACCTAATAGTATATGTCCAGCAATCATGGGTACAATATCACATAAAACTACATCCTCATATCTACCTATATTAAATTTTACTTTGGCTTGTTTATTCACTTTTATTTCACCACTATCATTAAGCCATTGTAATCTATAAGGTTCTGGATGTTTAATAGTTATTAAGCCTAATTTATCAACTACAATGTTACTAATTACATTTGTACAACTTCCACTATCAATAATCATACTACAAATCTTACCTTGAATTTCACATCGGGTGTGGAAGATGTTCTCTCTTTGAATTTCATCCTCATCTTTGTATGCAGCAAGTACTCTCCTAGAAAGCAAGTTTAATTCAGCATTGGATGCTTGCAAGGTTTCGGGTTCATCCTCCAAGTCCTCCTCCTCTTGCTTGGCTTCATCCTCACTTTCTTCACTTTCTGATTCTAGCTCGTCATTGCCCTTTAACACCATGATTCTTCTATTCGGGCATTGGCTAGCAATGTGTCCTCCTCCCTGGCACTTAAAACACACAACATCATGAGTTCTAAAAGGTTTAGGATCTAATTTTACCTCATTCTTTGGTGCTTGGACAGATTTGATTCTAGTCTCCTTCCTTGGCCAGTTTGAACTTTCTTCTTTGACTTTCGGCTTTAGCTTGCTTTCATAGATGGGATTGTTCCTCCAGCCACTTGAATTGGACCTTCCACTATTGGAAACACCTCCAAACCATGATCTTACACCCTTCCTCTTGAATTGATGCTCTAATTTAATAGCCACATGCAACATCTCCTCCAATTCCACATATTGTTGCAATTCTAGTTGATTGGCTATTTCACGATTCAAACCACCAAGAAACCTTGCCATGGTTGCTTCCCTATCTTCATTCAAGTTCAATCTCATCATAAGCATCTCCATCTCCTTGAAATAATCCTCCACGGATCCATGTCCTTGAGATAAAGATTGAAGTCTTTGATGCAGCAACCTATGATAGTGTGATGGTACGAATCGCTTCCGCATGGCTCCTTTCATTTGTCACCATGTAGTAATCAAGTCATCACCAACTCTCCTTCGGGTGTTTTGCTCATTGCTCCACCATTGGAGTGCATAATGGCCAAACTCCATTGCTGCCAATTTCACCTTCTTAGCCTCTGAATAATTATGGCGGTCAAATATCATCTCCATCTTTTCTTCCCACTCCAAATATGCTTTGGGGTCACTTTTTCCCATGAATGGTGGGATGTTGATCATGATTTGCTAAGATTGTAATCTGTTTCTTCTCTCCTATATCTTCCATGGCCAGCTCTATCTTGGACAGCAAAAGTTTTGTTCATACCTTCCTCAAAGTCTCCACCGAATGGCTCCTCATTAAATTCCTCTCTCGGTCTCTCGCGACCTCCTCGTCCTCGGCCTCTTCCTCCATGGAATTCTTGCCTATTTCTTGTATTCAAAATTCCTTGGGAAACTTCTAGCCTTCCCATCCTTTGATTCACATGCTCAACTTGAGCACTAACCCGCTGTATTGACTCCAAAACAGCTTTCATGTCCACTTGGTCTCCACTCCCGGTAGCTCAGGCATCGCCATGGAATGCTACGGACTCCTCCTCATTGATCCTCAAGGGTGGCTCCCCTCTCCTCATTCTTGATTCTGTCATGTTAGTATAATAATGCAATAGAAATAAAATATGACCTTACAATTTCACTCCCTTACGTGTTTCACTCAAATGAGAACTCGACACATGTGTTTGCACACTTGTTTCGGCTTTTTACCCTATTTTAAGCTCAACACTCTTGCCTTTTTCCACTCAATGAATTATCTCAAAGTTCTAATTAAAACACCCACAAAACAGCAATTAGATCACTAGTATGTTTTAATTAAACTTATCAACAAAACAGAAGCAAAAAGTAGGCAATACCGAAAGAATCCAACAAATCCTAATTTTTCGGCTTTCTAGACAAGAAAAAAACAAAATAATGGGAAAACGTTGGAATTTTTGAAAACTGCACCAGATGGTAGTAGATTATGAGTTCAAGAATAAAATTCCAGAAAAAGAAATTCAAATACGAACAAGAATCAAAGAGAACAAAATTATAGAAAAGTGTTGGTTGTTGTTCTTGTAATTCAAGTTTTGTATCAATTCCTTTATCTAATTTTAATCCAAATAATTTAAGCACCCAAAATCCAAATATCCAGCAGCAAAAATAATTCTCCAGCAACTCAAATATTGAATAAATAATCAAAAACCAGCAGCTCCAACAAATTTCCAGCAAACAAATCGAACTCCAACAAACTGAAATATATTTTTTTTTTATTCGACTTTACCTTTTTTTTTTTTTTTTTTTTTTCACTCACAGAACATAAACAACTGCAGTAGCAAGAATAATTACCAAAATTGCAATTCCAACTCCAAAACAAACACCAAACCCGTGACCTCCAAATAAACAAAATGTGCAGTTTTTTTTTTTTTTTTAAATGTTGCTGCAAACTTCTTTTTTTTTTTTTTTGAATATATGAATGCAAATATTTAAGACTAAAACAGCAAAGGAAAAAAAAAATTATCAAGAACAATGATAAAAGACAACCAACAAATTAGGAAACAAAAATATGATAAAACTAGGAAACCTAATTCAACTAGGAATGAATTTTTTTTTTTTTTTTTAAGATGTAGAACGTGTAGGGGATGGATGCAACCTTAACCTAATGCTAAAATTGCAGATTAACACAAAAATGAATAAAACAAATAAAGATAGATCAAACCTGAACAGAATTTAGCTCTGATACCAAATGATACGAACCTAGGACGACCTGCTCCTAAACCCGTATTATATTAGCCCGGATCTGAATTAAGTTCAAGTTCTAATGGAATTGACCTCAACCCTAACCAACCTGTGGTTAGAAACCTTTGTATAATGTAGACGCCACAATAGGGGATGGAAAACCTATTGATAAGTCAAGCTAAAACAACCAATTCTCTAATGGTGTTTTAGGTGTTCTCAAAGAACAAAGAGATAATTAATCTCACTAGTATTTTCTCAATCAAATCAAAGTTTTTTCTTATTGATAACTAAGCCTTTAAATAGGCTACAAAGCTAGGAAATAAAACCCTAGAACATAAAGAAAACCAGCCACCACACATAAAGAAACCTAGTTGGCTGAAACTATACTTCCTTTCCTAATCTAAGTTTGATTAATTAATTCCTTTATATTAAATTAGGAATTAATTAATTTACAATGGAAAGAATAAAATAAAAACCTTCCTAAAGTTATTTTTCCAGAAAATAAATAAATAAAAGCCACAAAGTAATGGTAGTTTCCTAAAACAAAAAGTAAAAACAAATTAGGAAACTAAAAATGCTAGCCTTTTTGATCAAGTTGACTTTGATTAATCTTTGAACTCTTTGAGATTCAAATCAGCTTCTAGATTCTTTTTAGATGCCAAATAAGCTGAATATGAAGTCCCACACGTTGCCCATGCTTGGAAAAATAAGAAAAGGCTAATACAGTAAAATACAGTAAAGCCAGCAAGCAATACAGCAAATTCGGCCAAATTGTTGAAGCTGTCCGTACAAGCCCTTTTTGATTGCATTTGAGGCTGCTTTAACTTGATTCCATGACCTCTTAGGCATATGTATTGAACCCATAAATTATTGGAACCATTTCATGCTTCTCGGACTCCAAAAATGTACCAAAACTGTCACCCGGGTCCATATCGGCTTCCACCACTTGAATGCTTACAATAGGCTTTGTATCTTCAAGTATGGACAAGCTCTATTGAGATTGATTACCCCCTGTATAAATACTCCCAGGTTGTCCTTAAATCTCTTAATTTGAGCTCTTGTGATTGGCCTAGTCTTCATCCGTGTCGAGTAAGCACCCAAGTGGGTTATCGGTGGAGCGGGCTTGGGCGGAATCACATCAAATAGTGTAGTATCCATAACATACAGTCATCTTTTTTATACATCCTAGACCTATGTTTTCATTAGTCATTAAGAGTGTTATAGTATTATGTAACTTGGATGATATTAGTTTGTTTGATATTTGTTTACTAGATAACATACATTCATTCAGTTTATACAACTTGGACTTACCGTAAGGTAAGTACCAATACTAATATTGCACATCGATAATGTTGATGATATTTCAGATTGCATATATTGGATAGTAAACCACATTGGTGTATACATATTGAATAATTGTTGAGGAAAACTATTTCATATGAATAGATAGGAATAGGATAACACAGATAGATGAAGAGCACGAGTAAATAGAAACCGATTTTGAGAAAATCTCTCACAAAAAATAATGAAATAGAGAAATACTTACATTCTCAATATTAAAAGGAATGATTTGTCAATTTTTTTCATCTATTTTGTCATATTCATAATTAAACTTTATTGTTAGGGTTTATAATTTTTTCCTAAATTGTGAAAGTGATGAGTGTATGTGTAGTGTATCTAATATTTAATTAATTTTTTTAGGTGATTAGGAATATTTCTAATATTTTATTAATGGATATTATTGAAATATTAAAAATCCATTAAGCGTGTAGTATGTTTAACAAACTTTGTACTATGAATAGAGCTATCCATTTCAAGGTACAGTAGTTTAAAGCTAAAGTGTAACTACTCTTTTAAAAAACAAGATAGGGTTAATTTTATCTGGACTTTTTTCTATTTTGATCAATAGAAGGGTGTCATCAAAGAATAGCATGCTTCTTTTACTTTCTAAGTATAATTTTGATGTTATGTTTTAAAACTGATTCTCTAGGTTTTAAAAAATTATTTCTCTTTTTATTTTTGGGATATTGATGTTAATATATCTTGAGTTATACATATTTTGGCATTTTGCACACCAAATATCTATATCTATATATATATATATATATATTTTATGGTATTGTGCACCCGGAACTTTATTTTTCTTTGCACCTAGCAGCCTCCTCCTTTTTTCTGTTAACTTTCTAACAAATTTGGATCACATGAGGCAAAAAGGAAGGTGCAAAGTGCAATTTTATTTAGTTTAGGATGTAAAAATGCAAAAAAAAATTTAAATAGAAAGAATTAATGAAAAATTACTTAACCTTTTCGTTAAAAAGAATTATTATTCTTTTAATAATTTAATAACTAAACTTTTTCATTAAAAAGGATTATTATTCTTTTAATAATTTAATAAAGTTTAAAAAGGAATGCAAATATCATTTTTGAAGAAACAAGAAAATGACAATATGTAAATATTATAGAGGTTAAAAAAATAAACACTCATTAAAAAAACAGCAATCTAAGTAGTATAAAATCTTAAAAAAACTTTGAAAGATTATTTTTATAAAATATGTTATTTTACTTATTTCATGCATTTTTTATATTCGTACTTATTAAAAGTTACTTTTAATATTTTCTAACATTTATTTTTTTTATAAATTTTACTTTTTCAAAAAAATGATTTTTTAATACTTGTTCAAATTTTTTATTAGTATTTATGTTTATGTATTTCTATTTTATTTTTTTAAAAAATTAAATAATAATTTGTACATATTATAAAGATTATAAAAAATAATAACATAAAGACCCATAAAAAGCAATATGGTATTTATAAAGTCTACGAAACATGGAAAATTATTACTATAAAATATATTATTTTATTTATTACACGTATTTTTTATATTTATATTTATTATTTAAGAAAAAATATACTTATAAGATTTTCTAATATGTATTTTTATTATAAAAAATTACTTTTACCAAATTTTTTTTTATTGGTCTTTATTATTATTATTTTTTAAAGGATATCTGTTATACGTCAAGATTTTGAATTTTTATTTTTGAAATATCACATTTTATTTATTTTTATTTTTTTACAATTTCTTTAAAATATAATAGTATTATTTAATGAATTTTTTATTTCGAATTTTTTTTATTTTTTTATACAAAATTGTAATTTGCATCATCATTTTTTGCCTTATGTGCCAGATACGTGTCAAGTCTATGAAAAAATGAATAAAAAAAATTATGAAGTTGTAAAGTGCAAAAAAAATGAAGTTTAGTATGTATAATATTAGAAAAATTATTTAGGATGTAAAGTATTAGAATGTATTGGTACCAATATTTTTTATTTTATTAAAAGATGATATGTTGAGAGACTACGTGTATTAAGTAGAGATTTTGACTTTTAACTTAAAAACGTCTCAAATTTTGAATGTGGGTTTGGATGAAAATGCTAAAGAATTTGTGGGTCCATTGACAAAGTCATAAAAGACAGTAAAGTTTGCTTGTTTTGAAGATTGAGATTGGTGAATTCAAGGTTTTTTGGAAGTTGTAGTGTTAATAAAAACAGATTTTCTTCTAGTTTCTAGTTAATTAGAGGTTTTCTGGTCCATTCTCTTTGCTTCATTTTTAGAAGGACACGTACTAGTTGTTTGGCTATGTAATTAGAAGGTAACTTTTTAGTTTCAAAAGCCTTTTTTTTTTTTTTTGGCATCATATATGGACAAGATATTATTTTCTAGAAGTACGAATTATAGTTTTCGCATTATCTTCATTTAGTCGAATTCTTTGTTTTATGATTAAATAAAAATTGTTCTAGATCAAGCATTAATGATTCAACTTGGAAACCGCCATCCCATATTCTAAAAAAGGAAAGAAATGAAATGGTAGAATCTTTGCAGCTGAGAAATAGATTGAAAGTGGTAAAATGTGTAAACAATAAGCCTCTCTCTTCTGTAAAGACGATTCTGCATTTAGGTTCATGTTAACCCTGTTGTCTACATCTGTGTGGTGTATGCTCTAAGGCCTTTCCAGGAAGAATGGAAGGAAGTCACAACTCTTTGGCATGTTCTACAGAACCGCAGTTGGAGCTAGTGGCAAATCAAGAAAGTGCTCTTCGATTATCTCACTTGAGATTAGTGGGCAAAGTGATGTCTATTAAACCCATTAAGAAGAATGTGGTCCAAAGCATAATACATTGAGTCTGATTCACAGATGAACAGGTGGGGGTCGAAACGATAAACATAAATATTTTCTAATTCTGTTTCATATCAGAGGCGGATAGGAACATAATTTGGAGGAAAAGATCATGGTTTATTAATGGATATCACCTGGTCTTAAGAGAATGGAAGTCGGAGTACTCTTTCGATGAAGTGAGTTTCAACTTGTCGACCTTTTGGGTCCAAATCCATGGCCTTCCACTTGAGTTCATGACAAGAGAATGCTTTAAGAATTGGAGGGCTCTTCCAAGAGATGTTTTAGTGTGAGCATTCCTCAAGGACCAATGTGGTAAGATTGAAATATATACGAATCCAGGTCGAGGTAGACATTTCTAAACTTCTGTTAATAGGCTTCTTTCATAAATCTGGACAAGGAAGAACTTGGATACCATTTGCTTATGACATTTCTAAACCTCTGTTAATAGGCTTCTTTCATAAATCTAGACAAGGAAGAACTTGGATACCATTTGCTTATGAATGACTTGCGGAATTCTGTTATGGTTGTGGGAAAGTTGGCCACACAAAGAATATGTGTTTTGATCAGACCACAGATGACCAATCCTCTTAAGGAGACTAGTTTGGCCCATGATTCTGAGCAGAGGCAGATGCATACACCATCGTAAAGGAAGCCAATTATTTGAAAAGGGTAGAAATTCCTAGAAAGGAGATTTTTGATACCTTTTTGAACAACGTTAACTTGGATGCCAAATCGAAAGTTACTTTGATGAAGGGCAAAGAAAAGATTTTGGCATTCCTTGAAATAGATAGTAGGGAGGAAGATGAGTCACGAGTTTGAACTCAAGTGGGACTTACGTAGATACTCAGGAGACAAAAATGGGGAAGGAACAGGAATAAATTAGAAAGAGACACGTGGATCCTTCTACAGGCCTTGCTGCTTAGCCTTCAAAGTATGATTTAACTTTTTAGAATAAGCTTTTATCAGGAGAATTAGAGAGAGGTTTTGAATTCCAAATTAAGGAGGTCCCTGTTCCTTTTAAATTTATTGTCGAAAAGAAAGAGGACAACCTTACGAGCCCAATCTAGGCCCAAGTCGCTGAGCCCACCATGTTAGAGAAATTGGAATTTCCATCTAGTAGGCCTGTCCACTCTCTTCCTAATCCTAAAGAACATACAATAGCAGGTAAAAGAAAAAGAGAAGCCTAAAGCCAATCTTCAAAGCCTCATTTTTTCAAAAGAAGGTTGGGAATCAGGCAGAAGGGTTCTAATGACTCAGTTGGTTTAGAGGTAGCTTCGTGTGTTATTTCAAATTCAGCTGAACCTTCCGTTGCAATGGAAGAAAATATAACTTTCACCACTTTGAAAGAGGACTATAAGCAAAACTCAAAGGAGCAGGTTTCAAAAACCAGAATTAAGGAGTTAGCGAGAGGAATAAAAATCTTAGATAACACTCATAGGAGTATGGCAGCAAAGGAAGACTACAGTTCAGATAGCTTCATGGCCGAGGAGGCGGGCCTCATCATGTTCCCCCTCCCCCCCAAGCACCATGAGTCTTGTTTTTTGGAACTGCCGAGGACTAGAAAGAGCCTTGGCAGTAAGAGGTTTGAAAAGTCTTGTTAAGAAATCTTCCTCATTAAAACCAAGATGGATGAAAAAGGAATTTTAAATTAGTAAAAGGCTGCCCTTTGATAAATTGTCAATAGTCAACGCAGATCGTAATGTTGGGGGTTTAGCACTTATGTGGAATTTTGATTTGGGATGGTTTGTAATTTATAAATCAAAGTGGATTATAGGAGTGTCAAATTCTCTTTCAAGCAGTGCAACCTGTAGCTGTTGGTTTTGCTATTGTTCAGCAGAGATCTACTAGAAAAAGCGAGTTAGAGGAAGTAGTCTGATCAGGGAGTGATATTTGGATGTGCATGGGGGACTTTAACGACGTGTTATGCTAGAAAGAAAAGCAAGGAGGAACGAAGGTGAACAACAAATCAAAATTTTTTCCTAAGGAACTTTATCGTAGAGTTGGGTGCTTTTAATCTTGGTTTCAATGGGATTCCATATACATGGTGCAACAAAAGATTGGGTAAGGCGGACATAAGGGAATGAATTGATAGAGTGGTCGTTAGCGCAGAGTGGAGGACCATGTTTAATCAAGCCGAAGTAAGCCACCTTCCTTCCGCTTGTTCCGATCATCTCCCAATTCAACTATCATTGAAACAAGATCATCCTTTCAACCATAGATCCTTTAGATTCTTAGAAGTTTGGACACGAGATCTCTCCTATGAGAAAGTGATAAAGAGGCTTTGATTTATAGCTCTTGGGATGGCCTTAGGATTCCCTTTTGCATGAGATTGTCCAACACAGCTAAAGCTTTGAGGACCTAGAATAGAGAAAGCTTTGGTTTTTGTTAGAACAGGATAAATGATCTTAAGTCCAACCTTCATCAGCTTTATAGTGTTGTCCCTACGGAGGAAAACTTAAAAGCGTGGCAGTCAATTTAATCCAAAATTCATGAATGGAGATTAAGATAAGAGCTTGTGTGGAGACAAAAATCTAGAGAAACTTGGCTCAAAGCAAGGGACTACAATTCCAAGATTTTTCATGCCTCAACAGTGGCCAACAGAAGGAAAAATCTTCTAACTGCCCTTAAAAATGACAATGGAGACTAGCTTGAGTCAAGAGTGGATATTGGAAATTTCTTGACAAAGAAGTTCTTAGATATTTTCAAAACGAAATAAACGGATTTTTGCGATCATTTGGGTGATAACATTTAAGGAGGAGTTGCTGAGTTAGACAATGCTTTGATTGACATCCCCCCATAGCAGATGAAATCTTCAAAATAGTCAAGAGCATGCATCGCATCAAAGCCCTTGGTCCTAGTGGGATGCCTGCTCTTTTCTTCCAATTGTACTGGAATACAGTGGGAGCCGATGTCATTAAAATAATTCAAAATGCTTTTCGCTCAGTCTTTATTCCAAGATCCATTAACAAAACCTTTATCGTGCTTATCCCAAAATCAAAGCATATCATCAGTTTCAACCACTTGAGACCAATAAGCATTTGTAATACAACCTACAATATCCTTTCAAAGATTATAGTAGGAGGAATCAGCCAAGTCTTGGACAAGATCATTTCTCCTTATCAAACAACCTTTATTCCTGGCCAATGGATTGGAGAAAACATAATTCTAGCAAAACAAAATATTACACACAATGAAGAGGCAGAGGAAAGGAAATTGGGTTGTTGGTTTTAAATTGGACATGCTAAAAGCGTACAACCGGGTGGATTGGGGAGTCATAACTAGAATTCTCTCAAAGTTTGGCTTTTTTTGTAAGCTAGTTGCTCTAGTCCTTGGCTGCATTTTTACTGAGTCTGTGGAGTTGCTTCTTAATGGCAGCATTTTTAGCAAGATGGATATAGAGAGAGATCCAAGACAAGGAGATCCCTTCTCCCTCTCTCTCTTCATCATCTATTCCGAATTATTTTCAAGGATGCTTTTGAAGTTGGAGAGTGAAGGGAAGATACACTGCATCAAGATTAGAAGAAGGAGCCCACCTATATCTCATCTTCTATTTGTAGACAATATCTTTTTGTTTTGTAGGGATAGCTTCAATGAGGTCAAGGAATTAAGGGATTGCATCAATTTATATTGTAGTTGGATAGAACAAAAGGTAAACACAAAAAATTTGGGTGCTTCTTCTCCGAGAACATTCAAGGAAAACTTAAGGTTGAGATTAAAAAGATAATGGAGCTAAACGAATTTCCAAAGGGAGCAAAATACCTGAGAAATCCAATGTTTATAGGAAGGAATCGCTCACAGGCCTTCGAAAACTTAAAAAAGAAAGGGAAATCAAAGCTCTCCAAGGTTGGAAAGCCAAGCTCCTATCTCAAGCTGGTAGATACACACTAATAAAATTAATTATCAGTGCCACCCGCTTGTATGCTATGGCTGCCTACAAACTCCCCACAAGTTGGTGTTGAGATTTGGAAAGTATGGCTAGCAATTTTTTGTGGGGAAATAACAAGGAAAGAAGATTTTTTAACCCTAATTTCCTGGTCAAAAATTTGTAGATCCAAATGCTTAGGTGGTTTGGTTATTAGAAGATTAAAGGACATGAACTTGGCAATATTGAGCAATTTAGGCTGGTCTTTAGCTATAAATTCAGACAAACTGTGGGTTAGAGCTACAAAGTCCAAGTACTTTCTAGGAAGTTCCTTCTTAAGATGCAACAAGAAAAAAGAAAGTTCCTGAACATGGAACAATATTCTCCTTACAAGGAAGATCATTCTTAACGGCCACTACTTCAGAGTCGGAAAAAGGGACTGTATTAACATTTGGGAGGACCTTTGGATCCCAAACAACTCAATTTCAAACCCACTCCTATTTCAGAGGAAGCTTAATGTGAATATGGTATGGTAAGTTCCCTTAAACTTTCGGATGGCAGTTGGAACATGATTAGACTTAATCAATTATTCAATAGAGCCACAGTAAAAAGTATTTGCAAAATTTCGTGCACCAATTCAACCTTGGAAGATAAGCTTATCTGGTTGGGTAATTCAAATGGGAGTTTTTCTGTCAAATCTGCTTTTACTATGGAATTTTGGGATAACTTTATGCCCAGCCTTTGGTGGAAATTCCTTTGGAACTTCAAACTTCATGATAGAATCAAATTCTTATTATGGAAGCTATCCAACTCTGGACTTCCCACAGCTTCAACTCTTATTTCTCGCAATATTGAAGTTAGCTTTCCAGAATGTTTGCATGGCTGCAGAGTAATTGAATCTGATTGTCATTTGTTTTTTCATTGTCAAGTTGCCAAAGCCTTATGGTTTGCAATGCCTTGGAGTATAAAATGGGACAATTTCGTAGACCTTCCTATTTTAGAAAAACTGAAACTCATAGAGAACCCAGTTGGAAAGATTCCCATCCACGTCAATGATAAAAAGGATTTCTTCATTTTTGCGACTCTTATTCTAGATCAGTTGTGGAAGTTGAGAAACAATATTATTCATGATAATAAGTGTTGTTCCCTTGAATCTATCATGGTAGAGTTGAATATCAGATTCAAAAAGATCAAAGAAATCATTATAGAAAATCGCTTTGAAGATGCAGCGATCGCTTACAAATTGGCATTTGGGTAAAAACCTCCAACACAATTTATTTAAATCAACTCCGACACTATTGCTAAAAATGGAGTTAGTATGATTGCTGTCACAACTAGAGACCAAAAGGGGGAAGTTCAAAAAATAAAAGTCTTTCAACTTCTTTCTGATATAGCTGAACTAGCTGAAGCTTATGAAGTGTTGCAGGGTATGACTATGGCGATTGAGGAAGGTTGGACAAAAGTGATTTGTGAAACTGATGCCAGAAATGTCATTCTCAAGCTCAACAACACTGTTTTCCCTAACATACATTGGTCCGTAGAAGGAATTATTGAAGAAGTCTTGGAGTTGAAAAGCAAGTTCAAGGAGGTTATTTTTAACTAGTCCCCCAGGGATGCAAACTTTCTAGCTCATTTTGTTTCTCAATGGTATCTTAAAATCAACATCACCAGTGGTATGTCTGCTCTAGATTTTCCTTCTATTTTCCACTGTTTGGTTACCCAAGAGAGTGGCACTTTTGCCAACCCCTTTTTGTAGGCTTCTGCCTTCTGGGGTCTTTTGGTTTATAAAACTATTCTATTCAGGAGAAAAAAAAAAAAAGCTTTTTTTGCGTCAATCTCCTATTTATACCCTTTGTTACATTTTTCCCCTCAAATTTTAAAATTGATGGTGTCACTCCCTATTCCCAAATAGTGCTCCATAAGAGCAAAATTTTATCCCTATTCACTTTTTTCATCATTTGTCATGTGAGCCACACATGGATAGTGGGTGAGCGACATAATATTGTTATTATTATTATTATTATTTTAAGAAAATAGTACCATTGTCTTCTTAACTGTGCTTGACATTGCAAATTGCTTTTCAAAGCGCTAAAAAAGTTTTGAAAAGCATCATAAAATTATTTTCAAGCCATAGAAAAGTTCAAAAAGTCCTGGAAAATTTAAGAGGACTCAAAAAACTTTAATAAGTTTGAGAAAATAAAATTTTCAAGCTCCATAATTAATTTTTGAAACCTCCTAAAATTTTTGCAAGCACCAAAAAAGTTTGAGAAGCATAAAAAAATTCTAGAGGTCCTAGAAATTTGTTTTATACGTCTGAAAACAATTTGAGAAATCTTAAAAGAAAATTTTAGTGCCATAAGAAAATATTGCGAGGCCCAAGAAAAATTTGATAATCTACAAAAAAATATTATTCAAAGCATTTTAAAGGTTTGACAATTTCCTATAAATTCTTTTTTTTTTTTTTTGAGATTTCTCGAACCTTTCAAATTTTCAAAACTTAATTTTAAGTCCTCTTAAATTTTTTGAGGTCTCTATTTTGTTTTTATGGCTTTGAAAAGTTTTTCTGAGGCTTATTGAATTGTTTTGGAGCTTCTGAAAATTTTCAAGAATTCAAAAAGAAATTTGGAACTTCTGGAATTTTTTAGGGGCTTCAAGTTTTGTAGGGCATTTCAAATTTGTCTTGAGCTTTAAATTTTTTTTTCTCGAACTTCTTATACTTTTATTGGGCTTTAAAAATTTTTTATGATACTTTTTGAATTATTCTAGGATTGTAAAGGTAATGTCAATTTGCAATTTACAAGTATCTCGAAGAGGGTATTGATGCAAATTCTTTTAATAAATTGATAATATTACTCCTCTCTCCACTATCCATGTGCAGCTCATGTGACACATAGTAGAGAAAATAAACAAAGTTAATATTTGTCCTTTATGGAATATGGTTTTGTGAATGACAGGAGGATGGCGATGCCAATTTTAACCCTTTTTTTTTTTTTTTTTTTTCTCACCTGATATTGGGGATGGAGCAAAATGCATTAGAGGTTATGGTTCAGGAGGTATTGGTCCAAAGATAAACTTTTTCAAAATTAGATACTGTTCTAAAAATAAATATAGGTGTTTGATAGGGATGTGTACGTTAACCTAAAAATCGACTAACTGAAATGAATCAAAAACCAAAAAAGTCAACCGTGGTCGGTTGGTTTACCAAGCCGAAAACAGTTGGGTAAATCATTAAAGATATTGGTTTAGAAGACCCATGATTAATTGAACAGATCAAATGATTTATTAAATATTTATAGTTATACATATTTATATATTTTAATATATATTTCATATATATGTATATATATATATGTTTTATAAATCGAAAAAATCAACCTGAAAACCACTGAAAATCCAAAAAACAGCTGGAAAAGGTATTTAAAAAAAAAAAAAACTGCAATTGTTCTT
This sequence comes from Ziziphus jujuba, assembly GCF_031755915.1. Taxonomy (NCBI): domain Eukaryota; kingdom Viridiplantae; phylum Streptophyta; class Magnoliopsida; order Rosales; family Rhamnaceae; genus Ziziphus; species Ziziphus jujuba. Next base: position 11,500,682 of record NC_083390.1, read on the forward strand.
AACTTTGTTGGTCTAAAATACCAAAACTGACCGATCAATTTTTGATTGGCTGTCAAAATTCGAAAAATATGACCGATCGACCAATTATTTTTTTTTTTCATCGATTGAAATTGACTGATGAATATCCCTATTATTCATCATTTATTTTTTAAAAATTTTTTAAGAAAACCAAAACAGAGGTCATGTTCCGTTGCTTGGTTTAAAAATACTTTTCAATTTTAGAAAATAGAAAATTATTTTCTAAAACAAATATAAGGTATTTGACAATTGTTTTTCAAAACGATTTTCAAAAATCAAAACAAAAATTAGGAAATAACATTTTTTGGTGTCATTTGATAACACGTTGTTTTCATTTTTGGTTTTATTCTGCTCAATTATATATAATTTGTTTATTTAAAATGTTTGTTAATACAAATTAGTGATTTTTAGAGTTCGTTAAACATTTCAAATAACTATGAATTCAAAAGTAAGAAGTAAAACACACACACACATGCACACATCAAATTCTGTTTGATTTGATTTTTTTTTTCTTAATTTTGTTACTATTAAGATTCCTAACAAACTCTAACCAATACCAACTAAAATTTGAAATAAGGTTATACATAATTAAATAAACCAATAAGTTAACAAATTACTAGGCTCGTACTTAGACCCAAGATCATAAATGTTATGTTAGTTTTTGTATGGTAGGAGTTTTTATGATTCAAACCGTTGAGTTGTAAGTATATTAATCTCAATTCATATCGGAGAATGACAAGTGAGTTTGAGACCTTATTTGATGATCATTAGGTGGTTAGGCACATACTTTTTCACACAGTATTTGTTTTTTTCCTAAAACAAGTTTAAATTTCACTGGTTTTCAAACTTTTACTTGGATTTATGTTTAGGGTATTGATACTGGTTTAAAATGGTTTTTACAAAGTTTTAGGAAGTCAAAATACCAAAGTTGAACTATGTTTGACTAGGTTTGACTTATTGTTTTGAACAATGTTGGTTGTTGTTTGAACAATGTACCAATCATGTGTCATTTGGAGGCTCATGGATTCATCATTTTTTGAACAATGGTCTACCATGTGCTGTTTTGTGACTCGTGGATCTACAATGGTTCAAATAATGCCTTATATTGTTCGAACAATTTTTTGTTTTGAAAAAAAAAACTTTAAATTTCACTCGAGAAAATTAGGGAGAAAAGGGTTAGAAACCTCCATAGTCAACCATAGCTAGAATCTTACTATTTTAGAGTTTAAGTATTACATCCCATCCGAAAAAATACCCAAAATTTTGAAATTTTGACTGAGATTGACCAATTAGACCATTTGAGGGTTCTAAGTTTGACAATTTATATGACCAATGTTTTTATTTTTTTGATCGATATACTAGTGTGTAGAGTATGTGGATACAAGTTCATAAATTGGCAGCATACGAAATTTTAAGTTACGATTGAAAAGTTATTGTTTTAAGAAGTTTCGAGTATCAATATTATATCGGTGTCCAAATTAGTCCCAGATTTTTTATATACTAGTGATATAAGATTCTATATAAGTGTTAGGAAGCATGTCCAACAGTGAACAAATATAAAATATTCATTTTGTCCACCAAGCCCGGGAAACCTCTACCCTGATCCATGGGTCCGAACTGGATGGACCCAAACCTGTTTAATGCCCAAACTCGAGTCCTAGCTGTTTTGTCTCTTTCTGGCCATTGGTAAATTACATGCACGGGTCAGGCTTGTATCCCATTGATGGCAACCATAGTCGATTCACTGCCAAAAGTGCTTGGATTGGGCCGACTAAGCCTAGGGCCGCAGACGGCTTGGGTCGCCAAAGTTTGTGGGGTTTTCGACCACCCTTCCAAGCTAACCCATATACCTTTCCTCCTATTTTTAGACCCTCTGACTCGAGTCTAGCCTCTGTTTGTCAAAATTTCTCACAGTCTGAAAGATTTATTAACATCAAATTTGGTCAACTTTTTCGATGAGTTTTTCAGCCACCAATGGCATTTTTGGGTCAAGGTTAGTTTAGATTTTTATTATCTATTCTACAAGCTTTCTATTAATATAAAGTTTGTAAATTTTAGACATCATTTGATATTTTTTTTATATTTTTGGTCAATTAGTTAAATATCAAATAAATTTGGACTGTGTTTGGATAAAAATTGATCAAATTGGGCACAACTGAAATTGGATTAGTGTAATTATGTATTATTTGGACCCATTGGAAGGTTTATTTTATAAAATTGGCCTTCGAGTGAAAAACTCCAGTTTTAGGTATAGGGTCTTAAAGGTTTACGGTATAATTGGATTACTTGGTATCTAATTTATGTAATTTTATAGTTGTATAAATTACTTTAAGACTTTTGGCACACACCAATGTCTTTTGTTTCGTTGTTGGAGCCTAAAAAATATTTTATTATATTATAGGTATCCATATTAACCTGGAAGTGATTCTGCAAAGTAGGATTGAGCATCAGTGGTATCTGTGAGTAGTTATATTTTTAAATAGTTTTAGACAAGCTTGTACAATATATATGGTTTGAATATTTTATGTACATATCATTTAATTTAAATGTTTATATTTTATGCATACATGAATATCTACTTTTGCATATTTGTGCTATCATTTTATATGACTTTTGATAAGATTTCAAATGATTTTAAACTCTGACGAGTTCATAGTGAAATTATGGATCATGTTATTTAAATATCATGGTATTTGAATTGAGGTTTTAATCATTTTGAAAAATAATTGATTTTGAAAAAGCATATTGGAAATTATATATTTTTAAGCATGTTTAAATGTTTTATATTTTTAAGTGCTTAAAATAGTTTAAGGTAATATATATTTTACTTTAATATTTTTTTTTGGCACAGAATGATGATTTGAAATTTTTAGAATATTTAAATGAGTAATTGAATTTGAATATTAAATTATAATTTATGATATAATATAGTTTGAATAAGTGGAAAAATATGATATCGAAAAGACTGTGTTATGAATAATTTACTATTAATTTTTAATTGGTATATCATATAGTATTAGTATCTCTATCCGATATTATATTATAGTGTGCATATGTGGTATGATGTCATTAGTGGCTTGAAGGTTGTGAGGTTGGGTTCAACCCACAGGTTTATTATTGTCATGATACATTTATATACTAAGGATTATGAGGTGGGTTCCTTCCATAGTTTTGTATTGCCATGGTACATTTAGAATGCTAAAGATTTTGAGGTGGGTTCATCCCACAAGTTTTTTTTTCTTTTACTATCCGATGGTGTTCTAGGATATCGTGCATCACTTGGCAGTGCTAAATATATCATGTGGTGCATTGTTTGTACTTCTAAGTACATCGTCGGTTTTTATAATATTTATAGTTTTACTACACTTTCATAACTATTTTGTGAAATTATGTTTATATTATTTTATACTCAATATTTTTATCTTTATTAATCCAGTTTATAATGTTTTAATGGTCATTGATTTTATATTATTTGATCGTCGATTTTATAATATTGATTTGGGGTATAAGTTTGAATTTTTGTGAAATGATTTCTATTATGCTAGGCCACTTATTGAGATATCTTTTTTCATTTTTTTTTTTGTTTTTATAGTTGTTCCCCTAGGTTCAGGCAATTAGTTGACAGTCTACGTCACGTACTACTAGTTGTTCTTATTTTTTTACAATTTATCTTTCCCTGTTATCTTTATTTTTCTTGTCTCTTTATTCAGTATTATTAGCTGACAGTCTATCTCACGTATTACTCGTTGTTCCATATTTTTTATAATTTATCTTTCCCTGTTATCTTTATTTTTCTAGTCTCTTTGTTCGGTATTATATAATAGTGCATAGGTTTGCCACGATTCCTGTAGTACGCTAAGGGTTATGGGATTGGGTTTAACTCATATGTTTATTATTGCCACTATATATGTATATAACAAGGTTTTTCATTATTTAATTATTTTATTATATAAACTAGATACCAAAAACTCTTTATTTAGGGACACACACACACACACACACACATACATAAACTTTTTACTTAGGAACACACACACACACACACACACACACACACACACACACACACACACACACACACACACACACAAATATATATATGTGTGTGTGTGTGTGTAAAGGATTTTCTTTATTTAATTGTTTTGTTTATTTGAAACTAACCAAAAACTCTTTATTAAGAAACAAACACACACACGCACAATGACAAGCACACACACACATGCACACACGTACACATGCATGCACACATGCACACCCACACACATGCACACACCCATACACCCATTGATAACCTAAATCGATTCACACCTAAACCCGTATTATATTAGCCCAGATCGAAAAATTAAGTTCAAATTCTTATAGTCACCTCAATCCCTTGTCAGCCTATGACTAGAAACCTTGATATATGATAAAGAAGCCACAATAGGTGATGGATGCCCTATTGATATGTCAAACTAAAACACTCACTCTCTAATGATATTTTAGGTGTTCAAAGAGAATTAAAAGAATTCTATCTCACAAATAAATTTCTTAATAATATGGAAAGTGTGTTCTTCCTTAAGATCAATCCCTTAAATAGGCTAGAGTCATAAAACAATAGACCCTAAAAATTTAGGTTAAAACTGGCCACCAAAGAGAAAACGAAACATGTTGGCCGAAATTCACCTACTTTCCTAAACTAATTTGGATTAATTAATTCCGTTATTTTGAATTAGAAATTAATTAATTAATTTACAATGAAAATAATAAAATACTAACTTTCCTAGGTTGATTTTTCCAGCAAATAAATAAATGGAACACATATATAAGACTAATTTCCTAAAACAAAAAGTTAAAATCAAATTAGGAAACTAATTGACTAGTTTGACTACTAAGGTATCCTTGACCAATGTCCAGCTTGTTTGAGCTCCAAATCAGCTTCCATATGCCATGTAAGATGTCAAATATTATTAATAATTATTTCCACACGTTACACCTTGATTGGAATAAGTCAAACTTGCTTGATCAAGAAGAAAAATCAAAGCCAACAGCTAAACATTACATTTTTAGCCAAATTGAGATGTTGTTCGTACAAGCTGGTTTTAGGTACTTTTGATTCTACCTTATCATGATTCCATGGCCTCTTGGTGATATCCATTGAATCCAAGAAGTGTTGGATCCATTTGTGGCTGCCTGGAGTCCATATTTATACTAAAATAGCTATCCGGGTCCGTAACGACTTCCACCACTTGGATGCTCACAACAGGCTTTGTATCTTTAGGTATTGATAGGCCCTTTTGAGAATTGATTACTCTCTGTATAAAGGAAGCTAGGCTTTCCTTAAATCTCTTGGCTTGAACTCTAGTGATCGGTCCAATCTTCATCCGTATCGGGTCAGCATTCCAGCGGGTTGTCGATCGTGCTGGTACGGATGGATTCTCATTATTCCCCTCCTCTTGAAAAGGATTTGCCCTCAAATCAAACTCATCACCTGCAGCAAAAGGATATAAGTCAGCAACATTAAATGTAGCACTAATATTATATCATCCGGTAAGTCAAGTTTGTAAGAATTTTCATTAATCTTCTCCTAAACTTGAAAAAGTTCATCTCCACGTGGCATAAGCTTGGACTTCCTTTATTTGAGAAACCTTTCCTTCATTAAATGAAACCAAACCCAATCTCTTGGGTCAAACACTATCACAACTAATCCTAGAAATCTAAGTTTATTTTGGCAAAAATCAAGTTCATCAAATTCATGCAAAAGAGAAAATATAGAACTTGGCAATATAAGCTCTTCAGGATTAGCTTGATCATTTAAATATACATATTTGTAAATCATGACCAGCAATGGTTTCTTACTAAAAATTGCCTTATTAACATCCCTAAAACTAAGATATTTTTTTTTCTTCTATTTTCTTCCTTTTTCTTTTCCACTCACGAATTCCATTTGTTTTCTCTCACACTTGGCTTTTTCAAGTTTCTTCTCACTCTCGGCTTTCTCTCTTTCTTTCCCCTCAAGCTTGAGTTTGGAACACTTACCTAGTTGGTTTTGCATGGCCTTGTTCCCTTGAATGGTGGTTGAAGCTGTGGGTGCTATACTAGCCTTTTCTTTAAACTTTTCGGCCTCCCTTTTCTGTTGCATTTGAAGTTGATCTCTAAATACCTCCTTTGGAGTTAATGGCTCCAACTTGAACTTTTTCCGTTTAAATTTAAATACAATGGAATTCTCTCTCCCATAATGTATGGCATCCTTATCAAATGCCATGGTCTACCGAACAAAATATGACCCATATGCATAGGAACAACATCACATAATACAACATCCACATACTAGATATTAGAATTTAAAATTATTACATATTAGAAAATTTAAAATTATGTAATTTTTGCAAAAAAATTACTATCATTTGGGGTTTTGAAATATTTTTAGTCTTATTAATACCTATTAAACTTAATTTCTTAGATATTGGAGTTTTTGAAATATTACTTATTTAAAATTGATCAATAAGATATTTAAAACTTTTAAGGGGTGCAATTGATACTTTTTATTTAGTTATTTTTATATTTCAAACAATTGAGGGATATATATAAGTTTTTCTACAACGCCATGTAAAAGAGAGTAAGTTTTAAATGGATGGAAGTTAAAGACAAGGGGCAATTTTAACATTTCTCAAACCATATGGATTGATTTCTAATTATGCCAAACCTTAGGGGAGCTTGGCATAATTTTTACTTTATTTAATTATTTCTATAGCAACTTGATATTTGCAGAATAGTATATAATACAATTTTATGGTTCATCAAAGGGAGGAACACGTCGTGTAGGAACATGAGAGGAGCAGTGGGTGGAATTAGTCTAAGGGCCGCTTTAGTAGTGAGTGGGATTTTATTCAAATTTATATTCATAAATTATTAGTGATATATTGAAAATGCCTAGAAACAAACTTTTTACTATCTAAATATACATATATATATATATATATGCATAGAAATTATCTTGAATATTTATATACTTATATATGCACTTATTAACTATTATGGAATTAAATTTGATTATTGATATTGTTTGAAATAATGGTTTATGTGGAAAATTATATAATTTCTTGCTTTCACAATTTCTGCCAGAAACTATCATATACATATGTTTTATTGATAGAATTATTGATGTGTGATTTGTTAATCTATTATGATTTATCACCCCTTTGATATTGAATTGTTATGATTAATATATTGTGCATATCCTATTATTATGATTGTATTATGATGACTTGAAAGTCGAAATTGTACCTCTCCCCTGGTTTGGCCAACGAAGGACTAGGGAATAGGTATGTAGGTTAGATGTAGATGCAAGGTGGATTGGGTACGATTTTGTAGTTTATTTGGTCGGGCTCTATTGGCGTGGTGATGCCTTTGCCAACGGAAGATATAGTTTATTTTATTTTAAAATGGTTAGGTGACAACTTGATAAACCCATTTTTATGTTTCTAGGTCAAAGTACTAATTTTGTTTATTCCAATTTTGCTGATAATATTGGGTAATTTGATTTTTATTAAGTATTTCAGTTAAATGATTATCCATTTATCCATATTATTTTTGTATCATCATTACTTACAAATTGGCTATACATAAGTATTTAAATAAGTCCAACCCACTCATTAAATATTCATAAATTACTCATCCCTTCTATCTTTCCCTTTCAAATGACTCTAGTTTTCTTACTATTGAGTCTAACAGGTCTCGCATGGTGAAGAGTTTGCCATAGTTAGGTGAAAGGAAAGCTATCATGACATTTCTCTAGCTGTTCATGGTCTTTTACTTGCTCATTGTATTAGGATTCTTTTACCCTATGTGTTTGTTTATTTTGTTTTACCCTATGTGTTTGTTTATTTTGTTTAGGCTTTATCAAATTTATTATCAATTTTGGACCTTTGGCTTTGTATTAAGGGTGACTATTACGATCTATATTACTCACTTTAAGATTTCATATTACTATCCGGATTATTAGGATGAAAATTTGGTACTTTGCTTATTTAATTATGCTTAGGTTTATTCTAGTGATTTTACTTGTTTTGGATTAGGGGTTAAGTGGGACAAGGAATAGGGTCCCTACACATTCCTTTGCAAGTGAAGTGTCAGTGATGGCTGCTACAGTGTTCATCCTTGCAAGGAACGTTCATTATGCTGGATTGGGAACATTGTCGCTACTAGAATGGGAGATTGAGTTGCCCACTATATTAGTAGCTGAAGATGCTAGGCATCATCTCTCACACTTATATTGTGTGTGGTGTATGATTTTCTTTTTCAGTGGATTTTAAAACTAAGGTGGTGATTAACATTTGTGATTTTTCTCGTCAAGGATTTCCACATAAAAATTTGTGAATTGAATTTTTATTTTTTCCATTTAAATTTTTGCAATTACTACTTGTGCTTAAATCTTCCATGGGAGGACTGACTTATCGATTGCTGCTTATACATATTATGTGAATAAAAAAAAATTTAGTTTAGAAGTGGGTTCGGTGATACACGATGAAGTAAGTGTAAGCTCTTGCAAATTCCTTTTGATTACAATAGTAAAAAGAATATCATAGTTTTTGAAAATGCCTATTCAACCATCTTTTAGTTAATTTCAGGTTTTCAATACAAACAACATTGGGATGTAGAATTCATTATCAAGGGTCAGTACCATTTATCAATTGAATGAGACCATGATATGGGATCAAAGATCATCCAAACAGCTTTTGGTTGGTACCTAGGTCTTGGTAATAGAGGGGAATCCCAAATGCCAGTGTTGTTTGAGGATCCTGAGTTCTAGTACATGAGGGTTCATCTTGGATATTGAAGTTGTTCAAGTAATCCTAAATCCTAATGCCATTCAAATGATCTTGGATACCCTTCCCATGGGGCAATCATAAAGCACTTCTATGCCATAAATCCCTCAGGTTCTTGTATTTTTGGCATGGTTTTGGATCTCAATTCCAGATGGGTGATTTCAAATCCCAATCTCAAATAGGCAATTCTAAATCCTCATTCTGTTAGGTAATCTTAGATCATGATTCTATTTGGGCAACACACTATTTAAAGTGATTCGAGGTTCTATTGCCATTGAATAATCTTGGATCTCTAAACATATGTTCTTTAAAAAAATATATTTTAATTTAACTCAAAATTTTATTTATTTATTTATTTTTATAAAAAAATATAATTTTCATTTATCCAAACTAGGCTTTAGCAGTTGAAGATTATTTGCAAAAATAATTAGCTAAACACTAATTTTTTTCATAAAATAATAAAAACTATTTTTGTGATCTTTTTTGAAAAAAACAAATTTGAAAACATAAAACAAAAAAAGGGCCAAATAACCCGATATTTACTACTGTTTCATAGTTTCTATTTTGAATAGAGAGGTAAAATTCTAAAAATAAATACAAAATAAAACTAAAAGCTGTTATTTTGAAATCTATCCAATTTTTCTTTCCAATAGCAAATTCATGCTTTTATGGTCGTTAGTGTTAGTGCTAACACAAATTAAATCAATTAACATATTAATTAGCAACAATTTAGTATTATGTTTCTAGGATCTATAAACATGCATGGAATCTTACTTAGTTAGATGAGAGAGAGCATATTTATTACCTTTTAAACATAGCCAATGGATCTTTATGAATATTGATCCTGCAAGATAGAAAATTAAATGCAGGAGCAATGTTTAATGGACACACTCATCTCTAACATTTATCTCTCATGTTTTTATCAAAATAGACACCATAGATACCTCAAGTCTTTATCTTTCAATATCGTATGTATCGTGTATCTATTAACTGATGACTTATTCCTCAATATATGTATATATCTATATACAAAATAATTAATAAGTAGTAGTAGTAGTAGTAATAGTAGTAGTAATAATAATAATAATAATAATAATAAAATAGGGAATAAATCAATTGTACTTTTAGAAAGGAAATAATAATAATAATAAAATAGAAATAAATCAATTGGACTTTTAGAAAGAATGAGCCCTTCAGTCTAATGGGCAACTAAAGATTACAAAAAGTTGTGCCGAAGGGATTTACTAAAAAAGTTAGTAAACAAGCCAGTTTCATTATTAGCATAAATACTCCCTATAAGTAAATCACCTGATTATGGTTAATTCACATAAAAAAATATCTAACAGTCTTCCACTTGAACTGCATAATTATCACACACAACAACATACTTACTTTAGAATCTTTTAAAATAAAATAACATTTCATCTAAATATATAGCATGTTAACAGGGTACAACACTATATCAAACTAAATAGTAGAAATTCTCTCAATTAATCTTCTAAAAAACTAGATATCGTTTTAATTGAGCACTTTACATGCTATAAACTCAGTTTAGGTAGTAAAGATTTACCTTATCACATTCAATCCCCAAACACATAGCTCTATTTCATTTAAGCACATTGCGTATTTACAAGATAATACAATATACTTGAACTAGGTAGTAGGAACTTACCATGCTACATGTAGATCAATGTACATATATAGACAAAGACTAAAAATATCAAATAGGCCTACTAGCACAATGAGCAATAATATGTGTTATAAACATCCCATATATAGATAATGATCTACATACATACACAAGGTAATACTTAATTATATATAATATACAATATGGATATTATCGCAAATTACAAAACTCTCATCGAGCCATAATAGTCTTAACTACTCCACAATCCTATATGAGATATATGCTCCTCAAACAAATCTATAGGCTAGCCTCTGGTAATAGATATGCCACCATGTTGTAACAAGTATGTACATAACAAAATGTGACTCTCAACCAAAATAATATACTTGCGAAATTACCACAAAAAAACATTATTGGCCATACAAAAAAAGTGAACCCACAAGCATGTATATAGTCTCTAAATACATCACATACTTTGCCTCCACAATTACTGAAGCTATAAGTTTTTGTCCATCACTATTTCACAAAATAACTTCTATTGCCATGATCAATATTCCCGATATTGGTCTTTTAATCATCTATACAACCACCTAATAAGCTCACTGAACAACACTACATTAGAGTAATGATGCACTGATCTCCAAAACAAGCATAATCACATAGTCATCATAATCACCTCATAAAACCCCATTGCAATAAAATAGTGATGAATTGATTTCAAAGCAAATGTTGCTGTTTCATAATAAATATTATTGAGACTACTTAAGTATTTACCAAAACACATCCACAATGTAAATAATATCCTATGGTGTGCAATTTTAAGTAAACATCAAACTGTCAAATGCAAAACAAAATAAGACTACTCTTATTTGTTCCTTTATGGCTCTCTCATTCTAGGAATACATATATCCCTAGAGAATTTGTCACCTTTTGTGCATAGGAGACCTAATGTGCATATCAAACTTTTGAGAATCCTATCAATATAGGTTCTAATTGAGACAAGTGTAACACATAATTAGCCTTGTCTTGGAATCTTCATTTCTAGTACAAATGAAACCATTATATGATTCTTCATATCAAAGTGGCTATACAACAATATTTTATCTCAACTAATAGGTTAGTATCAATGGAAGATAAAAGTATGTTTTCAACATACAACATACAATACCATAAATAAGAAGTTGTTCCCATCAAGCCTTATACATATGCATCAGTCAACAATATTCTCTCTAAAACCATTTTAGGTGACATTCTCATCAAAATTGAGATATCACTACCTCCAAGCCTATTCAAAACCATAAATGGACTTCTTAACTATACAAGATTAATTCTCATTCTTTATTGCTTGGAAGCCAACTTGTTGGACCATATATACACATACTCATACAAATCTCTTTTCATGAAAAGTAGTTTTAACATCCATCTGATGTAACTCCAAGTCATAGTGAGCCATAATTGTTTTAATGATTCTAAAAAAATCCTTTTGTTGATACTGAAAAGACAATCTCTTTATAGTCAATTCCCTTATTCTTGGCTAAACCCTTCGAACAACGAGTCTAGCCTTATATTTATCTCACTTGACCATTGAAAACTTTTTTAGTCTTAAAGACCTATTTGCATCCAATAAGTTTGTTACATTTAGTAACTCAACCAAATCTCACACATTATTTAATGCTATGGATGTTATATCTTGCATTACATTTAACCAAAAGTTAGATACTGAACTACTTATAGTTTCCTCATAAGTGACTAGATTTGACTAATCACTTACATCTAACTCATGTTCCTACAAACAAATCATGTGGTTTTTAGACACAATAAACCTTTGAATCCTTTATGACCTACTAAACACGCATATCAACATATGCTATATCCAGAGCAACTTGTTCCGTCTCAATGGATTCTATCTCGATTGACTACTAGTTCCACAATTATTGGATCAACAATATCTTTAACAAGAACATCATAGTAGGAATCAATAGCCCTTTTTTCTTTCTGAGTTCAAGCTCCTCTTAGACCCTTATTACCACTAATTCCAAAACATCGTCAAAATAGGCTATTATATCTGATTTAAAAATCCTGGTGGTATAAGATAGACAATAAAATCTGGAATCCCTAGATCCTATATAATAACCAATCAAATAACTACTAAAGGTTTTAGGATCTAAAATCTTAATTTTAAAATTATAATCATAACCTCAGCTTCACAATCCTATACATAAGAAAATGTGCAAACTAGCATAGTTTGTCACCAATAAGAAAATTGGCCAATTTAATTTTTCCAACCCATGCCGCACTATATCTATCAAGACCAATTCTTTCTCTCAACTATGCTATTTTGATAAGAAGAGTGCTAGGCATTCCATACTGTGTATCAATGTCACAATGATACAAATAAATTGTGAAGGGTTCCATCCAATCTTGTCGTATCCACCGTAGTATTCACATCCCTATCAGACTTTATAACCGTCAACTTCTTATTTTTTTAAAGCTTTATCTTTACCTCGAACTCCTTATAGGTAATCAAAGTGTTTGATTTCTTACTAATAATTTCAACGTATCCAAAACAATACCATAACAAGAGAAGTAATCAATATATATAATAAAACACCTATAGCCTCCCAAATTAGGTGTTGTAACAAAAATAATAGACATCAATGCCATAACATAAAGAATTATTACTAATTTTGTCACATACAAGTACAACTACAGGAGCAACAATAATAAAACAAGGGAATCTAACACACATAGTAGCTTATAAGCCAAGTTACCAAATCAAGTCTCAAAATGGCCACTCTCATTTGATTTAACATTCTATGTCATCTCTTATTAAGCTGTTATCTTCTAATAATTGACCAAACTATGGCCAAAATTACACTATTAAGTAAAGAACGCTTTCTTTCTTTCAATTTATTGGTAATATACCACATTTTATGCCAATAAAACATGGCATCAAAGTCCTTCTTCTCATTGAGCTTCAAATCTTGTTTGTTTTTTGTAGCAAAAGGTTTAGATCTATCAACTTGATGTCATCCACCTTCTTAAAGAAAATACGGGTTAATTCTTTCAAACTACATTCAAACTTCCTAATGTATTGAGGCTTGGCCCAAGAATGTCCAAAAAAATGGAAGGTTCCTTGTTATGGTGAAAAGATACTCATCACCATTATGCATATCAGGGTCCCTAACAAAAAGAAAGTTTCATAAAAAACTCATTCTTGCCACTAACTTTATCATACACAATAAAATTCAATAAATCCAAATAATGGTGTTTCTTATCTTATCAAACTTCATAAATTGCATAAGGAGCTTTTTCACAATATCCATTTATAGAATACTTGAAAAATAGAATAGTGCACAAGATTCTTAAGCTAAATCTAGCATCATGAGAGTAAAAAATAGTATTAGAATCTTTCTATACTTCTAATAATTATTCTATTTAATTTTATCATAGTATTCATAGGCAGAATATTAGACGTGCTCCCAGCTATAAAATAGCAAGAAAATAGGAATGCATTATATCATAAAGACTATGTAAATGCTATCCTTCTAACTCCCTCAATCATGTTAAAGTATATATAATATTGCTAGGGTCCTTGTAGTGTAAAGGATATGCATACACAACCAAGTGATAGTCAATCAAGTCACCATAATCAAATGCATTGAATTAAGTTAGTGATAAGGTAACTCAAAACCTGTGATTCATTGTATTCAATCAAGTTGCACAACCATTCCAAGTATTCTACCTAGTAATTAAACCACCGATAGGGTAGCTTAATCCTTTGTATGAAACTTGGTTCATAAATGGGAGAGAAAATGTTACAATGATAATTTCATAAAATAGGCAAGCTAATTGCTTGCTATAGGCATGTACATAGACATCCCGTCCACTATATTAATTTCACATTGACACCCATAAATTCAACAAATTAAGCCTCATTTTAGGTGAGTACATAAAATTCCAATTACTATATCAATTTATGTTCCATTGGCATCCATAGTACGGACAAATTAAATCTCAAGACAAATAAGCACTTAAAATTCCACACCACTATGCCACCTAATCACTCATCTTCATGACAATTCATGATTTGGACAATACTAAATCTTGCGATAGGCAAGCACTTAGTCTATCCACAACACTATATCAAACATGACATAAAACATTTCAATTAGCAATTTACTAAAAAATATTTAATCCGAACCTTGGGCATTTTAATTAAATAATTTTGAGAATGGAGTAAATTTTCTAAAAATAAAATAAATAATATAAAAAAGTATAAAATAATAAATAAAAAAAATAAAAGTATAAAACGACACATTATGTTGCTGTCAGCATGCTAATGCCAGCAGACAACCCAAAGCGACTTGTCATCCAAGTCTTCTTACAGCTAAAACTTATCATGGGTCAACCCATTTTATGGGTTAAAGAACCGTGTGCTTAACCCATCGAAAACTCATTCCTCCGACCATGTTTTCTAGGGAAAATTGTGTCGTTCTCTTCGTCTAGACAACATCAACAAGATTCTGGTGTTAAACCTATCTACAACCACCAGTAAATTATGGCCTAAACACAGGCAAGATGTCAGCCATGAATTTCAGTGTATTGTTAGATTTTCAAGGATTTCAAGCCAAATTTATGGCCTGGTGTAAGAGACATAGGCAGACTATCTGATGTCTAATTCTACATTGCCCAAGTATGGTATAATAGATGGTTCAAATGTAATAGTCACTCTAATAATGCTGATACATTTTCAAAGTGGTTGATTTCAGGTTTTGAAATAACTTCGAAGTTAAGCGCACTCAGGTGAGAGTAATCCAAGATTGGGTGACTTCCTAGGAAACTCTAAACAAAAAACACTATACCAAATGCAAAATTGCTCGGCAATATTGGTAGAGAGTAACAAGTCCATTGGTGAAAACAAGGTGTTATCGAATTAAATATCAAAGACACTTCATTCAACTAAAAATTCAACTTGCCACAATGCTCAGGTCTCAATTTGTCCAAAAATAGATTTCACAAAAGAATTGCAATGATTGGATTACAGCAGTGAGAAAAACACAATATAGCTAAAAAAACAAAGCTTTGATTTTAAAAGGATTCGAACAAAAAACAATCCAATAAAAAGTCCCAACACAT
This sequence comes from Ziziphus jujuba, assembly GCF_031755915.1. Lineage (NCBI taxonomy): Eukaryota > Viridiplantae > Streptophyta > Magnoliopsida > Rosales > Rhamnaceae > Ziziphus > Ziziphus jujuba. Next base: position 11,516,276 of record NC_083390.1, read on the forward strand.
ATGAATTTCTATATGCATAACAAAACCCCAAACATTACATTCAATCAAGAATTGAAACATAGAAAAGTTTAATTTTTATTTTCTTTTTGTTTTTTTTTTTTTTTTGTTTTTTGGGAAAGATGCAAAGGCTAGATACAGTGTATGAACTTGTGCGGCTCTAATACTAATTATTAGTACTAACATAAATTAAATCAATTAACAAATTAACTAACAATAATTTAACACTATATTTCTAGGATCTACATACATGCATAAAATTGTATTTAATCAGATGACAGAGAGTAGATTTATCAACTTTTAAATATAGCCATTAAATCTTTATGAATGTTAATCTTGCAAAATAGAAAATTAAATGCAAATGCACTACAGATACCTCAAGTCGTAAACTCTTAATGTCATATGTATTGTGTATTTATTAATTGATGACTTATTCTCCAATTTATATATATATACACAAAATAATTGATAAGTAGTAGTGGTGGTGGTAGTAGTAGTAGTAGTAGTAATAGTAGTAATCAAAAAAAAAAAAAAAAAACAAGGAAATAAGCCAATTGAGCTTTTTTAGAAAACAAGTCCTTCAGTTCAATGGGTCAATTGAAACATTTAGAAAATGTGTGTCCAAAGGTCCTACTAAAAAAATCAGTAAATAAGTTAATCTCATTACTAATACATGTAAGCCTTATAAGTAAGTTACATGATTATGATCAGTGCACATAAAAAATATTTAACAATTAGCAATTAGAATCATATTTTTGAATTATAATGATGTTTTATATGCAATCATTTATATCTCATCTACATGTTAATATGAAAATTTAATTGGTTATTCCTTATAAATTCATTTTGTCATATTAAGTTTTAATTTAAAAAAGTTTCCATTACTTAATTCAGATGGTTCTCAATGACATACATACCTAGTTAAAATTAAATTCTAGTTCATCTTTTTGAAATGGATCTTGACGTGATACATCTTCCGAACAAAAATATAGTGGAAACATGAGTGGGCTTCTACTTATTCAATATGATGAGAACTGTGAACTATGAAACAACATGAAATGAAGTCATTTACCAATTTCCACATCCGTAATATTTTTTTTTTTTTACAACGATCACTAGTAATAATAAAAAGCAAGTCTCTATATTTTCATAGCATTTTTATTGACAACTTTTATAAACAAATAAATGTTGAATTTGCTAACATTTTTCATTTTGAACTGTGATTATTTTTAATCGTAAAAACAAATGTGAAAATGAAGTTTGACATAATTGTGAATAAAATATATCCTCTAAAAATAAAAAGAAGATAAATTGATGGTTGAAAACATAAGAAAGAATGTATTAGTAGATAATAATACAAAAGAGAATGACATGCCCAACAAATTTAAGAATCTATTTTGTAAATGGAATATTGATGGTGTATGACTTATCTCCAAAATGGGTGGTCATCATCACGTGGCAATTTGTATGTGTGTATTATATCTATCTATGTACATATATATATATATATATATAGAGAGAGCGAGAGAGAGAGAGAGAGAGCATCTCCCACACATCCCCCATGTCACTTACATAATTGAGCCCTCAAGCCCATGCAACCAACAATAAGATAGAAAACGATGGTCCATCTGCCAAGTGGTTGAGGCACAGCAATTATGGAAACTTGTAACCAAATTTTCATTTTGCACCACTTCATATATATTAAGCTTTCATTTTTTAAAAAATTTATATATCTAACCTAATAATCATAAAGCATGTGACAGCTCAAAACTGCTATTCCCACATTTCCATAATTAAGCCAAGATCCATCTTACAAGGATTATCTATATATATATATATATATAAATCATGGAGCACTAGGAAAGATAGGTCCACTTAACATGTGCAAGACACTTTGTGTGATAGCCAACCACACATCCACATGGCCCTTTAAATTTGTATTTTTAGGTTATGCACCATGTTCCTAATTTCCTTTCTTCACATATTTTGGATATGTACAAAAGCATGTTTTGTCCCTCCATATCTAATATCTTTATAATTCAATCTTCGACAAAACTTTTTTCATAGAAAGTTTTTTGCCCGCAAAGTAATGATTGAAATTCTTTAAACATTACAAAACATGTTGTGAGTGAAAAAAAACAAAAGTGATCATTTCTTGACGTGACCCCGTGAAACACATTTTAATGGAACATGCAAAATTAATCAATTTGATTGGATTGTACTTTAATTATATTATGTTTAAAGTTAAAAGTAACTATTAAAATAAAAATATTATATATACAGGTAGATTTTTTAAATGAATTGAAATCAAAATTTTAAGTGGGTTGTATTAATAAAAGGGTAAAGTATATTACACATATCTTTCAAACTGTGTTTTACCCAAAAAAAGAAAAAAAGAAAAAAAAGGGTTTCAAGCTATGTAAATAACAAATAAATACTTATACTACACCTAGATCTTACATATTCTGCTTCAATGCTGATTTTGTAATTAATAAAATGCCTATAATTAACTTGTATGACCATAATATCTATTATTGAGTAATATTAGGGATATAAATAATTTGTATTAAGAGTTTTATCAAAATGATGTGGAATCTGATGTGGCATCTAACTTAAGTTTCCACATTATAGCCATATCATCACCGGTTTTATTAACAAAATTATTAATTCTTAATATTTTATTAGATTATTCTGAAAACATTTTAGAATATATGTGTTATCTTCTCCCCATTTCATGGGCATCCACCACTGAAAGCTCACGGCTTGCCATACCATTGTCGCACCTCCACCAGTTAGACTCCTCTCTACTAACCGCCTGCTAGATGTTCTACCCATCTCACAATTGCAGGAGAAGCAAAAAAAAAAATATATATATATATATATATATATTACTTTGTCCACAAAGGAAATTATAAATCTTGGCAGCACAAATTGATGGGATCATAGTTGAACTTCTACCAGTTCAAGTTTTATAACTTGTAAGATTTTGAATCATCTAATGTTCTTGCTAAGTACCAAAAGAAGTGAATATGATCTTTTTTTCCCTCTTCTATCCTTTTTTTGGAATTTAGATTTTCTTAACGAGAAAATGGTGATGATAAAATCATGTATACATTTTCCTTTTGTTTTTGGAGGTTTTGATGGTAATTTTGGATCGGTTATGCTTCTTTATTAATAGATCATCTTGCTTACTTTGTGTATATAATATTGCTTAAGTAGAAAATGATGATATTCCAATTCAACTATTCATTTTCTTTTTGTTTTAGGAAGTTTTGTAACTGTGGCGATGGTGGAGGTGTAGCCAACCTTGAGCTTACGGTAGATGGTGATTGCTGCAAGGTGTGGAGAATAGAACGCATATACTCTAAAATGTTTTCAGAATAATCTAATAAACTATTAGTAATTAATAATTTTCTTAATAAACCAATAATGACATGGCAATGATATAGAAATTTGAGTTGGATACCACATTAAGTTCCATGTTATCTTGTACAGCTCTCAACATAAATTATTGGTATCTCTAGCATTATTCATACTTATTTGATTTACTTACTATTTTATGTTCATCTATATAAATATGTGTGTGTGTGTGATAGGATCGTCCCTTGGCTTTTTCTTGGACCCACAAAGTGGTCCAGCTTAGTAAAATCCCATCGAACTAGTATCGAAAACTTCAATGGGACCTCCTTATAAAATTAATATTGTCTAATAGTACAAGTAGAATGTCAATAATACCTCTAAAAGGTTTTCCATAGGTCAACATTATTAACTCAAGGGTTCCAAATCCAAATCCAAAGAAAGAAAAATAAAATAAAAAGTCATACATAATAGATCAATCCATCAAAGTAATTTAAAAAAGTGCAAGAGTTTATAACTAAATAAAAGACAATATAAATGATAAATTTTGCAAAAGTACGGCAAAAAAATACATCAACAATGAAAGAACAGTAGCAGTAAATTATGAAATGATGGATATATAGGGAAGATGATGAAAATGCTAGATGTAATATGTGCAACCTGTTAACTGAGGTCTAAGAAAATAGTTTGAAACAAAAATATGAGACGAGTTCAATCAGTAAAATAAATTAATAGTATCAAATTAATCATTTAGAATTCAAATATTTCCATTTAAGATCTCATTTTCACTATTTTGAAAAGTTTCATTTTTTAAAATCATTTCACAAAACCCAATTTATAACCCAAAACAATATCATAGAAAGAGTATTTTATAATTAAAAAATTTAAAATATCGTTAATCAACTGAAGTATAAATTTAATGTTGGATGATAAACAATAGTGAAATATAATAAAATCACCAAAATATGTATATCAGAAAGAACACATATAAAATAAAATACAATATACCTAGCGCTACTAGATGGTACACGGCATCCCAAAACATCACCAGACAACAAAGAGATACACAGAAACCAACGTTATGAAAGAGTGGCATACAACTCTTTATCACTCCAAGAGAATGAAATACAACTTATCATCATTCTCTCAACCTGTCATCCTATGGTTACGAGGGAGTAGCACACAACTAATCATCACTATAAGAAGATAGTATACAACTCATCATTATTCTCTCATATGGTGACTATACATAATACTAAGCCTGCACATGGCTAATAATATAAACAAAATCACTAATACTCTATGGTACACCCTTTAAAATCAATATTGCAGTATTTATAAACCATTATTTCAAAATTATACTTCTATTTTTCTTAAGCAAATACAATACCATAAATTGGAATTATATTCAAATCCAACTATTTATTTAAATATTCAAAATATTCAAAATCATTATTATATACAAAAACATAATACAAACAAAGAAATATATATTATCGTAAATCATTTTAAAACATGTTGATATATAAACACTTAATTATGCTTAAAAATATACAATTTTAAACCCACTTTCTCAAAACCAATTATTTCTCAGAAAGACTAAAGCATCTATTCAAATACTCTAATATTTAAATACCAGAATTTTCAGGTTCACCGTAAATTCATTTGGATTTAAAACATTTAAAATATTGTCACAAGTCCTATAAAATGATAACACATATATATCTATATAGTTTGAATATTTTATATATATGGTTTAATTTAAATACTTATCATATACATACATAAATATATATATATATATATATATACTAATATGCTTAAAAATCATTTAAAAATATAAATCACTCACTAATACTATTGATGTTCACTTCTACTCCTTCGCAAGATCGCCTCCAAGCTCAATATGAGTGCCTATAATATAATAAAATATTTAAATATTCATCAAACTTCAAAATCAAATCCTAGACATTGGTCTGTACCAATGTTCCAAATTACTTTTATAACTCTAAAATTTCTAAAATTAGATATTGGGTTGTTAAATTATATTGTGAGCTCTAAATACCTAATATCCAAAATTATGATTTTTCACTTGGAGGCTAATTTATTGAAATTAAACTTTTTATTGGGTCCTACTAACATTTAATTACACTAGTTCATCTTTAATTTTATCCAACTTGTACAATTATGTTCAAACACAGTCCAAATTCATCTAGTTTTAAACTAATTGACCTAGAAAGTGAAAAAGTACAAAACAACATCCAAAATTTAAAAACTTTATATTAATGGAAAGCTTGTGGAATGGGTATCAAAATTCTAAGCTCATCTTGGTCCAAACATCATCGACAGCCAAAAAGCACGTCGAAAGATTCGGCCAAAATTGATATTGATGGATCTCTCAAACGGTAAGGAATCTTGGCAAAAAGAGATAGAAAATGAGTTCAAAAACTCTAAAAATGTGGGTTGAATATATAGGGTGGCTAGAATGCCAGAAAATGGTTAAACTCCAATGAAATCTATGAGCCACTGTTATCGGCATCGAATGGCCAATTCTGATGCATTGGACAGTTTGGATTTAGTAGTTTTGGTCACCAAGACATGGGTTATCTCGATCGCAAATGCATGTTATCATCTGGTGGTTGGAGATGGCTCAAATCAGCATTGACCAAGTTTGTCATTAAATGGGTCATAAGTCAAGTCAGGTCGTGTTCACGGTCTAGAGGGTTTTGGGAACTTTTGTGTATTTTCTAATTTATTTATTGTTAGACATGCTCCCCAATGTATATATAGGCTTAGAGTTCACTAAATAATAAAATTCAAGATTGGTTTGGAAACAAAAAAACACTGGTGTTTAAAAACTTTTTAAAACCACAGCTTGAAATTGGACATATTGTTAATTTATGAACTCATATCGATGAGTTCTAAACTATGGTATACTAGTCAAACCAAAATTCTTAACCATACAAAAACTCAAATAAAACAATGGTATACTAGTCAAACCAAAATTCTTAACCATACAAAAACTCAAATAAAACAACATAGTGATTGTCCAATAAGATACTACAACTCCACATAATAAAATATTATTTTGGGAGAGACACATATTGCACACTCACCGCTAAGTGTTTTTTCCAGGACAGATTGTTATAATATTTATATGTAATATTCATCAATGATGAAAGAGGATGCACAACTGTGATTGTGATTGTTAATTTTTGCATCAACATAGACATATTTGCTTTCTCTCTCTCTCTTCCCATACGAATAATAACACTTAGTGCACAAAATAGGGGTTGGGCATGGTCCAGCATAATCCAAAGAAGCTTGTTTGAAGACGGCAAATTTTGTCTCTTATTTCTTAATCTTGATATTTGCTTAGGATTCCTTGGACATATCAAAATTTACTATTATTTTTATCTCAAATTCATTAGCTCCAAAAGTTAAATAATTAGCACATATTAATGGAACCTGTTAGGATTTCTTAGCACAACAAAACAAGCTAATAAAACCTGGGTTTAAAGTAATTATACACGATTTCATCTAGATCAATCGTGCCCTAAACAAATGAAATAATTAAAAAATAATAGTAATAATTTCTATTTGTGTTTAGTTGATCTAGGTCAGTTTTAATGCAAACCCTACACGTGATTTAGATCCTAACTAAAGTCCTTATTGAATTCTTAAATTTTTGTTACATTATTTATTAGTCTTCAGGCCGTGGGGCATGCATGAGTCTACTTGACCAATGAAACAATCAATTACATGAAATATATATAAATTATTATTAATATATATATATATATATAAATATATATAATATGTATACAATATATATATATATAAAACTCAGATGTTGATCTAAGATCATGGACATTGGTGCTTACAAACATTAATTAAACAATTTTGGAAGTTGAAATCTACGTGGGGTTTCGTTGTTGACTAGCTGGTGTTGTCATGAATTTGATTTATAATTTACGACCAACAAGGTGTATATATATATATATATATATATATATAAAGTTGTCCAGCTTAATTTAACTCCTGAAGATTGCCAATATTGATATTAAAAAAAGAGAGGATATAATTGCTTGTAGTTCTCGAGTCACCGGTCAGGCTTTTGTGGGATTACTTGTCTCTTTCTGCTTGTTTGTTGTTTTGTTTTTGTTGACTAAGATTATATATATATATATATACACACACACAAATATATAACATAGGAGTTCTCATATTAGAAATATTTTAGTAGAAAACTATTATGATATTCTTTATAAATATTTGAATTGCTTCAAACGTTTGAGATTTAAATATGTATTGAGGAATTTATTCATGTTCATATTATATAATTTTTATTTAAATATATTTAAAATTTTAATTTTTAAAATAAATCATAAACAAATATAAAGTATAACTTATATACACATTTTGAAAAGAATTTTATATATTTATATATATATATATATATTTATATGAAAACCATTTTCAGTTTATAAAGGATGAGATGGTGACATCAGATTAGGCAGTAAATTATATGACTAACACCTCAACTAACATAAAACTAAAAATCTAATATTATAACCATAGACATTTGCAATTTTGTCATGTCTCCAAAATTAAATTTAAAAAGCTTATATGATAGGCTTTTAATATAATATTATTTTATCAAATTTGATTAAAAAAAAAAAGTGAGTATATATATATATATATTTTAAATTTTAATTGAGTAAATCATCATCCTATATAGCCATTGTTAATTATATATCTATTTGTTCATGTGGTAATCGTCCAACGATAAATCACTGCTTTCTTAAATAATTATCTAAGTTTAAATTCTTTATCTTCAATATCAAATATATATATATATATATATATATACATATACATATAAAGTAAGTGTATATATATGTTTTAAATTTTAATTGAGTAAATGATTGTCATCATCATATATATAAATAGTCAATGTTAATTAGGTATCTAATTGTTCCTACAAAAACAGTCCAATAATAAATTACTATTTTCTCGGATAATTATTGAGTTTGAATCCCATATCTTCAATATTATAATATATATACATATCTATATATATATATATATATATAGAGAGAGAGAGAGAGAGAGATCTAATTAATAGTCCATGGTCGGTTTTTCTTTTCTTTTCCAATTAATGTAGATCTCAATGTGTCATTATGGGATTTATATTAATATCAAAAACAAAGCTTTGTCTACCAAATGGCAGGAACCTTTACATTTGTGGCTTAATTTAATTGTATATATATATACCTAAAATTCAAGTTTCTAAGAACAGCTCCACTTGCTTTGAAACTTCTCTTCTAAATTCGAATAAAAAAGAAGAATAATAGATTGGTTATTTGAAAAGAAAAAAAAATACTAAAAATATGTATAAATTGTCCAATGTTTTGTAGTCTCTCTCTTTATCTTTTTGCATCTTTGAAAGATATAGTGTCTCGAAGTTGTCACTCCTCTCTTGATGCTTCAGCACTAAACCAGTTTGACTTACCTAGCTTTTCAGAGCAAACATAGCAAACATAAACCTTTTTTTTTTTTTTTGAAAATAAGAAAATAAAAGTATTCATTAAAAAATGTTTAAAGAAAGAATTGACTTTGTGCATCTTCTTAACACTTTCTTATACTAACAAATTAATTATCAGATCTTTCAATTTGTTAGTTTGCCCACTTATAACTAATTTCCTTGACATTAATTGATATTAATGCGGGCTCTCTCGACTCCAGCAAACTAAATTAATTAAAACTAAATAAAGCTTTCAATATCATTGTTCAAGTTTGACATTAATTAAGACTACCCATATAGAAATTCTCAAGTTAAAACAGGCATGGTAAGGGCTTACTTTAAGGGCTGAAAGTTGAAAATATATAATCGGTGATTTCCTTGATTTTACATAGAGTTTACTTTGTCAATTTATCCTTTGAATTTTACTATTTAATTATATATAATCTATATTAATTTATTTTTTAAGTATTGGTACATGAAGCAATACCAAAAGCTTAATAAATGAATGTGTGTGTACCACACACATACTCAGACGCATAAAGATGAGCTTTGTCTCGACCTTTTTTTACATTATTTTTCCTCTTTATCCAATAACGAAAAGAACCCAAAATTAATATGTACCTAATTTGAGATCTGTTTGTCCCAAATAATTTTTAAAATATTGCTACTCAAAAAATAATATATTTATTTGCCCCAAAAAAAATGTGATATATATATATATATATATATGGTGTAAGAAAAGCTTGGGGAGACATGGAGAGATGAGAAATTAAAATGTGTGATAGAGCAACGGCTACCTATATGGTTTCTTGTTGTTTTTCAATCTTAAATGGAAGATGACGTTCAAGCCGCGGATTTGTTTTGCGTTTCTTAATTACTTTGGAATTTTATAATTCCCCATCCGATCGATAGTGACAGTCTGAAAATGAAAAAAAATAGAATAAATAAATACAAATAATATGGATAAAATAAAATTATTGGCAAGAGGTTCTAAAACAACCGTTGATCTTGTAGTACGGCGAAGTGTAATGCGGTCCCTCATCGGCAAAATCTGACAGCGGGATAAATGTCCCTCAACTCTCTTTACAACTTGTGGAATGAATCCCCAAACACACCACAACAGCATCACAGCCAAACTACCAAAATACCCCTCATTCTATTTTATTTTTTAATTAATTGGAGATTTATTTATTTATTTATTTTGATTTTTTTGTTTTTTGGTTGGGAGTAACAAACAAACACCTAGAGATAATAAGTAGCGTTAGGTGCTGTAGCCAGTAAATAAACACATCATCTCCATCTGCCAAAAGTTATGGCGCATTGTCTAATCGATCCTTCTCTCAACTTTGTCTTTTCTCAAAAGTCCCCATTTCCCATTTTTTATTTTATTTTAAATATATATATATATATATATATACACATTGGAGAATTTTTCAGTGCATATGTTCAGTTAAAATACAATGTCACTTTAATCAATTGTCTTTGAAAAAATTAATATTTAAAATATTATTACCAATGATAACTTTTTTAAAAATTATCGTTTAAAATTTAAATTTTTATAAAATATATATATATATATGTAAATGTATATATCTTAATCTGAATATATATAATAACGAATATATTTATATTAAATTAATAATTTAAAACTAGCAAGATTTTTAAAAACTAGCATATTATTATAAAAAAAATAAATAATTCTTATGTTAATAAATATATTGATATTCAATATATGATGTTTGACATATTAAAATTTTAAATATAATATAGCAAATTATGCTCGAATAAGAGGTACAAAATAGTGAACCTATTCTAATTATCGGATTACATCAAATTAGTCCACCAATCACATAGAATCGAATCATCGTTGAACTTTTACTAAAACCCAACTAATATAACTTTTGCCCCAAAAAAATAGGATTTTGGCATCAACCACAGTGTAGTTTAAATATTTTTACATTTTCTTTGCTGTAGTATCGAATTAAAGTTTATAAATGGTATACTATCAACCCAAAACCTTTTACATTGTGACATGTTTAGCTGCTAAATTATATTAATGAGAACATAATTTTTATTCTGATTATATCGTTGTTCAGAAGAAGAGAATCCCATTATCGCAGTGAATATGCTTTTTAATAGTTAAAATGTCTAACATAAAGATTTTGAATTGATACTATTTTAAGATATTAGATGCTAATTTTTTTTTTAATCATGAATATTATATATTCTAAATTAAAAGGAAAAATAATTTTATTTAAATGGGAAAATTTTCATTAAGATTTTTTATTTTTATTTTCATTACAATTAGATAGTATTTATAAAAAAATTATATTTAAAATTAATTTATTAATTTTTTAGTTAATTTTTATAATTATAAATTATAAATATAATTATAATAAAATTAAAAAAGTTTGAATGAAATTCATTCATTTATATATATATATATATATATAGGTGACTGAATTCAAAACCGAAAATGTAATTTTAATGATTTTATGGCCGGACCAATTGTAGTACATATTAGATGCTAATTTAATTTCAAGCAGAAAAAAACAGGTGCTAATTTAATATAGAATAAATGATATATTATACTGTATATATTCGAAATTTTTTTCTATTATAATTAGATATTCAATTGTAATAAAAAAAATATTTTAAAAATATACAGCTTAATATATCCACAAATAAAATGAAAAAATATCATAAAGCAAAAAAGCAGTGATACGAAAAATCCAAAAACAAAAAATATTATAAAGTTTTAGGGACCAGTAAAGAAATAATTTTAAAACAGATCCGCCACTTGTACAGCTCGCCTCGGGCACGAGTCTTGTAAATCTCTAGCTTTATCGCACACATCCACTTTTTATCTTTATTTTATTTTATTATATATTTATTTATTTATTTTGCATTTGGGCTTTGTCACTGTCTTTCGAAGCAAAGCCACTCGATATCTTCCTTTCTCGTGCGAACGTTTACCTCAATTCACAGCCGTTCGATTTTTCCTCGGTAACACCAAAGGTTAATCAAACGGTTGTTTGACAAAGACAGACCGACACTTAAACAAATCATTCACATTCCCACTCAAACTTTTCTTTTATTTCTTTCTCTATCTAATAAATATTAAAATATTCAGAGATTTTATTTATTTTTATTTGTTTTAACTTGCTTTGACTGGAACTCCACCTTTCCTCTTCGCTCTATATAATCCTTTCCCTTCCCCATTCTCTCTCTCATCAACCTTTGGCTTTTCCATTTTCGTTCTCAGTTTTCTCTCCCTCTATTACTTCCAAGTTCTTTGAGCTTCTCTTTTGCTGTCTCTAATGGCGGAAACACCATCAAAACGCCAGAGGGACGAAACCCAGATGGAAGATTTCGAAGATTTTAATAAGCGCCAAAAATCCTATAGCCACATACTCTCTATTCTCGAATCCGAAGAAGACGAACCCACTCAGGATTTGTCTTCTCTAATCACGACCCTTCAACAGGAAATTTCTTCGGATTCTGGGTTCGACCCACTTCCGTTTGTTTCCTCGGAAAACGACCAGGAAAATCCAACCAAGGCTTCTAAAACCGTAGAAGATTACGCTTCTTCTTCTTCTTCTTCTTCTTCTTCTTCTGCGGTTCTTTCCAAGGAAGATGACCAAGAGAACGATAAAGAGAGGGTTATGAGACACCTTCTAGAAGCTTCAGATGATGAGCTTGGGATTCCGAACAGAGAGATTGTGTTTGATGGTGATAATGGGTTTAATGGTGGAGATGGCTTTTCTTTCTCTGATGGTCTTTGGGAGTTTGAAGATGAAGCTGCTAATTACTATACCTTGTTACAATCCGATCTTTTCATGTAGTGGTTTTTTTTTTTTTTGGAAATGGTAAATGAGGAAGGACTATAGGGGTAAGAAAAGGAAAGGAAGAAAGTAGAAAGAAAAGAAAAAAAAGAAGAGTGGATTTCGAAAAATGGGAGACCTTTTTTTTTTTTTTCATTTTGGTCCCTCTTCTTTTTTATTGTAAAAATTATCATGCATGTCCCTGTTAAGAAAAAAAAAATTAAATTGTAGGAGAAAAAAGCGATTCAATATTCCATCTATTTTTTATATATTTTTTTCTGTTATTAATTTTTTTGTTTTACTTTTATTAATTTTTTATTCGAAGTTCGGAATAATAATTTGACCTAACGATTTTGGCCCTCAATTAACCTGTTTACCTTTTAGTTGTCCTTGAGAGAAATAAATGCCCTTAATAATACGCTTGATTGATGCACCACTTGTTTAAGAGAAATTCATGTTTGGCATGGTTTCTAAATGGTGTGTTTCGCTTTTAAAGGTTTAAAAACTGTTTCTTAAAAGTGTTTAAGGGCTGTTTGATACAGTTTAAGAAAATTAGTTTATAAAGCCTTTAGAAGTGTTTGAAAATTAGTTTTTAAAGCTTTTTGAAATGTTTGGATAATTTTGTAATAGTGGTGTAGAGCTAGTTTGATATAACTTTTACTTCTGCTTCTAAATTTAATTTTTGTTTTTCAGAAATATTGTTTTAAAAAGTTATTTATTTTATTAATTTTAGTTAAAAACTCCTATAAAGGTTGTAAATACTTTTAGAAATTATCCAATTACTCTCAAAAATAATTTTTAAATTTTAAAAGCTGCATCTTTGTTTTTAAAAATTATGCTAATTAAAACTTTAAAAGTAAAAGAAATAGAAATAGAAATAATAATTATCCCGAACAAGGTATAAATTATTTTTGAAAAACTTCCAAATTTCTAGAAGGGTTATTAATCAAAATTAATAAAGAACAAGCAAAAGTAAAATTTTCACGAAGATGCCCAAGTGGAAATAGCTCTATCACTCTTCTTTTTAATTATTCCATCGTACGTAATTTTATGTTGGATGTTTTTAATTAATTTATTTATTTGTTGTTTTATTTTTTATCATGGGAAATGGGTTTGTGATTGGAATGAATTTTCCCTTTCTCCAACCAATGGCGTGCATCTCACGCGGCTTGGTTTTTTTTTGTTTTTTTTTTTTTTTGGGTAGAAGTAAACGTTACAGGAAAAAAAAGAAAAAGATCTATGTCCTCGTTAGAAGCTAAAATGCGCCATGGCCTGCGCAGTACGCACGTTGGTGTGTCATGTGTGAAAGATTTTTTTATCGGATACTGTGGGTTGCATTTTATTATTTGTGTTTCCTCGATCTCTTGGGATTGCTCTGAGAGGGCTAAAAAGTCTACCTCGGCCAATGGGACCCACATGCAATGGTATTATTATAAATAGACGAAAAGGACCACTTCTCTCCTCACTGATTGGAGCGTGACGACACAAACTTTTTTTTTTCTTTATTTTTATTTTGTGATTTTTCGGTCCAATGCTCCATGTATTTATTTTTGGTGGAATTAAAAAAAAAAAAAAAAAACAAAAAAAGTTAGAAGAATATGAGTTGGCATATCCCCAATGAGGCTACTATCCATCAATGTAGATGGGATAGTATGTACATTTATATGATCTTAGATGATAGTGAAATTTGAACTTTTGTATTTGTGATCAAAATCAAAATTCAAGTTCTTATCAACTCATCTATTAATAATTGTATCTATGTTTCATATAGTTTCAATACTTTTATACTTCATTCTTTACCATCAAACTTACACTAATATCTTTTCAAATTTGTAAACCATGCAATAGTAGTCTAGAACTATCAAACCATGACAAGAGGCGGAGCCAGAATTTATAAATGCTAGGGGAAATGCAAAGATAAAACGAAATGATTTTTATTTTTCATAAAAGATAAAATGAAATGATTATTTTTTTCAACGATATATAAAAAAATTTATTTAAAATTAAAAAAATTGTGACCAAATTCAAATAAGAGAGAGAGTGATTAATTACTTAAGAAATGTAAAAATTTGAACGAGAGAGAAAATATTTTCTTAATAAATGCTAATATTTATTCTTCTTTTTTGCAGGAGAGACCCTTTTTTTTGGGTCAATTGTACAAGAGAATTGAAGAGGAGGATTTAAGATTCATTGTTCACCTTAACACAAAATAAACACCTTTTGAACTGTGGAGGGACAATATAAAAAAAGAAAATTCAAATATTTTTTTTAAAATATATACTAATAATGCATTTCTAAAATTAACTGGGAGCGATTGTGACAATTGCCTCCATGCTGTTTTGTCTTTGACAATGACCTTTTAATGGTTAAATTATATATTAATTGACGTAGAATTTTCATTCTAATTATACTTTTGTTCATAAAGAAGAATCCACTCTTCTACAGTGCATATAATAACTATATTGGTTAAATTATATAATGGTGCCATATTTTTTTATTTTATTAATATTTTATTTTTTATCTGAAAAGACAAAAATGAGAAAAAATTCCTATTTGGTTCGTGACCTTTTTTTTTTTTTGTTTTCGTAGTATGAAAACGAGAGAAAGAAGAGAAACGACAAAGCGGTACGTACACGGGGACGCCAGACGACCAGTATAAAATTAGAAGTCCGTGTAAGTTTAATACATGCGGTGGTGATGAAGAAAGTAAATAGAGTACGGGAAGTCGTTTTGTGGTGGTAAGGGAGAAGGGGGTTGGGGGGGGTGGGGGGACCAGGTGGGGCCCGCAATGGAAGTGCCTTGAAGTTCGAGGCAAAAATAAGTGGGCCAGGGTGAGAGTGAAATAGTGACCAGGCAATGCGTTGTCCGCCATGGCAAAGATTGATACATAATGGGGTGTGTGTGTGTGTGATGATATTATGGAGGGATTATATGCTGATGCTGACAGGTGTCATTATCAGATTACCATTGGCATGACACGCGGGCCCCATTTAAATTATAACTGGATCCTGGACAGAGCTCTCCTCTGTCACATACCAGCTTTTTCTTAATTTCTGAATTTGTTTTTTAAAATAAAATTTTAAAAGAGTCTTTTAACAACATTTTATTATGTTTCTTTATTTATAAATATATAGAGTCAAATTTATTTATAAAAAGTAAATTAGATTTTTTTTTAAATATATAGAATTAAATTTACTATTTATATTAAAAAATAAATATAAAAATTTATTGAATTATTTTTTAAACGTAAATTTTTTAAAATAAAGAATATGAAATAAGTAAAGAATTTTTTAGAAACGTATAGCACAACTAAAGAAATCTTCAGGGATGCACTTAGTTTATAAATTATATTCACAATTGCATTTTGATTTTTCAATTTTGTTCTTGGTAGTTTAGTTTTTAAGTTTCATTTTTTATGCATTTTAATTCTTAAATTATATTTTCTTTCATCTAATTTACAGAGTATTAAGATATTCAATAGATTTACTTTAACATAAAAACAATGAAATTGAAAAAATCAAACGATCTCATAAAATTTTTATACGTTGTATCAAGTAAACTACATGTGTCAAGACTAATAAAAATTAATTTTGAAACTAAACTGTATAAAAAATTGAAGTTTAAAAATCAAAATACCAAAAACAAAAAGAAAATTAAATTACCAAAGTATAACTATGTATGTAGCGTAGTAGCAGTAGCAGTAGCAGTAGCAGTAGTAGTAGTAGTAGTAGTAGTAGTAGGGACTATTCAATTTAAAAATTGATTTCTAATAGATTTATCTAAAAAATATATAATTAGTGATATGCTAATTTATTTTTTTCTTTCAAAAAATTACCTTACTGATAAATGTTTTTTTTTTTTTAAAGAAATAAAAATTTGCAGAATCATATCGTCTAACAAATCTTTTGAAACTAGACTATGACCCTTACAATATTCATCTTTTCTTTTCCACATCAGTGTAACAAAGTTCTTAAATAATTATGGTGAAGAATCTTTTTTTACCTGGTTGACTGCATTTTTAATGTGGCAAAAAAATTTTAGCAACTTACAATCCTATTAAAGATGCTTTTAATTTGTTCCAACTTCAATATGGATAATTTTCTAACTTATGCAACTGAATACTTCAATTTTAATTTGGTTATTTTGAGCCTTCCATTTTCGATTTTCTTGAAATATTTAATTTTAGTTTTGTTCTGATACTGACGTTGCATGATTAGTCCTTGTAATAGAGTATTTTTTTTTTTTATGTCTCATTTTTTAATTATACTATTTTTTTTTATCTGATTATGTTTTTAATTTTTTAAGTGAGCAATATTTTTGGATTTATAGATATTATTTTTTTACCATAATTTTTCATTTTTGGCCCATGTTGAAAAAAAAAAAGAAAAAGAAAAAAATCAAATTGAAAGTCTCAAGTGAGGGAAAAAAAAAAAGAAAAAAAAAAGAAAAAAAGAAAAAAAAGATGCATGCCTAAATTGAACTAGTATTAAAGTTGAAGCTTACAGTAGAAAACATTGAAGAAAGTCCAGATTGAAATTTGGGAGAAACTCGAGGATCTAAAACCACGATGAACCCTTTTTTACCCCTTACTTTTTATGTGATGGAATTCGTGAATAGGTTTTTTGTGCATCTATATCTTCTCATATATGTTCACATGTATAGAATAATTCTCCTAAAAAATAGAAATAATTGTGCTTTCTAATATTTTGCTTGATTTTACTTATTTTATATTATATATATATATATATAAAATAAAATTACAGTACAAACTATTTACATGTAGATCCATATCTAAATTGATATTTTTTTTAAAAAAATATCGATTTTCTATTACATACATGGTTGATATTTTTTTATTAAATAAGTGGATTTTGATACGGATCCATATATAGATGGACCGTATCATAAAATTATTCTATATATATATGTTTTTTTTTTTTTTTTTTTTGTTGAGGAATAAATTTGTACTACTTTCTTCACTGTAGAAAGCTTCAACAATTTTGAAGAACATAAGGTACTACACTAGTACCAAACAGCCATCCAATCCTATGTGACAAATTAAACGTCGCTTTATCATGATATTTCTTTTTTTTGTTGAATTAAAAAAAAAAAAACAGTAATATGAACGTTTCAATGAATAAAAGTAATGTGAACGTTGTTAGCTCATTGAATTTTAAGTCAATAATTGTACAAGAGCTGTGAATGTGCATATATATATATATATAGAGCCGATTTCTATGATCTAATAAAAAAAATTATTATATATTAATCATTGATATTGGGTTAATATCATCAGGTTTGGCCCAAATATTATATAATATTTTTAGTTTTAAAAATATTATATATTTCAAAAAACCACCATTTTCCCCTTAACTAACTAACTAATTTATTCATAGCCTTTGCATTAATATCTACAACTCTATATGAGAAAAACTTACATTGCATAAGGTTATTTTCGCGGTTCGATTTATGTACACATGATAAGTGGAGTAGTTAATTACATGAAAGGTTTTCTTCACTTGTAACTTAAGCTGCTAGTTATAATTGGAATTAATACAAATCTTAGAAAGTTAGATGAAATTTACCTTAGATGCCAAAACAGAACAAGTGAGAATATAATTCAAATTTGATATAATGAGTAAGTTATAGAACCGAACTTTGATAGATAACCATCTATATTTGTTATATCACACAAATCATATAAATCTGACAATTATACATATTGTTTTTTATAATATCTGTCTATAAATATTTTACTATATCAAAATTAAAAAAAAAAATTTAAATTAGTATAAAGGAAAATAATATTTTTAGAATTAAAAGTAAAAATCTAATTAAATTTAGCTACATCACAGAAAAATGTCAGTGATGGCTAAAATGTTTCCTCAAACTAATTAAATTCAAAACTTAAAAATAGTTTTATATACATATATATTTGAAGAATACAATGTAGAACATGATACATGAAGGATTATAGTGCTTCAAATGGCTTTTTCACATTCATTTACTATGTAGGTATAGTAGGTAGCCACAAATTTTAAAAGGTTTGTTTGGGTCCAAAAAATATAGATCTCAGTGGTGGTGTAGGCTGTTGGTGGTGTTGTATATTTGATTAGGTAGTTTCACAGGGGAAAACGATACCTTGAATAGGTTGCTCTAGAAATATCTTATACCAATTTATTAGCTCACATCAATTGCTAAAGTTATACAAATTTCAAACTGACAATTTAATAGAGTTAGTGACTTGACTTGCAGACTGAAAGATGGGCCATGCAGCTTCATCTTCAGTCTAGTTTCTCATTTGGAAACGACCTTACAAAAATAATTTGTTTTTTTGTATGAATTATTTATTCTAAGAGAGCTATGGCTAGTAGGGAACCCCTTTTTTTTTTTTTTTTGGTGAATTAGGGAAACCCAGTTTGGGTGACAAAGCATCACAACATTTTTGATATAGTGCCTATCACCATGTGCTAAAAGTTGAAGGCTACCTATTGATGTGATATTATTTTGGAAAAATTTCTTCTACGTCATTTGTTAGAAATTCATTGAGAGCTCCTAAGCTAAAAATATCATCATTTTTAAAGTTTCAAATATTTATCAATTATCATTTTAAAGTTGATTTTTATATAAAATTACGAAAAGTCTATTTTATATTTCTATTTTAAAATAAACAGCAGAAATTTTATTTTATCGTTTTCATTTAACAATATATATTAAAAAAATAGTTTATTTGTCTTTCTATTTATATTGTTACTTACTATACAAATGAAATCTCTAATAAATGATTTTTAAATGAAAATAATAATAGTTTAATATTTATTTTGATATATTCTTAGATTTTTATTTATTTATTTGATCATATTATGATATATATATATATATATATTCTAATATATATAAAAAAAGGAATGTTACTCCAACCATGACCTTCACAAAAATATGATGTAAAGAGCAATACCATTTAGCCAACCCCCCTACTCATTGACATATACATGTAAGGGAATTTGTATGTCCACAATTGCTGAGTCAATCATAATAACAGTAAAAGAGAATAATTAAAGTTGTTAC
Source organism: Ziziphus jujuba (assembly GCF_031755915.1). NCBI lineage: Eukaryota > Viridiplantae > Streptophyta > Magnoliopsida > Rosales > Rhamnaceae > Ziziphus > Ziziphus jujuba. Next base: position 11,536,049 of record NC_083390.1, read on the forward strand.
AATATATACAATCCATTGAACAGAATAATAATTTTCAGTAGGAAAAATTGACCTTTAAATGAGTAACTCACTTAGAATTTGTAAATCCTGAGTCATTATTGTAATTAGAAAGCATGTTTTTGGTGCCATGATGAGCTATATATTAGACAGTGTTTGGTAAGAGTTCAAACTTTTTTTTTTTTGGGTTTTGTCTTTTTATATTAAAATAAGAAGATTTGCATTTGGGATTATTGTCCGAAGAATAAATGATAAAGTTACCGCACTTTTCTGGATCGCAGGAACATAAAAGTTCAAACTTATCAAAATAGAAAGAGAAATAAGGAAAACATGATTTTCTTTTGTTTATTAATGTTTCTAATTCCATAAACTTAGCTTTATCAAAATAGAAAGAGATTAGGGAATCAAAGCTATGCTATGCTAATGCTATAGCTAGGTGCACCAGACAATGGGCATCTTTAAACTTCATTGGCAGACACATAAGAATATAAATAATGGCCTCAAATTGTGCAATGAGCATTTGGTGATTCCATAAGATATGTCAAGCGTTTCGGTCAAAATAAGGTTGCCCAACTGTCTTATAGAAAAAGCAAAGATAAAAAAAAGAAGTTATTTGTTCTATCTATTAAACTATTTATTTTTATTTATATACATAAAAAAAAAAAAAAAAGAATCTGACTGAGTTTCCCACCTTCTTCGTTAATTTAAACATCACATGAGGTTGTAAATTATTATTATTTTAAAGAAAAAGAAAATGCTCTCTCAAACTCAAAAAGTGATTTGGAAAAGTAAAAGGAGAGGAATAAACCTGGAGCAGACAAAAGCATCTATATTGGATAATCAAAGTTGGCCCCAATTTGGTTGGATTTTTGTTTTGATTGGGGATTAGAAAATATATATATTATCAATCTTGTCTAAAAACTTGGTCATTTTTATTGATGAAGGGGATAAAATTTGAAGCAATATGGTTGGTTGAAGGGTCAATTCTCAAAATCTATATTCCACACGATCAAACAGTTTGAAACCAAAAGCAATAAAGTACGTGTACGCCTAGCTAATGTTAATTAAATGTGTATTATATTTTGACAACCACTAGTAGAATCCACTCTTATATATCAATTATTAATCACTTGCATTTCAATCACTTTCTGTGATAAAATATAAGCAATATAAAAAAGTAAAGATATAGAGACGGAGAGAGAATATAACAGAAACTGTAGTTTTTCATGTGTTACATATTATCTTATGGTAATCTCTCCTTATATAGAATGCTTAGGTTTTACTAATTAATGTACTCTAGGCTCAATAAGAGAAGTGATGTCTTGCAAAGAAATTCTCATATTTTATAATAGTTTTAACTTCTTAAAACTAAAAATTCTTATTAAAGTGTGAACTCAGGATACGAAAAGAAAATTTCAGATGCTTCCAGGAGCACTAAAAATTTACTCCCATGATACAAACCAATTAATTATTAATTATTGTAGGATATATTAGTAATGGTCATTAGTGATTAATGACATTTTTAAATTAAAATGGGGCTGGGAAGCTAGCTTCTTGAATTTTGCTTTTATGATTTTTCCAATTTGCTTGGCTTTTGGTTCTTTCTTAGTTTCAAATAAAACTATGACCAGTAAAAGGAAAACAAATCTCTCTCTTTTTTAAGAAATCTTACCAAACAAAATACTATTTTTATATGTAAATCTCAAATCCCTTATTTTTTTGGCTAGCAGAATTAATGATAATGACCATCTCTTTTGTTTTGAATTCTACATGTACAAATTCAAATTCAATGAGTTTGACTTCAGGCTTTTTTAAATTCAAGCCAAATTTAGAGAATCAATTCCACTAAATTTAAGCAAGTGGTTGATGAAGTCAGAAGGCACCATATTGAATTCTATGCATTTACAACACTGATGACTCTTGAATAGTTTTATTATTATTATTATTATTATTATTAATTTTTTTTTTTGGGGTACAAACTTTTGAATAGGGCGTTGCACCAACCAAATATGCATTGTCTAGTCTTTAAGTTAGGCCTGCATATTTGGAAATTTGTGTTCACAAGGTCCTACAAAATGCACAGGAAAGTATTCCTTCAAATTTACTGGTTCCTACAGGACAACCAAGTGCATATCCACTATTTTCTCAGATAATCTTGAATTCGAATCACCATCAAAAAGATAATTGCATACATTTACTATTACAAAGTCAAGGTATTAGTCATTTCGTTGACGCTCTTTAGCCAATGTAAAGGAAGATATTCGGGCCTCAGGCCGTCGATTTCTAAACGCTGGGAGTCCACAAAAAAATAAAAAAATTCATTCCTAGTTGAATTAGGATTTCCTAGTTTTATCGTATTTTTGTTTCCTACTTTGTTGGTTGTTTTTCATCATTGTTCTTGTTAATTTTGGTTTTGTTGATTATCCCTTGCTGTTTTAGTCTTAAATATTTGCATTCATCTATTCAAAAAAAAAAAAAAAAAAAAGAGTTTGCGGCAACATTTAAAAAAAAAAAAAAACTGCACATTTGTGTTTATTTGGAGGTCACGGGTTTGGTGAATTTTTGGTTGGACTTGCAAATCTATTGTTTATTCTTGCTACAGCAGTTGTGTCTGATATTTAGTGAGTGAAAAAAAAAAAAGAAAAAAAAACAGAAGAAAGCCGAATATAAAAAAATATATATATATATATATATATATATATCGGTTTGTTGAAAATTGGTGTTGAAGTTTGTTGCTGGAAATTTCTTGTAACTGCTGTTTTGTTGATTATTTATTCCATATTTGGAGTTTCTGGAAAGTTGTTTTTGCTGCTGGATAATTGAGTTTGAGTGCTAAATTATTTGGATTAAAATTAGTTAAAGGATTTGATACAAAAACTTGAATTACAAAGAACAACAACCAACAACTTTTCTATATTTTTGTTCTCTTTGATTCTTGTTCGTATTTGTATTTCTTTTTCTAGAATTTTATTCTTAAACTCATAATCTATTACCATCTGGTCCAGTTCTTCAAAATTCCAAAATTTTCTCATTAATTTGCTTTATTTTACCTAGAAAAGCCGAAAACTAGGTTTTCTTGAATTCTTCGGTATTGCCAACTTTTAGCTACTGTTTTGTTGATAAATTTAATTAAAACATACTTGTAATCTAATTGCTGTTTTTTGGGTGTTTTAATTAGAACTTTGAGTTAATTCTTTGAGTGGAAAAAGGCAAGAGAGTGTGAGCTTAAAAGAGGGTAAAAGCCGAAACTAGTGTGCAAACACGAGTGTCGAGACCTTGTTTGAGTGAAACACGTGAGGGAGTGAATATTGTGAGGATCTATTTTATTTTTGCAGTATTTTACTAATATGGCAGATTCTAGAATAAGAAGAGGAGACACACCACTGAGAATTAATGAAGAGGAGTCCGTAGGATTTCATGGTAATCCACGAGCTACCGGGAGTGGTGAGCAAACGGATTTGAAAGCTGTTTTGGAACAATTACAGCGGGTGAGTGCTCAAGTTGAGCACATGAATCAAAGGATAGGAAGGCTAGAAGTTTCCCAAGGAATTCCAAACACAAGAAATAGGCAAGAATTCCATGAAGGTCGAGGTCGAGGACGAGGACGAGGAGGCCGTGAAAGACCGAGAGAGGAATTTGAGGAGGAGAATTTCGGTGGAGACTTTGAGGAAGGCATGGACGAAACCTTTGCTGTCCAAGATAAAGCTGGCCGTGGAAGGTATAGGAGGGAAGAAACAGATGACAATCTTAGCAATATCAAGATCAACATCCCACCATTCATGGGAAAAAGTGATCCCTAGGCATATTTGGAGTGGGAAGAAAAAATGGAGATGATATTTGACTGCCATAATTATTCAGAGGGTAAGAAGGTGAAGTTGGCAGCAATTGAGTTTGGCCATTATGCACTTCAATGGTGGACAAATGAGCAAGGCACCCGAAGGAGAGTTGGTGATGACTTGATCACAACATGGCGACAAATGAAAGGAGCCATGAGAAAGCGGTTTGTGCCATCACATTACCATAGGTTGCTGCATCAAAGGCTTCAATCTTTGTCTCAAGGAAGTAGGTCCGTGGAAGATTATTACAAAGAGATGGAGATGCTTATGATGAGATTAAACATGAATGAGGATAGAGAAGCAACCATGGCAAGATTCCTTGGTGGATTGAATCGTGACATAGCCAACCAATTAGAATTGCAACAATATGTAGAATTGGAAGGGATGTTGCATGTAGCTATTAAATTAGAGCATCAATTCAAGAGGAGGGGTGTAGGATCACGGCTTGGAGGTGTTTCCAGCAGTGGGAGATTCAATTCAAGTGGCTGGAGAAACAATTCAACTAATGAAATCAAACCAAAACCGAAAGTTGGAGAAGAAAGTTCAAACCGACTAAGGAAGGAGACTAGAACCGAATCTGTCCAAGCACCAAAGAATGAGGTAAAATTAGATCCTAAACCTTCTAGAACTGATGATGTTGTGTGTTTTAAGTGCCAGGGAGGAGGACACATCGCTAGCCAATGCCCAAATAGAAGAATCATGGTGTTAAAAGGCAATGGCAAGCTAGAATTGAAAAGTGAAGAAAGTGAGGATGAAGCCCAGCAAGAGGACGAGGACTTGGAGGATGAACCCGAAACCTTGCAAACATCCAATGTCGAATTAAACTTGGTTTCTAGGAGAGTACTTACTGCATACAAAGATGAGGATGAAATTCAAAGAGAGAACATCTTCTACAACCGATGTGAAATTCAAGGGAAAAAGTTTAAGATGGAACCATTAACTCCAAAGGAAGTATTTAGCGATCAACTTCAAATGCAAAATATGAGGGAAGCCGAGAGGCTCAAGGAGAAGGCTAGTATGGCACCAACGGTTCCACCATCCATTCAAAAGGAGAAAGGTGAGCTTGCTGTCCAAGGTAAGTCCTCTAAAACCCAGGTTGAGTGGAAAAAATTAAACAAATTCGAAAGTAAGAAAATTGGAGCAAAAGCTGAGAGAGATGCAAAATTCAATGAATCCGTGAGTGAGAAAGGAAAAGAAATGATGTTAATAAAATAATTATGAATAAGAAATCATTGCTGGTCATGAATTTTAAAGATACTTATATAAAGATGTTTTTGTTGCATAGAACTTTCTCTGCATTGTTGAGAGCTTTATTTAGTGGAAATTTGAAAATTTGGGAAATATTGTTTGCTAACTTTAAAAAGTGTAATTTTTACCACAATGAGCATGTATTTATAGTATTTTTTGTGATAGTATTTGACCCAGGAGATTGGTTTTGTTTTCAACCAAGGAAGGGGAGGATTCCCGAACAAAGAAAGTCCAAGCTTATGCCGCGAGGAGATGGACTTTTTCAAGTTTTGGAGCGAATTAACGAGAATACCTACAAACTTAATTTAATAGGTGAGCATAGTGTTAGTGCTGCATTTAATGTTGTTGATTTAACTCCTTTTGCTGCAGGTGATGATCTTGATTTGAGGACAAATCCTTTTCAAGAGGAGGGGAATGATGTGATTCCGCCCGAGCCCGCTCAACCTATAACCCGCTGGTGTTATACAGGGGGTAACCAATCTCAACAGAGCTTGTCCATACTTGAAGATACAAAGCCTATTCTAAGCATCCAAGTGGTGGAAGCCGATACGGACCCGGGTAGCAGTTTTGGTGCAAATATGGCCAACAGGCAGCATGAAATGGTTCCAACTCTTTATGGATTCAATACATATGTCTAAGAGGATTTGGAATCAAGTCAATCAAGCTTCAAAGGCATTCAAAAAGGGATTGTACGGACAGCTTCAAATTTGGCCTGTTTTTTACTGTATTTTGTGCTGGCTTTACTGTATTTTGCTAAGTTGGCTTTTTCTTCCTCTTCCAAGCATGGGTAACGTGTGAGACTTCATATTCAGCTTATTTGGCATCCTAAAAAGCATATTGAAGCTGATTTGGAGCTCAATTTGGTTAAAAATTTGTCAAAGTCAACTTAGTCAAAAAGCTAGTATTATAGTTTCCTAATTTGATTCTATTTTTTGTTTTAGGAAATTACCATTACTTTTTAGTTTTTATTTATTTATTTTGTGGAACAATAAGTTTAGGAAAATTATTATTTTATTATTTTCATTGTAAATTAATTAATTCCTAATTCAAAATAATGGAATTAATTAATCCAAATTAGATTAGGAAAGGAGTGAGAATTTCGGCCACCATAGGAAACTATTTTGTATGGCCGATTTTCCCTTTATTTTTAGGGTTTTTATTTCATGGCTTATCACTATGGTTTTAACTTAGTGTTTTAGAGTTTTGTTTTGTGAACCTTAGCCTATTTAAAGGCTTATTTTCTCAATAAAATACAGTACATTATTCTTACAAAAAAATATTTGTGAGAAAGAATTATATTTTTTCTCTTTGAACACCTAAAACACTTAATACAAATTAAGTGTTTTTGTTTGACTTATCAATAGGACATCCATCAGCTATTGTGGCGTTTTCATCATAAACCAAGGTTTCTAATCACAAGTTGATTAGGGGTTAAGGTGACCATTAGAGCCTGAACTTAATTGTGATTTGGGCTAATATCATACGGGTTTAGGAGCAAGTCGATTTAGGTTCGTATCAGTTGGTATCAGAGCCAAAATTTTGTTTAGGTATGATCTATCTTATTTATTTTATTTATTTTTTTGTTACTGTACAATTTTAACATTAGGTTAAGATTGTTCTTAGTTCATACACTTTTTGCATAAAAAAAAAAGACAAATTATTATTCCTAGTCAAATTAGGTTTCCTTGTTTACCGTATTTTTGCTTTCTAGTTTGTTGGTTGTTTTTCATCATTGTTCTTAGTAATTTGGTCTATTTTTGACTTTCTTTGCTGTTTTAATCTTAATTAGTTTCATTCATATATTCAAAAAAAAAAAAAAAAAAAAGGAGTTTGAAAGCATATTGCATTAAAATTTAAAAATTGTGCAATTTGTTTTTGTTTGGAGTTTGGATCGGGGTTTGTGAAAAATTTGGAGTTTGAATTTCTTGGAGTTGGAAATTTGAATTGTGATATGCTCTTGTGCTTTGAAATTTCAGCTTGCTTTACTTTTTTATTTTTATGTTTTTTTTTTTGTATTAAAATGATGTTTGAATGGTTAAATGCCTGGTTTTTAAATCATTTGGGTAGAAATTTGAATTTCTATGAATGCTTGTTGGAATGACAAGGCTATTGTTCAAATTGCATGCCAAAATCACGTGTTTGATATATAGTTGTTTGAATGATGTTCAACTAATATTGAAGCATTATTAGAACAACCCGTTGTATATGTGTCAACTCAAGCTAGTTGGATATGAATGTTGTTAGAACAACATCTATACGTTGAAGATTACTTTAGGACACATGTCTTATTCTGGTCCATTTTTTAAGTTTCTTTTCCTTTCTTGTCGATTTGTCATTGTGTTGTTAATTTATTGTTTGTTTTAAGATTAATTTGTCTTTGTTTTGTTTCTCTTATTTAAGTTTTTATTTTATTGATGAATCTGCCTTTGTTTTTTCAATTGTTGATGTTTTTGTTATGATGCCATGACATTTGATTTAATTATAGAACTTCAGTCTTTAATCCTATCATTATGTAACACCCCGTCCCAAAGTATGTCGGAATTTTTGCATGTTGACCGAGGTTGACCGTTGATCGTGAGGGCTAAAATTTTGACTTTTTGTTCTGGATGGAATTTTGTGTTGACCGAGGTATCATTTCAAAGTATATATTGTCTCGAGTTCGTAGACTAGTAGCACGTCGAAATCGAAGCTATCGTTTGGAAGTTATGCGCAAGGCAAGTTGCAGTCCAATCTGTCCAAGGGTGCCAAGTTTGACTTTTTATTTGTGTGGAATTTTGATTTGACTCTTGTATGGTTGTAAAGTACTTGTCGATACGAGTCTATAGACTAGCGGCACACCTAATTTGGACACCCGGTTAAAAAGTTATGGATTCGGAAAGTTTTTCTAATACAGTATTATTTTATATTGTTTTTAATTAAATGGTGCTATTGTGAAAAATGTGCACCACTTGTCAAGCCCTCAGCCTTTCCCATGAGTGCACAGTGGCACCCACGGGATGGCTTCTTATTGGCTCAAACCCATGTGTGAGTTGTGCGACCAGAGAGAGAGAGAAAGAGAGAGAGAGAGAGAGAGAGAGAGAGAGAGAGAGAGAGAGAAAAGGGAGGAGAGAGAAAGGAGAGACCACCACCGGCCACCGCCGATTTGCCATTTTTTGGCCACCCTTTCCATACACGCGCCACCCCACCTTGACGCACATTTGAAAATCGACCGGCCAGCCAAAAATCATGGCCAACCGACCGCCAACGCGCTCGGATCGAGACTTTTTCCGGCGGTAGTGTCGATTGCTTCAAATCTAGATTTCTCCCCGATCCAGCCTCTGTTTGCCACACTGCTGGTCCCATCCATTCGCCCATCCTCTGATCTACATTTCCTCCAAAAATCATGACCAGTGGCCACCGGACGCGCCATCGGCAGTGACGAATTCCGGAGACCAAGATGGCTCGTCGGAAAATCAACTTTCTGGCGAGTTCCCAGCTGCACCGCCCATCCTTTCCCACTAATTCCGGCCCCCTAAACCCAGATCTGAGGTTAGTTGCCTCCAACTTGCGGCGGTTTGTGAGATCCGAGGATACAAAATCCAACACCTTTCCGACGAGATTCCGGCCACCTGGAGTCAGATCTCCGGAAAGTAAGACCAGATTCGTACTCCTCGTTTCACAAGCTTCGATTCGGTATATTACTCGTAAATTTTGGTTGTCGTTTGTGTTTGCTCCCTGGGTACCCATTTGGGAGTTACCCGATTAAAATATTAAAATAATTAGTTTTGTGTATTGTGGATATTTTAGGTGCACTTGTGGGTAGTGGAGTTGATTCTGTAGAGGATCTCGATTGACACACGTGCTTAAGGTGAGTAACCCACCTTCAAAATTATTTTGGGTTGGTAAATTGTATATATTTTGTGTTGATTATATATTTGAAAATTTATTTCATGTGTTAATTGTTTAGTAAATTTCTAACTGAAATTTTATGCCAAAATTGAAGGAAATTAAATTATTCGTGTATTATAAATGTTTTGGGTTTTAAGAATTTTCTTGAATTTGAGGTTTAATTTAATAATTATTGAATTTCATTGTTGGAATATTTTATAATTAGATGTTTGAAAAATATGTTTTATGTATTTGATATTAAGAGAATTTCCATCTAAATTATATTGCCAATGTTTGTTGTTTGGGTGCCAAAAATATATTTGGAAATTAAAAGAAATTGTGATTTCAATTTCCTTTTATAATTGTTATGTTTATCATGTGATTTAATTATATTTTGAAATTTGAAGAATTGAAGGAATATTTATTTTAAATTATTGTTGATTTCATTAATGGATTTGAAATTGATGGAATTTATATCGATGGATTTATGCTGGTGATATTAAAGAAAAATGTGGGAATGTGAATTTGAAAAATGGTATAATTCCCACGGTGAATTTTGAAAAAAATTGGGTATTTTAATAATAAACTTGGTTATTTGTTTTAGACGCACTCATACAGCACTGGTGTTCTGTACTGTATATGTGGATGAGCGCGCAAGTTATAATGTCTCCCGTGAGTTGCCATTGGATCGAGGGCAGGCAAGTTTTATATGGTGCACATAAGCCGCCCCCTCCATGGCTGGGTTGACGGTTTAAGCAGTAGTGCTGTTGAGACGCCGAAGCGACCGTATGCAAGTTTCTATATTTAGCCTCCTGCCGAATGGTGCTCGGGACGCTGGATATCGTAGGGCATCACTGGTATATAGTGTGGTGTGTCAAGTATTATTTTTCTGATATAAATTTCAAATCCTAAAGTTTTAAAATCGTATTTAAATTAAATGTATTTAATTTGTTTTAACACCTATTTTCAATTAGTATTTTTCTAAAATGTATTCATTGATATTTTATGACACTTATTTTAAAATAATGTTTTTAAAATGCATCTTGTCATATTTTTATTATATAGATTGATTGAATATTTCAAAATGAATTTTATAATATATTTTTACCATTTATTTTACATGATTGTTTGTAATTATTTAAATTATATTTTTGACACTGTTTATTTTAGTTTATTAAATCAAATTTTACGAATTATATATTGGATTTCACTTTTATGTTATATTTCTTTAATGCAAGTGTTCTAAATTTATTTTATTATATTTTATTCGTATTTGGATTATTTAATTATTTATTAAATTAATTATTCCTTGATTTTTTTGGGGCATAAAAGATTGGGTTTTGCGAAAATGTTTTAAAAGGGGAACTTTTCCACGGAGTGAATGGTGAGGGTTTTGAGAGAAAATATTATTTTCAATTAATTATTATTTATTTATTTATTTATTCTTAATTAATCAAGTGTACTATAATTATTATTACTATTATAATTGTACAGTAGATAGGATCACTCACTGAGATGATTAGCATCTCATATTTCTTGAATTCGTTCCCCTAGGTACAAAGATTGGTCGATGTTCATCCGGAGCGAGCTTGATCTTCGTTGCTGTTGTATTTCGAGGAGTTCTTTTTCTTTTCATTTATTTATATTGTAATATTTCTTTCCATCCTTTGTTGTATAACTTTCATACTTAATTGTACTCTATGATGCTCTGTATATTGTATTGGACACATTTTATTAAATACTGCATTAGTTTCCTGTTTAATTTATGGAAGTGCTGTTTATTGTGGAATTAAATTATCGTAAAGTGGAGGAATAAGGCGGTATATATATATAGAAGTGTGTTTTCAATGCAGGGAATTTGTAGTAAGTCCAACCCTTAGGGGAGGTTCTGCCGGATTTTCCATTGGAAGGTTCGGTATGGTTTTCCTGGGATCAGGGCTTGTCTAGTGTTCTGATGAGGGATCTTGGACGGGTCCTAACAATTATGTTTTAGGCTATCATTTTAGTTTGTTTTGGATATTTTCTGCCTCGTTGCTATCATGTTGTTGCTTTTGTCTTTCCCAATTAATTGAATATTATTGATATTGTGGTCATTACATTGAAATTCATATGTGGGTTTTTTGAATTTCACAGTGATTAGGTTCGAGCTTCTTTGTTTCACCACATAGTGGGTATTAAAATCTATTGCAATTTGACTCGTATTTAAAATTTCAATTTAGTTCATTTGTATTTTGGGCTTGCATTTAAATTTTAATGTGTTTTATTTGGACATGCAATCTAAACGTTATTTGGGCTCCATTTATGAAGAATAAAAATTATATTTTTGTTTTTATTTTGATTTTCTTTTTGGTTTTTGTCTTTGCATTTGTTTCTGTTTTGCTAGTTTAGATTAAATTTTATGATTATCTTATTTCATTTTTTTTTAATTGTGTTTTTGTTTGTATCTATGTGTGTGTTATTTGCTGATGGTGCATCATTGTTATATATTTTGACCTGCAAGTGCCTCATTTTTCTTTGACCTTATTTTTGCACTTCTTTAAGTTTTCCCTTTTCTTAGATTTTTTTTAGGATCCTCTATCGATTCTAGATTCATGTTTGGAAGGGCAAATAGGGCTCATCTTTCTCATGAAGCTTTCACTTTTGGAGTTTCATCATCTGAGGGTAGTCATCATAAATCTAAATTTTCTCCACCTTTTTTACCTTAAGCATCTTATGAGAATCTTGTAATCCATTATAGGTTTCTCCCTATTGCCATAAAGCATGCATTTGTGTTATAACTTATAAGACATGCCTGTTAAGTTCTCCTGGATAATTGAGCATCTAAATTGGATTCCTTTCATTGACAACCCAGTTTATCTATATATATATATATATATTTAATTTTTTAAGGTTGTAGGTACATTATATGAAAGTTTCCCTCATTTTAACACTCTATCTCCATATTTTTAGTTGCAGATATTTGACCATTTTTACACTTTTTTCCTTAGATGTCGTTTGATCCATTTTTCTAGTACCTTTTTTTGCACTTGCTCATGAGTTGGATCCAAGTGTTTATCCTTCCCATGATCCATTAATTGTATATTATGCTCTAATTGGAGACTCTACTCTTGAGATTTGAGATTCTAATGTCAAGTTGTATGATATAAATGAGTTACTTGAGCTTATAGGTTCCTTAACCTTTTCCTTCATCACAATATTCACTTTATCAAAATTACTAGTTACATTGCTGTTGATTGGACTAGTATCATTTATACCTTTGCCTCTATAGTGGATATAGATGCATGTCACTACATTAATTGAGCTATGTCTCGCTTCACTTGTACCCAATTCACTAAATTTCTAGCTGTCGTTTTTCCTATTTTGGTCTATAGGATCTTAGGGACCTTTTAGGTTTATATTCCCATCACTCTTCTTGGAGAGCATCCTATGATTGTAGTGAATAATGATGTTCTCTAGAATAGTAGAAGGCATCATCAAGATGATCATGATGATGATGTGGACCAGCCTATTGAGTTTCCACTAGCACATATACATTAGGTTAACCTGGATGGACTAGTTCAACAACTCTCCACCCATATAAATCAGCATTTCGAGTTCCTTTCTAATAAGTTCCATAGTAATTTGGATTCATGACCAATCGCTTGAATTATCTTAAGTAGTAGAAGCATTAGGACTAGGTCATTATAGAGTGAAGGCAACATTAGTGATATGAACCTAGGTCGACTTACTCTTAAACCTGTATTACAATAGCCCAATCAAAATTAAGTTCATATTTTAATGATCACCTTGACCCTTAATCAACCGGTGATTAAAAACTTTGGTATATGTCGAAGATGCTACAATAGGTTATGAAAAGTCCTATTGATAAGTCAAGTTAGAACACTTGTTCTCTATTTAGTGTTCTAGGTATTCTAAAAGAACAAAGAAAAAATTTTCTCACAAGTAATTTTTTGTATGAATAATGCTGTGTCTATTATTGAGAAAATAAAGACTTAAATAGGTTAGAGTGACAAGAGTGACAAAAAAAATCCTAAAAACAATAGGTAAAACCTCCATTAGTGTTTGGAAAGTGAAATTGCCGTTTTTGCCTTTTGTTTTTCCTAATCTATTTTGTATTAATTAATTCCTTAATTTTGAAAAAAAGGAATTAATTAATTACAATTAGAAATATTAAAATTCAACCTTCCTAAATTAATTTGTATGGCAAATAATTAAACATAACTAAAAATAAAAGGTTATTTCCTAATTTAAAAGTCAAATTTCTAGATTTGGAAAGTAGTTGATTAGTTTTTCAAATAAGCTGTCTTTATCCAATCATCAGCTAATTTAGGCTCCAAATCAGATCCAATATGCCACGGAAGATGACAAATAGGATAAGAACTGGTCCCCACATATTGCCACTTATTGGAATGATCAAGTTTTCTTGGAATGCAAGTAAAACCATTTCTTAGCGCCAATTATGCAAAACCGGCCAATGTTGGAACGCCTTTCTGTGTGCTTGGTCTTCCTTACCTCTGCCTTGACATGATTTTGTGACCTCTTGGTAAGCTCAAGCATGTTCATAGGCACACAAGTTCATCCCTTTCTGTCCGGAGTCCTCAGATGCATCAAAACAGCTTCCCAGGGTCTATTTCTATCTTTAAAACCTGGATGCTTAGTACGGGCTTAGAAACTTCTGATATTAACAAGCCTTCTTGAGAATTAATTATTCTTTGGACAAAACTAATAAGATTGTCCTTAAACCTTTTAGCTTGTGTCCTAGTAATTGGTCTAGTCTTTATTTGTATAGGATCAGCATATACGTTTGCACTGGTGGATTCTCACAAATTAGCATGACTAATGGGTCTATTGGCAGTTTCAAACAATTTATCGAAACCTACCTCCTATGTTTGTTAAGGGAGCTCTTGATCAATACAATATATCAACTGAGCTTCCTCTTGATAGTTGCCGATCTTCCTAAGGTCTTGCCTTAGATGATGTTGGCTATCTTAGCGACATTAAGTGGATAAACCTTTTGATACCAATATAAGAAGACACACAACCAAGTAACATGGTTCATCAAATTATTAATACAAATTGAATCTACATATATTTAATAGTTGTAAAAAAGAATACACAGGTCCTTAACATAAATAATAGTTTGAAATAAAACTCAAATACATAAATCCAGTCCAATAAAACTAGTTTAACCTTCGGAACTCCACTGATGAGAACTCACCTGTACCCGTACAATCAACAACTCGTTGGGGTGTTGATATTGTGCAACTGAAGACTGGGCCAATTACTAGGGCACAAATTAAGAGTTTTAAGGACAATCTGGTTAGCTTCATTGAAAGAGTAATTAAGTCTTAAGAAGGTGTATTAATATCAGAAGATTCAAAGCCCGTACTGAGCATCCAAGTTGTGAAAGCCAAAAATGGACTCAGGAAGCTGTTTTGGTACATTTGAGAACTCCGGGTAGCAAGGAATGGATTTTTTTTAGCTTATGACAATGATTGAGCTCACCCAAAGGCCATGGAATCATGCCTAGGCAGAAGCAAGGATGTCCAAATACTCATTTGTGCACACACTTCAACTTTGGCCAAATTGTGCATGATTAGCTCTGGGAATGAGTTATCTTGTCATCCAAGAAAGCATTGATCATTCCAATCAATGGTAGAAGACCAGTTCTAATCTTATTTGGTATCTTACATGGCATATTGGATATGATTTGGAGTCTAAATTAGCTGGTGATTGGATAAAGATAACTTATTTGGAAAACTAGTCAACTACTTTCCAAATCTAGAAATTAGACTTTTAAATTAAAAAATAGTCTTTTATTTTGGTTTTTATTTAATTATTTGCTGAAAAAATTTATTTAGGAAGGTTGATATTTTATTATTTTAATTGTAAATTAATTAATTAATTCTTTTTTGTTCAAAAATGAACGAAATAATTAATACAAATTAGATTAGGAAAGTAAGTAAAATTCGACAACATCATTATTCTAAACCTTAATGGCCAGTTTTACTTAATGTTTTAGGGTTTTATCTTTGTCACTCAAATCTATTTAAATACTTATTTTCTTAATAATATTTAAATTATTATTAATGCAGAAATTTATTTGTGAGAAAGAATTCTCTTTGTTCCTTTAGAACACATAGAACTCCATTAGAGAATTAGTGTTCTAACTTGACTTATCACGAGGACATCCATAATCTATTGAGGCGTCTTCATTATATACGAAAGTTTCTAATCACAAATTGATTAGGAGTCAAGGTGACTGTTAGAATTTGAACTTACTTTCAATGCGAACTAATTTAATACGGGTTTAGGAGCAAATCGACCTAGGTTCATATCATTTGGTATCATAGTCGAATACTGTTCAGGTTTGATCTATCTTATTTTTTTTGATTTTTTTTGTGTTATTATGCAATTTTAACATTAGGTTAAGGTTGTTCTTGACTTATACATGTTCTGCATATAAAAAAAAAAAAATTCATAGCCGAATTAGGTTTCTTTTGTGTTGGCCGAAATTTTGCTTTCTAGTTTATTGGTTGGTTTGGATATTAGTTCTTAGTAATTTGGTTTATTGTTGATTTTTTCTTGCTTTTTAAATCTTAATTAGTTGCATTCATATATTCAAAAAAAAAAAAAAAAAAAGAAAAAAAAAAGAGAGGAATTTTGAGAACATATTGCATAAACCTAAAATTTTGCAATTCATTAGTTTGGAAGGTGCAATCGGGTTTAACAACTTGTTTGGAATTGAAGTTGTGATTTTTTTTGTGGTGATTGTACTACTGGATTTTGTGTTGGTGTTATTCTGTCAGAGATAAAAAAATATATATATTTTGCGCAAAAGCCGAGTATGAGAGAGTTGAAAAATTGAGTTTGTTTGGTGTGGAAATTCAATTGTGTTTGTTGAAGTTGCTGTTTGTTTATTCAAATTTGGTTGTTGGATATTTGAATATTGGTGTCAATTGATTGGATTAAAATTGGTTTAAGGATTTGAGACGTAGACTTAAATTACGAGAACTACAACCAACAACTATCCTATATTTTGTTCGAATTGAATTCTTGATAATTGTTAAATCCTTTTCTAAATTTTATCCTTCAATTTTTGATCTCTTAATATTCTAGCATATTCCTTTATTGAATCTGAAAATTGCTTTGTTATTTTTCCTTCTTCTTAGTTAGTAAAGCCGAGACTAGGTTTTATCATTCACTCAGAAATTGCTTGCTACTTGCTTTTGTTTTATTGATAGGTTTAATTAGAACATACTTGTGATCTAGTTGCTGTTTAAGTGTGTTTTAAATGAACTTTGAGATATTCTTTGAGTGGAAAAAAGGCAAAAGAGTGTGAGCTTATAAGAGGGTAAAAAGAAAAAATTAGTGTGAAAACACGAGTGAATGAGACCTTGTTTGAGTAATATATGTGAGTGAGTGATCTTGGTGAGGTATCTTGCATTATTTGTACTAACATAACAGATTCAAGATTAAGAAGAGGAGATGACTCTTTAAGAGATCTTGGAGACGAATCCATGAGATTCAAAGTAGAATCTGGGGCAACAGGGAGTGGAACTGATCCTATTGACATGCAAGTAGTGATGGAACAATTACAATGGATGAATGCCTGATTTGATCAACTTGATTTAAGGATGGACAGGTTTGGAAATTCACAAGGAGGATCGAACCCCAGGATGGAACCACATGAAGGATGTGGTTGAGGTAGAGGAGGCCGTAGACGTTTTAGGGAACAATATGATAGGGGAAACTTTGAAGACAATGTAGAGGAGTACAAAGACATATTTTCACTCCAAGGAAGGCAAAATCGTGGTAGACAAACTCAAGAAGAAGATGATGATCTCAGAAATGTTAAGGTCAATATACCACCATTCTTGGGAAAAAAATGATCCAGAGGCTTCCTTGGAATACGAAGAATGGATGGAGATGATTTTTTATTGTCATAACTATTTGGAGGCTAAAAAGGTTAAGTTTGCTATCCTGAAATATGGACATTATGCATTATAATAGTGGAGTAATAAGTAAAGTACTCAAAGGACCATTGGTGATGAGCTAATAACCACTTGGAGACAAATGAAAGGAGCCATGAGGAAAAGGTTTGTTCAAAGCCATTACGATAGAATGTTGCATCAAAGGTTACAAGCTTTGTTACAAGGAAGTGAAATCATAGAGGACTATTACAAAGAGATGGAGATGCTTATGATGAGGTTGAGCATGAATGAGGACCGTGAAGGAACAATGACTAGGTTTCTTGGAGGAGTTGGAAGAGATGCTGCATGTAGCCATCAAAATTGAGAATCAATTGAAGAGGAGGGGTAGTAGCTCATGGTTTGGAGGATTTTCAAGTAGTGGGAGGACAAGTTCAACTAGTTGGACAAGTAATCCTGCGTTTAAACCAAGAGTTAAACCAAGACAAGATGAAGGAAGCTCCAATCAGCCAAGGAGGGACAACCAGGCTGCATCCACACAAACACTAAAATCAAGTGGTAAGTATGATCCTAAGCCATCCAGAACTCATGATATTATGTGGTTTAAGTGTTAGGGTTGAGGATATATTGCCAAATAATACCCTAATGAAAGAATTATGGCGTTAAAGGACAATGAAGAGTTGGAATCCGATAGTGATGAAGCTGAAGTCGAAATTGACCATGAAGAGATGGATTCCAAAGATGAAGAATATGATGAACCCATGACTCAAAAAGCTTTAAGGGCCGAACTAAGCTTGGTGGCACAAAGAGTGTTGACCGTGTATAAGGATGAAGATCAAGTGCAAAGGGAAAACATCTTCCATACTCATTATGATATCCAAGGTAATATCTGTAGTATGATTATTGATAGTGGAAGTTGTGCCAATGTTATTGGTATTGTTGTGGTGGAGAAATTAGGTTTAACAATAATCAAACATCCCAAACCATATAGACTTCAATGGCTTAATGATAGTGGTGAGATGAAAGTAAACAAACAAGCCAAAGTAAAGTTTAGTATTGATAATTATAAGGATGTGGTTTTGTATGGTGTTGTACCTATGCATGCGGGACATATTTTGTTAGGTAGACTATGACAATTTAATAAGAATACTATGCATTATGGTTGAGAAAATTCCATTGTGTTCTGATTTAAAGGTAAGAAAATTAAGCTTGAGCCTTTAACACTGAGACAGGTGTTTAGAGATCAAATGCAAACGCAACAAAGGAGGGAGACTGAACTGCAAAGGGAGAAATCTATTATGCCACCTACAGCTTCAACAAGCAAATAAGAGAACAAGGCCGAGGCACACCACCAAGGTGAGTTTTCTAAACCTGAGAGTGATAAAGGGAAAATCAAAAGTGAGAAAGAAAAGAAAGAGACGAAAACGAAATTTTTTTATCTTAGCTAATGTGAGATTAAAAAGACATTGTTGGGTAACAAACCAATGCTGATCATGATGTATAAAGACACTTATTTAAATCATCTAGCCAACCCTCAAGATATTGTATTGCCAAGTTTTATATCTTCTCTTTTGTGGGAATTTGATGATGTCTCTTTGGAGGAGATTTCTAATGGTTTACCACCTATTTGAGGAATTGAACATCAAATAGATTTTATTCTTGAAGCTGCAATTCCTAATAGGCTTCCATATAGAAGTAATCCCGAGAAGACAAAGGAACTACAAAGTCAGGTAAGTGAATTGCTTGAAAAATATTACATTAGAGAAAGCATGAGTCCACATGTTGTACCTGTGTTGTTACTGCCTAAGAAAGATGGTTTATGGCTTATGTGTGTATCATAGGGCTATTAATAATATAACCATTAAGTATAGACATCCTATTCCTAGATTAGAAGATATGCTTAATGACCTATATGGAGTATGCATGTTTTGAAAAATTAACCTTAGCAGTAGGTATTATCAAATTAGAATGAAAGAGAGAGACAAGTGGAAAACTGCATTTAAGACAAAGTATGATTTATATGAGTGGTTAGTCATGCCATTTGGGCTAACTAATGCACCTAACACTTTTATGAGACTAGTGAACCATGTCATGTGTCCATTCATTGGAAAATTTGTGGTTGTTTACTTTGATTACATTCTTTTATATAGTAAAAACTTAGATGATCATGTAGGACATCTTAGGTTACTTTTAGAAATACTTAGAAAAGAAAGATTGTTTGCTAATCTAAAAAAGTGTGATTTTTGTAAGGATGAGCTTGTGTTTCCAGGATTTGTTGTGAATGCTGCAGGAGTTAAGGTTGACCAATCCAAGGTCAAAGCAATCCAAGAGTGGCCGAAACATACTACCGTCGTCTAGGTAAGAAGTTTTCATGGTTTGGCTACCTTTTATAAGAGATATATCGAGGATTTTAGCACTATTGCAGCACCATTGACCGACACTTGTCAAGAAGAATGTGGGATTCCAATAGGGAGAAGCATAAGAGAAGTCTTTTAACTTATTAAAAGAAAAAATTAATTAATGCTCCTTTATTGGTTTTACCAAATTTTTCTAAGACTTTTAAAATTGATTGTGATATTTTAGGTATAGGTATTAGAGCTGTGTTGATGCAAGAAGGAAGACCTATAGCATGCTTAAGTGAGATGTTGAATGGGGCGATATTAAAGTATCCAACCTATGTTAAAGAGGTGTATGCTTTAGTTCGAGCTTTGGAGAGTTGGCAACATTACTTGATGCCAAAGGAATTTGTGATTCATACGAATCATGAATCTTTTAAGCATATTAAAGGCCAAAGGAAGTTAAATCAACGACATGGAAGGTGGATTGAATTCATTGGGATTTTTCCTTTTGTCATCCATTACAAAAGAGGTAAAGAAAATGTGGTTGCTGATGCTTTATCTTTAAAGTATGTTTTGTTTTCAACCTTAGATGCTAGATTACATAGTTTTGAACAATTAAAGGAAATTTATGAGCATGATTGTGACTTTGGTGAAATATATAGAAATTGTGCTAAGCATGGATATGATAAATTCTATATATTTGAGGGGTATTTGATTTGAGAAAGTCAACTTTGTGTGCTTTGTTATAGCATTAGGGAATTGTTAGGTAAGGAAGGTCACGGTGGGGCTTAATGGGACATTTTGGTGTAGCAAAAACTTTGTTAATATTGCAAGAACATTTCTATTGGCTGAAAATGAGGAGAGATGTATAGAGGGTGTGTGAAAAGTGTGTAAATTGTACATGCCCTGACCTATTCCTTCACATCTGTGGGTTTATTTGTCAATGGATTTTGTACTTGGATTACCTAGGTGTAGGATGGGTAAGGATTCAATTTTTTTGGATATTGATAGATTTTCTAAGATGGCACATTTCATTGCATGTATTAAAACTGATGATGCATCTCATGTAGCTAACTTGCTTTTTAAGAAAGTGGTGAGACTTCATGGTATGTCTAGGAATATTGTTTCTGATAGGAATGCTAAGTTCTTGAGTTACTTTTGGAAAACAATGTGGGCTAAGTTAGAAACTAAATTTTTATTTTCTACTACTTGTCATCCATAAACTAATGGACAAACTGAAATAGTGAATAGAGCTTTGTCTGTATTGTTGAGAGCATTAATTAGTAGAAATTTGAGAACTTGGGAGGAATATTTGCCACATGTTAAATTTGCTTATGATAGAACCATACATTTTGCTACTAAATATTCACCATTTTCAATTTTTTTTATGGTTTTAATCCATTAACTCTATTAGATTTAACACCTTTGCCTTTAAGTGAACTTGCTAATCTAAATGGAAAATAAAAAGTTGAATTTGTTAAGCAGATTCATGAGAAGACTAAAGCAAACATTAAAAGATGAATTGAGCAATATGAAAAATTTGATAACCAAGGCTGGGTTAAGGTATTGTGTGAACCAGGAGATTGGATTTGGTTGCACTTAAGGAAGGAGAGGTTTCCTGAACAGCGGAAGTCAAAGTTTATACCTTGAGCAGATGGACCTTTTCAAGTCTTGGAGAGGGTCAATGAAAAAGCCTACAAGCTTAATTTGCTAGGTGAGTATAACATGGTGTTACCTTTAATGTTGCTCATTTATCTCCTTTTTCTGCATATGATGACTTTGACTTGAGGAGAAATCCTTTTCAAGAGGAGGAGAATGATGCGAACCCTCCTATACCCGTACAATCAACAACTCATTGGGATGTTGATCTTGTGCAATTGAAGATCGGACCAATTACGAAGGCACAAGCTAAGAGGTTTAAGGACAATCTGGTTAGCTTCATTGAAAGAGTAATTAAATCTCAAGGAGACGTATTAATATCAGAAGATTTAAAGCCCGTACTGAGCATCTAATTTGTGATGGCCGAAATAAACCTGGGAAGTTGTTTTGGTACATTTGAGGACTCTGGGTAGCAAGGAGCGGGTTTGTTAGCTTATGAACATGATTGAGCTCACCAAGAGGTCATGGAATCATGCCTAGGCAGAATTAAGAATGTTCAAACACATCATTTGCGGACACACTTCAACTTTGGCCGAATTTTGCATAGTTCGCACTAGGAATGAGTTATCTTGTCATCCAAGCAAGCTTTGATCATTCCAATCAATGGCAATGTGTGAAGACCAATTTTAATCCTACTTGGCATCCTACATGGCATATTGGATCCGATTTGGAGTTGAAATTAGTTGGTGATTAGACAAAGATAGCTTATTTGGAAAACTAGTCAACTACTTTCCAAATCTGAAAATTAGAATTTTAAATTAAGGAATAGTGCTGGAAAAATTTGTTTAGGAAGGTTGATATTTTAATATTTTGATTGTAAATTAATTGATTCATTTTTTAAAAAAATTAAGGAACTAATTACTACAAATTATATTAGGAAAGTATTTACTTTTGTCATTCAAACCTATTTAAAGGTTTATTTTCTTGATAATATTCAAATCATTGTTCATACAGAAATTTATTTATGAGAAAAAATTTTCTTTGTTCCTTTAGAACATATAGAACTCCATTAGAGAACTAGTGTTCTAACTAGACTTATCAATAGGACATCCATAACTTATTGTGGCATCTTCATTATATATATACCAAGATTTCTAATCACAAACTGATTAGGGGTCAATGTGACCATTAGAATATGAACTTAATTTTAATCTGGGCTAATTTAATACAGGTTGAGGAGCAAGTTGACCTAGATTCGTATCATCCACTTCTTTACTCTATAACCCTTTAAGGCTTCACTATTGCTCAAAGAAATTAGATAAGGATGGGTGATACAATTACTTAATGAGTGGGTTTAAGTACTCATATAAAATATCAATATTCTAACAAAATAATATAATATATGTAATGAAATACAATGATGCAGTGCAAATACAATTTTGCAAAAATTCAAAGTAAATAAAGAATATTCAAATTCCATCAAAATATAAGTTTAAACCAAAGTTAAAAAGCCACTAATCACATACCACAATTAGATCAGGGTATTTAGGCACATAAAATCACCAATGCAAGGCATACATAATAATATATTAATACATGTTGGGTAGATAAAATCACCATGGCACTAACATGTGCAAAAAACAAACTTGAGCATGTACGGTGCATAACGTAATGGTAAACAATAATGTAACCTCATCATCTCCACTATGTGGAAGAGATACTCAACACAAAGTAGGAGGTGGCATGAAAATCATCATAATCATTATCATATGATCATCTTAATCATCATAGCACATAGTCATCATAATCATCACCATAAATATCATCGTCTCTGAAAATAGTAACCTTTTTATAGTATAGGGAAACACCATCTTACTAGATAGGTGATAAAATATTTCATCGCCTTCAATACCTAGAAAGGTCAAATATCTCTGATCTATATTAACAATACATATCATACCATATCCATATCCATATATCAACTAATCAATAATCAAATAATAATACAGGTTGAGCAAACTCTAAGCTTAACCCATAATTGGAATTTCATAATCAAATATACAATTCTAGGATAATCAAATCAATTTCCTAAAAGGTTTCCAATTCTACATTTTTCAAAAGACCAGAAATTAAATAAGTTTCCATTTCTAGTTCAAAAAATTTGTAAATAATTTCCAATAAGACATGCGATCATGTATGCTGAAATTGCATGCTATATATGATGCAATATACATATGTCATAATAATAATAATTTAAGAAAATATCCAATTCCTAATTTCAAATTCAAGTAAATGATTGAAGGTAAAACATAACTCCTAAACTATGCTCATGTATACATAAAAACATGTGTATATACATATATTAATACAAAAAGTATTGAGGAAAAGTTCCACTCATAAGTTGTGCCTCTAGCAAATTTAGCCTAAGTATGGCCCTCCTCACCAAACTCATTCATGTGCTTCTTTATTTAGGTTAAAACAACAACTTAGTTAATATCCAACCCAAAGAATTCAACAATCTAGTTATATACATACACTTGCAACTTAAATAAGTGGTGAACCATATAAGATTTAAATCATTGTATTCACCAATATATCATTTTCAATAAATTTTCTTTTCCTATCAAAATTTATAAACTAAAAGGTTTGGTATTTTACAAACCAATTTCTTCCGACATTCCAATCACAAGAAATTTCAAAACATTACTCCAAAATAACAATTAACAATCTCCACAATTAACAAACCAAGTCCACAAATTAACCAACAATTCCAGTTTATCAACAAAGATCCTTAATAAATCTAAACAAACTTAAAACCAACAATGAGACTTAACCTTAAAAGTTAAATAGCAAAATCCAATTACAAAACCCAACAAAATAAATTTACAATTCAAAAAGTCTTCCAAAATTTAAAGGAAAATCCAACCTAACCTTATTAAATTCAAATGTCTAAAAGTCTCTCAAAATTAAAGAAAGGCAGTATTTAGCCTAAAATTTCATCAACAAATCATTTTGCCAATATAAGTCCAAAACTCAATTAAAAAAATTACAAGAAAAACAATTTCTTTCCAAAATATTGCGAAACTCGATTCCAGCAAAAAAAAAAAAATCCTTTATATGCAAACAAAATAATTCCTTCAACCTGAACCTAAAAATCAAAATTCATTTCCAACAATTCAAACTCAAAAATTGCAATAATCCAAAAAGTAATCCTTTAAAATGTCCCAAAAAAAAAAAAAAAACAGAAAAAGAAAATTGTAAGCCTCAAAATTACATTTATGTCAATTTCCAAACTTTTTAGCTCCAAACTTAACACCTTAAGCTTGAAAATTAAAAACCAAGTCTTAACCTTAAAGATCATTCAAATTAACAAACCATTTACTAGATCACTAAACCATTTACCATATCACCAAGCAAAACAAAAATCACCATCACCATTAAAGTAAACACCAACTCTAGGCATTAAACGAAATAATTAAACAAAAATTCAATTTCAACATTGAAACTTAAACCATTTAAACATACAACTGAAGATCAACATCATCACCAAAACAAACATCACAATCTCAGTAACAAGCATCCCAAACACTAAAATTTCAAATCAAACCCCATTATTTCATTGAATTTGACATGCAACTTCATGAAACTACAAATCTATTCTCTAACCACTCTAACAACAATAGTAAGGCCTTATTTGACATATCTTCTGCTTTTGCTTTTCCTAAAGTGCTTCCTAAGAAAGCCACTCTTTACTGGCTTTGGTTAGAAGTGCTTCTAGATACTAAAAACACTTATTGAAAATTATCCAAATACTTCAAAATGCTGCTTTTGGCTTCCTAGAAGCAATACCAAACATGGTCTAAATCTAATTTTTCAATTACAAAGACATAAGTAACCAAAATTCAAGACATACAATCTGATGAGAATCTGCCTATACCTGCATAACCTAAATCTGCTGGGGTGTTGATCTCATGTAATTGAACACGGGATCAATTACTAGGGCACAAGCTAAGAGATTTAAGGATAATCTGGTTAGCTTCATATAATGCGTGATTAAATCTCAAAAAGGCATGGTTATACCCAAAGACTCTAATCCCATTTTGAGCATCCAAGTTGTGAAGATAGAAATGGATCTAGAAAGTTATTTTGATGCATTTGAAGACTCCGGCCAGTAAGGTTCGAGTTTGTTGGCCTATGAATGTGTTTGAGCTCGCCAAGAATTGATGTGATTCCTCTCGAACCTGCACAACCGACAACCCGCTGGGATGCTGACCCGATACGGATGAAGATCAGGCCGATCACTAGGGCTCAAACTAAGAAATTTAAGGTCAAAATTGCTGCTTTTATCCAGGAGGTAATTCATTCTCAAGAAGGTTTATCCATACTCAAAGATCCAAGACATGGTCTGAGCATACAAGTGGTGGAAGCTGGTATGGGCCTGGGTAACGGTTTTGGTACATTTTTGGAGTCCGAGAATCATGAAATGGTTCCAATGTTTCATGGATTCAATACATATGTATAAGAGGACATGGAATCAAGTCAAAGCAGCTTTAAAGTCGTCCAAAAAGGGGTTGTACTGACAGTTAGTAAATTTGGCTGGTTTTTAATGTATTGTGCTGAGTTGGCTTTTTCTTTTTCTTCCAAGCAAGGAAAACGTGTGGGACTTCATAATAAGCTTATTTGGCATCATAAAAAGCATATAGAAGCTGATTTGGAGCTCAAATTGGTCAAAGATTGGTCAAAGTCAACTTAGTCAAAAAGCTAGTATTTTAGTTCCTAATTTGATTCTACTTTTTGTTTTAGGAAATTACCATTACTTTTTGGTTTTTATTTATTTATTTGCTAGAGAAATAAGTTTAGAAAAGTTATTATTTTATTATTTTCATTGTAAATTAATTAATTCCTAATTCAAAATAAAGAAATTAATTAATCCAAATTAGATTAGGAAAGGAGTGAGAATTTCGGCCACCATAGAAAACCACTTTGTATGGCCAGTTTTCCCTTTGTTTTTAAGGTTTATTTTGTGAACTTGTAGTCTATTTAAAGGCTTATTTTTCAATAAGAAAGAAGCTTAAATTTTATATAGAAAATTTTTTGTGAGATTGAATTCTCTTTGCTCTTTTGAACACCTAAAACACCATTAGTGAATGAGTGTTTTAATTTGACTTATCAATAGGCCTTCCATCACCTACTGTGGCGTTTTCATTATATACCAAGGTTTCTAATCACACATTGGTTAGGGGTCAAGGTGACCATTAGAACTTGAACATAATTAGATCCGGGCTAATATAATACGGGTTTAGGAGCAGGTTGTCCTAGGTTCGTATCATTTGGTATCAGAGCCGAATTTTGTTCAGGTTTGATCTATCTGTATTTGCTTTATTTGTTTTTGTTTCATTCTGCAATTTTAGCATTAGGTTAGATTTGCATCCATCCCATAAACGTTCTGCAACTTAAAAAAAAGAAAAAAAATAATTCATTCCTAGTTGAATTAGGATTTCCTAGATTCATCGTATTTTTGTTTCCTAATTTGTTGGTTGTCTTTCATTATTGTGATTGTTAATTTTGGTTTTATTTTTATTTTTATTTACTGTTTTAATCTTAAATAGTTGCATCCATATATTCAAAAAAAAGAAAAAAAAGAAAAAAGAGAAGGGTTTGCGGCAACATATTAAAAAAAAAAAAACTGCACTTTTGTTTTTGTTGGAGGCCACGGGTTTGGTGGATTTTTTGGTGTGGAATTATAATTTTGGTGTTGATATTTGCTACTGTAGTTGTTTTATGTTCTGTGAATTAAAAAGAAATAAAAAAAATAAAAAAAAAGAAGAAGAAAAAGCCGAATAAAAAAAATATTCGGTTTGTTGAATTTGGTATTTGCTGGAAATTTCTTTGAACTGCTGCATTGTTGATTATTTGTTACATATTTGGAGTTGCTGGAAAATTATTTTTGCTGCTGGATATTTGGATTTTGGATGCTTAAATTATTTGGATTAAAATTAGACAAAGGAATTGATACACAACTAAAATTACGAGAACAACAACCAACACTATTCTTAATTTTTGTTGGATTTGACTCTTGTTTGAGTTTGAAATTATTTTTCCTAAATTTTATTCTTGAATCCTTAAACTCTTACCATCTATTCCAGTTCTTAAAAATTCCCAAAATTTTCTCATTATTTTGCCTTATTTTGCCTAAAAAAGCCGAAAACTAGGATTTGTTAATTCATTCGGTATTGCTTACTTTTTGCTATTGTTTTGTTGATAAGTTTAATTAAAACATACTTGTGATCTAATTTCTGTTTTTTGGGTGTTTTAATTAGAACTTTGAGATAATTCATTGAGTGAAAAAATGCAAGAGTGTATGAGCTTAAAAGAGGGTAAAAGCCGAAACTAGTGTGAAAACACGAGTATCGAGACCTTGATTGAGTGAAACACGTGAGGGGGTGACTTTTGGTGAGAATTTATTTTATTTTGCATTATTTATACTAACATGGCAGATTCAAGGGTGAGAAGAGGAGATCCACCTTTAAGGATTAATGAAGAAGAGTCCGTAGGATTCCATGGTGTTTCCCGAGCTTTGGGGAGTGGTGAGCAAACGGACATGAGGGCTGTCTTGGAGCAACTATAGTGGATGAATACTTAATTTAACCATTTAAATTAAAGGATGGACAGGTTAGAAACATCGCAAGGAGTGCTGAATATAAGGATAGATGCTCATGGAGGACGAGGTTGAGATCGAGGAGGCCGAGGGCGACCAAGAGAGGAATTCGGGGGAAGTAACTTTGGAGATGAATTGGATGAGGGATTTGATAAAGTTTTTGAACCTCAAGAAAGGCCAATTCGTGGGAGACCAGTAAGGAATGAAGATGATGATCTAGGGAATATTAAGGTAAACATTCCACCTTTCATGGGAAAAAGTGACCTAGAGGCATATTTGGAATGGGAGGAGAGAATGGAGATGATCTTTGATTGTCACAACTATTTGGAGGCTAAAAAGGTTAAATTGGCAGCAATGGAGTTTAGTCATTATGCACTCCAATGGTGGACCAATGAGCAAAACACCCAAATGAGAGTTGGTGATGACTTGATCATTATACAGCAACAAATGAAATAAGCCATGAGGAAGCGGTTCGTACCATTACATTATCATAGGCTGCTGCATCAAAAGCTTCAATCCCTATGTCAAGGAAGTAGGTCCATGGAGGATTATTACAAGGAGATGGAGATTCTTATGATGAGGTTAAGCATGAATGAGGATAGAGAAGCAACCATGGCAAGATTCCTTGGTGGTTTGAATCGTGAGATAGCCAACCAACTAGAATTGCAATAATATGTGGAATTGGAGGAGATGTTGTATGCGGCTATTAAATTGGAGCATCAATTCAAGAGGAGGGGTGTAGGCTCACGGTTTGGAGGGGTTTCAAGCAGGGAGTGGAAAAATTCAACTAGTTGGAGAAGCAATTCCATGTTCGAGCCAAGGTTAAAACTGAATCGAGGTGAAGGGAGTGCTATTCAGCCAAGGAAAGATAATCAAGCCGACCTTGTTCAAGCACACAAATTTGAAGGTAAATCTGATCCTAAACATTCAAGGACTAGATATATTGTTTGCTTTAAGTGCCAGGGTCGAGGACATATTGCCAACCAATGCCCAAACCGAAGAATCATGGTGTTAAAGGACAATGGTGAGTTGGAGTCTAATAGGGATGAAGCTGAAATTGAGACCGTGCATGAAGAGGAAGGAATTGAGGATGAAGCCGAAACCCTAAAGGTTTCAAATTCTGAATTGAGCTTGGTGGCAAGGAGAATGTTGAGTGTTTACAAGGATGAGGATCAAGTTCAAAGAGAAAACATCTTCCATACATCTTCCATACCCCGATGTAAAATTCAAGGTAATGTATATAGTATGATAATTGGTAGTGGAAGTTGTGGTGATATAATTAGTAATGTGGTAGTTGATAAATTAGGATTAGCAACCATTAAACATCCCGAACCATATAGATTACAATGGCTTAATGATAGTGGTGAGATAAAAGTAAATAAACAAGTCAAAGTAAAATTCAGCATTGATACATATGTGGATGTTGTATTGTGTGATGTTGTTCCTATGCATGTGCATCATATTTTGTTGGGTAGGCCATGGCAATTTGATAGAGATGCTATCCATTATGGTAGAGAGAATAGTATTGTATTTAAATTTAAAAGGAAAAATTTTAAGCTGGGGCCATTAGCTCCAAAGGAAGTATTTAGCGATCAACTTCAAATGCAACAAAGGAGGGAAGCCGAGAGGCTAAAAAAGAAGGCTAGTATGGCACCAACGGTTCCACCATCCATCCAAAAGGAGAAAGGTGAGCTTGCTGTCCAAGGTAATTCCTCTAAAATCCAGGTTGAGTGGAAAAATTTTAACAAACCTGAAAGCGAGAAAGTGAGAGACAAAGTCGAGTATGAGAGAAAACAAATGCAAACCTTGAGATGTTAATAAAATAATTATAAATAAGAAATCATTGCTGGTCATGAATTTTAAAGATATTTATCTAAAGATGTTTTTGTTGCATAGAACTTTATCTGCATTGTTGAGAGCTTTACTTAGTGGAAAGTTGAAAATTTGGAAAATATTGTTTGCTAACTTTAAAAAGTATAATTTTTACCATAATGAGCATGTATTTGTATATTTTGTTGTGATAGTGTTTGATCGAGGAGAATTGGTTTGGTTGCACTTACGAAAGGAGAGGTTTCCTAAATAAATAAAGTCAAAGTTCATGCCCCGTGTGGATGGATCTTTTTAAGTTTTGGAGTGGATTAATGAGAATACCTACAAACTTGATTTAATAGGTGAGTATAGTGTTAGTGCCACATTTAATGTTGCTGTTTTATCTCCTTTTGCTGTAGGTGATGATCTAGATTTGAGGGCAAATCCATTTCAAGAGGAGGGGAATGATGTGATTCCGCTCGAATCTACACAACCGATAAGGAGGTAATTCAGGGGGTAATTCATTCTCAAGATATTTAAGGTCAAACTTGCTTCTTTTATCCAGGAGGTAATTCATTCTCAAGAGGATTTTTCCAAACTCGAAGATCTAAGACATGTTCTGAGCATACAAGTGGTGGAAGCCGATACGGGCCCGGGTAGCGATTTTGGTACATTTTTGGAGTCCGAGAAGCATGAAATGGTTCCAATGTTTCATGGATTCAATAAATGTGTATAAGATTACATGGAATTAAGTCAAAGCAGCTTTAAAGTCGTCCAAAAAGGGGTTGTATAGACAGTTAGTAAATTTGGCTAGTTTTTGCTGTATTTTGTGCTGGCTTTACTGTATTATGCTGAGTTGGCTTTTGCTTTTTCTTCCAAGCGAGGGAAATGTGTGGAACTTCATAATAAGATTATTTATCATCCTACAAAGCATATAGAAGCTGATTTGGAGCTTAAAGTGGTCAAAGATTGGTCAAAGTCAATTTAGTCAAAAAGCTAGTATTTTAGTTTCCTAATTTGATTCTACTTTTTGTTTTAGGAAATTACCATTAATTTTTGGTTTTTATTTATTTATTTGCTAGAGAAATAAGTTTAGGAAAGTTATTATTTTATTATTTTCATTGTACATTAATTAATTCCTAATTCAAAATAAAAAAATTAATTAATTCAAGTTAGATTAGGAAAGGAGTGAGAATTTCGGCCACCATAGGAAACCACTTTGTATGGCCAGTTTTCCCTCTATTTTTAAGGTTTATTTTGTGACCTTGTAGCCTATTTAAAGGCTTATTTTTCAATAAGAAAGAAGCTTGAATTTTATACAGAAACTTATTTGTGAGATTGAATTCTCTTTGTTCTTTTGAACACCTAAAACACCATTAGTGAATGAGTGTTTTAGTTTGACTTATCAATAGGCCTTCCATCACCTATTATGGCGTGTTCAATATACCAAGGTTTCTAATCACAGGTTGGTTAGGGGTCAGGGTGACCATTAGAACTTGAACATAATTAGATCTGGGCTAATATAATACGGGTTTAGGAGCAGGTCGTCTTAGGTTCGTATCATCTGGTATCAGAGCCAAATTTTGTTTAGGTTTGATCTATCTTTATTTGCTTTTTTTTTTGTGTTATTATGCAATTTTAGCATTAGGTTAAGGTTGCTTCTATCATCATACACATTCTGCATCTTTTAAAAAAAAATAAAAATTCATTCCTAGCTGAATTAGGATTTCCTAGTTTTACCATATTTTTGTTTCCTAGTTTATTGGTTGTCTTTTATCATTGTTCTTGTTAATTTGGGTTTTGTTGATTTTTATTTGCTGTTTTAGTCTTCAATATTTGCATTCATATATTCAAAAAAAAAAAAACTACACTTTTGTATTTTGTTGGAGGTCACAGGTTTGGTAATTATTTGGTGTTGGAATTGCAATTTTGGTGTTGATTCTTGCTACTGCAGTTGTTTTATAATCTTTGAGTGAAAAAAAAAAAGAAGAAGAAAAGCCGAATAAAAAAAAAATTTCGGTTTGTTGGTGTTGAAATTCGTTTACTGGAAATTATTGGAGCTGCTGAATTGTTGCATAGTTATTCATTATTTGGAGTTGCTGGATATTTGAATTTTGGGTGTTTAAATTATTTGGATTAAAATTAAATAAAGGAATTGATACAAAACTTGAATTACAAGAACAACAACCAACACTATTCTTAAGTTTTGTTCGATTTGATTTTTGTTCGTGTTTGAAATTTTTTTCCTAAATTTTATTCTTGAATCCTTAAACTCTTACCATCTCGTCCAGTTCTTAAAAATTCCAAAATTTTCTCATTGATTTGCCCTATTTTACCTAGAAAAGCCAAAAATTAGGATTTATTAATTCATTCGGTATTACTTACTTTTGCTACTGTTTTGTTAATAAGTTTAATTAGATATACTTGTGATCTAATTGCTGTTCAGTGGGTGTTTTAATTAGAACTTTGAGATAATTCATTGAGTGGAAAAAGGCAAGGGTGTGTGAGCTTAAAAGAGGGTAAAAGCTGAAACTAATGTGAAAACACGAGTGTCAAGACCTTGTTTGAGTGAAACATATGAGGGAGCGAATTTGGTAAGGTCTAATTTTATTTTTGCATTATTTATACTAACATGGCAGATTCAAAGGTGAGAAGAAGAGATCCACCTTTAAGAATTAATGAAGAAGAGTTTGTAGGATTCCATGGCGGTTCCCGAGCTTCCGGGAGTGGTGAGCAAATGGACATGAGGGCTGTCTTGGAGCAACTATAGTGGATGAATACTTAATTTGACCATTTAAATCAAAGGATGGACAGGTTTAAAACATCCCAAGGAGTGCTGAATATAAGGTTAAATGCTCATGGAGGTCAAGGTCGAGGTCGAGGAGGACGGGGGCGACCAAGAGAGGAATTCGGAGGAAATAACTTTAGAGATGACTTGTATGAGGGGTTTGATGAAATTTTTTAACCTCAAGAAAGGCCAATCTGTGGGAGACCAGCAAGGAATGAAGATGATGATCTAGGGAATATCAAGATAAACATTCCACCTTTCATGGGAAAAAGTGATCCAGAGGCATATTTGGAATGGGAGGAGAGAATGGAGATGATTTTTTATTGTCATCATTATTCGGAGGCTAAGAAGGTGAACTTGGCAGCAATGGAATTTGGTCATTATGCACTCCAATGGTGGACCAATGAGCAAAACACCCGAAGGAGAGTTGGTGATGACTTGATCACTATACGTCAACAAATGAAAGGAGCCATGAGGAAGCGGTTCGTACCATCACATTATTATAGGTTGCGGCATCAAAGGCTTCAATCCTTATCTCAAGGAAGTAGGTTTATGGAGGATTATTCCAAAGAGATGAAGATGCTCAGGATGAGGTTAAACATGAATAAAGATAGAGAGGTAACCATGGCAAGATTCCTTGGTGGTTTGAATCGTGAGATAGCTAACCAACTACAATTGCAACAATATGTAGAATTGGAGGAGATGTTGCATGTGGCTATTAAATTGGAGCATCAATTCAAGAGGAAGGGTGGAGACTCATGGTTTGGAAGGGTTGCAAGTGGCGAGTGGACAAATTCAACTAGTTGGAGAAGCAATCCCATGTTCGAGCCAAGGTTAAAACCGAATCAAGATGAAGGGAGTGTTATTCGGCCATGGAAAGATAATCAAGCAGACCTTGTTCAAGCATACAAATCTAAAATTAAATCTGATCCTAAACATTCAAGGACTAGAGATATTGTTTGCTTTAAGTGCCAGGGTTGATGACATAATGCCAACCAATGCCCAAACCGAAGAATCATGGTGTTGAAGGACAATGGTGAGTTGGAGTCCGATAGTGATGAAGCTGAAATTGAGACCGTGCATGAAGAGGAAGGGATTGAGGAAGAAGCCGAAACCATAAAGGTTTCAAATTTTGAATTGAGCTTAATTGCAAGGAGAATGTTGAGTGTTTACAAGGATGAGGATCAAGTTCAAAGAGAAAACATCTTCCATACCCGATGCAAAATTCAAGGTAATGGATGTAGTATGATAATTGATAGTGGAAGTTGTGGTAATGTAATTAGTAATGTGGTAGTTGATAAATTAGGATTAACAACCATTAAACATCCCGAACCATATAGATTACAATGGCTTAACGATAGTGGTGAGATAAAAGTAAATAAACAAACCAAAGTAAAATTTAGCATTGATACATATGTGGATATTGTATTGTGTGATGTTGCTCCTATGCATGTGGGTCATATTTTGTTGGATAGGCCATGGAAATTTGATAGAGATGCTATCCATTATGGTAAAGCGAATAGCATTGTATTTAAATTTAAAGGGAAAAAGTTTAAGTTGGAGCCATTAGCTCCAAAGGAAGTATTTAGCGATCAACTTCAAATGCAGCAAAGGAAGAAAGCCGAAAGGCTCAAAGAGAAGGCTAGTATGGCACCAACGGTTCCACCATCCATCCAAAAGGAGAAAGGTGAACTTTCTATCCAAGCTAAGTCTTCTAAAAGCCAGGTTGAGTGGAAAAATTTTAGCAAAGCTGAGAGAGAGAAAGTGAGAGACAAAGTCGAGTATGAGAGAAAACAAATGCAAACCATGAGGGAGAAAGAAAAAGGAAAGAGAAGAAAAATAAATTTTTTTATCTTTGCTTTGGTGATGTTGATAAAGTAATTATGAATAAGAAACCATTGCTGGTCATGAATTTTAAAGATACTTATTTAAAGATGTTTTTGTTGCATAGAACTTTATCTGCATTGTTGAAAGCTTTACTTAGTGGAAATTTGAAATTTTGGGAAATATTGTTCGCTAACTTTAAAAAGTGTAATTTTTACCATAGTGAGCATATATTTTTAGATTTTGTTGTGATATTGTTTGACCAAGGAGAATTGGTTTGGTTGCACTTGTGAAAGGAGAGGTTTCCTAAACAAAGAAAGTCAAAGCTCATTCTGCATGTGGATGAACTTTTTCAAGTTTTAGAGTGGATTAATGAGAATACCTACAAACTTGATTTAATAGGTGAGTATAGTGTTAGTGCCACATTTAATGTTCCTGTTTTATCTCCTTTTTCTGTAGGTGATACTTTAGATTTGAGGACAAATCATTTTCAAGAGGAGGGGAATGATGTGATTCTGTCCGAGTCCGCACAACCGACAACCCCTGAAGTGCTGATCCGATACGAATGAAGACCGGATCGGTCACTAGTGCTCAAACTAATAGATTTAAGTTGAAACTTGCTTCCTTTAACCATGAGGTAATTCATTCTTAAGAGGGCTTGTCCATACTCGAAGATCCAAGACATGTTCTGAGCATACAAGTGGTGGAAGCTGGTACGGGCTCGGGTAGCGGTTTTGGTACATTTTTGGAGTCCGGGAAGTATGAAATGGTTCCAATGTTTATTGGATTCAATACATATATCTAAGAGGACATGGAATCAAGTCAAAGCTTGAATTTTATACAGAAAATTATTTGTGAGATTGAATTCTCTTTGCTCTTTTTGAACACCTAAAACACCATTAGAGAGTGAGTGTTTTAGTTTGACTTATCAATAGGCCTTCCATCACCTATTGTAGCATCTTTGATATACCAAGATTTCTAATCACAGGTTGGTTAGGGGTTGAGGTGACCATTAGAACTTGAACATAATTAGATCCGGGCTAATATAATACGAGTTTAGGAGTAGGTCATCCTAGGTTCGTATCAACACCCCAGTATGTTGTTGGTTGTGTAGGTACAGATGGATTCTCATCAGTGACTGAGTGAGGTTATCTAGATTGCCTTTAATTTCTAGTGAGATCATATGATTTTGGACCATTTTGATATGAACCTAGGTCAACTCCTTCCGAAACCCATATTATATTAGCCCGAATCGTGATTAAGTTCAGATTCTTATGGTTACCTTAACCACTAATCAATTTGTTATTAAAAACCTTGGTATATGATGAAGATTCCACAATAGGTGATAGATTTTCTATTGATAAGTCAAACTAAAACACTCGATCTCTATTTGATGTATATGAACCTAGGACATCCTGCACCTAAACCCATTTGTATTAGTCCGGATCTAATTATGTTCAAGTTCTAATGGTCACCTTAACCCCTAACCAACCTGTGATTAGAAACCTTGGTCTATCGAAGATGCCATAATAGGTGATGGATTTCCTATTGAGAAGTCAAACTAAAACACTCACTCACTAATGGTATTTTAGGTGTTCAAAAGAATAAAGAGAAATTCAATTTCATAAAATAAATTCTGAATATTATTAATGGTGTGTTCTTCCTAAAAAATAAGCCCCTTTTATAGGCTAAAAGAAAACAAAATAAAACCCTAAAAACAAAAGGGAAAACCGGCCAATAGGATTAGGAAACTAAGCATGACCAAAATTTTTCTCTCATTTCCTAAACTAATTTTAATTGATTAATTCTTTTATTTTGAATTAGGAATTAATTAATTTACAATGAAGAGAATAAAATAATAGTTTTCCTAAACTTATTTGTCCAGCAAATAAATAAATAAAAACCAAAAGTAAAGGTAATTTCCTAAAACAAAAAGTAGAAATCAAATTAGGAAACTAAAATACTATCTTTTTGACTAAGTTGACATTGACCAATCTTTGACCAATTTAAGCTCCAAATCAGCTTCCATATGCTTTTTAGGATGCCAAATAAGCTGATCATGAAGTTCCACACGTTTCCCTTGCTTGGAGGAAAGAGAAAAAGCCAACTCAGCAAAATACAATAAAGCCAATAGGTAATACAGCAAAACCGGCCAAATTGTCATGTTGTGCACACAGCCCCTTTTTGGATGCCTTTGAAGCTGTCTTGACTTGATTCCATGACCTCTTAGACATATGTATTGAATCCATGAAGCATTGGAACCATTTCATGCTTCCCATACTCCATAAATGCACCAAAATTGCTACCAGGTCCATATCGACTTCCACCACTTGTATGCTCAAAACAGGTCTTGGATCTATGGGTATGGACAAGCCCTCTTGAGAATGAATTACTCCTGGATAAAGGCAGCTAGTTTTTCCTTAAACTTTTTAGCTTGAGCCCAAGTGATCGGTCTGGTCTTCATCCGTATCGGGTCAGCACCCTAGCGGGTTGTTGGTTGTGTGAGAACGGGCAAATTCGCATAAGCTAATTTTGGCTCGAGATATTAAAACAAATGATTTTTAAGAGGCAATCCATGTTCCTGAATCCTTTTTCTCTTTTAAATCATTTCTTTGATTTTTGGACTTGTTTGAAATCTTTTTTAAGAATGTTGTGATTTTTGTTATAGTTTATCAAGTAACGTTGTTTACTTTTGTTTGTAGGTATTAATCTTTTCAAAGCTATTTTTCTGAATTTTGGAGCATTCTAGGCTTATAAGGAGTGAAAATTTCTCCAGAAAAAATGTTCTTAAAGCTTGGAAGAATGTGAAGTTGAGCAAAAATTGGTTCAAAAAATGGAGTTATGGTGAAGTTTTTGGAAAGAACGAGAGCCAAACACCTAGAATTTTGTTTCACAAACTTAAAATTTAGTTGCTTTGGTACAACTCATTTTGTGTAATGAGCATGCCACTTTTCAACCTCATTAGGCCTAGAAGAAATGGCCTTAGCGTGCACAATGTAAACAAGGAAGTGGCCATGCCACTTTGAGGCATTTTTAGCCTACCAAATGATGCCTACGGAATCTTCCCCTCAAAATTTATTGTTTCCATGCTAAGAAGCATTCCCATTAGAGCTCGTGTTAAGAGTGTGGTGTGTCCCCCTCCCATTTCTAAGTGCCCATGCTCCAAAGAAGCCAAACCCTTGACCTCTTTTTTTCTCAACTTCATTTTTTTCATTCCTGTAATTCCTCAACCTTGAAACTCACATTACCCAGTCTTTTAAACCTTTAATTTTCATTTTCAAAAAAAAAAAATTTCTACATCTTTAATTCAAGAAAAATAAGACCCATTCTTAGATTTTTGAGCTTTTCAATAATTGGTCAAAGCTTCATCAATTTTTTTTTAAGTTGGAGAGTTTATCACTTGGGCAAGCTAGAATTTGAGTTTTTGAACTTCTTTGAGTTTCAATAGACAAGTAGGTGATCTTTTTCCAAGTCTTAAATTGGTTTGAATGAAGATGAAATTGAATTTTGAGTTGGAATTTTGGAGTTGGAAGTGGGTGGTGCTGAATTGGTGTGGAATTTGATTTTTGCTGTGAAGTTTGGATTGGGTATTGATTATGTTGGTTTTGATGTTTGTTTATGGTTTACTTTCATCTTTCTACTTTTAGTTTGATTTTTTGACCTAGTTTGGTAGTTTAATTTAAGTTGCTTGAAGTAGTTATAAAATTGTGCCTACAAGGTGTTTATTGAAAATTATAGGTGAATTTTGGGAGCTAATTTTGAAGTTTGGATTTATTTTATTGAAGTATTTGGGAGTCTTTGAGTTTATCTATTAAGCTTTGAATATAAGGAGCAATTCTCCAATAGAGTGCTTTATTTTTGGAAATTAGAAAGAAATCTAGTGCGAATAAGCAACTAGGTGAGCTTAAAACTAATGAAATTCCAACCAAGATGTGCATTTTCAATACCAAGTTTTCAAAAGTTGAAGGTAAAAATCAAGTCAAGAATACTTTCCTGGAGAATTGGTTGAATAAATATGCTAAGGCATTGATCAAGTTTATTTGTTCAACCTTCTTACCTTTTCCAATGAGAACGAGATGACTATACTACGAACAGAGCTCTTTTTTGCCATTTGTTCCAAGATTACCATTAATGTTGGATGTGTTATGAAGGATTCTATTCATCATTACATTGGTAAAACAAAGGTTACTAGTCTCACTCATCCATCCATGATGACCAAATTGTGTTGCTGGGTTGGGGTGAAAGTTGATCCTATTAAGGAGCCCAATATAAAGAAAGCACTAGTGAATGCTTACTAATTACATCATGTGAAAAAGAGGTGAACAAGAATTCTCGAGCATGGGTTTCATTGATCTGTGAGACCGTTATGGGCAATAGAGATTTCCAAAGGATTATAGGAAATGATTTACCACAAAATAGGAGTCTTCAATTGAAGTCCAAAAGGCAAAGGAGGCTATCTATATGCAAGAGTTGTTTCCTAATCATTTTCAGGACTTTGCCCTTCTTAAAATCAAGGAAGTTCTTTTTGATGTTGGATATGTAAAAGATGATGATGCAACAACATAGTATGCCCATGGTGATTGCAAAATGTAATGATGGACAAGCAACAACATTTCATGGTGAAATCCACTTATGAGGCAAAGTTTCTAAATGCTCTTGATGATCAATGGATAGTCTTGCAAGTGAAAAAGCTTGAAGGAACCCGATGCCATCCTATCCGAAGAACTTGCTTCGATCATTCCTACCATTTCAAGGAAGTGAGAAAGGAAATTGTAGCAATAATCATGGCAAAAGTGTTGTTGGTGATGATAGTGACTTGGGTGAATGCCCACTATTATGATAAAACTGATGATGATAAGGAACCCAAAAAGGGTTATAAACATGTCACCCCTAAGCCCTATTTCTTTTTTATCTTTATTTTTGTTTAGAACATTGAGGACAATGTTTGATTTAAGTTTGGGGGAAGGATTTTTTTATTGAGGATTGTTTTGTAAGGCACACTGTTGCCTTTGATTTCCTTTGGCTTTTTGAAGCTGTTTGCACAATTATGATTTTGGGGTTGGATTTTTGTAATAGTTGGATTATGATGTTTGATTTTGGTTTTTGATGAATAATGGATTTTGTTTTGATGGTTGTGTTGCGTGAATTTTTGTTTCATGTGGTTTTTGGAAGATTGTAATAAACTAAACTTGTTTTTTTGATGTTGGTTTCAAGTTTTTTGTTTTTAAAATTTTTTGTTTCAAAATTTATGCTAAAAAAAATTTAAAAAAAAATCACGAATTAAGAAAATCAAGAAAGTTGTTTTCAATTTTTATTTTGTTTTTCTATATTTTGAAAATCCACAAAAAGTATTGTTTTTATTCAGTTCCTAAAGTCCAAAATATTTTCATTTTTTGTTTATTTTTGGTTTTTGTAGGTTTTATAATTGACCAATAATGAGATTTGGAAGATGTTGCTAGTTTAGGTGATAATGGATTGGTTGTATTTTGATTTAATCACCTTATGTGCATTCTTTTGTTATTGTTTCTGATCATATTTGAGCATATTATCAAGTCTTGGCATGATTTTGATTGTTTTCTAGGAAAAAATTACATTAGTTAGTGGTACATTATTTTGTATAGCTCTAGAACTTGCATGACTTTCACTTGAAATGAAATCTTAGATGTTTACGTGACTTGGAAATTGATTTGGGTCATTATTGTAGTGCAATTTAGCCTTGTGAGACCTGCTTACAAAATTCTTTTATCATTAGTATTTATTTTGGGCTTCTTGGATGCATTATGCATGTTTAGAGCCTTTTTATTCATGCAATCTAGTCTATCTTACCTTTATAAGCCTTTTATGATTGTTTTATCTACCTTTACGTTTTTAAGAAAGCTTGCTATTAAATTTTCATATAAAAATGTGCCATGACATGTAAGGAATGAAAGAATGTGAGATAAGTTTGAGGGAATAATGGTGGTTTCTTTTGAGATTTGGTTATATTTTTGCATTTACATGAGATTTGTGGGCTTGATTGAGCACAATGTTCCAAATTTTGGGTATTAGTGGTATATTATTAATCATATTTATGTGTTGCTTACAATGTTCTGAAATTTTTTCCTCAAACACATGATGAAAATAAGAAAAGCAAAAATATCTTTGTTTTTCTTTGATGAAAAAAAGAAAAAGAAAAAGAAGTGAATCGTCACCCTTTCAAAAAAGAAACTTTGTAAATAATAAGTTTGGGGGTGTACATTTTCAAAAGAAAAAAAAAATTAAGGAAGAAATATATTGTAGTTGAAGAGAATTAGATTTTTCTAATAAGTTTTTCGGCATTGCATAATTACTATACAAGCACACATGAAATGGTAGAGTGTTTCTTTATGAGGAGTGTGTTTCAATGGTATTATTTTTAATGATAATGAGATTGGAGATTAGTTCGACAGGTTGATAGCAAGGAAAAAGGATAAATAAGCTGTAGGAGTGTTTTATTTTTGAGAGATTTGTCACTGTGAGAGGCTACTTGTTATTTAAGCACATGGTCACTGATCTTTAATGCAAAGTTTTCTTCTAGTATTTATTTTACCTTTTCCTTTCTTCTTTTGAGCCTTTCCCATTTAGCTTTATCATAACAAGCTGATAATAACCTATTGATCCCGAATTTCATATTGATTCTACATTAGTAGAAAGTTTAAGATCATGTTAAACATATGAAGTTGATATTTAATTTTAAAGCCCAGCTAGTGTAAATCCATCTAATGACATGATATTGAGTGCTCTAACTTGATTTTCACATACACACTTTGGGAACAATAATGTATAGAATGGAAAATGGTTTGTTAGGTTACATATATACTTTGAAATTATTGCTTAACATAATTGATTGTATTCTTTGATGTTATCATGATCATATTGCCTACTACTTGTTTTTATGTGTTTTAGTTTACGAGTTTGGTTCCTAATCTTTTAAACTGTTTTGAAGTTGGTTTAAATTTGGTTTATTTTTAGTTTGTTTCTTTAGTAGTTTAGTTAATAAGTGATTGTTTGTTTTAAGTATAAGCAAATGCTTATGTTTGAGAGTATGACTAGTAAGTATTTTACTCACGAATAAAGCCTATTTAAGCTTAATTATCTATTTGATTTCCTAAGCTTTTGGTTGATTTTGATATATTTTCTTTCTCTTTTTGTAAGAAACGTTTTAATTGGGGTTTTTGAAGAATATTTGCTAAAAGTTGAAGTTTAGGATATAATAAAGTTATTTCTTGAAAGTTAAGCAAGAGACTTGAAGATATGTCCTTTGGAATTGAGCTAGGGCATGTCCATTTCATTCATTGAAGTGTACATGCCACATTTTGGCTTCCAAGAGTAAGGATACAGCAGCTAGGTCATGCTTACTTGTTCCATAGAATGTAAATGCCAAGTTCATCAGAGGAAGAAGAGAGTTATGGTGTGCCCATGCCTAAGTTAGGCAAAGGAAATGAGGAAGTGGCATGCCCACTTGACCTTTAAAGTGCCCATGTCATGCCTTGCTCTTGTCTCATGTGTGGATCCCTTTATGGAGCTCATTTAGCTAAATGTGGATTCTGAGAGCTCAAGACTAAGTATTATTAAGGCATGTGACTTGCATATGCTGATTTTCATTATAGCATTGTGATAGAGATTTAAGGGTTGAGATTAAGCTCTAAAAGGCTCTTGAGAATCGGCTATATATTTTCTTAAAGAGATAAAGCTATCTATCATCTTGCAATCATTAATTAGGGACATTATAATTTAGAGAGAGAAAGGCACTTACAGAGATAAGCTACAGAGTTTGGAGTTCTTAAAGAGCCAAAGGCTTTGGTTTTTGCTTATAGGAGCCATCACCTATTAAAAATCTCTTCATATCTACTTTCTTCTCTAAATTTCTTAGATATTCGTAATAAAATTCTTGAATATTTGTAAAGGCAATATTTGAATCTTTGGGATTCTTTTTGGATTTTACTTTTATTGTTCTTGTTTCTATGGTAAAATAGATCTTTGATCTAAGGCATTGATGTCGCTTGGATCTTATATTTGACGGACTAATTTGGTTTATTAATGACATAATTTTATTCAATTATTTATGTTTTCTTTGATCAATCAAAGAACATACCTAATTAGAATTTGAATTTTATCAGGGGTTCTCTAAATTGAAGAATTAATATTTGAGTTAACCTAATTTGGTAGATTGAGAATAGGAAAACACAATAAAAGAGCTATCGTGAGTTTGTGAAGCCTATTTAGGTCTTGGGAGACCTTGTCTTAGCTTTAATTTAGTTTGTGAGAACCAAATTTGCTCGGGTAATTGGAAGAAAATTTATTGAATAGTTAATTAAAAGACTTAGGGAGAAGTTCGAATTTGTGTAAAGTTTCCATATATTTTGCTTATGTTTGAGAAAGAGGGTGAATGAATTTAAAAACCCTTCGTTAATAATTGGAGAATGAATTAGTCATTGATAATCAAATAAAAAAACATAAAACCATATGCTTGGGTTAAGTAAAATTAAGGTTCTAGAAATTTTACTCATAGATTTCAATTACAATTTGTATAATGTTTGATTTTATTTTGCATATTTTCAGTTGTTAATGTAGTTTATCTATTGTTTGTTGATTCTCTAGATAATCTTAATTTGTGAATACCTAGAATATATGGTTAAAATAGAGAATCTCTATATTATACCAATCTCAATAGA
The DNA here is from genome assembly GCF_031755915.1 of Ziziphus jujuba. NCBI lineage: Eukaryota > Viridiplantae > Streptophyta > Magnoliopsida > Rosales > Rhamnaceae > Ziziphus > Ziziphus jujuba. The sequence goes on from NC_083390.1 coordinate 11,578,638, forward strand.
CAACATTCTTACTCATTTCACTTTATTATTTGAGTGGTTCATGCACTTGTAGAAATCAAAGCAATTTAAGTTTTTTTCCCAACTTTTTTAACGTTTTCTCTCCTTTTTTTTTTTTTTTTTCTTCCATGTTCTGTTTCTCTCCTCTATTGCTTCTTCTCTGTTTCTCTAAAAACATCTTCTCCTAAATACAACTGCTCTGTTAAAAAAAAAAAATCCTAAAATGAGTAAAAGAAAATCCAATAGATGGAGAGGCCTAAAGTTCAATTATCTTACTCTCGTTCAATCTTTCTTGTTGGGCACTTCTAGAGAAATCTCACTACAAATACTATCCTCTACAATTAATGGAAATCTCACTGCAATTCCAATCATCGACAAACATCTTCATGGCAATAATCGATAGAAAAAAAAGAAAAAAACAATTTTAAAATCAAAGGTAAATTTTCTATTTATATATTTGGATTTTGATATTCTTTTTATTAGCTTGAGGTTTTTGAAAGAATATATATACATACATTTTACTAATTTAGCTTATTTTGTTTCCTAAGAAGGTTCATTAAAGTGCTCATTCATGTCTAATTACAATTGTACTCCAATATTAGTTTCATTTAATTTTTAATTGTTTCCCTTTTTGAAGTTTTTTTTTTCCCCCAATTGTTTAGATGTGTTTTTTCTTTTTTAGACATGTAAGCAAAAGTCTTTTATTTAATGATGGTTTTAGGAAGGAATTACCTTTTTCTTTGTATTCTAAGCTGATCTCTGAAGGGCCTATTCATTCTTTTTCTTTTGTAAGCCCATGTGGAGTCTTGTTTTATGCTTATTAATGTAGAATATTTTATTAAAAAAAAAAAAGAAATGGCACAAATCAAATTGATTATGAATTGGCATGCTACTATGTATATTATTTGTAATTTGAATTACACAGGGCTATCTTTTTCTTCTTTATAATCTTCTCATATGAGACCTCTATATTAATTTGATGATGGAATTAATGTTTATTTATTTATTTTTTCAAAAACAGGTTTTGCATAAAAGTTTGGATGGAAAGGGATTGTAGCAAAGCATTATGAAGATGGCAAAAAAGAAAAAATGTTCTAAAAGCAAATGATGCAGAGATGAAGAGTGTTGTAAAGTGTTTAGATACTATATTAGTTATAAGGACTTTTAAACTGTACTTAAGCATCCTAGACATGGGAAAGAAATGTTTTAAAAACATATGGTGCAAAATTATGGGAAAAAGTGTTGCAGCTTGTTATGAAAACTTATAGGTAGTATTTAACCATATTGGAGATGACAAAGAAATGTTTTAAATGCAAATTATGCATACTTGTAGGATATTGTATAGTGTTATAGCCTATAAGATGATGATAGTAGGTTAAACTTTTGTAAAAGTTGCAAGAAATGACAAAGTGTAATGATGATTCAACGGCATTATTTTGTGAACTATTTTGTTGCCTTGCCAACAATTTTTGCATTGATGTAATTCCATTGTTTTCTATCAATTTTTGTATTTTGATGTAATTTCATCTCCTTGAACCCGATTTTTCGATTTTAATGTATTTAGATAGAATACTTAATATTTAATAAAAAAACTTGAACATTATTTATTTGAAAAACTGTGTTTAAAAGCTCGATTCAAAATAATATGATAATTTTAATGATGATGATGATGATGATAGTCAACATCCTTTTGAAAATAAGGAGAGAGCAGCATAAGTTTCTATTCAAACCAAATATTCATGTATAAGTATTTTTGATAGCAAATGTAGCAAAATTATGCTTCAGCCCTGCATTCATTTATTCCTATGTCTTCACTATATAGCAATTTTCTTTTATAGTTGCAGCTTGAGATGAGATTTAATGAATATGCTATAAAACAATTTCAAGGTTGCCATAAATTTGGTAAAGTTGTTCTCTTGCAATACCTTCTTATAAATGCTATTTAGTACCCTTTTAAATATTGCTTTGTTCAACATGCAACCTTTATTATTAGAACTTGAGGTATGTTAAATTATACAACCTAAAACAATAATAAGTTATATAGATGTAAATATATACTTGTACCGATGGATATCCACATATCAAATTTGTCCAATAGTTGGGAACCTAGATACATACAATTCAAGTAACAAATAATCTTTCCCATACAAAAAATTCAAAATATAAATAAAATAACATATTAATACACTCATACTTATTTATCCTAGTAATACTAAAGTGGAAAAACCAACCTGACTAAAATGACACATGGGCATATATTTGTTGGTCAAAGGAATGCTTGAGTTATTATTTTGCTTTAGCAATTCCAAATTTTAAATGCTTAGAAAATAAAAATAAAATTTTTATAATATAGAGTAAACTAAATAGTTTATAAATTAATAAAAAATTCAAAACAAGTATGAATTCTTAAACTTACATTGTCTCTAGTACCTAGTATATATTAGATAAGAATCAAATATGTAGCATAAATGAAGAAAAAAATTGATAATATATATATATATATATTATATATAAAAGTAAGATAGTTTGTATAAAAATTTTGACACGTATCATCATATGAATACTTAAGTTTTCCTCCGAAAATATTAAAAAAAAAATCATTAATCTATCATATAAAAAATGTATATATTTGATTTTATTTATTTTTAGTAAAATTGATTGTGAAATTATGGAATGAATATTTGATTATGAATATTTCATATAAAAAATCGATTGATATTGTATATATTTGATTTTATTTAGTTTTGGTAAAATTTGTCGTAAAAATTATAAAATGAATATTTGATTGTGGACATTTCATATAGAAAATTAATTGATATTGTATATTTACAATAATATATATGTATATAATATTTTATATAACAATCACTATGATAAGATTATTTGTAGTTATTTGGGTAAGCATTATATGGAAAATAATAAAGATATAATAATTTTTCCATTAAAAAAATTACATAAATAATGTTTTATTTTATTAGTTAAAAAAATTTGAGATATTCTTTTTAAAATATAATTATTAAATATGGCGAAATAGGATTGCTATTCAAAACATCTTATTTGATTTTATTTTATATACCAAATAGGTTGTTTAAAATTTTGATGTTCAATATTTTGGTTATTAGTTTTTTATATTATTTTATTTTGGTGTTTTTTATTCTTTTGTATTTCAATTTCAATTATTAGGATTTTTTTATTATTATTTTATTTTTAATTGTATGGATCCTCATCATGCTATAGATTTTTCGTTGAAGATGACGAATCTTATTACAAAATTGACAATACTAAATTAAATGTGTTGCAAAAACTAATCCAAAAAAACAAGACTTTTTAGGAAGATTTCTAATTGATTTTTAATTCACCTTTATATATGAATTTTTTAAAGATGATGGAGGACAAAAATTTGGAAAGGCGAATATGTAAGAGATTCTTCAAGTTGAGGGCATTTAGAAAAAAAAAACGAGACTAACGTTATGGCATTTAAGTGATATTGAAATTTCTGAAATTAGCAACAACTGCATTAAACAAGAAGCAGCGTATGTATATTAAGTATTTATCCTAAACAATTTAGTTTCCTTTTATTTATGATATTTCATTTTTCATTTTGTTAGACTCTATTGTGTTTGAAAAATAATGTTTTGATTTTTATTTGGAGTAAAATCAAAATAATGATTTTATTTTATATACTATTTTATATATTTTCAATTTACATTACCCTGAATGTTTCCAATAATCCAATATTTTTCAATTTATATTGTCATGAATGTTTCCAGTAATGCAATGTTTTCTAATAATGTATATTGTCTTTTTCCAAATTTTGTTACAAATAATGTAAAATAAATATGGTAAAATGAATTTTATATATTAAAATTTAAAATCATATTTGGCAAAATATTTGAAAATATTTCCAAAGAAATGGTAAAATGGTGTTTGATAAGTATTAAATGTAATATAATATATGGAAAATAATATTTAAAAGTATATTGCAATAAACGAAAAAACTTAAATAAAAATTTTGAAAAATGGTGTCCAATATAAATTAATTTTTTAAAATAAAACCAATAGTGGAGATTTTAATCTATGTATATGTTAATTTGCTTGAATTCTATACACAACAATAAATTTTAATTCCAGTAAAAGTTATAATGATGAATATATTGAAAAACAAATAAAAGAGTTATCTTTATAATTTTACTAAAAGTTAGAGTAGGTGTTATAAGTAATGCAATTAAATATAAAAAAAATTAACAATTATTTACATCGTAAATTAATTTATTTGTTTATGTTTATTTATCTAATATTACATATAATTACTTCCTAAATATTAATTAATTGTTATTTATGTAGATATTTTACTACCTTTAAAAATATATCCTCTTAATCAAATGAGAGGTACGGTAACAAATTATGCAAATTTTACTTTGCATATAAGGAAATAAAATATTAATAAATTAAAATTTTAAATTTTAATATAATACTTTTTAAACGTTAAAATTTAAAATTTAGAAATTTGGCTCATATAAATTATTTATGAAAATTATTTGCCAATGGTAAATAATCCATTAATTTAAAATAGGCAATTTTAATACAAAGCTATTCAAATTTTAAATTGTATATACTATTATAATGAGTTTTTAATGTAGGTAATTAAACAAAATCATATAAAAATATCAATTATGTTATCGAAATGTTAAAATTTAAAATTTAAAAATTTCCATCCATAAAAAGAATATTATTAATCATAGAACTTTAAAAACAATCTTTTTAACCAAGTAAAAATTAGGATAATAAATTATAAATAAATAATTTCCTATTAATAAATTTTAAAAATCTAATTACTTCATAAATAATAATTAAATGCTTTTTATGTACAGTTAATATTACGATTGATAATTAAGTTATATTTAATTTCATTTGAGTTTTAAATATGAAAAAAATAAATGTAAAGATAACTAATTATTTAAGCCATGTCGGTCCAAAATACTCAAATTATGTTTTTTTTTTCTCCTAAACATCCAAATTATGAGTTTTTTAAATAGTAATAATAAATTTAAAAATTAATTGTGCAATAAAAAAGCCTGAATAAAGATACTTTTATGTTTTGTGATGTAATAATTGATTCTGAATAAGACAAATAATACATTTTTGAAATAATAATTATTTTTTAGAACAAAATAAAGCTAAGTTTAATTATTTATTTTAAAAATAAATAACTTTTTTTCCTCGAATAAATGAGGCATAAATAAGGCTAAGTTCATGATATTTAGATTGAGAAATGTGATGACCATACATGGTTATTTTTAAAACTGATTCAAATAACAAAAGAAAAAAATTTTGATTTAAACTAATGGCTTAATTTTAGAAATTAGAGAAATTTTTCATTTTTGATTTAAAATAATATTTGTGTCCTTATCAAATTTTGAAGATTTTTACCTATGTTATAATGAAGTAAGTGGTCTTTTAACTATTAGTCAATCAGATATACAACTATTGAATAATCATTTTTCTTTAATTTCAGTTTTTGTTATAATATATTTTTATTATAAAAAACGTTATTATTATTTTCTGTTGTCTCACTTAGTTAACTAACTTTAAATTTAAAATCTTCTTTGTTACAAGGCATTCAAAAAAATTTAAGTTGTTTGTTTTCAACAAATTAGTACAATCACCTAATATTTGTTATATTTATGTTGCATAATTTTTATTATTTAATTATCATATTTTATTTATTTTTTTAATTGAATTTAGAGTGATATGTCAACACCCACTAAAAAATATGTCCAAACTATTTGATTTTTACAAAACTATCAAATAATGTTAATGAAAATTATAGAATTGATAATAAATTTAGGCTTTGATCTTTATTCATCAAAAATAATATAATTATTTAATTTAATTTGATTTAAATATAAATACTTATGATAGATCATTTTCAAAATCATCAATTGTAATTACATATACTGTACATCGCACAAGATCAATATTAGTATATGCTAATAAAAGCAAAGAAGTCAACTATACCTTAAACAATGTCTTTTAGCTTTCGATTATTCACCTTGAGGACATTACCAGCTATATGAATGAGTTTATCTTTTTCTTACACTACCTCTTCTTCTCAACCAGGACTTTTAATTTAGCATTCGCTTTCACTTTCATCCTAAATTTTGAAGGATCCAACAGATGAAATGAATTTGATTTACAAACTAGTTTTTTCTTTGTCATTCTTATCCTTACTTTTTGATTAAATTGCTTTGTTAGCATCAACTTCCTTACCCTTTTATGATTTAAGAAAAATTTTAAAACCTTTTTTCCAATACATCTTCAGTCATTTTAGTAGTTTTAGATGTTAATGCACCTTTATTAATAAAATGAATTGCTTTGCATATTATTTGGCTCATTTACAAACCAATAGTGTTCTTTTTTTTTTTTTTTTTTTTTTTGGCTGTTAGCTTTTGAGTTACAATCATTGCTCATTAACAAGCCATCTTAGCACCTTTTATCCATCTTTCTATGATATAATGAGAAGGAAGAACTATTGTTAAAATTTAAAACTTTAAAAGCATGAAGAAATAAAATATCCATAGATTCAAACTTTTTACAAGTGTAATTAACTATGCAATCAGAATATCTAAAGCTCACAATATATTCTTTTTTAACCTTCTTATTTCACTAGTTTGTAAATATAAAAAAGTTTCCCTCGTTACTAATTTGTTTAACTATTGAAAATAATTATTCACATAACTCTTCTTTAAATTCTTGAAATATTGCATGAGTATATTTGGCGACTGCTTGTTTAGCCATGCCTCCAATTTGACTTGCTAAAAGTACACCTTGATTACATTAGAAATCTTTTATCAATTCTAAATTATGTAAAGGCTCCAATATTTTTTCATATTGGAGAACGGATCAAGGAAGAGACAATGTTTTACTTGTCATGTTATGAAAAGTATCATTCATGCTTTCACTTCATTATATAGACAATATATTTATAGAGAAATATTGTTTGCTAAAAGTTAGACACCATTTACGTCGCAACTCATAAAGTGTTTTCAACCATGAGATCTTGGACAAATCAATTATTACTAGTAATTGATCCCATACTTCTTGAAACTCTTCTTCTGTCTCACACTTGTAAAGACATCTATTGAATAAAGTTTTAAATTCATAGTCCCTTAAATGGTAAGTAAAATGTTTAAAAGGATTTTGACTAATATGTCATAAATAAAATATGTGTTGCGTACTTGAAAACACCATTTCAATTGCATTAGTCAAGGCCTGAATTGATCAATAAAGATTGTTTTCGATTGGTTGTCTCCCATAGCCTGTAAATTTAAAAAAACCAATTAAAATAACCATTGTCTCATCTAATAACAAAGAACTACAAAAATAAAATACTTTTGCCTATGATGGCTCTCTCCAATATAAGGTGCACAAATCATATTATACTTGTTTGTGCAGTATGTTGTATCAAAAACTATCATATCTCCAAAATGAGCATAATCTGTCTTTGATGTATCATCCCTCCAAAAAATATTACTCATGTGGTTTTGAGAATCCACTTACACTATATAAAAGAATAATGGATCACATGCTTGCATTTTTTTTGAAATGATTTATTACATTTTGTGCATATGTAGAATGCACTTACACTATATAAAAGAATAATGGATCACATGCTTGCATTTTTTTGAAATGGTTTATTACATTTTTTGCATATATAGTTTCAATAGCAAATTTTCTTTTATCATAATCAGACTTCAAAAATCCTACATTTTGAGCACCACCATTTGCTTCACTATGTAAGAGAATATATTACTTGACTTTATACATGCATGTTCCATTGTTTCAATCACATTTGCTTGAGCTTCATCCACATGTCTTTGTGATCTAAGCATGTTTTACTTATTTTTCTAAACAAGTTCATGATTGTGACTTAGACAGAACTGAGAAACAACTTATGTACCATTTTCAATAGTAATTTTTATCATTGCCATACAATTTGTTTTTGTTTCTAACCTATTAACCTTTATTACATATAAAGGATTGTTACGTCTTCTTAAACCATGTTTTAAACATATGAATGATATTTTTCTTATGGTTACATTTGTCAATCTTTGATATACTAAAACCAGCCTTTTTTGCATATTCATTGTAGAACTTGTATGCTTCATCCTCATTCGGAATTTAAATTAGAAGTTATAAAAGGAACATGCTTCTCTTCCATATCTTCATCTACACTTTCAAATAACCCTGGCTCTAATAAATAATTTGAACTATCATTTGGCTTATCACCTATTAGTATAAGATTTTTTACAGTAGTGTCCCCTAAACTTTTTAATTTGAATTCTCATATGGTTTTTTGCAGCAATGCCCCTTAAACTTTTAGGATTTTCACAAATTATACCTTGAAATTTACATTCACCACCTATGTCCCCAAACTTATAGGTTTTTTGCACCAATGCCCCCAAGTATGATTTCATTCATTTTGTGGCGTTAAATGTCATGTGAGTGGCATATGCTCTGTTTGAACAACGGTATTTTTGGAAGATTAAATCACTTAATGCCATAAAAGGGATAGAAATGCACTAATGCCCCCAAACTTTACTTATTTTTGTATTAATGCCCCCACTAATATCCTCCAATTTTAAGTAGTTTTGCAATAATGGCCTCTAGACTTTAAAATTGTTGCAATAATACCTCCTGAAACACTGAAAATAAATCAAGTGATTGGCTTGATCTTCCTGAAATATTCTTATCTTAACAAAACATTCATCATTGAAGTGCATTTTACCCACAAAATGGACGAAATCATACTTGGGGGCACTGGTGCAAAAAGCCTGTTAGTTTGGAGGGTACAGGTAATGAAGTTCAGAGTGAAATTTGCGAAAAATCTACAAGTTTGGAGGGCATCACTACAAAAAGTCCATTAGTATATTATGAAGAAAAGTATGTTAAATATTTTAAAGCTCCAAAATAGTATATATATATGTGTGTATATATATTAAGTGGATTAATAATACATAAACATGCACACACATGGATTTGGATTAATAATACATAAACATGCACACACATGGATTCATCCATGCTTAAGTGGACCACCTCGGTCAAGTTTTACATTACTAAATATATGTAAACAAATTGTTCAACCATGGACATGAAAGTTAATCATAATTTAATGAAAAAGAAAAACCTTGCTTCAATTTTTTCTTCACTTGCCCTACTTCTTTAAAAACTATGTTAATCTTTATGTAGAATTGATAATGTTCATGTTACAAGGAATAAATAACCAGATGATGCAATCATTAAACTAAAGAATTTTTAAATTCTGCTGTACATACATATATACATATATAAGATCATTAAATTGTAAAATAATAAAATAATAACTTCTATTGATAATCATGCAATTTGAAGATGCTTCAAACTATGCCTAAACGAAGAGTTATATATACCCACCAATTATACAAACACCCTTGCAGCTAGTTGTTGAGATTGATATAAAATTAGATTATTTGATTTTTTTTAAACCTTTCTGTACTAAACTACATAGACTTTAAGTTTAACGCTACTGTTTGGAAACAAAGGATCAAAGCTTTTGGTGGGATTTTTTTTTTTAATTTTAATAAATGAATTTGCTTTCGGGAAGAGAAAGGGTCAAAATTTTTGACAGGGTATTTAGGAGATGATTTTTTTAGAGAAGCAGAGAACAACTAATGGAAGAGAGAAAATGCTAACCTAAAAAAAAAAAAAAAAAGAAGAGAGAGAAATTGGATTTCTAAGTTAAAAAGAAAAAAAAAAGGAAAAAAAAAAAGAAAAAAGAAATTCACATGCCAATTAATGTGTGGAAGGAGGTCTAAACTTTCGGAAGCATATGAAAATTTTCCAACTATAGGGGTGGGTGGTTTTAAAGATTCATATAATTTGGTTGATTTTAAATATAGAAAACTGAATATAATTAGTTTGGTCTATAGATTGATTTTTATTTGTAGACTAATCCAATCCAAATCCAATCACTTTACTTATATATATATATATATATATTTAATTATTATATTGATGGTTAATACCTATTGATAGTTGATAATTTATTTTTTTGAAATCGATAGTTGATAAATTTTTCACCATCAAATCAGATCGCATATATTATTGCCATTGTTTGAGTTTTTAATTACTCACCATTAGTAAGGCTGTAAATAGGTTCGAGTTTGGCTCAGTTTTAGCTTACTCAAATTTTTCTCATAAAAAAAACTAGCTTATCTTAAATAAGAAATAAAGTTCGGGAGTTGATGTTAAGTAATAAATTATGCTTGTGATTAACTCATGAGTAACTCGAATTTATCATTTAGATATATTTATATAAAAATTATATTATTAGTTTAGTTACATTTGAATATTTATAATACATAAATAATATTTTTTTATATTTTAAATTTATAAACTTTTAAAAATAAATATAATAAAATAGATAAATTTATTAATTATTAATGTTAAATTTTTTATTTAAAAAAAATTAAGTTTTAAATTTTTATAATGGAACGAGTTGAATTGAGCAAAATTAAATTTTTTGTTCAAAATTTTAGAAACTAATTTGAACATATCTGAAATCATTCGATCCAAAATTGAAAATACTCTTGGTTCGGTTCATTTACATCCCACCATCGTGTCAAATTCTTATTTCATTTTACATCTGAAATTTTTTATTTTTTATTTATTTAAAAAAAAAAAAACTGAAATTTAAAAAAGGCTGTGCCCTCATTTTTCAAGACCGAAGGGTGAAGACCAAGTGTTCTCCACGAAACGGCGTCCCTGACTCACGATGGCGTCCATGGTCCGCTCGACAACAGAATCTCTTCTTCATGAAAAGACCACACCCGGTCTGGCCTGGTCCGCTTCTTGATTTGCTGATCAGCTCGAGCTCGATAACAGCCACCAAGCCTATACATCTGGTCTTGATCTCTACTACTCAAGCCTACAAATCTCGACCTCATCCCTGGTAATATTTCTTATTATCTTTCTTAAGAATACGGAGTTGAATTGATTTGCTTATTTGATATTCAATTTTATTTTATTTTTCTTTTTCATTGGGCTGGAAGATTACTGAGATAAAACCCAACCATGAATACCCTTCAACGCATAGCAGCAAAGACTCAATTCCGTAGACTATCTACGGTGATTGCGAGACCCCATTTCAGCATAGCCATCAATTCCAGAGAATTTTCCACTAGATCTCCATCCAACGGTAATGGTGAGGACGAGTGGAATGACACATGGGAGACTGCTTGGCTCCCGGAGGACCTCTCTGCGAATAACAGAGCTCCGTGGGAGACTGATGTCAATTTCTCTTCTTCCTCATCATCCACAATAGTTCTTCCATCAGATGCTGATCCTGAGACGAAGGCGTTTGTGGAGGACATGAATGATAATTGGAATGAGAGACGGAAAACAAGCAAGACTCAGCAACAGGAAATACAGCAACAGAAAGAAAATGGGTCGCTTTATAGCTTAGAGAACATGAAGAAGGATTACAGGTTGAAGAAGCAGAGGATTCATGCTGGGTTGTGGATGAAGGAGATCGAGAAGCAGGAGGAGGCCAAGTTGGGTGACTCAGGTTTGGGTGTTGGGGATGATATTGAGAGGTTGCTGGATAGCTGCTCTGAGTATGTTTTACCTTCTTCTCTATATGTTTACAAGCACACATGAACACCTTTGTCCGTCTTGCATCTTGTATTTTTGTTGGTGTTCTTATGACAACTGGTGGATTGTTGATTCTTGGAATTCTTCTGACTAATTTGCAATTGATTTAACATCTGGATGTTGATATAGTCCTTGCTGTGAATTTGTCATTTGATTTGGGGTATAGGTAAGAAAAAACAAAATCTCATTCATTGGGATATAGAGAAGATAAAAGAATTACTTGTTATCTTTGCAGAGTGCTTAAACAAAGTGCAAATATTTGCGTGCGCCAGACAATAGTTGATATTTGAAATCATCTTTGAGGCCGTTTATGATCATAAGACCTGTTATGACCATTACATTGGCCAGAAAGTGCAAATACTGTCAAAGATTTGTCTATGCGTTTGGTGGAATTTATTTGCAAAACTTAAAGCCTACTGATTAGTTGTAACTAAAAAACTAGTTTAAGATGTTGCACATGTGAGTAATTTCCTTTGCTTTTTAGTTGGCATTTTCTAGTTCCACTTGTTTCCATTTAAATTTCTCATGACATTAAACTTTTTTACTTCAACTTCTTAGACGTATTCTTTTCTGCATTTCTTCAGCTGATTAAGGAAAAACATCTTTTGGCTGTTAAAGCTCTGGCCATTTTCTATACCATCATGTATCTGATATTAGATTGCAGTACTTACTAGAGATTGCTTCTTGATTTAACTTCTTGGGTTCGACTATCAAATAATTGCAGCATCTTTGATTCTGCCAACAATGACTTGAACAACCCAGACATCCCAAGCTCTTCTGAGTTCAAAAACAAGCCCGATGGCTGGGAAACAACATCAAAGACTCCGGATGGAAATATATGGGAGATGACACAGAGGGAAGAAGACATTCTCCTTCAAGAATTTGAGCGCCGAATTGCATACAGCAAATTTCAGGTGTGTATTTATTATCACTTGCACATTCATTTATCAAATTCTTCAGACTACTGTGTCCTTGTTAACAGTTTTATTTGCAATTCCACATTTTTGCATTGGTTATGACAATTGATAAGTGCCATTTAAGCTTTAAATGTCTGCTCTCTTTTTCTAGTTGAAATAGAAAACTAGGAAGAGATTTTGAGCAATAATCAAATCACAAATTCCTAAAATGCTGTCGTGGCAGATGTTGTGAAACAAATTGAAAATTGACTGTCAAATGCATTGATCATTACCATGAAATTGTCATATTGCTTGTAATAACTTCTTTGTGCACAGTGATGGACCTAACAGAGCAACTTGTAGTTTTGCCGTATTTAGACTAATGGAGAGGCGTAATTATTATTATTATTATTTTTTTTTGCTTGTTTTTTATTTTCTTTGGCTGCTCATGGACTTGTAGATTTATCTCCTAGTCTTAGTATGATATGACAAGTATTTCAAGTTCCTAGTTTGCCCTTTTTCTTCTTTCAGCTGTTCTCCTTTTCTTCATCTTTGTTAAAATTATTTATCATATGCAGATAGCTAGTTTTATAAAGACTCACATATTTAGTCGGAGGAGACCAATTGATGGTTGGAAATACATGATAGAGGAACTGGGACCAAATGCAAAGAAAGGCAAGGGTAGTGTTTCAAGGTTACCAAGTTTATCTGATGCATCAACCCAACCATTTAAGAAGGAGAAGACTCCAATTAGCAGCAGCCTCACACCCTTTAAGGAAAGATAGTCCCAGTTATGATTCCGTGTTCGAAATTCCTGTGATAACCCCAATGTTGAAAACTATGAAAAGTATTTAAATTTATACATCATTAGAAGCACGAGAAATGTTCGTTCTATGTTTTACATTTTAGAAGTATTGGTAATTCCGCCTTGTCTCACATGTATAATGTTAGTTATCTGTATTCCTTTAATTGGAAGAGGCAGGCAATAATCTGATACCAATCGAACATCAATACATCAATGACTTCCATTACTTTATTTATATTATCAATGTTATATATATATATATATACATAGATGGAAATTCTATGATGAGGACGGTCCGCATGAGGATCGCAGTATTAATGACGATTTTTTATAGTATTAACGATGGTTTCTTAAAAAATCGTCACTAATACTATGAAAACTATCACCAATATTGTGCTTCGCATGAGGACCATCCGTACCATAGACGGACTGTATATATAGATACACACACACATATACATATATATTTAAAAATTAAAGATTAAATTTAAGTTGACATAAATTTTGTAGTTAACCAAAAAAAAAATAAAAAATAAAAAAGAGAAAAAAAGAAAAAAGAAAAAAGAACTACTAAAGACATAAGATAGACCCACCTGAAAAAAAAAAAATGACATTGGTTAATCTTTCTACCATTAGGCACAAAAACGACTGCAAACCATTGACACTCACGGCAGACCTTCTACATTGATCAAAATGCATCTTCCATTTTTACAATTATTTTCCTTTGGCAAAATATCTTCTTCTTACAGTTTTGATATTTTAATATCTCCGCCTAGCTGAATGGATAACTTACCTGAATGGTTCAAGGGAGAAAAAAGCGAACACAATTTCCAGAGTAAGAGGTTCATGGGAAATATTATGGCATGCATTTTTCATTTTGTTCTGGTATTTTTCCCTGGGTAATCAGAAAGCTAACAGCATGTTACTCTCCAGCTAATACATTGAGCTGTTCGCATACTTCGGCCCGTCACCATATCTCCGCTTGTTCTCTGTGAAATGTCTTCAGCTGTGAAAGAACAATTGAATTTTTAGTAAACAAGATGATTAAATACTTGTCCAACATTCAATCAGTTACAGACCATCACAATCTCAAGTCCTAGTTTTCAATATCTTCTATTTGTAGGCGTGGAAGAGAGACAAATACACTTGAAAGTGTTTCAAACCTTTTATTTTTATTTTTTATTTTGGAGTTATGAGGAGGGAATTATTGAAACTTTTATCGTTATTAGCAATAAAAGCTGGCTCGTACAAAGTTGTACAGTCTAATAAATTTAACTTCTTCGTAAAAATATATCTCTATTTCAGCATAAAATTGGACCAGGACCACCATCCTAAAACCAAATTCTTGAAATGAATATTCTGTATCCAAAGCTATTTATGTTACTTTTACACTCATCTGAAATATTCTTAATAGCTCAAATAAGATGGTTTTGATATCTTTTTAACCGCAATAACAGGAAAATCTGTCCCGTTGGTTGATTGTTGAGTACTGTCTACGAATGCAACTACAGATTTAAAGGTCCATTAGGTATGGCTTGCAAGAAACGTTTAATCAGGTTGAGATGGCTCAAGTATATGGACTCAATGCTACTGACAGTATGATTTCAAGTCAAGACAACCTCTTATCTGAGCTAAATTATGCTTATACTTTCATGGAAAGAAGGGTGGTAAAAAATACCTGAAGCGAGCACATTCGAGTTCATTACCACCACCTGGTAATGTGGAAAAAGTTAAATAAACACCAGGTTGTATTACCCCAGTCTGGTTTGTCTTAGTTTCATTGGGTTTTTGATTAATGGAACTGCCATTGGACACTGTTTCAGGAGTTCTAGTGTTTATGAAAATTGGTCTCACTGGCTTGCTGGTTTGGAAAATTTGTGACACATCCTGCAATTGAGCCTGCATTGCTGATAGTATGCCATTCTGGCAGTCTTTCAGACATCTCCCTCAACTGTATAAGCAAAAACCAACTACAAGATCAGAACATTGATAAATCAAGGGCCAAATAAGTAAGCAATTTACTCAGCCAAAATATCAAAACAAAATCAAAAGTCAATGACGGTTACACGTTCAAAAACAAAAACAAAATTGGCATTGCAGGATTCCAATTACCTATCAATAATTCCAACAACATCTGGTCACATCTTGATTTGTTTCTCTACTTGCAGTAGTTACCTGAGAGATCAACACGTTAAGACCAACAAACCAAACTTCAGCTTCATCCTTGTCTTTGCATATCTGTCCATAAACAAGTGACCAAGTAGAAAGATGTATTCTCTTTTGACTAAGTATAATGCATTTTTGATAAATTTGAATCACCATTAACCTTGTTTCCAAGTAGCATAGTCTAAGAGTTTATTTATGTTTGCAAAAATTTGCAAGGTCCTTTACTTGACATGTTTACCCCATTAACGAGCTACATACGACACAAAAGACAAAAACTTCAATAACACAAGGTCAGTTGGTACCTTATTGCTGATTGTATAGATAGAAATCCATCTCAATAGTGCTACATCCAACTTCCTTTGCTATTTTGTCTTTATATCTGAATGAGAATTTCATATCTTTCATTAGCCGTTCTTCTTCTTTTATTTCCTGCATTATTGAACGTTCTGGCAACCTTCCAGCAACGGCATAGGCACTTGAGAGAAGAATTGAATTGGTGGGATGTTCATCATTTAGGTCAATTAAAACTCTCTCTACACATTCCCCCAATTCAACATACCCAAAGACCCTGCAAGCTGCAAGCAATGCACGCCAAGCAGTGGCATCTCCCTTAACAGGCAAGCTTTTTAAAAGTTTATATGCTTCCTCCAACAATCCTGCACGACCCAAAAGATCAATTATACATCCATAATGTTCAATCTTGGGCAAAAAACCATACTTGGAAACCATAATTTCAAAATATCTCATTCCCTCTGTCACCAGCCCTCCATGACTACAAGCACTTAAAATTGCCAAGAAAGTGATTTCATTGGGTTTGTACCCCTCGTCCTCCATTCTACAGAATAGCCTAATAGCATTTTCTGCTTGCCCATGATTTCCATAACCTGATATCATTGCTGTCCATGATTTCACATCTTTGCCTTGCATCCTCTCGAAAATGTCAGTAGCCTTTCCTAAAAACCCACATTTAGCATACATGTCTACCAGAGCTGTTCCAAGAACTACATCCAACACCAGTCCCTCCTCTTCCACATAATTATTGATACATCGTCCCATACTTACAGCTCCTGAAGAAGCGCAGGTTGAAAGTAATCCTGCCAATGTAGATGAATTGGCTTTCAATCCTTCAAGTTCCAAATGTTTTAATAGAGCTAATGCTTCTTCTAACAGGCCACTTTTTGCATGCTTATCTATTAAACAATTCCATAAAACAACATCCTTTAAAGTAACTTCATTGAAAATTCTATGTGCTAAATCAATATGATCAGTTTTTGCATACATATCGGTCAAAGCAGTAACCACATGCAAATCAGAACAAAATCCCAGTTTGATGCAATACCCATGAAGAGACTCTCCTCCAAGATAATTTCCCAAATCACCAGCTGCAGATAGAACACTCAACACTGTGGTAATACTGGCTTTCAAACCACTGCTACAAAGTTTCCTGAAAAGTTCTACAATAACAATTGGCTGAGAAATGTGAAGGTAGCCGCCCATTAAAGTGTTATATGAAACCAAGTCATTTTGTTGGGGAAATTCATCAAACAACACATGTGCATCTAAAATTCTCCCACAGATACAGTATAGATGCAGAAGGGAATTCTTCACATTGATAAACAACCTATAACCTGACTTCAAAGCAATCCCATGAACCACTTGGCCAGTCCAGATGTTGGATTGGACAGCACAAGCTTTGAGAGTTGTGATGAAAGAGAATTGGTCTAGCACAATTCCTTGAGCCCTTAAGTTATTGAAAACAACAAAAGCCTGTTCTGGGACATCACTGGCAGAATAGCCTCTGAGCATTGTATTGAACATGAACAGATTTGGGTTTTGTATACTGTTGAAAATGGAGGCAGCATATTCAATATCTTGAATGGAAGATGCAAGAAGCTTGCTCAAAGTAAAAGGGTCGTGATCAAGACCACTCTTGACCATAAAGCCATGGACTTGAGAGACTTGAGAGATCTGTTTGCACGATTTCAATAGAGAAATGAAGTTAAGATCTTTTGGAAAAAACAAGTGGTCATCTGATTTATACATTTCGGACCAAAATTTGAAGTTTTGCCTTAGAAAAGAACTGGCTCCTCGTAAGGTCATCACTCTGGCCAAACTGTAAATTCTATAGCAGGCGCTAGCCTCTGTACTTGTTTACTCTTAAAGGCCAAACGCTGTGAATATCAAAGCTTTGCATGAATAATAGAAAAATAAAATAAATATATATATTTTTATATAAAATAAATAAGTTAACCAATACAAAAATAATAAATAAATATATATATTTTTGTAACCATAAGATACCAAAGAAATTTAAAGAACTTATTGATTTTATAGTTTGTTTTTGGTAAGAAAAGAAGAATCAAAATGATAAGACCTTAAAAACACCAGTAAGCTAGAATTTATTAATTTTCACATCCTAATAATATAATACGAAGTACCTAATGCCTATCAAAAGAAAAGGCAAGTGGCACTTCAAAACTAACTTGATCGTCCGAAACAAATAAAGGCAGGTAAACATACAATGGGATAATAGAAATTGCTGCGGGTTAATTTTTAAAGACAGGAAAATGACCAAGTAGCTGACAAAACAACCAGTTAATCCCTTGACACAGTGATTAAGTAATCACACTCCTAATATCTCAAGCATATAACGAAAACATATGTTTTCAATAGATCTAAGCAACACTAACCCAAGTATTTGTTACCGAAAAACATGGAATTTGCTAAAGGAATTGTATTTTTAGGAAGTAACAGTTTTATAATGGCCTTCAAACCACTGCAATGCCCTTTACCGAGGCTTGTGACTGATACCCATAATACATATGTTTCTAGACAAACAGGAGGCAACATTTGCTTCTACTACACAGCATAATTAATCATTGTTAATATATAATAGATCAATGAGCAAAAATTGCAAACAAATTATTTTACCATTATCAGGATAATTTACAAGGGTCATCAATGTCTAAAAAATGTAGTAAAATTGTATTAAAATCATTTAAAATTAGGGGGAATCAGTGTCTACAGAGAGTAGTAAAAGTGTATAAAAATCATTTAGAATTATCAGCATACAATTTTAGCAATTTCAGCAGAAAATGCCTTCAGGCTGCACACATAATATTATGCTTCCTCCCCAAATAAAAGCAGGCTATCCAGGAGCCTATATACAATCAAATAAAAACTTCTAGCACTACTTACTATGGAAAGAGGGTTTCAGCACCAATCCCGGCCACTGGCCTCGTAATTCTAAATGTAGGATTTAAACCAGCATTACATCTTGCTATGGCAATACCTTTCAGAATTGAAACATGACGCTTTTTGTTAGGTACTTCCAAATCTCATAACTCAAATTTCTAGCAGTAGGCATATTATTTCTCTAGTAGTAACTTATCAAATATGCATATTAGGTAAAGGGTAATCGACTAAATAAGTTGCTTTCTTATAAGCTTTAACATATTTCAAAGTTCCAACTTTAAAAAAGTGTTTAAAGATGATGACAAGTTTTAAGCAATCAGCATACATTTAAAAAGAAACAAAAGCTTGTTTTGACATTTTTCCTAAGATACAAGATTCTCCAACGCAGTAAGTTGTCAAATTTGAGCGAGTTTAACAACAATTTCTAGTAAAAAATGAACTGGCAGCGTTG
The DNA here is from genome assembly GCF_031755915.1 of Ziziphus jujuba. Taxonomy (NCBI): domain Eukaryota; kingdom Viridiplantae; phylum Streptophyta; class Magnoliopsida; order Rosales; family Rhamnaceae; genus Ziziphus; species Ziziphus jujuba. The sequence continues at coordinate 11,597,842 of NC_083390.1, forward strand.
CAAGCACATCATGCAGTTCACTTGCTTGAACCCAAGAGTAAAAGCCCAGACTAGAGATCTAATTATAAAACATGCTTTGAGTTATCGTGACAGAATAAAAGTAACTATGAAAATTACCAAATTTTAAAAGTAATAATAATAATAATTTTCTATATGATGGCCTCCAACTCCTATCAAGAACACCATGATATCAATGCGATTTAAAAAATAAATAAAAAGAACCTGCATTGATAACTATGAAAAGTACCAGATTTTAACAAGTTGAGCATTAAAACATGTGAAAACGGAATGAGATACTGGTAGCACATTGATTTAAGCCAAGGGAAGAAAAATCTGAAGATTAACAGCTTTCAGACAACATATATACATATACAAAGTTCATAGTTCAAAATCAGCAATTTTTTCTATTTTCTTTTCAAAATTGTTGCAAGGAGCAATTACCTTGGCTAGAACAACAAAAAATAAAAAATGTTTTCGAGCTGGAACAACTCAGAATCAGTGGCAAGTTCAAGCACTGATCGGAGCTCTGGATCAAATATACTTGTCAACTTAATCCAAAACTTTATTTTGAATCATAACCAAAATTCAAAAACCATGATGACATAGCAAAAGGCCAAAAAGTCTACCTTGTAATGTCCTAGAAATGTCAGCACACCCAAAAGCCACAAGCCTCAGACTTGCCGGTGCCATTCAATAGCGCTACACTGGTGGTTCCTTTCGAAATCGACAAATTATTGCAATTCCGGAACTTACAATTATGGGTTTTTGAGGGCAATATGTCCCTCTATTTTGAATGTATGGTTTTATTACATTTTAATGCCCCTAAATTCTGCAAATTGCATTTTCGGCGCCCAAGTTTGAAACGTTGGAATTGAGTTCTTTAAATTTTAATTTGTTGCTTTTTTTTTTTTTTTCTTATTCTTTTTTGGCTAAGGCAATTAAAGGTTAAATGGTACTAAAATGTAAAATTTTAAAAATAAAAATTTTAAATTATAAAAAATTAGAATTAGAAGGTTTAAATTGAAGAACTTAGATGGTATAAATTGTAATAAATTAAATTAAATTGCATTTTAATATTGATTATGTAAAATGAAACCATTAATTAGCCAAAAAAAAAAACTTCAACTGGACAAAAATATAACAAATTAAAATTTAATGGCATAAATTGAATTTATCCAAAAAGAAAAAAGTTAAAGAAAAAGATATACACCAAGATTAAATCACCTTTATAAAAGAATCTATAAAATTTGTAAAATTTAAAATTATTTAATATTTTCTATAATGAATAAATTCAAGTAATTAATATTAATATTATTTTCAAATTTTTTTTGAAGAAAATATATTTTCCAAATAGTATTTTTTTTGAAGTAAATATTATTTTTAATCTTTTATTTTTTGAAGAAAATTTATTTAATGTTTTTGATAAAATATTATTTTTAATATCTTTTAACATAATTTTATTTATAATATTTTAACAAAATATTATTTTAATATTTTTTAACAAAACTTTATTTTCAATATTTATTTTGAAAAAAATATATATTTAATACTTATTTTGAAAAAATATATATATTTTTAATAATTTTAAAAGACTATATTATTTTTAGTATTTAGATAATAAAAAAATTTAGGATTAAATTATGTTGAAAATACTAAAATGGATATGCCAAAAGAGTTTTTTTTTTTTTTTTTCAAATTAAAATAATTGTTAGCATTTAATTGGTTTTAAAGAGTTATGCATAGTTGAGGGATTATTTATTATTTATTTTAATAGTTTAAGTAGATTATTTGCAAGTATCAAACAGTTGAGGAGGGACTGTGTAATCTATTATAAAAAATATTACCACTGCGGGAACTGGTTGGAACACCGTCCAAGCATTTCTGTAGTTGTTATGGACTCGGTAGAACCGAGCCGGGTGAAATCAGAACTGGACATGGAAAAGACAATGGTAAAATGTTGAGTTGACTAGTTGTTTAAGAATTGAACAAACAAATATGCTTGGCTTGTAGCACTTCTCAAGTGGAATTTTGTGAGCAGTTTTATGAGAAAACCTTTTCATGTTGCCAATTGCAAAAACAATGTACTTTTAGGAAGTCATAGAGCACCAAGAAGATCTTGAAGCCAATTTTGAAAATGAACAGGATTTGACTTATGAAGCACGAAACAACCAAAAAACATAAAACAGCTGAGAAACACTCAATCGAAGGTCTTCAAGATGTGCTCTACACCAACCTTTAGCTAGCTATTGGTGAGATTTTCGAATTTCTTCTTTTTTATACAAATTGCATTTTAGAACCATGGAGCATATCTTTTGGCGCTTTTAATGCCCTTTGGTTGTTGCCAAATGCCAACACTGATGAAGTTTCATTCCTATCACTGTACAATTTGGGTTTAAATATATATTGATATTTATTAATATTTGTTAATCTTACTACTATAGGGACAAAAAATACTGCAAACTATCAATATTCACTGCAGCCTTTCTACATTGATCAAAAATGCACCTTTCATTTTTACAATTATTGTCCTTTAGAAAAATATCTGCTTCCTACACTCGAAATTCTACTCTCTCCACCTATCTGCCTGTTTCTGATCCCGGATCCTTATGGATAACTCCACTGAATGACTTCAAGAGAGAAAAAAGCATATACAATTCCCAGAAGAAAGTAAGAGGGTCATGGGAAATATTTATGCCATGCATTTTCCTTTTTGTTCTGGTATTTTTCCCTGGTTAATCAGAAGGCTAGCATCATATTACTCATCACCTAATATATTGTGCCGTTCGCATACTTTGGCCCCGTTTTCAGCCCACCATTTTTCCGCTTGTTCTTCTGTGAAATGTCTTCGGCTGTAAAACAACAATTGAATTTTTAGTAAACAAGATGATTCCAAATATTTGTCCAACACTGCATTCAGTTATAGACCAATACAGCCTCGAGTTCTTGTTTTTATTAACTGCTTGAAAGGCATTGAACTTGCATTTGGACAAACATAATGAAAAATCTTCTATTTGCAGGCGTAGAAGAGAGAAAACAAATCTACTTGATTCGAATTTTTTTCCTTTTTGGAGATATGAGAAGCGTTTTATTGGAACTAAAATGGACATTGGCAATAAAAGCTGCGTCATGCTGTGTTGAAGAGTTGAATAGATTCAACTTCTTCGCTGGTAATTGCCATCTTTTATACAGCATGAAATTGGGTCAGGACTTTCATGCTAAATCCAAATTCTTGAAATGAAGAACTCTACTGTATCCAGACCATTTACTTTATTTTCTCACTCATTTAAAATATTCTTAATAGCTCAAATAAGATTGTTCTGACATCCTTTTTAACCAAATAACAGGGGAATCAGTCCTTTCGGTAAATGGTTGAGTAGAACCATGTATGAGTCTAACTATGGATTTGAAGGTCCATTAGGTATCGCTTAGAAGAAACGTTTAATAAGGTTGAGATGCCTTAAGTATATGGATTCAATGCTACAGACAGGGTCATGAACCAGTTGTATGATTTTGAATCCAGACAAAAGAACCTTTAATATGAGTTGGATTTATGTGCTTATACTTCGTGATAAAGAAGGGTGGAAACACATACCTGAAGCGAACACGTTTTAGTTCATTACCACCACCTGGTATTGCGGATAAAGTTAAATATACACCAGGTTCATCTTGTACAACCCACTCTGGCTTTCCAGTTTGTGTCTTAGTTCCATTGGGTATTTGATTAATGGAATTGCCAATGGACCCGGCTTCCAGAGTTCTTGCGCTAGGCGAATCGGTCTCACTGGCTTGCTGGTTTTGAAAATTGGTGGCACATCCTACAACTGAGCCTGCATTGCTGATTGTATGTCCTTCTGGCAGCCTTTCAGACATCTCCTTCAACTGTATAGGCACAAAAACCAACCACAAAATCACAATATTGCTAAATCAAGGGAAAAATAAATAAAAAATCAACATAACCAAAATAACAGTACAAAATCAAAAGATAATGAAGATTACACATTCAAAAAACTAAATGAAAACTGGAGTTGCAGGATTCCAAATACCTATTAAAATACTTAAAATGATAAAATCAATGTATATCAATTGTGTTGAATGAATCATAACTCGTGTACCATATAATTCCACCTACAACCAGTGATGGTAAGTGATATACTCCGACTAGATTTTAGATACCAAGAAATGAACTTATTATCAACATCTGTAGGATTTGTGTGCTAAATATTTATTCACTGCACCAGTTCATGACTTTATTTTCTCAGCACTCAATTGAATAATGATAATTGAAGAGTTCACCAAAAGATGAAGCTTGTTTTCATTATATCTTAAGATTTTTATATTCATCAAAAGGGAGAGAGAGAGAGAGAGAGAGAGAGAGAGAGAGAGAGAGAAGGAAAAAAAAAAAAAAAAGCCCTTAGGATTTCTATATCATAGTTGGCATTAACACACTACAATCGGAAAAAAAAAAAAAAAATCTATATTATAATTAGAATGGTGATTAAAAAAAATAATTCATATAATTAATGAACATCTCAGGAAGAGGAAATTACATCTCTGCCTTTCCATTCTAAGCATATTTACATTTTTGCATCTCAAAAGCAGCTACAAGTTCCCATATAACACCAATTCAAGCAATGTTAAACCCTATAAGTATTTCTACGAAAAACTGAGCATACTTTATACTTTCATACATGTCAACCTCTATAAAGTTTATAATGGAAAGTTAGAAACAAGTAAACTATATCGAATTACAAATCCAGCAATCACCAATAATGAGTGGAAAACTATAACTTATTCTTACCCTATGAGTGATATACTTATTTAAACCACATTTATGAGTGCACCTCTTGTTCTGTTGCTAGTATGAAGACTGCTTCAGATGATATTATCAAGGAACAAGAAGATCCGTATTATATCCTGTATGCCTATAGACTACACTAATGAATGTAGCTACAAGTTCCTATATGACACCAATTCAAGCAATCTCAAACCCAATAAGTATTTCTATAACAACATGCACATACTTTATAGAAGACATGTCAACTTCTATAAAGTTTACAGCGGAAAGTTAGAAACAAGTAAACTATATCGAATCACAAATCCAGCAATCACCAATATTGAATGGAAAGCTATAACTTATTCTTACCCTATGAGTGATATTTAAACTACATTTATGAGTGCACCTCATTGTTCCGTTGCTAACATGAAAGACTGCTTCAGATGAGATTATCAAGGAACAAGAACAACCATATTATGCCCTGTATGCCTATAGACTACCTCTCCCAGCCATTTCCTTCGGATACTTTCCCTCATAACTTGAATGATCTAGAGATCATAACTTACAATCTATTAGTTGAATGATTCAATTAGCCAACTCATGATATTGACAATTTCTTCAAAATTCAAATCCAGCAAATGAGTTGATAAACATTGCATCATAATGCTTTAAAAAATAAAACGGAAAATTATGAATGTAAAGCATACTCAACCTGAGCAGTTAGAGACTTTATAACTTCCTTTGCAGATTTGCACTTTTCTGCTTCATCCGCAGCTATTGCATTGGCCTTCTTCAGTTGATTTGATGTTTTTTCCAATTCAGCTTCAAGATGTTTGGATTTGGAAGTTAGGTCTTCTACCTACACAGAGTTTTCAATAATCTTTTACTTAGAGTATATATAATTAACATTAGTGCCTAAATTGCACTGTTGATATGATTCTACATATGCAGCGATATAACTTATTTACTTTTATTTTCCATGGGAGTGGGGTGGAAGTGGCTGAAAATTTTCATTAGTCAGTAAATCAGTAGAAGCTTACCTGGGCCCTTAAAATTATAATTTCTTGGCTTAAACTTTCATTTGTATACTTAGAATCCTCAAAAATTTCTCCAGAAGATCTAGCCGGGCTTGACTTTCCCGAAACAGGAGATGTCGCTCTAGAAAATAATCTGGAACCAGAAACTGAAGTTGGTATAACTTTCTTTGGAACTACAAATGCATTTGATGGTTTTGAAGAATTAAAACCCCCTAACTCAGAAGTTACATTCAGAGCAGGAAAGACAAGATTATAGTGTGCTTCTGGTTGATTTTCAGAATTGGAAAGCCTGCTTTCAGATTGATTGATGACCGAACCAAAAGATGAGAGCCTGGAGAGTGTTGTTTGCAATTTATGATTGTCAACTGACTCATTGATTTTATGATTCACATTTCCATTTCTAACCTTAGTATTTCGTGAAACAGAACTATTTTCCATGGCTTTCCTTAATTTAGAATAACAGTCATCACAAACCCGATATGGCTTGTTCATATTTGGAGCCAAGGCAGCTTTCAGAGATTTCCTGGTGCTGCATGCCTTGCAAAAGACTAATCCACAATTATAACAATTATGACGTTTCCTTCTGAATCCAAAAGGATTCCGACAACCAGAGCATATAGAATGGTCAACACTAGATACTGATTTGTGAAGACAAATAACAGCTGTAAGGTTTGAACCACATACGACACTTTTTACTTGCCTATCTTTTAGAAAATCAACAAGAGTAGGCATATTTCTATTACCATGGTCTCCATGACCTAGTTGCCCATTTGAGCCCTTTCCCCATGTATATACCTCTGTTTTCGAAGTCAAAACAGCAACATGATAAGAACCACAGGCAATTTCTTCAACAACATTTTCTGAAATTTTGCCTTGAACTTGAGTAGGAACCTTTCCATCAGCCATAGGATTACCTAGCTGTCCATAAGAGGTACTTCCCATTGTATATACTTGTCCTGAAGTTGTAAGGGCCATTGTGAGATAATAGCCACAGGCTACTTGACAAATGTTTTTATCAGCCAAAGCAATCACACATTCAGGAACATGTCTGGATTCTTTATCACCATGTCCTAACTTCCCTTTATCTCCATCTCCCCACGTGAACAGCTTTCCAGATGAAGAGCTAGCAGAATTATCAGGACTGGATAACTCATCTGTAACTTCAACAACTGCAGCGGTATGCCAAACACCACAAGCAACCCTCATAGTTCTTAGCCCACTCAAAATTTCCACTTCCCGAGGAATATTTGTGCTACTAAGATCTCCATGCCCTAAGGCACCAAAAGAACCATCCCCGAAAGTAAACAACCGACCAGCTGATGTCACTGCAGCTGTATGCCATAGTCCACAAGATATATATGATACATGTAGACCTTCCATATCACCACTTATCTTTTTTGGAATCCAATGGCTAACTTCACTTCCATGCCCAAGCAAGCCAGAGTAATGAGTGCCATCACCCCATGTATAAAGATCTCCAGAAAATGTAACAGCACAACTGTGATACTCTCCACATGCAACTGCTTCAATATTCATGCCATTTAGAAATTCAATGAGCTTCGGTTGGGAAACATCCACTTCTACTCCATGACCAAGCCTGCCTCCTGTCTCCTCTCCCCAACTAAATATCTCTCCTTGTTTAGTGACAAGCAAAGCATGCCTGTCACCACAAGCAATACCATGGACATCAAGAACAACTGTTGATTCCAATGCCTTAGGTAGAAAAGAATCCATATTCGAATAAAATGAGCTCCCAACTCTACACACACCACCACCCAATGCTCCACTTCCAATACCTTCGCCCCAAATGAAAACATCCCCAAGAGAATCAAAATCATCAAGACAAGAACTTTGACTGGATGAGCTTACGGCACTAGATAAGCTAACTCGGAATGCCTCAGATGCAGAATTTCGACCAATGGAGTTATCTGTAGACCTAGGTGATACAGAAGAATTGGAAAATGATTCATCTTGAATGGAACTCTTGTTGGCTGCAGTATATGAAATTATGTCAGCAAAGGCCTTTCCCCATCTGCTTTGAGGAACATTCTCAAAATTCACTCCCTCAGCATCTCCTGGATCCTGTGGTAGTTTGTAAGAATAAAAACATTGGGAACTTTTATAATACAAATAAGGAAATAAAGTAAGAATGAATGAGGTTGTTGATACGGACAAATGGCGTTATTGATAGAGAATTTCTTTGAGTACGAGCACGAGGACTATCAAATGATGAACTGTCACCTCTTGATTCGTTTCTCCACTTGCTGTAGTTACCTCGAGAAATCAATGCATTAAGACCAACAAGCCAAACTTCAGCTTCATCCTTGTCCTTACATATCTGTCCATATGTTGGCAATGATATCAAATCAAGAAAGTGAAAAACTAGAAGCACTCAGATGCATTTTCTATTTGCACTTTTGGTGAATATGTTCTGATTACTAGCCTTCTCTTTATATATCAAGGAAGGAATTATGAAAAAATAAATTCACAATAAAACAAAACCAATGAAATAAACCATATCTGGTCATTTGTGGTATAATCTACTATCAGTAATAAATTAACAAGTTTTTAGAACCAAAGCAATGACCTTTTGGATGCACTCACCAAGTCCAAGGACCTATCATTACATATAAGAGAAAATGATTGATATTCCTTTTCAGGCCTAGGATACCGCTGAAATATTGCCTGAAAGCCAAAACAACAATTATGATTATTTATTTTTCAAAAATTAAGATGTATGCAAAAAGTAATTAACAAAGATAGTTATCTAGATAAAAATAAAAAAAATAAAAAAGATAAGAGCATAATAATTTCAGCTATGCCTAGGGAGATTAAACATCCATTTTCTTTTTCAAAAAAAAAAATTGAAATTAGGCATAGATATTTGGATTATTTTTCCACGGCCTAGTAAAATAATTTCTGCCTTGAGAGGTCTTTCCTCAACATAAAAAGAATGAGCAAAAACTTACAGTACGTTGCCCAGGAATAATCTTTGAAACATGACTTAGTTTCAGCTGTTTCTCATCTTTGCCAGAGTACCAAATCAATGTAGTCTCATCCTGATAGAAAAATTAGCAGCATCCAAGTAAACAGAAAAGAAAGATGAACAAAAGCCATTTATTTTAGAGTAAATTACACAAATCCCTTTGAACTATTTGACACTTGCAAATAACCTCCTTTAACTATTAAAATAACAAATAAACCCTTCAACTGTGATCATGTATAACACATTGCTCTATTTAAACAAATTAAATACTAAAAAATGTTTTAATTTGACAAAACACCCTTTTAATATACCCATTATACCATTTTCCAAATAATTTAATCTAATCTTTTTTATTATTATCTAATATTAAAATAATAATTTTAAAAATAATATTCTCTTCAGTAAATAAATAAATTATATTTTCTTTGAAAAAAAAAATAAAAATAGTATTTTCTTCAAAAATTATTAATATTAATTAAATGAATCTATTTAGTATGGGCATTTAAGTAATATTAAATTTTAAAATTTTAATAGATTTTTTTATGAGGTTAATTTTGTTTTAATGTATTAGTTTGCTTCGACTTGTAAGTTTTTAAACATTTGATTGAGTTTTCTGTAATATCATGGGGCATATAAATAATCCAAGAGGGTTTTGTGCAATTTATCCTTTATTTTATCATTATCCTGTGAACATCATATAAATCCAGGAAACAATGGGCGTATACGAGCTTTATGAGTTCAAACATGAATGAAATGAAATGGCCATGTGTGTTTACTCATCATCGAAATCTGAAAACCATAAGTATGTTTTTGATCATCATGTCAACAAGTAAATCAAACTATCCCAATGGGGACCAACCTTTTCTCATTCAAAATTGATCTCTTCACCTACAATGGCATTTTATGCCTCATATTTTGATATAGATTTCTTTTTTCTTCTTAAAAAAGAAATCCATAACGCAAAAGAGGACAATGATACAAGTAGACTCTTCTCACTTTAGTATCATTTTCAGAATTATAAGGAATGGCTTTGTAATGCTATGAGTTGTTTATTTATTGGTTGTTACAAACTGATATGGGCAACACATATCACAAGGTGTTGTAATACTTGCTAACAATAGAAAAACATGTCCAAGATGTTTCTCTGTGAATTAATTAATAGATTCATATAAGCCCCGCTAGTATTAATTAACACATATCAGCCAAATGTTTTACTTAAAAATCACAAGAGAAAAGGGTTTTGACAATCAGTATTCAAAAAAAAAAAAAACAAGGGAACTAGTACTTTCAAGAGGAAAAAAGATTTTGGTAATTACCTGCCCAATCAAATATATAAAGACAAAACTTAACCAAGTTCCAACACTCTGTAATTGATATCTAAGTGTAGTGTCAGAAATCAGTCACAACAAAGATTACTCTCAACTCAGTTGAGGTGCATCAACTACTTAATAGGTAGTTGAGTGTGAAATTGCATTGTCCTAATATTCTGAACTTGAGTCGACATCATCACATTCAATTGCAATTTGTTCAACTACACCAATCTAACTATCATTTAGAACTTTCACAATAAACTAGGACAGAACTTACAATACATTATTGAGAGAAACTTACATTAGAAAGCCGAAAAGGGCAGAACTTTGGCTTCCCACGACGGCCATACTTTAGCAAATATGCTCCTTTCTTAAGTGCTGTAATGGCCTGTAATGGAATTGCAATACGAAAAATGATTATGTGAGCTAATAAGTATTCAAATTAAAGCTAAAATCTTGTGATGGTAAGTGAAAACCCTGGTTGGTTTTTCATGGATTACCACTCATTTAAACAAAATGAAGCATTTAAACATCTAAAGCATTCCCTAAAATACCAAGTTCAAAAAAAATATCACCAACATTACACACCGAAAAAAAAAAAAAAAAAAAAAACAAGAAAAAAAGAAAAAATCATCCTTTAACAGCCATTTAAAACCCTGTTGAGGTTTCATGGTTTAACACCCAATTAAACAAAATGAAGAGTTTAAACATCTAAAGCATCCTATCAAATACTAGGTTCATATAAATATATATATATATATTTATATATCACCAATATTATACAAGAAAAGAAATGCAATCATTTCTAAGAGGTACAAAACCTATGGAGTACGCAAGAATCACATTAAGCAAATTTTGTAAATAACTTGGAAATCAAACCAAATAGTAACTAGAGAAGTAAAATAACTTATAGCCTGTGATGCTCGAGCTCTTCAATTGAGGTGAGGTATCCGTGTCGTGTCGGGTCGACACGGATAAGGGTGTGGGATCCGTCTCGAATCCTTGGAATGAAAAAGTCTGGTTTCAGAAGCAAGAAAATCAGGGGAAATGGAGCACAAATTGGATACTTCATATTCAGCTTCAATAGAGGATCGAAAAAAATAGAAACATCACGAACCCCAAAGAAAATAAAAAATAAAAAATTGAGGACCTGAAAACCAGCAGCATCTATGGTGGAATGAAAGCTGGGAGACTCATAACAGCGTAGTTTGTAGATCTGGGTTCAATTTTTTGTTTTTAAAATTTTTGTTTTTGATTTCTTGGACAATGTAGATCTAGATCTCTGTATTCGGTTGTGAAATTTTGGGAGAGAGAGAGAGGAGGTGACAATCCGTATCATCGTAGCAAGATAGGTTCCAAAAAACGTTAGCGGTTTTGGGTTTGATATAAATTCAAAATATTAATAATTTTCTCAAAAACATTTTAAAATATTAAATTTTTATTAAAAACTATATTATTGATTTATTATCAAAACAATTTTATTAGTTTAAGAAAATAATAGTTTCGAAACAATTTTATTAGTTTAAGAAAATAATAGTTTAAGATGAAGTCGGTTAGTTTCAGTGGTTAAACATATATATTTGTGTCTGTAAAAACACAAATTTATATTATATGAATGATAAAGAATTTGAATAGTTTATAATTTACGTAATATAATTAAAATAATAATAATAATAAATTGTACAAATATTTGCTTTTTTTTGTATCTTTTTTTTTCTCTCGTTTTTTTATAATCACACACAGAAAAAAGTTATTAAAAACAGTGACCAATCCAGAATTTTTTTTCATGGGTTATAATTAGCTTTTTCCTCCTTAGATACTTATTTTTGACAATATATGTTATACTACAATAAATAAGAAATTAAAATTAATTGGAAAAATTAGCAATTAATTAATTGAAAGTAAAATAGAAACTAAAAAAGGAAAATTTACAAAATCTAAAAAAACTCAAATAATAGTTTGATTATATTACCCTGACAAAAAAAAAAGTTTGAATATATTATATTAGGCAAGGTTTTAAATATTCAAAATTTTTTTGAAATTTTCATTTTTTAAAAGGTCAAAATAAAATTAAGATTCCAAATAGAAATGGGTAAAATTTTCATAATATCCATTAAAATTTTTGAAATTCTACTAAAATTTCTATGAAAATTTCCATCAAAATATCTTATGAGAATCCATCCGTGCCCGCACAACCAACAACCCGCTGGGGTGCTGATCCGATATGGATAAAAACCGGACCGATCACTAAAGCTCGAGTCAAGAGATTTAAGGACAACCTAATTGATTTTATATAAGGAGTAATTAATTCTCAAAAGGGCTTATCAATACTCTAAGATAACAAGCCTATTTTAAGCATCTAAGTGGTGGAAGTCATTACGAATTCATGTAGCTGTTTTACTGCAAATATGGATTCTGGTAGCAATGAATGAATTAAACACTTTTTGGATTCAATGGATATCACCAAGAGGCCATGGAATTATGTTAAGGCAGAATTAAAAGCATATAAAACCAGCTTGTATGGACAACATCTCAATTTGGCCGAAAATGTGTTGTTTAGCCTTTGGCTTTGACTTTTCTTCTTGTTCAAACAAGTTTGATGCATTTCAATCAAGGGGCAACATGTGGGAATCATTATTAATCATATTTGACATCCTACATGATATATAGAAGCTGATTTGGAGCTCAAACAAGCTATATATTGGTCAATGATACCTTAGTAGTCAAACTAGTCAACTAGTTTTCTAATTTGAATTTGACTTTTTGTTTTAGGAAATTAGTATTATATTTAGTTTCTATTTATTTATTTGTCAAAAAATCAAATTAGGAAAGTTATTATTTTATTATTTTCATTGTAAATTAATTAATTCCTAATTCAAAATAAAGGAATTAATTAATCCAAATTAGTTTAGGAAAATAGATGAATTTCGGCCAACATGTTTCATTTTCTCTTTGGTGGCCGGTTTTAACCTAAATTTTTAGGGTTTAGTGTTTTGTGACTCTAGGCTATTTAAGGGCTTAATTTTGAGAAAGAACATACCTTGAATATTTTATAGAAAATTAATTGTGAGATTGAATTTCTCTTTATTCTCTTTGAACACCTAAAACACCATTAGAGAGTGAGTGTTTTAGTTTTTTACTTATTAATAGGACTTCCATAACCTATTGTGGCATCTTCATTATTCTAAAGTTTCCAATCATAGGTTGGATAGGGGTTAAGGTTTTTCCATAAGAACTTGAATTCAATTGGGATCCGAACTAATATAATACGGGTTTAGGCGCGAATCGATCTAGGTTTTTATCATTTGGTATCAGAGCCAAAATTTAGTTCAGGTTTGATATATCTTTATTTGCTTTATTTTGTTTTGTGTTAATCTGTAATTTTAGCATTAGGTTAAGATTGCTTCTATCATCATACACATTCTGCATATTATCAAAAATAAAAAAAAATAAAAATAAAAATTCATTCATAGCCAAAATTAGGTTCCTTGTTTTACCATATTTTTACTTCCTAGTTTGTTGGTTGTTTTTCATCTTTGTTCTTAGTAATTTAGTTCATTATTGATTTTTCTTTGCTGTTTTTTATCTTAATTATTTGCATTCACATATTCAAAAAAAAAAAGAAAAAAAAAAGAGGGGTTTGCGGCAACAAAAAATAATAATAATAATAATAAAATAAATTACAAAATTTGCAAGTTGAATTTTGAAGGTCACGGGTTTGTTGAAAATTGCAGTCAAGTTCATATCTGTGAGTAAAAAAAAAAAAAAAAAGCCGAATAAAAAAAAAAATCGGTTTGTTGAAATTTGGAGTTGAATTTGTTTGCTGAAAATTTGTTGGAGCTGTTGAGTTGTTGCTTATTTATTCAATATTTGGAGTTGCTAGAAGTTTAATTTTACTGCTGGATATTTGAACTTTGGATGCTAAAACCATTGAATTAAAATTTGCTAAAGGATTTGATACAAAAACTTGAATTACAAAGAACAACAACCAACAACTATCTTATATTTTTGTTCAATTTGATTCTTGTTCATGTTTGAATTCTTTCTCTAAATTTTATTATTGAATTCTTAATTTCTGGCCATCTGGTCCAGTTCTTATTGATTTCAAAATTTCATTTGTTAAATTGTCTTATTTTTGCTTAGAAAAGGCAAGAATTAGGTGTTTAAAAATTTACTCGGTATTGTTTGCTTCTTGCTACTATTTTGTTGATAAGTTTAATTAAAACATACTTTTGATCTAATTGCTGTTTAGTGGGTGCTTTAATTAGAACTTTGAGTTAATTCTTTGAGTGGAAAAAGGCACGAGTGTGTGAGTTTAAAAGAAGGTCAAAAGCCGAAACTAGTGTGCAAATACGAGTGTTGAGACCTTGTTTGAGTGAAACAAGTAAGGGAGTGTTTTGGTGAGGTTCTATTTTATTTTTGTTTTATTCATACTAACATGGCAGATTCAAAGGTGAGAAGAGGAGATGTGCCATTAAGAATTAATTAAGAGGAATTGTAGGATTCGAGGGTGATTTCGGAGCTTTAAGGAATGGTGGTGAGCATACGGACATGATGGCGATCTTGGAGCAATTACAGTGGATGAATGCTCACTTTGATCACCTAGATCAAAGGATGGACATATTGGAAACATCACAAGGTGGCCCGAATCTGAGGTAAGAATTTCATGAGGGTTAAGGTCGAGGAGGTCGCGAACGCTATAGGGAGGGTTTTGAATGAGGAAATTATGGAGATAATTTGAAGGAGGATTTTAAAGACATCTATACTCTCCAAGGAAGGCAAAACTGTGGGAGACTAGCAAGGGAGGAGGATGATGATCTTGGAAATATTAAGGTCAACATACCACATTTCATGGGAAAAAGTGATCCGGAAGCATACCTAGAGTGTGCGGAGCTTATGAAGATGATCTTCGATTATCATAACTATTTGGTGACTAAGAAGATAAAGGTGGCAGCAATGGAATTTGGGCATTATACACTTTAGTGGTAGACTAATGAGCAAAATACTCAAAGGAGAGTAGGTGATGAATTGATTACTACTTGGCGACAAATAAAAGGAGCCATGAGGAAGCGATTTGTACCAACTCATTATCATAGGTTGCTACATCAACGATTCCAATCATTATCACAAGGAAGTAGGTCCGTGGAGGATTATTACAAGGAGATGGAGATGCTCATGATGATATTAAGCATGAATGAAGAGAGGGAACCAACCATGGCACGGTTTATAGGTGGATTGAATCGTGAGACAGCTAACCATTTGGAATTGCAACAATATGTTGAATTGGAAGAGATGTTGCATGTGACTACCAAACTTAAGAATCAATTCAAGAGGAGGGGCACAAATACACAGCTTGGAGGAGTTTCAAATAGCAGGAGATCAAGTCCAAGTGCTTGGAGTAGCGATTCCACATTTGAAGCAAGATAAAGGCCGAAACTTGGAGAAGAAAGCACCATTCGGCCAAAAAGGGAGTCCAAAATCGATTCTGTCCAAGCACATAAAAATGAAGGTAAATGTAACACCCCGTCCCGAACCATGTCAGAAATTTTTGCACGTTGACCGAGGTTGACCGTTGATCGTTGACCGAAGGGGTCAAAAGTTGACTTTTTGACTCGGTTGGAATTCTAGGTTGACTGAGGTACCGTTACGAAGTACACGTTGGCACGAGTTCGTAGACTGGTAGCACGTTCAAAACGGAGCTACGGTTTGAAAGTTATAAGCAAAACAAGTTGAGGTCCAAACTGTCCAAGGGGTGCCGGAGTTGACTTTTTATTTATGGGGAAATGAGCTTTGACTCGTGCATGGTTGTGAAGTGCTTGTCGATACGAGTCCGTAGACTAGCGGCACATCTGAATTGGACATGTGGTTTGAAAGTTATGGACCTGCAGAGTTTTTTTCAAATACCATATTATTTTAATATTATTTTTAAACGCGTAACGATGTGCCACGTGTGACTTAATGAAGGTGACCATGTGTCACCATGTTGAGAAGCCACATGTCAACCATGTGTAAAATCAAATTATTTTTTTTATTATTATTTTAAATAATAATATTTTTATTTAATTAATTTGAATTAATTTGTTTTATTTTCCCTTTTCTTTTCTTTTTCTTTTTCTTTTTCTTTTCTTTTCCCCACGTGGGAAAACACCATTTCTTTTTTTTCTTTTTCTTTTCTTTTTTCCTTTTTTTCCTTCTTCTTCCCCGAGCCCATCAAAACAAAACAAGCACAGTTTTTTTCTCCCACCGGCCGTCCCTCTCTCTCTCTCCTTGCTGCACTTTTTTTGGCCACCCATAGTCCTCACGCGCCGGCCACCAAGGAAGCCCAGCCTGCCGTGACCTCAGCCACCAAATTTCCCGCCCTGTCGCCGCCGGACGCGCCCAGATCAGGCCGGTGAAGCCGGCAGCGGCCGGTTATGTTTTTCCGGCGATTCTCGCCGTTTCCTACCAACCCAGCCCGTCCCATACCTCTATCCCACCATTTTCGACCCCTCTGAGTCCATTTCCGGGGTTAGTTTGTCCAAAATCCCCACCGTTTGAAAGATCCCTCAAGATCAAAACCGGCCGAAGCTTCCCGACCAAATTCCGGCCACCTCCGGCGGAATTGGGGTCGATGGAGACCGGTAATGCACTCCTCGTTCCACGAGCTTCGATTCGGTATATCAATCGCCTATTTTGGTTAACGTTTGTGTTTGACCCCCGGATACCGGGTATTATTTACCCGATTAAAATATTAATTTATTTGACTGTCTGTGAATTTTGTTCTAGGAGCACCGGTGAGTCGTAGAATTGATCCCGTGGTGGATCATGGGTTAATTGCGTGCTCCAGGTGAGTGACCCACCTTTAAAAATATTTTTGGGGTAATTAATTGTATTTATGTGGTATTAATTTGATATCTGTAAAATTTGCTCATATAGCGTATTTTAAATATAATCGGGAAAAAATATTATTTTATATATATTTACCCATTGGTGCTGAATGAAATTTTGGGGTCATTAGAAATTCCCGATTATTATTTTATTGTGATTAAATGGTATTTATTACACATGAGCAAGTATTTTCAGTAATTGATTGTGTCTGGATTTTACATCATTTTTGGGCAATTAATTATGTTTAATTGGTATTTAAATTATGCTCATGTGGTACAATTTGGTTATGGTTTTATTGTGGTTTAATTTATTATTATGCATGAGCAAAGTGGATTTCGGTATTAATTGTACGTGATTTTAAGTAATAATTTCCGGGCATAATTGGGTTAAATATTTTACGAAAATATTTGTTTAAATTTTATAAATTATGCCCGCGGTATTTTTATGGTTGCATCTCGTACTTCGAGAAAATTATGGTTCGTTGGTTATCAATGTTTCGTACCGGGTTATTATATAAAAATACGTGGGATGGTAAGTGTGAGAATTTAATGTATTTCCCACGGTAATTTTGGAAAACGGTACGGTTGGTTAATAATGTTTATTTTTAGACGCACTCATACAGTATTGGTGTTCTGGTGTATGGTGTATGGACACGTGGTAGCGCGCGATTATTATGTGGTTTAGCGCGTGGTTATTACTTCACCCGTGAGTTGCTATTGGACCGTGGGCAGGCAAATTTGTTGTTGCGCACAGCCGCCCCCCTCCTTGGCCGAGTGATGGTTTTAGCAGCGGTACTGTCGGGACGCCGAAGTGCCGGTTGCAGGTTTCTCTCTTTAACCCCCCGCCAGTCGGTGCTCAGGACGCTGGGTATCGGAGGGCATCACCGGTATATGGTGTGGTGCGTCGGTGTAAATTGCAAATAATGTTTTAAACCCCAAAGGTGTTCTAAAATTATTTATTATAAATTGTTGCAGTTTATTTATATTTGGGGTATTTATTTATTTATTTATTTATTTGTTGTTTGTTAAATTATTTGGTCCCTTGGTTTTCAGGAAGTACGTACATCAGGTTTTGTGAAAATGTTTTAAAAGGGGAACATTTCTAACGGAGTGAATAGTGAGGGTTTTGAGAGAAAGTATTACTTCAATTGTTTATTTATTTATTTAATTAATTGTTCGGTATTGATTTATTAAATCCTTTTATTTGATATATTATTATTATTATTAAAGGTGTATAGTAGATAGGGTCACTCACTGAGATGATTAGCATCTCACACTCTTAAATTCCGATCCCCTAGGTCTAGGTTGGAGACGTTGATTGTCCGGGGCGAGCCCAATGTCTCAGTTCGTTTGCCGAAGGTTCAAGAAGTTTTTCTTCCCTTTTTCCTCTTGAACTTGTATTGTTTCTTTATCTGTCATTTTATAAATTCCACATTTGTTGTATAATGCTCTGTATACTGTATTGGACGTGTGGTTATTATTTTGAAATGCTGCAATTTGTGGAACCAATCTGTAGTAATGTGGGAGGAATAAGGGGATGTTTTTAGAAGTGTGTTTTCAGTGCAGGTAAATTTTGGTTAGTCCATCCCTTAGGGGAGGCTCTGCCGGATTTTCCGTTGGAGGGTCCGGTAGGGTTTCCCTGGGATCAGGGCTTGTCTAGGGTTCCGGGGAAGGAATTCTGGACGGGTCCTGACAGTAAATCTGATCCTAAACCTTTTAAAACTTGTGAAGTTGTGTGTTTTAAGTGCCAAAGATGAGAACACATTGCTAGTTAATGCCCGAATAGGAGGATCATGGTGTTGAAAGGTAATGGTGAATTAGAATCCAAAAGTGAAGAAAGTGAGGGAGAAGCTGAATTTAATGATGAAGAAGTTGGAGATAAAGAACAAGAGCAATCTGAAACACTCAAGGCTTTAAGGGTTGAGTTGAGCTTGGTGGCAAGAAAGGTTCTAATCGTGTACAAAGATGAGGACTAAATTCAAAGAGAGAACATTTTTCACACCCAACGTGAAATTCAAGGTAACAATTGTAGTATGATAGTTGATAGTGAGAGTTGTGCAAATGTAATTAGTAATTTGGTAGTTGATAAATTGAGGTGAGCAACCATTAAAAATCTAGTACCATATAGATTATAATGGCTTAATGATAGTGGTGAGATGAAAGTAAATAAACAAGCCAAAGTAAAATTCAGCATTGATAAATATGTGGATGTTGTATTATGTGATGTTATCCCTATGCATGCGGGTTATATATTGTTGGGTAGGCCATGGCAATTTGATAAGGATACCATATATTATGGGAAAGAAAAATTCCATTGTATTTAAGTTTAAAGGGAAAAAGGTTAAGCTAGAGCCATTAACTCCGAAAGAAGTATTTAGAGATCAACTTCAAATACAACAAAGGAGGGAGGCCGAAAAGCTTAAAGAAAAGGCTATTATGGCACCCATGGCTTCAACAACTATTCAAGGGAACAAGGTCATTCAAGAACAACCAGCTAAGTTTCCTAAACTCATTGGTGAGGGGAAAAACAATGATAAAGCTGAGAGTGAGAAGAAACTTGGAAAAAGCCGAGAGTGAGAGAAAACAACTGGAACTCGTGAGTGTGAAAGAAAAAGAGAGGAAAGAAAACAAAACAAAATTTTTTTTATCTTAGCTTAGGTGAGTTTAAAAAAGAATTTGTGAGTAATAAGCGTATGCTGGTTATGATTTATAAAGGTGCTTATTTAAAGATGTTTTTATTGTATAGAACTTTATTTGTATTGTTGAGAGCTTTACTTAGTGAAAATTTGAAAATTTGGGAGAGATTATTTATTAACTTTAAAAAGTGTGATTTCTATAAAGATAAATTATTATTTCTAGGATTTGTTGTTATAGTGTTTGACCCAGGAGATTTGGTTTGGTTGCACGTAAGGAAGGAGAGGTTTCTCAAACAAAGGAAGTGCAAGTTTAGATGGACCTTTTTAAGTTTTGAAGTGGTTTAATGAAAATGCTTACAAACTTGATTTACCAGGTGAGTATAATGTTAGTGTTACATTTAATGTTGCTGACTTATCTCCTTTTACTATAGGTGATGATTTTGATTTGAGGGCAAATCCTTTTCAAGAGGAGGGGAATAATGAGAATCCGCTTGTGGCCGAATAATCGAAAACCTGCTGGGGTGCTAATCCAATACGAATGAAGATCAGGCCAATCATTAGAGCTCAAGCCAAGAGATTTAAGTAAAACCTGAATGCTTTTATATAGGGAGTAATTAATTCTCAAAAAGGTTTGTCAATACCCGAAGATACCAAGTCTGTTTTAAGCATCCAAGTGGTGGAAGTCGTTACAAACCCGGATAGTTATTTTAATGCAAATATGGACTCCGGGTAGCAACAAATGGATCCAAAACTTCTTGGATTCAATGGATATCACCAAGAGGCTATGGAATCATGTCAAGGCAGAATCAAAAGCATTTAAAACCAGCTTGTACGAAAAACATCTCAATTTGGCCGAAAATGTGCTGTTTAGCCGCTGGCTTTAACATTTCTTCTTATTCAAGTAAGGTTGACCTATTCCAATCAATTGGAAAAGTGTGGGAATCATTGTTAATCATATTTGGCATCCTACATAGCATGTGAAAGCTGATTTGGAGCTCAAACAAGCTAGAAATTAGTCAAAGATACCTTAGTAGTCAAACTAGTAAACTAGTTTCCTAATTTGATTTTGACTTTTTATTTTAGGAAATTAGTCTTATATTTGGTTTCTATTTATTTATTTGCTGGGCAAATCAAATTAGAAAAAATATTATTTTATTATTTTCATTGTAAGTTAATTAATTCCTAAATCAAAATAAAGGAATTAATTAATTCAAATTAGTTTAGGAAAGTAGGTGAATTTCGACCACATGTTTCCTTTTCTCTTTGGTGGCCGGTTTTAGCCTACATTTTTAGGGTTTATTGTTTTGTCACTCTAACCTATTTAAGGGCTTAATTTTGATAAATAACATACCTTGAATATTTCACAGAAAATTAATTGTGAGATTGAATTTCTCTTTGTTCTCTTTAAACATCTAAATTAGAGAGTGAGTGTTTTAGTTTTTGACTTAACAATAGGGCTTCAATAACCTATTGTGGCATCTTCATTATACCAATATTTCTAATCATAGGTTGATTAGGGGTTAAGGTTTTTACATAAGAACTTGAACTTAATTAAGATCCGGGCTAATATAATATGGGTTTAGGTGCGACTGGATCCAGGTTCGTATCAATATCTTTATCGATTTCTTAACGGTTTGGTTAAAAGATCTATAATATCCGTTGAAATTTCCATGTAATTTTCTAAAATTTCCATGGAAATTTTGAAAATATCTATGAAATTTTTTTAATTTTCTTATAAAAAATTCAAAAATATTATTGATGTTTAGTAAATTATTTTATCAAATTAACTTTAGTGATCTTTTTTTCAACCTTTTTAATTGTTTTTTAAGTATTTAATTATATAAATAAAACGAAGTGAATTGAATTTAATAACCTTAATAAGTTCTATCATTGATATCATATATATATATGTACTTGCTATACATTTTGTACAAAATGGATTCATTAGAATACCATAATTATAAGTTAATAATTGATTATATAAGATTGGAAAATAATAACATAAAATAATAACATGAAAATACAATATCATGCAGAATTAATATTGGTAGTATTTAAATTAATAACATTAAGCAAATAAAAAGAAAATGATAGAATATATTATATTGAACATCAAAGACAACTATATTTAATACAAGATTCTTATGGTTGACATATTAATAATTACATGAAAAATTATTAAGGAGATAGATATTTTAATAATTACTTTTTACATTTCACATTTCACATTTTAAAATGAGAATGAAAAAATTATCAATAATTTTCAATTATTGAAGAGTTTTATGGTATTGAGATGATATTTATGAAATATAATATAATTGTAATGATTGTTTTATTTTAATTAATAAACAATTTATCAAATATATATATATATATTTGCTTATTTTTATCAATAATAATTTATTTAAAATCATGACCGTTTACTATAAATTAAATTGATTAAGAGAAATATAATATTTATTCAATATTTTTGTAATTTTTATAATCAATTTGATAGTTGATTGTTTAAATAAGCTAATACTAAAGTTTCAATAAAAAAATTTATTTTTT